>NC_073643.1:38142500-39392500 GCF_029407905.1 Bubalus kerabau | reverse complement strand
TCACAAAGAGTTGGACTTGACTTAGCAAATGAATGGCAACAACTCAGTGTTACTGTATAAAGGGAAATAAGGGAGGGAAAGGAACAGAGGGCAAGGGAAAACTAAGATGAAGCCCAGAAAAACATTGGAAGATCTAACAGAAGGAAGATGAGCAGGGATAGAAAATCAGAGTAGGCAGAAAGATAAGAGAAAAGCTCAAAGAGTTTATTATCAAAGAAGAATTCTAACTATCTATTATTGAATACTATCTGTCAAGCACTGTTCTAAGGCCTTTGCAGGTATGACCTTATCTAATCTTCAGAATCACCCAGCAGTGAAAGTAAAGTCGCTCAGTTGTGTCCAACTCTTTGCGACCCCGTGGACTATAGCCCACCAGGCTCCTCTGTCCATGGGATTCTCAAAGCAAGAATACTGGAGTGGGTTGCCATTTCCTTCTCCAGGGGATCTTCCCAACCCAGGGATCGAACCTAGGTCTCCTACATTGCAGGCAGACACTTTAACCTCTGAGCCACCACATTAGATAATGTATGACCTTATTTCATCTTCAGAATCACCCTGAGGTAGGTCCTATTATTAACCTCATTACAAATCAACTGAGGCACAGAGAGGGTGAGATTTGCCAAAGGTCACACAGCCAGAACACAGTAAAGCCTAAACATCCACCTAGGCTATCTGACATTAGAATCTGAGCTCTTTGCTGAAAGACTAATTTGATAGTTTGTCCTAAGATGATTCTTTCTTGAAAGAAATGAGTACACAAGTATGATCTGTGATAAATATTTTCTACATAACAAGACATTCTCAATGTTCTTAAAGCACAAATCCTGGCTAATCACAGATCACCTGTGAAACCTTTCTATAGGAGAGAGACATTTTCAGGAAAGTACTTTCAAACTATAAACACGGATCTAGACTAAACATTAATTATGTTAGTATGTGTGTTAGTCGCTTCAGATGTGTCTGACTCTTTGCAACCCTGTGGACTGTAGCCCACCAGGCTCCTCTGCCCATGGGATTCTCCAGGCAAGACTACTGGAGTGGGTTGCCATGCCCTCCTCCAGGGGATCTCCCCAACCCAGGGATCAAACCCATGTCTCTTATGTCTCCTGCATTGGCAGGTGGGTTCTTTACCACTAGTCACCTGAGATGGCCCTGCATTTTAATCCTATTAGAGCATTCTGCTACATTCACTCTATAAACAATGGGCATAGTTTGCTACCTATATAGTTATTCTGGGCAGTTAGCACCCTCATTCTTTCTAAAATAAAGCCTATTAACCATGTATAATACACTGTCTCAGTGGCTAACTAAAGATTAAAGACCTTTAATCAAGCACATCATAGTGTCTTTGCCGGCTGAACCTAGACTGCCTCAGAATCCTTCTTATCCATCAGAGAGGGTATGCAAGTTGAAACTGATCTGCCATCCCTGATCAAGTCAGACATTCCCAGTGGACTTAGCTAGGTATCTATTATATACCTGGTAGCAGTCACAGCATCTGAAAAGCTAACTTGACAACCAATCTGCAATGTTTCTCAACCTGTGGCTTAGAGAGCACCTAGACATTAAGAACCTCCATCCATGAGTCAATTATTGAAGCAAAGATTCAGTGAGTATTCATTACACTGTTCTTTCTACTTTTATATACAGATGAAATTTCCATAATTGTTTATTAGATACACAGACGTACTTGTTTCAGAATACTTGGGGCAGGGAAGCCTGGAAATGTGAATTTAAAGTAGGCTGACCAGAGGGAATTTTCGGTACTCTGAAGCTGGTTCTTTTAGGCTGTACAGTAGATTCACGTGGGGAGCTTGAAACATGCCAACGTCCAGACCACATCCCAGACTAATGAAATTACGATCACTAGGGGCGTCACCTCAGCATCTACATTATACAAAACTCTTCGGATAACTTCGCTGTGCAACACATTGATACAGCACACCCTACCTCGTCTCACACATCAGTAGTCTATTCAGGTCCCACATTTTTCATAGACTGAAAGATACAAAGTTTTCCAAGGGGATCTGGGAAGATCAGGGATATTATCTCATTGTTGTTGTCTAGTTGCTAAGTCATGTCCGACTCTGCAGCCCCATGAACTGCATCATGCCAGACAACACCCCTGTTCTTCATTATCTCCTGGAGTTTCCTCAAACTCATGTCCATTGAGTCCATAATGCCATCCAACTGTCTCATCCTCAGTCGCCCCCTTCTCTTCCTGCCCTCAATCTTCACCAGCATCAGGGTCTTTTTCCAATGAGTTGGCCCTTCTCATCAGATGGCCAAAGTATTGGAGCTTCAGCTTCAACATCAGTCCTTCCAATGAATATTCAGGGTTGATTTCCTTTAGGATTATCTCATATTTGTCTCTAAATCTTCCCTTGTTACAATAGCTGAAAACAGTTGTTGGGTTGACTCGTGCCAGAAAGCCGAGTTAGTTACCACCAAACTCTTTCACCAGCTGGGCTAACTCTGCATGATGCAAAGCCTGGTTTATAGAGCTGCTCTTAGAGCCTAGAGGTCTTAGGTTTCAGCCTCTGTTGCAGGGATTCCCCCAAAACTGACTCAGTATGAAGATTTCTGAGCCAGAAATTTATTAACTAAGTACTCCAGGAAAACTAAGGTGGAAGTGAGGGAAAGACAAGAGAGAAGGCGAGGAAGCCAAGCAAATTGCTCCCTCCAAAGCCCGCAGAGGCAGTCTCAGCCTGATCCCCCGCGGGAGCTCCTGAGGGGACCTCACACCCCTGAGCTTTACCCTCTCCAAGAAAGGGAGATGGAGCTTTCCTGCTTTCTCTCCCTCTCGTTCTGTGGTTAAGGATTACCCCAGGGAGATGGAAATTTCCAGGCACTTTCAGCCCTTTGAAGTGCAAGAAAAGTCCAAGGACAGTCCTCCTCGTGTGGAAGGAAGCAAAAGCACGTTGAAGTTGGCAGAAGCTGTAGAGCATCAGGCATAAGAGGTACAAGGTTTCCAAGGAGATATGCTAAGTGTATGGATATTATGCCCTACAGTCTCTGAAATGTCCTTTGTTACAAGTAGCTGAAAACAGTTGTTTGGCTGACTCATGCTAGACAGTGGAGTTAGTTACCACATTAAGAAACCCATTTCCTTTGACGGAACAGCTCACTCTGTCACATATCCTTTGATAACTGCGATATCAAGTAGGATTCATATCAACTCTGAATTGATTGGCATGAGCTTCCCAGAGCATTTTTAAGACTGTGAACTCTGGTTGGAAAAGTGCCATATTTGATTAGTGATGCCTGCCACAAGCAAATGAGAACACAATTACAGTAGTTACTTAAAAAAATGTTTTAATGGTTTTGCTTACTTTTTAAAAATATTATAATTTTTATTTCATTTGCTGCACCCATCTCATCTGTGGCACACAGGAGTTTTAGTTGTGGCATGTGAACCCTTAGTTGCCCCTTGTGGGGTCTAGTTCCCTGTCCAGGGATCAAACCCAGGCCCCCTGCATTGGGAGTACAGTCTTAGCCACTGGACCAGCAGGGAAGTCCCTCCACAGTAGGTACTGCCAGAGAACTTTGACATCTGAAGTATCACTGGAATGCCTGGAAAGGTTTTTAAAAAATGCTGATTCCTAGATGCCAACTCCAGAGATTCTAATTTAATCTGAGAAGGGAACCTGGCATCTGTTTTTTTTAAGCATCCCAAGTGCCCATATGATCTCCACAAAGGTAAAGAACCACAGGAATATTCAGATAAATCAACATGCTGCTTTCCAGTTGTCCCAGGAAATGTCCCAGGCATACTTCAAATAATCAAATAAATTATCCAAAAATGAAATATTTTATTTATAATTCCTTTGAATAGCAGAACACTTTTGTTTGTTTTATCTTGTCTGGAACCTTCAATACAGTGTGAACTTTGAATAGGCTAGTCATAGTCAGAACTTCATTTGCCTTTTATACATGCTCCGTGTTAAGGTGCTTCAGTCGTGTTCAACTGTTTGTGCCTCCATGGAATGTAGCCCGCCAGAGGTCCATGGGATTTCCCAGGTAAGAATACTAGAGTGGGTTGTCATTTCCTTCTCCAGAGGATCTTCCCAACCCAGGGACTGAACCCACGATTCCCACATCGGCAGACAAGTTCTTTACCAGGGAGCCACCAGGGAAGCCCATAGGCTTAAGATATTGATTTCTATTCATGCATATCTTTGAAAGGGAATGGTTTTAGTTATAGAAAACATTGTTTGAATGTTTATATTTGCAATTTGTAAGGCAAAAAAAAAAAAAAAGAAAACTTATTCTGTGATGTGATTTATTGTTATTGCTTGTTACAAGATCATTTCGCAAAACCAAAACTACTGGCTAAAGTATGTTAAAAAGTTGCATACCATCTTCTGGAGGATGGTGCAAGTGTTATAATTACAAAATACTCCCAGGGAATATTTATTAAAAATATGATGGTAGTTTTCTCCAAACATCTGTCCTTAATGTGGAGAACTACAGACTTTTTCTAGGTAATTAAAACTTCTCTTAAAATCACCTTTCCCCGATTATATAAGTAAAATTATTCTTTAGCTTGAATAACCCAGATAATTGCCTCAAATTCATTTAGTATACGCCTAAACTAAATATTTCATCATATACAAGAACTTGACAAGAATCTTTTTTTTTTGTATTTTTAAATTTATTTTAAAAAGTAAAATAAAAAACAGATAATAATCAGGAAAATAAAATTAAAATTGCAATGAAAAATTGGTAAAAATACATATTTAGATTGGTAAAAATTAAATTTGTGAAGTACTGACAAGAATGAAGATTCTTATGGGAAGTTTGGGAGATTCTCAAATAGAATTTCTCTGTTTTTTTTTTTTTAATGAATCTTATAATGTAGGATTTAATTCTTTTCCCCCTTTCTCTTGGTGTCACAAAGAAGTGAATTTTAAGTTAGGATTAAAGACCAGGTCATTAGGCCAACTCAGAAATAAATGTTTTGGATATATACCCTGAAGTGAGATTGCTAAATCATATGGTAGTTTACTTTTAATATTTTGAGGAGCTCCTGAACTGTTTCACATAATGACCATGTCATTGTGCGTTCCCATCAACAGCGTACAAGGTTTTCAGTTTCTCTGCATCCTTGCCAGCACTTGTTGTCTTTGGTGTTTTGTTTTAAAAATAGCCACCCTGACTATTATTAGGTGATAATTGATTATGATTTTGATTTGCACTTCCCTGATAATTGGTGACATTGAGCATTTTGTTAAACATCTTTTGGCCATTTATATGTCTTTTTTGGAGAGATGTCTGTTCAAGTACTTAGCCCATTTTTAAATTGCATTATTAGGGGGGTTTTGCTATTGAGTTGTAGAAGTTCCACATATATTTTGGAGATGAACCACTTATCAGGTATGTAGTTTGCAAATATTTACTCCCATTCCATAGGCTGCCTTTTCACTTTGATTGTTTCCTTTGCTGTGCAGATTTTTATTTTTGTCAATAAAAATCTGTGAAGATTTTTACTGATAGCTTGATGTAGTCCTCATTGTCTATTTTTGCTTTTGCTGCTTATGTTTTTGGTGTCACATCTATGAAATCATTGCTAAGATCAATGTCATGAAACTTTTCGACTATGTTCTCTTGTAGGAGTTTTACCATTTCAGTTTACATTCAAGTCTTTAATCAGTTTTGAGTTGATTTTTGTCTATGCTATAAGAGTCCAGTTCCATTCTTTCCCAGCATCATTTGTTGAGGAAGCCTTTCTTTCCTTGTCGTGTATTCTTGGTACTCCTGTTGAATCTCAGTTGACTATGAATAGATTTACTTCTGGGCTGTCTGTTCTATTTTACTGATCTACACATTGATGTTTATGCAGAACCATGTTATTTTAATTTTCTTTGTAATGAATTTTGAAATGAAGAAGTGAGATACTTGGAGCTTCATTCTTCCTTCTCAAGAATGTTTTGGCAATTCCTGGACTTTTGTGGTTCCCTATGAAATTTTAGAATTATTTTTTTAGAAAACTTACCACTGAGATTTTGATAGTGATTCCACAGAATCTGTAAAATTGAAAATCAAGATATCAAAGAGATATCATCACTCTCAAACTGCAGCATTATTCACAATAGCTGAGATATAGAAATAAGCTAAATGTCCACTAACAGATAAAAAAAATGTGCTATATACATATAAAGGAAAATCATTTAATCTTTTAAAAGAAGAAAATCTGGCAGTATACAACAACATAGATAAAACCTAAAGGCATGATGCTGAGTGAAATTAGCCAGTCACAGAAGGAAAAACACTGCATGATTCCTATTGGGTATCTAATCAAACTCATAAAAGCTGAGAGCGGGGTGGTGGTTACCAGAGATGGGCAGGAGGGGAAAATGAGTTGTTATTTCCACGGTTTTAAAACTTCAGTCATACAAGATAAGTTCTAGAAAGGTGCTATACACCCTTGTGTCTATAGTTAATGACATTGTATTGTACACTTAAAAGTCCATTAAGAGAGTAGATCTCACATTAAGTGTTCTCACACAATGAAATGAAAATTTTAAAGCAATAAAATGAATTTGTCAAGTTATCCTGCAAAATTTTTGAGAGTCCTCATGATCAAGAACAGCCACTGCCTATTTATGTATAAAAAAAGACACAAATGCAGATAATGAGTATTGATACATCTATACTACCACAAACCAGTTATGCAAAAGTCAGTCATTCCCTTGCTATCTTAATAATTGACTTCAAGCAGCCAGAAAAAGTTAGTTTTTCTACTAGGTGCAAAAGGATTTCCATTTTAATGAATTTGGGCGGAGATCTGTATAGGACAGCCACTATCCAGATAAAGTGATGTTAATTTCTGGTTAACTTTTCAAATATGAACAGCAAGAGGGTTTTTTTTGTTTGTTTTATCTTGTTTTGTTGGATTTCAGTATGGCAGCTTTTTGTTCTGTAAATAGCCGTAAATTAGAGATTCTCAGGTGCTGGCTCCTGCCATGGTGTCTCCTCCCCAACCTGTTGACAAGAACCACGGCAGGTTTTAGAGTTCCTCCTGCTTCGAAAAGGACAGCCACCCTTTTCCTCCCCTTAGGAGCTACCCTACCTATTAAATGTGTGCCCTCCTTCCACACACATGAAACTTAAAAAGTTGAAAGTGATGCCATTCAAAGGAAATATGGGCCTTTTCCCTAAAATAATTATACTTAAAAACAGGCCATTAAAAGCAGAATTGCCACCCCAAATTACAAAGCAAAATTTACATATTCTGGTTTCTCACTCAATAGGCTCATCTTTTTCGCCTCTTGAATGTTTGTTTTTACAGCTGAGTTATAAAATAGGAGTATATAATTAAAATACTTAGGTCCATAATTATAAACTCGACTGCAGTATAATTGTTGCATCTTTTGATAATTCCATCACTAATTATGCCTCTTGGAATATCCAAATATCTATCATAAAAATCTGATCATCATCAGCTTTCAGTCAATACACTTGACTGAATGAAAAATATTGCTTATTTCCAGATAAAATCTGTGGCTTACAATGGTTCATTGCACATGTTTTATCAAAGAGGGAAAAATAACAAAACCATAGAAACAGACTTCTAGTTATCATTAAGTGCTATATATTTTATCTTTCAAGAGTTACCATGAAACATCCAGAAATTATTCTTTATTGGAATTTTTAAAAAAATCTTCCCAGCAAGTTATCAAAATGCTGGTTTATGTTAGCTGATCCTTTCCTTATTCTATTACATAATGCCCAAAAGAAAATAAAAGTTTACCAATGAAATGACAATATATATTTAAGATCTGTATTCTAAGAGTTGTTATTAACTTTGGGATGCCTTTTACATGTAGCTGTCCAGTTTTCTCAGCATCATTTATTGAAGAGGCTGTCTTTGCCCCATTGTATATTCTTGCCTCCTTTGTCAAAAATAAGGTGCCCATAGGTGCATGGGTTTATTTCTGGGCTTTCTATCTTGTTCCATTGGTCTATATGTCTGTTTTTGTGCCCGTACTGTACTATCTTGATGACTGTAGCTTTGTAGTATAATCTGAAGTCAGGAAGGTTGATTCCTCCAGCTTCATTCTTCTTTTTCAAGAGTGCTTTGGCTATTTGGGGTCTTTTGTGTTTCCATATGAATTGTGAAAATTTTTGTTCTAGTTCTGTGAAAAATGCCACTGGTAATGTGATAGGGATCACATTGAATGTGTAGATTGTGTTTGGTAATATAGTTATTTTCACAATATTGATTCTTCCTACCCAGGAACATGGAATATCTCTCCATCTGTTTATGTCATCTTTGATTTATTTCATTAGTGTCTTATAATTTTCTGTGTACAGTTCTTTTGTCTCCTTAGGTAAGTTTATTCTTTTTGTTGCAATGGTGAATGGGCTCAACAAAATTTTAGCAAACAGAATTCAGCAACACATCAAAAAGCTCACAGACCACGATTAAGTTGGGTTTATTCCAGGAATGAAAGGATTCTTCAATATATACAAATCAATCAATGTGATACACCATATTAACAAACTGAAAGATAAAAACCATATAATAATCTCAATAGATGCAGAAAAAGCCTTTGACAAAATTCAGCACCCATTTATGATTAAAACTCTTCAAAAAATGGGCATAGAAGGAACCTACCTGAACACAGTAGAGGCCATATATGATAAGCCTACAGCAAACATTATTCTCATGGTGAGAAACTGAAAGCATTCCTCCTAAGATTAGAAACAAGACAAGGGTGTCCACTTTCACCACTATTATTCAACATAGTTCTGGAAGTCCTAGCTACAGCGATCAGGGAAGAAAAAGAAATAAAAGGAATCCAGTTCAGAAAAGAAGTAAAGCTCTAACTGTTTGCAGGTGACATAATACTGTACATAGAAAACCCTAAAGCTAGTATCAGAAAATTACTAGAGCTAATCAGTGAATTTAACAGAATTGTAGGATACAAACTCAATACCCAGAAATCACTTGCATTTATATATACTAACAATGAAAAATCAGAAAGAGAAATTAAGGAATCAATTCCATTCACCACTGGCATATCTTGAATGATATATTTTACATTCACATAGAGTGATTAAATCTTATGTCATGAAAATAGTCCCATTTTATCTTTCATCCTTCTCACCCTTAACCCTTCACTCACCTCGCCTATGGTCCCATGGTTGCTTGTCCTCAAAGCCAGGACATATTTTTACAAGGTGCTAATTAACTGTTTTGATAGACAAGGCATAACATGCTACTTTGAAAAGCAACTATGAGGGAGTACGTTCTTGAAGAAAGGAAAAGACTGAATACATATTAAGCAAGATAACTCTTCCTCCCCAACATGCTTCTTATTCATGACAGTCAACTGTCCTAGAAAGTAGGATTCTTAAGGCAGAATTAAATTGATATACTCTACACAGATGTCTAAAACTGCCTTTTAGTGTATTAACAATAGAGAAAGCCACATGCAACCCTCTTACCACCACTACTCCCATCACCATGGAACCAGAAAGGTTAAGGTAGATGAAGGACTGGTAATTTGGCTGGGATGATATGGAGAGTTGGGGTAGACCTGAAACCCAGGAAAGCATTGGAAAGACCTCTGAGGTGAGGAGTAGGTCAGCTTCAAATCACCCAGGGATCTCATTGCTGTGGGGTGGGGAAGAAGGGGCATCTTCTATCTGCAGTCATTTTTTTAATCATCCCTAGGCAGACCCTAAATATGACTGAGTTGCCCCTTATGGACATTCCATAGATGCCTACTCCCCATTTCCTTGGGGAGTTTGAAATTAATATAGCTGCTCCGGCTTTCCTGGCGGATCAGGTGGTAAAGAATCTGCCTGCATCGCAGGAGACCTGAATTCAAACCCTGAATCAGGAAGATTCCCTGGAGGAAGGAATGGCAACCCACTCCAGTATTCTTGCCTGGATAACTCCATGGACAGAGGAGCCTGCGGGCTACAGTCCATGGGGTCACAAGAGTCGGACACAACTGAGCGACTAACACTTTCACTTTTTTTTCACTCCAGCTTTACAGGGATTGATGTCAACATGGTATCTTTTTTCCATTCCTTTTACTGTTAGCCTATTTTTGAGTTTTTATATTTAAAGTATGTTTCTTTCAGACATCATATGTTAATAGCTGGACCTTTTTTTTTTTTAATCTACTCTGACAATCTGTGTCTTTGAACTGATGCATTCAGACCATTTGTTTTAGTTGAATTGGTATCTCCCACATTTGTAACTATTTTCTGTTCATTGCAACCTTTTTTCCCCTCTTTAATTGAATTGAATATTTTATATAATTCCATTTTGTCTCCTCTAGTAGCATATCAGTTTTATTTCTTCTTAATTTTTTTGTTGTTGCCTCAGAGTTTTCAGTGTACGTTTTTGACTAATCTAAAGGTAGCTTCAAATAACACTATGTTGCTTTTTAGAGAGTATAGCAGTAACAGTATAGATAGTGTATAACAGAATAGTCCCAATTCCTCTCTTTTCCTACTTGTGGTATCACTGATATTCATTTCACTTAACGATATACTGTAATCTTCTACTACATTGTTACTATTAAATAAAATTATTTTATGTCAATTAAAAGTAAAAATTACCTTACATTTAAGTGTTTCTTCTCTTGTGCTCTTCCTTTCTGGATGCAGATCTGAGTTTTTACCTACCTTATTTACCCTCTTGCTGATGAACTTTAACATTTCTTGCAGGTCGGGTATGCTGGTGATTCATTTCCTCAGTTTGTGTTAGGCTGAAAAAGTCTTTATTCCTCCCTAGTTTGAGAAGGATAATTTCAAAGAATGCAGACTTCTTGATATTTTTCTTTCAACTTTTAAACTTATTCTACTCTTTTTTGTTTGCATGGTTTCTAACTAGAAGCCTGCTTTATTTCTTATCCTTGTTCCTCTATAGGTATGATGGTTTATTTCCCTAGGCATCTCTCAAGATTTTGTCTTTAGGTTTCTGAACCTTGGATATGATTTACACAGGGGCATGTGTGTAGGTGTCTGTATCCCAGATGAGGTAAGGTTCAAGAGTGTAGGCTTTGGTAGGAGAAAGTTGTGGGTTTGTTTCACAAAGATTCTTTTCTTTCTCTCATTTTCCCCAAAACACAGGGCAATCTTTTTGGAATCTTCACTGTGAAAACCTGTTAATTCCTGGTGGTAAAAGCTATGAAAATATGGAATCCCCCTAAGACTGTGGCACTCAACACTTTGTCTCAAATTTGTACTTCACATTCAACCTCCAGCAGTTTATCAAAATTACCACAGTATGTCTTTATACCTGCTTATACCTCTAGCAGTTTCTGCTCCAAGTAAGCAGAACTTGGCTGTGACTCTCTGGATTCACCAGCCTGTCTGGATTTTGGAGGATTGGTTTGTCCTCATGGTAAGTAAAGTCTTTGATTTTCAGCTTGTTTGGGATAAGAAGTTTAACTTTTTCTCTCTCTAAGAATAACACATGAACCAGAGTTTCCAGGTTCTTTGAACATGTACAGTAACATTAGTGGTCAAGCATGAAAAATCTTAGTCCTGGAAATTAGTGGGCTAGATTCTTATCCTTAAAAAATCAATTTTTGGTATATTATTTATTATGGGCCAGGACTTCATCTGGAATTTAATCTTTCATCATTGTAACTACGCCAGAGATATATGTCCAGTTTTATCAATCTACCAGCAGGAGCTAATATAATCTTTCTACCCTGTGGCATACTAGTTATGCATTACATGAAATGTTAACAGGTGTTACATTTCATATAAAAAGTGCTATGAACAAACAATTATAACAAATCTGATTAAACAAACATCTCTCTATTAGAGAACTCCTAAGGAAATTTAATATGCTGGGTGTTGTGAATTCAGAAGAGATAAGCAAACATCATTTCCCCAAATCATTTAATCATAGAATTTTTTTATGTTTCTCTTGGAGCATCTGGTGGGACTTGTGTTTTATGGAATACACTTTGGTCAGGTTTTGGTTGTATGAGAAGAAACACCCTGGCTTTAGAGCAAAAGGAACATGAGTTTGAATTTCAAGTACACTAATTGTTCTTCAGGCAAATTGCTTAATCCTATTAGCCTAATGGGCTTCATCTGTAAATTAAAGGCATAATACATTAGTTTATTGATCCATTACTTAATATCATTGTAGGCAATAGCTTCTACTTCAGTGATTAACATAGGGATTCAATGATAGGTGTGTGCCTATCATGCAGTAAAAACAGTTGTTTTTCTAAGCATAATTTTTAAAATGTATTTACTTCTTTTATTTTGGCTGTGTTGGGTTTTCATTGCTGTCCACAGGCTTTCCCTAGTTGTGGTGAGCGGGGGCTACTCTCTAATTGCTCAGCAGTTGGGGCACACGTTTAGTTGCTCCATGGCATGTGGAGTTTTCTTGGACTAGGAACTGAACCCATATACCCTGCATTGGCAGGCAGATTCTTAGCCACTGGACCACCAGGGAAGTCCCTTAACAGTTATCCATGTCTTCATTATCATCATCCTACATCAGACTCCGAAGCAGTGGTGAGCTCTTTCCCAGATTGCAACCAGTTTTTCTCTGAATCAACGTGAAGTCAAATACAAAAGAAAGTTGTTGCCCAATCATGAATACTTGAATAACACATCTGGTCTGATCTCCTGTGTTAGAAGGATATGTGTAGGAGTGGATCTAAATGTAAGTTTCCACAGCCAGTATCAATACTGAAATGTCATTCCATGTTTGGTAAAATTCACAAAGAACGTTTCATGAGACTTCCAAATATGGCCCAGGAAACCAGTTCTCTTCTGAGAAAAGTATAGGGCCAGGACCAGAAACATTTAATCTCTATGAGCAAGCCTTTGGGAGTCTTTCCTTTGACATGAATTACTTGCATTAATTGGCTAGTAAGTCATTGTGGTTGCACATTAAAGTCACAGCTAAACCCTATTGGAACTGTGATGTGTTTTCCACCCTAAAAATGTCAACATGGTGGGTGAGCTGTCATAGAGAACAGCAAGGAAGCAATTGTGATATGATATCTGATACCCATGTGGTTGGAGTAGCTCAGTGCTGGATTCAATACTATAATCTTGAACATGTTGATTTGGAGCGGTATGCATGATTAGGTGGCTTAATTGCATGTTGTACAGGAAGCTGTGACCTTTCCAGTCCCATCCTGGATGTGGTATTGTGCTCTGGGGAGGAAGAGAAGACAATGTGTGTGGGGGTGCTTGACAATAGCAGTGTTCATTCATGTAATTACTTGTGTGTGTTCAATACCTTAAAAAACCACACGGACAAGGCCTCGGATACTAGTGGCCATCCATTGTTTAAAGACAATTTTATAAAAGTCAAGTCACCTTGGATAAAGACCCAGTAGTATCACTCGTGAAGTCGTGAAGTCACTCAGTCGTGTCCGACTCTTCGTGACCCCATGGACTGTAGCCCACCAGGCTCCTCCATCCATGGAATTTTTTGGCAAGAGTTCTGGAGTGGGTTGCCATTTCCTTCTCCAGGGGATCTTCCCAACCCAGGGATTGAACCCAGGTCTCCGGCATTGCTGGCAGACGCTTTACCGTCTGAGCCACCAGGGAATCGCTACAGTAGTATCACTGTACATTGTAAATGTTGAAAGTACAGCATCAATACGGACAATTCTCTAATTTTTCACCAATTTGGAAAACTAATACAACATTCAAAATTAAAGGCCATGATATTCTTTTTTTTCTCCCCTCGGTGTGCCAAGGCACGCAGGATTTTAGTGCCCCAACCAGGAATCATGTGCCTCCTGCAGTAGAAGCACAGAGACTGAACCACTGGACCCCTAGGAAAGTTCAACGCCGTGATATTCTTGTCTGTCGATCCATTAGCTAAAAACGATAAAGCTGAATAATGTCATAACCAGTCTGGTGGTGGTGGTGGTTTAGTCACTTCAGTCGTGTCTGGCTCTTTGTGACCCCCATGGATTGTAGCCCACCAGGCTCCTCTGTCCATGGGATTTTCCAGGCAAGAATACTGCAGTGGATTGCCATAACCAGTCTATATGGCATCAAAAGTTCATACTGAAATATAAATCCTGTCATTTGCAAGATATTTCACAATATAAAAACTGCTTTTTAAGTCCATTACAATATGAGAGAAAGCAGTATGAGAGAAAACAAAGCAGATGTCCTTTTCCCAACTTTACAGCTGAAACATAGACGCAAGCATGGTAAAGGACTTACAGCAATAAAGTTCGGACTTAAATCCAAGCCTCTAGGGTCTAAATCCACAGTTTCCTCCCCCTCCCACACTCTCTAGACATATTCTAGAGAATACCTATTCTACATAAATGCATTCTTGGGGCTGTTATCAACCCTGAGGACCAGACTTAGCATTTGAAATCAATTCTGCCAGGAAGTTGTAGTGTTTGTCAACAGTATGTGTAGCCAAAATCCCCAAGAATGAACTAAAATGCTTGGCATCTTTTATCAAAAGTTGCATAAGGATTAGGCTGGACCTGCATGCACAGAGTGGAATGTCCCAGAAAGGACGCAATTGCCCAGACAACCCAGTTTTGAATCATCTTCACCTGTAGTGTCCTTATAATTGACGCAATAGGTATATCCAGAACCTGAATTGTGGATATAATTGACCTGATTATCTCCATGGCTTTATTTGTGAATGTAGTTGCACATAAAACTACCAGGCACTGACAGTCTCTGCCCTAACCATAAATTACCTCCAAAACAGCATCCTCTGGATCCTTAGCCACCGCTCTGTAAATGACTGTGTCAAGGGCAGTGTCTTCTAGGATATAAATCTCAGTAACTGCCAAAAAAATGTAAAATAGATGTGCTTGAATGAGTGTCACCATTATAAGCCCAGAAACTCCTCATTCAATCCTAGATCTTAGATAAAACTGAATGCATTATGCTTACTGTGTACAGATGTTTGTATAGGGTGATTCCCATTCATCATTATCATCATAATGGTAGACACCATTTATCTATCTGTCATGTATCAGGTATAGAGTTGATACATTTAGACAACAGTGATATTGAACATTTCCTGAGTGCTTTTAATTGCTAAGCACTCCAAATCATTGGTAACTAGTATTTCCATTTTACTGAGAATTAGAAAGAGAAACTAACTCAAGATTACACAGTTAATTACATTACTAGTGTCTGATTATTAATGCCTGTCCTTTCCTGCAGCCATGTATCATTACTTCTGTTATCATAATTCTCAATATCACTCTTAAAGCCATGATGCTATGAGAGGGCATGGCATCAACATACATATGTCCACAGGGTCCTTCCTTTCCCAAGAGAAGAGCTCTGTACCTTGGTCTCCCTGAGTAACGGATCCCATGAAGATGGGTGGTTCATTCACATCTTGAATCTGGATTAAAATGGTTTGTGATGCTGTTGCCTGTCTGTCATCTTTGGCATAGATTACCAGGGAGTACAGAGCCACCATCTCAAAGTCCAGCTTGGGTACTCCAGCGGTGAATAATATTTTTTAAAATGCAGAATAATGGAGTGAATGACTGGCATCCTAAGGATGTAGACAGAATGTTTTATATTGATAATCCTCAATATGAATCAGCATTTTTAAAAAAGACAGAAAAAAAATTTCATACTTAAAAAGTGGAAGCAAGGTGATCTGATTTCTTAAAAAACCTACATGAACAGAGAATTCACATATGTAGTATTAAATGATTTCTCCTTCATCCAGCCTGCTTTCCCACGTTATTCTTTCAAATATCAAAGTTGATCATATCCCTTCTCTAATTTGTCATGGTGTATCCTACAGTTCAGTTAAGTTGCTCAGTCGTGTCCAGCTCTTTGTGAACCCATGGACTGCAGCACAGCTGTCTTCCCTGTCCATCACCAACTCCTGGAGCTTGCTCAAACTCATGTCCATCAAGTCGGTGATGCCATCCAACCATCTCATCCTCTGTCATCCCCTTCTCCTTCTGCCTTCAATCTTTCCCAGCATCAGGGTGTTTTCCAATGAGTCCATTCTTCATATCAGGTAGCCAAAGTATTGGAGTTTCAGCTTCAACATCAGTCCTTCCAATGAATATTCAGGACTGATTTCCTTTAGGATGGATTGATTGGATCTCCTTGCAGTCCAAGGGACTATTAAGAGTCTTCTCCAACACCACAGTTTAAAAGTAACCATTCTTCGGGGGCTCAGCTTTCTTTACAGTTCAACTCTCACAACCATACATGACTACTGGAAAAACCAATGCTTTGACTAGACAGATCTTTGTCAGCAAAGTAATATCTCTGCTTTTTAATATGGTAAGCACTTTACAAATAGCTCATTCTGTTCTTGCTATGGGTGCTATTATTGGGGGCATCCTACACATGCAGAAACTGAGGCTTGTAGAGGTTAAACAGATTGGCCACATTTTCACAGAGAGAAATACAGACCCCATCTGATTTCACACTCATACTCCTGTTCTTAACCATTAGCCCAAACTGCCTAGCACCTCAAAATGGATGAAAAATGTGCATAAGAGTCTTTTTTCGTCCCCCATTCAGTCACCCTGAGCCTCCTATTGTATTTTCCATGGTTGTTTCATGCTGGTTTTTGAACTGCTCTCTTTAGGGATCCCCTAAAGTTGAAAAACAAGAAAATTGGATTCAAATCCATGTTCAGTAAGAAATGGCCCTAAGACTTCAACCACGACCCTTTAGGTCTCTAACTTGTGTTTCTTCACCCTCATATAAAAGCCTTGTATGTTCTGTTGTTCATGTCCTTTCCACGTCTGGCATGGTATGAGTTAGTTGGATAATTCTTGTTTCAAAAGCTTTCCTTGTTGGTAAAGTTACAGGGGGAAAAGGGTTTTTTTTTGGGTAGCAAAACTCACTGGAAAGGCTGGCCACATGTCTTTGGA
This sequence comes from Bubalus kerabau, assembly GCF_029407905.1. Classification (NCBI taxonomy): domain Eukaryota; kingdom Metazoa; phylum Chordata; class Mammalia; order Artiodactyla; family Bovidae; genus Bubalus; species Bubalus kerabau. The sequence goes on along the minus strand of NC_073643.1, from coordinate 39,375,650 downwards.
CATTCTGTGTTAAACCATGAACCCCTTACCCGTAATGATGATGGGTTCTAAGGCAATACTAATAGCTTAGTGTACTGAGCACTTACTCTGTACCAGCTGCAAATATTTAATTTGAATCATTTAACTCTAAAGAAAAAGTGTTATTGGTACTATTAGTATACCCAGTGGACAGATGAAGTAACTGAGGCTTAGAGAGGTCACCAAGCAAAGAACAGAGGCAAGATGTGAACTCAGGTTTTTTGCACCAAAGTCCGTACTCTTTAACCACACTGCTATGCTTCCAGTGGGTCTGCCTTCCCAGTAACCAAATAGCCAACCCTCAGAAGAAAGGATCATCATACTATCCTGGCAGCCTCATGCTAACAAGGGCTAACATTTATTGAGCACTTTTAATGCTCTTAGCTTCTTACATAATTTAAACATCAAAACAAACTCAGGAGGAAGATAATATCATTATCCCCATTTCACAGAAGAGGCAACTGAAGTTTGGACTATATAATATACAGCTCGGAAAGTCATGCTACTGAAAGAGGCAGGACTTGGACCTGACCCTTGCCAATGTACCCCAGAGCTCTTGTACTGACCAACTCCGCCTCTGGCAGTAATAGCTGAATGTTTTCCTCCCATTACCATGCTGCTGCTACTGACTACCATGAGACGTCAGTAATATATTCTTATTTGACACCATTCCTCTACTGAACACTTTTCACAGGCTGGACACTTTATCTTGTCAGTTCTCTCAGTTATTCTGTGGAGCAAATGCTATTAACATCCTTATTCTACCAAAGAGGAAACTGAGGCTCTGAAGTTAGATGACCAAGGGAACATGGCTAGGAAGAGCTAAGATGTAAAGCTATAAAGTCTTCCTGACTCTAAAACCTGTTTTCTTTTCCTCACACTCAGATGCTTCCTGGTAAGTTAATACTTTATCCTGATTTGAAGATGCATAGGATTTTCAAGCTGCAGTTAAGCATAGTCTTGTTCTCAAGGACTCTCTTAACCAAGAAACATAGCCCTCGGCTCAGGCTGGCCCTCATGGGGTGGTACACTTTGCCTTGGAAGCCCTATAGAGGCATCAACTGTGTCCTTCTTACTCCTTAGCTCCTTCCACAGTGTTAGGCTCTTTAACAAATACTCGCTGAATTTTTAAAAATGCAAATGGTATTCTTTACACTTTACAGTGGAAGAAGACAGGAAGATGGTTTACGTGTTCCTCTGGTTGATTACTCCTGTCCAGAGAACAGAAAGTGCACACACAAAGACTAACTTGAATTCCTTTTGCCATCCTGCCTGTGTGACCCCACTTAGATTACTCAATGACAGGTAGCAATTTGAAGATTACATAACTGGAGAACACCTTGTCTCACTTCATTGATGTATCTATATAATCGGATCACTTCAAGCTTTGCTATTTTTTCTTCAGGAGATTAGTTTGGCACTGGATTTTTTTTCCCTCTCTTTTGGTTTGACTGCCTGCCCAGTTACCCCTCCCAAGCTCAGTCTTTTGCAAACCAAACAAGTATATATTCTGTAAGAAAGGAAGTTCAACAAAGGATAATGATTTGCTTAACCTGTAAAGAACAGTATATGCCTTCTTATACAGTGGTACTGTCAAGACAGATATTAACTCATTTAGTTGTGTCTTTCTCTGTAGATTTACTTTCATGCTATGAAACTGTTTCATGATTGAAATGTTTCTAAAGCTATCTAGTGCTGGTCTATGACATAATTGTGATAACATGACCACCTTTCTTATAGCTTTTTATTCTCTGTAATTTAATCACACTGTTGCTGAATGTTGACATATATTTATTTTAGTAACATGTCCAGTGTGTAAATTGCCCCTTATGGTCAGGCACTAAACAACATTTTGCATTTATTATCTCGTACAATCTTCTTACCAACTCCTGAGTGAGGTGGTTTTATTATTATTAGTCTCTTTGTACAGAATAGAAAAAGTGCAGAAAAGTCAAGTAACTTCCCCAAGGTCATATTGCTATTAACTGGAGGTACTGCAATGCAAACCTAGCATTCTCAGATCACAAAACCTATGTGGAGAACAGCTATGGTTCCTCTGATGCAGTGCCCTTTTCCTCGAGTTCTTTGGGAGGAATGTTAATACCTTAACAGAGCCTCCTCCTTGCTTTCTCAGTTTGGATTTCTATGTCAGCAGCTCTTTATGTCAAGCTATATCTAGCCTGGATCACCATTATAAAAGCATAACTAATACTGATACAGAACTGACTGACTACCAGGCACTGTTCAAGCACTTAATGGATTTAATACTGCCCATGAGGCAGCTGTTGTTCTTATCCATATTTTATAGACGACAAAAATCAGAACAGACAAGTTAATTCATTTGCTCAGAGTGATACAAAACTAGGATTTGAACACATGCAGTTTAGCTCCACAGTCTGCAGTCTTACCCTATCTCATCCTGCCCTTCCTGGTTCACCCCAGCTGCCCATTTAGCCATGTCTTCCCCCTACTGGTTTTCTGGCTCTGGTGATAGAGAACCTGCTTGCCAATGCAGAAGACATAAAGAGTTGCAGGTTCAGTCCCTGAGTTTGGAACAGCCCTTGGAGAAGGGCGTGACAACCCACTGCAGTATTCTTGCCTAGAGAATCCCATGGACAGAGAAGCCTGGCGGGCTATAGTCCATAGGGTCACACAGAGTTGGACACGACTGAAGTGACTTAGCCCAGCACTCTCTCTATTGGTTTCAGAATCTCTTAAAGCCTGGAGCCAATGCAGATTTCCCCAACATAAGGCTGTTTGGTGGAAATCATACATTGCTATTTAGGTGTTTATTACCCCCAGCCCAGCAAACAGTATGTGCTTCATGCTTTCCTATGGGCTCTCAAGTCCCATGGGAGCAATGCGGGGTGGGGGTGGGGGGGGGCAAGTAAATGTTGTGTGTGCAGTGGGTTTGTATCATATTTGAGGAATCTTGAGCTTTTCTTATAATCTTGTAAGTCTGCTTGAACTTTGCCCCAGAGGGGGATATTGGCTTTATTATTCTGGATGGTAAGTAAGACTTGATAAGACAGCTCACAAACCCTGCAGGATCTAGCCCCCTACCCCCACCTCCTTTATAATTTACTCTCTCTCTCCACTCCCCCTTCAGCTCCTGCCACCTGAGCCACCTCCCAGGCCCTTCTCCTCACTGTATTTTTTCTTGCCACAGAGCCTTTGCACATGCTGTTCTCTCTACCTGGAGTCCTCTCTCTCTCTCCATCTATTTAGAAGATTGCTTCTCATGCTTCCTCAGGGAAGCATGACTCAGTCAAATGTCCCACTTAAGTACTCTCACAGACCTGTGGGCCTGGCCTCCATGACTCCTATTATACTTGCCATGTTACACGTGTGCGAGTATTGACTTAAACAGTATCTCTCTACAAACCAGTAAACACCATGAAGGCAAGGACCATGTTCCATGAGAGCTCCACTGCCTTGCCCTGTGTCTCAGGAGGTCCTCGATAGGTAACTGTGAGATAAATGCATCTTGATGTCCACAAGGATTTTTAGAGCAGCTGACACATAATGGAATCCCAGAGAGTAGGTGCTAGGTTAATAAGATACAGTGGAAGGTAAGAGCGGAAATGGTGATGGTTTCCTTTAGAACTTTTGTGGTACCAAGTGATGATAGTTGGCCTGTGTACTTACTTCCCACTGATATGTGAGTCTGCAAGACGGCACAAACGTGTTGATGTTGACTGGCTCTCCAACCAGAGAAGCGTGGGGTGAGACAGACAGTGGTTATGGCAACCCGTGTGTGTTCAGAAGCATTTTCAGGAAGAGGGCTGGCATTTTTGATGGCAAAATTTGGAAAGGCTAGAACACCTTAGAGAAAACACAAAATTGGACTTTTTCTTATAAGGATTTCTGCAGTGCTTCCCAACTTCTTTCATATTTTAAAACCACAAAGGAAAAAAAATAAATACGTGCAGCTCCCTTTTTTATGAAAAGTCCTAAGATCGTCATTCCAATCTCCTATGTTGAAAAGGATATATCTTTTTTTGGTGTTAGTTCTAGAAGGTCTTGTAGGTCTTCATCGAACCAGTTAACTTCAGCTTCGTTGGCATTAGTGGTTGGAACATAGACATGGATTACTGTGATGTTGAATGGTTTGCCTTGGAAATGAACAGAGATCATTGTGTCATTTTTGAGACTGCACCCAAGTAATGCATTTTGGACTCTTGTTGACTATGAGGGCTACTCCGTTTCTTCTTAGGGATTCTTGCCTACGTAGTAGATCTAATGGTCATCTGAATTAAATTCACCCATTCCCGTTCATTTTAGTTCACTGATTCCTACACTGTCAGTGTTCACTCTTGCCATCTCCTCCTTGATTCATGGACCTAACATTCCAAGTTCCTATGCGATATTGCTCTTTACAGCATCCATCAGACTTTACTTTCATCACCAGACACATCTGCAACTTAGCATCATTTCCACTTTGGCCCAGCCACTTCATTCTTTATGGAGCTATTAATAATTGCCCTCTGCTCTTCCCCAGTAGCATATTGGTTAGGTAGCATATCAGTTAGGTAGACATGGTAGGATCATTAAGAACCATGAAGAATCTGAGAACTTAACCCTAGGTTCCCATATGACAAGTTAAATCTGCCATAGTTTCACAAATGCTGGCAGAGGACTCAAGACTCCTACATCAGGGACTGTGATGGCTAATGTAATGTGTCAACTTGACTGAGCCATAAGGTGCCCAACATTTGACCAAACATTAATCCGGATGTGTCTGAGTGAGATGAACATTTGAATTAGGGATCTTGAATTAGGGCATAATGCAATGGACTGAATTGTGTGCTCCCAAAATTCGTATGTTGTAACTCCAATGTGACTACATCTGGATACAGGATCTTTAGGATGTAATTAAGGTTAGTGAGGTCATGAGGGTGGGGGCCCATATCCAATAAGACCATGGGCTTATCAGAAGAGGAAGAGATCTTTCTGTCTCTCTCTCTATCTCTGACACATAAGGCCAGGAAGACAGCCTTCCCTAGAACCTGACCATGCTGACACCCTGATCTCAGATTTGCAGCCTCCAGAACTGTAAGAAAATCAATGTCTGTCATTGAAGCCACCCACTCTTTGGTACTTTGAGGTGGCAGCCTGAGCTGACTAATAGAGACGTAGGACTTTGCTATTGATGGTACAATAAGCAGCATGCACTTAATGTTCGCATCAATCTCCTTTGCTCCTGAAGCCCCAGGGGACAGCAAAGAGGGATCCAGGTGGACATGAGTGTGCACGAGGCTTATGACACAGTTGAGAAACCCTGTGCTCAGGGAACCCTAATCTTTAGAATGAGGCATAAGCCTGCCGATCATTGCCCTAGAGGGAGAAAATAGCTTTATTTTAGTCCATGATAAACAAACATTCTCTGCTCCACAGAGGGACACAGTCTGTATCACTGTTTAAACATCCTTGAGGAATGGTGAAACAGTGCATTCCTGGGATCAGAGAGAAACGCAGAAATGACGTCACCTGGATTTTTTGTGCCTGTGAATGTTGCCGTCACTGCCTGTGCTCTATTTTTGGTTACAAATGTTGGGGTTGCCACCTGCATTTAGGAGAAAATTGTGTTCCGTGCTTTCCTGGTATCTTGTTCCAAGGTACTCTAGTTCTGTCTTTCAACCAAGAAAACAGACTTGTGGTGTTTCTTTTATTGAACTTTTAACAGTCTCCTTAGTAAATACAGGTAGTTGAATGACTGTTCCAAAGTGCAACAGATGACAAGCTTCTTTTCTAGAAATAAGGCCTTTCTTGACAACTTTGCCACGTATAACAGATCTTTTGTTTTCTGTTGTTGTTGTTGTTGTTTTTACCCCTTGTGTTCTTCCAAACTTCTGCTTAGAGAAAAAGAAGAAAAAGGGGGAATATATCTGAAGTCCATTAGTGTTAACTCCCTGTGACAGGGATGAAGGAAAATACTTTAATATTTAAAAGAATAATGCTGAAAGCTGTCCATGAGAGACTGAATGTAAAAGTAAAAAACGTACATGGTTGTTTTTAAAAAAGGAATTTTTGAACATGTTTATTTTCTATGCACTTTTTAAATTAAGTGATAGTTTAATGAATAAACATGTCAAGCTTATTGCTGCAAAAAAAACTTAAAAATAAATAAACATCATTGAATACATAGTGCAGACACAGGCAGCCATTACCTTCACTCACAAGATGTACAACAAGGAGAGGGGTTGTGGAGAATCATCTACTAGGCAGGGTTGCTATTTGTGTTTCTTTCTTTTTGCTTCCAAACTTGTTTAGAAATGTTCACAGATGCTAAGGGCCCTGCCTCCGTTCGGTCCATACCCACTTCTCCATGCACAGGGCTACTTACTGAGAGCATTTCTAGTTCTGCCAGGTTGTCAGCGTGGCCCAAATTCAGGGTGACACAGAGGGCCAGAGAGTTCATGCTCCTGGAAGCAGCCCTCCACCGATGGCCAGCAGGGACCTGGTGGTTATACAGCTCGACCTACCCATCCTCAGTAACTCAAACTGTGCCTCTCCATTGGAGACCTGAGTCCCAGCGGGGTTGAGCTCCAGTCGCCCTCAGTGCTCACAGGCTTGATCACATGCCTTTTACTGGCTGGCTACACTCCTCATTTCCTTATCCCCTTATTGATGTTTTTCTGGGATCATCTTCCAGGTAAATCTGCTTGCACTGGAACCCTTCTGTTGAGTACTGCTTCCAGGAAAATCCAAACTAAGACCATATGATATAATCATTTTTTATAACATACATCAAAATGTAAAGATTATTGCAATGGTCGTTTTCTGTAAGAAAAGAGCATGAGGGCACAACACAGAGGGTCCTGTGAGGATGCTGTGCTTGCACAGGTCTTGTATTGAAAAGTGAAAGTGTTAAGTCGGGCACTTGGTTGTGCTCAACTCTTTGCAACCCCAAGGACTGTAGCCTGCCAGGCTTCTCTGTCCATGGGATTTCCCAGGCAAGAATACTGGAATGGATAGCCATTCCCTTCTCCAGGGGATCTTGCCAACCAAGGGATCAATGCAGGAGACCTGCATTCCTCACAGATTCTTTACCATCTGAGCCATCAGATCTCATATTACATTAGAACAACTCTCCTTACATTCTCTGTTCCAGTTATCCTGACCTGCTTTCCATTTCTCTTGACCATCTCTGGACAATTACATAAATTGTTTCTGAAATATTTTTTGATTCCCTCAAATTCTACCCATCCTTTGATTGCCCCTTAAATATTATTTCCTTCAGAAAGCCTGCCCTGACCTACCCAGGCTGGATTAGACGCTTATTCTCAGTGTTTCCATGCCACCCCATCACAACACTAGACACATTATGTTCCAATTTCCTTTCACTCGTGTGACTCCCCTTGCACTTAAAGTTTGCAGATTAGTGCAAGGAATGTATCTATTCAGGACACTAAATAAGAATACCTGAGAGTATTTGCTGAATGAATAATAAATAATATTAATGATCATTTATAGGACACTCTTTCATAGAAATTTTTTAAGTCTTTCTTGAGTTTGTTACAATATTGCTTCTGTTGTGTATGTTCTGCATTTTTGGCTGCCAGGCATGCAGAATCTCAGCTCTCCAACCAGGGATTGAAACTGCACCCCCAGCATTGGAAGGCAAAGTCTCATGCACTGGACCACAGGGAAGTCCCCAGATGATTTTTTTTTGTTTAATCTGCACAACAGTGCTAGACCAAGGGGTAGGATTATCATCGTTTCCATGTGCACATAAGAAAACTAAGGCACAGAGAGATCAACTGGCCTAAAAATACACAGCTAATAAACAGGAGTATAAAGATTGGAACCCGAAATTTTGATGGAACCAAATCACATATTTTTAAATGATAGAGATGAGTTCATGATTCAGAGTAAAGTTCTTTGGGGTAGGAATTGGGAAAGACAAATGTCCTCAAATTTCAAATTTTGAAAAAGCCCTCACCAAAAAACTCTAGTTCTAGGGAGAAAGGAGAAGGGACCACATTAGGAGTGGACTAAACCAAGCAGACAGACCTTGACTCACATTCCAGGTCTGCCTCTTAACTGGGCATGTGACCACTGGGCAAGCAACTCATCTTCTCTTGAAGCTGGAAACCAACAGCTTCTCTGAAGCTGTAAACCAAACTGTTTGATAAGAAGCTTCTTTGGCTAAACCAAGTCAGGGAGCAGATCACTGTATTTAAGAGATAAGTGATTTATTCTATAAAGCAAGTATCCTTCAATAATAAATAAATAAATTTAAAACAATAAAGAACAAGGACAAGATATAGAAAGAGAGATAAGTAAGTTAGATTATTGACAAAGATTTGCCATTCACTCATGAGAGATGTAGGATTTCTTTCACATTGATTCATAATGTTTTATTAGACATGATGCATGGAATGTGAACAAAAATAGTTTCCTAAATGACATTGTTTCGCATGACTTCTATCTAACCCCTCAGTGCCAGGAAATTACCCAGTGCTTGGAATCACAATACATTCAGAGACAAACGTCATTATACGCCCTACTGGGCTGACCTACTTCAGCTCTGTTTTCCTATCTTTCCTTCTTTTCCTCTGTCCTGTGTGTTTTCTGCTGCCCTTGAATTTCAGCTGGGTCTCTTCTTTATGGTGAAGATTACAGCTAAGGTAGACTAAGGATAGCCTCTGGAGGAGGGCATGGCAACCCACTCCAGTATTCTTGCCTGGAGAATCCCATGGACAAAGGAGCCTGTGGGCTACAGTTAATAGGGTCACACAGAGTCAAAACGACTTAGCATGCACGCATGCAGACTAAGGATAGACTCAAACACTTTGCAAAGACAGTGCCCTGAATTCAGGTCCTGTTGCTTCTCCACTCTCAAATTAAAATTCTATTGCAGTTTACTTGGTCAGTAATTATTAAGTGCTTAGCACAATTATTAAGTGCTAAGGAGGCAGGCCAGGTACTGTTGTAGTGTCATCTTTTGCAATGAGCAATAAAACTTAAAGGACATTCCAGTGGCCATTCACAGTAAGATAATATGTATATATATATATGCTCCTACACAGTGATGAATAGGGCCTTTTAACGGTTCTTCACTATCACCCCAGGCACTCTCAGCCAGATAGAAGGTTTGCTGTTTCCAGGAGGAGGAAGGAGGCGGTTTCAGTGCCCTGCCCGTTTCTTGGACCCTTCTCACCATTTCAGTGCATGCAAGCCTAATTCCTTCCGTCAGCCCCTGCACCTTGTCTGATGGTGCCCTCTAGCGCCAAAGTGCTGGAGAATTCGTGTTTCTTTCTTTTGTTTTCTTTTTTCTTTTAATCTCCATCCAAGGAGACTTTCTTGACTCAGTTATTTCATGAACCTGTTTCTAAATATGTTTGCAGGCTTCCCTCCAGTCATTGATATTCCACTATCCTCTTTCCTATATTGACAAATTCTCTTCTGCTTTCAAAGGTGTCCTTCAGGCCACAATATAGGCCTCCCGTCTAAGAAATGATCTGAAAGTTTCTGAACCCTGAAATTTGTTGATGGAAAATTTTAATTTCTGTTCATTGATTTCCCTCTGGAACAGTATGTCAAAGTCTTACTCAAATTTTTCTCTATAGCTGAAATTTGCACTCCACAAGGGATATATGTGTATCCTGGGTGGAGACTGTGGTTGCTTAGCAAAATACAATGCTTGGGGTCTGGGATAGAATAATGACCCCGCCCCACGGATACCCATTTCCTGATCCCCAGAACCTTTTGAATATGTTATGTTACATAGCAAAAGTGGTTACATTGCCAACAAGATTAAGTTAGGGATCTTGAAATAGAGAGATGGACCTGGGTTATCTGGTTCAGATCCATGTAGGCACAAGGATCCTTGAAAGTAGCAGAGGGAGACAGAAAAAGAGAATCAGGAGATAGGACAAAAGGTCAGAAAGATGCAAGTTGCTGGCTTTAACGTGGAGGAAGGGGGTGATCAGCAGAGGAAGGGGGTGGCCTCTAGACACTAGAAGAGGTAAGGAAATGGGTACAGCCCTTGAGAGTTCAGAGGAAAATCCAGTCCTGCCAATATTTTAATTTTAGCCCAGTGAGACCCATGCCAGACTTATAACTGGAGAACAGTAAGATCATATATCTATGCTGTCTTAAGGCACTTCCAAGTTTTTGATAATTTGTTACAGCAGTCATGCTAATTCAGGGGTTCTTTGGCTTATGTTAGAAAATACCAACATGTACCTTTTACATGATTGAGCAACTGGAAGTGGAGGTGACAACATGCTAAAACTGAAGTCAGGTAACACCATGCTTTTTCTCAAAATCCTATGGCAGCTTTTCATCTCACACAGAGTGAAAGCCAAGTTTATATGCTGGCCTCCAAGCCCCACAGGATAGATGAGTCTTCCTTCATTTATCTGGCCTCATATTCCTCCACTCTTGCCCTTACTCCCTCTGCTTGATCCACACAAACCTTTCTGTTCCCTAAACACATCAAGCAGGTCCTGCCTCGGGGCCTTTGCCTTGACTGCACTCCCTGTCCAAATGCATCTTCCCTGGATCAACACAGCTCCTGTGGACTCATTTCCTTTTAGGACCCTGATATAATGTCCTCTTATCAGAGAGATCTTCCCAGGCCAGCCTTGCACAAAAATAGCATTATGTCCTGCCCCTGCAGGTGAAAAGTTTTAAATTTTATATATTATTTCCTTATTTTTTTTCCTTATTTCCTTATTTTATTTTTTGTCATATTATACATTTACTTTCAGCTTCCTCTCCCCCCACCTCAAATACAGGCTGCATGAAATTGGGGATTTTCATCTGTTAGATCCCTGCTATGTCACCAGGAAAAAGAACAGTGTCTGGCCATGGTAGGCACTTAAGAAATATTTGCTAAATGAATAAGTGAATAAATGTATGAAGAAAATGATTTAAAATTTGGATAATTAAATTTTAAATTCTTGAGTTTGATTTCTTAGTTTAATGTAATACATGCTCACTTTAAAAAAAAATAAAACAATATAAAGTATATAAAATGAGCATCTTTAAACCTTCTAGTTATTCCTCCTCATGTCTGCTGCTCTATCACCATTTTCAGTCCCAATCTCCAAAAACACACACTGTTAACTCTTTGGTGTATATTCTTCCAGTACATCCTATGCCAGCTTGCATGTGAATATAGTTTTTTTTTTAAAAGAATCTTCTTGTAGTCACAGTTTTAGGACATCCTGTCTCCACTCCATAGTACACTGTGAATTATCTTTTTATTTGCACATCAGAACAAACAGATCTGCCTCCTCCTTTTCATGGCTCCAATGGCCATATTATGTCTGTGTCTACAGACACAGTGTTTACTCTCCTATTGATGGCCATATAGGCTGCCTCTAGTTTTTGCTCTTACAAATAAACCTACTGTATCTTTCCATCATTCTATGAGTATTTCTGTAGAATAAATTCCCAGAAGTAACACACTGGCTCTGAGACAATACAGACATCACATGCTGGTAGATGTTGCCAAACTGCCCTCCAAAGAACTTGTACCAGTCTACACTGATCTCAGCTGCATCTAAGAGGACATTTTAACTGAAACCAACTTTCTAATGGGGCACAGCCTGGAGTACTTGACGACTTCAAAAGAGTTCAAGTTATTAAAGACTGTCAAAGCAAACCAAATGTTTATCCTCAGAGGTACACGATGAGTCTAAAGTTACAGATACTTACCTGGGGCAGAAATCAATACAAAAAGCACCTGAAAAAAAGACATCCTTCCTTGAAAAGCCTCTTGCCACTTCAGAGACACTATGCCCCAGCCCCAGCCTTCCCAGACCGCTAGGAAGTGGCACCCTCTAGGTAAGGAGTCCTTAGGTGAAGCATTCTGTCTCTAGGCGCCCAGTATACACTTCCTTGTGGAACAGTACTTGCTAAGTGACCTGTAAAATGTTACCTTCTTCTCTCAAGTGGGCAAAAGCTCCAGTAAGGAGATGTGCTCAAGCAAAAAGGAAAATGTCCCCAATTCATATTTCTCTACATGCAAAGACCTCCTAAGCCCTGGTCAGTCTTGGGTGAGTTGAGTGAGTGAGGACTCTTCACCTTATTAGAGCATTCATTTTCAAAGGGATTCCATTTTTAAACGACTCCACTAAGATAGAGGCTTCCCTCATACCTCAGTCAGTAAAGAATCTACCTGCAATGCAGGAGACCTAGGTTCAATCCCTGGGCATGATGATCCCCTGGATGAGGGCATGGCAACCCTCTCCAGTACTCTTGCCAGGGGGAAATCCTGTGGACAGAGGAGCCTGCTGGGCTACAGTCCATGGGGTTGCAAGTGGAACACGACTTAGCGACTAAACCACAGCACCACTAAGTACATCATCCTGCCTGTTCTATGCGTTTCAGTTCAATTCAGTTCAGTCACTCAGTCATGTCCGACTCTTGTGACCCCATGGACTGCAGCACACCAGACTTCCCTGTCCATCACCAACTCCCAGAGCTTGCTCAAACTCATGTCCATAGAGTCAGTGATGCCATCCAACCGTCTCATCCTCTGTCGTCCCCTTCTCCTCCATCTTCAATCTTTCCCAGCATCAGGGTCTTTTCAAATGAGTCAGTTCCTCTCATCAGGTGGCCAAAGTACTGGAGCTCCAGCTTCAGCATCAGTCCTTCCAATGAATATTCAGGACTGATTTCCTTTAGGATTGACTGGTTTGATCTCCTTACTGTCCAAGAGACTCTCAAAAGTCTCTGTGTTTATCACACCCAAATTTGAAGTAAGACCTGGAATCTCTGCTTACCAAGTTTTTGAGAACTTACACATTCATAGGTAAGTTTAGTACGAAACCAGATAGAGATGAGATGCAAAAGCAATGCAATAACTAGCCCAAAGGCAATAGAATGCAAGTTAATACATTTAAGCTAAAACTTGGAAGGGGGAAAAAAACTTGGAGGAGGATAGGAATCAGCTTTGGGACCACGGATAGGAAAGATCTGCCTGACTGAATGGAGAGTCTACATAAAAAGACCTTTGGAGTTAGCAAATAGGTGACCCACAAGCTAAATAGGACTTGCAGACCACATTTTTACATGTTGGAAGAGCCTTAAAAATTTGAAGTTCATTAGCATTTGATTGGTCCAGCATTCCACACTTTACCAAAGGTGCTTCCCCTCCTTGCTACACCCTGCAGCTTCTCACATTTACCTGCCTGACCACACATGCTTCTCTTTTGCAACTGTTGTTATGGTTACCTAAATAGGATTATGTTATCTCAGATCTGTTAGAAGGATAGACTAGAAGGATAATGTTAAGAACAAGGGAGATTGTGTTTCGACCAGGCTTTGCCCTGCTCTGGCTTTTGAAAGGGAAGTTTACCAATGTCTAGGGAGTGATCCTGGGAGAAGGCAATGGCAACCCACTCCAGTTCTCTTGCCTGGAAAACCCCACGGGCGGAGGAGCCTGGTGGGCTGCAGTCCATGGGGTCGCGAAGAGTTGGACACAACTGAGCGACTTCACTTTCACTTTTCCCTTTCATGCACTGGAGAAGGAAATGGCAACCCACTCCAGTGTTCCTGCCTGGAGAATCCCAGGGACGGGGGAGCATGGTGGGCTGCCGTCTATGGAGTCTCACAGAGTCGGACATGACTGAAGCGACTTAGCAGCAGCAGCAGGGAGTGATCCTATGGGTTTGATGCCAAGCCATATCCCAAGGAGGGTTGGAAAGAAAAGTAGACTTACGGGGGACTCTTAAATCAGTGCACTTCTCTCTACCTCGGTTACCCCTATTAAGTTAAACCACTCCAGGAACTTACCTGGCAGTCTAGTGGTTCAGACCCCATGTGTCCAAGGCAGGGGACACAGGTTTGATCCCTGGTTGGGGAACTGTAGATCCCACAAGCTGCACAGCACGGCCAAAAAAAAATTTTTAAGCCACTCCAGTCTCAGACTTGAGCTACTGCAACAAGCTAACTTCCCAGTCTAGTTTTTCCTGCTGTCTACTCACCACCACTTGACATCGAGTTCATTTCAGTATGATACTTCCTAAATATTCCCTGAATCTCTGCACATCTGTCCCACTCTATGCCTAACCACCAGCATCTCCATCCTGGATCAATTGCCTCTTCAGCCATCATATTTTTCCAGTGTGCGGTGCAAGTGGCACACAGCAATCTTTTCTTTCTTCTTCTTTTTTTTTTTCTTTAACTTCCTGACCATGCTACATGGCAGGCAGAATCTCAGTTTCCCAACAAGGGATCAAATCCACACCCTTGCCTTGAAAGTACCAAGTCTTAACCACTGGACGGCCAGGGAAGTCCCAGCAATCTTTTTAAAAGCAGAAACATAAGGTTGCCTTCCTTTGTCATCTGAATTTCCACCACCGTGGTCTCCTTCCTGCCCTCCAATCTGACCTAGTGCCCACCCACCTCAGAACTTTTGCTCTGGTCATTTTTCATCTTTGGAATACTTTGCTTTAGAACACAGATCCGACCCTAGTTTATGTCCTTTCCAAGGTGACATGTCTCACCTCAACTACCACTGCCTTGAGAGGTCTTTTTTGATCACCCTGGTAGAAGCAGTCACTTGCTATACTGTTTTCCTAGTTTTTTCCTAGCATTCCTTGTCGGTGTCTGAATGCTGTATCAGTTTACTAACAAATCTGGTATCTGTGCCCTCTGCCAGAGTGTAAATCTTAGGCAGGGGTTCCAGTTGTTTTGTTCAATGCTGGATTCTCATTGCACAGAAGAAATACATATTGCCTAGCTCCTGTAACCCAGCTGGACCCTCTGAGGCCTTCCCAGAATAGTCCCCAAGCCACATCCTCCACCTGCCTTTTGTCTGTATAAAAGCTTTAGTCAAAGAGTAAGTTTAATCACAGAAGTGAGAAAAATGCAGAAAGAAAGGAAAACAGTCAAGCCAGACAAAATAATAATACTTTAGCCATTAAACAAAGTCAGGAAACTTTATTTCTTCCCCAAGGACTATCGATAATATTCTCAGCTCAATCTTTTGAACTGTTTTGCAGGTATGGAAACCTCCACCAAGGGGAAGAAGGTAATTGTATGCTGCCCACAAGCATGTCGACCCCAGACCGATTGGAACCAGAAAGCTGATGATGCTGACTCCCAGTTACCTCACCACCAACCATTCAGAAGAATGCCCAGGAGCTGATCATGCCCTGTCGCTTTAACACTGTAAGACCCCTCTCTGCCCATTCCAGGGTGGGACAGTCTTATGGGTGCTAGCTTGCTGTGGCCTCCTTTGCTGGGCAAAGCAATAGAGAGCCCTTCTCTCCCAGTTCACCCAAAATTCTGTCTCTGAGATTCAATTCAGCACTGGTACACAGAGGCTGGGTTTCAGCATCACTCCTCAAAAAGTGTCATCAAATTCATAGAGACAGAGTGCAGCCATCTCTTGGACTGGGTGTAGCAATAACATTTTTTTCATTGTTGAGAGGTGTTGAATTCAGTCATTATCCCAAGAACTAAAAAGAGTTGGTTCTGAATTCAATTCAGAAATCAAAAGTTTTGAAATTTACCCCTAAACAAAACAGAATTCTCATTTGGCTTTATTTTTGCCCTTCAGTTATCTAATGTACGGGTTGGATGAATAAAGCATACACAGCTATAGGCTTTCTCCCTTGCATTAAAATACTGTTCACCCTCATACCCTTCTCCTTAGCCCTTCCTATTTCTTATCCACTCTTCTTCTGTACTGCAGATTTTTGTCACTATTGTACAAAGAAATTGGGATATCTATTTTCATGGTAATTCATTTTTAGAATTTTGTCACCTTACATAGTGACTTCTTCCAAGATACTTTTTTCCAATTAAGAAAAATTCATGGAGACAGAAAAGTTATTAGGAGTTATTGTTTAATGGGTTTTCAATTTCAGTTTTGCAAGATAAAGTTCTGAAGATGCTGGTGGTGATGGTTGCACAACAATATGAACACACTTAAAAATGGTAAATTTTATATAATGTATTGGAGAAGGAAATGGCAACCCACTCCACTATTCTTGCCTGGAGAATCCTGTGGACAGAGGATCCTGGTGGGCTGCTGTCCATGGAGTTGCACAGAGTCAGACACGACTGAAGCAACTTAGCATGCACGCATGCATTGGAAAATGAAATGGCAACCCACTCCAGTATTCTTACCTGGAGAATCCCAGGGCTGGAGGAGCCTGGTGGGCTGCTGTCTATGGGGTCACACAGAATTGAGCATGACTGAAGCGACTTAGCAGCATATAATATATATTTTACCACAATTAAAAAATTTTAATTTGTCTTTAATTTTAATGATTAAAAAACCCTCATCAGATCAGATCAGATCAGTCGCTCAGTCGTGTCTGACTCTTTGCGACCCCATGAATCGCAGCACGCCAGGCCTCCCTGTCCATCACCAACTCCCGGAGTTCACTCAGACTCACGTCCATCGAGTCAGTGATGCCATCCAGCCATCTCATCCTCTGTCGTCCCCTTCTCCTCTTGCTCCCAATCCCTCCCAGCATCAGAGTCTTTTCCAATGAGTCAACTCTTCACATGAGGTGGCCAAAGTACTGGAGTTCAACCCTCATAACTTTCCATTATTCTGAAGATCCAAAATAATGTTACAACTTTCAGTTGTTCTGTAGGATCCAGCCGGCTTGGCCCTGCCTGTCTCTCCAGCTTATCACATACATTGCCTCTTCGCTGTAGCCACCCTAAGTTTTCAAAGACATCAGACTCCTTCCACCTCAGGGCTCTGGTGCCTGCTGATTAATCTGCCAGGAGCAGACAAATCCTCATGCAAGTAACCCTTTTTTATTTTGTTGAGCTCTCTGGCCCAATGCAGAGAAGGCAGTGGCACCCCACTCCAGTACTCTTGCCTGGAAAATCCCATGGACAGAGGAGCCTGGTAGGCTGCAGTCCATGGGGTCGCTAAGAGGCGGACACAACTGAGCGACTTCATTTTGACTTTTCACTTTCATGCACTGGAGAAGGAAATGGCAACCCACTCCAGTGTTCTTGCCTGGAGAATCCCAGGGACGGCGGAGCCTAGAGGGCTGCCGTCTATGGGGTCGCACAGAGTCGGACATGACTGAAGCGACTTAGCAGCAGCAGCAACAGCAGCTGGCCCGATGACCTCACCTCATCAGGCAGAACTGCTGCAACAAAATCTGTATTTTAACAAGATCCCCAGGTAATTTGTGTACACATGAAAGTTTGAGAGTCCAGCTGCAGATGACTGATGAGTACAAACACAGAAAACAATAATCATTATATCCCCCAACACTTTTCAGGAGTTTTCCTTCTTAGCTTCTAGTTAGTTCAGACTGAAAAACTCAAAGCGCCAGAAGGGGATGGGAATAAACCCTAGTGTCTGCTGCCACCTTGTGGTGAGAAGTTCCAACCCAGCGAGAATTTGCTCTCCTCCAGGAAATAGTGAAGTCGCTCAGTCGTGTCCGACTCTTAGCGACCCCATGGACAGCAGCCTACCAGGCTCCTCCGTCCATGGGATTTTCTAGGCAAGAGTACTGTAGTGGGGTGCCAGGAAATAAACCAAATGTCAAAAGGGAGGGGTGGGCTCAGCTTTCTCAGCCATGTGTTTTGAGAGATCACTACAAAATAGCCCAAGGGGTGTACTGTGAGAAAGCCAAATAAAAACTGGACAGAGAGCATTCATCAGTTCCACATGAAAGATCTAACAAAAGCTGGGATCATTGGAATTAGTGTTGGTGGTCTCAGTTCTTCCCTCTTTGGAATGCAGACATGCACATTTGAATGTGATAATCAGTTGGTGTGTGATTATTTTATTACCAACCCAAAAGGCAGTGGTTAGACAAGCAGGTCACCTATTCACATCTGCCTTGCCCTGGAGTCCGCAACACGACTGGGAATTTCCCACTGCTCTGTCAACTGCATCATTGATGACCTCTGTAAAGTGGTAAACAGGGCTGGTCCCACAAATGATGTCTGTAGCACCTAGAAGGGAATAAGGAAGCACTTTCAAAAATTTTCCTACATACTTTACCCCCAAAGAGCCCAGGAGTTAAAAGCGCCTCAGTCACTGGATGATTTTGTTTTGTAGTTTGTGAGCCTAAGAGCTAAAGAAATTAACAACAGCTACTGCAGGTGAGGTTGACGGCAATGGATCACCCTCACCTGTATACTCCACAGCGCTTTAAGGTTGCTTACGAAAGAGCTGGCCAGTACCCAAGATTTCAGCAGCCCAGAAGGAGAAGCGGCTCATTCAAAAGGAAAGGGATTGAAAGGTAGGAGACTGGGACTCATTTTCTTTCTTCAGTGAGATGCTTTGGATTTTGCACTAAACAATATTCACTGTGCTGATTAGAAAAAAGCAGCATGTTTTCAAGCACTGCATTTAGAAATGAAGGCTCCATGTGGATTAGAGGGAGCAGAGACAGCATATATAGACAGCATATATACATTGGATCAGGGAATCTAGTGCCATGATGGAAGCCTCGTTTTGTGATCAGAAAAGTCTTCATTGTAATGGGAAAACCTTTCCTTTCTACCTTAACTTGAGATTTAATGTCACATATGATATTAAAATTAGGAGATACTAAGTTGATATTTCAGTCTCACAGTTTTAGACAGCAAATACTATTATTTTGAAAAATCAATAGTGCATTTTTCAAAATAAGTCCATGATCATTGTTCTTTCCATTCCCCTTTCCAGCAATTTGGGCTGTTGTAATGTGTACTAATTATATTTTACCCATGTGCATGGTCTTTAACCTAAAAACTGTCTTATACCTCATATTTCTTGCTAGTGGCAAAACCATTAAGACAAGCATGGAATACTCCAAATGTAATACATTTTAATTTGGAAAGGCAGTGAGATGATTATTTTCCAATTTGGGGAGTATTCTTTCTTACCAGATTCATGACCAATAGCTCAGATAGGTAGAAAAGTGTCGTTTTTATGAGGCCTGAAGTATCAAAGACCAGACTTCTGAACTTCCATGGGCAAAATGAAAATTTGCAGAGATTTCCACTTCCAATAAAAAATAGAGGTTAAAAGGAGAGGCAATACAACCAAATAAATTCACAACCAACCAAGATACTTAAAAGGTTAGGAAAGAAAAGATTCTTTTCATAACAGCAAATCATCTAATTAATTATTTTATAAATAGATTGGGAATAAGGGTGGGGGATGGGACTAGGAGATGCATTTTGGAGCTTCAGAAACTGCTTAGAGCTGGGCTTTTTACTTGATGGGGGTTGCATGGATGACCTTGGGGGTTCCTGAGCCTCCTACATTGTATTCCCATGTGTGTGTGTATTTATGGTAGTAGAAACTGATGGTTTTATTAAAAGTTCTCCTAAGGGTCCATGGGAGATTAGTCCTAGCCCATAAATGATTTTTTATCTCGAAATAGAAGACTGGTTTTTAAAAATCCCTGGAATTTTATGGATATTATTGCTTTGGATTAAAACTAACATCAAAATAGTTCATCAAGGAAGAATATTAGGTAAATAAGGGTATCACGGAACAGGTGATACTCACTTAGCACAGAAGCTAACAGAATAGACTTTGGGGTCAGATTATCTGGGCATAAGTTATTTAAGCTTTCCAAGTTTTAATTTCCTCATTTGTAAAATGGAGATGATAGTAAGAGGATTAAAATATGTAATACATATGAAAGAACTTAGATGAGTGTTTAGCACATAAAAGTCTACTAAGAAATATTACCTATTTTATTACTAAAATGATGAAGATATTATTTATTTGGAATTTTTGAAATATGCATTTATAATTACTTTCTCTAAATCAGTATTCTGCATAAAATGCAGCATTTATAGGACCTTGGAGAATATATTTTTTATTATCTACCTTAGCAGACACTCTCATGTCTCATCACATTTGGAACCACATTTTGAAGTCCAGCAAAAAAAAAATCTCAAACTGTGATTGAAATGAGACCACCAATTTGCCAATATGAGGTAATATATTCTAACAGTCACAAACCAAGATTAAAATCTGCATTCTATGCTCCATCAACTAAATTAATCTCTCTGTGTCCCAGCTTACTCATTAGTAAACTGAAGATAATAATATAAACTACCATCTCTGAGGATTAAATGAGATAGTGGCCAGAATGCACTTCTAGAGTTCAGCAACAAAATATCAAGTATTTGCTTTGGCTTTGGATTTGATGCTTGGTCTTCAGTTTTCTTTTTTGGAACTGTATAATTTGTTTACATTTGCAGTTGATTTTCATGATTCCATTGTTTCATTTTTAACTCTTCAATTTCCCTAACACAAATTATTTTTCCTTTGTTCAGATGGCATAAAGCTGTGTCTACCAACTTAATAAAACAAAATGTATTGGTCCCCAGAGAGGAGTCATCCAGTGTTAGTGACATGGAATTTCACAAGAGCCAGCAAAATCAGAAGAAAAATTTGGTGAGGAAAGTGAGGACTGTTTGGGGGAGGATGCTGTCACACACGTACAGAAGCAAGCCAGCAAGTGTCAACGAAGAGGGTGCCCCTAACCACAAGGAAACCCTCCTTCCAAATACACAGAGCCTTCTTCTTAGAATTGTCAAGGAGCTTCCATCGCCCAAGTTATTTACCAAACCAAGAATGAGAAAGCTCTCCCAGAATGGTAATCCAAGTCAACATATGGTCCAGTGTCAAGGCCAAGAGAGAAAATGAAATAGGACAGCTTTTGTTGCTACCCACAGAATAGCATTTCTGTGGAGCTTGTCTGAAATGCAGAAGTTAAGGCCCCCATGCAGGGCTACTGAGTCAGAATCTGCCTTTTAGAAAGATCCCCAGGTGACGTGTATGTGTGTGTGTGTGTGTGTGTGTGTGTGTGTGTGTACATCTTCAAAAACTCTGAATTAGATTATATTTGAGGTCACTCCCAGTCCAATTAATCAGTGGTCTCATCAGTCTAAAACTACTTTTCATTTAAATATTAGATGTGTACATAGGTGTGTGTGTATATATATATGTATATATATACACACACATATATTAGAAAATCAAACCAAAGTGGGATTTTCTGGTTTTGTTTCTGGAGAAAGAAGTGAGGCAGATTTTCAAATGGCTGCTTCCAACAGACGAAGGTGTGGTGAGAATTCTATTTTAAAAATGTATGATTGGTAAGTCGTAAAGGAAATTTTATTTTATTATATCTACTTCCCACATACTTTGTGAAGAATTGGCGTTTCAACTGTTGACAGTTTCTTCTGTGACATGGTAATGACGTTTGGTGGGGGGGGGGGGTCTTGTGAGTGATGACTACTATTTGCATTCTCCTTTTTAAAACTGATAGACTTTTTTGTAGAGCCATTTTAGGTAAACTGGAAAAATTGAGTGGAAAATACAGAAATTTCCTCTATGCCTCCCTCTCCTTACCCCACCCACACAATTTCCTCTATTATGAACTTCTTGCCTTAGTACAGTACACTTGTTAGTTGATGAGCCAATACTAACATATTATTATTAACACTAGTCCATAGATTACGTATCACCGACTCGATGGACATGAGTCTGGGTGAACTCCGGGAGTTGGTGATGGACAGGGAGGCCTGGCGTGCTGCGGTTCATGGGGTTGCAAAGAGTCGGACACGACTGAGTGGCTGAACTGAACTGAACTGATAGTTTACGCTGGGCTTCCCTGGTGGCTAAGTTGGTAAAGAATCCACCTGCGATGCAGGAGACCCCACCAGTTTGATCCCTAACTTGGAGAAGAAATGGCAATCCACTCCAATATTCTTGCCTGGAGAATCCCATGGACAGAGGAGTCTGGCAGGCTACAGTGCATGGGGTCACAAGAGTTGGACACAACTTAGCGAGTACACAGCCACCAGTTTACATTAGGATTCACTCTTTGCCCCCCACAGTTCCATGGGTTTGAAAAACCCACCATGTAATGTGTCTCTCGTTACAATACCATACAGAAGAGCTTCAGTGCCATAAATACCCTTTGTATGTTTCTAGTGCCCTTTACAGTACAGCATTCAGAAATATATAGAATACTTACGTATATGTAGGTGATTCACACGTATCTTCAAATTTTACATCATGATAAGGCTGCACACCTGGTAGATACTTTTTCCAGAAAAAACAAAAACTGATGGCCTCCAGCTGATGCATTACCCTTTCAAACAAACTCTCTCTTCTGGAAAAAAGACAACTAATACAAGCATCCAAGCATCTAGCAATTACCTGGCATAGACTGACCTGCCTATTTCTGTTGAAAACAGTGGAGAGGGCACAGTCCTCTATGGACGGGGCTGGAGTTGGAGAGTCCAGCGGAAAACAGAGGACCAGAACCTGCTACCACATCCCACGCGTTGGCTTATTTTTATCATAGCTGAAATAACAAATCTCTACACTAAGATTTCGCCAAGAAACTCGCCCAGCTTTCAGGCTGCAGCTCAAACATTCTGATTCTCAACTGTGGCTGAAAGACAGTTGCTTGTCCCTGTTGATCCTCATTAGACTTTAAAACAAATATGTAGTAAATACTTACTATGTGGCAGCCACGCTGTAAGGGATAGAGCAGCAGACAGTATAGACATGGTCTCCGCCCTCCTTGAGTTACAGAGGGCAAGGAGGGGCTGCAGATATTTATCTCTGATGCAAAGAAAAAGCACAGGCTAGGGTGGGTACACGTCATGGATGCTGACTTTAAGGGAGGGGGCTCGAGAAAGCCTCCCTAAGGAACGGACAACTCAGATGAGACCGAAGGACAACTAGAGTTAGATAAGGAAAAAGTGATGAGAACAGTTTTCCAGGAAGACGGTAGAGCATGTTCAAGTCCCAACGTCAAGAGAGCTCTGGGCATAATTAAGGAATGAAAGTAATCCAGCTAGGGAGAGTCTGCTGAATAAGGTGATGAGGGTGTTTGTAAACCATGTTAAGCAATTTTAACTTTTCCTAAGGGTGATGAGATACTTTCAAGCTGGAGTTGTATATGATTTGAAGGGCATTTTTTAAAGGTGGCTCAGACTGCAGGGTTGGAGAAGGCAATGGCACCCCACTCCGGTACTCTTGCCTGGAAAATCCCATGGACGGAGGAGCCTGGTAGGCCGCAGTCCATGGGGTCGTGAGAAATCGGACACGACTGAGCAACTTCACTTTCACTTTTCACTTTCATGCACTGGAGAAGGAAATGGCAACCCACTCCACTGTTCTTGCCTGGAGAATCCCAGGGACGGGGGAGCCTGGTGGGCTGCCATCTATGGGGTCGCACAGAGTCGGACACGACTGAAGTGACTTAGCAGCAGCAGCAGACTGCAGTGTAGAGACTGGATTGGAGGAGGGTAAAATCTGATGCAGGAGGAATGATAAACAGGCTCTTGCATTCATCCAAGGCAAGGGATAATTTTAGCTGGGGCTGGTCATGGCAGTTGGGGTGGTGAGGTTGAAGAGAATGTTCACTGGCAGGAGGTGCAAGATTTGGGCAAGAGCTGACAGTGGAGGGTGGGGGAGAAAGGAGCGTCCCCCTGGGTTGAGCATCCACTTTGAATTTAGAGCCACCAGTCCCGGAGCTGAGGAGCCATGGTTCCTCAATGCAGTTATCAAGTGGCCTGAAGCAGATTAAATTGATTTTAGGTGCTGTGCATAGCATGAAAACACTGAAACATAGACCACGCTGCACACCCCGCTTTTCCCAGTACCTTTTTGAACCCTTTCACTACATCAAGGAAAAAGTCTCATCTCCTTCCCTTTTTCTATCTTAATAAAAAAGGGAGCAGCCTCAAGTTTGCTGCCTTCTGTTGGCAATAACATGATTTTGGTTTTACCATACTAGTCTCAGTGTCTACATTTATGATACTGGTTTTTGATTTATGACAGTGTTTTAAGTTTCCTTAAGTATGTTTATTGTGTTAAGAACTGATTTTGTTTTAATGAGGATGCTTTTTTCCCTTTATCTTTTGGCTGTGCTACATAGCCTGTGGGATCTTAGTTCCCTGACCAGGGATAGAACCCGAACCGCCTGCACTGGCAGCGAGGGCTCATAACACTGGACCACCAGAGAAGTCCCAAGAACTGAGCTGACAGAGAACAATATTAAGGACTCCAGGATTCACAGGGCTCCTAGTATGTGGGAAAAACTGTTAAGATGGTATGTGAATGACTGAGGCTTGAGACACTTTGCTGCCGAGTATGCTTAAACTTGTCTTCAGTCAACAGCAAGTAGTCGTTGGATTGTCTTCTCTGTTAGAGGGTACTTTTTCTAATTCCACAAGAGTTACAGGGAAAAACAGCAGAGGGCAAAAGTGAGGTCTCAAAGACAGTTATCAACCACCTTGTCAAGATGGGTTGGTGACTATGGAGGTCATGACCACAAGAAAAGGCCAAGTGTTCGAGAGAAAGTGTGAGATTCAGCAAAGCAAGTCCATTTTCAATTTTAACCCCAAAGAAAAAAAGCCACTGACATCGCATGTGATGCTTGCTTTTCAGGAGACTTTCTAATAGAAAGCATATGTTT
This sequence comes from Bubalus kerabau, assembly GCF_029407905.1. Classification (NCBI taxonomy): domain Eukaryota; kingdom Metazoa; phylum Chordata; class Mammalia; order Artiodactyla; family Bovidae; genus Bubalus; species Bubalus kerabau. Next base: position 39,351,234 of record NC_073643.1, on the reverse strand, counting down.
ATTATTGTGATCCTTCACGATTGTCTGTTTTTTTCCCCCTCACTCCCTCTAAGCAACTACACAACTTGACGTTGTCGAAGCAGAGACAGAGGCGATAACCCAAGGAAATACACTCTTCTGAGCCAGGAGAACCGCCAAGCGTTTATCTGTGACATCACTTCCTTCAGGAATGCAAAAGGTAAAATGCTAAAACAAACTTGCGTCTAAAGACTTACACGGAAGTCAACGTTCAGGGCTGTTGTAAAAACCAAGTTCTCTCCCATTTAAAGCTGCCCTTTGTGTCTCCACTCCTAGCATTCAGGGCACAAGAAGTGGACTTGCCAGGTCTGATTCCTCTACTTCTGAGCTCGAATGGTTCAGCTTCGGCTATAATCTGGGCAACAGTAGGGGTTGCAGCTTTAGATTGACTTGGTCAGCTGTTCAAATATCAAGTCGGTATATTAGCATCTGGCATATCATGCATGCTCTGTGGAGAGATATTCTCCAGACCAACCCCACAGAATTTCCGCAAGGATGCAAACATTTGTCCAAAACAGTAGCCATTAGCGTGTGTACTTTTAAGCCTTTGCATATGGCTGGTTGTTCTTCAGTCCCTCAGTCGTGTCCGACTCTTTACAAGACTATGGACTGCAGCATGCCAGGCTCCTCTGTCCTTCACTGTCTCTGGGAGATTGCTCAAATTTATGTCCATTGAGTCCATGATGCTACATAACCATCTCATCCTGTGTTCTTCCTCTCCTTTTGCCTTCAGTCTTTCCCAGCTAATGTGGCAGTATAACTGAGGAACTGAATTTTAAATTTCATTTCATTATAATTGAAATTAAAATACAAATAGAACGTGTGTATAGTATAGACAGTGCAGCACTTGATAATCCAGGACACTCCAACCCAAAGCTTGTACTTATCTGTACTTAGATCAAGTTTGTGCCTAAATTGCCCATGCTATTTTTTAATAGAATCTGAAGTATTGTTTCTTCTGACATAATAAGCATTTATTAAAGCTGACTATGTTCCAAACCCTCTTCTAAGTGCTTTAAAAATATCAACTCAGATATTCCTTACAACAGCCCTGTAAAGTAGATAGCAATAGGTTACTACAATAAGTAGGATATTATTTTAGGGATGGCAATGAGAGGTTAAGTAATTGGCCCAGATAATCGGAAAAGCCGGGCTTCAAACCCAGGAAGATTTGACTCTACGAGTGCTTACTCCTAATTACTATGCTGTTCCTGCTGTGCTCAGTCGTGTTGACTTTTTCCGACCCCTTGGACTATAGCCCGCCAGGCTCTTTTGTCCATGGAATTCTCCAGGCAAGAATACTGGAGTGGGTTGTCATTTCCTTCTTCAGGTACTGTTCTCAACCCAGGGATTGAACCCAGGTCTCCTGTGTTTCTGCATTGAAGGCAGACTCTTTACTGCTGTGAAGAGTAAAGCCCTGGGAAGCCCACTAATTACTATGCTAGGTTCTAATTGTACTGTCTATTATGGTAGCCACGGAGAAGGCAATGGCACTCCACTCCATACTCTTGCCTGGAAAATCCCATGGACGGAGGAGCCTGGTGGGCTGCAGTCCATGGGGTCGCTGAGAGTCGGACACGACTGAGCGACTTCCCTTTCACTTTTCACTTTCATGCACTGGAGAAGGAAATGGCAACCCACTCCAGTGTTCTTGCCTGGAGAATCCCAGGGACGGGGGAGCCTGGTGGGCTGCCGTCTATGGGGTTGCACAGAGTCGGACACGACTGAAGTGACTTAGCAGCTTAGCAGCATTATGGTAGCCAATAGTCACATGTGACTATTTACATTAATTAAAACTAAATAAAAAGAACAGTCCATTCCCTTCACTGCACTAGCTACATTTCATGTGCTCAGTTAACACGTATGGCCCGTGGCTATGGTATTTGACAGCACAGATAAAGAACACTTTCATTTTTGTGGGAAGTTCTATTAAACAGCGCTGCTCGAGTGCGCTGCCGGAGTGTACCAGGGTTAGTTTTGATTTTTGCCTCTTGAGTGCTAGGTTCATATTTATCATATTCCTAATATGTGCTCGGCAGTTTCTACATTTGGGGGCTATAAAGGTGACCCAATGGCCCTTGTCCTGTTTCCATGGAACTTATAGTTTGATGGAGGAGATGGACATTAAACCATGGAACTGTTAGCTCTCAGAACGTTCTCATATATTTGAATCAGTTGTCCATGTTTCGAAATTAGAATCGTTTAAACAAAAGTCTGGATTTTCAACTTCCTTTTGAAAAATAAGAGGATTTGGCAACATGGAGCCTGCAGCTCCTCCAGCAACAGCAGAGCTACCCACAGGCCACCCCCTTTGCAGGAGGCCCGTTCTCTCCAGTCCATGCCAGACCAACTGAGCCTGTTTCTCAAAACCTGCCTGACCCTTCAAGACATTTGACTTTTTAATAATGGTATTCAATACACAGAAATAACTTAAGTAATTACCAAGCTAGTGCTTAGTAGAAAAAAAAACAACACAAAACACTGGGCTTTATGAGAGAGAAACAAGATGAGTTGTGCTCTGGTTAGATTGGGGAAAGTTCTGCAAGTGACACGGGAGCCAGGGTGAGCTGGCAGGGCTTCCCAGATAAAGAATCTGCCTGCCAATGCAGGAGATGCAAGTTCCATCCCTGGGTCGGGAAGAACCCCTGGAGGAGGAACAGCAACCCACTCCAGTATTTTTGCCTGGGAAATCCCAAGGACAGAGGAGCCTGGCGGGCTATAGCCCACGGGGTCACAAAAGAGTCAGACATAATTGAGTGACTGAGCATGCCTGCAGGAGCCGGCAGGGCAGAGTTTCCACAGACTCATTTGTAAACTCGAGCAAAGGGCAAGACCCACATGTGACTGCACATCCCACTTGTGTAGGTCTCACAGTAGTCCTCATGGTAATTACTAAACACAAGGGGAAGGAAGAGTGGACCTAGTCAGACTAAAAAGGCCATATTAGCCAGGAGCCACGACCTAGGAATGAGTTTTAATAGCACAGGTACTTGTAACCAGCAAGCCAGGGACCATGGGAAGGGTATCAGGCATGCAATGAAAAGAACCCAGAGCTTTCTTTTTTATGTTTGGAAACATGTCTGCCATGAAAATAAGGAAACCTGCAGAAAAGAGACCAGATTAGCAACTGGATCCAGTGATAATGAGCTTTCTGGGGCACTCGTCTACAACAGCTCCACACTCTGGCTGTGCTCAGCGGCTACAGAGGCAATTTCTTCTTCTTCCCCTTACAAATGACCTGCTTTTTTTCCTGACACTATATTCTTTCCGAACCAGACAATCTCATTTCTCTGCACCCTATAGATCTCTTCAAAGGGAGCTCTGGGCACAAAGGAGATGCATGGGGCGTGGAGAATAATTGAATACAGCCTCCAATCCAATGTTGTTATGTGGCAAATATTCAGTTTAAAAGAGGATGTCGCAAGGGTAAGAGTGTTCACTGAAGCACCGTCACAGAAATAATGGTGGCACTTCTTAATCTGATGTGTTTTTTACATTTTTATGATAGGTTCCATATTCATCAAAAAAGAGACCACACTTTCCAGTATTTAAAAGAAAGAAGCACAGCATGGAAAACATTCTCAGGAAATCAGATTTGACAGTGGCAAAGCTTCAAATGCAGGTAGTGGACAAAGGTTTTTACTTTGTGTTTCAAAAGCATCAGAGGCCTGGGCTCAACTGAACGCACAGCCCTGCTAGACAGCGTGGCTGTGGGACGAACTAATGATTAGCATGAAGGCATCCTGTTAGTGGGGGGCATTTGAGAGTGGCTACAGGATCGCTGAGGGCGCTGAGGATGATGCTGTGTGCCTACTAAATGTTAAAGTGAATTCAATTAAAATGAAGGCACACACACACAAGGGTTTGAGAAGAAATGAGACCGTCTTTAGCACTGGGTGGTAAATGCATGTTTTCAAGCTCTCTTTGCTATGACTTGAATTAGAATAATACTTTGGGACTTGCAGACATCCACCAGTTCCTGAACTCATCCCTCAGGAAAAACAGCTCTCCCTTGGGTGTGGACAAGGCTTTCTAACACATGGCTTCGTTTCTTTGTTCTGGGCTGTTATAGGTGGATGACCTCATAGAAACAGTGACAGATAAATCCATGAAGTTATTGGCCCAAAGACATGCTGAATTTCAACACTCTGAGTTTCTAGGGGATGAAGTTCTTAAGTCTTCCAAGCAGTTCCAGAGGATGTCCAAGCGAACCATGAGAAAGTATAAACTGAAAAATGTATGTTTCCCATGTACCTGGTGCTGCTTCTGATTCTGTTTCTGATGGCATAAAAGTTATGTTTCATAGGGATTCTTATCTTTTGGTACATAATCCTGAATAAATTTCTCTTAATCAATTGGAGGGGTGAGTTTAAAAATATTCTGCCCAACAGTCCATATAAAAATATTTTGCCCAATAGTCCTTTTACAAAAATTGATTTTTAATTCTGAGTCAATATAAGCAATTTTTTGCTTCATAATTTTTACTAATAATGGAAAATAGAAATATTTACCAGGGCACACCAATTCTACAAAGAAATTTCTTCCATGATTTGCCAGATGAAATTATAGGAAGCACTTAAAGGTATTTTGACACTTTCACTGTGACTACTATTGAGCTAACTTTAAACCTTTGTTTTTAAAGAGAAGAGTTCTTATTAAAATTAGAAAAATGTAACATTATTAAGATATGATTCATGCAAAGTGTCATGCTTCTGAACTAAAATGAATGGATAAGGGTGGAACCTAGCAAGTATTAGACATATAATTCAATCCTTAAGAAAAGTACATGTGATTCAGACTTAAATTTATAAAAAGATCATGAAATCCTTTCTTGCAAGACTCTTGAAAATGACTCCTACAGAAGAAAACAATAGAGAGAAAATGTTTTACCAAAACATTTACCAACCATATACCTCAAGTGTTAAGGACAGAGATCTAGAAAGTAATACATATTGATTGACTTTGCATCTTGTAATTACTTCTTAGCCCAGTGATTCTTCTTATCACGGAACCTCTCTCACAGTAAGCATGCACCACAAACATTCTGTACACAATTTAACAAGTTCACAGCTCTCCTGAGAGCCTGTTCAGGGTCTTCGTTTTCAAAAGTAGTAACAATTTCCAAAAACTGACTCATTTTCTCATGTACACTCCAGAAATGTCACCTTCTCACTATCTTCCATTTATTTTGTGAGCAAGTCAATGTTACCAATTAAAAACTATCTAGAATGCCAATGAGCACAAATATATTTGACTTAAAAACATTTTATTCAACATTTATTTTGGATGTTGCATCCCACCTTTTAAATACAAAAAAGACATTTCAGTAAAAGCAAATATATAATGAAGTCATCGTCCTTTGTGTGAAGAAATATGAATGAACTCTGCATTAACATTTAAAAGCAAAATAGTTCATTGCCAAAACTTTACATATCTCAAGAGCACAACAAATTCTAAGCACACTGAGATCACATTGCTACTTCACCACTCGTGGGAATGGACAGTGATTACTGGTCTATGGTTTAGGATCAGTCTCCATGCTTGCTTCTTGAGCTTCTTCTACCTCTGAGAGCTTTTCATCATCTGCAGTTGCAAAAGAAACATAAAACTGTAATCAAATTTGCTTAAACTATATGTCTGATGAATATATGAAAACATTTTTGTCCCTTATAAGTGAATATATTTAAAGCAAAAATGGCAAAATGGCAGCCTATGATCACAACTGACCCGCACAAGGGGGTTTGGTTTTTAAAAGTTCTGCTTTGGTTGTTGTTATTAGTTGAATTCCTGGAGGAAGGAATGGCGGCCCACTTCAATGTTCTTGCCTGGAGGGTCCCATGGACAGGGGAGGCTGGTGGGCTACAGTCTATGGCATCGCAAAGAGTTAGACATGACTGAGTGACTAAGCACACATTAGTTGAATCAAAATGCAAAATTTATGTGAGAGACTTCAATTTAAAAAGAAGTTCCCCTGGTCATTAAAATATCTACATAGGGACTTCCCTGGTGGTCCAGTGGCTAAGACTCTGTGCTCCCAATGCAGGGGAACTGGGTTTGACCCCTGGTTAGGGAACTAGATCCCTCATGATGCAACTAAGAGTTGGCATGCTGCAACTAAGCCCTGATGCAGTAAAATAAATTCATCTTTAAAAAATAAAATCGACACGAACATTCATTTTATGGTCATGCTACTTACTTTCCAGTGTTTGCTGAAGTTCATGGATGGTACTAAGAAGAACATGAAACTGTTTCCGTCTCAATTCCAGCTGTGTTAGTAAGAAAAAAAATTAATACACAAATGATCTATAAACCAATACAGAACACAAAGACTAATACATATCACATGCAAATACCTTATCTTCAACACTTTCTTTAATATGTGAAAGATGTTCTAATTCTTTTCCCAGAGCCTCTAGTTCTCTGAAAAAAAAAGTGAAAGTGTTATATTTTGCTAATTGGGAGAAAAGAATTCATAATTAATATCTAACTTTTTAGTTACTAAATAATAGTATTTATTATAAAGGATAAGGAGTTCTAACGTCCATTATGATGAGACTTTTAAAACTAAGGGTGATTCCTTAGCTTCTAAATATGTACTAATTTTCATTAAAATTAAATTTTAGATAATTTTTAAAGTATAGGAAAACTTGACAATAGGATATCAAACCCTTTTAACATTTTGTCATAATTCAAACTTTTTTTTTGCGGGGCGGGGGGTAAATGTGCTAAATTGCAGAGGTTAAAGCGTCTGCCTGGAATGTGGAAGACCCGGGTTCCATCCCAGGGTCGGGAAGATCCCCTGGAGAAGGAAATGGCAACCCACTCCAGTACTCTTGCCTGGAGAATCTCATGGGTGGAGGAGCCTGGTAGGCTACAGTCCATGGGGTCACAAGAGTCGGACACCACTGAGCGAATTCACTTTCACTTTCACTTTCCTCTGAACCAGGCCTTTTTCCCTCCTCTACTTTCCATTCAGGCAATCCTTATATTATATCAATCCTTTTTTATGCATATATTTGTATCTCAATAATATACAGGATCAGTATAGAATATTTGGAGGGCTCTAACTTTTATAAATGATTATTATTATGTATATATTTCAGAAACTTAGTAATAATTTAAAGTTCATTATATATATCTTCTGATTTCCTTTTCACTGATTATTTTTTAAATTGGTGTTTGGAAAGTGTTTATTTCCAAATTCTCTATAACTCCTATTTAGTATTCTATATAAGTAGACCACGGAGAAGGCAATGGCACCCCACTCTAGTACTCTTGCCTGGAAAATCCCATGGACAGAGGATCCTGGAAGGCTGCAGTCTATGAGGTCGCTAGGAGTCGGACACGACTGAGAGACTTCACTTTCACTTTTCACTTTCATGAATTGGAGAGGGAAATGGAAACCCACTACAGTGTTCTTGCCTGGAGAATCCCAGGGATGGCAGAGCCTGGTGGACTGCCGTCTATGGGATCACACAGAGTCGAACACGACTGAAGCGACTTAGCGATAAGTAGACCATATTCTGCTGCTGCTGCTGCTGCTAAGTCGCTTCAGTCGTGTCCGACTCTGTGCGACCCCATAGACGTCAGCCCACCAGGCTCCCCCGTCCCTGGGATTCTCCAGGCAAGAACACTGGAGTGGGTTGCCATTTCCCTCTCCAATGCATGAAAGTAAAAAGTGAAAGTGAAGTTGCTCAGCCGTGTCCGACTCTTAGCGACCCCATGGACTGCAGCCTACCAGGCTCCTCCATCCATGGGATTTTCCAGGCAAGAGTACTGGAGTGGGGTGCCATTGCCTTCTCTTATCTGTTTTTGTATTGATACATATTACATGCATTTATTTTAGAACTATAGGCAGCAAGGTTAGCAGAAGGAAAAATCTAATCAAGTGGTATTAGAATCTGTAATTTTTAAGGCTGACCCCTATTTTTTGAAACATATGATATATTTCCATAGAAATGGAATGTGTAGACTAGTATGTAAACATTTATGTATAAAGATTAGTTCTTTTCAAAGTAAAACTCTAAACTTACTTTAATGTCTCATGCCTGTCTGGATGATGCTGGATCACTTTTGCCAGTGCATCATATTCTGAAAGATACAAAAATATTTACCAAAATAAGATATTTCAAACCTGGATATCAAAACAAAATGCCTAACATCACAAATCTCTCCCAATTATTTTCCTAGTAGATAAAGAAGTAGAAACATTGAAGGATATGCGGAGTATTGCCAGCTTCCTTTCATTCAATTATAACTGCAACAATTCATGACTTCAAAAGTATGGTCCAAACAAGGATTTTAGCTCCTACTCTGTGTTTCCATTTACATATTCCTGGGTAGAATACAAGGGGCTAGCATAAGAGAAAGTGAACTTAAGTCATTATTGATCATCAACTAGACTGATTCTGAACATAAGAGAATCTTATTATTTGCCCAGCAAATAGAAGACCAACAAAGTGAAAGTGAAGTCGCTCAGTCGTGTCCGACTCTTTTCGGCCCCATGGACTGTAGCCTACCAGGCTCTTCAGTTCATGGAATTTTCCAGGCAAGAGTACTGGAGTGGGTTACCATTTCCTTCTCCACAGAATCTTCCCAACTCAAGGATCAAACCCAGGTCTCCCGCACTGCGGGCAGACACTTTACCATCTGAGCCACTAGGGAAATCCAACAAGGTGATCTATAATTAATTAACAAGGTATCCTACAATTAATTTCAAATCTTAGACAAGGGGAAATTATACTTCTCACTCATTTCAAAGGTAAAGATCTCATAAACTTAGAAATGATTTATAATTCAGGAACTTTGTTTCTGCTCCACTAAGACCTCCAAGATAAGTCATGTATCTCTTGTTAACTTTTTCTATGAAATGATATATGGCAGCATTTACTTAAAAGCCCCATTAATCTACCAAAACACTGTAAAATTTTTAATGATTTTACAATTGATATTAGTTCTTAAATAAGTTGGTATATCCTGCTCTAAATTAGTCACTGCAACCTGACCACATGCATTTTAGACTGAATTAAAAAACCATCTTTTAAAAATAAGGAATTGAACATCATCTTAATTAACTCATTAAAAAGTAAAATTGTTTGTTGACAGTGTATTAATTCAATATAAGTGTGATTTTTAATAAAATATTTTTGGATTACAAAATAATACATGTTCAATATAAACAACAACAAAACTTAAATGATAAAACTCCACAACTCCAAAATAATTATTAACATTTTCTATATCTTTCATGTATATGTCACAGTTGTGACTTTACATTATATTTTTAATCTTCCTTTCAATTTACATTATAGGAGGAGCAATGCCTCTGCCATTAAAATTATTTTGAACTGGTTGATATGAACTAAAATAAGGCAGACCTTAATTAAGAACAAAAGAGATTGGAAGAAAACAACTTTAATCTTCCTATTCTAATAAAATCCAGGCAGACTGTAAATGTTTGCTTGCATAGTCCTTAATAAAAAAAGTCACTGGGCTTATATTATTTTTTTTTTTTAATGTAGTTCCATTAAACACACACAAAACACAAAGTCCTAAATCTAATGTACTTGTATAACATTATTTAGGCAAAGGGGTATGAGGGCAGTAAAAAAAAAATTGAATACTTAAAAACATACTTGTTTAATCAACATAATTCAACTTTTTTTTTTTTTTTACCATGGCCTTTCTTCTCTGCTATTTTAAACAATAATATAGTTTTAAAGAATTAAGTTTGTCTCCTAATTCTTTTTTATAATTTAGATTGATTCTAGCTGAAGGTTTCATCTCACCACATTAAAAGCTGCATGAAAATACTAGTCAGTAATGAAGTATTTGCACACTACATCCCACAAAACCCTTACCTTGCCGATTTTTTCGTATTCGTTTTGCTTGAAGAATTTGCTTTTTGCACTCAGCAATTTTTTCATGGGCTCCAGCAATGCTACATTCTATATAAAAAGGTTTTTTTTAAGATACTTATAACAACATGAATAATCTCCATTTTCAGTTTTAAAATGTGTTTTTAAATTTAGTTTCCTTGCTAATAAAACAGATGCTGGCATTAATATACAGCTGTAACTCAAAGCATAATATCATATTAGAACATAGTCTATTAATGTTATTATTTTACCACTAACCAGAGAAAAATGTTAGTAAATATTGTTTCCCTTAGCCCATAAAAATTAAAATTACAGACAGAAACAATTACTTTGTTTCCTTACCTATCTCTTTGTAAATTTTTTCATAATTTTCCATTTCTCTGAGATTCATATCATATACCAGCAAAGTTTTGCCCATTGAAAATTCACACTGGGACAGTGTGCTCAGCATACGTTGGTACTGGCTGTATCTAACATAAAAGAGAGAGAAAGAGAATAAACATTTTGTGGATTTCCAGCTGAATCATTACAATGCAGGCACACCTTTGCTAAGTTAATTATGCCAGGTTCTGAGAGAATATGCTTTATATTTAAAATAATTTGAAGTATCTGTCCCTTAGGTTTTCTTTTTCCAAATGTGGTTTACTTGAATTTATAAACTGTATTAGTTACAAATGTAAAGATGGGACTGTAGTTGTTAGCAATATAAGTTTAATTCAAACAACTATTTGTTGAATTTTGCTTAATATCCTTTTAAAATGTTTTAAGATGGTTTTTATTATCACAATTCTGTTCTCAATTTTTTCACTCTATATAATTATTTATCTATGTGAAAAGCTAATTCAAATGAAGAGAAAACTCTTTAAGTTAGAAATTTATCAAATATATAAAAGCTTGCAGCAACTTTATTAGTACATTTTTAAAAAATAGAGAAAATTTCATTTATTTTGTCTTACTAAACACTTATCTGCTTTTAAAAGGGACCAAAGTAATAAGTCTGAATTTAACCCTCAATTCTTATCACTGCACCTTCTGCACATTTTAATAAACATAAAAGTAGCCTCTGAAGGGAAGGCCAGAAAAACCTACTCTGGACTCTGTTAATGAGTGAAAATATGAAAACCTGACAGCACTATATGTATGGTCTAAAAAAAAATCACAGCAGGACATTAGTATAGAAACGGCAGCAACATGAAATACCCCTCTTCCTGAGATCCTGAGTTGCACCATTTAATGAAACTTTTCACCAGCAGATTAATTCTCCGATCATCTCCAGCACCATCTCCATCGATTAGGAGACGCTTCCGTATGACTTCGTCTGGAGGACAGAATAATGTGAATTAAAATGACTGTCTGGTTCCTGTTCACTTTCAGGGACAAATAAGCAACACCACTACACATTCATTTATCTAGAAGAAAACTACTGAAATGTAAATGTACTTGATGCCACTGAACTGTACATAAAAGACTGTACTTAAAAGAATTAAAATGGTCAATTTTACGTTAGGTAGGTTTTAATATAATTTCCATATATATATATATGGGAAGTTATTAAGTGTCTCATGTCAGGCACTGTTTTAGGGGCTGGGGTTATAGCAGGGAAAAGTCTTGCCCTCACAGAACTGACATTTTATTGCCAGGCTGTAGAGTAAAAATAATTTTCAGGTACTACCAAAGAAGTCAATAATTCTTGGAGAAACTTTTTGGGCAAAACCTGTTCAGACAGAAGAAAGCCTGAAGCATTCATGTCGTTGAGTACTGTAACGTACTAGTAAAAGGAACAGAGAGAACAGAAGATCGAAAGACATAGTGGGAGACTAGAAAAAGAGAATGAGATGTGTCAGAGAAAAAGAAATTTTGGGGGGTTGTAATTTAGTAATTGTAACGTTTCTTTCCTCGTGAGGACTTTTTTTTTTTTTTTTTAATGTCTGTCTCCCTTTTACTATAAGGAAAAGAAAAAGAGAAAAAAGAATAGAAAAGCAGTGCAGATGACAATGCTGAGTAACAAGTAGGGCCGCAGTGGGCTTGCTTGGCAGACCTGAGCTAGTGTTCTTCCTGGACAAGATAATGCTGGATCATAACAAGAGATGTGCAAGTTGAAACCACAATAAGATATCATTTTCATCTTTCAGATTGGTAAAGATCAAAAGACCTGATAATAAGTGATGGTAAGTGTGTTGAGAAATCACACTTACAGACACTGATAGAATGTAAGTGGTGTGCTCTTTGCAAGGCAGCTGGACAATCAGATAATCTTCCAAATGCATATAGCTTTTTGACCCCATTAGTCCAGTTCTAGGAAATCATCCTGTAGATGCATGTGTATCCATGCACAAAGATAAATGTAAAAGGATTGTTCTTAAGAGTGCTGCTTGTAGTAGGAAGATGGCAAACCTAAATAGTCACCAGGAAGAGACTGGCTAAATATAAAACAGTTGTTAAGTGTAATAATATGCAGGGACTTCCTCGGCAGTCCAGTGGTTAAGATTCCATGCTACCGTTGCAGGGGGCATGGGTTTGATTCCTGGTTGGGGAACTAACATCCCACATGCCTCACAAGGGGGCCCAATAAAGAAACAGACAGACATACATAAATAGATAATTGCTGAATCTTATGTTTTTAAAAAGATGTAGTAAGATTCAGCCAAAAAAAAAAATAGTGTGGATGTATATATTAATATCATAAAAATCTTAGCTATGTTAAGTAAAATGAAAATAACACAGGTGCAGAGAAGCACATCGTTTGCTGCCATTTGTGTAGAAAACAAGGAGGCCATCTGTGTATGTATGCGCCCATCACACATGTGTCTATGTATTCAGCAAGTATCTTTGGAAGGATTCATAAGAAACTGGTAATAGTGGCTATTTCCGATAAGAGGTATTACAGAGGTTGAGATTTAATTTTTATGATTTTATAGGATTGTCTTTTTTTTTTTAACCATATGCAGGCATTTAAAAAATAATTTTTAAAGTGCGAATAATTCCTAGAGAACCTGAATGATGAATCAACACCAAATCTTGAAACAATAGTTCCTGTGTGTAGGCGGAAGTATTTTTGAGTGCAGGTGCAGCGGAGATAAACTTTGGAAGGCAGATGGCTCCAGTTTTTTTTTTTCCCCAGTTTTAAAATCTATTCTGTGACAACATCAGATAAACATGTTTAGAATTGGGTTTTGTTCTCAGAGTCATGGCTGTGACAGACAGCTCAAGCTACGGATTCATCAAGTGTTTTAATTTTACACTGAAAGATATAAACTAATGATTTCCTCTTTTAACCACCAATAATGTTATTTGAGGAGACTGAGGCAAAACACAGTCCTGGCAGAGATTAAAATTCAGAAAATGAAGTTGATTTTTTTATAAAGTCACAATCATGTTTTAACTTTGTTAAAAGTAAACGTTCAGTGGGTGAGCGGTCCAGTGGTCAATTGATGCTATTTAGTTTATTTTTGATCTTCCTGCCTCTACTCTTTCAAGCCCCCAAGAAACCCCATCTTCCTCCCAGATAACTAGGAACCCTCCTTTATGGAGGACAATGGATTTCAAATGTAAATGAATGTAGGAAACAGGGAGTAGGGAAATTGAGGATTGAGAATGTAAAGCGAGAGTTTATTACCAGATCTGGTTTTTCAAGGGATTTTTAAAGTTTGGTGACTAACTGAAAATGTTTCCAGAACATTTTGTGATCTTTTCAGCTGTATACTTAAGATCTGTGCACTTGTTTACATATGTATGTAATATCCCAATTACAAAAGTTTTTGAAAAATGCTTAAAGCATTATACAGGCCAAATAAACTTGGGGTAAAAGGTTCATCGGGACCCATCCTATGTCCTGTTCATTCTGTTTCCTCTCCAGTCTCTCATACTGTGTCTTTACATTTCTGATGCTCAATAAATATTTTAAAATTGGATTTGTGGTGCCTGCCTGGGAACATCTGCCCTCCAAATAGCTTTGTCTCAATAAAACACTAACAAGGACAAACATGGAACCATCTTATCTTCAGGTCCACAGCAGAGATTTCTCTTCCTAGACAAAAGACATGAATATCTGATCAATGAGCAGCAGTGTCCATAGGTGCCAGCCTAACCTCTTGAGGACATGAAGTAAAGACAAGCGTTCCTTCACTCTAGCTGGAGACATAACACACAATATGAATGCACACACACGCAGAGGAGGCTGAGATTGTTAAGTGATACCGACACATGGCAGGAGATTAGGAGAGCTTCCTTTAGCTCGGGGGGAACAGGGAAAGAGGATTTTATGCTGCTTTTTCCCCCCCTTTTTTGGCCCTCCCCCTTGGCTTGTGGGATCTTAGTTCCCTGACCAGGGACTGAACCCATTCCCTGGAAGCATGGAGTCTTAACCACTAGACTGCCAGGGAAGTCCCTAAAGCTGCTCTTCTGATACATGACCATCATTGGTCAAAAAAAGAAAAAGCTAAAAGGCATTTTAACAGTATCTATTCTTTGACCCCCAAAATCCTAGATATACTTGCCCATATGCAATATGACATGCTCATTGGCAGCAGATTAAGATATATAAATTTTGGTATAAGAATATGATAAAATAATATAAAGTTATAAAAAACAAAGAATGAGGAAAACTGTGTATACTGAAAGGAAGACCACTTAATACAACTTGTTAAAAGAGCAAGGTGAAGAATCCTATTTATGGCATGTTTCTTTTCATATAAAAGTAGAGAAATAAGTATATTCATATGTGCTAATGTTCACATAGATATACTGGAATGATATACAGGAAACTGCTATAAGGAGTTACCAAAGAATGGAGCAGTGTAAGTTGGGTAGCTGGAGGACAGGCTGGAAGATGTCTTACATTACTTGATTTTTGAACCAGGTCTTATATTTTTGAAAATATGTCTTATATTCATTTTTGAACCATATAGTACTCTAAATTTGTTAGTTGATGTTTGCAAAAGAAAGAAAGCTATGACTGCGGTGATGGTATCATAGGTGTTTGTATCTGGTGGCTCAGCTGGTAAAGAATCGCCTGCAATGCAGGAGACCCAGGTTCGATTCTTGGGTCAGGAAGATCCCCTGGAGGAGGGCATTGCAACCCACTCCAGTATTCTTGCCTGGAGAATCCCCATGGACAGAGGAGCCTAGCGGGCTACAGTCCATAGTGTTGCAAAGAGTCGGACACGACTGAGTGGCTAAGCACAGCACACGACTGCATCAAATTATACACAACACATGTAGTTCTTAGTGTAGCAATTATACTTCAACTAAAGTGGAAGGAAGGAAAAGAAAGCAAGCAACCTAAAATCGTATCTCTCTCCACCTCACCTGCAACAGGCAGGGAGAAAGCTGTGAGCTAAGGCAGAGGTGGGGATTGCAAGGCTGGGTCTGGGATGTGAGCACTCTTCTCGGACACTAAGAAGTCTGGGGGCCTGGAGACTGATGTCAAGACCCAAGCGCATACAGGCAGTATGCGCTGACCTCTGGGTCAGATTGTGGAAGTCCACAGTAGTGAGTGACACACTGGTAGACTCAGATCCTGTAGGCAGGCAACAAGTTGGAGTTGCTAGAGATTTGTGAAGGGACTTTCTAGGAGGATCAAGTGTACAAAATGGGGTGCAGCTGTGAAGCGCCCACAGGCAGGGAGGCTAGTTAGGAGGCTCCCAAAGCATATGCCCACTGAAGGAGCTAAAAGGGTGTGAATTAAAGCAGAGATCAGAGTCACAGGTCCTGGAAGGCAGACGAGGGCTCAACGGAGACTTGGTTAGGAAAAGGCAGGAGCCAGCACCAACTGGCTGGCACGAGCAGTGCAGGCTGATCAGTTCTGTAGCACAGGGGATGTGCTGTCCAGGCCCTCAAGGTCTCTCTCCTGCTAGAGCCTGATCCCCCTTTCGTCTACAGAGCATTTCTTCACAGCCAGACCCCAAGTCCAAAACTGGGGCCAGTGTTCTGGTTAGTCCACAGTGTTTACTTTGTGTGTGTGACCAACTTTTAACTTCATCTGTAAAAATGGGAATAAAACAATGCACTTCATAGGACTGCTGTGAAACCTTATGGAAATAAAAGTATACAAGTGCCTGTTCACTATAGGAAAACAAAAAATAAAAAGAGCAGTTATTCTTATCTTCATGTTAAATTTAATTCCCAAAGTAATATGAAACAGTAAATAAATGCTGGAGCTATATCTATAGCTACACCTATATACTGATATATAAGATGCATAGAAAGTTCTGCACATTTATGACTTGTCACAAATTCGCTTGTCTCAAGCTTCATGCTGTAAGGTCACTGTATTTCTAGCTTAAACAGCATAAGTAGTTGCTGCCTAGGAAAGTCTGTGGGGATGAGGAGGACTGAAATTATATATATATATAAAGTACAGAGCATAGCTCCAACAGCAACAAATTAAAAGGGTCAGCTGCCAGTCTGAAATTTCTCTGCTCTTTTTAAATTTAAGGATGGCCAGCTGCTGATGGTTCCGGCATGTATGACATGAGCATTGTTTAATTGTACCTCATCAGTTAGCTCTAGACTGGACACACGAAACATGTGTCCAGTCTAGAGCTAACTAAACTAAACATGTTCTGTTTACTATATGCATTGACTTCATAAATTATCATCATGCCTGAAGCTCTCTGTAAGCAATCTGAACAGTAATATTAAAGCAGGAGGCCCTTGGTGTACCTGTAAAAACAGTGAAGTTAGTTTAGAAATTATTTCAGTGGTGTTATCAATGTCATTCCTTAGTTGTCATGATCACTTTCCTTACTGAGTACAAGGATCAAAACCACCTCGGAAAAGCTTTTAACCCCAGACACCTAATGTCTGCTCCGAGAATGGTGGCCTTCCACTAGATCTTAGGCTTGTGTGAAGATTTCTTATTGGATTCAGTTATATGGGCACCATAAGTATACCCTATAAAATGTCTGCCATTCAAAATCACTTTCAAATCAGTTATGACACAAGCATGATGATAAGCAAATATTTATTTGAAAAACTGGGATGGATTTTTTTAGACCCTTTCCTGTCTTATATCCCATCCTCTAACTAGAACACAAAACTGCTTAACATGCTAAATAGGTCTCAAGAAAGCCATTTTACTGGGTTAGATTTTAATACCTAGCTCTTCATAAGCAGGCTGGAAGCAATGACTCCTTTACAGTTATTAAACCCGCTCTCCATTTCCAAGCCTCTGGCTGACTGACAGCCATCGCAGTTGTTTTCTCATTTTAGTGTGGAAAGGACAATCTCTCATAAACCCACACTAACACTGCTTTCACAAACTAATTGTTATTCCCTCAAAGTGGCTATTAAAACCTTGATTACAGAACAAGTTTTCATAGCCTCTTGGAGCAGATGTTCAAAAAAGGAAAGAGAAGGACAATTTGGAAGACAATAGAGGGCTAAGTTCCACAGCTCTTACTTTAGGGACAGGTCAAGGCTTGACAACAGGTAAGAGCCTGTCATGTAACTTCCCCCTAGGGTTAAGTGAAGTCGCTCAGTCGTGTCTGACTCTTTGCAACCTGGTGGACTAACCTGGTGGACTGTAGCCCACCAGGCTCCTCCGTCCAGGGGATTCTCCAGGCAAGAATACTGGAGTCGGTTGCCATTTTCTTCTCCAGGGGATCTTCCCAACCCAGGGATTGAACCCAGGTCTCCTGCAATGCAGGCAGACGCTTTAACCTCTGAGCCACCAGGGAAGCTACTGTCAAATGTGCCTCCCAGTCTGCTAGACCTCACAGCTCCCAATCTCATCTGCTTTTCAGAAATAGCAATTCTGTGATTTCTCAGTGAGGATCAGCATTTCCTTTCTAAAGGCTCTTTAGCAAGATATTCTGAAAGTACACAAATGAACCGCTGGCTTTTTCTTAGTGTTCCTAAACACTCTGGATACAAACTGAAAACCACAGGAAGGGATAACTGGAGATAAGATTACAGAGGAAAAAACAGCTGGCTACTGGGAAACCAATGTAGCAATTTTTATTAAAAATACAGATACTTTTGACCTGTCTTCTAGAAGTGATTCCCACTGTGTATAAAGACAACTATGCAAATATCTCCACTGTCATACTATTTATAAAAGTTAAAAAAAAAAAAAAGGAAAATAACAAAAAACATTTAGAAGTGGATTGATAAAAAACTAGTAGAATATCACAAAAGAATAAGGGAGGAGGAGCCTCAAAAGGTATTAGAAAGAACTCAAAGATATATCATTAATTATGGAAGTATAGTTCAGAACAGCATGCAAATATTTGTGTAAAACTGTACATATGTATACTGGTTCACCAACTAACTAATGCTTACAATATGCTCATTTAGTCTCACAAGAGCCCGAAGGGACTGGAAGTTACTTGTGCAAATTAGATGCCATAAGAGTAGGAGTGGAGCTGGGACTCACACTCAGGAGTTTGACACCAGAGAAGATACTTTTTACCTTTGATGGCATTTAATAATCATTCTGGAAGGGTACACAAGAAACACCTTACAGTAACTGCCACTGGGGGCTGGGCTGAGCTGTGGAAGGTGAAGAGGGGAAGGTTTTCACTGTCCCTTGGGGCATTTCTTCCTGAATTTCCTGACATGTACCACTTTTCTTCCTCATAGTATTAAGAGTCGTTATTTGATAGAGAACTTACTGGTCATTTTGAGGTGTTTTTCTTCATTTTTTCTGTATTGAAAATTTTCATCAGTGTTCTTTAGTAAATCTGTGATGTGTTAACAACAAAAAAGAAAACTGGTTTGATCTGATCTATTAACAAGAGGAGGGACTAAGGCCATATCAAAACAACGTGTGTGCAGATTCCTGTTACGTTCATCACTAGATCACCACGGCTTATGGATTATTAAGCTGAATTACGTATATCCCACTGCATTGGATTCCTCCTGGTGAAATAATACTGAGCCCCTCCTTTTAAGAAGCTTAAAATCATTAAAACAACTATGCCACCAATGTTAAGACACAAAAAAGTCAAGTGGAAAGAGTACGGTGCTTTGATACATCCATGTAAACAGGGATCTCTCTGGAGACACTTAGGCCCAGTCTAAATAAATTGCCGATATCAAAGTAAATGACAAAAACCAAAATTACATTAAAAATGAAAAAAGAAAAGCAGAAAAATCAATGCTGAGGTCCTTTGTTTTTCTCTCTTGTCGCTATTTTGTCCCCAAGTTATGTCCACCTCTTTGCGACTGCATGGACTGCAACGTGCCAGGCTTCCCTGTCCCTCACCATTTCTGGTTTTTCTCTAAATGTATTTAAATGTTTAGAATATGACCCTAATCAAGTCAAGGTTGAAACTCCAATCCCACTTTGAGATGCCTTTTATCTTGGCTAAAGAAATATTATTTAATATTTGAACTGCTTCAGTAACCCCTGTGCTGGGACCACAGATGAGAGAACAAAGTGGGCAAATCCATTGGTACTTGTGAAAAAAAAAAAAAAAAAGTCAAACAAACCCTTTGGCTACAAATGTTTAATTAACATTGGATCAACAACTGAAATCGGAACAGGAGCAGACACTGTTTGTACACTCCTATTTGATGACCATACCTCCTGCTTCCTTTCATTTTGAAAAGTGTCCTGGTTTGGACAATCAATTAAATGGCCACTCAACTTTGAAGTGCTTTACATATATTAATCACACTTCATCCATGGAAAAACCCAATAAAGTATGTATTATTATCTTCCTTTTACAGATGAAAAGTGTCATCTCTGTAGTTAGAGGAAAATATACACAATTACATTATTAGAAAGTCACAGTGGCATTCCGTTATTCTGTCACGTTGTCCACGGGCATGTTAAAAACCATTATTTCAAGTTTTAACAGGCGTATTATCCATGCATTATACTTTCTAATTAAAAAAAAAAAAAAAGCAACACTTGTCAAAACCAACAAGCTCTATTAAATGGAGTGTACAGCCACATCCCGCTCCCTACTGCCCTTCTCATCATCCATCTGTTGCTCTGGCAGATCAAGACATATACCTAATGTTCTCTGTACTGCAAAAAGTGCTTCTGAAATGCCTTCTATTAGGGTTCTAACACTGTTTAACACCCTTTAAATTAACATACAAACTGTGAACATAGTTTACATTAACAGTGACAACATCTAAACTGTTTTTCCAGTCAGCCAAAATGCTGGGGTGGCAACAAGGAAGGAGAGACAATGGCTTTGTGACAATAAGCCATTAACTTCCCCGGACCTCCAATTGTCCATGCACAGATGATGCTTCTAGGGATAACACTTATAGTTCAGTTGTTGCTGTTCAGTCACTAAGGTCACTAAGTCGTGTCCAACCCTTTGCAACCCAGTGGCAGCAGCACGCCAGGCTTCCCTGGTCTTCAGTCTCTCAGAGCTCGCTCCAATTCATGTTGAGTTGGTGATGCCATCTAAGTTCAGTATCTATAGATAACAATATAGTATCTCTCTCCTTCCTTTAGAGGAGGGCAGATTATTTCTCCAATTAACCATTGTGTCCTTGCACAGGATATAAAGACTTTCTCTTCCAAGAGCTCCCAGTCCACTTGGATAGGCAAACCCGGATGTAAGGATTACATGAAGGCACAGCACCTGACCAGGCACTCAGATTGGCAAGAGGACATCCGCCCTCCTCAAGTCTCCAGAAACAGGTACTGGAACTTCTCTAAGAACCCTTCAGGAGGCTGAGGATGTGGAGGCCACCACTCTCAGTCGTCCCCACTGCCATCATCCTAATCAGAGCCCACCTGGTTTCTCACTTGGACCACCTCTCCTTGGCCTCCCTGCTTCCATTCTTGCCTTCCTACAACTCATTCTCTACACAGAAACCCGGAATGATCCAAAAGATGACCACTTGAAACTCTCCGATCACTTCCAAGGGCCACCTTGTGAGGCATGTGGGATCTTAGTTCCCCAACCAGGGATCGAACTTGTGCCCCCTGCATTGGAAGTGTGGAATCTTAACCACCTGACTATCAGGGAAGACCCTATCATCCATTTATTTTAATGTTGTCTCATTATAATTAGCTGCTTTAAATATTTTCTGGAACACACCATGTAAGTAAATTAAGTATATTGAGGGATATAGCAGAAATATAATAAGATAATGTGGTTAACAGGTTTTCACCTGATCAACTGGTTTTTGAAAAGAGCAGAGGAGACTATTTGATATGGGTCCTGAAGAATAAATGGCCAGTCGAAAAGGCAGGAAGGGGAAATCTACGCAGATAAAGAATGGGAGAAGGCACAGTCCTCATCAAAGCAAAGTGGAGGAGAGGCAAGTAAACCAACTCTGACATTTAACAGCATTTACTGGACATTACTGTGTATTGGCCTCAGTGCAAAGCACTTCACAAATTCTGCTGCATCTAATTCTCAAAACCAGCCTGTGAAGTAGTTTTTATTATCCACATTTACAAGGAATGAAACTGAGGCTCAAAGAGGTTGATTAACCTGCACAAGGTCAGACTGCTTATGAATGGCAGAGTGGGGATTCTGATGGTCTCTTTGGATATAGTGGGCACTTGACTGCATCAGTGCATTAGAACTCATCTTCCCCTTCACCTCCCTCTGACAAAAACCTCTCTCTCCTTTGCCATTCTCTACCTTGATGAATAGAGCCCTAGCACTAATAAGCACATAGTCACTCCAATCAGAAACCTGGACTAATCCTTGGCCCTTCCTCTCATATCCACTCAATCTCCTGACATTCGACCTCATCAGTTTCTTTTCCACCTGTCTGCTTCTCTGCCATTCCTCTTGGTCTCAGTCCCCATCCTTTCTCTCTAGGTATCATGGCAGCTGGTCCTTTGGCTTTGAGCTCAGGTTCTATAACTTGCTACCTGTGCAACCCAGGGTTGAGTTAACCTCCTTGTGTTCCAGTGTCATCTGAAAAGTGGGGATGGTAATCAGAACATGCTTGGCATACTATCAATATGCTATAGATGTTAGAAAGGAGAGAGGCCAATTAACGCCTCACTTTCCCTTCCCTTCATTATTATTCAGAGTAGAGTGTGATTGTTGTTTTTAATGGCATCTGATAATATCACACCAATTCTAAAATCTTTTAATGGTGTCCCATAACCATCAAAAATGTCTGGCTCATAACTTTCTAACTTCTAGCCAATACTTGTTATCTTTGAGTTTTCCAAAACTTTGTGACCTTTGCACAAGTGGTTCTCCACCTGGAATACTAATGCAACAATTAATACATCTACTTATCCTTCAAAAGTGAGATTAACAGTAACTGTTTCAGGGAGGTTTTCCGATCTCTGAGAATGGATAAACAATTTCTGTTATGTGTTTCTACAATTCCCAACCTTCTACTTCCTCTGTAGTAACATTTTCCACCATGAAAACCTATTATCTCATGTGTCTTTCCCACCAGACTGTGACCTCAGAGAAGGAAGAGGTCTTGCCTGTTAGCTCGGGGTTATAATCCCAAGATTTAGCCCAGATGGGATACACACCTACTGAAAAAAATTAACTGGAGTGAAGCTAAGCTTTAACTGGACCTTGAAGAGCCTCCATCTAACTACTTCCTATCATGATCACAAATCTGGGCCTATTAGTCTTCTGCCCATGGCCTGGTCCTTTCATGTGAAGACCTTGCCTACCTCCAACTTTTCAGAAATGGCCTCTCTATAGGCATCTACTGGCCATTCTTCAAACAGACTCAGTGCCCCTAGAGCTCCCCTTCCCAAATGTCAACGGACTTCTTTACTCTGTAACTGGATAGCTTCTTAGGTTCTCCCTCCAGTTGCCCATCATGCTTATGCCTGTCCACCTTCCCCAAGGTGTCATTCTAATTCTGCTCTCAATCTGTAGACTACCTCCTGGGCCCCTCCTTACATGGGTCCACCTTCCTAAACTGATCTCACAACTTGCCAGAAACTCAGCCCCTACCTCTCCCTCCCGAGTCCATTTCAGGGGACAAACCACCCTCCCCAAGACATGCACACACAAATGAGTCTTCCACCCGAGGTGGCCCCATCCCTATACTGGCTCTTCTTAATCTCCTAGGCACAGTCCCTGGCAGTCTTCCAAACACTCCGTCCACATCCACTCTTTTTTGATATTATCCCCACTTCCTTCTCCCTACCCCCAATCCAGGGCTAGCTCCCAGGCCTCCGTGCGATCCACTGTCTAGGGGACCTTCCCAGACACTTTCCAGGATTCACCCTCTGTACACCGACACCCCTGCAATACTGTCCGGAGACCTCTCCCAACTTTCCAACCTGGCGCGATCTCCACCCCACCCCCCGGCCACCTCTTCGGAGTTCGCCCTCTTCTAGCCCCTCCTTAGGTCCTCCGGACCCCCATCGGCAAGGCCTCCAGCCCTTCTTCCCCTTCGCCGCCCCTCGGACCCCAGCGCCCCCACCCAGTGCTCCCTCACCACATCCTCCGACAGCCTGGACCCCTTCCGGGTACCACCCTCCCGCGCATCGCTGGCTGCCAGCCTGCTCAGGCCCCCACGTGTGCTCGCGGCCCCCAGACGATCCTCCCAGCGCACCCGCCCCACGCCCCGCGCGATCTCGGGAGAGCCGGCCGGGGAGCCCGAGGGGCGCCATGGGGGGACAGGGAGGGCTCCGGGGAGAGGCTGAAGAGCTCGGGGGAAGCGGCCGGGAAAGCCCGGGCCTCCGAGGGACCCGGTCGGGGAAGCCGAGGGGCTCCCGGAAGCGGCGGGGAAGCCCGGGGGTCTCGAGGGAGGCGGCGGCGGGGGCCGGGGAGGCCGCGCGGTTCCGGGGAGCGGGCCGGGGCGGCGGCGAGAGGGCCTCACCGTCAGTCACGGCTCCCATGGCGTGCGCGGCGGCGGCGGCGGCGCAAGCAGAGGCGACGGTTGGCGGCGGCGGAGGTCAAACTCCCACAATGCAGCCGGGTAAACAGCCATGGAGGAGGAGGCGGCGGCGCCCGCGGCCGCCCGCTCCGCCGCCTGAGCCGCGCTGCGCCGCCGCCGCCGCGGGACCCGCGCTCCCCGCACTCCCCGGGGGCGGCCACGGCCAGCGCGTGTGGGGCCAGGCCAGGCGGGCGGCGGCGGCCCCGGTGCAACCCCGGCCCCCGCAGCCTGCCCCCCGCCCCCTGCCGCCCCCGCCCGGCCCACGCCCAGAGGCCGCCCCGGAGGCCGCCAGACGCCAGGTGAGCTCGCCCGGGCGCCGCCGGGGCGGCTGGAGCCACGCGGGGTCCGAACCCCCAGCGCTTCCTAGGGGACGGCGACCGCGGCCCCCGCCGCCCCATTCCCTCTGTCGCCGCTGGGGGTGGGCTCGCTCTCCTCTGGGGAGGCGCGGGGAGAGGGGGCGCCCGGCCTGGGTTGAGCCCGAGAGTCGAGGGACCCGGGGCACAGAAGGGGCGCCTCGCGGGGGGTCCCCGCGAACTTTAGCACCCACGCGTGCTTGGGCGGGTCTGGCACGCGGGCACTCGCGTGGGCCGCGGTCCTCGAGCGAAAAAGGCCCCGGGTTCCAGGTGGCGCGGATCCGGCCCGGGCGGTCGCCCCCTTCCCCTCTGGGCTCGGGCGGGTGCTGGAAAACGGGGACGGAGAAACTTAGCGACCTGCGGGCAGAGTTCGCTTAGCGCCAGGGTGCGGGGTGCCCGCCTTCCTCCCCGGGCGCCGGAATCCCCGTCGGCGACTGGGATGGGATGCTCTTATTTATGTCTCTCGCTCAGATTTTCAAAAACTGTCCCCATCTTAAGGGGAAGTCGAAAGTGAAGGGAGAGGGAGGTGCTCAATAAGAAACGTTGACTAGCGTGTAATTTCCGGAGCACACTGCCGGAGATACTGGCATCTCTTCCCAAAAGTCACTTTGATTCAACTTCTATGAGTTTCTCGCAAATGGCAACATTTCGATGGTGATGGGAGAGAGGAAACGGGCAGCAGTCCGGCTGATTTGATCTCCACTGGGGTGGATTCAGTGAGCCCCAAGAAGCGGGTCTGAGTTTTCAATCCAGGTTTGATATTATTATTTTCCAATATTTCTGCCCACCCACACCCCCGCCCCAAGTACCTTGCTTCTTCGGGATGAAGCTCTTATGGAAGACGGATTTTGTTGTTTCGGTTTCCTTAGTCAAATTGAGTTCTTTCTCCTGGTTTTCTGTGTTTCTGAGAGGAAGAGCTGTACATGCAAATATGTGACAGTGAAGGGTGTATCACCTCTAGCTGAAAATCAGTGTGTATAAAATTTTATTCGTATATATGAAGTAAAAAACTTCAATAATGCTTTTCAACAGTGCTCTAAAGAGTTAACACCTGTGACTTTTAACACAAAGGCCAAAAAAAAAAAAAAAAAAAGGAAGCAAGTTACCTTGAGTGAATATTTTGATGTATAACTTGCTCTCCCCCACAGTGCAAAATATCTCCAGGCTTTAATACTGGCATAAATTCTGACTGTGCATGAGTTGGTTCATTTTCTTGGTTTAGCGGGAGAGAAGACACTAACCATAAGAGGAATCACTTTAAATCTTAAGTGCTACAGATTGTAAATTTCAGGCATCAGTTACTTGTCTGTCTAGGGTGGCATTTTGGCAGTAATCATTGTTTAAAAAGTAACTGTCAAGCGGTGAAATGATGTTCTTTTTGAGTTACTTATTATTTGGCCTTATAATGATAACACTGATTTGGAAACAGTATCTAGTGACTTGAAGTAATCTTAACTGTTGTTTATGGGAAAGTATCTCTGCCCCCTGTAACTTAAGTTTTCAGGAGTCAGTGTATCCTTCAGTCATAGATGGAGTCCTGACCAAACACTTATTAAGTTTGTTTTGTATTTTGTTGGGCAGTGTTAGAAATTTTCTGAATCAATCAGACCAAGAAAGATGGAAGGACTTTAGTTTGAGGTATACCTGAAACTAAACATTCCTGAACATTCTTGTCTCAGGTGGTGGTACTTAAGCCTTTTTGAACTTCATGAGGCTGACCAGGCAGATTTTTTTAACTTAACTGGCAATTGCATTGACACAGATCTTTTGTGTTGAACACTTAAGAATTATTTTAACCAACTTTTCTTCATCTCATATATAGTGAGAGAACATCTTTTAATAAATCTTACAAGTGGTCTTCTTTTATACAATTTATTGTAAATTAACATATTCATGAGTGCTAAAGTCAAAGACACTCAAGCTCTAGTCCATACATTTCTTCCTTTCCAAAATCTCTATGAACAGAAAGAAGTTGTAGATTTTAAACTCTAACAAAACTGATGTGGACTTTGAACATATATGGCTTTAGGTTTGGGGCTTTATTCGAGTTATTAGGTTGGTTTTTTTGAGAGTATGAGAGTCTAGTTAAGAAAGTTTCTTTGAGTATTTATTTAATATTAGCCTCTGAAACTCTAAAAGATGATGAGAGAGCTAGCTATGTGGTCTCTACCCTGATCCTGTAAAATAGGGATTTCTGTGTTTTGCTTTCAGAGCAAGGATTATCCTGGGATCTGTGACTCTCAAGGGGTCATGAATGGGGTTCAAGATATTCCTGAACCCTCTAGAGTTGTGACCTAAACTTTTTTGTGTGTGTGTATTTTTCTGAGGAGGGGGCTAGAGTTGTTTTATAAGAGAGATCTTGAGCCCCCTAATTATAGATATGTTTTTTTATTAAATAAAATGGGAGTTAGAACAAAAGAGAAAATATAAAAACGTAGATCTTTCTGCTTAATACTTGCCTTTTAAGTTGTCTTTAACCTAGTCATGTGGTCTTAGAGGTACAAAAGCGCTGCCATTTTGTTCCCACAGCAAAGTGTTGTCTGTCAATTGATAAACCATGCACCGCAGAAAGGGCTTGACAGTGCTAGTCCTGGGTGCGTTGTGGCTGTTTTTAAATTATGTTTAAACATTTAGACCAAATAGATGAATGGTGGATAAGCAGAGGCTTGAGCTTGACAACCAGCTCCTGGGGAGAGTGGTTCATTCACCCCCACTCTCTTACTGCTCTCAAGCAAAGATTTTGGAAGAAATGAATTGTATTTTTTCTTTAAACATTGATGGAAGAGAGTATTTAGGGGGCGGGTGAATAAAATGCTCAATGATATAAAAAGGAACTTGCTTCCACTGTTCCTGTGGTCTTTCCCTTTTCCTCTCATTTAGTCCTGGTGAGCATTTTTGTCCTGTGCTTTCAAGTTGGAGAGTGGTTGGAAACACAGGCTTTAGAGTGGAACCTGGATTTTTTTTTAAATTTTATTTTATTTTTAAACTTTACAATATTGTATTAGTTTTGCCAAATATCTAAATGAATCCTCCACAGGTATACATGTGTTCCCCATCCTGAACCCTCCTCCCCCCTCCCTCCCCATATATGGAACCTGGATTTGATTCCCATTTTCTGAGCCAACCAGCCTCTCTGAGTCTAGAGAAGATGACCATTCAGTGCGATAATAAAAGCAAAAGGCTTTGCTCAGTCCTAGGCTCCTAGTAAGTGCTCAAAGGTGGTAGCCATTTTGAGGATGGTTTTCTTCTCATCTGTAAGAGATAGCAAATACGTTCGTTCAAAGAGAAAATCTTTAATCATACTCATTCCCACATAAACCTGGGACCATCCTACTTTCTGGCTTTCAACCAGAAAGCCTTGCACATCTTTCTGGTTACCGTGGGCAGTTACCTCTGCATCCGTAGGACCTATTAGACCTGTCTGCTGTTCTTAACAGTGGGGTTGCATTGTCTGTTAGGCTGGCGGGTTATGTCTAAATCCTGGGTATGTCACAACCAAACTAATAGGCATGCACCAATGTTTAGAGCTGTGAACCATTCAAAAGCGACTGGGCTTTATGGCCTAGAACAGAGATCAACAAACTTTCTGTAAAGGATGAGACAGAAGATGTTGCTGGCCACCCGGGTGCCTGTCACACCTACCACCTCCATCAGTTCATGGAGAAAGCAGCCATAGAAAAAAATGAGTGGGCATGACTGTGTTCTGGTAAAACTTTGTGGACTCTGATGTTTGAATTTCGTATAATTTTTACATGCCATGAAATATTTTTAAATTTTTTCAACCGCTTAAATATGTTGTGTTCTGGCAGTGGCTCGTGGCATGCATGTTCAGGCAGAGGCTGGATCTGACCTGTACAAGGGCCCCAGTCTCCTGACCCCTTGCCTAGAAGAATGTTAGACCTGTAAGTCCTGTAGTTTTGTGGCGTCACCAAGCAGCCCTCCCCCCTGCCATTTACTTTCTCAAGAATTTAGTACTTTTGACATGGAGGCTTTATCTCCTGCCCCCATTGGCCTCATTAGCAAGAGACTCCGGTAGGTTGGTTGGTATTAGTTACCATGTGTGGCCTTCCCTCCTTAGCACACACCTTGTATTCATCAGTAAATTATTTATTGCTAAAAATGTTCTCACGTTGCCCAGTAGAAATTGATGGTTGAGCCCTGTCTTGTGTGATGGTTTTGACGGGAATCAGTGCTTCTGGAGCTGTCTTCAGCCTCAAGTTCCTGTCACCCTGTCTGTGCCCTGATTGTTGTTTAGTCGCTAAGTTGTGTTTGACTCTTTGCCACCCCATGAACTGCAGCATGCCAGGTTTCCCTGTCCCTCGCCATCTCCTGGAGTTGGCTCAACCTCATGTCTTTTGAGTCTGTGACACTATCCAACCATTTCATCCTCTGTCACCCCCTTTTCCTGCCCTCAGTCTTTCCCCAGTATCAGGGTCTTTTCCAATGAGTCGGCTTTCTCCGGAAAAGAGCAGACTGTGCCCTGGAGGGGAAGTAATTGATAGGAGGCCCTCAGGCTGCTTAGGTGACACCCTTACCTGTAGGCAGCCTGCCCCACCCTCCTCTGATGTCTGGTTAAATCAAGCACACAAAGATTCCTCTTGTGTTCTAACCTCTGGAGACTAGCTCCAGGATTGGTGTGTTCTGAGCGTTTAGATGTATATGTCTGTGTGTAATTTCATCTGGCTGGCCCTGAAGCTCCGAGAGTTGCTTCTAGTTTTTGCCTTTTCTCTCTCTCGACCCTTTTCCCTGGGCCTTTGTATAGGATGCAGAATTGGTGAATTGGTGGCTGCTGTAATTATTATTATTATTATTATTTTTGCTTCTCTTCCTGCCTTTTTTAGGATTCTCTGCTAATTGCTTCTTTTACAGCAAATACATTATTTTCAGAGTTTAACTTTTCAAAACAACACTATACTGAAAATAAAACACACATATTGGTTATTTTAGTGTTTTTCCCCTCCAGATGTAAACCTAATGCAATTTGATCAGAGGCATGAATTGACATTTTAGACATTTAGAGATAAATTGCAGTTTTAAAGTTTCTTGGCCATTCAATCTGAATATTAGAATTTTTACATTATTATTCTTAACATTTAAGGGTTTCCTTCTTTAAAAAAAAAAAAGGTTAATTTGGTACGTATTTTCTGGATGACACTTGAGGCAGTGTAAATCCAGAGTCATGGAATGGGAAGCTGAAGTGTAGGAATTTATCTTAAAACAAAGGTGCACAGATGCTTTTGTAATAGCAAAACATAGAAAGTAATCTGAATGCCTTTTAATAAAGGCTTGATTAAGTCAATTAGAGCCTACCCATACAGTAAAATACTGAGCAGTCTTTAGACAGGATGTGCGGGTTGATATTTATTGACGTGGGAATGCTGTTTAAGAAAACAGAGAATAGCATGAAAATATGTTTAATGTGTAATTTTTAAGGTGGACAAAAGCCCTGTGTAAAGAAACCTAAAAGGATCTGGAAACACCAAATACTAATAGGAGCTGATTATCTCTAGGGAGTAATAATTGTGATGATCTCTTTCCTTTATATTTTGTCATTTTTTTTTTTTTCTGGCTACCATGTGCTGCTTTTATAATTAGGAAAAAATGATAACATTATTATTAAAGAATAAACATGCAGATTCAAAACATCTCGTACTTGTGGCTGATTAAGGCCTCACTCCCCAAGATGACCATTCCCCTATTGTATTGAATGAGAAGTGAAATAGGCTTTCTCATATGTTGTTAAAAATGTTTTCTATATTAGTAATAAGCCAGAATATTTTCCAGACTCTTCCAATAGGAAAGAAAAAAAATTCCATACAGGACTAAATAAATATCAATTTCGTAAGTAAGCCGTGTATGGAGGGGATGTAGGCTGGTGGTTACAAGCATGAGCCTCAGCACTTAGTGTGTTGCCTTTGTCCAGTTAGACCTCAGTCTCTTCATCTGTAAAATGTGCTAATACTTGAATAAGCTGTTGTGAAGGTTAAAAGAGGTAAGTGCTTAGCAGAGTGCCAGATACCTGGCAGTAACTGAGAAGGAAGAAGTGGTGGGAGGTGTAACAATCACAGGAGGATAGTGATAATAGTGCTGCTGATAAGGACAATATTAGCTACTAGTATTTCCCCCTTGTGGATACAGGTTTGCATGAGGCAGAGCCTTGTTTGCCACATTCAGCAGCCTAAACCCTCTAACCAGACCAGGTGCCTTGACCAAGACAGGTATGTGGTCTAGTTTCACCCACTTATGCTCCCTTTACCCTCGTATCACTATCAAAAAAAGAAGGGAAAAAAAACCAGAGTGCTCAGAGGCTCACGGGCATAGAGTTGGTACTGTTTAAATATCAGTAGTTGTTGAACAGAAGGTGACCTAAAGCAAGCATTTTCTCTAGATAGTGTGTGGTGAACTTCTAAAGAAAGGTTTTGAAGTATGTGTGTGATGAAGGTACCTTTCAAGTATGTGGAAGGCAGATCCAGGCACTAACACTGGTAAAGGGAGACTACGTCTTGAGTTCTCTAGTTTTAAACGTAGCCATTTTGCTTCATCTTTCTTCTCTTAGTCACCTTCAGTTGCTGTGTCCTTGTGGTGTAGCTATGATAATTTGAGAAAATTTTCGCTTTATTTTCACTGGAGTCAGCTTGGCCATGGGTACATTCTGCCTCCTGCCTGAACCTCTGTGTTCCGGCTGAGGTGCATTTCATTGTTTCTGTGTAATCAGAAACACGGACCTGACTGCAAAATATGTAAGAAGTGTAAAACCACATCTAACTGTGACACAGTTATTTGGAAACACTGGAGTGTTGAGTTCCTTCCTAGGAAACTTTAAGCTGTGCATGGAATAAAAGAATGTAGACATACTATGATTTATCTATTGCTGAGTAATAACAACCTACTCCAAAACTTGGTGGCTTAAAACAGTGATCATTGTTTTGCTCACAGTTAGGGCAGGGCTTCTTCCACAGGTCTTGCCTGGCCTGAGGTCAGATCCTGAAAGTTAAAGCAAGTTAATCTCTATATGGTGCTGCTAAATTCTGCATGAATTTTGTATTCTACTCCATGATTATGCCTTTGTTTTACCATAACATTAATAGTCTAAATTACTTGCCAGTCAAATTTTCTCTTCCAAATCTTTAAGAAAATTGATTCTTCTCAACTCAGAATAATAACTAATCAGCTTAAAATCCTTGGCTGTAAGCAACAGAAACTAAATCTGGCCACTTTAAGAAAAAAAGGAGGTTGCTGGAGGATGCGGTGTAGCTCCCAGCATTAACAGTAGAGCTGAAGAACCAGGCCTTAGAATGGATCAGATCCAGGGCAGCCTTGGGGAGTTAGGTAGCAGAAGGACTCAGTGGAGAATGTCCTCAGGGTGCCAGGCTTCATAACTTCTCCAGTTGTTTTTAACCCGTCTCCCTACTAAGTGTATTGCTCAGGCTCAGACTGGGTGCTGGCGGGTGCCTTGGTTCCTGCCTCACCAAGAAAGTGCCTGTTGGGCCAGTTGTCACTGGGGACTGGATCCAGGGCTGGGAAAAGCACAAAAGATGTCCACAGTCCAAACATTTGTGGGTCTCTCTGGGCGTTACCTTGTGCATTATCTATCACATTTCATATGTGCAACACTTCTCTCCCTCCCAACCCAATATGCCTCTTAAACCTCAGTTTGAGACCCAGTCTTGTGGCTGCACACCACCAGTTTCTGCTTCAGCTAATCAGCACTTACCTCTCTCTATAAGTGCAGCAGTAAATGTATCTATCCATTTCTTATGTGGTGATCTTCTGTAAAACATGCATTTCACTTGTGTTTTAGAAGGAAAGCACATGGACTGTCACTGAACCGTTCTTTGGTAACAGAGTCCCTGTTAAGAACGTTTTTACCCAGCGCATAGCGATCCCTTTAGGACACAGTGAGATACGTACTGTTATTCGCCTCTGCACTAAATGTTTCACACAGTCCTGTGTTTGTTTCTCTTCTTGAAGTGTCTAGCTGCTTTTACTGCATCCTTGCTAATACCTTAAACATTTTAGACCTTCCAGATAAGTTGAAGGCTCACCCTACAGTTATATAGCCTTTAGAATATGAGTTAAACCATGCTTCAATCAGTAAAATGTGCAATACAAGGTGATTTTATTCAGAGCATTTTCACATATTTTCCTGCTTTGTACTGTAATATTTTGAAAGCGGAGAAGAGCATATGTCCCCCAATTTTTTATGAGAATATGGTTTAGAAAAGGTATGCAGTTACCCCTGCTGTATATGACAGTTTGGGCAAGAGGACCCCTGTGTGCTTTGACTACTTTGCCTTTGTGGAGGGTGGTGCTAAAATGGTGGCTTACCAACTGCAGCAGCCCTTTTTCTGGTTTTCCAAGGTCCCAGGCTGACCTGGAGACGGTGAACCTATGAGTCCCCTCTGTTTTACTGTGGGGACACTGGTGTGTGATGAAGGTACCTAATAGTCACCTTGCTCCCTTGCAGCTGTTTTTGTTTACTCTTGCTTTGGAATCCCAGTATCTTTTTATTTCCCCATAGATAACCAGTCGAGGAGCCGATTTACCCCACCTCTTCTTCCCATGATTAGCTGGTTTTGAAGTACCTCTTGGAGCCCTTCAGTCTGGCCTTTTTTACTTCCTCAGGGTGTAATTACCACCTTTGGTGTAGTCACTTGTCCTCCTCCCAACCCCCGGACTCTTCTCTTAAGTGATCTGCTCTGCTTTCTGCTATTCAGGTCCAGCACTACGTGAAATTTTGAGAGGAGCCCTTGACCCTTTCATTTAATTAAGGTCTCCAGACTGTGTTCTGTTAACAGTCTGGCTGTATGTTAGGCCCTTTCCCCTCAGTATTAAAGTTTCATTGTCATCTGAACCATCAACATGATCATAATGGCAATATGGTGGTTTTTGTTGGGCCGGATCTTGTAAACTGATAAATCACAAGACTCTTCGTGGCTTTAGAATCTCATTTTAGCATTTAACACTAGTTTTTAAATTGTCTCTCTTTTTCCAATTTGTTCAGATACTGATTTCTACAACTTCTAAACATACTCTGTTAGCGCTAGTCAAAAATGTAATTTGTCTCATGGTTTCATTTTTGCAAACATTTTGAACCTTTAGAATCCTTGAACTTAATTGTAAAGAGTGCTAGCAGAGTAATGCATTGAAAAAATGTATATTTTTTCATTTCTTTGTATTTTATTCACTTAAAAAAAAAGTTTTAATATACTGAACACAAAAGGAGATTAAATATCCCCTCTTAGCTACTCTTAGTTGCTCTAAGAGGAAATATTTAAAACTCTATTCTCTCCTCCCTCCACTCCTCATCCTGTTGATTATTGTTGTCCTGGTAGTTATAACTATAAATCATTTGGAAATTGAAGTTAGAAAAGAGACCATTTACCATATCAGGACAGTTTAAAAGGAATCACTTATTCAAATTTACTAGCTTCCTGAAGCTAGTAAAGATGTTTATGATTTCTAAGATTCCTTGTTAATCTCAACCCTACAAGACACTGAATAACACATGTTTAGCCATTATAGATTATGAGAAAGGTAGCTCCCCGAAAAGCTAGTACATACTCTAGGTTTCTGTTTACAACGTAAGTGCCACTGAATTGAAAAATCAGTTGTCACAGTGAACAGCAGTCATGATGCAGTAGCAGGCAGGTTTCTGAGTGTGTCTGTTGCTTTAGCTAACTGCCAGCAATGATCAGCTTTCTTTTCCAGAGCTCTGGTGTCAAGTATTAATCAGCTGTAGACTGGAAAGTTTTTATTGGCTAGCATTTGTGGTGGAAGAAACACCAGTCTGTTTTTTATCTGTAGTCTCTTAGCCATATCATTGCATATGATATCGTCTGTATGGTATTCTTAAGAAAGAAACAGTTCCATTTTTCATCTGTATTAGGAGCACCACAGAGTATGAAAATAGTGAATTTTGAACTTGAAGAATCTAAATTATCTCAGGTTGTGATGTGTCCCAGAAAAAAAATTTGCATGTTAAACGCAATTTCACGTGCTGGTGTTTATGTTGTGAACCAGTTCTTCATTTGAAAACATGGTTCATAAAATGATTGTACTATTGAAAGCCTTAAAATACACAAAAGCCCAGAAACATCATTTGGATTTTGAGTTTCAATAATTACGTAAACTTGATTCTTATGGAAAACTAAAATTCCAGAATCCATATAGGGTTTTTGTTTAATAATTTTTTTCAAGATCGCAGGAATCATAGGTGTTTGTAGAAATTTGGGGAATTTCTCAAATACACAGAAGGACATAGAAGTTACTCATATTTCTACTACCTAGAGATACCATTGTTAACATTTGATGTGTAGCCACATAGCTGCATATCGAGTTTTCCAATAAAATGTTCTCTGACATGAACACCTAAGAGTAACAAATATTAGAAATGGATATACGTAGTGAGAACCAAGTTTTGTTCATCCCACTGCATTTCAGTGTTACTCTCAGGCTGAAGAGAGGGGCTTCCCCGCTGGGATGGGCCATGAGAACTATCTTGCTCTTTGGCCAGCCTGTCTTGAGGGGTACCAGAGCATCTTTTCCACAGTCTGTAGTGTATCTACCTGTCTTTATTTTAGTAATTCTTGCCACCAGTTCTGAAAGCCTGCTGATTGCAGAGGGAGATGTTTGGAGTCTGTTGGAGTACCTTGTTGACATAAGCCACATGGGTTCTTATCAACCTCTTAGAAGGATTCTTTAAATCAACTCTTGATTGATCAAAAGAACGCCCCAGTGTTTAGAAATACAGTAACCTCCAGGCTACTCATGCCAAGTGAAAGCAAGGTGGCATGTTTAGAGGCTCCCAGGTGATTTCAATTAACATCTAACCTCAAATCCAGTCGCCTCGGTAAAAGAAAAATCTGAAGGAGCTCAGAACAGATTATGGTATAAGCCTATGCCTGTCCTCTCCATTGGAAAAGAAAAGTGCTAATCTGGTCAGATCTGTTAAAGAGACAGGCGAGGCTGAGCAAAGCAGAATGTTCTCATTCTGCTTGTCTTTTGCCTAGCGCAGAAGAAAGATTTATCCTATGAAAAAAGGAAAGGTCACAGGCAGGTGGCTAGTATTACAAGGTGGTTGGCTTGCTTTCTGTGTGCCTTGGCTAGTGGTAAAGCAGATCCTTCGGTCTGAGAAACTAGCAAAGTGAAGTGACACACAGGTCAGCTTCCCCAGGCAGTGATACAGCTTCTAGGTATTTGGCGTGAAAATGCAGTGCTGACTTTGATTCCACACCCTCATCAAGAGGAAACCCAGGGAGAAATAGGAGGAAGCAGCATCTCTTTGTAAACATATTATTTTTGACATGCAGCACAGTCCTACCTAGAGAATGGTAAGTGTCACCCCTCCATTCTGCCAGCTGTTTTCCAAGAGCACCCTCCCGTGTTCTCCTGCACTGACCAGTTTAAAAGGTGTCATTTCTACCTGAGAAACATAAGAGCTTACAGGTAGTGCCTGGTGTGAAGGAATTGCTCTGGAAAATGAATAACCTTTGTGATAACTGCTCACATGCAGAGGAGGGAGATTGCTGGTTTTACAATTCTGTGGTTTGAATTCTTAGTTCTGGCAGGAAATAGTCCAACTCTAATGGTTCAGGACTTGAATGAAGGGGTTATTTTCAGAGAGCGGAAAGAGTTAAGGGTGACAAGAGGTTCCCATCACCCAGAAATGATAACAGCAATGAGAAGCCGTTATCACCGCTAGGTCCAGAGGAGCAAAGAGAAGACATAGCATTCATTCCTGGAGTCCAGAGAGGGAGCTGGAGCCAAAGAGGAGGGGCTGTCTGACAGGAGCTATAGTCCCGGAGGGATTTAGTCACTGCCAGAAAATGCATCCCAGACTAGGGAGGGAAGAGAGAAGCAATACTCCCCTCCCCCACATTCTTTCCTCCTCCTTTGATCTCCTTGCAGTGCCTTCTATTGGCCAAACCCACCTGGAAGCCTGTCTGCCAGAACCCAGTGATGCTACCCTTAGAGGTCAGCCTTTGGGGCACAGAGCAAGGTCAGAATGGTGGAAAATTTGTCTGGGGAAGGAAAAAGGATCAAAGAGAAAATTACTAGCACACTCTAGTAGCATATTCATAATCCCAGTTTCATCGTTTTATCGTATCATCCTCATCCCCCGAAATCCCAAAATAAACCCTCAAGTATATGGACTATTGATTATGACTCAGTTCTGTCTTTTAATATAAATAGCCTAAACAGTTACCCTACCCTTATTAGAGTAATTAAATATTCAGAGAGAGAATCTGAACAATTTTCTGAAGAATTGGAAAATCACTGAAAGACCTTCTGTTGGGGCATTTTGTTCTTGGTTAAAATTAAACTAAGATTTTTTTTTTTTTAATGCATGTGAACTGTACAAGTGATTTATCCTGAAATATAAGAATTGTACTTTTAATCACACAGTAACAGAATGGATTTTCGATATTAAAATTATGCTTCAAAAGGAAAGCATAACTTTTTTTTTCTTTTTTTAAGTCCTTGGCAATTATCCCTTCAGGTCTATTTCCCTAAGGTAGGATGAAGATTCTTACTCAGGCAATCGAGAAATGTCAGAGGAAATTTTTGGCTGTTAAAAGAGGATCTGTTTCAATCCATAACTGTTGATCATTTGGCTTTGAGAGATAGAAAAATAAATAAGATATTTATTCCGCTTTCCAGAAACTTATGGCCAGACAATGAAAAGAGATCCATACCCATTTATGATAATCAGCGATAAGAACTTCAATAGAAGCATCAGCTGTGAAATTAGAAAGAGGGAGAAATGGTTTGTCTTTACCAAAGATTCTCTCATATGGCTCACAAATGTTTATCAGAAGTATATTTGCTGTGACCTAGAAGTACAGACCATAAAAAGATACCAAATGACCCTGACGTCAAGGAGCTGGGGTTAGAATAAACATTTTACTACGGTTTCATTACAGGCAGCCAATCTTTTGGTGCCTTCCCTTTGCTTCAGTGATGGATGACATCCAGTATCCTTACCATGTTCTGCTGTGGTCCTCTGATCTCGCCCCACCTGCCTCGCCAGCCTTTGCAGGTGCTCTGGCATCTTAGTTCCTCGAATATGCTTTAGAATCTTGTCTCTTGCCACCTCTTCATTTCATGGAAGCTTTCTCTGACCTTCCAGACGAATTCCAGGGATCTTATTACATGGGGTCAAACCCATTTGTATTCAGGGCCCCTGCTCTTACTCCTTCAAGCACCTTTCCACTTGTGTAAAGGTTCGGTGGCTGTCTTCCCTACCAGGAGGTAAGCATCAAGAGCAGGTACCTGTCCATCTGTTTCACAGTTATGCCCTAATCGCCAGGCATGGTGCTTCAAATTGATGCTCAGCAGAGTTGGAAGGAAAAAGAAATGGTTTCAAGCCTGCCCCCTACCATTCACCAGCTTTCTGACCTTTGGTGTTTCACAACCTGGAGCCTCGATTGCTGATCTGTAGCGCGGGAACAGTGGTGATGGTGGCGCTCTGTCTGTGCCAGGCACTGCACGTTACTGCTCTCATCTCCATTAATCCCGAATCGAGGGAGGTGAACTCACTTGCTTGAGGTCACACAGTTTGTAAGTAGAAAACCGGATTTAAATCCTGGTCTGATTCCTAAAACTGATTGCTCTTCTCCATGCCTATGACTGTCCTAGCAGTAATTCCAGGAGGCAGGAGCCCTGGATACTAAGTAGCTGGGATGCTGACATCAATGAGGAAGCCAGCTGGAGTGCTTTTACACCAGTTTAGGGAATCAGTAGTGGGATTAGCTCCATTTGGATGAAGAGGTAGTGACTTCTGAACTGAGCCCCAAAGAAGCTAGCTGGATACAGAAGCAGGCCTGCAGTGTGAATGCTCTGAGGCCATCTCTGGGGCTGAAGAGTAAATAGCCTTGCAAGCTGGGCGGGGGAGCGGCTTTCTGTAAAATGTTGTAGGGAGACTTCACTGGGTTTTCCTTATTAACTACATTTTGGAAGCAGGAAGTCTCAGTTTGGAGTTCTTTTGAGGGCAGAAGTGTTGGAAGCCCTCTCACTTTGGATCTCTGTAGCAAAGATACATTTTAGCTGATTCTTTGATTCCACTGTAGCACCCAGCGCAACAGTGTTTGAAAAGGGTAAGGGACAGACATTTATGTTCAGTTGTTTGTTATCATACTGTTGTTTGCTATGTTGTTTTTTTTTTGTAAGAGTAGGTTGCCTAGCCCAGATGCATGGCACCCATACACGAGTTCCTTCACCTCTCTAGCCTCAGTTTCTCATTTGGAAATTGTTCTGTTGCTAAGTAGTATCTGACTTTTTGGAATTAGGGACAGTTAAAATAACTATTTCATAGGCCTGTTGTGCTACATCTACATAGCATCTGGCACAAAATAAGCTTTCAGGAAATGTTAGCTGTTATTGTTGTTAATATTTCCTGTCATTCTGGTCCATGCCTCTTGAATGAATGGGCATTGTTTATTTATCAAAGACAGGTTAACTGGGGAATAGGGAATTGACTTTTTTTTTTTAAGATCACGATTTTAGGGTTTACAAAGATAGTAAAATCGGCAATGAAAACAGGTAATGGAATACTTCAGCTGGGCAGGCCTACTGTGTTTCTTAGACGTGAGTATGATGAAACATGAAGCGTGAACACGAGCCAGTTCTTCCAGAATCTATTGTGTGAGCTTGGGCTGTGCTTCCCATGCATTCTCCTTGAGAAGTAGATTTGATTATATCTGTTTTACAGATGGGAAGTTGTAATCTTTTCTAAGATGTTATCAGACAACTGCAGAAGTAGATGCTAAGCCATGTGCCCTCCAAACCATTTTGCACCTTCAGTATTGTCAAGGCCTGACTTATTTTTCAACAGCTTCAGCAGCTCAGCTGAGAGGGAATAGTGGGAACAGAGCTCTTAATTTTTTTTTTTAATCCATTGGATTAATTGGAAGCACTAGGCATATTGGGCTGTGTAGTGCACAGAAGAGGCTCAAGAAATGTTTACTGAATATAAATCTTAATCAGATAGAGTGAGAAAACAATGACAGAGAAAAATCAGTATTAGGTCCTGGTACCAATCTATTTTCTATTTAAAAAAGAGGAGGAGGGGGAGTGAAGTCACCAAAGATTTTATTCACATAGTCTGTTTACACAGACTGATGGTTGGAGTCAGAGGTGAAGAATTTTTCTGTGTGTGTTGCATGGGATTAACTCCCATGCGTGGTTCAGTTTTCAATGGATATCTGTTTGCTTCCCACTAGGCGTCCCCACTACAGAGTTCCTGGCTCTGTCCTTGTGTTCCACTGATTAGTCTCAACGAAGATAAACTAAGTGTAACATTCAAGTATTCAGACCATAAATAGGAAGGTGTAGCTGCTGTCATAGGTCATCATCAATGTATTTCATAGCTAGATCTGATATTTGTGTTTTCCTTTAGCTCAGGTAATTAAGAGCGCACATGAAGGAAGTAGCATTTAATGGTAATAAGGGCGAAAACGAGGAGACCTTGCATAGAACAGAAAGCATGCCACATTTAATTCTAGATTTTTGTTCCCTGCCCCCAACCATGGAAAACAAACAACTCTATTCTCTATCTTTCTCCACTTCTCCCACCCCCCAGAAACTTCATTATAATAAGTCATTTATTGTCATATCAAACCTGAAAGTTTGGCCCGTCAGAAGGCAGTTTGATTACTAAGCATCCTCTTCATGATTTAGCATGTTATGCCACAAAATGAAGGTATTAATATTTAATGAGATAATTGTGTTGATTTACTGTACAAGTAGTTCATGTAGAAATTTAGAAGTGTCAAACTTGAACAGACTTTGATAAGCCCCAATTCCCAGATCTTGATTTCTAATACCATTTTCCAATAAAAGGAACCAGACATAATTCTACAGCTGGGGAAGGTAATAAGCAAGATGAGCCTGGAGCATATTTTAATGCCAGAAAGCAAGGAGTAACAAACAAAAAACCCACACAGATGCATAACACACATTGATGGGGTATGTCAAAGGGACACAGGAGCCTAAAAGGGCTGCCGGTGGTCACAGCTGGGATGATTGAACTAAATAATAGTTTTAAATTATAACTCAAGATATAAAATAAATATAAATAAGATATACAATATACATATACTACTTTCTAGTAAAAGATATAAATAATAAGTAATATAGCAAAATAATAATATAATTATATAGCAAAATAATATAAAACACATACCTTTAAGTCTATACTGATAGAAATAAATGACTGAATAATAAGCAAATGAGAGAGACTAAATTTTCGATATGGAAGAGTTCCAAACAATTTTTGTCAATAATCTCCAGAAAGGAAGTGAAGCATAACTGCCCATCCCGTAAATGTGGGCTTTGCACAGTGACTTCCTTCCCCAGAATACAGTATGGAAAAGGGAGGGGAGAACCTTTACAGTAGAGAAACCTGACAGATATTACATCTGCCAAATAATTAAGTTAACACAACCAGTGACAAATGAACACTTGATGTGAAGTAATGAGGGTTGCACTTCAGCTCTGTGGTCTGCCTCCCCCAATTCAATAATCTCATTATAATCGTGAGAAAAACATTGGACAAGCAATTCAACTCTTCCTCCAAAGTACTTCACCAGTAGTCCTCAAAACTTTTGTCAAGGTTATCAGAAAAGGAAAGTCTGAGAAACTGTCACAGTCTAGAGGAGTACAGGAAACGGGACAACTGAATGTAATGTCATATGGATGGGATCCTGGAGCAGGTAAAGGGCATTAGGCAAGAACTAAGGAAATCTGAATGAAATATGGACTTCAGTTAATAATAATGTGTCAATATTGATTCATTCGTTGTGACAAATGTGACGGTAAGAGATGAACGATGGGGAAACGGGCTGTGGGGGTATATAGGGATTCTCTGTTTATCTTTACAACTTCTCTGTAAATTTAAAATCACTCTAAAATTAATAGTTTCTTTTTGTAAAAAAAAGGGTGTT
Organism: Bubalus kerabau; assembly: GCF_029407905.1. Lineage (NCBI taxonomy): Eukaryota > Metazoa > Chordata > Mammalia > Artiodactyla > Bovidae > Bubalus > Bubalus kerabau. Next base: position 39,310,245 of record NC_073643.1, on the reverse strand, counting down.
GCAAAGATGAATCTATGGTTCAAGTTTAATTTTCATCATGCTGGGACCCTGAAGTAAATGAAACAGCCTGTAGTGTCCTAGGCTGATTAGAGTGGAAAGTGGAGCAACTTCCTTGCTGTTGTCTTGTGAAGCCATGACAGTTTGTTTGCAGAATCAGAGAATGAAGTATTTCTAAATGTTCTCTTGTGGAATTTCCTACCGACATGACTTTTTTCCCCCTTTGCTTCTGCCCAGTAGCAGTCCCTTGAGTGGCATTTGCTGTCCTAGTTAATCAGAGGGTAGGAGAAATGAAAAACTCTCCTCTTCCCCCTCCTACGAAGTTTCAATGGGCACTGGAAATGTAGGTCAAATTGCATCACTGTAGGAAGGAGTGAACAGGAAGGTATTTATGAAGTGCTGCCAACCTCTCTTTAGATTCCGAGTCATGATGAACCAGTGTTGAGCCAGCTTAGGTGTGAGATACAGGGAATCAGGAGTCGTGTTTTTGATGTAGTCCCAGAATGTTACATTTTAATCAGTGATAAAAAGATCCCTGTCTAAAGCCCTAGTGAAAATAACTGACAGTGGCTTCGTTTAATTTGCATCTCCCACCTTCTGAAATTCTTTTTGTCTCTTATTTATAATTGGCATATCACAGCAATTTATATTAATTTAGCCAGAGAGATGTTTGAATTGTAGAAATGATTGCCTTGTGTACATAAAAAATAAATTTCATATTTGGTAATCACATACGTCTAAGAATACATTTTGCAAATTACATATAATCATATGCTCAATAGGATCTTGATTAGCATACAGAAATCACAAAATAGGTTAATAAGTTATATTTGAAGTATTCTATTTGATGGCGCGCTCTCTCTCTCTTTTTTTTTTTTGTGGCAGAATCTTACAGATTTTAAAATAAGTCTTTAAATACATGTCCTTATTTTTTATATATTGTATACCACCTGCCCTTTGTAAGATATCTGGATGTTGACTGTCAGCGTGGTTCATGTTACTGACACTGACCTGAACAATAAGCATCCTGACAGCAACATCAATTCTAAAACCTACTCTATTGTCACTCTTTCCTAGGTTTTGTCAAGATAATCGGTAGTTCATTTGTATATAGAATGGAAAATTAAATGATGAAATATGTTTGCATAGGCTTGGGCATTATTTAATCTTTTAAGATGAATAAATTGCTCTATGAAATAGATTTAACTCCGACATTTAACTTTTTTTTTAAAACAACTTTTATTTATTTATTTTTTCACTGTGCTGGGTCTTCACTGCTGTGAGGACTTTGCTTCAGTTGTGATGAGCGGGGGCTGCTCCTTGCTGCCGGGCACAGACTTCTCACTGTGGAGGCTTCTCTTGTTGCGGACCACGGACTCTAGGGCTTTTGGGCTTCAGCAGTTGCAGCTCCCGGCTGTAGAGCAGACTTGATAGTTGTGGCTCACGGGCTTAGCAGTATGGGGGATCTTCCTGGATCAGGGATCAAACCCTTGTCCCCTGCATTGGCAGGCGGGTTCTTTATTGCTGAACCACCAAGGAAGCTCTAGCTATTTTTCTTGTTTGTTTGTTTTAACTTGTAACTTTGAAATAATTCAAGATTCACAGGAAACTGTGACGGTAGTACAGAGAGGTCCTGGTTGCTCTCCACCCAGTTTCTCCCATTGATTACATCTTATCTAACTATAGTATGGTAGCAAAACCAGATTGGTGTATAAAGTATGGGTATAGTTCTGTGCTGGTTTATCCCATGCAGAAGCATGTAACCACTGTAGTGATCAAGGTATAAAACTGTCCCATCACGGCAGAAATCTCCCTGTTCTACTTCTTTACAGTCACAGTCATTCCTGTTATCCTCACAATCACTAACTCCTAGCAACCACTAATCTGTTCTTCAACTCTATAATTTTGTCATTTTGGGAATGTTACATATATATGATCTTTTGAGACTGGTTTTTTTTTTTTTTGGTCTTTTTTTTTTATGCTTATAACTTTTATGGTTTCTTTTCTTTTTTTTTTTTGGTTAATTTATTTATTTTAATTGGAGACTAATTACTTTACAATATTGTGGTAGTTTTTGCCATACATTGACATGAGTCAGCCAGGGTGCACATGTGTCCCCCATCCTGAACCCCCCTCCCACCTCCCTCCCCATCCCATCCCTCTGGGTTGTCCCTGTGCACCGGCTTTGAGTGCCCTGTTTTCATACATCAAACCTGGACTGGTGATCTATTTCACATACAGTAATATACATGTCTCAATGCTATTCACTGAAATCATCCCACCCTCGCCTTCTCCCAGAGTCCAAAAGTCTGTTCTTTATATCTGTGTCTCTTTTGCTGTCTCGCGTATAGGGTCATCGTTACCACCTTTCTAAATTCCATATATATGTGTTAATATACTGTATTGGTATTTTTCTTTCTATCGGTCAGTATTTTAAAAATAATTTTATTTTAAAAAGAATATATATGTTAAACGTCTGAGCGACTTCACTTTCACTTTTCACTTTCATGCATTGGAGAAGGAAAGGGCAACCCACTCTAGTGTTCTTGCCTGGAGAATCCGAGGGATGGTGGAGCCTGGTGGGCTGCCGTCTATGGAGTCGCACAGAGTCGGACGAGACTGAAGCAACTTAGCAGCAGCAGCAGCAGCAGCAGCAGTTAAACGTCTTAAAGAAATATTTATTTTTAAAACAACTTGTGGGCTTCCCTTGTGGCTCAGCTGAGAATCTGCGTGCAATGCGAGAGACCTGAGTTCAATCCCTGGATTGGGAAGATCTCCTGGAGAAGGGAAAGGCTACCCACTCTAGTATTCTGGCCTGGAGAATTCCATGAACTGTATAGTTCATGGGGGTCACAAAGAGTCAGACAAAAAAATTTGAAAAAAATAAAATAAAACAACTTGTTATCCAGAGTTTGATTCACGAATTTTCAAACCTGTGTTTTTCTAGCTTGAATGTTCTATGCTCTGTGTTGCTATATTTGAACAGCGGCTAAAGTCGCATGTGCCGACCTAATAGCTGATTATAGCATTAACCTTATTGCCTACTGTTAAGGACGATACCGTGAAGTTAAAGGGAAAATTACCCCGGGAAAAGCCAATTCCATTGACAAAGTAAATATTACAGTTGATTACTGAGCAAGAGTAAGAAGCCCAAATATATACTTTAATTGTACCAAATAAAGTAAGTGACCCACATCTGTATTCCATTTGATCCTGAAAGAACTCTTTAAAGAAGAGAGACTTTTTGGAACAGGATATTTAAATGAACAACAGTTGAATTCTTCACATTAATTAACTAATGTAAAGATTGTTGTACAGGATTTTACTGTATGTGGTTAATGTGAGATGTCACCATAAGAAAGTCTGTGTCTGCATGATGTTAATAAGATTTTTTGGAAATGGACTCCTATGGGTGAGTGAAGGTGGGAACAAATAGCCTCAGAAGGAAGAAATCTTCCTCAGATGCCAGTGTGTTGTTTTCTAACAAAAGGTAAAAAAAAAAAAAACACCTCAGGGAGCTGTAGGAGGACAGCTTAGTGTTTGGCTACAGCTAACTATTCCATGGCTCTAGGGAGCCCAATGTGGGGACTTACAGAACTGTAATTGAGCAAATAGAAGGTGGGTCCCAGGGCACCATTCTGAGCTCACCCTTGGTGAAGGAGTGAGTCTTGCTCCTCGGCTTGCGTAGAGGTCCTGCTCCTGGACAGATATTTACAAATGGGATACTCATGTAACTGGCATTTGGTCTCCATTTGACTATAGCTCCTGGCATTTTAGACAGTCTTCCTCCCAGATAGGAAAATATCCTTTGTAATTAAAATCAGCCTCTATTTACTGACATTTTTCTTTTTTTCTTTTTTCCTTCAAGCAGCATATGACCCTACTTAAAGTAGCTGTTAGGATGGAAGAGAAGGGAACAATCATTTCTTGACCATTGAGTATATGCCAGCCACTGTGCTGTGTATGTACAGTCACATATGGGATTACAGTATGGGAAACTGCATTCATGACACTCATTAAGTGATGGGTCTGAAATAAGCAGCATACTAGGTAGCTCTGCAGAGCATGTAGGCCTGTTTTCTTGGTCAGGTACATTTAAGAGGCAGTGGCCCGAAATACTATATATATAAATATATAAAAAACGTCATATATATATATGAAACTTTATTTATATATATATAACTTCATATATATATATATAAAATATATATCCACTCCAGTATTCTTGCCTGGAGCATGGATAGAGGAGTCTCGCGAGCTACATTCCATGGGTCGCAAAGAATCAGACACAACTAACACTTTCACTTTTTCACTTTCACACACATTGTATAGAGAGATAATTTTAAGAATATATATCTATTAATTAACTTAAATATTTATACAAAGTATGAAGTGATACAGAATTTAGAGATGTAAGATCTCACCTTCCTGTTAGCAGTTTTCTATCCAGGTGAGGAAAATAAGTTACAAGTACAAGAAAAACCAACTAAGTACAGGAGTAAAAATTACTTAACCTATCAATACAATGTGTATAATAAGGCAATCTATAATTAATTACTTAATCTTTCAGATTATAAGTGCTGTAATTGTTCAGAGGTAATGATTATTCATCTCTGACCCTTGATTTTGTTACCTGTAACATGCATATAATACCTATGTCATAGTGAGAAATAAATAAAATAGGCATGTATTGCCCATTGTTTAATGTGTGAAAGTGGTCATTGCTCAGTTGTATCTGACTCTGCGACCCCGAGTCTGCCAGGCTCCTCTGTCCATGGAATTCTCCAGGCTGGAGTACTAGAGTGGGTAGCCATTCCACTCCAGGGGATCTTCCCCACCCGGAAATCAAACCTGCAATCCTGCATTGCAGGCACGTTCTTTACCATCTGAGCCACCAAGAAAGCCCATTACTTAGTGTACTTTAAATAAATTGTAGCTGTGCCATTGGCAAGGCAAATGCCGATGATGTAGTGACGACGATAGTACTGTATCAGTGTAGGTTGACTGCTGTCACTACCCAGGACCTCGGTAGCTTTAACACGATCCATGTTTATTTCTCACCCAAGTCACAGCTCTGTGTGTGTTGGCAAGGAGGCTCTCACTTTCCCAGTCACTCAGGGGTGAGATTTTGTGGCTTTGCTCACTTCTTGGTGCTTGGAACCCTCTCCATTTGACCAGCAGAGGGTATGAGAGATTGAGGATTAAGAAAAGGAGGTTTCTATGGGCCAAGCCTAGAAGTGGCATCCAACATTTCTGTTCACGTTTTAGGACTCAGTCATATGGTTATACCTTACTACAACGTGTATTGGGAAATTTAGTCTAACTGTGTGCTCAGGAGGAGGAGAATGTGCGTATAGGTGAGCATTGGCGATCTATCATAGATATAATTAGAGGGGCTTAATAGAAGAGGAGGGATTTTTTTTCTGGATCTTGTAAAGAGAGATTTGTAATAGACTATACAGCCCGCCTTTAGGTAGCATTATTTCAAGAGGAAGGATAGAACTGAAAAAGCCTGTAAGCATTGTTCATAAAAATGATGCTTTTGTCCCATTAGCCACTGCCTTTATTGTAAGCCATTTTGTAGTGACCTTGGACAAGCCATCTAACTAATTTTAGACTCCTATTTCCTTCTTAATATTGTCCATAGGACTGCAGTGAAAATCAAATAAGACTGGGCCTGGCAGATACTTAGCACTGAGTCTAGCCCAGAGTAAACAGTCAATGAAACTTATTATTGATAATGTTAATATGTTTGACCCCAGAACTAAATAGTTGCTAGCTGTTCATTTATCTTTCCTAAAGGACCACCTCGAGTAGCAAAGAATGACTTGACTGAGTTTATTTACATGAAGTTTAGAATTCTGGAACCCCAGTTTGGTAATAGGAGATTAATGTTCCCCTGGCAGCATATTAGAGGAGAAACCCTCTCTGTCTCCCCAGGCTTGCATCCTTCCATTTGACTTCACAGACTTTTTATTCCTCTCAGAAGAGGATTACAGGAGTATTGGGCTGTAATTTACTCCTCCTCCCTCCTTCCCGGATCTTCCTCAGCTCTTTTGTGAATTTGTCTGGGAAGAGTGAGGTTAATGTCAGAAGAGCTACTTTTTGCTCAGTCCTGATGGCAAGTTCTTAGCAAGAGAAGAACATCCCTCCCAGGTCCGTGTTACTTTCAGTGGAGGGATAATTGTCAGAGCTCGTGGTTCCATTTAACCCAGTTCTATTCAGCGGGTATTTATTAACAGCCCTGGGGAAACAAGATTGAAATGTTGCAGACCTTGCCTCTAAGAAACCCCCTTAGGGAGGTGAGTTTCTTGAAAGGTAAGAAGAAAGGGATTCTAGGTGGCGGGAAGAGCAGGTGTGAAAGAATAGAGGTGGGAAGGAATGAAACAGGCTCACCTCATGGATGCACCTGCCTCAGGTCTGCCCCTTATTGGCCTCTCCTCACAAGCCTCAGTTTTCTCTCTGTTAAAGGAGTAGAGTGAAAGTTCCAACATCATAGACCTGGGAGGATCAAGTTAGATGACACACATAAGTGTTACTTGCTCAGTCGTGTCCAGTTCTTGCCTGCCAGGGTCCTTTGTCTGTGAAATTCTCCAGGTAAGAATACTGGGGTGAGTAGCCATTTCCTTCCTCAGGGGAATCTTCCCAACCCAGGGATTGAACCCAGATCCTCCCGCATTACAGGCAGATTCTTTACCATCTGAGCCACCAGGGAAGTTAATGATGTGTTAATAGTACTGGGCACATGGTAAGTGCTTAGTACATGACAGCTGCTACTATTGTTACTGTTTTCATGTGCTTCTGTAAATCAACCTATAAACCCACTGACTTGACCAAGGATTTTTCACAGACAAATTAGGGCACTGGGAATTCCATTACAGTTTTGGTTCTCTCTTAGGGTTCTGGTAAAATAGTGTACTGTAGTCACCATTGATGGAAAAATGGCCTGCTGACGCCTGAGCTAAGAGGATATCTCAGAGAAGTCTGGGAGAGTTGGGACTTGAGATGGAAGAGCCATGAGACCTGAAAGGGCAAAGGGAGTGAGGAATGACTATGTTGAACCCTTTGGGGAAGAGAGAGGCTGAATGTGGGTGTATAGATAGAAGCTGTCAGAAAACAGAGGGTCCTTTAAAAATGTTAAGACTCCACATAAAGAGTTTCATGGAAGGTCAGGAAAGCCCACAACTGACTGCAGGGCACTAAGATGTATCCTTGAAACCTAGGCAGAGGTGCTGCAGTCCTTCCTAGCAAGTGGCTTCAGCTCCTCCTTTACCAGTTCTGTTTTCAGGCTGTTTTGGTGTTCACTGGAGTGAGCCTTAGTGAGTCCCTGTGGCTCAGGAGTTACAGAAACTTGACGGTGTCCATGGGGGATTGGGTCCAGGATTGCACTGTGGACCATCCAGTCCCATGGTGTCCACTGGTTCTGCATCCACAGTTTCAACTGCAGATTGTAAACATAGTGTCGAATCAGATCAGTGATGGTTGAATCCATGGATGAGGAACCTGCGGATGAGACGGTCAACTGTGTAGAGTTTCCTTCTTAAATTTGTTTTGCCAGGGAGAAAAGTGGTCAGGGTGAAAGCGAGGTGGAGCTTGGGTCGGAGGACAGCTGCTGCTGCTGCTAAGTTGCTTCAGTCGTGTCCGACTCTGTGTGACCCCGTAGACGGCAGCCCACCAGGCTCCCCCATCCCTGGGATTCTCCAGGCAAGAACACTGGAGTGGGTTGCCATTTCCTTCTCCAATGTATGAAAGTGAAAGGTGAAAGTGAAGTCGCTCAGTCATGTCTGACTCTTCGCGACCCCATGGACTGCAGCCTCCCAGGCTCCTCCATCCATGGGATTTTCTAGGCAAGAGTATTGGAGTGGGGTGCCATTGCCTTCTCTGAGTAAGTAAACTAAGGACCCCATTTAAATCATGTTTTTGGAGAATATGCCCACAGTTGACAACCAGCTTTAAAATTTTTGGTTTATGGTTTTTCAATTGGGAGACAGGAAAGCAACAAAGGCTCAGAGTCACAAGCTTGGCTTCTGACAGGGGACAAGCCTGGAAGGAAAATCAGTGATGTAGCCAAGCTGCGTACTTGGGGAGGTGGATGCTCAGTGACAAGAGGCAGCCTATGACATGGCATCGCCCCATGCAGGAGAGCTAGCCTTAGTAGCCACGTTTTTGGAAGAGAAAGTAGAAATATGGAATTTTAAGTGGATTTCCCCACTTTTTAAATATTACCAACAAATCCCTCTCCACCCTTTTCCTGTAAGATCACTAAACAGACAGACAAAACAGTGAACTATTTTAGGCCCATGGTCTTTGGAGTGAGAGTTGAAGAATGGACAGAAAAACGTGTAACCTAGGAGGCGGCTCAGATTCATACACTCCTGGATCCTGTGCTTTCGGGGCACATCACTGGGCACAGCACACATGCTCCACACATTTTCACTGAATGAATAAACGCGCTGGGGTAGCCCTCTGCTGAGACATGGGGAGTGAGGAGTCGGCCTTCCCTCACCTCCAGCTTAGGAGAGAGAATCAAGTCGGAACCTTTGTGGTCCTCCTTGTTGGGCCTGCTTTTGCAGCCCTTTCTCTTCTCTTTCACAGTCTCGCTGCAAGCACCTGGGGCACATTCTTACACTAAAGATCCAGAGTTTGCCTGGAAGTGAAGAAAATTTAAGAAATAAAAAGAAAGTGTATACTGTCATGCTTAAAAACAGGTCCAACTCAGTGTAGCGTGTATTTCCTTTCCTCTATCAAGGTTAGTGCAGTTTTGCTTAATTTTGATAGACTCAATTATATAACAAGAAGTGATCCAGATTATGCCTTAAATTGCAACAAGGCTCTCAGAGTTTTAAAAGGACATAGAAATGTTACTCCTAGAAAATGAGTTCTTTTCTTTAAAACTGATAAGATGCTGCCCATGTAACAGTGTGGGCTTTTTGCTATTTAAAGTTAATGAGAAGACTTTTCTGAACCCTTGGGCATTCCACAGAATCCTCTTTTATATAAAATTCTGCTGGATATCTGCCCATTTATTTATTTCGTAGTACAAACATATTACTGTCTTTTCTGCAAGATTATTTTTGTTGCAGTTATCAGAAATCAATTCCAAAAATTTAAGCTCAGGTTAGGGAGCCATTTACCCTGCAGGTCCAGGGGATTCTTAGAACGCTACAGAAGATGTGCTTGGATCCTCTGGGAGACTATACGTGGGACAAGAAAGCCCTGGAACCCCTTGGGCAGAAACCAGTTCCTTTTTTGTCCTCGGGGGTTCCAGGGCCTCCTGGGGCTGGTTTACTCTGAGCAGCATCTTCACACATCAGTCTTTGCTCACTGGTCTTTTCCTAAACACTGAGAGCACATGGGGGAGCATAAACCAGAATAGACCCTGTTCATCCCAGTTTCTAGTTCTCAGGAGAATGAATTGAATGTCTTAGTTTGGATCATGTGTCCAACTTTGGCCAAAACAAGAGGAGTTTGGAGTCCCATAGTACGAACATGACTTGGCATTGGGAAATATGGTGCTTACAGAATCACCATGGGCTCAACAGCCACTCTAGACAAAAGGCATCATCTACAATCTCCACCCCCACCCTCCAACCAAAAGAAAAAGAAAGTAAATATATGCCTCAGGACTTTGGGGAACATTCAAATTATGTCTTTTCTTCTTGTTTCATCTCCTCTCCCACCTGTAATGGGCTGTCACTTTTAGAAAATCTTTAAAAATTATATTTATTGAATGCTTGTTACGTAATAGGTGGTGAATGAGTAAAAGCTATCAAGTTTTATGTTTCTATTGTTCGGAAATATTCTCCAGTCTTCCTTTTAAATTATCTCTTTTTATCTTCGCAAAACAAAATAAAGCGGCTGTTTAGACAGTTTGGTGTACTGAAAAGGGAACTAAATAGCACCAAAGGCCTCCGTTCTGGTTCCAGTTTCAAACCATTTATTTGCTGGGTAATCTTGAGCAAATTATGACCTCTCCGTTTGTTTCCTCAGTAGTAAAATGGAGATCATAATAACAGCTCTTTTGAACACAGTGTTATTGTGAAAATAAAGTGAAAGAACATATACAAACGTGATAGTTTTTTTTTTCTTTTTTCCTATTGAAGAAAAATTTCTGACCCCTATTCTGAGAAAAGTTACTATTTTTAAATGCTTATTTTTAGTAGCTGCCACTACCATTTTTTCTCCAAGAATAGGGTTTCTCTTAAAGCATTTTTACAGTATTCAGGCTAGTAAATGGTGAATTCTTTTAAAGGCAAACACTATCTTGGGGGAGATTTTACAGCACTCAAGATCTGATGACTTCCTTGAATACTTGGAGATATAGATGAAGTATCCTGATGGAAAATTGAAAGCTAGCTTGACCTGGAGAAGTAAGGTCAAGCACATGCGATGCCACTGTTATTCTGTCTGCGTCTCCAGCCTACCTTGAAGGAATAACCATTAGGGAGGTGGCTAGTGGCTGCTTCTGTCCTGGGAATTTGTAGGTTCCCTTGGAGTGATTTGGCATAGCTGTAAAATTTGGCATAGCTGTTTAGGATGCAAAGAAATGAATTTTGGCTCAGGATACACATGTTAAACAGGATAGTGGCTTTTATTGGAAATAAGACAGAAAAGAAACACTAAAATAGAAATCAGAGAAAAATTTTTAAAAGGTACGAGACTGGGATGCAATTAGAAATCTGAGAAACAGCTGGCTTATAAAGATTGTAGGAATGATTACACTGCTGAATAATATTCTGTGAGTGAATAAAACAAACTGTTTAAAAAGGGAGAGGGGAGGGATATGATCCAGGAGCAACTTAAAAGCCAATAAAGGTAATTACGAATAAATGTTCAAACATGGCATAGAATTTCAGCCACTGAGTTTGGCAGAAGCTTTATTAGCACCTCAAACCTTAGAAATATTTGGCTTGCCATCTTCAAATGTATGATAATAAATATGAGTTGAGGAAAGCAGTATTCCTGCCTCCCGACCTTGATGAATAGCCAGTGAGGATTTTATAGGAAGAGAAGTGTATTTGCTAGTGAATTTTTCATATGAAAGCAGCCTGCCTTGTGCTTTATACTTGAACAGCATCTGTGCCATAGTTGTGTCGTTGCCCACATTTGCTGTTCTTTCTCTCCTGCTGCCTGTCAGTCTTGACACCAGCTTAATTTCTAACTCTGGCTTGTTAATACACCAGCCTAATTTCTAACTCTGGCTTGTTAATCTCCGGTCCCTTGATTCTGTACCTCAGTGCTCCCCCCTCCAAATTAATTTGAATAGTACCCACATTCTACTTTAAATGTGCATGTATGCAAGTACAAAAATACATAGATAAGGGAGTGGGTTTTTTTTTTTTTGTGTGTGTGTGTGTGTGCTTTTTAGAAAGATGGTTTAACTGAGCTTTTGTTTCCTGTCTGTACTATTATAAATTGCTTTTATAAACTGCTGAATGATAAAGGACAGAGAGAGCTCTCCAAATAATATTCTCACTCAGTGTGTTGTGTGTGTGTGTGTGTGTGTGTTTAAATCTGTGATTCTGACAGGTTTCATAGGAGCAGGCTTCCTGAATAGCCGTTTTAAAAATTAAGTGAAAACTCATTAGTGGCAAATTACACACAATGATTTTAAGCCCCAGGAGGCTGACTCTATGTACATATTGAGTAGTCATTTGTTCTTAGTTTATTGTATAAATATAGCCAATTAAATTCATTGTGAAAAAAAAATTGAATTGAGTTTGTTGTAAAACTGGTACAGTGCCTCGCATTTTAACACTTTGACATTTTAAAGCACATATCATAATTTGGGGACACTGGCAACTAATGAGACTAGATTTCTGATTCATTTTATCCTTTGTTTCATCGCTTTGCCTGTTTTCTTTTTTTTTTTTTTTGTAGGTCTGAACAAAATTAAGAAGAAAGAGCTGCTACAATCACAGCAGATGAAGATCCACTAGTAAATTGATCAAGATTTTTGGCCAGCCCTCCAAAGAAAAGGTAACTTGCTCTTTCACCATCAGATCAGATCAGTCGCTCAGTCGTGTCCGACTCTCTGGGATCCCATGAATCGCAGCACGCCAGGTCTTCCTGTCCATCACCAACTCCCGGAGTTCACTGAGATTCACCATAGCAGGGCTGAATAAATGCTGCAGTGCGTCTGATTATAAGAGTTTGAGTTCTACCAAAGGATGGTAATTTTTAAAATTTAAGGTATCTGAGTAAGATCTTCAATTTTAAGCATAACCCCAAATATGATCATATTAATGTGAAATGATAGTGAATTTTACAGTACAGTATTTTTAGATGTTTCTCAGATTAAAATCTTCAAAATAACCCTCCCTCCCCCAAATTCAGTGAAATTTTTGGAATACTTTGGAGATAGGAAATCCAACCCCACCCCCACCCCCATCTATAGTCACCTTTTCCTGTGAAGCTGTCTAAAGATGTGCTCTTGTATTTTGTCCTGTTTCACTTTACCAAACTCCTGTTTTCTTCTCTCTACAAGCAATGTAGACCCAGCTACCCAGGGCAGGGGGGAGTTTAAGGAAATTGTAAAACAGGCAGGAGGACTTCAGGTGCACTTTCTGGGCCCAGGGCCTTTGCCCAGCCTGCCAGAAAGCTTTCTGCTCATGAGCAGTCCCAGATCTTCACAGAGATAGCAGCCATCGTTGATTGAGTTTCTCACTACACGATTGTGATTTTCCACTTACTATCTGGGGAGGAAGGTGGTAAGTTTCATATAATGTGAAAAAGGAAAAAAATTGCTGGAGGAATTTTTATTATTAAAAAAAAATAATAAAAGATCTATGCTCCCATCTACTCTTAAAAGAAATGAGGGGGCTTCCAAGTTAAGATGCAGTTTAAGATGAATCATTGAAGAATAAAACTGAAAAGAATCCAAACAGGAAAGACCAAAGGGGTTTCAGCCTCTGAAACTGATCAGCTTACATATTTAGATGACAAATTGCAGTGCTTCCATCAGGTTATAGGCATCTGTAGCAAAGATAGAACCATTGCGGACAACATGAACATGTGTCTTGACCATGGCAAAGCAGAAACGGGAGCTTCTAGAAGGATGTGGTAGTTTTGTGAAGGTGTTTAGAAGGACATATGACTGGATAGCTATGCAGTCTCAACCTTCAAAATAGGCCCTTAAAATTTTCCGGCCCAGAGCTGAAAGGCCAGTAGTGCAGAGGTATCTTTCAGTGATCATCACAGTCATCACCGAGGATGGCATTCTCTGTGGAATGTCTGAAAAGTGCCAGAGAAGAGAGAAGCAGGACTTTCCTAGATGGTGATCAGCAGCTGGCAGGGGTGGGATATGAGGAGGTGAGAGGAGAAAGTAGAGAGAAAACATATCTGACAGAAATGCTAAAGGAGCTCGTTAGTCCATAATTGTTTATTGAGCTTCTACTGTGTGCAGGATTGTCCCTGAGGAGGAAAAGAAAGCAATAGGAGGTGATTTTCACAGACTACTATTCTGATGAAGAATAAAATACAATAGGATTGTTACTGTTCAGTTGCTAAGTCATGTCTGACTCTTTGCAACCCCATGGACTGCAGCACGCCAGGCTCCTCTGTCCTCCACTATCTCCCGGAGTTTTCTCAAATTCATGTCTATTGAGTTGGTGATGCCATCCAACCATCTCATTCTTTGCCATGCTCTTCTCCTTTTGCCTTCAGTCTTTCTCAGCATCAGGGTCTTTTCCAATGAATCAGCTCTTCGCATTTGGTGGCCAAAGTATTGGAGCTTTAGCTTCAGCATCAGCTCTTCCAATGAATATTCAGGGTTGATTTCCTTTAGGGTTGACTTGTTTGATCTTCTTGCAGTCCAAGGAACTCTCAAGAGTCTTCTCCAGCACCACAATTGAAAAGCATTAATTCTTTGGTGCTCAACCTTCTTTATGGCCCAACTCTCTATACTGAACTTTGTTGGCAAAGTAATGTCTCTGCTTTTTAATTCAGTCTAGGTTTGTCATAGCTTTTCTTCCAAGGAGCAAGCATGTTTTAGTTTTATGGCCGCAGTCACTGTCTGCAGTGGTTTTGGAGCCCAAGAAAATAAAATCTCACTGCTTCCACTTTTTCCCCTTCTGTTTGCCATGAGGTGATGGGACCAGATGCCATGACCTTATTTATAATGTTGAGTTTCAAGCTTTTTCACTCTCCTCTTTGACCCTCATTAAAAGGCTCTTTAGCTCCTTCTCGCTTTCTGCCATCAGAGTGGTACATACAATAGGACACCAGGAAGCCAATGACAAGGGGTTAAAGAAGTATCGGACTCGAGTCTGCAGGGGTCAGATGTGTGGAGGAATGAAATGCACCAGGTGAAACTATGAGAAACTATTAGATTCATGACCAGTCTCAAAGGGCTTACCTTTTCAGTACCAGCTGACTGTAGGCCCCAAAATCCATTCAGCGAGTATTAATGGAGTGCCTGCTTACATGCTGTGCTCTTCTGGGCACTGAGTATTAATTAGTAAATAAAAGGACCACAAGCCCCTGCCATTGTGCCACTGGAACAGATAACAGGTAGCAAATATAATAAGTAAATACAGTGATCTGCTTTCTGTTTTAATAAAACCACTCTGGCCACTCTATGTATTCAGTTAGGGTATAGGGAGCAAGGGTAAAAACAGTGAGAGCAGTTAAAACTGTGGTTACTGAAATAACCCAGACCCGTCAAAATGTTAAGAAAATGGAAAACTTAATCTTAATGAATTTTCTTGATTGTTTTCAAAGTTAGCAATGTAAGAAAAGAATTTGAGTCAACCTAAATAAGTTTGTGGGATTCTGCCATGTGCTGACACTTTGCTACTTTGGGTATAGAAGTGATGAAGGAAGTAAGAGAAAGGTGAGGACTTTGGGACAAGGCTAGCTTGGGAAAGGTTAGAGTGGATTTGAACCTCACGTGAAAGCTTGATTTTGATTATCGCATGAAGCTGAACAAAGGGAAAAAATAATGGCGTGCAACTAGTCACAGAAGTAAAAAGGTGGAAAGAACCCGAACGTCGGTCAACTGATGAATGGATCAGTAAACGATGATACATCCACACACAGTGGAATTTTATTCAGCCATAAAGTAGAAGTTACAGATATGTGCTCCAACCTGGGTGAACCTTGAACCGTATGCTAACTGAAAGAAGTCAGACACAAGAGGTCACATACTACATTGTTTCAACATTGTGAAATATCCAAAATAGGCAGATCTATTGAGCAAGAAAACATGCGGTTTCTAGGGGCTGGGGGAGGGGTGGGAGATGGGGAGTGACCGCTTAATGGGTACAGGGTTTCCTTTCAGGGTGATGACATGTTCTAGACAAGGCTGTGAGTATGATTGCATCACATTGTGAGTGCACTCCATGTCACTAAGTTGTACATTTAAAATGGTTAAAATGGTGAATTTTATGTTATGTGAATATTACCTCAAGTTTTTTAAAAAAGATGGCATGTGGAAAAGTATTTGAAGGATATGTGTTTTACATCTTGTCTAGCTAGAGTGGAGTCTTTGTAAGGGGGTGTGACAAATGATATAGCTAGAAGAAAAAAAAAAAAGGATGTTGAGTCAGATAGTGAAAGTTGTTGACTGCCAGGCAAGCAGTTTAGATTCTCTTCTGTTGGCAGCTGTAAAACCCAGCAGGGTCCGCTCCACAAGTTCTTAAGAAGGAAACTGAAGCAAGGTTGGTGCTTTGGGAATTGCAGCCTCTGGGTTGCAAAGCAAAGCAAGCAGTCCCTGGCTTTATCAGTCTAGGATATTTCTGCTCACCTCATGGAATTTTATGATACTCTCATGGAAGTCTCAAACAAAATTAATTTAGAATTTCCTAATCTTTAAAAAAAGCATTCTTATTATAGTTCCTGATTATGAATGTTTGCTATTAAAAAATATTAGGTAACTATGTGAGGTGACTGATATGTCGGCTAACCTTGATTGTGGTAATTGTTTGGAGATATATGTGTGCATGCTTAGTCACTGTTGTGTCCAACTCTTTATGGGTAGCCCGCCAGGCTCGTCTGCCCACGTCATTTCCCAGGCAAGGACACTGGAGTCGGGGGCTACCTCCTACTCCAAGGGATCTTCCCAACCCAGGGATAGAACCTGCGTTTCTGTGTCTCCTACTTTGGCAGGCAGGTGAATTCTTTACCACTGGCACCCTCAGTGAAGCTCTATGTATCCATATCTGTGGATCTTTCTCAAGTATCTCAAATCTTCACATTGTACACCTTAAACATACATAATCCTTTGTGTCAATTATATTTCAGTAAAGCTGGGAAAAATGTAAACATATTATAAACCTCAATAAAAAGCCCCTTTAATTACATTCCTTCCCTCTCTGCTACCCGTAAGTCTAGAGTTATCTACTGTTTTCTATACATAGATTTGTTGTTATATTTATTTTCACAAAAGTGGCACATATTATGCATAGTATTTTGTATATCCCTTAAAAATATTTATATCTTGGCTGTCTTTCTACTTCTTTCTTTTGGATTGCTATATTACATGCTAGACCTCCATTTGTAAAGACCACAACAACAACAAAATGAAAAGCAAATGCCATTTACCTCTATTACAAAGAAAATGCAGTATCATAAAATGTAAAAGTAACCAACACTTGATGAGCTCTTACTATTTGCCAGGCATTCTTCTAACCATATTAATTTGCTAACTCCTTGTAACAACCTGATGATGTAGATATGGTTTGATCCTCCTTTTGCAGAGAAGTTAACTGAGGCACAGACAAAATGTGTCCTGTTACGTTTTGGTAACAGGTCAATGGATTGTCAGTGGCAGAAACGGGCTCCAAGACCAGCCTCAGCTCCAACTTGTTCAACTCCATCTTGTTATGAGGACCTTGTGGTCAATGGTATGAGATCATAGAGATTTTTCAAGAGAAGTCAACCTGAAATTTTGTGTGAAATTTTCCAGATTTTAAGGTTGGCTTTAAAAAATAGCTTTATTGAGATGTAATTTAAATGCTGCAAATGTACCATTTGAATCATTTTTAATACATTGACAGTGTTGCACAGGCAGCACCTCTATATAGGTCTAAAATTATTTCATCAGTCCCAAAGGAGACATGGTTTCCATAAAGCAGTCACTTTCCATCCTTCTCTCTCCTGTCTAACCAGATCCTGGAAGCCGCTCATCTGCTTTGTTTCTATGGATTTACCTGTTTTGGATATTTCACATAAATGAAATCATGCAATATGTGACTTTTTGTGTCTGGCTTCTTTTTGCATGTTTTTGAGGTTTATCTGTATTGTAGCATTTATCAGTATCTCATTCCTTTTAATGGGTGAATAATACTCTATTGTGTGGCTATACCGCATTTTATTTAGGCATTCTGCAGTTGGTGGACACCTGGTTGCTTCCACCTTTTGGCTTTGTGAAAAATGCCCTTATGAACGTTGGTGTACAGGTATCTCTTTGAGTCCCTGCTTTCAGTTCTTTGAGTGAACATCTAGAAGTGGAATTGCTGGATCATATTGTAATCCTTCGTTTAACCTTTTAAAGGACTGTCAAACTGTTTTCCACAGGGGCTGCACCATTTTACTTTCCCATCAACAATATACGTTGATTCCTCCACATCCTCACCAACACTTGTCATTTGCTGTTTTGTTTGTTTTTATTTCCTTACTGGCTATCCTAGAGGGTGTGGTGTGATATCTCATTGTAACTTTCGTTTGTATTTATCTTACGACAAAAGATGTTGAGCATCTTTTCATGTGCTTATTGGTCGTTTGTATTATCTTGTGCGGAGAAATGTCTATTGAGAACTTTTTGAATTGTGAAAATTGGATTATTTGTCCTTTTTAGTTTTAGATGTAAGAGTTCTTTATACATTCTACATACAAGTCCCTTATCAGGTAAAGGATTTGCAAAAATTTTCTCCATTCTCTGGGTTCTTTTCAGTTCCTTCAAGGTGTCCTTTGAAGCACAAACGTTTCATGATTTCAGTGAAGTCCGGTTTATCTATTTGGCCTTGTTTTGTAAGAAATCCTTAGTAAGTTGGATTGCAGCCTTCTAACCATCCACTTGTGACTGCAGCTGCGCTGCCCCTTTCCCCAGAAACCGATGGGGAAAGTGTTCTGTGAAAACACCTGTTCTCTGGAGTGAAGACAAGAAGCTCTGGAAAGCGGCAAAGTCGAGTCTCACCAGTGGTGGTTTTGTTCTGGTTTACCTTTTCTGCTCCTGGGGTTCCTTCACTTTGAGCAGTTGGGTGGAGAAGAGGATGCAATAGAAAGCGGAGAGCAGGATCAAGGTCTATGTGTCCTGCAGATATCATGCTGGTCAGAAGCATAAAACTGGTTAAAATAAAAGGTTGAAACTTTGCCTTAAGTCATAGATGGTGCCATTTAAAATCAAAGTTGCCATGAGAATGAAGTAATTGTGTCTTTCTGGGAAAAAGGGTTTAGGGACCATGATATCTAGAGAGTCATTTGGGTTCAGGTCTCTCCCTTTGTATAAGAAAATATTTGTGTGGGTTGGGGATTGAAGATAGGGACCTGTATTCATTTGCAGCCATTCATTCACATGTTAGTGAAATGTAGTTAAATCTGCATGCTATCTCTCTCTACCAAGGAAAAGAAGGTTTTATGTTAGAGGTGGAAAGGTTCCACAAAGGACCTTTGTGGAACAGTCTGTCTTTGGGGAAGCAGTTCAAACCCAGATGGGTTCCTGAATCCATGTACACAAAGGGTGTGGCAGTTAGGGGAGTTGTGTTTGCTGGATCTATGTCTTTGCTTAGGGCTGGAACTTTGCTGCAGAGAAAGGGAGAAAAGAGCTGTGTTGTTCCTTCCTTCTTGTACTATTACACTTTCAGTTAGTCCTAGAGCTCAGCCCTAAGGCATTTTGCTGACCAGCTTGGGGACCTGGCCACCATATATCTTACAGTTTGTGAGGAGGTGGTTTCCATGTTCCAAATGACACTCTTATGTTGGGAATGCAAACTGTTAATCCATGGGAGACTAAACATATATTTCATTGCCACCATGATTTCAGGACATATACTACCCCTAACCTTGGTCCAGGAGGTCCAGTATAGACTTAGAGGTGTATGAGATCCTGTGAGCTTAGTGTGAGAGATCAGGAAAGATTTTGTTAAGGAAACAGAACGTGAGGGGGGGATGTGACTGTAGGATTTTAGCCAAAGGAGGGTAGTTTTATAGATGGTGTGATCCATGTGAACAAAGACTTGAGAGCTGGGATGTGGAGGGGGAGCATACTCAGTACTATGATTTGGTCATTTTGGCCAGACTGTAGGGTACCTGCAAGAGGGAACGCTGTAGATGTGGCGGAGCTGGGCCTGGGGCCAACTGTGAAGGACCTGAAGTGCTATGAAAGGAGTGGTTATGAGTTGAGGGATCGGTGCTGAGCCCCTGAAAGTGTTGAAGCAAAGACTGACATAACTGACGCCGTGCTTTACCCTGCAAGAATGATGACAGTATAGCATGGCTAGAGTAGAATTGGGGCTTTCTATGTGACAGACGAGGTGCTAGCAATAGTAGCTGTAGAGTAGGGTGTGGTGTATGTGTGCTCAGTCATGTCTGACTCTTTGCGACCCTATGGATTGCAGC
Organism: Bubalus kerabau; assembly: GCF_029407905.1. Taxonomy (NCBI): domain Eukaryota; kingdom Metazoa; phylum Chordata; class Mammalia; order Artiodactyla; family Bovidae; genus Bubalus; species Bubalus kerabau. The sequence continues at coordinate 39,290,691 of NC_073643.1, read as the reverse complement.
CGCCAGGTTCCTCTGTCCTTGGAATTTTCTAGGCAAGAATACTGGAGTGGGTTGCCATTTCCTTTTTCAGGATCCAACTCATGTCCTTAGCATTGGCAGGCAGATTCTTTACCTTTGTGCCATCTGGGAAGCCTGTAGGGTAGGGTACTTTTGTACTGATAACTTTCTTAATACTCCTCATAAAGTACTCTTGTTTTACATCATTTTATAAATGAGGAAACAGGCCAAGAGAAGTTCAACTCTTCCCAGAGTTATACAGTAAATAAGTGGTAGAGCGGGGATTCAGCTTGGGCGTATTGGCTGTAGAACACATCCTCTTAACTGCTGAGCCCAAAAGATGGTGATAGTTCACCATCTTCAGTGAAAGCTGATTGGTACAAAGGTGACATAGGGAATTATTTTTAACAGTGTGTTTAATCTTTGCATTTTATTGCATCTGAGGCAGTGTACTAGAACTATGACTATACAGTCAGCCTCTTTTTATAGCTAAACATTAGTCCAATTTTTCCATTCCATTTCTATAACTTAATCCTTTTCCTCTATTTTTAAAAGAACTCTTTAACCTTAAGGCTCTAAATAAAGATTTTAAATGAAATTTGTGAATCATTTAAAATTACAGGCTAGTATCAAATTCCTAGAAACATTTGGGTGTTATTCAGTTCAAAGTTATGTGTTAATACCTTCTCTATTGTTAAATTTTCTCTCTTTCAAAGCAGTTTTTACTATTATTGATGAATGATTCTTTGGGAGAACTTGTACGAGCTACACACGTATGATTAAGAAAACAGACCAAAAATTTAAAGCTTTGCACTTTTGGGCAAATGACATAGTTTATAGAATGACTACACATACAGGTTAAGTCTTTTATATATAATTTTGAGTTATTTTTGGCTGTGCTGAGCTTTTGTTGCTGCGGGCAGGCTTTCTCTAGTTGTGACGAGCTGGGGCTACTCCCTTGTTGTGGAGCATGGGCTGTAGGGCACATGGGCTTCGGCAGTTGTGGCTCGAGAGCATGGGTTCTGTAATTGTGGGGCGTAGGCTTAGATGTTCTGTAGCATGTGGGGTCTTCACAGACCAGGGATGGAGCCAGTGTCACCTGCGTTGTGAGGCAGATTTCCAATCACTAGACCACTGGAGAAGCCAAGGTTACGTCTTTAAAAAGATAATTACCTTCGTCTTTAAGTCTCCCCTTTTTCAACTGTCTTTATTATTCCTAATTTTGCACTTGATTTTCAGCAGTTCCAGCCACTGAGCTGATGAATTCAATTTTTTCCACTGTTCTCTCCCTTCTGGAATACTCATGTATCCATAACAGGCCAGAAGGTATTTCATTAGAGGGAGCACAGTTAAGGAGAGGCCTGGCCTGGACATACCCCTTATGCAGAAGAGAGCCCTGGCTCTGTCTGGAGAAGAAAAAAGGAAAGAGAGAGAGGTGGTCAGAGAAGGGAGAAAGGCTGTAAACAAAGGCACAGCCAATTTTAGTAGGAAAGAAACCCACGGCAACACATTCCTAATTCAGTAGTTCCGAGTTTCTTGTTACTCAAATGATTGCAGTCCTTTGGGGTTGATGATGGAGAATCTCTGTTATCAACCCTGTAATTTGCACACATAAATATACTGTAGTTGCTAGTTTTCAGGTTTATTAAAATGTTGTATTGGGACTAGTGGTTCTTTCCAAACAAAAAGACTGGTCATGTGGGGTCTTGCATCTTAGAAAAGTTGTAGACAGTTTCAGCCATTTTACGTTAAACTGGATTTAAAGATTGTTCTGTTGTCTTGTTTTGCATTTAGTGATGCCTTTGGCCTTTGAACAAAGCATTTTACAAGTGAATCTGCTGTGCAGAGAATCGTTTTTGTAAAGAGAGACCTTGTTACCCTTGGCACCTACTGGGAACATCCCTAAATTTGGATGGTGAAGTAAGGCCACCTTTTAAATACATCCCTGGAAGGGATGAAATGCTCAAAACTTGGCAGCATTTCACTTCTGACGGCCTAGTTCTTAAGCCACATACAGTCTAATTGGTGGTGACAGCTTTTTCCATAAGAGCATTTTGATGAATTAAAAAAATTTCTCCTACTTCTCATGTCCTCAGTGAAATTACTGTGTTGTGTTCAACCCGGTGCCTGACAGAGCGCCTGATACGTGGTAGGTAAGCAGAACCTGTTTGATGAGTTGAATCTTCATTACTCAAACCTTATAAAACCTATCATTTATCTGTGCAGATACTGAAGATCTTCAGAACTGTAAGATAGCATCAGAAGTATACTCGTAGGAGAACTGATTGATAGCACACAAGGAACACTGTTATATGGAAATAATAATAAATGAATTAAATTGTACTGCTTATGGTTTTACATATTTTTTCTGGGTGCAGAAGAGGGGTGTTTAGGTAAGAAGTCATCAGGTCATCCTTATTATCAAACCAAGTTTTTGAATTTCTGTTGTAATCTTGGTTATAGGGAGTGTTTTTGATATAAGAACACTTTTTAAATGTTGCCTAAATTTGAGTTTCAGAACACTGTACTTTTCTCAGCTAGCACTTTTGGCTGTTGTTGGTTACTCATTCAAACTATTGGGAAACCCAAACCAACTCTGGATATCAGACACTGCGTGTTCTAGAAGGAGTTAGGACTTTTCATGGGTGAAGAGGATCTGGTAAAAGGCACTGGCTGCAGGGAAAGAGAGATGGCCAGAAATTGCCTGTCATTCTCTTGGTGCTCACATCTTCAACTTGGTAATGCAATTCTCAGATAAGAATTTATCTGAATTGCTCAATGTGATATAAGATACCTGTTTATAGTGTTTGTTTTGTCTTTTTTTGTGCTTTCCATGTATCTTTTCATGCAGTGCTCAGAAGAAACCTGGCTTTATCTCTGTTTTACAGGTTAGGAAACTGATGGTCCAAGTCAGTTAGGCGACTGGCTTACATTACATAGTTTGTAAGTGAAGAGCCACTATATGAACTCAGAAAAAATTCATAGGGACTGGCTCCAGAGCCCTCCCTCATATTCCTCATCTGTAAACAGTAATACAACTCCTGCCTTACACAGTTGTGAATATTAATAGAGATAATGCAAAAAGGTACCTCCAACAATGCTTGGCACCTAGTAGGTACCCAATAATTGATAGCTGCTATTAGTAACCATTTCTCTTAATAACTATCATAATGCTAAGAGGATATTTAGTATTTTTTTATTTTAAGCCCTGTTGTGTTTTCTTTATTAAACCAGTAAAAAAGAGGGCGAGGTATGAAACTGGAATAAGGAAAGAAGTTGAAGTATTACAAATTGCCATATTGACCCTCATTATCTTGAAGTCATATTAGTGAATCTTGAAGTATTTTCACATGTAAAAAGGGGGAAAGCGAGCAGTATCTTGAAGCAGGGCTGTCCTTCACTCTTCCCCTTATTTTTATTTTCATCCTGTACTCTCAGAGATCAGAAGGGCTGAACTCAATATGCAAACTCTCTTTGGAACCTACATACCTGGGTGGCCCTAAGCTTTTCTTTTTAATGGCATCTCCAAATGCCATAAAATTCCAATTTTTGTTTTTCTTAAATGTAGAATATTGCAAAATACGAAATAATCCATAAATTGTGTGCTTTAGTCGCATAAAATCATTAAGTTAGGTGTTTTTTTAAATGTATTTCTGTAATTCTACAGATTTTTCAGTGATTTGGATGAATGAAAAATTGAAGGTCTACATTGGTGACATAAAGATTGAGGGCCTTTGTTACAAGTTAGGTACTGAACTACTAAGGAAATTATGTTTTACCGACGCATTTTTTCTCACTGATCCTCTTCTGTTGGAAGTTAAAACTTTAGAAATGATTTTTTATCCTACCAATCATTTCTACTATTTTTGGTTATTCTTTTTTTTTTTTTTTCCCTGCTTCTTAGATAAGGACAGGAAGCATCCATAACTTCACTTTTGGGAACTTTTGTTTGCATGTCATCCAGGGAAAAATTTAGACTTATTTCTAAACATTTAAAAAATAAATTCATATACATATGTAATTAAAAAATTTTTTTCCACTAAAGCCCTTAAATTTTGAACTTAAAATAAGGACTTTCCACAGGAGCCCTGGGTTAAGTTTAGGATGCAATAACGTTTCATTATTTTTTACTCTTCTTTAAATATCTTTATATTTCTGAGGGTTGGACTTTGTTTCTTTTGCAGATAAGTTGGCCACCTCTGTAACATCAGATGTTCCAGATTAAGAAAAAAAACATGAATAATAATTTTAAAAAATGAATAAGCCTGCTTTTTCCCCCATCTAAAGAAAGCCTCTCTAAGTAAGCAGCTATGACACGCATGCCTCAGGAGTGCGGATATTACTGCTATGTGAAACATGCTGATTAAAATCATTGTTTCTGTCTCAGGCTGCAGATTTTTCACATCAGTTTGAAGGAACATAATGCTAAGAACACTTAATTAAAAGCGCTTGATGTGGTCTGCTACTGTTTCAAGTACTTAAGGTGCTTTAGTTCATTAAGTAGCCCTTTATTTTACCGTCTTTACCCATCACTTGAGCAAAAGCTTTACGCGCAATGTGTGTATTGCGGAAGGGTGCTAAGTTTTGTGGGCCAGTGCTTGAGTGAACAATATCTAACAGAAAACAGTATTTTCTAGGAATGCTGTACTTTCACCTAAGCCCTAGCTTCTCGCCCTGCCCAGGCTAAGAAATTATAAAGAGGGAGGGAGAGACCAACAGCTTGAATTAAAACTAATTAGACTTGGGGGTGGTGAGGAGGGGATGGGGGTGGTAGTGAATGAATCACTTCCAGGAGCATTGGAAAGGGAAATATAGAAATTTGGAGTCGTGTCTCTAAAACATGTAAACGGATTCGCCTCGGTCTCTCTCTCCTCCACTGCATCTTAAACTGGTTTCATGGTCTCCTCTTTGCTGAACGAGCTCAAGTAACCCGGGAGCACGCGCTGATCTCCCGTGGTGGGCTTCGGGCCGACACCTGGGACAGCACCTGGGCTGCATTTTCTCGCCTGCCAATGGTTTCCTCCGCGCTAGGCGTCCGCTCAGCGGCGGCTTCCCATTCATGCTTTTGACAGCCGCGCGGCCGCTCGCGAGCTGAGAGCGAAGAGCTCCTTGAACCCGCCCCCGTTCTCCGGATCGGACCCGGGCGGGAAGGCCCGACAGCTACGCCGCCCGCTGGTGTCCCGGGGCGGCCGGCCGGCTGGTTCCTCCATAGGTGGCTGCGTTTCCGACTTCGCCCTGGCTCCACTCCGGGGGCTTGACGTGCAAACTTCGCCCGAGCGAGCTGAGAGGGAGGGACCGGCAAGGGGGAGGAGGCGGCGGGAGGCGCCTCCGCTTAAGGGAGCCGGCCGGGCGCCGCCGCTCGGACGGACGCGCGGACGGAAGGAAGGAGCGGGGCCGCCGGGCCCGGCCCAGGGATGCGAGCGGCCTCAGGGTGGGCAGCCTCGGGGCCGGGGGTGCGTCTTGGGCCTCCCCGCCGTGGGCCGCCGCGACGAGGCGCGGGGCTGAGGTGGGGGCAGCTCTGGGCGCCGGCCTCCGCGCCGGGTCTCCGCGGCGGAGGCTAGCTGGGGACCCTACGCCGCGGTGGCGGCCCGCCGGCTCTCGTCCCCTCCCCCGAGGGGCACTGGAGTCGAAAGCGAAAGCGAGCCCGCGCCGCGGACTTTGCGCCCAAGGCGGGGGATGGGGGTGGTTGGAGGAGGAGAGCTGGGGGTCTGGGCGGCCGGGGTCGCTGTCAGCGCGCCCCACCCGGCCCGCGGGCCGCGCACGCCGCCGGAACTCCCCGGCGCCTCCTTAAAAGCAGCCCCCGCGCGACTCTTTTCCCCCTTTTTTTGTTACATTGTAGGAGCGGAAAGAATGTCGGAGCGGGCCGCGGATGACGTCAGGGGGGAGCCGCGCCGAGCGGCGGCGGCGGCGGCGGGCGGAGCAGCGGCCGCGGCCGCCCGGCAGCAGCAGCAGCAGCCTCCGCAGCCCCAGCGGCAGCCGCCGCCGCCGCGGCGCCTACGGCCGGAGGACGGTGGCCCTGGCGCCGCCTCCACCTCGGCCGCCGCCGCAATGGCGACCGTCGGGGAACGCCGGCCCCTGCCGAGTCCCGAAGCGATGCTGGGACAGTCGTGGAATCTGTGGGTCGAAGCTTCCAAACTTCCTGGGAAGGACGGTGAGTGTGCACGCCCTCCTCTTCCCCGCGCAGCCCCCATTCCCCCATCCTCAGACCCGTCTCCCCTCCCCCGTCCCGTGGCCCGCCCCCTCGGGGGTCAGAGATGCTATCGGCCGGGTTGGGGAACGCGGAGGTGCCCGCACCTACTCCGTGCGTGCGTGAGCGTGAGTCACACTCTCCGCAACTGACCTGCCTCTCCCCTCCTCCTCTGTGTATCTCCTAGGGACGGAATTGGACGAAAGTTTCAAGGAGTTTGGGAAAAACCGCGAAGTCATGGGGCTCTGTCGCGAAGGTGAGTCCAGCCCTCTGATGGAGTTTGTACAAGTCCAGGGAAAGTATCCTGGCCGGCTGGCCAGGGCGGTAGCTTGAGCCCACCTGAACCACTCCGCTCCTCCCACGCGAGGATGCTGTCTGATAAAGAAGAAAGGGGAGGATGGAGCGTTTGGAAAATGCGGTTTCCGGGGGCTTCGTATATCCGGGAGCATCCGGAGCCCTTCAGTGGAGGCCTGGCTGGGTGCAGTTTAAGCGCATTGCTCAGTGATGCACGTTGGGACCAGTAGTGAGTTTAACCCAAATCTCTTCAGGTCTGACCCCTTATGGAGAAACGCGAGGAATGGAGGGAGGAATTCAGCTTCCAAAAGCGTCTCCACGAACGGCTTAGGGGGTCTGGAAAGGACACCTTGCCACCTGTAATTGTCTGCCAGCAATAAAAATGAATTTTAAAAAAGACAGCACTTTACCTGTACAGCCTATTTCCATAGGATTTATGTTACAAAGGTTCATCAAAATGATCATCACAACCAAGGAGCTGTTGATCGGATTTTTTTTCTTTTTTGTATTTTTATGAAAGTGTCAAAATCAGCGGGGGTGGGGGGGGGTGTCACAGAATTTTATCTGGTGAAAAAAGCTTTTGGTGCGCTTAGGTAGTGAAATCAGAGTCTAATTATTGGTCAGTTTTTAATAAAAACTGGTAGAAGGAAATAACTGTAACTAAACGTGGATCTCTAAATGAAAGATACCTAGGAACTGTCAGACTTTTACTTCAGATTTTCTTTTTCTTTAAATAGTCCCCTTTGCTGTCTCTAAGGCCTGTGTCGGTCCTGGGCACATGGTGGTCAGAGTCTAAAGGAGGTCTAAAGGTCTAAAGGAGTCCAGTCATCTCTAGACTGAGTTCAAGCTGTTCTTTCAATAGTAGTATGGACAAGGACTTGAGTGAGGTTTGGTATCCAAAATATTGAGTTTATATTCCCAGCAGAACTTTATTTCTCAGTGTGGCCATTTATTTTGGCATTGTTATTGTCAAGGGCCCAAGAATAGGTACAGCTTTGGCAAGTGAAACATTTTGAAGTCCAGAGTTGGCCCATTGTTACTCTGTCTCCACACTTGTTTTTAGTGCCTGTCTTGTCTTCATGTTCACAGTGTTGGTTTTTTTGAACTAGCTTTTTGTTGGCCTCTTGGCACTAGGAGGAAGAGTAATATCAGTGGCAACTTTCTGAGAGTTTCCAATTGTAACAGATTAGAGAGCAAATTAGTTGATTTTGCAAAGGAGAATTGCTGTTTGAGAGCAAAGGAAAGACAGGGAAAGCACAGGACTTGCTGGCGATGTTGCAATAGGAAAAATCAGTTGTTAGTCCGGTTTTAGTGTTGAATTGGCAGCCTGCCTGGGCTTAAAAAATTTAAAATCACTAGGTGGTAACTCTCCTTGGAAGCAGTTGGAGTAGAGCTTTAGAGGACCTGACCTGCTCCTGTTCTTAGTTTTTCTTCTCTGGGTGTGGATATATTTCCCATAAAGAGTTTCTAAATCTGTGTGAAAACAGAGTGCTAATTATTGGTAATTCCCCTATAGAGGTTGAATAAGTTTGTTTGTATTTCATTGCACTACTTGGTCTGGATCGAGACCCAACCTAATGTAGTTGTCTGGACCCACTTTTTGCTGTATTTATTATTTTCCCTTTGGGCATAGTCATTAGTGTATTTTACCAAAAAAGATCTAGGACCTCTTAATTCCTGTCTTGAGGCACAAAGGGATCATAAATTTGGTTCTCTGTGCTTCTGACCTATCAAATTATTAGTGGCTGTTAGCGATATCATTTTTTCCCCTAAGCTTCTCTAACCATTCAGAAGATGCTAAAGCAGCCAGGATGGCTGAATTTCTGCCTCCCAGTTTTAAGTAGAGACTGAAATTTCTAATTCAGTCAGTTTTTGATTCATATGTGACTTTGTGGATTTTCTGGGATAAGTATAAGGATGTCCAGCACTTTAGACAGTGGGCCTTTGTTTTTCTAACAAATAGTTCATGTCAGGCTGTTTAAGCATGAAAATACCTTTTAAAATTATCAGACACTTATCCTTTGTCTTTGATTGAGATTATCTCCTACCAAGGAAAAAGTGTTTTGGAGTTAAATTCTTACTAATTCTTCTTGTCAACAAAGTTAAATTGAAAAGAAATATGTAGATAAATTGATACTATGAATGAAGCACTAAGTCAGAAACTCCTTGTCTTGGAAGATATTTAGGAATATTGACCAGACTTTTTGAATTCTCCAGTTTATGATTGTGCACCTAAGAGTTAGAAACCAAGGTTTGAAGTTGGTAAAGGTTGCATTTTACCTTTCAGAATCTAAATTCCTCTTTGTCAAAGGAGATGATAATACCTACTTCCCATGGAGGTTGTAAGGGTTGAAATTAAATTAGATAATGGAAAATGACTCTATACATACTACTTCTTTTCAACCCTTTCAACTGCTGATAATCTTAGGCCTGATCTCCTAATTTGGTGTTTATCTAGGTCAGAAATTTTTAACCTGGGGCTTGAATTGGCTTCAGGAGGTTATGGTTGTCCTGAAATTGTATGCAAAATAGTATGTTATGTCCACTTATGAGGGCAGGTGTCCCCAGCTTTTCTTGGGTTCTCAAGGATTGTTCACTTATCTTTACCTTCAAAATTTCTGAGTTAGAATATCTTTTTTTTTCTTTTCCTCTCTTTTTGCTCTTGTACTTTATTTTGTCTAATTCCTTCATGATAAGACTGCCCAAGAGTTAATGCTGTGGGAGAGATTGGAACCTTTGACTTAGGTGGAACTGAGATTATCTGTGGTTTAGCAACTATATCATCCCCCTGTTTTCCTTTTAGCACAGTTAGATAAATGTTAGGATAAAATATCCGTTATCTTTCAGAGATCAGCCTGTTTTTCATTTATATCATCAAATTTTTATTGCTTTGCTTGTTTTGTTCTGTAATATGTAATTTTATGGCACAGTTGGTTTTACTGGGAAAAGATGGATAATACATTTTTAACTTTCAAAAGACTAAACGCAGAAAATTACCTTTTTCTTAAAGGTGATTTTTGAAATTGTATAAATAACATTAATTATGTTTAGATGGAATTAATTGGTATGAGTAACTGATTAAGGTTTTCATATTGGTACCTAAGCTTGGTACCTAAGTCCTTAAGTGTAAAAACATGACATGCCTTCACTTGACAGCAAATCACAAATAAAACATTGTAGGAGTCGACAGTGAAAATAGGATGTTTTCTTTGGAAAGTCATTCCTAACTTTTCTTAAGCCCTCCTCTTGTGCACTATCAAAGTGCCCCATATTTTTCCTTTGTCTAAACTCTCTTCCTATCACCATATGAAGATGTGTGTTATGTGATGGCTTTTATTAGAGTGCAGGCTGCTAGAGGACAGGGTTGTTATTGACCAAGAAATATTTAGCTCTTGCACATTGCTTGTGTTCAGTGAAGATTTGCCCCCAAAATAAATGAACTGGGCTACTAGGAAGATTGAAGAGTTCAAGTGACCAACTTTCCATTGTGTTGTGACTCAAAAACAGGTACCTATTCTGTGGGGGGATGTGCTTTCTGGCCAGGGACTGTTGCTGAGCATTTCCTGTGTCTCTGACTTGAGTTTAGCAGTTTTCCAGAAAGAGTGCAGGCAAGACACCACCTTTTTTATCACTGATATTTAGGCGAGTGAGTAGGAGGGTGACCTCGAGTGATATCCACAGTTGATGACAGGTGACCTCCCTGTCAAAATAACAGGGACCTAATTGAGCCTAGGTCAAGATGGAAGAGAGGTTGGTTGACACCTGTAGGGAGCTAGGTACCAAAGGAAAAAGAGAAACTAGGAAGGTAGATAGTCTTAATCAACACAGATTGAGTCAACGTACCACCTTTTCTTTCCTGGGGGTAAAAATTGTTCATAGTCAGCTAACTGAAAACAAACAGGTATTGGTGGGAAGGGCTATTAAAATAACTGTATTATAGACATAAAGCCTCTCTGAAATAAAGAGCATCTCTATTTTTCTCTAGGATTTCTCTTAATGTCCGCCCCCTGCCCTGCCCCAACTTTTCTGATGCACAATTTCAAATACACAGAAGTAAAGATAGTATTTTAATGAGCCTCCTGATGTCTTTCCCACAGCTCATGAGTCCCTGCCCAATCTTGTTTCATCTCTGCCACACTCCCCACACTGAAACATGTCTCAGACACCATATTTTTTTTTGGTTTTCTTTTTAATGCTTGCATGGACTTCAGCTTGTCTCCTGGCAAAATGGGGCCTCCCTGCACTCCGTGTCTTCTTTTGAGGCAAAGCACGCTTCCATGAGCCTGTAAGGGTTCTGCAGGCAGCAGGGCTTGCAGTCTGCTGACACCTTAAGTAAAGACCCAGAGTAAGCCTCAGACAGGAATCAGTGTGATCTGGGTTCACTGCTTCCAAATTGCACTCACACACATTCAAGGAGGGCGGATGATGGCGTTGGAACGCCCACACTTGACGCTCTGTGAATGAGCACTGTGGCTCCAGGAGGCAGTGTCCTTGCTCACAGTTCCTGCTTGTAACTCTCTGCCTATGAAGTCTGCACTAACCCAGGAGTGAGAGGGCCTGGGTAGACCTAGAGACACTCCTAAAGAAGCAGTCTTTCCCCTGACCTGAGCATGGCTCCTTAGCTACATCACTGCAGATCGCGGCCTAGCTAAGAATGCTTTTTTTTTTCTTTTTTCTTTTTAAAGAAGTTTTGTTACTTATATTTATTTTTGCTCTGCTGGTCTTCGTTGCTGTGCAGGCTTTTCTCGAGTTGTGTCGAGTGGAGGCTACTCTAGTTGCAGTAATGTGGGCTCCTCGGTACGACGCTATCTCCTGCTGTGGAGCATGGGCTCTAAGGCATGCAGGTGTCAGTAGTTGCAGCTCCCGGGCTCTAGAGTGCAGGCTCAATAAATGTGGCACACAGGCTTGGGTGCTCCGTGGCATGTGGGATCTTCCTGGATCAGGGAACCTGTGTCTCCTGCACTGGCACGTGAATTCTTTATTACTGAGCCACAAGGGAAGCCTCTGAGAATGCTTTTTATATTGTTGAGTGCTTGACATAAAACCTGTAAAAAGGAGATGTTTAGTTCCTGATTTGTGGGAAAATGTGAAATTCAGATGTCGGAGTCCATGAGTACAGTTTCACTGGAACATAGCCACAGCCGTTCATGCACTTAATTTTTTTCTGTGCAGCTTTTTTCTCTATGCAGTGACCTGTGGAGTTGAGGAGGTGTGACTGAGGCCATATAGCTCACCAAGGCCAAAATTAACCATCTGGCTCTTTACAGAAAAAGTTTGCCATCCTTGTTCTAATGGGTTTCTTGGTTAATGAAGGGAAACCTTTTCTGCAGAGTGTGATTCCATTACTCCTTGAACATTCTGTTTTGAGGGGGAGAATCTTAAAAGTAGTAAAAAAAAAAAAAAAAAAAGGCAAAAACACCATTCACTCAAAAGTTATTTCAACATAGAAGAAATATGTTGAGCCAGAAAGAGAGATACATGTGAAGGTGTAAGGTTTTGTGTAAGAAGGTTCCTATTTTTGTCACTTTTGTCACTCTCTGCCACTTTTCTAGGGCATAAACCTGTGTCTGGGCAATGCAAATATAGGACATCAACAGAGCTGTTACTGTCTCAGCTTTACAGAGCTTTAGGTGTGAGGATGGGGCCTGGCTTCTGTTAAGCTCCTGGATTGTATATACATCCTTGGGAGAAGGAATCTGGAACTTTCATGGGATTTTCAAAAAGGGACCTGGCACAGATTCTTGACAATTTCTGCCCTTGAGTTGACTTTGGGAAGCTGAAGCCCCTTGAGAAGCCTTGGAACTTGGCTTATAAGGCAGATTCACCAGGAAACACATCTACATTTTGATTAATGAGGAGGGCATCCCACATCCTTCCATCTCACAGCTTTGATTTTGTGCTTGCTGAGAAGTGTTACACCTGGCACAGTCCATGTTGAGTTCCTCAACCCAGAAGACTTCACAGTAAAGGAAACCATGCATGTTTCCTATATAGGATGCGGCCTCCACGCTGAATGTACTCCTTTTAAAGTTTTGATTAGTTCTTGTGAACTCTGATCTCAGGAGGGAAGCATAGGAAATTTATGCCTCATTATTGAGTATGACCTATTTGTTATGTGGTCAGGTGTTTCCCTTATAACAGCATGTTGCTTCCTCCTATCCACATCTGACAATGTTCCTACATGTATGATGACAATTCAAGTTCAGTGAGAACTTTTACTCAGTGCCAGTACAGGTTTTACCTTATGTATTTTTCACATCTGTTCAGTGATGCAGGTATTACCATTATCCCCATTTCACAGATGAGGAAACTGAGGCCCAGGGAAGTGAAATACTTCACCAAGACCCCAAAACATGCAAGAGACCTTGGGACTCACATATGTCTAACTCCAAAGCTCACCTGCTTAACCCTCTGCTGTGTTGTTGGAAAGATCCCCTGGAGAAGGATATGGCAACCCACTCCAGTACTCTTGCCTGAAAAATTCCATGGACAGAGGAGCCTGGTAAGCTACAGCCCATGGAATCGCAAAGGGTTGCTGTGCTGAGCCCATTCCAGGATGTGCATCCACAGCACAGGCTGCTGTGACCTTTGTTTTCCTTATCTTTGGCTAGAAATACTGACTTTTATCTCAAAGGGGGAGACCTTTTTTTTTTTTTTTTTTGGTAAGTAAAGCTATCAAGAGCCCTTGCTTTGGTGTGTTTTACAGCACTCTCTATGTTGTGTTTAGCAGTTCTTTTTAAAAATCTTTTCTTTGAGGGGGAGGGAAAGTATGCACAGTTTGCATTAGAAATAATTGGATTTAAAAAAGATTAGGTAAAAGCTAAAGTTGTAGCAGATAGCATACACAATCATCTGGGATTTGTACCATTTTCTAAAAATCCTTTAAAAAAAGGAGAAGTGAAATTTTACTGTTTAGCATTTCAGTGCAAGATTGCTTTTAGTCACATTGATATTCACAGTTTATGATGGTATTTCTAATACATGTACCCATCTGATTATTAAAATATCTAAGAAGTTCTAAGAAGAAAAAGAAGCCCGTTAGTAGACTTAACAGTTGGAGTTACTATACTTTTGAGAGGAAGGCAGAGGATTACATTTATATTCATCGTGTACAGCAGGGATCATATAAATGAGCTGAAAAATGATTTTTGCATTTCAGGCATTCATAACATAAAACTAGATTAAATGTTCTTGTTCCTCTTTATAATAAAGACCTTGCTAACATGAAATACTTTTTCTCTTATATATAAACTTATGGCAGGGAGAAAGTAATAGTTCATTATCAATTAGATTCGTAATCTTAAACATACAAAATATTCCCATCCCAGGTGATACTGATGTCTTCTATAGTCCTGAATTCCAGTAATGCAATTAGAAAAAAGGAATGCTTTTAACCAGTGGTCCCAGGCTTTTATGTATCAAACCAGAAAGTTTCTAAAATACATTGGGGCTCAAACAAAGGGTTGCTAGCATTTTAGAATATATAAAATTAGACATTTTAATATATATAATTCTTACCATCATGAAAGTGTGAGGGCTGTTGTTCTGGAATAAAGGACAGTTCTTTAAATTTGAAGAAAATTTAGGTTTAGGAAAAACTCATTGCATTTTCTTTCTTTTTCATGTTTCCTTGTGGACTTTTTGAAGATCACTGTGTATTTTGATATTTGATAATCACTGCTTTAAATTAGCTTCCCAAAGTGTCTGTCTTGTAGCCCTGCTTCTGTGTGCTGTTATTAGAAGGTGTTATGGAGAAAATAGGATTCCATGTGGTAAACTTGCAAATGGTAGCTTTAAATAGAGGCTATACTGAGAACTCCAGTCGAGAGTTAAACCAACCTGGGTTCAAATCTCAGCTCCACTAGAGGAGTCACTTGAGAAAAACTTACATAGCTTTGCTCAGCCTCAGTTGATTTACCTGTGAAATGGGAATTGTAGCAGCACTTCATAGTGACTGGGAAGATGAAATGATGTAATAGCGTTTCAGCCTTTTGTATGTTATCTGGCAGAGTAACTGTTCAATAAGCATTACTTGCTAGTGTTGTTATTTTTATCAATCATGAAAGCGCAGTGTTGGGAGCATGCCTCAAATCAAGTGGTTAGCCAGGACTCTCAGGAGAGCTGCAGGAAGCGAAATGCCAGGTTTTCATTTGCAGGCAGTCTGTAGGCATGAGAAGAAACCTCAGAGTGCTCAGGACAACAGCGTGAGCTTAGCAAGTGAACCCCAGCTCCCAGCTTTCATGAACGTGAGTGAAAATGAGAAGTGGACACTGACATTGCTTATTTCTGCTGTTAGTTGTCTCTTTTTGGACTTGTAGAGAGAAGCCCGGTGTGGGGTTTGACTTTGTTCTGTTGTATAAAACCGTGCTTCCTTCTTTCCTGGAAGCCCGTAGTTGCTGTCTCTTCTTGGAATGCTTTGCAGAGTTCTTTCTGCAAGAAAGGTGGGCAAGAAAGGTGAGTTACAGCCACCAGAATAAAGCCCTCCTAGGCTGGGAAATGGGTCAGAGATAACTGAGGCTGCTACTTTTAAGATTTTGTGTATGCTTAGTGGTAGTCATGGGGTTTTCTGTCTGATGAGGGAATTTTAAAATTGCCTTTTCAATGCTTGGAAATTTCCATTTAAATTTGAAGCAGTTCTCCATTTAAATGACCTTGTTCTCTTTGGAAACTGTATCTGCAGATACATTTTAATGGAGGAGGGGAGTATTATTGAAGTTAATACATATTCATTGTACAGATTTTACTAATAATTTTACTAATTTTTTTCCATACTAATGATAGTATGAAATATGAAAGCCATCATTCTCTGTAATCTCATTCTAGGCCAATTTTTAAATCTTCAGTTATAGGATTTGGACTTGGGACAATTCATACCTGATCAAGGACATCCGTGTAACTGCTTAGGGCCCTTGGTGACAGGCAGGGCTCCTCTTTGCCAGCCTAGTTGTCCCAATTCCTGTCAGAGTGGGCAGGCCTCAGGATATCTTGTCCAGCAGTGATTCCTGCCTTGAGACTCCTCTGGCTGTTTTGCCTTCGTTCATTTGCTTTATCCCTCAGACATTTGACAGGCACGTTCTCTGTGCTTCTTAATGGGGTTAGAGTCCAAGGGTATAGCTCGGTGGAGTGAAGGCACAGGTTAATTCTATCACCACTTGCTTAGCAAGTGGTGATAGAATTAACCTGCTAAGTGGTAGGTTCTCTCCTGGATATTGGGGTAGAGTGACACACATCAGAAACAGCCCCTAACCTTGAGTGAAGCGAGACCCAGTCAATACACAGATGTTTTACAAGGAGATTGAGTGCTGTAACATCAATAAAGTAGGCTAGTGAGTTGATGGCGGAGGAGAGGGTTCAGGCTAACATGATCAGGGACAGCTTCTCTGAGCTTTAACATTGGAGCTGAGGTGGGAATGGTAAGAAGCAAGTGAGCACTGAGTTATCTGGAAGGAGGAGCAAGAAAAAGCAGGCATGTGGCCTCTCTGAGATGAGCATGGAGCACAGTGGAGGGAAAAGAGGCTAACAAAGGCCAGAACACAGAGGCCAAGTTCAGAAATTTGAATTTATCTGAACTTGAGTGAGAGACTAATGGGGGGCGGGGCAGTAGCTTCATCCGGGTAGTGGGTGGATCTAGTTGGTTGGTGAGTGGATTGGGGGAAGGGTGTAGGGACCAGTCTACTAGGTGAGAGGTGATAGGGGCTTAGATCCTGGTGATGGTGCTGGCAAGGCAGAAAGGTTGTCCTCTTACGGACTCGTTTTGGAGGTGGAGTTGATGATTTAGTGAAGAATCAAAAGTGGGTGAGGGAGGGAAATGAAGATGGGGATCTGAGATGCGAGCAGCTGCGTAGTACCATCTAATGAGCTGAGGAATGGTGAAAAATGGGGAGACTCAGAGTCAGGAGCTGGTTTTGGCCACAATGTGTGAGGTCGTGGGCATCCGTGCAGCAGTTGAGTATACATCCCAGAGCTGGAGGAGCAGCCTGGGCTGAAGCCGCTGGGTGAATCTGTCATCATTGTGCAGAGGACAGGGAGAGCTGGGCGACAGGCGAGTTCTCTCGGGTTCGAGGGTCAGTAAAGTACGGAAGAAGGCCAGCGGCTCAGCCCTCAATAAGGGGATGTGAGGGTAAGGAGGAGTCAGCAGGAGTGGTGAGGAATCTCTAGTGAGGCTGGGAGGGAAGCCAGGTGAATGTGAAGTGTGTAGGCTTCCAGAGAAGAAACAGGTAAGTGAGGAGTGATGGCCTGGGTCCCCTGCTGTTGTGAAGTAAAGGCAGGCCAGGGAATTGATCTCTGGCTGGGGCAGTGTGGAGGTTAGTGCCCCTAATCAGGAGAGTCGGGGAGCCAGATGCCTTTTTGGAGTGGGGTTAGATGACCAGAGCTGGAGGAGTTGAGAGGGCAAGGGTGCGCAGGTCTTCAGATGGTTTTGCTTTAAAGAGAATGGAGGAATAAGTTAATAGCAGGATGGAGACATAGATAAAGGCAGAAAAGGGAAGGTTTGTTTTATTTTGTTTCATGTTATTTATTTTGGATAGTATTAGGGCACATTTGTCTGCCACTGGAAATTATCCAGGAGTGAACGATGATTGATGATGTGTGAAAAAAATGGATCATCATGAAGATAATACCTTAAGATGGGAAAAGGCAATGAACGGGATCACAGCCTAAGTGATTCAGTTCTGGGTCGAATCACAGACTTGTTCCTGTTGTAATGAGAGAAGGAGCATGTGGATCAATTGCAGGTAAGAATGTGGAAAGTTGGGAAGATAAGGTAGAGAACTCTTTCCTGCCATTTTATGGAGTAAAAGAGAAGAAGAGGGGTAGGAAGAAGAATTTTGTATGTCTTGTTCTCAAAGTATCTAGACTGGGCTGGTGGGGAAGTGTTAGCCCAGTAAACGGGCAGTTACATAACCTTTAGAAGCCTCTTTCTGTGGGCTTCCCAGGTGGTTCAGCGGTAAAGAATCCACCTTCCAATGCAGGAGACACAGGAGATACAGGTTCCATCCCTGGGTCAGGAACATCCCCTGGGGGGAAGAAATGGCAACTCAGTCCAGTATTCTTGCCAGGAAAATCCCATGGACAGAGGACCCTAGTGGGCTACAGTCCATAGGGTAACAAAGAGTTGGACACAACTGAATGGCTGAGCATTCATGTGCACACATACAACACACACACACTGCATTTAGAAGAAAAGAGCTTTGCACTTTGTCCAGAGGGTGAGCCTAGAAACAATGTCATGGTCATAGTATGGATGGTGAGTTGGCAGTGGCTGAAGTATAAGTTGGGGGCCATGGGCCCTATAGCATCCCTCCTTAACTTGAAATCCTCAAGGGTCTGCTGCTGCTGCTGCTAGGTCCCTTCAGTCGTGTCCAACTCTGTGCAACCCCATAGACGGCAGCCTACCAGGCTCCACCGTCCCTGGGATTCTCCAGGCAAGAACACTGGAGTGGGTTGCCATTTCCTTCTCCAGTGCATGAAAGTGAAAAGTGAAAGTGAAGTCGCTCAGTCGTGTCTGACTCTTAGCGACACCATGGACTGCAGCCCATCAGGCTCCTTTGTCCATGGGATTTTCCAGGCAAGAGTACTGAAGTGGGGTGCCATTGCCTTCTCCACCTCAAGGTTCTAGGTAGGAAATGAGATTTTAAAATGTAACTTTTAAATGTAAAGTGGATCATTTCTCCATCATGAAACTCTTCAGTGGTTTCTCTTTGTATTCATTCATTGAGTCAGTGTGTATTTGTTGAGCACCTACATTGAGCTAGGTATGGTTCTAATTTTCAGAAAAATAGTAAACATTGTATAACTGCCCTCACAGAGTTACTACTTTAGTGCAGGAGATAGACAATTTTTTTTAAAATGTGAAGCGTGTATATATATATATATATATATATATATATATATATATATATATGCTAGTTGGTGATGGGTGGTCTAGAGAAGGATTATGTTAGAGGTGAACAATTTAAAATAGGTTGGGGAAAAAAAATAGGGTGAGAAGGAGTTTTCTGAACAAGACTTTCAGGGTATGACGGCTTGAGTCACGTGAACATGGTGGATGAGCCTAGGGCAGAAGAGAAGGAACAGAGAATCCAAGGGCTGTGGTGGCAGAGGGTGCTGAAAGGCTGAAGAACAGCAGGGGGCAGGGTCGCTGGAGGAGTGTGAGCCGAGGGAGTGAGGCCACAGAAGTCAGCAGCTGAGGGCTTGGGAGGGAGTTGGGGAGGCAGATCACTCAAGGGCCTCATAGCACATTGAAAATCCAGACCCCTTCGCTTCCACCCACTGGCCCTGCTGGGTCTGGCCTCTGCCAGGCCGGCCAGTACCAACTTCTGCTATCCCCTGGGCCCTAGGTGCAGGGCCTCCTTCCAGTTCTTGCACCCTGGGCTCTTCCCAGCTTCTGAACCTTTGCATGGCCTCTTTCCTCTCCCTCAGCCCTCACCCCTTCCTTAAGTCAGGCATCATCATCATGAAGGAATCTTCTACGTCACTGTTGTTTTGTGACCCTTCTCAAAAACTACCTGTTAGTATCTTATATTGATACAAAGTAAGCCATCATTACTATGAAGATGAGTCATTACTGTTAGATTTGGGGTATGAATGCTGGGAAGAAGGAATTATGGCCAGTTTTTACATAAGTCTCGGCTAAATTTGCAAATTTGACCTTAAGGGGAAAAACAGTATAGAATAACCACTAATGATATTCTTCCGCCTCTGGTTGGTAGTGTTTGCTGCAATAACATTTCCTTCCCCTGTTGATTATAAAGTCTGATAGACCATTGTCCATCTTTATTCCCAGTATCCCAGCACCCACTTTTTGGTTGAGTAACAATATGCTGTGAAGAGAGAAATGGTTTTGGTTTTAGAATGACTGGTTGTGTATGAAGAAATGACAACGTGCCCGAATCCTCCTGTTACATCACTGGGGTTTTCTTTCCCAAGATAAACTCTGTGCTTTTTTCAGCCTCTGAATAGGAAATTTATTTTCTGCCTTCCCTTTATTCCTGTTTCTAGGCCTTTTTCTGTCTCTCTGAAGCACCACTGTACTGGGGACAGGCTCAGAGTTTACTGTAGACTTTGTGTGCTACACTTTCTATTCCTCTTATCTCACTAAGCCCATGTCTCATGAGCTTTTCATTGTTAACTGGCAGCTGCAGTGACTGTTCTTTTAAAAGATCTTGTGTTTGGTAGATGTTTTCCTAAAAGCTGGTGGCTGTTGCTGATAATAATCTGTGTTGTGTGAGTATATAATCTATCCATGAATCATAATCTTCTCATTGAACAGAATTATGGCAGGGTAACAAGTAAAACAACTGATTTTTTTTTTTTTTTTTAATCATCTAAAAACCAAACCCTCCAGATAGATTAGTAAAGTTGGTAAGCTCTAGTATTCATTAAGTGCTGGGTAAAGTTAGGAAATACTAGTATTTATCAAGATCTTATAGAAATTTCACAGAGATTCTTGTTTCTTTTCACTAGTAATTCTGAAATAAAAACAACTTCCGTAAAAATAAGAATTCGATAGATGGCGCTTAAAATTTAAGAAAATATGTTGAATCCTGATAGCAATGGGGTTTGCATACCAATTTAATTTGAATGGGATTTTTAGAAAGTGTTAAGAGAACTTGAAAAACTCTTGAAAATTTGAGTCACTAATTTTTATTCTCTCTCTCACCAGACAATGTCCTGCTTGACATTAAGTCGCTCAGTTGATTGGTCTGAACTCTTTCTCTTTCTCTTTCTCCCCATCTCTGTTTGTCTGGATGGTGGTACTTCCCCAAAAAGGGAAATAGGTTTCAACAACAAAACTTTGCGTCACTTATTTTTTTTTGCTCTGGTCGTATTGCATTACTGAGGCCTTGCCTCCGTGTGTGCACAGTTGGCACAAGGCAAATGGGAGTTGGCTCAAAGGCCAGCCAGCCTGCCCTTCTTGGCTGTGGAGCCTCTCACAGCATGCTGGCCTCTCTGCACACAGTGGGTTCATGCAGCCTGCTGTCGGTGAAGCGCCTGAAACGTCGTGGAGAGATGACTGAGAGGCATCCCATCCATCCATGGCGACTGGGAATTACTGGCTCAAGAGCGTCTGGCAGGAATCATTTGAAATGGTTATGACCTAAATTGAATGTAATTTAAGTTTCTTTTTTTTTTTTTCCTACAGAAAAAAATAGGTCTTAATGTATATTTCAATGGTTTTTGAGGAGTATGGGTCACATTGGAGAGGTCAGACTTCAGTGCCTCATTTTGGTAAAATTCAGCAGTCCCCTGTTCAGAGACAGCTTTTCCTTCCGTTTAAAAAGATAACAAGTTTTTCTTTTTACTCTCAAATCCCCAAGAAATGTTTAAATGCTGTCAGCTTTATGAAAAGGTAATTAAGGAGTGAGTGGGGAATATGTCTTGCAAGCAGTTGGTTTGGCATCATCACTCAGGTTCTTATTTGCCTGATGAAAATGTCTTCTAATAAGATCCCTGTGCGCGCAGCCCCTCCACAGCTTTCCCTGGAAGTCCTTGGCTGTAATTACGTCTGTTTGTGGGCACTGTCAAATGAAGAAAGGAGCCAGGGTAGAAGAATAGCCACTGAATCTTTATCAAACCCACAATTTAAAATTAGGGGTGGTTCTAACATGCCCCTGTTGCTTTAGAACCTTTGTGCCAACTTCTAAGGCTGCTTCTGTGGAGATATAGTAAAGGCTTGCTTGTAGATTTTGTTCAGTCTGGCTGTTGAGTGTCTTATGAGGCTCAGACAGTACAGTGGTGCTGTTGCAAAGAACTGTGAGGCGTTAAAGGGAAGCGGGGGTCTAGAGAGCTCGGGAATCAATGGAATGCATGGTGGAAGTTCTAACTTCTTGTTTCAACTGTTGATCTTCCTTATGAGCAACCTCTGCAAAAGGAAGGAATAGTTGTAACTGAGTTCTGACAAAGGTTTGGTGAGTGGTACCTGTGGATACTCATGTGTAGGATCAGTTTTTATTGGGTGTCTGGCCTTGATAGAAAGTCCCTGAAGATCAGAGAAGGCGCTCATGGACTTTCTCCTGCTGCTGAAAACAAGCCTCCTCCCTTGGCTGTGAGGCCAGTGACAGACCTGGTCAGGGTTCCTTCTTCCTTGAAGCCTTTTGCCTGTTCTTCAGAAAGAATATACATCGTTGCCTTTTTTTTTTTTTTGGCTTTGTTTCCAATGCTCTTGGCTGTATATCTTCAGTTTAGGTAGTGTCCTTTGTGAAAGTGTTAGTCGCTCAGTCATGTGCAACTCTTTGCAACCCCATGGACAATATGTAGCCTGCCAGGCTGCTCTGTCCATAGAATTCTCCTGGCAAGAATACTGGAGTGGGTTGCCATTCCCTTCTCCAGGAGATCTTCCTGACCCAGTAATCGAACCCAGGTCTGCCACATTGCAAGCAGACTCCTTACCATCTGAGCCACCAGAGAAGCCCTTTGTATATCCATACCTTCTTTGAAATGACCTCGTACCCCTTTAAGACTTACTTTAGGAAAATAATTCACATTATATCTTGCTTTCTTTTAATGTCTCTCATCTTACATCATGACATGGGTGCTGGATGTAAATAGTGACTGTGATAAGCCAATGTCAAGAAAGAAAAGTCTTGAGTGTAGAAGTGGAAATAGACACACGCAGAACTAATTTCTGGTCTTTGGAGTTAGAGGTTCTCAAACAGGGCTTATTTGAGCAGTGTACAGTCCTTGAACCCCTTCACAGGTTTGTGCAGAATATCGTCTATAGTTGTGTAAGTATGGTTTTCTAGAGACATGATATACATGTCAGCAGATGTTCAAAGATCTTCATGATCCAATAGTGTTCAGCATCACCAATGAAAGTACCTAAGCTTATTTTATAAGATCTTAGAATGTCTCCAGTATTATTTTCTTTGTAGTTAAAGCAGGTTTTGTGTTCTCCAGTTCCAATATTCAAGATACATAATTTTTTAAAATTTCCCATTCAGTCTCTAAATGTTTTGCTTAATCTTTTCACAGCAATATTGTTTTCTATTAATATAATTTTCCTTAGAAGCTTGTAGTGTTCTGGCTCCATTAAAGGTGAAAAGTCATAAGTGGGCCAGCCTGAGAAGATGGCCATGTGGAGCTGCATTATTTCAGATAGAAAGAGTGATGCAAATCCTGACTGAAGTCTTGTTCCTGAACCTGTTTATAAATCAAGGATAAGTGTGGGACAGACTTGAACATGAAGTGGCAGCCACAGTGATGTGTGTGAAATTCACACCTAATAGTGTTCATTATGACTTAGATGATGGGCTCTTGAGTAACTGACTTCACTGATTGCTCTTGCTGTCAGCATGAAGCTAAAGCTGTGATACGGCTGCTGAGTAAGGTTCTGTTTGCCTGGGGCCAGCCCAGCGCACCGTCCCCCCCCCCTCCGCTCCTCCCTCCAGATTCTGTGCACACTGCCGCCTATGCCCAGACACCCTCGCCTCTCCTTGTTCCTTGTCTCTCCTAACCCTCTTCCCCAATAGAAGGAAAACTGACCTTCATCTCTCAGGTTCAAGCTTCAGCATCAGGTCTTCCAGGCAAACTTCCTGGACCCCTGGGCTGGCTTTATGTCTGCCGTGTGCTTTTTGGGTTCATTCACAAGGACATCTCCCCATGTCATTGCATATAATTCTGCCTGGGTTTCTTTAAACTAGTGCATAGTATTTTGTATTACGAATATACTATGGTTGTGTAGTCAGTCAGTCAGTTCAGTCGCTCAGTCGTGTCTGACTCTCTGCAACCCCATGGACTGTAGCACGCCAGGCTTCCCTGTTCATCACCAGCTCTCAGAGCTTGCTCAAACTCATGTCCATCGAGTTGATGCTGTCCAACCATCTCATCCTTTGTCATCCCCTTCTCCTCCTGCCTTCAGTCTTTCCCAGCATGAGAGTCTTTTCAAATGAGTCCATTCTTCGCATCAGGTGGCCAAAGTATTGGAGTTTCAGCTTTAGCATGAGTCTTTCCAATAAATATTCAGGACTCATCTCCTTTAGGATGGACTGGATGGATCTCCTTGCAGTCCAAGGGGCTCTCAAGAGTCTTCTCCAACACCACAGTTCAAAAGCATCAATTCTTCGGTGCTCAGCTTTCTTTATAGTCCAACTCTCACATCCATACATGACTACTGTAAAAACAATAGCTTTGACTAGACAGACCTTTGTTGTCAGAGTAATGTCTCTGCTTTTTAATATGCTGTGTAGATTGGTCATAGCTTTTCTTCCAACAAGAAAGTGTCTTTTAATTTCATGGCTGTAGTCACCATCTGCAGTGATTTTGGAACCCCCCAAAAATAAAGTCTCTCACTGTTTCCATTGTTTCTCCATCTATTTGCCATGAAGTGATGGGACCAGATGCCATGATCTTGGTTTTCTGAATATTGAGTTTTAGGCCAACTTTTTCGCTCTCCTCTTTCACTTGCATCAAGAGGCTCTTTAGGTCTTCTTCACTTTCTGCCATAAAGTTGGTATCATCTGTGTATCTGAGGTTATTGATATTTCTCCTGGCAGTCTTGATCCCAGCTTGTGATTCATCCAGCCCAGCATTTAACATGATGTATTCTGCATATAAGTTAAATAAGCAAGGTGACAGTGTACAGGCTTGATGTACTCCTTTCCCTATTTGGAATCAGTCTGTTGTTCCATGTCTAGTTTTAACTGTTGATTCTTGACCTGCATACAGATTTCTCATGAGGCAGGTAAGGTGGTCTGATGTTCCCATCTCTTTCAGAATTTTCCACAGTTTATTGTGATCCACACAGTCAAAGGCTTTGGCATAGTCAATAAAGCAGAAGTAGATGTTTTTTTGAAACTCTCATGAGTAGTATGAAAAGGCAAAAAGATATGACACTGAAAGATGAACTCCCCAGGTTGATAGGTGCCCAATATGCTACTGGAGAAGAGTGGAGATAACTCCAGAAAGAATGAAGAGACGGAGCCGAAACAAAAACAACACCCATTTGTGGATGTGACTGGTGATGGAAGTAAAGTCCGATGCTGTAAAGAACAGTATTGCATAGGAACCTGTAACGTTAGGTCCATGAATCAAGGTAAATTGAAAGTGGTCAAACAGGAGATGGCAAGCATGAACATCAACATTTTAGGAATCAGTGAACTACAGTAGACTGGAATGGGCAAATTTAACTCAAACCATTATATCTACTACTGTGGGCAAGAATTCCTTTGAAGAAGTCAACGAAATAGTCCAAAATGCAGTTCTTGGGTTCAGTCTCAAAAACGACAGAATGATCTCTGTTCATTTCCAAGGCAAACCATTCAGTATCATAGTAATCCAAATCTACCCCAACCGGTAACGCTGAAGAAGCTGAAGTTGAATGGTTCTATGAAGACCTACAAGACCTTCTAGAACTAACACCCAAAAAAGATGTCCTCTTCATTATAGGGCACTGGCATGCAAAAGTAGGAAGTCAAGAGATATCTGGAGTAACAGGCAAATTTGGCCTTGGAGTACAAAACAAATCAGGGCAAAGGCTAACAGTTTTGCCAAGAGAATGCACTGGTCGTAGCAAACACCCTCTTCCAGCGACACAAGAGAAGACCCTGCTCACGGACATCACCAGATGGTCGACACTGAAATCAGATTGATTATATTCTTTGGAGCCAAAGATGGAAAAGCTCTACACAGTCATCAAAAACAAGACCGGAAGCTGACTGGCTGAAATCATGAACTCCTTATTGCCAAATTCAGACTTAAATTGAAGAAAGTATGGAAAACGACTAGACCATCCAGGTGTGACCTAAATCAAATCCCTTATGATTATACAGTGGAAGTGAGAAATAGATTCAAGGGATTAGATCTGATAGAGTGCCTGAAGAACTATGGTCAGAAGTCTGTGACATTGTACAGGAGGCAGTGATCAAGACCATCCCCAAGGAAAAGAAATCAAAAAGGCAAAATGGTTGTCTGAGGAGGCCTTACAAATAGCTGAGAAAAGAAGAGAACCTAAAGGCAAAGGAGAAGAGGAAAGATATACCCATTTAAATGCAGAGTTCCAAAGAACAGCAAGGAGAGATAAGAAAGCCTTCCTCAGCGATCTGTTCAGAGAAATAGAGGAAAACAATAGAATGGTTATGTAAATCCAACCTTTCTGGATGGACACTTCTGTTGACAGTTTTGCTGTCTTTACCAACAGTGCCACATTTGAAGTACTTCTACAAGCTTCTTAGCACTGGTCAAGTTTTTATTTGCTTGTTTTTTTTTTAATAAATAGACAAACGGAGAGTATGTTTAAGTAGCTACTGCCGAAGTGCCCTCCGAGAAAGCTTTTCAGTTGTCAGTCCATCTAGGTGAGAAAGTATGTTGATGGCTTGGGGGTGCAGTTTCTTCTTTCAAAGTTTGTCTCTCCTTAAGGAACTGGTAGGATCCAGCTGTTTTCCCTGTGTTGCTACTCCCCATGTTTTGGGCTGTTGAAATTGCATTCTTCTGTCCTGTAGACATTTAGAGCTCTGTGATTTGAAAATGCAGTGCGACATTCAAAGTGTTGTTAAAGGAAGAATCAATTGTAGGCTTCCAGTTAACAAAGGTTCATCATCTGAGATTCACGAAGTACTACCTAAGGTATTCACTCTTTATTCTACACAAAATCCAGGGTACAGATTTTGCCACATTACTGTTGACTTTCTTCATCTGCTCTTTAAGCCCTGGCCTCTGCAGTCTCAAACAAAGGCAAAAGCTGCTTTCTACCTCCCTTAAGAAAGTCCATGATGAGTGAACATCTCATAACAGGGTTTGGGGTTGAATTCAGAACAGAATGTTAAGTGACTGTAGTCTAAACTATTTTTCTTTCGCAGAAAAAGAGGAACTATAATTTCCCTGTGATTGATAATCTCCCTTGTTCTCCCTCTTGATAAGGTGATATTCTTTATTGGGTATTGAAATAAATTTACACAAAGCAGTTGGTTAGCTGACCTTTGCAGGGAGAGGGTAGTGCTTGCTGCTGAGGGGATGATGATGTCTGTGCCTCACAGGTGCCTAGAGCCTAGTTGACTTTTTTTTTTTTTCCCCTGTATTTGACATATTACCATCAGTTTTCCTAAAACAATGTTTTAAAAAAGTTTTTCATTAAAAAAAAAATGTTCAGAATTCTTTCATAGATTTAGTGCTTAAAAAGTTACTGATACTCATCCATATTTTCAGAATCATCAATTGCCCTAACTCCTTTGCAGCCGGTGGTCAACACTAAATTCATATTGAGATGCCAAAGACTAATTCCTCTAGGAGCTAGGAAAGCCTGAAAACCACCTTCTTATATCCTGTCCTTTCATATTGGCCTGCCAGGTGGTGGCTTCCCACCTCCCATAGCCTCTTCCTTCCTGCCTACTCCGAGGCTACGATTGAGTCTGGCTTCTTTGGCTCTCACCCTTTTGCGAAGAGGGTTCACGGAGAGAAAGAATCGCCTGGTTCCCTCGGTTCTTGGGACCAGGGAATGTTTTTGTTTATGCTAAAGGGAAGCACACTGAGCAGTGGAGAAATGAGGGATCAGACAGTCATCGTACTCACACACCTCTGTCTAAAGATCAAGATGAGATAAGGGAGCACTGGGTGAGAGACAGCCTGCGTGAGGGGCAAAAAGGGAGTACTTTTGGATGGGAACTGCGGGAAGAGAGGGTGAATGAGTATTATGCCCTGTGACTCTGTTTTAAGTACTTCTTCTCTGGGTTTCTGTGATCGCATCAATAATTTTGCAGGGTGCTAATGCTTGTTGCACAGCATCGCATTTCGTTCTACAGAACAGTCCCTGTTCTGTAGCATCTCTGGTGACCTTGGGAAAGCTCTGTAACACCTCCTGACTCAGTTGCCTCACAGGTGGGTATGGATCGGAATAGTGTTTCTCCCATAGGGTCGTTATGGAAGGTGCAGGGTTTCTCAGCTGACATTTGGGGTCAGGTCGTTCTTTGTTATAAGGGGATGTCCTGTGCCTTATAGGACGTTTAGGAGCGTGTGGCCTCTACCACTGGATGCCAGTAGCCCTGCCCCCTCCAGTTGTCACAAAGAACGTCTCCAAACTTTGCCAGGGTCCCCAAGAACCATTGCTCTAAAGCCCCTCATTCAGTGCTTGGCATATAGAAATGTTCCTCAGTGTTAATGCATAGGAGGTGTGTGATAAATGTGTGAACGTGTGAATGCGTGTTGGTGTTGCTGGTGTTATGGAATTGGAAGAGTGCTAGCTCCTTCTGTAGAAGTCACGTGGAGGAGGTTCCTTGGTGATTCTTGTGGCACTAGGGTAACTGAGTTCTTTGGGGCCGGCTACCAAGAGGAGCCCTCCTTCCCCATCCTGAGTTTCACTCGTGTTGCACAGTGGCACCCACGAAGTGCCAGAGTAGCTCTTAATGTATATGCTTGATTCCAAGATGCCTGTTTTTCTTTTGTTTCATTATTCCTGAAATCAGAATGGATTATGAAGTCATAGGGTACATTGTTTTATTCTTCCCCAAAGGCTGGCATTCACACACACTTGATGGCAGCTTTGAAATTAAGGAATGGGGTATTTCTGTGTGTGTGTGGGCTTTGCAACTAGATTGGAACCTCTTTATGGGTAGAGGCTGTCTTACTTGCCATTTCTTCCAGTATGCAGCGTGGTGCCTCAAATAGTCTCCAACGTTTGAACAGCTTGCACTTTCCACTTTTCTGTGATGATGCTCTTAGACTGCCTTTCATGTGGTTTTGGACCTTTACACAACTCAGGACAAAAACCATTGCAGCCTCCTTACCAACAGTGTTATTTATTTATTTATTTTTTCAGTAGCCGCTGTTGTGTCCTTGCAGCAGCCTTGAGTGGTTGAGGCTTTACTGTATTTTGCTTACTGTAAGGATGAGTATACAGAATGAACTAGTTTTCCAACACTGGTAGTAAGAAACAGATGTCTCAAACTTTTATAGGAGGGTTGCATCATAAGTGCTTTCTAAGTTGTGTGAATTCTACTATGTGATGGTACAAAAGAGAATAATGGCGTGGTGAATTTCACTAGTCATTCAGTGCATATTAACCTGAAATGTGTTTGAAGTAGGAGGTGTGAATCAGCACAGACATAAGTTCCATGAGAACAGGGTTTTGCTCACTGCTGTATCTTTAGCATCCTGAAAGAATGCTTTGAATATAGTAAACATGGAGAGAATTATGGAATATTGATTGCTTTCCTTTCTTTGGTCACAGTTCCTGCAAGTGTCTCACAGTGTAAGCATTTCATTGTCCTGTGATTGTGGTGTTTAATTACTTGGATTTTTCCATACAAGAAGGTCCCTAAACACTAGCCAACTATTTAATCTGGTAGAAACAGCCATCTGTTCTGACATCAGTGACATAACTGACTGTGTAGGACTTACTGGTCGGGCTCCATGTGGTGTCTGAGAAATTTTCAGGGATGATTTTTAAGTGACTTTAGAGACTAACAAACAGATTCCTCTCTTAAAATGGAACTCTCCACCATCACAGTTGAGACAGATGAAGATCACTAGGCAGGCAAAAAGCGACGACTCAGGTGGGCTTAAGCAGATCAAGGACTGTTGTATTTACCTTAGAAGAGCCAGAACTCTACCCTTGTAGACAGTCTTTCAATGGTGATCCCTAATTAGAAATTTTGTGGCTTTTGGTGATCAGTAGTGGAGTCCACTGATCTCCTCTGTTTGACTTTCTCATGTATGGTTTTGGGTAGGAAAGAAGGAGACTGCCTGTGGTAGGTTCTGGGTAAATATTTGTTGATATGTCAGATTTTACATGATGTCAGATTTCACATGATGAAAGATGAAGGTCTCTCTGGAATAGAGTGTCTATTTCTTCATTCACAATTCTGCTCAGCCCATAATTTGTGCCTTTGACTGGTGGGTCAGTTTTCTCTTCTGCCCCTTTCATTCCCAATTGATGGTTCATGATGAAGTAGTGAAGAATGGAAACATCATCATTTTGTAGTGACCTTAATCTGATTTGTGCATGTTTTGCAACTCAAACCCATGTAAAGAAAGGCAACAGGCCCTATGATAAGAAATCACAGGAAGAGTGGAAATTTTCCCTCTTTAGCTCCCGTAATTATTTTTGCTGTTCAGTTGCACAGGCAGGCTGCCAGAGATAGGGGTACAAATTAATTAACCAACTGTTTGGAGAGATACGGCCATGTCATTACTGATAAGCGTAGATGTAAGTAAGGCAGTGTGTCGGCTGTTTTTCTAAAATGTGGGAGGACAGAAATATGTTACCTCAAATAAAATAGACCAGATGCTTAGTTGAGGGGTGGGAAACTATAGTTTCTGTGAGTTTCCATTTATGAGCACATATATTTCTTTCCCCTTGTTTTCTGAAGTGCTTCCTAATGTGCTGAATGCAAGGGAGAAAGTGTGGATTGTCATGTTAGTCTTTTAAAAATACAGTTGAATGTACTTTACCTCAGTTGAACATATTTGAATTCCACCCCCAGCCCACTAAAATTATTTCCGTTATAACTTTTATTCACCATAGTTTAGAGTAATTGGAGTTTGATAAGCCAGTGGTGAATTTTAAGTAGCAGTGTGTATAAAGTATGTATTTGTATGTGAACAACCCAGACAAGTGTCTTAAAGGAAACAGTTCTCGTGGTATAAGCAGTTCTGTAAGGACTGATTCTGTTTGTTTCTTATTTAGTCTTCCTCAGAGGTGACTCTACTAGGACCCCCAGTGAATAGCTGTTGGAGCAAGAACTGCAGCTCTGTGACCAGTGGCATGTTGTTGCCTGCTGGTTAGGGACTGTGCTCTGGAGTCAACTGGATTTAACCTTTAACCCCAGCCCCACCTCTTGCCAACTGTGTGATCTTGGGCCAGTTACTTAATCCTTCCACACAAATGTTTCCTCCTGTGTAGACTTGGGCTAATAATAGTACCTATACCACTGGGTTGTTGTGGGGATTATGCAATGTACAGCATGCAGAGCACTCGGCACACTGTCTGGTCTAGTGAGTTCTCCATAATCGTGTGACAAGATGGCTATTGTTATTTTGTATTTTGAACATTTGCCTGACCTTTTACTTTGGAAGCGCTCTAGAAACCAAACACACAAACAACTGGGGAGACATGGGTTTTGAACTCAAGGCATCACTCTGAACTGTGGCTGCGCGCAGGGTGTTATCTGCCAACCACATCTGTTTGCATATGGTTTTGGTAGGTGAGCTTTGAGTTCTTTGTTCAGGTATGTTGACCAGTTTCCTCTGGAAGGACAAGGAGTGAAACTATGAAGTCTGAAGAAGCAAAACTGAGATAAGAGAATGCATAAAACTTTCCTGTGAAAGTGTTGCCCATTAGGTCAGAAACGAGCTAACAGTCAAAACAAACTTGAAATACTTTAAAGTTTCCCAGTGGGAACAAACTGCGCCTCATCTGTTTTAAACAGAACAGACCGTTGTAACATTAACAGATATTAGGAGTAGAAGTAATTAACCAGCAGTCAACCCTTCCCTTTCCTCCCCTAGGGTTCCTTTACACATCTAACCCTGCCCAATTCTGACCAGAAAAAGCAGCTGTACAAGTGAATTTCGCGCATGAAAGAGAGGCCTAACAGAAAGGATTACAGAACAAAAAAACTATGATACTCTGACAAGTTGGTGTTGAGACCAACACCAATTCACACTGCAGGGACCTGGTCTGACCTATTCCCAGCTGTCTCCTAGGTCTGACCAAGTGCTGTCAAATAGGAAGCAGTTGAGTATTTATGGAATGAGCGGAGGCATGAATGAATCTGATTGATTTGTTTTCACAGGCATCAATGAAAACAGTAAAATGATGTGTGCAAGAGGGCAACAGAATCTTTTTAATCACAGGCAGGATTTATCTTTACTTTTATTGTAGCTGCTCTTTAAATAAAGCTGCCTTTGAGGAAGCTTTAATTTCTTTGCACATAAGCAATGAATAGTTTCAGACATTTGTGCATGATTCTTACCATTCTTGGAGCCATATTTTTAATTCCTCGGTGACGTTGAATTATTGACATTTAGTATACAAGCCTTGCCTTCCCCCCCACACATCATATAGAGGAAATAATGTTTTAGGAGTTGATTTATAAAGCGTTTCTCTAAAACTGGGGGAGAGTCTTTAACATGATGGCTTCCTTGTTATCTTCTTGGAAATCTCAGAGGCACCTGGATTTCAAATGTTGCCAGTGTATGTTCCTCATTCTCAAACCTGGCCCTCTTCCAGTCTCAGAATGGTCCCACCCATCCATCCTGTTCTACAAGACAGGAAGCTTGGCATCATTCACTGCACCACCCTTGTATCCAGGTCATTACCAAGTCATGTCAGCAGTTCCTTCTAAATATCTGTGAATCATTTCTGTGCCATCTTACCATGATCTCCAGGTCCAAGGTGCCCAGATCTCTTACCTGTACTATTGCAAATGCAAATGACTGGCCCTCTCACTTTTGAAGCCTGAACTTACCTTCTGTTCTGCAGTCTTGAGTAGGGTTGAAAATAATAAGTCTGATAATGTTATCCTCCATTCCAGAGAATATTTCCAGGACTTCCCAAAATCTTTTCTTCTATAAAAATAGTGGGAACACTGGCAAGAATTGACAAAATTAACTTTTTCAGAATTCTAAAAATTAAAGGCTTGCAGGATCTATTGAGCATTTATACAAAACAAAGAACTAAATCTCTGTAAATACAGGCAAACTCTGAGGTATTTTACCTAACTCTATTTTAATGCTGCCACACCCCATACCATGCCATTCTCCACGGTAACTTTGAAAACCTGTAAACCTCACAACTGTGGTAGCTGTGAAAACCAGTAGTTTAGAACCTATCAGACTGGAAAGAATGGGTTTGAAGCTTCGCTAAAGCTTTGTGCCCAGAAAATTGTCACTGTTTGAACTTTCTAGTGGGTCCCTAAAAAGCTCCATTCTCACAATTTGTCTGTATCAGAGCTCATTCTGTACCCTATCCCTAGGGTATTTGTTTTTGTTTTTGTTTTTTTTTTAAGTAGCAATCGTTGTACATTGCAGTTGTCTAAGGCAGTGATATAAGTTGAGTCTGACCAAAAAACTAAATGAGATGTCAATTGAGGTTTTTGAAGGGCCCCAACATTTTCAAGATTCGTGAGAATCTGGAAAACCATGTGCATTAAATCAACTATGCTTCAATTTAAAAAAGAGAAGAAAACAGCATGCATGTATAGGGTTATCCGCATGTCCAGGAATGACCTGAGAAAACCTTAATCTCTCACCTCTGGCTGATTTTGAGTTTTTATACAAGCAGGAAATGAAGCCTAAGGTAGAGGTCTACATTATTGCTAGAGCGTTGAAGATGTCCCAACATATGCCCAGAGCCACTTGGCAAAGCCTGGGAGACTCACTGGTTCAAAATATTTAAGAACTCCCTGTGCAATACTTAGCTAACTAAGCTCACACGTAACAAAGAATACAGACTTTACACAATTAGACCAGGTAAATCACTAAACAAACCAAAAAGGAAGGTGGATCTTATTTGTGGAATGCCACATTATATTATCTATATTGTCTAGTTTTCAACCAAAAATTACAAGATAGCCCAAGAAATGGCAAAATACTGCCTATATGTTGGGGAGGGTTTTGGGGGAGCACAAAGTGGAGCCCTGTCTAAGCAGAGCATTAATAAAATTCTGTTGAAATTAAGTTGATTTTATTCAAAGTACATTATCTGAAGTTAAGATGTTAATTGTAATCCCCAGGAGAACTACTAAGATAATAACTTAGGTAGAAGATAGTAAAAGAGAAGAAGGGAAGTTAAAAAAAGTATATTCAGTTCAGTTCAGTCACTCAGTTGTGTCCAACTCTTTGCGACCCCATGAATCGCAGCACGCCAGGCCTCCCTGTCCATCACCAACTCCCGGAGTTCACTCAAACTCGCGTCCATCGAGTCGGTGATGCCATCCAGCCATGTAATCCTCGGTTGTCCCCTTCTCCTCCTGCCCCCAATCCCTCCCAGCATCAGAGTCTTTTCCAGTGAGTCAACTCTTCGCATGAGGTGGCCAAAGTACTGGAGTTTCAGCTTCAGCATCAGTCTTTCCAAAGAACACCCAGGACTGATCTCCTTTAGAATGGACTGGTTGGATCTCCTTGCAGTCCAAGGGACTCTCAAGAGTCTTTTCCATCAACACAGTTCAAAAGCATCAGTTCTTCGGCGCTCAGCCTTCTTCACAGTCCAACTCTCACATCCATACATGACTACTGGAAAAACCATAGCCTTGACTAGACGAACCTTTGTTGGCAAAGTAATGTCTCTGCTTTTGAATATGCTATCTAGGTTGGTTATAACTTTCCTTTCAAGGAGTAAGCGTCTTGTAATTTCATGGCTGCAGTCACCATCTGCCGTGATTTTGGAGCCCAGAAAAATAAAGTCTGACACTGTTTCCACTGTTTCCCTATCTATTTCCCATGAAGTGATGGGACCAGATGCCATGATCTTTGTTTTCTGAATGTTGAGCTTTAAGCCAACTTTTTCACTCTCCTCTTTGACTTTCATCAAGAGGCTTTTTAGTTCCTCTTCACTTTCTGCCATAAGGGTGGTGTCATCTGCATATCTGAGGTTATTGATATTTCTCCCTGCAATCTTGATTCCAGCTTGTGCTTCTTCCAGCCCAGCATGTATATTAGAATCTGTCAATTCAAACAAAAGGATGTAGTGACAAATAGGGGAACAACAACAAAAAAAGACGTGTATTAAACAAATAGCAAAATCATAGACTTAAATCCTACCTTATCAGTAATTGCATTAAATGTGAATAGACTGAACAGTACTCAGCAGGCAGAAACTGTCAGATGGATTTAAAAAAATCATGATTCGGTGATACGCTATGAACAGGAAGCATAGTTCAGATTCAAAGTTGGAAATATACAAAGTAGAAAGTAAGTAGAAAATATACAAAGAAATAGTAGTCAAAGAGAGCTAGCCTCACTCTACAAATATTAGACAAAATAGATGTTTATTAATAAAGTCATTAAAAATAGGATATCTTATAATCATGAATGAGTCAATTCATCTGGAAGAAATAGCAATTATAGAGATGCATGTGCCTAGCAGAGCTTTGAAATATATGAAGCAAAAAACTTACACTGTGAAAGGAAAAAATGGACAATTTAATAGTAATAATTGGAGATTTCAATAACTCACTTTAAAGCCTGGATACAACAGCTAGGCAGAAGAGCAATATGGATGTGAAAGGTTTGAAAAACATAAACCAGTTAGACACAACCAACATTCTTTTGGAAATAGTCCATTAGCATTCTTTTCAAGTGCAAATGGAATATTCTCAGGATCATATGTTAGGCCACAATAAAATAAACCTAAATAATTGTAAAAGAACTGAAATCGTACAGCATTCTCTAACCACAATGGAGAAAACCAGAAATTAAAAACCAAAGGAAATTTGGTAAATTCACAAGCATGTGAAAATTAAACACCACATTCTTAAATAAAGTGGGTCGAGGAAGAAATCACAAGAGAAATTGTACTTTGAAATTAATGAAAATGAAACACAGCCTACCAGAACTGACATACTGTGGTTGAAGCATTACTTAAGGGAAAATTTATAGCTGTATAAATTTTTTTTTCTATATTAAGAACCTTCCTTCCTAAGAAACTAGAAAAAGAATAAGCACAAAGCAAGCAGAGCAAAGAAGACAATGAATTATTATATGTGAACTAGACAATAGGAAAACAAAGGATAAAAAGCACTGAAACCAAAGGTTAGTATTTTGGCAAGATTAGAGTACTTTGATTATGATAAAATTGACAAACTTGTAGGTAGATCTCACCACATTACTCATATTATTAAAATCAGGAATTAAATATGTAATGTCACTACCCACCTGACACAGATACAGTTATAAAGGAATACTGTGAATGACTCTCTGCCAGCACATTGAATTTACTAGGTGAAACAGATAAATTCGTAGAAAATACGGTCAAACTATCAAAAATAACTCAAGAAGTATTAGAAAATTTGAATAGACCTAGTACATGAATTTGCATTAGTAAGTATAAGATTTCCCCACCCCCTACCCGCCTATGCACACAAGCTCAGGCCCAGATGGCTTCACTGGTGAATTTTGATAAAACCATTAGCACTCACTCTGCACACATTTTCCTATAGAAATGTTTGAAAAGAACTCTTCTCAATTCATTCTATAAGGCCAGTACCAAAACCAAAGACATCACAGTAACTGGAAACTACAGACTGATAAACTCAGTATACATTATACTTGGGAAGCCCAAGAATACTGGAGTAGGTAGCCTATTCCTTCTCCAGTGGATCTTCCCAACCCAGGAATTGAACCGGGGTCTCCTGCTTTGCAGGCAGATTCTTTACCAGCTGAGCTACCAGGGAAGCCCATACATTATACAGTGTACATTTATTATATTCTGTAATGTGCAAATACTAATTATAGTTAAGCAAAAATGTTCAATATGCCTTTAATAGATGGATGACTTGGAAAGAGTCTGGATAATATATGAATAATTTCTCCCGTTTGGTCACAGTTTTCAAGTTTCAGTCCAGATTAAATGATGTTTTGTTTTCTACACTTGTCAAACACGTATATAAGTCACTTGGGAATCTTGATAAAATGCGAATTCTGATTTTCTGGGTCTGGATTGGGTCCTGAAATTTTCTAATTCTAACCAGGTTCTCAATGATACAGAAACAGTTGTATTTTAAGTAGTGAGGTTTTATATTGAGGAGGAATATAGAGTTGAGTGTACCTTTCTTTTCATTGTGACCATTAGTATAGAAGATCTGAGGAGCGTCTTCCCTCTGACTTGAAGAATCTGAAACAAACTCAAGACAGTTATTAACGTTTTAGCTTTCTATTCTGCATAGAGTTCTGCATCTTCTGAGGCATGCTTTTTGAATCAAATCTTCTGAGGCATCTTCTGAGGCATGCTTTTGGTAAGATATTTAGAGACTTTACAAATATGAGATAATTATAACATCCCTTTTAAGGAAGTTATGAAAGATATAGATTTCATCATAGCCACATGGCTGTTGGATAACACTCAGCTATGCCATAAAGCAAATAATTTGCTTAACATGCCAGCTGAAGTCTAGCCATTTGATTTTGGTTTTCATGTGTTCATTGCAAATATATAGAAATAAAGTTGTTTTTTTATGTTGATCTTGTGCACAGATTGAATGTCTGAGTCCCGTTCCCCTTTCCACCCCGCCTCCACACACAAAATTCATGTGTTGAAATCTAACCCC
This sequence comes from Bubalus kerabau, assembly GCF_029407905.1. Taxonomy (NCBI): domain Eukaryota; kingdom Metazoa; phylum Chordata; class Mammalia; order Artiodactyla; family Bovidae; genus Bubalus; species Bubalus kerabau. Next base: position 39,254,019 of record NC_073643.1, on the reverse strand, counting down.
CAGTGTGATGATTTTTGGAGGGATGAGGCCTTTGGGGAAGTAGTTAGGTCATGAGGGTAGAGCTCTCATGAATGACATTAGTGCTCTTGTAAAGGAGACTTCAGAGAGCTCCAGCGCCTCTTCCTCTGTGTGGAGGACACAGTGAACAGAGGACTCAGAACCAGAAAGCAGGCTTTCACCAGATACTCAATGCACTGGTGCCTTCATCTTAGATTTCCCAGCTCCCAGGACTGTTGAGAAATAAATGTTTGTTGTTTGTAAGCCACGCAGACTACGTTATTTTATTAAAGCAGCCCAAATAGACTAAGAAATTTTGTGTCCTCTGATGTTGCTAAACTGGTAAATTCTGGGAGGTTTTTTGGTAGACTTTTGTGGTTTTCTGCATAAGACCGTCAAGTCATCTGCATATGCAGAAAGTTATATTTCTCCCTTTTGAATCTGGATGACTTTTGTTTCCTTTTCTTGGCTGATTGCTCTGGCAAAAACTTCAGTGCTTTGTTGAGAGAGAGGGTATCCTTGCCTCGTTTCTGACCTTAGGAGGAAAGCACGCAGCCTTTCTCCTTTAAGTGTGATATTAGTTAGTTGTAGGGGTTTTTGTAAAGGTTCATTATCAAGTTAAGGAAACTTCCTCTATTCTTGGGTCTCTGAATTTTTTTTTTTTTAAATCATGCATATTTTTTCTGCATCAACTATTATGATAGTATGGTTTGTTTTTTTTATGTAGCCTGTTAATATCACAGGTTACATTGTTTGGTTATGGATTATTTGAAGTGTCTTATTTCTGTTTGTAAATTTTCTAGTATCTTTCTGTTACTGGCTTCTAATTCGATTCCATGTGGTCAGAGAACAAACTTTGTATGATTTCAATTTCTTTTAAATTTGTTGAGGTTGGTTTTCTGGGTTAGGCTATGGTCTATATAAAGCTAACCACTTGAAAACAGACAGCTAGGTCAGTAGGTAATAGCATTCCATAGTTAATGCTGTTTTTAGTTATGTGAAGAGTTGTGGGTTTGGGTTTTCTGCATAGAAGATATTTGGCAGATGTTGTGTTGCTATATTGACTGCCTTTTGAAGAAAAGAATTGTATTCTTAATTTAATCATGAGTTTATAACTGTAACCTTAACAGTAATAATAATGATGATATTGACACTACTCTTTATTAAGTCTTTACATACACTCTGCTTACTGTGTTGAGACAGATTTAGAACTAAGCATTATACATGGGTTATCTCCTTCAATCCAAAAATCTCCTGACATAGATATCATTGTTTTCACTGATTTTCAAATGCAGGAAGTGCATTCTAGAGGTAAGTACCTCTCTTGAGGTTATACCAACTAAGTGGGAAACTCTCTTACAGCCCGTATTTTTTTATAGTCTACAAGCTTAGCTGAAGGATAGTCATGCAGTAAAGATTCCCTAAGGGTTTTGGAAGGTGCTTCTAGATTTAGGACACATTTCAGGTTTGGTTTCTGATTGAAAAGTTAGAATTTGTTGGCAACATTTTGAGGAGCTAAAGGTACCCATGAGGCGACCTGTCATGTATGTCCCCTCTATAGCCCTGCCTGGCCTTCCCTAACCCAGATCCCCTAGGATTTTGATATTTGCTTCCTCTCTTCTTTGCCAGGTACTGTATCTCATTTGCAGTACAAGTAGTGACAAAAGTAGTACTTACAGCTTACCTATGGAAGGTCACTATGAGGTTGGCCACTTTTAGCCAGGGATTAATAACTATTAGAACTGTTTTCTTCTAGCTTTTTGGTCTTTTGGTCTTTGGTTGGTTGCTTTACATTTTGGCAGGTTGTCAATTGACCTTTGTGTGTGTGTGTGTGTGTGTCTGATTGGTTCTATCATTTAATGTCTTATGGTCAAAGGAAGGTGCAGATCCCCTCTCAGAACAGAGAATATGAATTTGGGAGAAGTTTGTATAGAAGGTAGAAATAAAATTCTGTTTTATTTTTGTGCAGTTAAGATGTTAAAGCTCATGTAACAGCAATTAAAAACTTTTTTATTATATCACTGACATTCCTTTTGATTATCCAGAATTGATAGTTACCATTTGAAATAAATTTGAAATTGAACATAATAAAAGCTCAATTATGTGCAGACCAGCCTTCCAAGTCAATCCATCAGGTTACTTAGAAGTGTTTCAGACACTAATGGAGCTGAGAATCCTAGTATCTAAGGAAACCCTTGCATAGCTGAGAATCAGACAGTTCAGAGGTAACATGAGAAGTCTGATGTGTGATAGGATGTCTTGTTGACTCTGATTGGACAAGGTGGGAGAGGGGGATGGCCCTGGGCAGTGCTGAGGATCTTGCGAGGTGGTGGAGAGCACATACTTGAAAGTAGCCTACCTTCAGCTCTCAGCTCCTCCAAATACTGGCTCTGTGACTTAAGGCGGATAATCTTGTTCCTCACTTGCTTCATCTGTAAAGTGCAGATAGTGACCCTGTAAGGTGGGTGGTATTGTGAAGAGGAAGCGAGCTAATAATACTCAGCACTGTATCTGGAACATAGGAAGTGCTTGGTAATTAGACTCTTGTTATTTTTGTTGTACGTACTGCTTCTCAGGTGTCGTTGCTGTTGTGATTTTTTGTTCACTGATGTGTACCCAGAACCGTGAATCACGTCTAAGCATAGTAGACATTCAATACATGAATGAATGATGTATGTAGAGTATTTCCCATGATACCTAACATCCAGTGAGTACTTAATACAATGAGTGTACAAAAGATGGTAGCCGTAGACCAGCAAAGTTTAGAAACTGTGGCCAGTGTAACCCACTGACAGTAAAAATGGAAATATTCATAATCATAAGAGGTAAGATGGTAAAGAATCCACCTGCAATGCAGGAGACCCTGGTTTGATTCCTGGGTTAGGAAGATTCCCTGGAGAAGGGATAGGCTACCCACTCCAATATCCTTGCTTGGAGAATCCCCACGGACAGAGGAGCCTGGCAGGCTACAGTTCATAGGGTCACAAAGAGTCAGACACGACTGAGCAACTAAGCACATGGCACAGCACGTGCTGTGCGCCAGCCATGGTTCTCAGAGCCTGGTGTATGCTAACTCACTTCATCCTCGCAGCTGCCCATTAAGGTAGCTGCTACTGTCATCCCCATTTTACAAACAAGGGTCCTGAAGCCGAGGACTCGCCCAGGTTCATACTCCTAGCGAGTAATAGTATGGGAGTTTGAACTCAGGAAGTTCGATCCAAAGGCTTTTCTGAAATTCTTTTGTTGAGAACCTAGTGTGTGCCAGGCATTGTGACATGCAGACGCAGCCACTGCCTCTGGGGGTTTATATCTTAGGGTTATAGCCAAAACACAAATTATAAATCACTAATGAGTGAAGAGAGAGAAATGTCTGAAGAAATAGGGTCCTGCTTTAAATTGGGTGGTCAGGGAATGTCTCTTAATGGAATATAAGCCAGCCAGGCAAAGCATTCTGTACAGAGGGAACAGAATTAGCCAAGGCCATGAGGTGGGAAAGTGCTTGGCCTTTGGGTATAACTGTCGAGGAGGTAGAATTCTGGTGTGGATGAGGAGTGAACTGTGTCTTATGGTTGCAGAGATCAGGCTGGGCCTTCTACGTATTGATTTTCCTTCTGACTACATTGGAGTAGTTTACATAGTAAACTATTAAAGGGTTTAGTCTGAGTAGGTGATATTTGTGATTTAAAAGCATCGCTGCTTACTGTATGTGTATGGTGGGGAGTTGGAATAGGCAGAGGGGAGAACAGCCACTATTTAGATCAAAGATCAGAAGACAGTTCTTGGAAGATGATAAAAAATGGCTTATGTTTACAAAGTACTTTGCGTTGTTCCAAGCATCTTACATCTGTTCATTAGTTCTTCCTACAACCTGTGAGATAGGTGCTCTTTCTTTTCCCATTTTTAGATGCGGAAATGGAGGTAAAGGCTGCCATGCGACAAGGCTGGAATTTGAATGCAGTCAGTGTGGTTCTAACAGCTGTGCCTTTAACTGCCAGGCTCTGTTCCCTTAGCAGGCTGAGTTTTCCCATCTGTGTCTCCCACCATCCTTGCAGCCACAGTAGCTGCAGTGAGCAGGGAACAGACTGCAGCCCAGCTTTGGTTTCTTCCACTCTCCTTTACCTCTTGGATGGCCTGGTCTCCCTCCCCGGCTCTTCGTAGAGTTCTCCAGAGCATGTCTTCTGTCTCCTCTCTCCCATCTTCATCACTGCTTCCTGTCTTGCTCTGATTTTTACATCAGCCCTTGGGGATCGCCCTCCTACAGGCTTACCTCAGTAGATCCACACTCATGCCAGAGTGACCTTTTCTATCATGTGGCTTCCCTCCTTAAAACTGTGCCTTCTTCCATGCTTGCAGGGTAGAGCTTAAGCTCCAAGACTTGGACTTGGATCTTCTTCGTGGGATGCACCCACAAGTCTCTTCCACCTCTCCCCTGCCTCTCATTGCTTATAAGGTGGAGCAGCAGGGGCTGAGACCCCTGGAGAGTTAAGCTCACATTGTAAAATAGTTGCCATTTGGTGTGTATATCAGTCTCCTTAGAGTTTCATCAGTGAGCACTGGGGCTCTTGCAGCAGAACGTTTAGTGTGTGTGATGTTGTGAGTTTTTGTTTATTTTGCTGAGTGTTCACTATGTGTTCAGCACGGAATGCTCTCCATGGATTAGTTCATTTCATCCTCACCATAACACTGTGAAATGTAGGTCCTGTTAACTCTGTTTTACAGATGAGGAAAGTGAAGTTCAGAGAGGTTAATAATTTAATGGTGTTCACATAGCTACTAAGAGAAAGAATAGGGGTTTGATCTCAGTTGTCTGACTCCAGAACTGCTTGGAGTTACTGCGCTGCACACGCTAGCAAAAGAGAATTTGCCAGTGTGCATATTTGAGAATCAGACCCTGAAACACAAAATTCTACCAGAAAGTAGCCCTAGAAATAGGATCATGTGTTCACGGGAAGCTTTCTCACCCTTGAACTTTTGTCTTACTGAGTGGACACCCCGTTTTAGTGGGTGACTGTGTGACATTATGTGACATAAAGGGGCAGTTATATCCTGGACTCGGTGGCACCACAGAGACTCCATCTAATACTTAGTTTCTGTCCACCCAGTAATGTTAGTGCGTGCATTAGTTGTTTGGAATTCATGGCTCAGATGTTAAAGAATCTGCCTGCAATGTAGGAGACCCGCATTTAGTCCCTGCGTTGGGAAGATCCCCTGGAGAAGGGAATGGCTACCCACTCCAGTATTCTTGCCTGGAAAATTCCATGGATGGAGGAGCCTGGTGGACTGCAGTCCGTGGGGTTACAAAGAGTTGGGCACGACTAAGTGACCAACACCCTCACCGCTCATCCTTCAGGTTAGGCATTGTTAAGCACTGTCACTGGAGCAGAAAACAAGACAAATGCGGAGCTTAGTCTAGTGGGAGGAGGTTAAGGCTCCCACAGTTAGATGAATAGTTACAAACGGGGCTCGGTGCTGTGTGGCAAGGCAGAGGCAGGGCTGTGAGAGCAGACAGGGGCCTGACCAGCCAAGTCTCCACAGATGTGACATTGAGGCTGAGACCAAATGAAGTGAAGCAACCAGCCAGGTGAGGATCTGGAGGAAGGGGGTCTAAGCAGAGGGAACAGCAGGCACCATGCTGCTGTGACAGGAGACAGCGTGGTGTGCATCAGGGACAGAACAAAGGCCATGTGCAGGGCGCCAGCCTTGTCAGGGACCTTAGTTTTTATCCAAAGAACAACTGGAAGCTGTGGGAAATTTCCAGATGCCAGACATTGCTTCACCATCACACAGCGAGAGCGCACTTCTCAGAATCTGCTAAGCAAGGCGAGGGGTCTACTGTCACACAGAGCTACACAGTCATCCACGTACACGTTATCTTCAAAGTCCTCCATCAGTGAGTGACAGACCGTGAGGGGTGTGAGTGTGAGCATAGCTCTTGTTGAATAGTGGGGATTCCAGAAAGAAGAGAGGAAAGCTTTCTTTGCTGCAGGCACAGTTGGTCCACATTGGAGGACTGCAGAGAACAAGAAGGTTCTGAGAAGACCTGCGCAGCCTCGAGTCTAGAGCAGGCTGACTCCGCCTGGAGAGCTGTGAGGACTCAGGGTGCGAGGCCCGTGCTTATAGAGAAGTAGGTCAGGGGTCCAGTCCCACTTGGCCACTTGGGAGGCAGCAGAGGCGTTCAAGGAGAGGAGTAACTTTATTACTCTGTAGGTCGGTGACTTTGGTGGCAGAGTGGAGGAGGCTAAAGAGGGTAGAAACTCAGGAACTCCGTCTGGAGCTCTGTACTGGTGTGCAGAGGTCGCAGGGCTCTGGCCTTGGGCACCGACAGTGGGCGCACAGGGAGGAGGCAGCTTCTGGCTGTTTCCGGGAGTACACTGGGAACTGGCTGGGCTTTGGGGCCCAGCAGACCCGGGTTCAGATCTTGACTCTGCCACTTACTGGCTTGTGAAATCTCACTGTCTGGGTGCCTTAGTTGGCTGAGCAGTACGGTGAGGATGCATGACTCCTACCTCCCAGGCTGTTGGGGGACATGAGTGAGCACTTCCTGGGGTCTTCTAAAGCCTTTCTACCCTGGGAGGCACCTGGTGTGATAGGTAATATGATCATCACTGTTTGACATATGAAGAGACTGAAGTTCAGAGAGGTTAGGGAACTTTCCCAAGATCACATTGGATGCAGAGTGCTGGGGAGTGGCCCACACTGTTAGCCACTCTGCTTACAAGGCCTGTGACTGAGCGTGGTTGGGGAGGGACTGGAGATAGCCCTGTAAAGAGATGACAGCTGGGCTGAGCCCTGATGTGTGAGAATGCACCAGACATCTTGTGAAGAGCAAGGGCAGCGCCTGGCAGAGAAAAAGCTTTAGAAGGAGAGAATGGAGGTCGGTGTGCCTGGAGCAGAGAGGGCCAGGGGCTGAGGGGACAGGGGGTGGAGAGCGGGGAGGATAAACCTCTGGCCATGCCTTGAGGGTTATGGTAAAGGCTGGGATTTTATTCCGTAGGAGTGGAAGTTTCTTGGGAAATTTTAACAGTAGTCACATGATCTGTTGGAGAGTTTCAGACTTACTCAGTTACCCATGTGGAAGGGATTGTCAGCCATGTGGGAGATGTCTTCCACGGTGCTCAGGAAAGGTGCTGGGGACAGCCTTTACAGTGGGTCCTAAACAAGGGAGAGAAGTGGCCAGCGGCAGTAGAGTAACCGGACCTGCTGGTGATATGAGGGAAAGAGGAGTCAGGGGCAATGTCCGGGGTGTAGCTTCCGAAGATGAGAAGGGTCATTGACACAAAAGGGGGATGATCTTGGGGTGGGGGGTGGGAGACAAGCAGGGTGGGAAGTACTGCTCTCTTGGACGTGCTCATTTGATCGGAGATGTATGAAAGGCATCCAGATGGCGGTGTCTGGGAGGCAGTTGGATCTATGTGAGTCTAGACAGAGCTCAGGAGCTGTCTGGGCTAGAGACAGAAATGTGGGCGTTGTTGGCATGTGGAAGTTCGGGTGCGTGGGAGAGGGGAGGCGCACAGGGGACTGCAAAGGTGCAGTGTTTGGCTGCAGTGTCCATTTGGTTGTTGAGCGCAGTCCTCCAGCGAGGGTGGCAGCACGGAAGTAACTGGTCAGGACTGGCTTTGGTCAGAGGGCCTTCATTCTGCACAGGACTAGGGAGGCTCTGCTCATGCGTCCATGGGACTGGACCCAGTCCTTCCTGCTTTGCTGGCCTGGGGTCTCCAAGGGTTGATACATGATAGCCTAGATGTGGGTGCCGGGCCACTCACTAATTGGAAGGTTGGGATGACCTGAATCCCGAGAAAAATTTCAGGCCTACACACAATAAAATCCATTCTTGCAAATTAGGTCAGAGTCCATGGGATCAAGTACGGTTTTAAAACTTTTTATTGTATTTCATATAATGATTTAACTTGTGTATTTAAAGACTGTTTTGTAAACTTTTTTTTTTTTAACTCAATAGGAACTCATTTTAACTTGATAGGAACTCTTTCTTTTCTGTCATAAATGAAGCTTTTTTTTTTTTTCCTTCTTGCATTTGGGCAAGTTCCATATGTTAACTTATAGATGGCTGATTGTGAACTTACACTTTAAAAGTATTCGGAAACTGTCTCTCACAAAAATTATTTCATTTTCTCTGTTACCACAACATTCCACACGCTGTTCCTGTTGCTAAGGCCTCTGGAATGTCTCAGTGCAGAAAAAGGATATAGAACTCCTTTTTTTCCCCCTGAAGAAGACATTTAAATTATTTTGTATCTCCTAGTTTACATCTAAATATGGATATCTGGAAGAATTTAGAAAGCTAAAATTCAAGTTGCTTTAGGTTCAAAAGTCAAGTTGCTTTGGGTTCTTCTCACAGGAACTTGGTTTCATAGGGTAGCATGAAGTGTACTTCAGTGTACCATCATTTCCACGGGGATTGTGTGAGTGCACATGCGTACACATGCTGGCTTTTTAGGGAGATGTGACGTGCTACTAAGAGCTGAAGAACTGATTTCAGAGAAGGTGCAAACCTACGTTTGAGTCCTGGTTGTACTTTCTTGCTGGGTGACACTACACGCGTTCTTGTCTCCATCAGTAAAATTAGGCTCCTATTGTAGGACACACCTTATAAAAAGTGCTTAAAGGTTCAGAACTTGCCACATAGTAGTCTCTCAGTAAATGCCATATGATTATCATCATCATTGTCATCATCAGTTGCAAAAAATTGTAAGTTATTGAAGAAATTGAACTTTTTGCAGAAGTATAGATTCCTGGTGCTCACAGGGTGACCCCTTACTCACTTAGTTTTATTAGTGTTTCCGAGTCTCACAAAAGGATGAAAGGAATCAGAACAGAAAAAGAACAGTTTTCTGCATAAGCCTCATTGTGGCCAGTCACATTCTTATTATTTGAAAGGATTGATACAGTCTTTGTTTTTTTTTTTGTTTTTTTTTACAATTGCCTTATTTATAAAGGAGTGGGGGCTAATTCCCAGCAGTATCTGCTTCTCTAGCAAAGTGACATTATCGTATACACATAGCTTGACATAGAGTGCTATGAGGCACCATGCAAAACAGGCACATCACAGAGACCCAAGTCTAAACTGAATTCAATCTCAACTGAAATCACTTACTTTATTTCTTTTAATTGGAGGATAATTGCTTTACATTGCTGTATTGGTTTCTGCCATGCAACAGTGCAAATCAGCCATAATTTTTTATATATATATATCTCCCCTGCCTCTAGAGCCTCCCTTCCACCCCCCCACCCCCACCATCTCATCCCTCTGGGTCATCACAGAGCGCCAGGGTGGGCGAGATCACTTAATTTAATGCTTTAGCTACTGTTTAATTAATAAAACTAATTAAGTTGATTTCATTAATGAAACTATTGATTTTATATTTATAGACATTTCATATTTTTTAGTGTAAGTTATGAATGTTATGCCATTTCTGTAATTCAGCTTTTCCATCTTAATTGTCCTGTATCAGAGTCATTTAAGCTAGGGGTATATGGAACCTAAGGTAAACTACTAGTCTAATTTTTTTTTTTTTTTAATGAAATGTCATGTCAAATGTAGCCATGGAAAGTAGCTTATTACATGTGGATCACTGCATGGATGTAACCTTTCCCCTCTCCCACGTGCACTATTTTTAACTCAATGTGGGCTTGCTTTCGAGGAAAATAGCACACTGGCTCTTGTCATGAACTTGTTAAGCTTAGTCACAGAAATCAGCAATCTGTTAGAACCTTCTTATGTTCTTCTCTCAGTTTATATGGTCAGAGGTGTTCAGCTCTGACAATCAACTTACTGGAGTTGGCATCTGGAAAGAATTTCTAGAAATCGTATTCCTCTGGTCTTAAAGGCACCAAATTCAAGCCACTGTTATGAGTCAGAATGAAATCTCAGGTATTTGACTTAGACAAAGTATTCACCTTTCTATGAATCAGTTTCCTCCTCTCCACAGCAGGGTTATAATGGTATCTGCCTTAGTAATTGCAAGGGTAAAATGAGATCATAGCGCGAAGAACAAGTTTGGTGCTGCTCCTGCCTCCCAGAATCGTGTCCCTCCCTGGTATGTTTCAGATTCAAAGGCTATCTGTGTAGTTCAGTGCAAATAGAAACTGTCTAAGAAAATCTGAGCTATAGCCAGGTGAAGATATTAGATCAGGAATTTGATATTTTATAGATTATCATCACTTTACATCACCTCAGGGCATTTTCTGTTTCCTTTAAAACCACCCAGTTCACCCAGGGTGGAAAAGGGTGAAATTAAATCTTACAGGAAAGAAAGCAGATGCTAATCAGCTTTTTAGATTTTTTCCCTCCCTTTAAACTTGGTATTTGGTCTACTAAAAAATTTGCCCAATTGAAATATGCTAATTATCCATTCATTGCAGATATTCTAAGTAGTGCATCTAGTATAAAATACCAATTCTGAAATATTTAAAAGAGTTAAGATTCTGGATTTGAAATGTTCGCTCTGTTCCCTTGGGTGTTGCAATTTTTATTAATTGTCCGCAGTTAGGATTTTTTGGTTAACCGTGTGTTATCAAGTATCAATTAGTGTACTTTCAATTTACATATATATGCAGGTAGACTAGTTTTATGTTTAAGTTCTCACTATAAAAAAATCCAACTTGTATTTTGCCCTGTTCCAGTAATTGAACTGAGATTGATGTATGCAGTGTTATGCTTGTACTGAAGTTCTTTCTCTCCAGTGGCATCAGTATGTAAACAAAAGGACTGGAGGTTAGTTGTGACCAGAAAAAAAAAGTATGAAAATAGTTTTCTTTGTATTACATATTGACAAAACCAGCAATTTTCCTCTAAGGGAAACCTCTGCTTCCTTTATTAACTGTTCCATAGAACTCGGAGACTTGATGGCTGGAATAGAATGCATAGTTAAATAAAACCATTAGATGGTACTGCTTTGTGAATTCCTAGACATTTTCTGTGGTTACAGAGTCTTCCTCATAACCCTTATTAGACTTCTCCTGAAGTTGCTTTATTGTGTGAGGGGATTCATGGATTGTATTTTAATACACTGGTCTGTTTTACCTCACACTAATGATTTCTTGTGCATTTTATTTTAACCCTTTATAATGGTGTTTCTGTAAGCCTGATTTGATTTCTCTCTTCATAGTCATGGTGCATCACATCAGTTACTTTTAAACTGGAGTAACTTTTATCCTGTGCACTTTATCATAAGGCAGCTTTTTTAGGAATATCACCACCCCAGATGGTTTCCTATTAATGAGAACCACGTGAGTGAGTGACGCTCTCTGTCTTTATTGCAGACATGCCAATATTTGGTCTCTGTCCAGCCCACGATGATTTCTACTTGGTGGTGTGTAACGACTGTAATCAGGTTGTCAAACCACAGGCATTTCAATCACATTACGGTAAGTGCTTAACCATTTAAAAATCATTATTAGAGGGTAAAAAGGTAGAGCAGGATTAAGCTGTGACAGCATGGGTGGGGTATATTACTCCTCCCCTCTGTCAGGAAGTAGGTTTTTAATTCATTGATTGGGTTAATGCCTATCAGATGTTAGGTGTTTTCTGAATTTTCTTGAAAGGAATGTGCATTTTTCTGATTTTTATTAAAATTAGGGGAAAAACGTATTTCATAAAATCTTTATTGAAATACTGCATCAGTGGAGTAAAATATTTGTTTTCTTCTAGATCCCATGGTTGTGAATTTAGTGGGTGGTAAAATTATATATAGATACAGAGTATAGAGGCATGGCTCTTTTTAAAAGAAATGTGATTTTGAAATGTCCAAGTTCAGTAGTTCTAAATCTATCTAATGTTCTAATTTGTGAATATGGTGGAACTATGCTGTCTTCCCCCATCAAAATGTGCATGTACTTAAAATGAGGCATTGTGACTTCAGGGGTTTCATGAACCTCTGAGCCTTCCCTGGGCTGTGAGACTCCAGGCCTGTTGTTAACTGGGTGTCAATCATGGGAGACTCCAAATAAGGTTGTTTTGCATTGTCATAGTGGTAAAAAAAAAAAAAGTTCTGATCATAAAGTTTAATTTTATACCCAGTTAGAGTCAGTAGCAACTCAGAAGTATTTGAGTGCTCACCTTGTTTCAGGCATGGGGATGTGGTTATCATTTCTACCTCCACAGGGTTCAAAATCTCTCTGGAGAGAAAAGCAAAACTGGACATATATATTTTTTTTTTTTTAAACTGCAAGTTGTTTCATTGTTGTCCTCACAGCTACAAACACAGACTTGAGACAGAGAATAGCAACAGGGTCTTTCTGTAATAGAGCATTCAAGCAGGGCCTCTAAGGCGGTGATCCTGGTGACCCGAGCCCTAAGTGATGAGAGGGGGTCACCCATGCAGGGATCTGGAATGAAAGTGTGCGACAGAGGGGAGCGCCAGCGCGCAGACCTGCAGAAGGCTCGCAAAGTTAGTGAGGGAGGTAGAGTCAGCCTTCTGGGTGGGGCCCTTGTTCCTGTACAGGCTTGTAGGCAAGGAGGAAGCTGCCTGGGGGCACTGGAAGGCTTCTGTAAGGGAGGAACCCAGGACCATCTCTCTCGCTAGGGCATTCTGTGGGAAGAGGGTGGAAGCAGGAGAGAGTTCAGAGGTGAAGATGACCCCAAAGTAAGGCTATGGGAGCAGCAGGGCCGGAGGCACAGTCCAGCTTGGAACCTGCAGGGCTTTCTGTTGGGCTGGGCTGCCGTTGTTTGAAGTCACACCTTCACGATCACAAATCCCACCATTTTCCCCCAAGGAATCTTTTCTGTAATCATAAAAAGGTCCTTTGAGTTTTCTCTTCTGGATGAGGCCCCTGAGTAGGCACCAGAGTGAGTACCAAGCTGAATAAGATATGGTCTCCCTGCTTAAGACTCCAAGTGGCTGGTATTGGAAAAGAGAGTTAGCCAGTTGCCGAGTGCTTTGGAGTTACGGGTTTTGAAGCCAGACCAGACTGGATTTACATCTAAACTTGCAAGAACCATAGGTTAGTTGTTCGCCTTGAGCAAGTTGTCCAACCTGAGCTTCTTGTTTATAATGTGGGGACAGTGATAGCAACCTCATTGGTTCCCAGAGAGGATGAAGTGCAGCAGTGTGCTGTAGCCCCTTGTGCATACCTGACACTTGACAGGTCTGCGAGAGAGGAGAGGTGCTGCTGTGGGTACAGAAAGATGTGTGTTGAAACGCACACAGCAGTTTAAAACCTTAAGAAGAAGGAGTGCAGATTGCTTCTTGTGCTATAACTCAGGGTAGGCTTCTTAAAGGAAATAGCCTTCTTCACATCAGGCTATTCCGAAGAGTAGGATGGATTGTTTTTCCCATGTGCAACTTGTCCCCGTCAGTTTTTAGGTGTGGAATACATGTCCATTGTGGAAAATGCAGAAAATATTTAAAAAATCACCTATGATCCTCTAAAATAGGGTGTGTTTTGATGGGGATGGACAGGGCCGTCACAGTAGCACAGTTTGTGCACTGCACAGCCATATTTGGTGGCGCCAGGTTGGCCACAGGGCTGATGGGAGCAAACGCGGAGGCAGGAAATTCCAGGCTGTCTGGAATGTATTCCACAGAGTCTCCATTGGCCGGAGCTGATGTACCCCGTGGGGAAGAGCTGTGTGCCAGGGCAAGGCTGGGGCTGCTCAGAGAGATTCAGTGCCATCAGACACCCCGGGCTTGCTATGTCAGTGGGAACCTGTTGCAGGGTTTTTAACACCTGAGTGATTTGGCTTAGTGATGCAGTGTGAAAACAGCTACTGTTTGCATCAAGCCCACTTAGAGGTGTTCCTTCTTCCAGGCCTTCCCTAGTCAGGAGGAGGCCCTCTTAGTCCCCTCTTCCAGAAGTACTTCACTCAGTTACAGCACGTTTCTTGGAGATGATTTTCTTTATCTTCCTCTGTCTCTCATAGAAGGAATGTCTGTATATTGGGATTGAGGTAGGGGAGGGGAGAGTGTCTTGAAATCATATTTCTTCTCTTTTTCTCTATCCGTCTGCAGCATACATAGCATCTTCTAGTAAGATACATGTTCAGTGACAAAGGAATTGTGCTGACTTCCAAAGTAGAAGAAGGGGTGGTGTGAACGCAAGACTCAGTACATATTCCAGTGCCTTCTGAAGGCAGGCAGGAAGTGCAGCTGACACAGGCCACTGGGTGGGGGCTTTGGTCCCTCTAGTGGCAAGGGAGCTATTCAAGCTGTAAGAGGCAAGAGGGTCTCTGGTGGAAAGAAGAGGGCCAGGTGCTGACAGAGGGATTCAGTTGGGAAATGTAGAAGGAGGTTCCTCTTTGGGGGCAGCAGCCAAGGGAAGTCTGATGGAATAAACAGGAGGTTTGGAGATGGCTAGGTGTATGGGCCTGGGGGAAACTTCATCAAGTGGAGGAAGGCACCATGTGATGTCCCTGGCCTAGTTCGGGAGTGATAGCTCACTCATCTGGAAAAAGAGAGGTGGTCAGGAAGCCAGGACCAAGAACCATTCCCAGTGTTGCCACTGTGTCTTCTGTCTTTGGGGTGAGGGGTTTTAGCAGGAAGAAGTATTTGCAACCCATTCTCCTTAGCTATAATTCCAGAAGGCCTATTGCTACATGTTTATTTTCCAGAGTTAAAAGCAAAACCTGTTTTTGAAATTTAAGAAATTTCTAAGTAGCCATTGCAAGCTGTTTATCACTGTATTGGGAAGAACTGGCACCTGCCAAAAGAGAGATTCTACTGTCTTATCTTCTGGTGAACTAGGTGAAGATGTGTGGGCAGTCTTCTGTGAATTCATGTCTTACTGATACTCATCTGTGACTTTTATGAACAAATGAGCAGTTGCTATAAAATTTAGCAGCCAGTTCCTTTAAAACCGCTGTTGCCTGGCAGTGACAGGGAGGAAGCTACAGTAGCAGCACAGCTTATCACTCAGTTCATGCTGATAATGTTATTCTGAATTTGTGAGCAGGTTGTTACCCAAAATAGTGAGAGACCTGCAGACATAACCTCACTTCTTGCATTTTGATTTATTGTTCTTCACAGAGAGTGTGTCTTTTACAGACTGAAAGTTGGGAGCAACTCTGTGTCAAGCAAACTCCTTGACTCCATTTTTCCAACCACATCTACTGGCTTCATGTCTCTGTCACATTTTGTGAATTCTTGAAACATTTCAGACTTTTTCATTGTTACTGTGTTATTGTGATTTTTGATCAGTGATTTTTGTTGCTGCTTCAACTTGCTAAAGTCTCAGATGATGGTTAGCGTTTTTAGAAACAAAGTGGAAATCGCTCAGTGGTGTCCGACTCTTTGTGACCCTGTGGACTATACATTCCATGGAATTCTCCAGGCCCAAATACTGGAGTACGTAGCCTTTCCCTTCTCCAGGGGATCTTCCCAACCCAGGGATCAAACCCAGGTTTCCTGCATTGCAGGCAGATTCTTCACCAGCTGAGCTATGAGGGAAGCTCTTTAGAAACAGTTTTATTTTTTTTAACTAAAGTATTCCTGTTATTCCCTGGTAACTCAGCTGGTAAAGAATCTGTCTGCAATGCAGGAAACTTGGGTTCAATCCCTGGGTCGGGAAAATCCCCTGAAGAAGGAAATGGCAACCCACTCCAGTTCTTTTAAGTCATAATGCTTTTGACTTAATAAGCTACAGTATGACACAAACATAACTTTAAGTATTGGGAAACCAAAGGATTTGTGTGACTTGCTCTACTAAGTGTTCACTATATTGCACTGGTCTGGAGCCACACCCGCAATGTTGTGTCTGTACTTTTTTGCTAGCCGAGCTGCCATTCACCAGGATTTCTACTGGGTCTGTGATGGTGAGTGACTGTAGTGTCATTCTGGCATTTCCATTTTGCAGTCTGATCACTCTTGTCGTATAGATGACTCTCTTGGAAACTGTATAGTAATACCATGCTTTCTAGTTGTTGTTTTAATGTTTTGAAATAGTCCCAGCTGCCTCGTACTTCTCTTTAGTTCTTCAGTATTTTTAGGAGTGAGATGTGTCTTACTGCTAATTTCAGATTTTCAACATACAGTTGAATCAGTGGATCCAAAACCTCTTGGGCTTCCAGATCAAAGGGGAGCTGCCTAAGTGGCCCCTTCCTCCTACCCACTGCAGACTGGCGGTCTGGGAGGAGCCAGAGAGAGGACCTAGGGGTCTGCATTCCACACGGCTCCCTCGGCTGATTGTGACCCAAGGGCTGGCCAGGATGCGTTGTATTCACAGCCAATCCCTTCCCTCCATGGGGCTGCTTTGTATTCCCGTGCTTGGCATAGGACTGACGCAGATCGGCGCTCAGAGATTTGTTGAGTCTAGCAAGGATGGCATGAGAGGAGGCCCCTGCTTTTTTTAAACTGATTTTTAACTTTTTGTATCATGTCCTGGAAATCTTGCAGTAATTGCCTCTGAAACCTTAAGTATGAAAGAGGACTAAGATGATGACATTCCCTGTGGCCAGAAACACCTTTCTTTGGGGATCTGAGTAGATACTTTTGTTCACAGCAAGTGTGTTGGCCCTAAATTGGCTCCTGAATAGCATAAACTGTGTATCCCCATTTATATACATTTACTATGGATCTGAACAGGTAGGGTCAGCTGATGACTTGCAGGGGGCCTCTGGGGTTCTGTGCTGAAGGAGCTTTGTAGGTGATTCTGAGAGGCTGTGTGCTGCACTGCTTTGCACCCTGCTGCTTCTATTTGAATTTGCTTGTGAAAAATACCATAACTTCTGTCAACCTGTCTTAGGCAGACATGGGCTGATCCTACCTAGGTGAAATACATGAGTGATGTTAATTCAGCTTGGACAGGTCGTCTGTTTAGCATCTCTATAATTAATGGAAGCCCTGCTCGAATGTCAGCTGCCGAAGTATTTTGCCTCATATGAGTTAGGCTGACCCACTTTTTCACCTTGTGGCTCGGCCCCGAGTCCGACCACATGTACTGTGGCCACCTTTTCCCCAGTTGTCCCCTCTTTATGATTTATTTTCTTCCATTTAATTTTTTTCTTAAAATCAAACCACTTCTATTTAAATCTTTCACAAAGAAAACCTCACTAGAGTCATCAGTGGGAAAACTGATGTCCTTTGCCATAGGTGCTAAGTGTGAAAAGATTCAGTTCTTTGTTGCTACTCTTGCCAGGACCAGCACTGAGCCCCGAGGCCTACTGCCTTAGTTAGAGGGAGACTACCACGTTTTAGGCAAGTGTCATCCACAGAGTGGCGTGATGTTATCACAAAAAGTAAAGGAGATTTAGGAAGGGAGTAAGTTTTCACTTGAGATTTAATGTTGTTAATGTTGGAGAGCAATACCTACTCCATGTTTGGGGAAACATCAGTTGAAGCTGTGGTATTTGGTTTCCTCTGCTATTCAGGGAGCTGTCTCCCGAGGCCAGTCCTAGTCTAGGAAATGCCTTACCTAGGGAGCAGAATTCTCAGATCTGATGTTGGTCTGCATAAGGATCCCAGATAAGTATGCTTTGCCATTTATCCATTGACATTATGTGTCGTGTGTCTCCCCATTGCTGTAAGTGACATGCAAGTCTGGGCTTGGGGTAGAACATGTGCCCCTCAGACTCTCTTCACAGATGGGGATGTCATAAATCTGGCTTTTTCATGAAAGTATCTTTCGCCGACACTCCTCTGCAATCTTAGAGCTTTCCCCACTTGTAGATATTATAAACCCTATAATGTTAACAGCCACATGCATAGTTGGGACTTAATGCACTAAGGTGGTGGATTTTTTTAGGTGCTAGCATAAATTATATTTTTCTGAAAAATCATTTTCATCAGAAGATGAATAAATAGGAATTACTCAGTTTTTTGAGCTAATTAATTGGATTCAAAGAACATGACTGTGTGAGTAAAACAAATATTACTGTATGACATCTCATGTGCTGTCTCTGGCAAAAATGCCAATCCCATTGTTGACAATAATTTAACATAGTTGTGACCAGTGATTGCTATTGTGTAATTAAGTGGCTCTGCTTCACAGAGCAAAGGTTTTGCTGTTCAATAAACACTTTCTCCCTCTTGTTATCTGATGGAGTTAGGTGTAGAAAGTAACGGATTCAGGAATTTTGAATGAGTTGTTTCATTTGGCTATTAAGTAACTTTGTTTTTGGATAAAGAAAAAAATGTTTCTTTTTTCTCTTCAGTTGTTTGGGTCTTACTCTACTCTGAAACTTTCAGTGATAATTTAATCTTTTTAGGATTGATAGTAATTTAAAAGTACACAGAGTCATGATAATTTGTAGTAGGACTTGATTATTCACAAAGTGTTTTTGTATTATCTTATTTCCTCTTCTTAGTGACCCACTGAATCGATGTTTTTATTCCCAGTTTACAGATCAAACTCCTAAATTCAGTGTCATTCACACAGATAAAATGTTTCAGGCTTTATTTTCTGTCTACTTAACATCTGTTTCTATAAAGAAAGTTGAGTGTCGAAGAATCGATACTTTTGAACTGTGGTGTTGGAGAAGACTCTTGAGAGTCCCTTGGACTGCAAGGAGATCCAGGCAGTCCGTCCTAAAGGAAATCAGTCCTAAATATTTATTGGAAGGACTGATGTTGAAGCTGAAACTCCAATACTTTGTCCACCTGATGCGAAGAGCTGACTCATTTGAAAAGACTGTGATGCTGGGAAGGATTGAAGGCAAGAGGAGAAGGGGACGACAGAGGATGAGATGGTTGGATGGCATCACCGACTCAGTGGACATGGGTTTAGGTAGACTCTGGGAGTTGGTGATGGACAGGGAGGCCTGATGTGCTGCATCCATGGCGTCGCAAAGAGTCAGACACGACTGAGTAACTGAACTGAACTGACCATCTGTTTCTTTTGCATATAATAAGGATGTAGAGAGTTAAAGGAAAATCTAGAGAAGATGTAATGAATTCCACATGTCACAAAACTGTCATTAATGACAGATGTTGTAGCTCAGGTGGAATTGAAAGTTTGCCTAGAGTGACTGGGTCAGCAGTGTAAACCTGTTACCTCAGAGAGAACATTGACTAATTTGAAGACGTAATGGTCATAGGTAGATACTTGATTTAGCATAGTCATTGGATTTCTCTTCGGCCTGTTCCACTTTATTTAACCCTAAATCATAGTAAATATCCAAAGCGAAGCTCCTTCCCTTTGTGTTCCAGCCTTATGACATTTTGTAGCTTCTCTGGCGAATTGGTTGGCATATTTTTGCAGTCAGTATAAAGACTGAAATTTGTTGCAGAGCCAAAAATACTTCACTCTTTTGCTTCAAAGATGTATGCTGGGCGTTTCTCCAGCAGCCAAGGGCTGAACCAGGGAAGGGAGCAAACCAGAGCAGGCACATCAAAACATGAGCAATGTCAGGGTAGATGTTACTTTAATTCTCGAAGGAAATTCCAAGTTGACTGTTTGATCTAAGCTTCTTGTCACTGAAGAGCATGATGTAAAATTAATGCAGTGAATTCAGTTTTTCTCTACCACCAGCCAAACAGTGCAAGTTAAAATTTTCAAGTAACTTCAGTAGCATCAGATAAAGGATCACTTTGTCCCTAACTAATATAAGTTTATCTTTTTTTTTCTTGGTTATATAATCAGCATGTATATTTTAAATGGTATTGTTTATGCCATTTGTAGGAGCTACATTTTAACTTCTAGTTATAAAATACATTGATTTTTCTTTATACTGAAATATTTGCCTTTATTAATATCTGTGCCTTTGGGACTTTTTAAAAAAACCATAAATTGGCAAGGATACTGTTCACTCATTAAGCAAATATTTATTGAGTACGTCCTGTCTAGGCATTTCTCTCCAGTGAACTAGGAAAGCAGTGTCTTTGATTTCATGCAGCTTATATTCTGTTTAAGGAGGATGGAGTGAATAGAATGAAATCAAGTAAAATAAGATGATTTCAGATAGTGATAAAGGCTTGGGTTAATGTCAGGGAAAAAATGGGGCAAGACACTTTAGGTAAGGCTTAGTCAAAGAAAGCCATTCGGAGGAGTTGATGTGGAAGGTGTGTGATGAAAAAGAGCCAGCCGTGTGAAGATCTGGAGGAGCGGTGTTCCAAACAGAGAAACTGGCAGGTGCAGAGATCCTGCAGGAAGGCCAGAGAGGAGGCAGAAAAGTAATGCGCGGGGAGGAGAGGGGGCCAGGTTAAAGTTGGAGAAGGGGGTGCTGGGGCCAAATGAAAGGAATCTGGATTGGCCAGTGCAGACTGTACAAAGTCACTGGAGGTTCTTGAGTCAGAAAGGGTCTTGACCTGATTTGTGGTTGCTCTGTGAAACAGAGGACAAGAGCAGAAGCAGGGGGAGGGTTAGTGGGCTCCACTGCAGTAGACTAGGTGAGGGCGGGATCTGGAGAGAATGCTTGGGCTAACAGGGCGGTAGCAGCAGCAGAGGCTGAAAGGTGCGGCTGGAATAGGAATCAGCACAGAAGTAGGAGGCCAGCAGGGCCGGCTGATGAACTGGAAAAGAAGGGACAGAGAATGGCTCACAAGCAGCTGGATGGGTTTACTTAGCTTGTGGATCATGGGGTTGTTATTTCAATTTGTATATGGGCTTTTTTTTGTTTTTTGTTTTTTTTCAATGAAGTATGATGACCTGAACAAAAAGTCATGATGTATTATATGCATTAAATCTTTAGACATTTTCTAAAGATTGTAGAGATAGAAAATAGTTATTGCAATGATGCAAAACTTTGGAGTCATTTATTCTTTTTGGGTTTTTGTTGCCTTTTTAAAGTGGAACAGTAATTTAGTCATGTAAACCTGGAAACAAAAGGATCCTCTCATTTGGGTAGTAGAAACTTTCTAATTAAAAAGGAAAAACACATGTATTTGAGGGTTTTTTTTTTTTTCATTATTAACATGGTAATGCACATCATATAAGAAAAACATGAACCAACAACAGAGGACACATATGCAGCCAGAATAAGTAAATAAATCTCTTCCATCTTACTTTCCAGGGGCGCAGGTTGACATAAACACTTGGAATGTGTCTAGACCCTGGACAAAGCAATATTTGGCTGTATGTTTCTTGTTCCCTCACACCCATGAAAAATTAGATTTATTACAAGTTCACTTTTTTAAACTTAGTGATCTAGCTTATTTTTCCATGTTAGTGCACATTACTTCCTTTTTTTTTTAAAAAGATTGCCTATTATTTCACTTCCTTAATGTATTTAACTTAACCTGTCCCCTACTGGTAGACATTCAGATTGTTAGTGCTACATTATCACATGCATTCTTCTTTGAGAATGTCTGTCAGTGTCTCAGTGGATTGATTTTCCACCTGGAGGCTGATCAGAGCTGCCCTCCAGGTTAGTGCTACTCTGATTTAACGAACAACGTCAACAGTTCTGATTTGTGTCACCAGAATGAGACAATGAAAATGTGAGTGTCCAGCAGCATAAATCAATCAATAAATTATTACTATTCAGCAGTGCCACTCTTGACTTGTCTGCTGCATCTAGAAATCATTAGGATGGCTGTGCTTCAGATTTTGAAGAGGACATTTCAGGATATAAATCCATATTTTAGTTCTATTTGCTAAAAGATATTTCTCCTGACAGTCATTGTTTCACAAGGCCATTTTGTGACTAGTGTTGACTAGTTGAGATATGCACACACCTGCTGTGTTGGCCCTGTTTAGCTGTGGTCTTATGTCTGACCAGAAGAGGGAGTTTTTTTTTTTAATCTCTTCTGAATGCAGTAGCGCCTACTACCTGACTGGGGTAATGCCTCCCATGCAGTGTTCAGGCCTCTACAACTGGTTTGGGACAGTGGGCAAAGGTTGAATTCACCTGTTGCCTTCCTCATTGCTTATTGTGTGTATAGAAATTCCAGTATTTAGCTTTGCTTCTGTGTTTTGCCTTTAAGTCAACAGTTCTCAAATTGAACTTCAAAGAAATTGTATAGCTTTTCCTCTTGTGTGTTCGAAAGTTAATGAAAAGAGATCAAGGAAGGTAACTATCTCAATTTAAAATAAGCAGTCAGCCCCTTATCACACATGATGTAGTTCTTGATTTGTACTCTCCTAGGGTAAAAAATAAACTCCAGTATGAACTTTATTTCATTACTTCTTAGGCTTGATAGTTTTAAAAGATTGTTAAAACTCCTGCTGTAGAAGATTTGTAGTGAGCTTTAGAAAATCAAGGTGTTGTTTCACAAGAGTGGCTAATAGGCATTTTCTCCAGGTGATGTTAGTGGTAATGAATCTGCCTGACAGTGCAGGAGACATAAGAGATGAGAGTTCGATCACTGGGTCGGGAAGATCCCCTGGAGAAGGGCACAGCAACCCACTCCAGTATTCTTGCCTGGAAAATCCCATGCACAGAGGAGCCTGGCAGGCTACAGTCCATGGGTTCGCAAAGAGTTGGACGTGACTAAAGTGGCTTATTGTGCACACACTGTGTGATTCTTACTGTGCTTTGTCATGTTACTGGAATGACTGTCTGCATAGCCAAACAAATGAAACAGGCACCATAGTCAGGATAGTCCTTTGATTTAATACCAGAGTTTCATGCTGTTTAAAATTTTCTTCTGCTTTCTTCACAGTGCATTTTTTCTAACGAAAACTTGAGTCAGTTTCTTTATGGATTTTTTGATTGACACCTGAATATATGAGGTGCATTCATCTGTCATGTATATTTACGTAGATTCCCAAGTGTAATAATCTCAAACATACTGTTTTCAGTTCAGCCTACTGCCTTCTTATCTCATTGGCTCTTTCTGCTTCCCTGCCTTCTCCAATTGTACTGGTCCTCTCCACTCTGTAATCCATCTATGTAACTTGGTACATTCTTCATGTGTAACTTAGTATACATCCTTCTATATTTTTATCATGCTCATAACTCTTTACAGGCGCATATAATCCCATGTTTCATTAGCAGGGGCTGCAGGTCATAGTTTTTACCAAAAGAGGGATCCTGTTAATAAGCACACTTCTGCTGCTCCTCTATTCAGCAAAACCACAAAGAAATCCATCCAGATCCCAGGATAACACAAATCCCCTTTTTTAATGGTTGCCTAAGGTTTTAAGGTGCGGCTGTGCCGTAACCTGTCCTCAGCCAGGCCCTCTGTCTGTGGGCATTCACTTTGTTTCTTGCCTTTTACCTCCAGGAAGAAAGCAGCAGGAGCCAACCTGCTAAAGGCTACATGCATTCATTTTGTTTCTGTGGGATAAAAGTCTCAGGAATGGATTCTGGATCAAAAAAGATACTTTTTTTGCCTTGTTTATAGCTGTTACTAGATTGTTTTCCCAGAAGTCTGTTAATACTTTGTATCTCTACTAGCCACATAGGCCAGTACTGCCACCAGGAGTAAGTATTTTATTTATTTTTGTAAGCTTCCAGTTTTTTTCTAAAGCCTCTTAGGGTGTTTTACACATTTATTCACAAATGTGATTAACAGTAATTTGACTTTGAAGTCCCATTTCTCAAACAAGGGCAAACTTTTTTTACTACCAGCGTAGCATGTATCTTCACTGTGTGATATGAGGCAAAACGTTTTTCAAAAGGAGTGATGATTTTTCAAGTATTCATTTAAACAACTACAGACAGTTTTCCTGGCATTTATGGGAAATTTCTCTTCACTCTGATTGGAATTTATCTTAGGGCAGAAATCTAGTTCTGAGATTCCTCTTTGCAAAATGTGTAGACTTGTAGAAGACAACAATTTCTGTTGAGATCATTTGTGGGGCCAGTGAAAACTATTGTCAGTTTTACTTCTGATCTCATTATCCTCCTTGAATTTGGTGTGATTGGTCACCTTTTAACAGTGTTCACTTTGTGTCTCAAATAATGACTGGGCTGAGGTCAGACTGTGGTTCACACAAAGCCTATGTAAATCAGGCCATGAGGTTATACTTTATTTGGCTGCCTTTGAACAATCTGAACAGCTGAAAAGGGACACACACATCCCAAGTGTGGCTAAGCCCTGAAGGCGCATCCACCAAACAGAGCTGACGATGCCAACCAGAGGAAGGCTGTGTGCCATGAGCCCCCAAGGTGAATGATCCCATTTAAGCTCTCATCTCCCACCTCTCCTAATCCTGCCGGAGCACCTAATGAGCGCGGGATAATAACACAGCAGCAGTTTCTTGGTGAAGCTAATCTGATTCTGGACAGCAGGCGTCCCGGCCCACAGCTGAATGAATTGCTTGGTATTTCCAAGTTTGAAAATACTTTCTCCCCCTTTCAAGTGCTCCTTGGCAGCAGGTAAGGAATGTTAAAGCTCCTGTAAGTGCCAATTAAGGCCAATTATAACTCGCCCGGCCTGCTGAGACACTGAAGTGGAGTGAGTGGAGGCTTGTTGTGCTCCTGTAAACTGGAGAACTGGCTGCCGCCGGTGACAGGAACACAGGATTTCCAAACTGCCGACAGCTCGTTTGTTGCCCTGCAGAACACCAAATGACACTGCCGCTGGCTTCTCGGGGTTGGACTTAGGAAATCCCAAGATTTGTCGGGGACCTCACTAATTTTCATCACAGAAACCGCTGTCATTATCTCAGTCTTTATTTCAAGTGACGTCCACCATCCAATTTCTCCTTCCTGATCATAATAGCCAACATTTATCGAGCATTTCAGAGGTGCTAGATACCCAGCACATGTGTCACCTTCTTTACTCCTCATCAAGGCCCCAATAGTGCTCCTCAGGGGAGGACACAGACCCCCCAGGGCAGAGGTCCCTCGCCCAAGACTACACAACGAAAAGTGCTGAGGCCGCGGCGGGCCAAACCCAAGCCCTCGTGGCCCCTCCCAGCTGCTGCTGGTTTGCCTGTTTGCTGCGAGCAGGCTAATTCACAGAAGAATTTGTGTCAGTTCAGGACTCCCTTTGTGCAACTAGAGTAAAGCTGATGGTGCACACCATCCACACCACAGCCAGTACCTGTAATTTTTGGTCTGTACGGCATGGATGTTATTCTATTAAAACAGTATTTTAGTCTGTAGTCTTTTTTTTAGTCTGTAGTCTGTTTATTTTATTTTATTTTTTTTTCACAAGAAAGAAGAAATGTGACCATGTCCCCTGAATGAGCCATCATAAGGAAATGTAATATCAATATAAACTTTATTTGGTTAGGGTTTGAAGAAGAGTAGTAATGCTTTCCAAGCAGAACAGGGTGGCATTAGGCTAAACATTTTCAATTAGGGCATTAAGAGAGGTGTGTGTTTAAAAGTTCAGTCTGAGCTGTAGATGCTCAGTTTTTGTGTATATTCTTATTGTGTCGATTTTTATTTTTCTAGCTTGCACTATCATTCATCCCCTTTTTGATGTAGGTCTTCAGAACAAATTTGGATAGTTTCTTCTTGTTTATATATGAAAATGTAGGTATATTTAAGAATACTTTGTAGTTCTTAAGAACATTTGTAGTGTGTAGTATTTAAGAACATTTGCTGAAGTACACCCTGAAATTTTTCAGGGTTACAGAAAGTCTTTGTTCCCCAAATTGTCTTACTTTGGTTGGTTCTCATAAGAATTGTTTTCCCCACTAGCACCAGCACCATCTACAAAAGGGAACTTTAGAAATGCGAGCATTTGTGCTGGGAGACCGGCAAGGAGTCTGGTGTCCAGGCTTCGGAGTGCAGTGCTGTGGAGTTGAGACTTAGTTTGCGTAGGTCCCCTTCCCTCAGTCAGTTCTGCCATTGGCAACATCAGGGAGCCTCTTCAGCTCCCCTTGCCAGGGGTTAGGGGGGCAGTGGGTGCAGTGAGTGATGCGTTGCAGTCAGGTCGTTCAGCAGTAGGATGTTTCTGTTTTGTTTTTCTGCTAGCTTAACAAACCCTTCAGTGCATTAACCTAATTGTCTTATTTTTGCGTATTAACTTTGGAAGGATTTGCTCATTCTGTGCTTCTACTTCTTGCTGATGGCTCTTTCCTAGTGTCCTTCTGATCTCTTAATTTTAAGAACCCCCATAGTTTTGCATTGTTAGAATCAGAAATCTAGGGAGGATGGGGAACAGTTTCAGAAGCCCTCTAGATCCTAATATTGCTGCCATGGTTTGGATACGAATGCTTGCTGTAAAAACAAAGCAATGTGGCTACTACTCTTTTGTTTTACAGTAAATTTAGAATTCGTGTCTGTTCTAACAGAAGCCATTTCCTATGCCTCACAACTCTTTCCCACCCCTTCCAGGCCAAATCTTTTCCACACATGTAATTCATGACTTTTTGCCAAATAGTCTGTGTTGGGTGATGGTATTTTGTAGAGGAATTTCCCCCCTCCTTTTGACATTTAAAAGTGTTCATTCTGAACTATCAGGCATCTGAGTCTGTTTATGTGTGCAGCCTTTATTATCATAAAACTCATATCAGTTGGCTGCTTTTTTCCATGTCTGTTTGATAGTAAGATTTGGCGATTAACAGGACGAGGAGTAGTGATGCGGTAAGTGTAATACAGCGGAGACAGGCAACCCGTTTAACCAGGAAGACATGGTTTTCAAGGATCCACTTAGAGAAGTTTTTGGATTAAAAGCCTAAAAGGTCCCCAGCTTTCATCAGTTATCCAGCTATTCAACTATGGACAATACCGTGTATATTTTTCTGAAATTAGATGTATTTTACAAATAGGCACAGAAAATGGGTGAAGATTTTTCTTACTAGATTTAAGGAAAGCTATTCTTAGATATAATAAACTTTTGTTTGTTTAAAGTATAGATACTGGAGAAATAGAATGTGGAAAAAGACTGCTGATATTTGTAACAATGTATAATATTAAAAACTTGTAGGTCTGTCTAGCCTTAAAGTATAGATATATAATGAATCATTTAAATTTCCTAATTTACCTGATAGTAGTTGTCAGTTTAAAGTTATGCAGGAAAATCAGGTGTGAGTAATTCACATTCTAGACGGTTAAATTCATAAATTCCATCTTCCTCCAGTTTTGGCCAGCAGCCTTTCCAAGAGAAGGATTAATTTACACCAGCCAGGACGCCTTCTATGACCATATTAGATGAAATTAGACTCCACCCCTTGTTTTCTGTTGATCTGCCAGGACCTTTGTAATTCAAGTGCTTTTTACAGTAGTAGCAAATGTTACATAAGACCAAACATGGAGCATATTTGGAGTTGGTGGGCAGACCCAAATCATGATGCAAGCCTGCAGTAGCAAGTGTGCAATGAAGCACAACCAAATTATGTGAATGGAAGGTGACAAGAAGCCTCCTCAGAGCAGCCCTTCCTCCGCACGGGGGCTGAAAGCTCTACCCGGTAAGTTTTCCGAGGCAGTTCTCAGAGGCTGGGCTTGGCAGGGGGCCCGGTCCTGGACGAGCATGCGGAAGGTGGGCTAGGTCTTTGGGAGCAGAACGGAGCCCCACGCAAAGCAGAGCGGGGCGAGCTGGCACAGGCCCCCGTCCTCTGGCGGCTGTCCCGCCCCGCCAGCAGGCCCGGAGCTCTTTGGGCTGAGCGGTGGTGAGTGCGGTGGTGAGTGCGCCTTGCAGTCCCGCTGAGCAGGGGGGTGATCGCAACAGGAGGGATTAGCTGCCGCCCCGCCGGCCGGCCAGCCACAGGAGCCATGCTGAAATGTCATTCGAGTGATCTGGCCAAAGGTCAGGCACAGGCTGGAGTTGAGTTTGCTATTAACTCCCACAAAATGCTGAGGTTTGCACCCAACGGTTCCCATATCTCCAAACAGGGAGAGCAGTGGTTACGTCGCTCTCTAAAAATGGAGGAACGTTGTAACACGCTTTGACTGTTTGTTTTTTATCTCACTTGCGGTGAGTGAGGTTTCATGACAGGCAGTTCACAGTGTTTCCTGTAGAATGTGTTTGAAAGCCGTTTTGTCGGATTCTTCAATTCCACAGCAAAGTTGCAAGCAGAACATTGTGTCAAGAGGAAGAACAACTTCAAAATACAAACAGTAACCCTGGGAAGTCATTCAGTAACTTAAATTGAGTGTATAAAAATTTAATTACCGACTGCCTGCCAGAAAAGACTATTTTTTTTTTTTTCCTTCAGTTGTGTTATTAAGGTAGCCAGTACAGCCAAGCTGATTCTGCTCGGGTGGGTTGGGCGGCTGTTCTGAAAGTTACCTTAACTCTCTTATGCCTCCTCTGCAAGCAGGAAGCGAGGTGACAGTTGAGATCTTTAGTTTTCACTGGATTCACATTTCATGCCTCCTGCAATAATGTGCTTCACCGGATGGTTTTAATTGAGGATGAACTTTAGCTGCCAGTTTTCGGGACTTGAAATACAAACAGGATTGTAAACCTTTATTCAAACTGCTGTTCATTAAAAGAAAACAAAACACAAAACTTTTACTTCTCATCAGGCAGTTTTACAGTTGCTGTTTTCTGGTTTCGTTTTTGAATTTCGCTTTGGTGTTGATTAGTGGACAGCCCTGGCCTGTAGGTGGGGCAGATGCTGTTTTCTGTCTTCGGGGGGGGGGGGAGGGGGGGGGGAAACACGTGCTGCAAACTCATCAAAACATTGGCATTGTTCAGTCGTGAATCACCCATTCCTTATTAACAGAGCACATTTAATGAGGAGGCTTTAAGGGCTGTGTTGTGATTTTGAGGTTGTTGTTATTCCCAGGTTCATGGTCTTCTCACCCCTTCCTCTCCTTCCTCCCAATAAAGTGGAATGTAAAGGCCACAAAACTAGTGGGAAACAGCAGTAAAGATGTGGCTTCGCAACTTAGTGTGGCACTCTGCAGCAGATGGTGCCGTCATTCTGTTGCACCTTAGACTTGCTGCTCCTTTCTGGCCTCAGAGGACAGTGTTCCCTAAGGGGATTCCTGCACGGAAGTTTTGTTTAAAAAAAAAAACAAAACAAAACAAGAAGGACTCCTCTACTTGAAGTTCTGCCAGGTTGCTTTAATTTTTTCTCTCTCCCCTACCCTTTGTGTGTGTGTGTAAAAATTGGATTGGAGTAGTAAAGACATTGGAGCAGGAAATGGCAACCCATTCCAGTGTTCTTGCCTGGAGAGTTCTGTGGATGGAGGGGCCTGGTTGGGCTGCTGTCCATGGGGTCGCATAGAGTTGGACACGACTGAAGCGACTTAGCATGCATGTATGCATTGGAGAAGGAAATGGCAACCCACTCCAGTATTCTTGCCTGGAGAATCCCAGGGATGAAGGAGCCTGGTGGGCAGCCGTCTATGGGGTTGCACAGAGTTGGACACGACTGAAGCGACTTAGCAGCAGCAGCAGCAGTAAAGACATAGTTTGTTTTTCTTAATTCTTTGTGCATTTTGGTGATAGCCTTGAATCTCTCAGAGAAAAACTGGAACCCAGACCCGACTGTAGACCAGATGTGACTACAGACGTGTTTGTATAAGGACTGAGGGTGTTGCCGTTTGATCCGCACGTGGTGTTAGCACATTAGAAGGCTAAACTTAAAATGATTGTTCACTGAATGTACAGGATGCGTTTCTCCCAACAGATAAAGGATTAAACCAAAAGTAACTGAAGACTGGTGGATTTCTTGTCTTGGCTTTTTGTTCCTTGTCATACATTGATATCTGAAGCATGCAGACCTATCAATTCAGTGGATGGGAGGGAGACCAAGGGGTGCATTCAGGGAATGCTGTGAATCATTCAGACCTCGAAATCGGGTTTGTTTCAGGTGGGGTGAGTGCTTGCTATACTCTGTCAGGATCATTTGCTTGACACCGTGCGTCCTGAGGACAGCAGAGAGAGGTGCTTATGACTGTTAGCAAAGTAGAAGTGTCAGCCAGCATGTCACTCACTGCGTGATATCCCTGCTGTAGTCTGAAACGGTGATGGCAACGTCACAGAGGTGGTGTCGTTTGGTGGCTGCATTCTGCTCAGAGCAGTGACAGCCTTTTCCCCAAAGTTACATATGCTGAGAAACATCTGTGTGTGTTTGTCTGAGATCATGATGATAACTCTCAGTTCAAAGTCTGCACCTTAAGCAGGAGCA
Source organism: Bubalus kerabau (assembly GCF_029407905.1). Lineage (NCBI taxonomy): Eukaryota > Metazoa > Chordata > Mammalia > Artiodactyla > Bovidae > Bubalus > Bubalus kerabau. Next base: position 39,224,211 of record NC_073643.1, on the reverse strand, counting down.
TGGGAAGGGCCCCCTGAAGGAAATGAACTGGTTTTTCAGACCATTGAGTTTTCCTTAAGCAAGATGTCTTGAGAAAACAATGATGAAGAACTGATACTATTCTCCCAGCTGAGACGATCAGTAGTTATACCATTTGGTCTCCCCTCTTTTTCTTTATCCTTCCATCTGCTTTAATAAAGTATTTGGAATTTTGGAAGGCCATTTTTTTTTCCCCTAAAGTTTGCACAGAGCTTCAAGTTAAGATGGCAGGGGAGGGCTACCTCCAGATATTCAATAAGTTCTTCATATTTCTCACATACTTGAAAGCAAAGTTCAAAAAGAACAGCCCCCCTGGGAAGAATTCCTGGCAAGAGGATTATCTTAGGTTGCCATATTTGTGGTCCTTTCTTAGCAACATTATTTACAATCCATTCACGCCTGTCCATTCCCCCTCCGGAGTTGGGGAGTTGGGAGTCGTTCTCCCTTGTAATCTGCCCTTTGTGATCTGTTCTCTTTCATCAGCCAGTGTGAATGGGGATGCTGCAGGGCTGCCCTGCCCAGAGACATGGAAATGCCAAGGGACCTGGAATACTTTAGTGGGCCTTTTATTTCCGTCATAAAGCACTGACTTCAAGAGCTTGATAATTTGATTATAGACCTTGGCTAAAAGTTGTTTCAAGTGGCCCAAGTGTTATAAATGACTCTCATTTCTGCACTTTCCCCCTATGTTTGAATTTTAAAACACCTCTGCGTTAGGGGGAAGAAAAATGCATTTGGCAGAAGTTGCAGTTGGAGACTAATTTGTTAGGGCAGCCAGTGTTGAAATCATCCTTTTCAGTTAAGTCTCTCTAGTGGAAATGATGCCGCGGGCTTTGTGGTAAAGACTTTTCCTTCCTCGCTGTTATCCAGTGCCGTTGGTAACCCACCTAAGCATGCTCTGAGGGGGCCTCCTGGCTCCAGTTTTGGCTTTTGGCTCACTACCCTTTGAGATACTGCATGTCAGAGGTCAGCAGTGGATCCCCCAGCTTGAGATTTGAACATTCTAGGCACAGTCCCACCGATTTGCTTCCTTTTCAGCATCAGACTATGCACTGGTTGCTCTGGAGTATTCCAATCAAGTCCTTGGGACCCTCCAGAAACTGAATCAAAGAAAAAGCAGATTTACGGTTAAAAGATAATATGTAAGGACAGGAGTAGAATTGGATTGTGTTTGTTGGTCAGACATGTGAGACTGCTTTTAGAAAAGAACAAGAATGTTTACAGGGAGAAGTTGAAGGTAAGAGCAGTGAGGAGATGTTGTTAAATGTGTTATGTCCACTTCCAGTCCGTGATGTGACTTTAAAAGTGTGCTAATTTTTTTTTTTAGTAGTTACTAGGGAAAAAAAGAGTCATGTCAAACCCAAAGTCATGGTTTCACAGATACTGCTTAGGATGTTGCTAAATTGGGTATGCCTAGTCAGTTGCTGTAATATATATATATAACATATATATTATGCAGGCTTAGATATAGTCTGCCTCAAGTCCTGATCTTTGATGTTTCATAGGGGTCGTACTCCTTATGAAACACAGATGATGCCAGTTTGACCCCTTGTAAGTTGTGTTTGGTGGCCCCAAAACTGAAATATGATGGTTACTTTGGGTTAATTAGGACCTATGAGTGCCACATAGCAGTTATTTCCAACCTGAATGTAAAATAAGCAATTTAATTTTTTGAAAGGGCTGCTTAATGAATGACCCCACGTTTCTAAACTGATCTTTTGGTGTATTCAGTTATTACTTACTGTGTCTGGCTAAAGGATCTGTGTTTTACATTTTATAGCCATATGTAAGCTTGATTATTAAAAATCCTTGCTTTCAATGGGAGTAGTTATAGAGTATTAGTGGAATGGGACTGTAAGAGACACCATGAAATCTTATATTCCTTGACCTGTGGGTTGGTAGTTCTCATAAGGCCTTTCTAGGATGTCCCTAACGGTCCAATCATTAAGACTCCACACCTCCACTGCGTGGGGCATGGGTTCAGACCCTGGTTGGGAAACTTAAGATCCTGCAAGCTGTATGGCTTGGCCAAGAAAAGAAGGGGAAAAAGGTCTTTCTGTAACAGAGTATTCATTCTATTTAACCTCACCTGACCTAACCCATCCAAAATTGTGAGTTTCACTTAGAGAAAAATTTGGGAGTTTGGGGAATCATTGCTTAGATAATCTACATAAAATTGCCACCTTTGGATCCATAAACGATCATCACTTTTCTTTTCACCTGCAGTTCTTCCTAAGTGACTCAGTTCTCTTAGGAAAATGGGCCAACTTTTTAATTATAAAGTAATTTAACTTGAATGAATGTCTTTTTTGGTTGGTTTATGCATGTATTCATTTTTAATGAATTGTAAAAGTTCTGAGCTCTCCACTGAGATGAACTTAATATCTTCCTGGACTGACATGTAAACTAAATCTATAAACTTCAGTGTTTACCACACTGGAGAAGGTGCGGTGGGTTTGCTCTGTTTAGTGATTTCTGCCTGCTTGAATAATGAGCGGGCCTTTCCCACTTGGTGTCTGTAACTGTCACCACCTGAACTTAACAGGGAGCCTCTGTCTTCCTTGCTATGGAGTTCCAGTCCCTGGTCCACAGTGGGCTTTGCAACTCTGTTACTTAAACCCTGCACCCCTGCAGGTAGGCTTGACAGATGAAGAGTCCTCTAAAGTAGGTGGACTTAGGGCTTTGCCCAGGGTGTCACCCAGCTAGTTAGTGACGGAGCAAGGATTTGAACCCACGTGTCTCTGACTCCGAAGTTCTTGCTATTTCAAGTGATCTACTAAAAAAAAAGACGACTTTTTTTTTGGGGGGGGGGGGTTTACTTTGGATTCTATTCAAACTGGTTAATTAATCGAGAGTTTATCCAACAGACTCTGTCAGAAAGACGACCGGGAGCAGAGTGTGACTGCAAGCGTGCCTTGGCGCTGGTCAGCAGGGGGCCAGTCTCACCCTGTGAGACAGGCGTTTGCTGGTCCTCCTCATGGGTTCTTTGTAGCACATAGGCGTCTGGGAACTTTGTAAGTGATTCTTTTTAGCCAAGCCAGAAAGGCAGCCTGACAAGCACTTTCTAGAAAAAAAAAATCATTGTTAAAACCATCTTAAATGTTTCCCTGAGGGGTCGGGGTGAGGGGGGGGCGGGGATGAACGCAACACTGACTGAGACCACAGCTAACCTTTAGGTTAGCAATTTCCAAAATAGACATTAAATCCGCAACAACCTGGTTTTCCCTTGAACAGATTGTGGCTCCCCACCCCAAATTTACCAAAGCTTTCTCTTATACTTGTTGTATGCTCTGACTATGCAGCCCTCTGTGCAGCCCAAGCAATAGCCTGCACTTGCTGAAAGAGGATATATGACCCACCATCACCCTTCCCTTCAGCCTGCCTTTGGACTGTGCATCGTGGTCTGCTCATTACGCCACTTAAGGGCAGGTGGACTGTCCTGGCTCCAGCCTGGGCACTAGAGTCAGCCTTCCTGGGCTCACATGCTGATCCTGCCTCTGGGTTAGCTGGGTGATGTTGGGCAAGCAACTTGAGTCCTTTAAAGCCTTGGCTTTCTCCTCTGGAAAGAGGGGATCATGGAAGTGTCTGCTCTGTAGGAAGATGGTTAGGGCTAAATGACATAGCCCTTGTAAAATTTTGTTGTGCGGTGCCTGTTGTGTGTGGTCTTTGCCCGATCAACTCCTGTTGCTGCTATTGTTGAAGGTGAGACTTAACATTAATCAGTTGTTCAGACCATAAAAGATAAGCAAAAGGTTTAATAAAATACCAGAAAAGGGCCTTGAGTAAAAATAGTTTTGTGGGGTTTTCTGAGCTGTTCACCGCTGTGCCTGTTCTTTCATGATGCTCGTGAAGAGTGAGACAAATTGATACCATGCTTGGGATTGATAATGGGCCTTGCTTTATTTTGGCATGTGTGGAATTGAGGCCAGAAGACCAACTGATCTCTCTTTTTTAAAAGTATGTGTTTGATAAACAAGTAAACCATATTTGTTGTAGAAAAACAATATGCAAATGTTTTTCAGAAATAGACCTGTAGGCCAAGGGATGACCACTTAACAAATGACAGATATTTTTGTAGATTTTTTTTCAAGCATGAATGATTTGAAGTTAACAGTGTTTTTTGACTGCATTTTAGGTTTGTATCCTAACTTTGACAGTTGTACATCATAAGTTATTTTTATGTTTGTTTTGTTTTTCCTCAAAGCAATATATATGGCTTTTAAATATCTAATTATTTGCTTTGAACTCCTTTTTGGTTTGTACCTAGGTGTCAACACTTATATATGCATTTTTTTTTTGAACCTCAGCATAAATCCACAATTAATTATAAGCTCAGTATTCTTGGTTACTTTCTGTTTTGGAGGACTTAAAGTTGTCGTATCCCCTACCCATCCCAGTATCCTACCCTGGCCTGCAGTGGCGTCACAAGAGAAAGAAAGGCCGATGCACCCATCTCTTGCAGCCTCTCTCTTGCTCCCTCTGTCTCTGACTGCACATCTATTTGCCTGTGTGGTCGCCCCCGACCCGCCACTGCTACACAGACACTGCGCCCTCACCCACTCATGTCTGTCTTTCTGTCTGTGCCCTGTCTTTTCACAGTGTCTGTGTCTGTCTGCCTGCCTGCCTGTCTTCCTGCTTGCTGGAGCCCTTCACAGGGCCCTCCTCACTTAGGGACAGACTGTGCTTTTTCTGGGCCAGTGCTAGGCTCTGGAGAGAGGAGTGCTTTGAAAATTCAACTTGGACTCTTCACCAAACCACACTGCAGTTATGCTTAGCATCTGGCCAGCAGTTTGTCCACTTAGTATAAGGTCCCTAACCCTACCCATAAGTTGCCCATTTCCCTTTTGATCTAGAAACAAAACACTTCTAAAAATCTTAAGAAAATTAAGGGCCCAGCTTGAAAGGTTGGGGAGAGTCCAACACAACTATAATTTAATTTGGTTTTTTCATCTTTATTTTCTTCTGAAGGGAAAGCCAGATGCCGCCCTTTCCAGTGAATAAGTTAGCAGACCGTGATGTGAAGGAACAGCTTAATTCAGCAGCGTGACGAGGGTTTGAGCTGGCACTTTTCAGCCAGAATCACATTTATACACACACACACACACACACACACAGTCTGTTTCAAGTTTTAGTGAATGAAAGAAATTCACACGATAGATTGCCATTCTAAATTTTTAAACAGCTTTTATTGTTGCAGTAGGAAATATAACTTTTTTGATAAGTTATTGGTACATCAGCTGACTTTTAGCGTTAGAAAACTTTGAATCTGGATTTTTCTAATGCAAAATCCCATATCAAGAGTTAATAGACAAGGAAAAAAAAAAGCATTAACTGAAGAAAAAAGGGAGAGTAGACTATAATGAGAATAGAAAACTGAAAGGGCAGGAACTTCCTTGGGGTCCAGTGGTTAGAACCCTGTGTCCCTGTGCCAGGGGCACGGGTTCAATCCTGGCTGGGGAACTGAGACCTCATATGCCATGCAGTGTGGCCAAAAAAGAAAAAAAGAAAATTGAAAGAACAAACTGAAATTGCAGTCAGTTCTGCTGTAACAAAACATGCATTCCTAAAAAATTACTGTACTATGCAAAGTTGTGCAATAAAACCCACAAGAGACTCATTAGAAAAATGGGATAATGGGCACAAACGGTCAAAACTTAATCAGTAAGTGACACTGAGAAAGGTAGGACCCTAACAAGAATGGTAGCACAGTTGCGTGTGTATTAAATGCTTTGAAAAATGCCTAAATACTCTAATGTGAGTTTTCCTTGAAGACAGCCTGGCACGCGCTTCTGAAGGTCGAGGTCAGCAGGGTTTCAGGTTGTGAGCTGCTGTGAAGTGGTGGAAGGAAGCGTATCTGAAATGGAGGGGGATGTCGCACCAGCTGTGGGTGGCGTGGCTCCTCATGTCCGTGGTGAACTGGGGTGGCTGGTGGATGTTTGGTGGGGGTGAGCAGACTGAGGGTGTGTGCTTTTATTTTCACTGGCTTAGTTCAACCAGATGTCGTTTTCTGTGTTCACCTAGTGCTTCTTACAGAGGAAATCTCACAAAAGCAAATGCAGAAATTCTTCATGCTGAAATCGTTCCCTAGTAGATCAGTGGCTTCAGAATTACCTTCTGTCTTCAAGATGATCATTACAGAAGATTAATTAGATTGATAATTTAATTTACATCATTTGATATAAGAGAAAATACATCACTTTCACTCAGAGACACTTCAGAATTCTGATAACGCGTCAAATTGTACAAGGAATGTATTTCCTAGAAGTCAAAGTTCTGGTTGGAAGTTTTTTCCCCCTCTTTGTATTACAGATATTGTGGTATTCCTTTAGTACTCTTCCACTGGGGATACACAAGATGATTTTTGTGGCTGAATATGGATGAATATTTTAATATTTAATTTATATCAGAAGTATAATGTATATTACAGACTTTTAAAACCTATTTTATACATACTATTGTTTGGGGGAAATATCTCTCAACTGAATGATACCCTATTTCATGCTAGGCCATCTGAAAATAGATTGGGAGGGGCAGTTTTGATTGGGGGTAGATTCAGGTTGCCCTTGGTGGAGTGGTACCATTTACTGGTGATGAGGGGCTCAGGGAACAGGAATTTTAACCACCCTGAGGTCCTGTACGAGAATTGTTGTGTCCAAAACACCAGTGATATCCCCACAAGAGACTGGTGAATATTGGATTAGGGAAGAACAGTGGAGTTGATCATTTACATAGAAATGTTGAGTGAAAAATAGTATTTTATGTGGTAGATGTGGACTTCCTCAGCTGTGGTTAATGGTCCTGGAGACATTAGCCTGGTGTTAGGCAGTCTCTCACCATTGGCTGAGCAGTGGAATCACACAGAACTTGTAAGCATCTGAATGCCCAGGCCACAGAAAAATCAGAATCAGAATCTCTGAGAGTGGAAGTGAAGAAGCATCAGTATTTTTTTTAGCTCATTAGGTTATGCCAACGAGTGGCCAGGGTTAAGAAGCACTGGTCTGGGACCATGTGAGAATCACTCTCTTCAGAAGAAGAGCTGCACCAATCAGGCCAGTTAACTGAAGGCCTACTCTGTGCCGGGTTGTCCGGGGCGGCTGACTGAGGCAATAAGCTCCGTCATCCAAGGGAGTCGGGAAATGGAAACAGATTTTCACAGTCCTGGCTGACAAGTGCTGATGCTTGAAAGTACATTCAGAGTATCTGGGGATCACAGAAGAGAAGGAAACTTAATTTTTTTTTTTTTTTTTTAAAGAAAGCCTCAGATGCCAAATTAACTTATTTTGGCTTTCTCTTCCTTACACACAACTGTCATATCTGAGGAAGAAAGCAGCAGGCACTTATAAATGACTACCAGTTAGGCCTTCCTAACTTGGTTGTAGCCTTTGTTTGTTCTAGTTGGAGAATTTGAATTCTGTTTATAGATAACATAATAATTTTGTCCTGGTGTAGAGCAGGCTCTTCGTACCTCATAAAGCATCAGTGACCAGATGTCCTTCTGCGAATAACTCAGCACAGCTTCACTGGTTAAAAAAGACATTTGGAAATAAACCATTTACATGATGGGGAAACAATGGAAACAGTGACAGACTTTATTTTCTTGGGCTCCAAAATCACTGCAGATGGTGACTGCAGCCATGAAATTAAAAGATGCTAGTACCTTGGAAGAAAAGCTATGACTAACCTAGACAGCATATTAAAAAGCAGAGACATGACTTTGCCGATAAAGGTCCATTTAGTCAAGGCTATGGTTTTTCCAGTAGTCATGAATGGATGTGAGAGTTGGACCATAAAGGAGGCTGAGCGCCAAAGTATTGATGCTTTTGAACTGTGGTGTTGGAGAAGACTCTTGAGAGTCTCTTGGACTGCAAAGAGATCAAACCAGTCAATCCTAAAGGAAATCAGTCCTGAATATTCATTAGAGGCACTGATGCTGAAGCTCCAATACTTTGGCCACCTGATGCAAAGAACGGACTCAGTAGAAAAGTACCTGATGCTGGGAAATATTTAAGGCAGGAGGAGAAGGGGACCACAGAGGATGAGACGGTTGGTAGCATCACTGACTCAATGGACATAAGTTTGAGCTAGCTCCTGGAGTTGGTGATGGACAGGGAAGCCTGGTGTGCTGCAGTCCATGGGGTGGCAAAGAGTTGGACACGACTGAGTGACTGAACTGAACTGTAGTCAAATTGATTCTAATATGCGAATTTTTAAAATATTCATAGAGCTTCCATGTTGTGAGAAATAGATGTTGAGTCACATACATTTTTAAACCTAAGAGTTAAGCAAACATGCCATTTTAAAGTACAAGTTTAACTGAAGGTAATTACTAAGTTACCAGCATAAGGTACTTAAGTAGATAAAGTTACTAAATAATGTACTTGTTTCTGATGGTAACATTCTTCAGCTCTCGATTTATTTAGTATGCATTGCCTTACCTGATTCTCTAGTGGATAGACTTATTTTCAGTTAAACCTGTGTAGTTCTTGCTTAACCATGAATTACTTCCTGGTTTATAAAACAGGCAAAGCTATTTGTGGTATTTTTGTCTTGCGCCTTTGGCATCTTAGTGGTGTGAACCAGAGCTGTGCCATCTGTAGTCAAGTAAGATTATTTTAAAAGTGGGGGAGGGGTTGGGGGTGGGGAGTGAAGTGATTCACTGGAAAATTTCAGCACAGATTCATAAGGAACAATAAGATAACCCTAGAAACATTCTTATTTGGTGTCCTATACTGGTGGGTAGTGACAAAAAAAAAAATGAAAGTACAACTTATTTCTTAACACTTTGCTGTTTTGAAAATTGGAGATATCCCGCACTAGAAAGGAAGAAATAATTCTGTGTGGTGTCAATGAACAGAGTTCTGGAGATGAATGAATAATTTTGCCCTCTCTGACTACAAATTGGAGTCAGTGAAGTTTATTTCTAAAATGCAAAACCCTGTAGTCTCAGGTTTAAAGTGGCTATTTAATTTCCCAGTGGTTGTCTATGTATGATAAAACTCTTTACGGTGAAATGTTTTCTTAAGCAGAAAGACCAGTTCCTAGAATCCAGAATAAGTCTGTAGGGCCTAGATAAGCCATTTCTGAAAGCTGGTGAGTTTAATATATTTTCACTTAGTGACACATTTTTTGAACCTAAATGTGTTGATTTCAGGGGACTCCTCCAGGGTTCCATTGAAGACTTGCCTGAAACTGTTTTTTCTCCACCCCCCCCCAACCCCACCCCCACTTTGTTTTCCTTTTCAGAAAGAAGACATAGCTCATCCAGCAAGCCTTCTTTGGCCGTTCCTCCCACTTCAGTGTTCTCCTTCTTCCCTTCTCTGTCCAAAAGCAAAGGAGGCAGTGGCAGTGGAAGCAGCCGTTCTTCCAGCGGAGGTGTCCTGAGCACATCCTCGTTAAGTTCCAAGTTGTTGAAATCGCCCAAAGAGAAACTGCAGCTCAGGGGGAACAGGCCAATGCATCCCATTCAGCAAAATAGAGTCCCCCATGGTAGAATGTGAGTATGGCTCAGAGGGTTCTTAAAGCTCACCTGCTGCAAGTGGAACTGTGTACACAAGTAGCCTGTGAGAGTGTCTGTGGATAATGTAAAAGAAAGCCCACTTCGGGGGAAATCCAGATACACGTTGTTGTTTCTTTTTGTTTCCCTATTACAGCTTGGGCAACTTTGCAGAGTCATGATAGCAATAATGATCAGGTTAATAATACTTATCTACTGATCCTTTCTTGTGTGCCAGCTGTTGAGATTTAGTTGCGTGTATTGTCATTTACTTATCACAACAATCCTGTGTAATAGATACTGTGGTTATCTCCTTTATGTGCACAATGAGAGGGAAGCATGAAAAGATTTAGCCATGGGACTCTCTAGTCAAACAGGCCTGAGGTTCAAATCCCGCCCCTGTCACTTCCTAGCTGAGGGGCCTTAGCCAAGGCCCTGTTTTTCTCAGAGTTTAAAGACCATGGCCCCTGTGCAGGGTCGCTGGGACGGTAGGATTCATGTGTTCGAGTCAGTTAGCCAGTCAAGGCTGCTAGTGTCAGCCCCGCAGGAGACTGTGCAGGAAGGGGTGCTGGTGCTGCCGCCACTGATGCTAACAGTGAGAATAAAAACCATAGAGACCCCCAGAAGCTGTTCTAGGGTTTTCTGGGCCTTGCAAAGCAAATAGGGAAGCAGTGCTTCCTCCCACCCCCTGACTTGGGTTCACGTCAGAGCACTGATGAGGGGAGGGCTGAAAGAGGTTCCCATTACGAGGACAGGCCTTGACAAGTTTCCACAGTGGCTCCATAGCTGGCAGGCTCTGTGTGGTCACGTGAAGAGCAGCCGCTCATGGAAACCCATCCTACTGGCTCACGGCATCCCTCGGCCTTGGTGGCGGGTGGCTTTTCCCTGGCCCGCCTCCCTGTGGAGGGTATGCCATACGTCTCAGTCCCAAGGTCTGATAACCTGGTTAATCTTCGGGCAGCGGCCAGCACCTGCTCTTGTGCACAGACCTTGCCAGCTTGGAGAGGCCATGGCATCTTGTGGTGTCTCTGCCACTGTTGGGCTGCTCCAGGTACAGCTGTTTGGTGCTGTTTGTCCTGGTTGCTAAGCTCCCAGCCTCCACTCATCTGTCAGAAGCGCAAGTACAGCGGGCTTGGCTTTCGTTCCTGGAGCTGTCAGAGCGCCAAAGAAAATGCCAGTGCAGCGTGTAAGTCACTCGCCAGCTTAACAGCTGTTAGAGCACTGACTGCGCTGGACAAAATGTACAAAACCTCACTGGTCCAGATTTTCTGTATCTGTAGCTGGGCTTTAGATGGGGACCAGGCCAGCTGTTAGCTTCGAAGCAGTGTTTGCCACCCAAGTGACAGGATCAGTAAGACGCCAAGAAAAATCAGTTCTTGGTTAGTGATCCAGGTATTCAGTGCTCATGAGCTGGGTGCCAGGCACTTAGATTCCAGGTTCCTGTCAGGGAAGCCTTCTTCAGGGTCTGGAGAATTACCACTTCAGTGACACGTCATGTCCTAATTAAACCTGGATCTTCCTCATTGACAGGGGCAGAGAGGCTCTTCTTGGAGATAAACTATAAGGCACCATTCAGTTCTTCCGAGTCCATAGTGACCTTTCTTGGAAATGTTCTCTAATTTCAGTTGCGCTCTTCTCTACTCACTCATTTTACTTCATTTTGATGGATCAGTTCTTTAAAATGACAGTTCTCAAAAGATATCCTCACAGGGTCCTGCAGTAGTCGCTGGTCCTTTGAGACCCTTTCATATTTTGCTGCTTGCAGGAGTTGCATTGGGTAACAGGCTCATGTGTAAGATTGTTCTGGAATGATGAAAGGTCACGTAAATGTGATGGTTCCTCTGGAGCTCTCTGCCACTCCAGAAAGGCTTATGGATAAAGGTTCTCTGAGTTTTCTGCATAGTCCTAACAGATTGTCCCAAGGTGCCTTTGGAAACCTAGCTCTGCATCGCACATACACCGAGGTAGACCAAGGTTCTGCCTCATCCCTCTGGCTTGCCAGTCTCCTGGGGCTGCAGGGCACTCAGGTGCTGGTGTTCTCACTTCCCCTACAACAGCATGACGCCCTCTATCAAAGTGGAAAAGATTCATCCGAAGATGGATGGCACACTACTGAAATCCGCGGTGGGGCCCACCTGTCCTGCTCCTGTGAGCTCCTCAGTCAAGCCTGGCCTTAACTGCCCCTCAATACCAAAGCCAACCTTGCCTTCACCTGGACACATTCTAAATGGCAAAGGGCTTCCTGCACCGCCTGTTCTGGAAAAGAAGTCAGAAGATTACTCCAATAACAGGAAGTTTTTAAATAAGAGATTATCAGGTAACGTCATAGTTTTTCTCTCAGTATTTCTTTTTGTATTAACTGGGCACTCCTGGGGGAGCAAATCAACTATTACTAGAAGTCCTCCTTTTAGAACTAGCCAACTTCAGCTTTCAGATGGAGTTCCCTAAGTTGTGTCCTTGACCTCCTCCTCCTTGGTTTTAAAGTGCACATGTGTGTAGGTGACATAAAAGTAGCTTTCTAGTGGCGTGTTCTTGAATGAGTAGTGAGGAATGCTGGCTCACATGGTCCTTCTCCTTCGTCTGGTGACTAGAGTGCCCATCCTCTCAGTGATGTCGCGACTTTTTTTTTCAGTGCTCAAAACATTTTATTTCTTCCATTTATTGATAATGTGATAGAGTTGCTTCAAGTTATAATTTGCCTGAAATAAGAGAATCTCAGATTTCTATTTTCAGAATAAATGAAGGAGTGTTGAACCCATGGTAATGTCTTTGTGCTTTTGACAGAAAGAGAGTTTGATCCTGACATCCACTGTGGGGTCATCGACCTCGACACCAAGAAGCCCTGCACCCGGTCTTTGACATGCAAGGTAGGGAGGGGCCCTGGGGAGAGCCCAGTGCTCTGGGAAGCTGGGGGCCGGGGCTGCGCAGCGCTGCCCCCCAGGTCTCTCTCACCCACAGGGCCTCTGTTCTGGTGACTTTCCTGGATTTTTAAGGGCGGTGTTGGCTCTGTTTTGATGGAGAACACCTCCAATTCAGAACACGTGGGGCCTATTGTTATAAACTGCTGTTCTGAACTGCCCCCATCGAGCATTGTTGTTTCCAGGAGGACGGTGTTTCGCCCTAATTAATCTGTTATCTTCAATGCCTTTAATTTGAGAGGCTCCCCTTTACTGTGTTTTGAAGTGTACTGACATAGGGTACATCCAGAAATTTCCTTTGCATGTATGGATAGATTCTTAAAATGTTTGTGTAATCTCTGGTTCTTAATTTTACAGCTATTTAAAAAATCTGTGACTTTGAGATAGTGTTATTTTTTTAGTTTAAAAAAACCTAGGTCACATGTAATCCTATATCTGTGTGTGCATACACACACACGTATGTATATCTGTGTGTGTATACATATGTATCAGTTTGTTTGGTTGCTCAGTCGTGTCCAACTCTTTGTGACCCCGTGGACTGCAGCACACCAGGCTTCACTGTCCATCACCACATCCCTCCTGGAGCTTGCTCAAACTCACGTCAGTTGAGTCAGTGATGCCATCCAATCATCTCATCCTCTGTCGTCCTCTTCTCCTCCCGCCTTCAATCTTTCCCAGCATCAGGGTCTTTTCCAATGAGTCAGTTCTTGGCATCAGGTGGCCAAAGTATTGGAGTTTCAGCTTCAGCATCAGTCCTTCCAATGAATATTCAGGACTGACTTCCTTTAGGATGGACTGGTTGGATCTCCATGCAGTCCAAGGGACTCTCAAGAGTCTTCTCCAACACCACAGTTCAAAAGCATCAATCACACACACTATGAAAATGTAAAGATTCTCCCTTTCTTCCCTGAGTTTTCAGTGTGCTCATGAGAAGGTGGTGTATTTACTATAAAATTAGTGTGGATGTAGGGGTGGCTTCAGTAGACCCTCTGTGTAAATGAGCATATATGTTTATGTCCCCAGCTACCCTGCAGATGAGTTCAAAAAGTATTCAGAATCATTGCCTTGAAGTAATTTTAAAGCCATTGTTTGGCGAAGGTTAAAAATTATAGAAGTTAGTGGTGTTCACTACAAATTAATAAAGTTTTTGATGTATTATAGTAAATTTTACCAAGGATTATGTTTGAATAAAGACATTCAGGTTCCACTTCATCCACTAAACAGTGGAAGAATATTAAGATCTTCAGAAATGAGGAATGTTATTTCTAGATAGTTCTTATTAATATTTAATTTTAGTGTGTGGGTTTTATCTTGCAACAAGGTACTGAATATTTGAGGAAATTGATTGGTCAAGAGCACCTTTAAATATCTAATTTTTAAAGAATTATGGATCCTTTTCTCTGAGAAAAACATATACACGTGCATGTTCTGAATTTTGCATTTTATCACAGAGGTCATTCCACTTCAAATTCGCCTTTGAATCTCCCAGTTAAGAATTCCTCAGGGCAAATTGCTTTGCTTTCCGTCGTATTAATTGAACACTTCAAATGGTGTGTTGTCGACGGTAGCCATTTGAGCTCTGTTACACTTGTGTCCCATTCAACGTGAGCGCGTCCCTCAGCCCTGCTCCACACTGTATCACACTTGCCAGCCTCTCCTCACTCTCTCCCTGCATGCCTGCCTCTCAGTCACATAGATTTCTCAGTGTTGTGGTAACTGTGGTTAGTGAAGGCTGCTTACTTTACCCAGGATGCTCTTCTTTAATTATCTATGAGGCATGCTGATGAACCAAAAGCCTTATCAACTCCAGTTCTGCAAGGGATTTGCCCAGTCTTCTTCCTGAACCTTCAGTGGCTTTATGTGGATCCTGCCTTTTTCTCCCGTCTCTTTGAGTTGTGCTTGCCCTTCACGTGTTCTGTTAATGGGTCTTGAGCGTCTAGCAGGGTGCTTAGCCTCTCTTTGCATTAGTATGTATCCTTACCCAGGCGGGGCACGAGTGCACCATAGAACTGGTGGAGGACGCAGCATGGCGACCGGCCTGTCCTGGCACAGACGCCCGTGCTTTGCTCTCGTGGTCTGTTGGTCAGTGCATCTCCCTTTCCCTTCCTCTCTTAAGCCGTGGGGCTGAACACGCTTGAGCGCCCCAGCTCAGTGTCCCCCGGCTGCTGTCCAGGTCTCTGTTAGGCTGAGGACACTGTCTGCTCTCTTGGCTGTCAGGGCATCTGCCGCTGCCCACTCCTGTCATTCTGTCGTCTGCCTGCCACCCTCGCTATCCCCTCCTCACTTCCTCATCTGTCCAGTGTTCTGTTCTGTGTCCTTGCACGTTCATACAGGTAGACTTGGGCTCCTCTCCGTGTAGAAACAGTTACTGCACACACATGTGGGCACAGACCTCCCTCTAGGCCCCAGGATACAGGCTTGAACAAGGCCTGGCTCCTACCCTTTATGGTAAAAGTTACCTCTGATGAGTAATACAAAGAGAGGCCAGGGTAGTCACAGTCTTCACTAAGGGAACTGAGTCGGGGAGGCTCCTTCACCTTAGGACTACTAGGCTGAACTTCTTGGGGTTTGTCTGGGCAGAAAAGGGGTGGAAGAAACAGCGGAGACAGTCGGTGTGAAGGCTGTGGGAGGAGGGCAGAGCAAACAGCTTAGGGTCCACAGGGCAGCCTGGGGGTGGGCAGGAGACAGAGGAAGCAGCACCTGGTGCCAGAGGCGTGGGGAGCAGGGAGCACAGGTGTTAGGGCAAGCTGGGCCCCGGGCCGCCTTACAGTGGGTCTTTATCTGTGGGCTTCGGACAGTTCCCAGAGTTCTGATGGGCAACGTCAGAACTGTTATAATCAGACTGTTCTTCAGAGCCCAGTGGAAATGCTATTTACTCTTCAAACCAAGCTTGGGAAATATCCATCATCTCTGCCTACTTTCTTCGCTCAGTCTTGCCATGCTGGGCACCAGGGGACGCTCAGATGAGGAGTAGCTCCTCCATCATCTGTCTGAAGAGACGGGCGGGTGGACCAGTGACATCGTGCACTCATGTGCATTCAGCGCGTATTGGAGGGCCGCTGTTTGTCTCTGCTCTTCGTTTGAGCCATTGATGGTGTGCCAGGTGCTGTCCTAGGTGTTTGTATAGCACTGAACAAGACACAGGTTCTTGGCTTCATTTGGGTTACTTTCGGATATATTACATATTAAAGAAAAACAAGTAAAAAGTTTTTTAAAGCCCTACTCATGTTTCTAACTGTCTGTGCCAGGTTACATTTGGGCAGACATAGTTGCAGTGTGACTGATAAGGACTGGGTTATGTTACTGAATTGCAAAAGGGAATGAGAAGTCTGACTGTCCTTAAATCCTTCCCGCTGCAGCAGACATGTAAGCCTGTAGGAGAGTGTACTTGTATAACGTGTGGACAGCGAGCACACGAGAATGATCATCTGTAGTGCTGCGGTGGCGTGGATCAGGGAAGGACTCGACTCACTCATATTCGGAAGGTGTTATTTGGGCCTCTGTGGTTAGTGGTGCCTTGCTTATTTATTTATTTTTTTTAATACAGACAGGGGTCCTGACAGTAAGGAGTGGTCAGGTTTATTTGACCTTTCTTCTTCTCAAGAGTAATTCCAAATTTCTAAAGATGTGACCATTTTTGATTCTGAGATTACACATTGTCTCCAGTTCCAGAAATGCTGTCTGTCCCATTTTCTTGATTTCCATAGTGAGTGCATGCATGTTCATGGGGTTTCACACTGCTGTGCATCTTTTCCTGTTCACAGTCTGGCTTCTCTTGGATTCACACTCTTTAATTCCCAGATCTCCCTCTGCTGCATCAGCCCCTGTTTCTAGGGTGTCTTTAGCCACTTCCTCTGTCCTTATGGCATTGTCTCTGGAATAAAGAAGCAGTTGTGTTTAATTTTTACTCTGGCAGTTACTGAAAGAAGACTTTCTGATACATGTTTATGGGATGTATCATCCCATAAAAGGGAAGTGTTTCTTCCCTTTTAATACTGAAAACTCTAAGTGGCCCAAGAAGAGACTTTCTAGTGGAGTTGGTGACAGTCCTGACCAATGAATTGCTCCAGTGACACAGAACTTAGGGGCCTGTCACCTATTTGTACCGACTGTCTGCCCCTCAGTTACACACCGGGTGCATGGTTGACTTTTTTTTCTTTCTTCTGGTAGAAGTGACATCACCAGAGCCTTATACATTTGGAGCCTGGAATATCTGCTTCTAGCTTTAAAAAAAAATAAAATTCATACTCTTAAGGTTTTTCCCTTATCAAATGCTAAGCAGCCTTTGATTATGCTAACGGTCTAGATTGCTTTTTTATTGGCATCGGTGTTCTTTGATATATGACATTAAAAAATTATTAATGACATTCCTCCATTTCTGTTTGTTTTGTTGTTGTTTCTGGTGTGTAGACACATTCCTTAACCCAGCGGAGGGCTGTCCAGGGTAGAAGAAAACGATTCGACGTGTTGTTAGCCGAGCACAAAAACAAAACCAGGGAAAAGGAATCGATTCGCCATCCGGACTCTCAGCAACCAGCGCAGCCTCTCAGGGACCCACATCCCACCCCTCCTAGAACGTCACAGGAGCCACACCAAAACTCTCACGGAGTGATTCCCTCCGAATCAAAGCCTTTCATAGCTAGTAAACCTAAACCTCACACCCCCAGTCTTCCAAGGTAAGCCGCATCCTGCAGCTCTCTCCCTCCTTCAGAGAACAGATGTGCAGCCTGTAGAGTCCTGGTGTGTCATGCTGTTGAGGACAGGCATCAGGCTAGTTGTGAGAAGAGGGCATGTTTTCTAATTGGGTTTTATTTTAAGAGGAAAAAAAAAATTGTTCATCAGTAAGTTTCAACCAGGGCTCTTCGTGGCCAAACACAAGCAGCAGAGTAAAGCTAGAGCTACCTGCTCCATGTGCGTGTCTCCTGACCCTGCAGAGCAGGGCTGAAGCTGGGTCCTTCGAAGGGGACACCTCACATGGCTTTGGCACCAATTTCCCATTCATGTGTCTTGCTTCTTGCAAAATACAGCAGATGGGATTCTTGCCAGGGCTAGGCATTCAGCCTGAGTTTTTATAGCATCCATTTACATGTATCTTCATTCATCTGGGACTCTGGCCGGAGTGCACATTAGGCTTTGGAGCTGTGCAGTGAGCAGCAGGTCAGAACTTAGCCACATCCCTCAGACACAGTGATGGTGGGCTGAGTAAATGCCTGTGTGTGCTTGTATATTTAACCAAGTTCAAGTAAAGGACTTTGTATCCAGAGAGAAGGGAAAAAGGCACAGATAACGGAGGGTCTGTGTCTCGACCATCAGTATTGGGGTCTTCTGCTTAGGAAAGTGCTGACTGCTTAATTAACCTTTTCCCCTCACATGTCCGATTCTTGAAATGGTCGCATGAGGGGTGGAAGTGCCTCCCTGTGGAAACCTGAGTGTATGCCTGAGCCTGTCCCCACATGAGCCCCTTGGTTCTGAACAGCACAGTGGAGGAGTGTTCCGAGCAGGTGCCCCAGAATGCGCCCAGGGCCAGGCCGCTGATCCTTAGCAAGTCCTTTCTTTGGCCACCTTTTCATTAAAGTGTCACCATCTAAAACAAAGTGGGCTTAACTCTAGAAACATCAGGCCTTTCTGTGTTGGAAAAGCACACTACTGTCCATGAGTCACACCTTCCAGATTACCCACATCAGCCCACCTTCTTTTATCACCTCCTGTCCCTGTTAAGTTATTTTAGAGCACGGTACCTGTAATTTCATTGATCGCCTTAGTAACCCAGTTCCAAGTGAAATTTGAAGAGGAATCAAAGAATTTGCCTAAGTTCCACATACATCTTGCCTTTTTGGGGGAGAATAGGAGGACCAGGTGGGAAGGAGAATGGTTGTAAGTGACTTTGATTAGACCTGGCAGAAAGCTCCATTTGACATCGTGCGGTTCAGGAGAGAGACCCCTTCGCTCCAGGCACCCTGGATCTGCGTCTGTGTCCCCAAGGGCTAGTGGTGGTGCCCAGAGCTCCCCTGGTGGTTTTGGATACACGGTTGTATCTGAGTCGAGGCAGCTGATTCCCAGACATGTGGTGTGATCTGATCAGTGCTGCACTTTCTGCTCACCAAGGCCTCCAGGCTGCCCTGCTCAGCAAGGTGGGAGTGCCCCCATTGACCCTCCTCCAGTCCATGAGTCTCCACACCCTCCCCTGCCTGCCACTGAGCCAGCTTCTCGGTTATCCAGTGAGGAGGGAGAAGGCGATGACAAAGAAGAGTCTGTTGAAAAACTGGACTGTCATTATTCAGGTCATCATCCTCAGCCAGCATCTGTAAGTTCCACACCCACCCCCGTGCCGACCCTCCCCACGCAGCAGGGACAGGGCAGTGCCGGGGGGCCTGCCGGGGACCGCAGCATGCCCTCATCCGTGCGGGTCACCCCGAGGCGGCATGCTCTCTGGCGGGCACATCTGCTGCTGCTCGCAGTCTCTTCCATGACGCTCAGGGCTAGGCATTGTCATTCATGCTTCACAGCCCGCAGTCCTCAGTCAGCGCTGTCTGTCCCGGTCGCTCCTTCCCGGGCCGTGCACCCTCAGAGTCCGCGAGCCCAAGCGTTTGCTTTCTTTTTTTGCAGTTTTGCACATTTGGGAGCCGGCAGATTGGAAGAGGCTATTACGTGTTTGACTCCAGGTGGAACCGGCTTCGCTGCGCCCTCAACCTCATGGTGGAGAAGCATCTGAACGCGCAGCTGTGGAAGTGAGTGCCTGTCCGCCACCTCTGGGGCGGGTGGGGCCTCCGGGCTGCATCCTCTTCGTTGCTTATGGGGCTGATTTAAGGAAGGTCATCATCTCTCTGATGAACATAAGGGCTTGCCCAGCCCTGGAGGAAGGGCTTCATCATTCGTGCATTCACTCCTGCAGCAGATGTGTCTCGTTCTCGGTGCTGGGGTTTCAGGCCGAGGGGCTCCCAGATGGACGGAGCTCAGGTTCTAGGGCAGGGAGAAACGTGAAAGGCAGTCAACAGAGAACAGACATCATGGCTTGTCATAAGGGAGAATAACAGAAATGCTCATAATTTGTATCTCTTACTGAGATTACTGTAGGCCAGACACCGTAGCAAATACAGTTTTCACAGCTCCAGGCCAGAGGGCTTCATGGAGAACCTGTGTGAAGGGGCCCTTGAGCTGAAATGAGTGAGTGAGAAAGAGTAGTCGTGGGACGGGCCAGGAGGAGTGGGTTCCATGCAAGGAGAACAGTGCATATGAAGGTCTTAAGTCAGAAAAGAACGTGGCTTATTTGAGAACCAGCGAGGAGTCTCTTGGAACAAGAGAAGATCCGAGAGGTTGGATGACACCGATTTAGAGCCCTGGGAAGAAGGGTTTCAGGCAAAGGAGCTGTTTGCACTGGCTTTCAGTTGAAAGTAAGGCGATCGTGTTGTGTGGCCTTACACATGCTCCTGTTTCCCCAATGTGATTTTAAGTTGAAGAGGAGTTCCGTGGCCCAAAAAGTTTATAACCCAGTCTTTCTGAAAGGAAAGTTTTTGTTATCGCAGGACTTCTCAGAGCCTTTAATGAGTGCTGTTCATTGTAACTCTCAAAACATAGGATGATATCATATATAATGTGGACTGTCAGGCTCTTGTGACCTGGGAACCTGTTTTAGGGGAGCATCTGGGAGACTAGTGTTGGATAGAACTGACTTTGGGAAGCACTGAGCTTTGTTAAAGGGGGCTGTCTAGTAGTACCTAGTCATCCCACATCCTCCCTTTGGCATCATTTACCCCTAGTGCCTCCCTGAGTAGACTCTACAAGTACATCTATTTGCCTCTCTGCTTGTGTTTCCTATTATAGTCAGAGGAAGTTGTCAGAGACCTTGGATAGTCCACGATCCAGAGGACCATCTCTATGGTGATTAGTAGGGCTTAGATTTGTTCATAGTGAAGACCAGCCCCATGGCAGTGTTACTCGGCTTTATTTCATGTTTGTTCCTAGTTCTTACTAGATAAGAGCTCTAATGAAGTAACGGTGTTTTGACCCAGAGACAGACTTGGGCAGTGGTTTTTGGAATATTTTTTTGGTGGTGGTGGGGGTGGTAGCCTCAGATCAGACAACTTTAAGATGCGTGAAATCTCCGTTTCTTACCTTGTGGGACCTGGAGAGCTCACTGAGGTTATAGGTCTGTGGGTTTAACACACTCGTCAGGGTTTAGAAGAGTCCTGGGGGTTTCTATCCCTGTTACATTGATGAGTGGTTTACGGCCAGGGTTTGGGTGAGAGACTTTGAGTTGCTTCTTGGTGGCTCCTGTGGAGAGACATCTTTGCACTGTAGTGTCTGAAGCAGCAGGGTCCCCTGGCTGACTGCTGTTCCGTCTCTCTGCTGTGTCGCTGTCTGCCTGCCTTATCAGTCACTTGCTCCCAGTGAGGAGGAAACTTTCTTTCCATTACCGTGACCTTTGATTTTAAAAAATCAGTTCAGCAGAGACAGGCTGCTCAGTGATGAGCTGGCATACAGGCCTGGGGTGGGTAGGAACTTGGAGAGAGGTGCCAGGCCAGATGCTTGAGGAAGTGAGTGCTCTCGACACGGGAGTGAGGGGGGCTGGCACAGGCAGCCCCTGGGATTTTCCAGGAGCGGCTCAGCACTTCTCAGCAGAGGAGAACTCCTCTTGAGGTGGCGTCTTTGAGGCACTCAGGGAGCCTCCCGATGCAGTCCGGGTCCCACGCCCTGACGCAGCTGCACGTCCTCTCTCCTGCGAGGAGCCCCAGCGCTGTGCTGAGCCCTCATGCTTCGGTTGCGGTGGCTAAGCTGGGGGTGCGTGGGGGCTGTACGCTGGCAGTGGTTCAGCGGTCCGTGGCGTGTGGAGGCTCTGGATGGCGGTGAGGGCGGCTGGCGCTCGCTCCCACTCAACCTCGTGCTCCGTCTGCTGTGTGCCGTTACCACCAAGGACGGGCTGGGATGGTCATCAGGTTTTGATGTGAGTTTTCTTTTTTTTTTTTAATTTTTAAGACTGGCTAAAAAAGGAAAAATGGATACAAAGAGGCACAGAGTAAAAAGTTTTACTTCCTCTGATCGCCATGCTCCTGTTTTCCACCCACTCCTTACAGACAGTTTTATTAGTTGCTTGTATGTCTTTGGGACTATTTATGCAAACATAGGTCAGTATGACTGCCTAGTCTTTTTTTTTTTTTTTTTGGTCTCTTCTTTATGCAAAAGGTAGGAAATGACTTGAAAGAGCTTTTTAATGAGAAACTAGTAATGTCATCCAGAGTCCACATCCCTGCCCCTATGGAAGCCTTTCCTTTTCCCCAGGTTTGGTTCCGGCAGCCTGGCCTTGAGGCTCCGTCCTCCTAAGCCACCTGGTGGCCATGAGACGCCACTGCACCCAGGGAGCAGGGGCCCCTGCATTGAGTTTCAATCAGGGCTTCTCACAGGTGCCAGTGCCCCAGGGGTCTTGCTGAGATATACTGTCTGATGAAGGAGGTCTAGGGTGGAGCCCAGGGACTCAGCATTTCCAATAAGCCTCTCCTGTAATGTCAGTGCTTATCCTTCGTGAGTAACATGGGGATAGAAGCCCAGCTTCTCAATCAACCTCAGCATCTGGAGAGATTTAGAAGTTACTAGTGCCCGGACCCCCACCCCCGTGATCCTAGTGTGGCCTGAACGCCACGGATGATTGTGACGTGCAGCCATGTTTGGAAGCACAGACTTAGAGTAGGAGCCGCACTCTTGCTGGGGGAAGGTTTTAAGGCTGGTGTGAACACTTGCAGTTATTTAATTCCTTTTATGAATAGCTATAGTTCGTCTCAGAAAGCATCGACAGAGATTTGGCAGCGATCTAGGCCAGCTCTCTGACTTGAAGGCTGAGGAGCACTGCTGGTAGTTGGATCAGCCAGAGCCGCCCCGTGAAGTGTGGGGCAGGGCAGTCTTGGCAGCTGACTCCCAGTCAGGCCATTTGCTGTTTTCCTACCTGAGTGTTAATTATGCTATAGGGTTTTTTTGATATTTTGGTGGTGTTAGATTTTAAAAGTCATAGCTAAAATAAAAGTGGGGAGGGTCCCTCATGTGACTGTTTGAATAGATACCCAGATAGTATTATCAGAATCCATTGTCAGAACACTGACGAGAAATCCCTGAGATTTGGGGCTTCCCAGCTCTGCAAGCAGTATCTGGGACCTGGCAGTTGTTACTAACTAGCTGTGTCCTTCCTTTTTCCCTGTATGTTCATGAGTTCTCTTAGTGTTTGAGTGCCTTTGTGTTCTAGACCCTGTGCTGGATGGACAGTAGTAAATCAGCTGTGAATTGCTCCATCTGCAGAGACGCTGGACAGTAATCCTCAGTCACACTTTTTAAAACTACCAGAGCCTTCCCAAGTCTAGGAATGGGGCAGAGCGGGAAGTAAGCAAGTTAGGAAAGTCATATTTCCTAAGAAAGTGATGATGGGCCAAAACGGAAGGATGAGCAGAAGTTGGGGTGACAGTGTCTTAGGCAGAAGATACATGAGGTCTAGCGCCATGACCTGGTTTAGGAAGAAGGAAGATCAGTAGCCAGAATCAGGGCGTTCATGGCGCTGGATGGAAGGATGTGGTATGAACCTGTGGCCCCAGCGCATGGACTTAAGGCCAGTGTTCTCAGAGCACAGGAAAGTGTGAAGAGTTTGAAGTGACACTCCTCGTGGCTCAGCATCTTGGCGCGATCCCTCTGACCAAGGGGTGTATTCAGTGCCAGAGGTGTAGGAGGTCTCCTTCTGAAAGTTTCCACGAAGGGCCCTGGTGGACGCTGCTCATGCCCTCTTCTGTTTTGCAGGAAGATCCCGCCCGTTCCCAGTACCACATCGCCCGTGTCCACACGTGTTCCTCACCGGACAAACTCTGTGCCGACGTCACACTGTGGGGTTAGCTACCTGGCAGCAGCCACCGTGTCACCTTCCCCTGTCCCGCTCTCGTCCACCTGCGTGTCCCCCAGCAGTAAGTCGGTCCCAGCTCACGGCACCACACTGAACGCCCAGCCCGCCGCCTCTGGGGCTGTGGACCCTGTGAGCAGTATGCAGTCCAGACAAGTGTCTTCCTCCTCCTCCTCCCCCTCCACGCCCTCCGGCCTGTCCTCCGTGCCCTCCTCCCCCATGGCCCGGAAACCTCAGAAGCTGAAATCCAGCAAGTCTTTGCGGCCCAAGGATTCTTCTGGTAACAGCACGAACTGTCACAACGCCAGTAGCAGCGCCGGCGGCGGCTCAGGAAAGAAACGCAAAAACAGCTCCCCCCTGTTAGTGCCCTCGTCCTCCTCCTCGTCATCCTCGTCCTCTTCTTCTCATTCCATGGAGTCTTTTAGGAAAAACTGTGTGGCTTACTCTGGACCTCCGCACCCCGCAGCAGTAGCCTCTGCCCCGGGCATCAGCCTCAACTGCGTGGCCAGCCGAGCGAACTCGGTGGGTGGCCGGCACGAGCAGCCGGGGTGCCGGGGCACCTCCAGCGGGAACCCCTGCGAGTCCATCAAGAGGATGAGCGTGATGGTCAACAGTGGCGATTCCACACTCTCCCTCGGCCCCTTCGTGCACCAGGCCGGCGGTGAGCTACCCGTCAACTCCCACGGCGCCTACCCGCACTCACACACTCCTCTGGACAAACTCCTAGGAAAGAAAAGAAAGTGCTCACCCGGCTCGAGTGGTGTCAACAGCAGCGGCGGCAGCAGCAAGCCCACCAAGGTGGCCAAACTGCCGGCCGTGAACAACGTCCACGCGAAACACGTGGGCCCCAGCCCGGGGGCACCAGGGCTGACGAACAGCTCCCTCCTCCATCAGGTAGGACAGGGCCTGGGGGCCCCGTGGGGAGGCTCGTGGCCTCTCCCTTGACATGGTTGATCAACTCAGAGATCTGTGCGGTCGGTTTGGTGGGTTTGCCTAAAAGCAAGTGTCCGGCTTCACGGTGTCTTTTAAGAAAAGGCCGAGTTGAAGGCCAGATGAAGGTCACACGGGCGCCTCTCTGCCAGACTCTCTGATGACTCGGAAGATGCTCCTGGCTAAGGAGGCCACACCAAGTGCATTTCAGCAGCTGGGGCGGTGGACACCGTCCTGCATGATGGTGGGGCCCTCCGTGTCCTGGAGCGCAGTCCTTTCGTACGTTTTTCTGAAGAAAGCTGGGCGAAAATCAAGCTGATGTGGAAAGGGATGATTTAAATTTGAAAAAGGCTGTTAATATTTTTCCCATCAAAGAGTTTCAGATTTTCTTGTTAATTCCCTCCCTCTGTGTTCTCCTTCCTGTTTTCCAAGGAGGCAGGGAAGCAGAATTTAACTATGGCAGAGCAGAAGACTAATATCTCATTGAAGTTACAGATTGAAAAGAAACCTGAATGTGACCTGTTTCTAGAAAAGGGCTTGTCGGGCATCGGATTTGTTACTGACCATGGTTTCTCTGGCTGTGTCTTGTCTCCTCCCCACTCCTCCTCCGGCTGCTGTTTGCTCCTGTGGCCAGTTCCTCCACCTTCCTCTTTGTTCTGTCCAGCTCCTCTCTCATCTTGTCATTTCATTCAGCAGAGCACTTTCTGTCTTTGCTTACAAGCAGGAATTTCAGCAGCATCACCCTCAGAGCTCTGCTTTAAAATGTGAGGCTCTTTTTGTTGGTTTGGTTTTGTTTTCCCTTCCTCATCTTCAAAACTGAACATAAATGTCAGACTAGAACTTGTCCAGAAAATACCAAGAAGTTTCTTCATGAGACAGAAGTTTCCCTCCAGTATATGTGTGAATGAAAACTCGGCGCCAAAGGTGTGGGGAAAATAATGACGCATGAATTTCAGTAGCAGCTGCTTCAGTTCTTCTCTTTGAGCCACAAATACATACGGGCTATTTGTGTGTCGTTTGGGCCTTTGAACAGGATTCCTGGACAAGTGAAAACTTCTTGATTTATAGTTTAATGATAAGCATAAAAATGCACTGCAAACCCTGTAAGAATCCATCCCTTAGTAATACCCTTCTGAGCATGGTTTCCCGATTCATGTGAATCCCGGGAGGGAAGTCCCACTGCACGCACCCCTGTCACAGAGCGGGCCGTCTTCACACGGAAGCCGCTGCAGACCAGACCGCCCCCTGTGTCCGGGCAAGGTGGAGAACTGGCGAGTGGGCGCCTCGTCTGCACAGAGCGGCGACTCCCAGAAACTTGCTCTAATTTCAGAGAGAAACTGCGCATCTGAACCTTCATGAGAAATTTAACCATTTTCCAAAGCTCTGTAGTTTTTTTTTTTTCATTTTGTCTTGATCTGGTGAAGCCCACACATCTCTCACCTAAGTTTGGCTCAGGAGCTACCCGTTTGCCACCTCTCATTTCCACCATCTGAGGAGGACTACGTCCCCCTTGGACAAACAGCCCATGTTTAGGTTCTTTTCCTTAAAAGCAGTTTCACGTCATGTTTGTATTTGAGAAAGGTTTTCTCTGTGCAGTGGAATACTTTCTGTTACGCTACACAAACTCGGTGGGCGGGGGGGGGGGGGGGGGGGTGGGGAGGGTGTGGGGCATGGCTACAGACCACAGGATGGACGAACTGCCCAAAAAAGTATTGCATATTTTTACATCCCTGATCATTTAGCTGCAAGAGGCAACCAGTAGCTTTCTTCAGACTATCAAAGGGACCCATGCCTCCAAAATGCTGTACAGAAGTCTGCTCTTAGACCACTAGGGGCCTGACCTCGCTCTTCTCCATGGAGCAGATTTTAGAGCCGAGGTAACTGGGCTGGTTTGAGTCCCTTCAACAGCAGAATCGGGGGACCTGCTGGGGAGCCTGGGAGGTATTGCTGAGTGCCCGCCCAGCCCCTGAGTCAACTTGTGGGCTTTGCCACCAAGGACCTAAAAATAGCTCACTGCAGGCCAGCGAAGGCCAGCGTCCCCTCTCCCTGCCTCCCCTCCGCCTTGGGTGTGAGCTTTCACACCTGTGTGCTGGCCCATTTGACCTTGTTCAATTCTCAGTTGACAACCTGGAAAAGCCTCAAGGAAGCAGCATCCGTAAATAGAACCAAAAGGCAAACATGTGAGCCTTTTCTCTAAGCTAGAAACCCAGGCTGCATCTCTTCTGGACTGTTTTCTGAGAGCCAGTCTCTTAGAAGGGTTGTGCCCAAGGTCGTTGGAGACTGTTGAAAGCTAAAACCAAGTTCTCTAGCTGCCTGCTCCTGGCACGGCCCAGGCAGAGGAGACATGAGCGGCGCATGGCCTTGGGAGTACCTTTTTAGAATCAGAGCAGGGCTGGGGACAGCCGCTTACTTACCTTTCGATGTCTCCCCACCCCCCTCTTTTTTGAAAGCCAAAGGCCCGTCCCTGACAGCTGGAAATAGCATGGGGAGGAATAATGTGGACACTTTTGACGACAAGTTACACCTCCACTCAGCACTCTGGATTCCACGACACCTTTGAGTCTGTTTTCCCAGCCTCCTGTGGGCCTCGAGGGTAGAAATCTGCTGGGCCGTTGTTTTAACGAGGATGCCCCTGAAGCTTTGTCTGTAGCAGTGAGTACTCGTTACAGGACACTGGATCAAGTCCAGCCACCAAGTTGCTTTTATCAGTGTTAGAGGTCTGGACGGCTTGCTGCCACCTGTGAGAAGTTCCTGTCTCGTTGTTGCACCTCCAGTGTATCACCGAGCCGCTCTTGGAGGAGGTTGGCTGGCGCAAATGTCTTGACAAGAGTGTGACTGTAGTCTTTGCTCCCTCTCTCCCTCCCTCACTCTCTCCCTGCCTAGGTCTTCCCTCACCCTGGCATCTATAGGTCCCAGGTCCCTCTCCAGCAGTCAGATACTGTAACTGGAGAGACCTCTGGGGGCAAGCAGAGCTGCACCCTGAGCAGCCCTCTGGAGAAGGGAGTCTGTGGCTAGGTGTTTACATCGGGAGTCCGGAATGGAGTGTGGACGTTAGTGTGAGGCGCCGTGATAAAAGAGCCTGTGTTTTCGCCCAGCCTTTTGCAAGTAATTTGGGATCAGAAGCCATCAGAAGTTTTTCATGTGTGAACTGGTTTAAAAGCCATTGATGGCCAGAGAGCAAGGATACACCAGTGTAGAGGCTTACTTTTCATGGTACAAAAGCAATTCTGTGTGAATTTAAAAAAAGAAAAGAAAATGCAGACAATTTTGATATGGAAAGCCAAATTTTGGTGGGAGGGGGCAGATAAAAATCACTGTGGGGGAAAATTTTCCACGATTTCCAAAGAGATTGATTTTTTTTTTTAACCTTTGTTTTCATGTTAAACAATATGATTAGGCCAGTTGTCCTGCCCAGGCTCCTGTTTTTAAAAATTGCCTTTGTAACATGAAATAACTGGGATGCAGCAGAATCTGTCACTCACCAAGTCACTGGAATACTTAGATGTTTCCAAGGCACTCTGTGTGTTCCCCTCAACCTCTTTGGATCCTGTCCTGGGACTAAGTGTCAATTTCTGCTTGGAGCACTCCCGGTGTTGTGCGTATCTACACCCCGTATCCTGCCGCTGCACACGTTTCTGGGGATGCCATTGAGGTGGGCAGCAGGCATCCAGGGCGGGGCGCAGGTGACGGCACCCATGTGGAGGTGGTGAGGTGCTCCGTGACATACCTCCTTTCTTGGGATTAATGCCTGTGATGTTCCTGAGGGTTTCAGAGACCACCCACCCACCCAGAATGTTTTTTCTAGTACTTAACCCCCAGAGAAAGAGTTTGATAGGTTAAGGCATCTCTGCCTGAGAAGGTGCCATTGAATTTGAGGGGATGAGCTGGAGCTTTTCAATAGATGATTCCACCGGCACCTCCTGAAAGGAGAACCAGGCATTTCGCTTAGAGGAACACAGGAAGTTGCCAACCACAGGGTAAATTTCCCAAGGCTCCAGTCGTGGCCCCGGGTAGAGCCAGGACAGAGCCAGTCATTGCATCTATTTTCCTTACAATTCTTGGGTTACAAACTTCAGATTCAGGGAATTTTCAGTCAACAACAGGTAGAATGAATAAATACTTGGTTACCAGCCTAATAATGTGAATCGCTACAGAATTATTATGTAAGATAACAAAGTTTATGGAGATACTTTAGCTATAAATTGATGTAAAATATTGATTCTTTTTTTTAAAGGAAGGGGAGAACAGTATCTTGTTCAGTTATTATGCAATCAATTAGTAAATGTTTTTAA
Organism: Bubalus kerabau; assembly: GCF_029407905.1. Taxonomy (NCBI): domain Eukaryota; kingdom Metazoa; phylum Chordata; class Mammalia; order Artiodactyla; family Bovidae; genus Bubalus; species Bubalus kerabau. Next base: position 39,195,693 of record NC_073643.1, on the reverse strand, counting down.
AATGATACTGTAAGAGAACTTGTAAGAAGAGTGCACAGATGGGCCCATTTGGTGTGGTTAGGAGAGGTTGGTCTGGTTTTTCATCCCAGGAGAGGGACAGAAGGAGGTAAGAGGAAATCAGAACGTACCTAGCTGATTCCTCAGTGACAAGTGCAATGGGGGATGGGTAGAATTTATTTTCAGAGCCAAGGGGACTTGATGGTTATAAATAAAGTTGCTTTTAGTGATGGAATTGTAGACAGATCATGTTGTTCCAGAAGATGTGAATAGGACCCATGATAGAAAGTTGACTCAGAATAATGTAGATATTTACATAAGCAAATTTTGATCCTTTGATTTCTTAGATTGAGGTTTTAATTTCATTATTGTCTCCCGGTAGTACACAGAGCATCGGGATTAGGAAATTAGCCATTTTGGACTCTGCCTGCCACAAACAGACCTATTCTAAACAGTGCTATTAAATTTTAGACTGTTGTTCAAATATTTTTATTTTCTCCTACAACTACTTTTTATTATAATGAACAAGTAAGACCATTTAAAACACGGGAGTACAAGTATTTTTTTGAACTAAATTAACTTGCAGAAACCAAATTTGCAGTGGTTGGGTTGTTTCTAGACAGACTTTGGTATCAATTTAAAACCAAGATAATTTTTATATTCTTTCCAATAGAATTTCGTGACAACTCCTGCAGTTTTCTTAACTTACAAAAAAGAAAAAGTGCTGCAATGATGAACAAAGAATTATACGAAAACCTACTTTTGTATCTTTATTTTGGAATTTCTTGTTCTATTATAAATATGGAACTATCCCTATTTGAGAAGACATATTTTGTTAAAAATGAATTGTACATATTTAAATATGTATTTTTGCACAGGTCTTTTTTTCTGATATCCTGTTTTGGTACAATTGAGATCATCTAGTATTTATTTATTAATTAATAAAAGTAAATACCTTTTTATAATTTGAAGTGGTTCACTGCCAAGCCAATAGTTCTAGGACCTGCCTCCTTTACCATGTAAGGGACGCCTCTGTTCTGTGAAAGTCTTCTGTCCCTTTCAGTGTCTCGGGAGTGGATTCATGCAGATGAAGTGGGCATTGCTTCTCCCTAGTTGCTTGATTTCCCTGTAGACTACATGTAACAAGTGACACACTGCTTTTCTTTTGTTATGTGTGAGAGTGAGTGTGTGTGTGTGTGCGCGCCCCGAGCACATGGGTGTTAGTATGTGACGTGATTAAAACTAATGGGAAAAACACAAAACTGAAAGTGCCTGAACCTAGTTTTAAGCTTAGACAGATTCTTTAAAAAGACTTGAATGTTCAGTTGAACTTTTTTGGAGTTTGCTTTTTCCACCTAAATATTGTTACTTAAATTTTAGGGGAGGAGTTGAAAACCACCAAATGCTGGTAATTTTATAAGGTATTTTAAAATCAAGACCTTTTGGTTCACAGGAATTCAACTGGCGATGAATTGCCCAGTGGCACCAAGGGTTACAAATCTTCTGTCAGCCAGCAACTTAACAGCGTGTCCGTTTTGTTATTCACTCGTGAAATGCAGAGTTTAAAATAGAATATTTAAAATATTTTGTATTCCAAAAAATATAATACAGAGTACCTCTGAGAACATTGAAAAAAAAATGTATAATTTGAAAAAATGTAACTTATAAAGGCAGCTGTCTTCCTGCAAGAGTTCTGTTGCCAAGGAATTTCTTAATGTCTCTCATTCTGTCCTGCGGTGGGGGGGAAAGTTGGGCTTTGGAAAAATGATTGTTAAAAGTTTCATTATGTTTAGCAGAAAAATAATCATTTTTACATTTTGTGTAAAACCTTTTACATTTTCAGATCATTTAAAGGAGCACTACATACTGTCAGTGTGAGCATAGGGCCTTGAAAGCATTTTGCCGGTTTCTTTCTTTTTTTTTTCCTTCCCTTTGAGCTTGGTTATAAAAGCAATCTCCTGTTTAAAATGTGTGAATAGTTTGATCATTTGTACACATAATCAAGAGCATCTCAGCTGGACTTTTTGTTGGCTGCTGTATAGACCATGAACAAATGTCAAGGGATAGAGGATTACTTTGGATATTTAAAAGAGAAGAAGAAATATATAGTCTATTTGTTTTGTAACAAGTTCTGTAAATAAAATAATTTATACTATTTATAAGAAAAGTTGTGCTTTGCTTTATGAGAAATTAGTTTGTGGAACAAACATGTTAACGGGCAATAAAACTAGGATTTCTCAATAAATAAGGTTGGCTGCATGAAATGTTTCACATGTTTCTGCCTCGTTGTGATCCTGAACCTCTCCCGATCTAGTCTGACTCTTCATTTTTAACATCAGACACCCTTGTAAAGCCCCTTCCTTCAGCTTCCCTTCCGTGCAAGCTACAAACTTCAAGGGCTTAGGATGTTTTGGGCACAAAACCTCACCATGGGTAAATTAATAACTGGCTGAACAGTGAGCACCGCTGTATTCTCGCCCTGGAGGTTTGTCAGCAGAAGGAAATCGATAGGGTGAGAAATGCATTCTGTTTGTATTATTTGATGGCATGTGGTCAGTTTTGATTGCAGGTAAGTCTGTGTGTGTGTGGGTATTTAATCTTTATTTTACATTGGAGTATAGTTGATTAACAGTGTTGTGTTTGTTTCAGGTGTACAGCAAAGAGATTCAGTTATATGTATACAGGTATCCTTTTTCAAATTCTTTTCCCATTTAGGTTGTTACAGAATATTGAGAGAGGTAAGTTTTTATCCCAAGTGGGTCTGGTTTCTTTCTATCTTTTTTTTTTTTTTTAACATACCTCCCTCTCTGGCAATACAAGTATATTAGTATTAGGCACAGCATAATCTTTCATCTCAAGAAATTTGGCCATTTTTACCATTTGCAAACCATTCTTACAAATTCCAAATTATTTTTGTTGCTTAAAAGACTAAGGGAAGCAATGGATCTGTGGACTGGAATAAAGGTGAGTAATTACAGGAAGGGGTCAGGCTGGCTTCAGTCCCCACTGCCCTGCTCCATGGACTTGCATTCCATCCTTAGATCAGCTGACTGTTCAAACTCATTCTTAATAAATTCCCTATAAGTAACTCCTTTCACTTTGGATGTCCCCCTGAACGTCCCAGGAGAAGGTTCACTCACTTGTCCTCTCGTGCTTTTCTCACTTCTGTTCTCTTGCAGGTAACCTGACCGGGGACAGCAGGAGATTATCCCAGTTCACTGAGCAGGGGATTGGCAGTTTTGGATCTTGACCTGAAGGAATCAACCGGCCGAACCAGACGGAGGGAGCAAAGTGGGCCAGCACAGGTGGGAAGACACACAGACTGGAGGAAGGTTCTGGCTGAACGGGGAGGGGGCCGACAGGGTAGGAGCAGATGGCACCAGATCTCAGGACCTTTCATGTCGGGACCTGCATCCGTAGGAGCGTGCGATTCAACCGGATGTCACTGTCAGAGCCCAGAGATTTTCACAGCCCAGTCCTAGCACATTGTAGCTGCTGAAGGTAAAAGCCATTCACATCTGTGCTGGCGACTGTGGAAAATCAAAGAAGCACTTAAACCTCTTTCCCTTTTTCTCACATTTTCACTCTTGCCTAATCTCTGTCTTTAGCCTTTACTCTCCACCCCTCAAGTCCTCCTCATAAAACTCTGCCCTAAATCAGAGCTCAGGTTCTGTGACTTCTGACTCCACTGTCTGCCCTCACAGTCCTCTCTTTCTCGTAAGAAACACTTGCTCCTATTGTGAGTGAGATGTATTAAATGAGTCTAATATGTATATTTTAATCTCTACCACATAGGACCCTCCCAGGTCAGAATGGACAGATGAGAACCCAGGGACAAAAATAACTGATAAAGCTGTTGTAGTGATCCAGGTAGCAGCCATTAAGTTTCTAAACTAAGACAGTGACCATGTGGATAAAGTGGAAACTTATTCAAGGATCTTTTAAAGGTAAAACTAACAGATTTTGAGGTCTCATATGGGGAAGAGGGAGGCTAAGGTAATTTAGAGATTTCTGGCTTGGCCAGGTTGGTTGAGCCTTAAATGAAATACATGTTGTGGTGATAGAGAAGGAAGACACTGCAATGAATTTGAGTTGCCTGTGTAATACCCAGTGGCTATGTATGTACAGTCTGGAGCTTAAGAGACAGATTTGAGCATAAAATAGAATTGTAGGGTTGCCTTTCACTAGGAGTAGATGAGTTCACCTAGGAGAAATAGGTAGCAATCTGACTTGTTATTAGTTTAATGCTCATCAAGTTGGAGGCTGATGCCCCAGATGTGGTGGTGAGCACTTTGCATCCCTTCTGTCTCTCAAATCCCCTAACAGAGTGCGTACTTCAGTGCTCCTTCTCTTGCTGATGAGCAGCTTCCTAAAAGCTAAGTGTCTCTGCCCCACAGGGCCAGCCTTTGAATTCAGGTCTGTCAGATTAGCAGTTCTTAATTTTTTTTTTTTTCCTTTCTGTAGAGTCTCAGGATCACATGAAAGAAATCATAGCTTCTGTCTGACAGAGGCATGAGCACCCCACCTTCTATGTTCCTTTTCCATAAGATTTCTTAAGATTTCACAAACTTAAAGCCCATGCTCCATGGCCAGAGAGAGAAGACAGCCCAAAACGAAACCCTGGAAAAGAGAGTGTTTTGGTGAAGACAAACAGAGGCAGTACCAGAGACATCAGGGAAGGCAGAGAAGGATGCAGTCGAGTTGGTTTAATTAGAAGTTTAGACCATTTTATCTTATTTATCAACCCTATCCACCCACTTAGGTGATTTGTTTTTCTTTTTTTTCTTCTGCTTCTTTCTCCAGGATAACTGGAATCAGTGTTGAGATGAAAAGTTAGACCCTGGCCTGGGCAGGGAGACTGCTGAAGAATTAAAAATATGAGTGTGGCCAAGTGACGGCCTCATCTGGGTATTCAAGGAAGAACGGGGGGCTGCCATGTAAGTCCATGCAGGCCCCTAAAGATGTTGTATTTGCACTTTCCCTCTTGTTATGTCTTATGATCCTCCTTCTGGGTAACTTGTCTATGATCAGACCAGTTCAGTGATCGTTCAGAGTTACGGAGCACGGTCCATGTTCAGTTTTATATGGCCAGTAGTGAAGAAGGGCTCTCTGTGTCCAAGACACAGAGATCCAGAATTAGCACAGTGACACACGACTAGGTCAGGAAGCAAAGGCATAGGACAGTAGGGCCCAAGTGGCAGTCCAGGTTGCATTTTCAAAAGCAGGGCTGTTCAGAGGTGTTTGTGATCCTCGGTCCTGAGTGAGACCCTGACGGTGGATAGAAGTGGCGTGGAGGAAAAGAGCGCTGGGGTGAAGGCTTGGGGAGTCAGCCGTCACTGTACAGGTTGTCTTTTCCAGAGGCGTTAGACTTGAGAGGGAGTCAGAGCCAGCTGCTCGGGTTTGGAGTGAACGGGACATGGTGGCTTAGAGTTCTCAGGGTGGTGAGCACAGTGAGTGCTGGGTAGTGAGCAGCTTCATCGAGAAGGCATTTTGAATGAGGGTGGAAACTTAACGGCCAGCAGAGAAGCAAGGCAGTAGGGAACTGTGGACATCATCTTGGCCCCAAGTTCCTAAGGTGTAGATGAAAGAAGATCCTCTAAGCCAGAGGGTTTCAAGAAAAATAGAGTCCTCAAAAACCTAGTATAGAGTTTTACCAGTACCCACCTAACATGCCTCTTGAGACACCTGTTTGCAGGTCAGGAAGCAGCAGTTAGAACTGGACATGGAATGACAGACTGGTTCCAAATAGGAAAAGGAGTACATCAAGGCTGTACGTTGTCACCCTGCTTATTTAACTTCTATGCAGAGTACATCATGAGAAACGCTGGGCTGGAGGAAGCACAAGCTGGAATCAAGATTGCTGGAAGAAATATCAATAACCTCAGATATGCAGATGACACCACCCTTGTGGCAGAAAGTGAAGAAGAACTAAAGGGCCTCTTGATGAAAGTGAAAGAGGAGAGTGAAAAAGTTGGCTTAAAGCTCAACATGCAGAAAACTAAGATCATGGCATCCGGTCCCATCACTTCATGGCAAATAGATGGGGAAACAGTGGAAACTGTGGCTGACTATTTTTCTGGGCTCCAAAATCACTGCAGATGGTGATTGCAGCCATGAAATTAAAAGACCTTTACTCCTTGGAAGGAAAGTTATGGCCAACCTAGACAGCATATTGAAAAGCAGAGACATCACTTTGTCAACAAAGGTCCATCTAGTCAAGGCTGTGGTTTTTCCAGTGGTCATGTATGGATGTGAGAGTTGGACTATAAAGAAAGCTGAGCACCTAAGAATTAATGCTTTTGAACTGTAGTGGTGGAGAAGACTCTTGAGAGTCCTTGGACTGCAAGGAGATCCAGCCAGTCCATCTCAAAGGAGATCAGTCCTGAATATTCATTGGAAGGACTGATGCTGAAGCTGAAACTCCAGTACTTTGGCCACCAGATGCGAAGAGCTGACTCATTTGAAAAGACCCTGATGCTGGGAAGGATGGAGGGCAGGAGGAGAACGGGGCAACAGAAGATGAGATGATTGGATCTAATCTCAAGATGAGATGATTGGCATCACCGACTCAATGGACATGGGTTTGGGTGAAATCTGGGAGTTGGTGATGGTCAGGGAGGCCTGGCGTGCTGTGGTTCATGGCGTCGCAAAGAGTCAGACACGACTGACTGAGTAAACTGAACTGAGAGTCCTCAAAAACCTAGTATAGAGTTTTATCAGTACTAATAATACCAGTGATTGCAGAGGCTCTTTGGAAAAGCAGATCTCTGGTTAACTTCCTAAAGAGAGGGTTGATAAAGTTGTCAGGGCGCCACCTGTTGGTAAGACTAAGTGATCACTTCCACAAGGCAGTGTCAGGATGTATGATACATAATTGCTGGAATGAAGGCTGACTCATCACCAGCTAGTTGTACCTTCTATTTCTTACATCCAGTGTACACAGGGTAGATTATGCCATTACAAGAGATTTCTGAATGACAGGACGTCACCCTCCCCCTTGACCATGTACTTCAGGGTTATAATGGCCTGGACTGAACTGACATGCATTCTTTATAATTTTTTTTATCACTCTTTTTCAAAGCATTTTTAAAATTTTTAATTGAAGGATAATTGCTTTACAATGTTCTGTTGATTTCCGCCATATATCAACATGAATCAGCCAAAGGTCTACATATGCCCCTTCCCTCCTGAACCTGCCTCCCGCCCCATCCCAGCCCTCCAGGTTGTCACAGCCCACAAGGCCGAGCTCCCCGCATTATACGGCAGATTCCCACCAGCTGTCTCTTTTGCGTGTGGTCACGTGTATGTCTCCATGCTACTCTCTCAGTTCATCCCTCCCTCTCCTTCCCGCACTGTGTCCGCAAGTCTGTTCTCTGTGTCTGCATCTCCATTGCTGCCCTGCAATTAGGTTCATCAGGACTGTCTTTCTAGATTTCTCATATATGCATTAATATATGCTATTTGTTTTTCTCTGACTTACTACTGTATGTAATAGGCTGTCCGTTCATCCACGTCACTAGAACTGACTCAAATGCATTGCCTTTTATGACTAATATCCTGTTGTATGTATGTACCACACTTTGTTTATCCATTCGGACTCGAGGTTGCATCCATGTCCTGGCTATTGTAAATAGTGCTGCAGTGAACACGAGTACGTGTGCCTTTTACCACTGTGATCTTCTCAGAGCATGTGCCCAGTAGTGAGGTTTCTTGGTCATATGGTAGTTTTTATTCCTAGTTTTTAAAGATCTGTCCATATTGTTCCCCATAGTGGCTGTATCCGTTTATGTTCCCACCAACAGCGTGTCACGCATTGCTCATATCGTTTGTAGGTCTTCAAAAATGGAAGAATAGTGTACGCCTGTGACTCTCTGCCTTCAAAGCCAAAACCAGTGATTATTGGAGCATTTCATGTTTTCACACAGGAATGTAACTTCATTTCCGCATAGCTGCTTTGAAGGTAAGAGGTTTGTCATTAACAACTGTGAGTTTTTGAAGCATTACAAACATGCAGGATTACAACAGCCTCCTGTCTTTTCATCCTGAAATCAAGGACCGATGTCAAGCGTCAACTCCTAATCATCTTCAAAAACAGGCTCCCCTCCCCACCTTTTTTTTGTTCAATGGTTTTTTAAATTGCACCTTTTGCCTTTTTTAAATTGAAGTATAGCACATTTACAGTGTTGTGCCATTCTCCCTGTGCAGCAGAGTGACTCAGTTTTACACATACACATTCTTTTTAGGTAATCTTTTCTGTTATGGTTTATCCCAGCAGACTGAATATAGTTCCCTGTGCTGTACAATAGGATCTTGGAGTTTATTCATTCTGAATGTAATACTTCGCGTCTCCTAACCACAAGTCCTCACTACATCATCTCCCATCTCTCAACCTTGGCAACCAGAAACCTAATCTCTTATGTCTGTGAGTCTGTTTCTGTTCTATTGATAGGTTCACTTGTGCCATATTATGGATTCCGCATGTGAATAATATAATCTTTTATTTGTCTTTCTCATTGGGAATTACTTCACATAGTATGATAATGTCCAGTAGTATTCATGTAGCTGCAGTGGCATCATTACATTCCTTTACAGGCTTAGTCATCCTCCACTGTACGTACACCACCGCCTGAAGGTGGGCGCTGGTTGCTTCTAGGTCTTGGCTGTGTGAATACTGTGGTGCCTGTGTCTTTTCGAATTGTGTTCTCTCTCCACTGAGAGGCCTGGGAGTGAGACTACTGGATTATGTTGTAGCTCCATTTTTAGTTCTTTGCTGCTGCTAAGTCGCTTCAGTCATGTCCGACTCTGTGCGACCCCATAGACGGCAGCCCACCAGGCTCCCCCGTCCCTGGGATTCTCCAGGCAAGAACACTGGAGTGGGTTGCCATTCCCCTCTCCAATGTGTGAAAGTGAAGTCACTCAGTCATGTCCGACTCTTAGCGACCTCATGGACTACAGCCTTCCAGGCTCCTCCGTCCATGGGATTTTCCAGGCAAGAGTACCGGAGTGGGGTGCCATTGCCTTCTCCGTTTTAGTTCTTTAAGGAAGACTTATACCATCATAAGTAAGTGGAAGTCGCTCAGTCATGTCCGACTCTGCAACCTATGGACTATGGGATTCTCCAGGCCAGAATACTGGAGTGGGTAGCCTTTCCCTTCTCCAGGGGATCTTCCCAACCCAGGGATTGAACCCAGGTCTCTTGCATTGCAGACAGATTCTTTACCAGCTGAGCCACGAGGGAAGCCTATTATCCATCATGGCTGTTACCAATTGACATTCTTTGAAATGGCATAAGAGGGTTATCTTTTCTCCAGGCCATCTCTGACATTTAACATTGGTAGTCTTTTTGACGATGGCCAATCTGAGTGGTGGGAGGTGATACTTCGTTACAGTTTTAATTTGCAGTTCTCCAAAGGTAACTGACTTAGAGACTCTTTTCATATGCCTTCCAAATAAAAGGAAAGCAACAACAACAAAAAACAATCTGCAGTAAATTAAACTCTGAAAGGTTCACCATGTTTTGCACTGGTTTTGAGTTATCTACCTAAGGACATGCTTAAGGAAGGATGTCCATCACACCCCATGTGCTCAGTCACTCCAGTAATGGTGAACTCTCTGTGACCCAGTGCACTGTAGCCCTGCAGACTCCTCTGTCCATGGGGTTCTACAGACAAAAATGGATCGCCTCCTCTCCTCCAGGGCATCATCCTGACCCAGGAATGGAGCCCCATCTCATGCGTCTCGGGAACTGCAGGCGAATTCTTTATCCACCAAGCCACCAGGAAAACCATTACACCCCAAAGGCCTTGCAATTTGAAGTGCTACTAAACATTCGTTTTTAAGTTGTTCTTATGGGAACAATCGACAAGGCAGCGTAACTTTCTCAGGCCACTTTCGGATTTCTTGGCAACCGGAGCCCTAGAGAAAAGTCATGTTCCTGGGTTGTAGATGAGCGTGGAATGTGCCAGGGCTCAGGCCTCCTTATGTCTTCCTCCAAATCAGCCTCAGACAAAGCCCAAGCCTGTGCAAAAGGCAGTGCTGGGGAGGCCCTGGTAGTCAGGTGGGGAGATGCTGAAGTAGGAGACTGAGGTGGGGACCCACCTTGGGGAGACTGGACAGCACGTGCCTATTCAGAGCTCTCTCAGCCTAGAGGGTCCACTGGTTTTTGAACACATCATGCACACTGTGGTTGAGCCGTGGAGCAGTCTGCCTGGATCTGGAGGGTTGGGGTCCAATCCCCCATGGACCAGGCTCTCCAGGTGCAAGGAGGGCATCTTTTTGGTACATCATCCCCAGCTCCCTCAGCTCCAGCTCAGTCTGGCCTTGGGTCCCAAGTTTGCTCAGGCTTCTGTGGTATGAAAGCAGCCCAGGGTCCCCAGGCCTGAGTGGAATACTGTTCCATTTGGTTTGTTTTGAAAGTTAATATTTCTTGCGTGGTGGATACAGTCCATTTCCAGTGCCGTGTTTGTTTTAGGTGTAGTCACCTGATTCACTTACACCTGTATGTAATTACAGGCTGCTTAGTAGAATTCCCCGTGCTAAAGGCTAGGTCCCTGTGGATTATTTATTGGAGTATTTATTGTATGTATATGACTGTCCATATGATAATCCCTACTTCCTAATTTACAAAACTGAATTTATAAGTTTGTTCATTGGTATCAGTTTTTAGATTGTACCCAATGGAGTTAAACAGCTGTCCTTCTCTGACTGACCTCCCTTAGGATCATCATCAGCATGTCTGTTCATGTTGCTGGAAAAGACTTTTTCATATTTTTTTATTGCTGCAGCATTTGCCAGTGAATATATACATATGAGTGTGTGTGTGTGTGTGTGTGTACCACATGTTTATCCATCTCTGAAAGTGGACACTATGTGTGCACACAGTCTTCAGTTCAGTTCAGTTGCTTGCTCGTGTCCGACTCTTTGCGACCCCATGGACTGCAGCATGCCAGGCTTCCCTGTCCATCACCAACTCCTGGAGCTTGCTCAAACTCACGTCCATTGAGTTGGTGACGCCATCCAACCATCTCATCCTCTGTCGTCCCCTTCTCCTCCCACCTTCAGTCATTCCCAGCATCAGGGTCTTTTCAAATGAGTCCGTTCTTCACATGAGATGGCCAAAGTATTGGAGTTTCAGCTTTAGCATCAGTCCTTCCAATAAGTATTCAGGACTGATTTCCTTTAGGATGGACTGGTTGGATCTCCTTGCAGTCCAAGGGACTCTCAAGAGTCTTCTCCAACACCACAGTTCAAAAGCATCAATTCTTCAGCACTCAGCTTTCTTTATAGTCCAACTCTCACATCTATACCTGACTACTGGGAAAACCATAGCTTTGACTAGACGGACCTTTGTTGGCAAAATGATGCAGTCTAGGGGTGTGATAAATATCGGTGCAGTGAGCACTGGAGCATAGGTGTCTTATCAGATGGTCTGTTATCCACATGCAGAGGCCTAGCATTGAGAAGGCCAGAGATTGTGGTAGCTCCCATTTAGTTTTTGGAGGAACCTTCCTCCTGTTCTGTGTCCTGGCTGTTCCCAGTTATTGTTACCCAAAGAAAATATGAAAGGGTTCTGGTTTCTCCAGGCCCTCTGCAGCATTTATTGTTGGTGGTGTTTTTGTGAATGACTGTTGTGAGTGGTAGGAGGTGGTACCTCATTGTAGTTTTGATGTGCTGCTGCTAAGTCACTTCAGTCGTGTCCGACTCTGTGCGACCCCATAGACAGCAGCCCACCAGGCTCCCCCGTCCCTGGGATTCTCCAGGCAAGAACACTGGAGTGGGTTGCCATTTCCTTCTCCAATGCATGAAAGGGAAAAGTGAAAGGTAAGTCGCTCAGTCGTGTCCAACTCTCAGCGACCCCATGGACTGCAGCCTGCCAGGCTCCTCAGTCCATGGGATCTTCCAGGCAAGAGTACTGGAGTGGGGTGCCATTGCCTTCTCCGAGTTTTGATGTGCAGTTCTCCATTAATGAGTGATCTGGAGCCTGTTTCCTGTGCTTTAAGGTGACCTCTTGAGATTGTCTTCTTGAAGGTTCCCTTTGTTTTGATATGGTCTCCGATTACTCACCCCAGCACATTGCTTGAGGAGAGGGGTCTCTACAGCCCCACAAGCTTTGTGAGTTTGAAGTGCTCTAAAACACTGATTTTTAAGCTGTTGTTACCAGAAGTGCCCACAAGGCGGTAGCATTTTCTCAGGCCCATTAGAAGGCCTGCCGTCTTGTGGACACTTTCCTTATGGCTCAGCTGGTAAAGAATCTGCCTGCAATGCGGGAGACCTGGGTTTGATCCCTGGGTTGGGAAGATCCCCTGGAGAAGGGAAAGGCCACCCACTCCAGTATTCTGGCCTGAAGAATTCCATGGACTGTATAGCCCATGGGGTCGCAAAGAGACACGACTGAGCAACTTTCACTGGCAGCCAGAGCCCTAGAGACAAGTTGTGTTTCTGGGTTGTAGATGAATGGAATGTGCCAGGGCCTGGGTCTCCATGCATCTTCCCCTCTATCTGTACCACCCAGACAAATCCCAAGCCTGTGAAGAAGGCGATTCGGGGATGCTGTGGTAGCCACTTGGGGACATGCCGAGGTAAGAGGCTGTGCTGGGAGCCCATCTCAGGGAGACTGGAACCAGCAGCCTATTTGGAGCGCTTTCTGCCTAGAGGATCCACCGTTTGTGGGGTGTACTAGGCTTGGCTGACCTGTGGGACAGCCTGCCTGGATCTCTAGCGTGAAGTCCCTTCGCCATGGTCCAGGCACTCCAGGTTTGAGGAGGGCTTCCTTCTGGTACACCGTCCCCAGCTGCCTCAGCTCCTGCCCAGTCCAGCCTTTGGGTCCCGGGGCGCTCAGGCTCCTGGACTGTTAGAGCCGAGGGGCCCCTGGACTGGGTCCAGGAACACCGTCATATTTGGTTTCTTTTGAAAGTTACTGTTTCTTGCATGTGGATGCAGTTCATTTGCAGTGTCCTGTTTCCTTTGGGCGTACAGCCGCTGGGTTCATTTATGCATGTCTTGCTCTTGGAACTATTTTTCTGGGTAGATAATTAGAGGCTGCAGAGTAGAAACCCATGTACAATATGCTAGGTCCTTGTGCATTTTTTATTGGATGTATATGACTGTCCCTCTATCAGTCCCAAGCTTGTAATTTATAAAACTTGGTTAATAAATGTGATCATTGGTATCAACTTTCTCATTGTACCCAATGGAGTTTTCTTAGGCAACTGTTTCTTGTCTGACTAGCTACCATTAGGATCATCAAAATGTCTGTTCATCTTGCTGGAGAAGGTATTTTGCATACTTTTTGATTGCTGTGTCATATGCCAGTGAATATGTGTATATGAATATGTGTGTGTGTATATATATGTGTGTATCACGTGTTTATCCATCCATCTCTGAAAATGGGCTCTCTGTGTGCATGCAGTCTTGGGCTGATAAATATTGGTGCAGTGGACGCTGGGGTGTAGGTATCTTATCGGATGATCTGTTCTCCACCTGCAGAGTCCCAGCGCTGAGAAGAATAGATATTGTTGTAGCTCCTATTTACTGTCTGAAGGACGCTCCCTCCTGTTCTTTGTCCTCGCTGGCCCCAGTTGCTGTTTCCCGAAGCAGATGTGGGAGGGCTCTGGTTTCTCCAGCCCCTCCTCAACACTTATTGTCAGTAGTGTTTTTGTGAATGACCGTTGTGAGTGGTGGGAGGTGGTACCTCATTATGATTTCGATGTGCAATTTTCTACTAATTAACGATATGGAGCCTGTTTCTTGTTCTTCCCAGACAAGCAAGCAAACAAAAACACTATTGTGCCTTAAAGTGAGCTCTTGAGATTGTCTTCTGAAGGTTCCCTTTGTTTCAGTATGCTCTCTGATTATCCACCCCAAAGCACTGTTTCAGGAGAGGTGTCCCTACAGCCCCACACTTCAAAATTTGTGAATTTGAAGTGCTCTGAAGCTTTTATTTTTAAGCTGTTGTTACTAGAAGTGTCCACAAGGCGGCAGCACTTTGTCAGGGCCATTTGATGTTTTCCTGGCAACCAGAGCCCTAGAGAAAAGTCATGTTCCTGGGTTGTAGATGAGTGGAATGTGCCAGGGCCTGGGTCTCTTTACGTCTTCTCCCTTATCTGCACCACCCCAGACAAATTACAAGCCTGCACAGAATGCGATGCTGGGCATGCTGTGGTAGTCAGGTGGGAGATCCATGGCGTAAGAGGCTGTGGTGGATATCCACCTTGAGGAGACTGGAGACGAGGTGCCTATTTGGAGCTCTCTCTGCCAAGAGGGTCTACCCTTTTTTGGCATACTAGACTTGGTTGAGCTGTGGGACGGCCCACCTGGATCTGGAGCGTGGCGTCCCATGCCCATGGACCAGGGTGTCCAGGTCCGAGGAGGACTTCTTTTTGGTACATCCTCCCCAGCTGCCTCAGCCCCAGCCCAGTCCGGCCTTGGTCCCAAGGCTACTCAGGCTCCTGAGCTGTGAGGGTGCCCAGGGACCCCAGGACTGAGTGGAATACCATTCACGTTTGGGTTCTTTTGAAAGTTAATGTTTCTTGCGTGGTGTATAGAATTCATTTCCGGTGTTGTGTTTGTTTTGGGTGTCCAGCCACTTGATTGACTTACACATAAGTGTCTTCCTCTTGGAACTGTTTTGCCCTGTAGGTAGAGGCTGCTGAGTAGAATTCCCTCTGCTGTATGCTAGGTCCTTGCACATTTTTATTGTATGTATATGACTGTCACTCCGTTAATATCAAGCTTCTAATTTATAAAACTCAGTTGATAAATGTGGTCATAGGTATGAATTTTTAGATTGCACTCAATGAAGTTTTGTTAGGCAGTTGTTCTTACTCTGACTAGCTTCCCTTAAGATCATCAGTGTCTGTTCATGTTGCTGGAAAGGCATTTTGCACGCTTTTTGATTGCTATGTCATATGCCAGTGAATATATGAATAAGGATGTGTGTGTCTGTGTGTGTTTGTGTGTGTGCCACATGTTCATCCATCTGTCTCTGAAGATGGACACTGTGTGTGCATGCAGTCCTGGCCTGAGATAAATATTGGTGTGGTGAACTCTGGAGTGTAGGTGTCTTTGCGGGTGACACATTCTCCGCCTGTGCAGTCCCAGCATTGAGAAGAATACATAATGTGATAGGTCCTGTTAAGTGTTTGCAGAAGCTCCCTCCTGTTCTGGGTCCTGGCTTTCTCCAGTTGACAGTTCCCAAAGCAAACGTTGAGGGTTGCCGTTTCTCCAGGTCCTCTCCAGCTGTGTGTGTAGTCTTTAGTGAATGAGCATTCTGAGTGGTAGGAGGTGGTACCTGATTAATAGTTTTGATGTGTGGTTCTCTGTTAAATAGCAATCTGGAGCCTGTATCCTGTGCTTTCCAAGCAAAAGAAAAAAAGAAACATTAATATGCCTTAAAGTGACCTCTTGAGATTGTCTTCTTGAAGGTTCCCTTTGTTTTGATATGCTCTCTGATTACCCACCCAGCATACTGCTTCAGGAGAGGTGTCCCTACATCCCCGCAGTGTAGTTCACTCAGTCATGTCCAACTCTTTACAGCCCCATGGACTGCAGTACAGCAGGCTTCCCTGTCCATTGCCAACTCCCAGAGCCTGCTCAAGTTCATGTCCATCGAGTCACTGATACCATCCAACCATCTCATCCTCTGCCATCCCCTTCTCCTCCTGCCTTCAATCTTTCCCAGCATCAGGGTCTTTTCTAATGAGTCAGTTCCTTGCATCAGGTGGCCAAAGTATTGGAGCTTCAGCTTCAACATCAGTCCTTCCAGTAAATATTTGGACAGATTTCCTTTAGGATGGACTGGTTTGATCTCCTTGCAGTCCACGGGACTCTCAAGAGTCTTCTCCAACACCACAGTTCAAAAGTATCACTTCTTCGATGCTCAGCCTTCTTCATGGTCCAACTCTCACATCCATACATGACTGCTGGAAAAACCAAAGCTTTGACTACATGTACCTTTGTTGGTAAAGTAATGTCTCTGCTTTTTAATATGCTGTCTAGGTTGGACATAGCTTTTCTTCCAAGAAGCAAGCATCTTTTAATTTCATGGCTGCAGTCACCATCTGCAGTGACTTTAGAGCCCAAGAAAATAAAGTCTGTCACGGTTTCCATTGTTTCCCAATCTATTTGCCGTGAAGTGATGGGACCGGATGCCGTGATCTTCATGTTCTGAATGTTGAGTTTTAAGCCAGCTTTTTCACTCTCCTCTTTCACTTTCATCAAGAGGCTCTTTAGTTCCTCTTCCCTTTCTGCCTTAAGGGTGGTATCATCCGCATATCTGAGGTTATTGATATTTCTCCCGGCAATCTTGATTCCATCTTGTGCTTCATCCAGCCCAGCATTTCACATGATGTACTCTGCATAGAAGTTAAACAAGCAGGGTGGCAATATATAGACTTGATGTACTTCTTTCCCAATTTGGAACCAGTCCATTGTTCCATGTCTGGTTCTAACTGTTGCTTCTTGACCTGCATACCGATTTCTCAGGAAGCAGGTAAGGTGGTCTGGTATTCCCATTTCTTTAAGAATTGTCCACAGTTTGTTGTGATCCACCCAAAGGCACTGGCGTAGTCAATGATGCAGAAGTAAATGTTTTTCTTTAATTCTCTTGCTTTTTCTATCCAACGGATCCAACGGATGTTGGCAATTTGATCTCTGGTTCCTCTGCCTTTTTTAAATCCAGCCTGAACATCTGGAATTTCTTGGTTCACATACTTTTGAAGCCTGGCTTGGAGAATTTTGAGCATTACTTAGTAGCGTGTGAGATGAGTGCATATTTGAAGTGCTCGAAAGCATGGATTTTAAGCTGTTGTTATGAGAAGTGTCCATAAGGTGGCAGCACTTTCTCAGGCCCATTTGAGGTTTTCCTGGGAACCTAGGGTCCTAGAGAAAAGTCGTATTCCCTGGTTATAAATGAGAGTGGAACTTGCCAGGGCTCGAATCTCTTTATGTCTTCCCCCTTTTCTGCACATCCCAGAGAAATCCCAAGCCTACACAGAAGCAGAGCCTGCGATGAGTGGTAGTCAGGTGGGGAGATGCGAAGGGAAGAGGCTGTGGTGGGATCCCACATCCGGGAGACAGGACCAGGTGCCTGTTCAGAGCTCTCTCTACCTTGAGGGTCCACCATTTTCTGGGCATATGAGGCTCGGCTGAGCTGTGGGATGGGCTGCCTGGATCTTGAACGTGGGGTCCTGTCCTCCGGTGACCAGGCACTGCAGGTCCGAGGAGGGTTCCTTTTGGTACGCCCTTCCCAGCTGCCTCAGCTCCAACTCAGTCCGGCCTTGTGTCCCAAGGGTGCCCAGGGGCCCCTGGACTGAGGGGAATAATGTTCGTATTTGGTTTCTTTGAAAGTTGTCTTCTAGCATGGTGGATACAAATCATTTCCAGTGTTGCCTTTGGTTAGGATATACAGACACCTGATTCCCTTATACATGTATGTCTTCTTCTTGGAATTGTTTTTCCCTATAGGTAAGTAGAGGCAGCTGAGTAGAATTCTCTCTGCTATACTTGAAGTCCTTGTACATTATTTATTGGTATATATATGAGTGTCCCCATATTAATCCCAAGCTTCTAACTAAAAGTTCGGTTGATAACTGTGTGTTGGTATCTGTTTTTAGACTGTACCCTCTAAACTGTACCAGTGGAGTTTACTGAGGCAAATCTTATCTGAGTTGCTTCGCCTGTCGTTAGCATCTCTGTTCATGTTGCTGGAAAAGACATTTTGCCTACTTTTTGATTGTGCTGTCCTATGCCAGTGAATGAGTGTATACACATGTCTGTGTGTGTGTGTGTGTGTGTGCGTGTGCCACGTGTTCACCCATCCATCTCTGAAAATGGGCTCTGTGTATGCATGCAGTCTTGGCACGTGATAAATAGCGTTGCAGTGAACACAGGTGTGGAGGTGTCTTTTCGGATGATACATTTGCCACCTGCAGAGTCCCAGCATTGCAAAGGCCAGATACTGTGGTAGCTCCTGTTTACTTTTTGAAGGACACTCCCTGCTGTTCTGTGTCCTGGCTGTTCCCAGTTGACACTACCCAAAGCAAATGTGTGACCCTTCTGGTTTCTCGAAACCCTCTGCAGCATTTATTGTCTGTAGTCTTTTTGTTAATGACTGTTCTGAGTGGTGGGAGATGGTACCTCATAGTTTTGATTGCAGTTCTCTATTCATTAGCGATTTGAAGCCTGTTTCCTGTCCTTTCGATAAAAAAGAAAAGAAGAAAAACCACATTCATGTGCCTTAAAGGAACCTCTTGAAATTGTCTTCTTGAAACTTCCCTGTGTTTTGATGTGCTCTCCAATTACCAACCCCAGCACATTGCTTAAGAAGTGTCCAGCAGCCCCGCAAACTTGGTGAATTTGAAGTGCTCTAAAGCAGATTTTTAAGCTGTTGTTACTAGAAGTGTCCACAAGCGGGCACCACTTTCTTAGGCTCATCCAGGGGTTTCCTGGCAACCAGAGCCCTAGAGAAAAGTCATGGTCCCTGGTTGTAGATGAGAGTGGAATGTGCCAGGGCTCGGGTCTCATTACATCTTCCCCCTTATCTGCACCACCCAGACAAATGCCAAGCCTCCACAGAAGGCCATGCTGCGGATGCCGTGGAAGTCAGGTGGGGAAAATGCTGTGGTAAGAAACTGTTGTGGGAACCCATCTTGAGGAGACCGGAGACCAGATGCCTAATCAAAGCCCTCTCAGCCTAGAGGGTCCACTTTTTCCAGCGTACTGTGCTTTAGTGAGTTGTGGGGTGGCCCAGCTGGATCTGGAGCATGGGGTCCCATCCGCCAGGGACCAGCCACTCCAGGTTCAAGCAGGACTTCGTTTTGGTATCCCCTCCCCAGCTGCCTCAGCTCCAGTTCGGTCCAATCTTGGGTGCCAAGGGTTCTCAGGCTCCTGGGATGTAAGAGTCCAGTGACCCCAGGACTGAGGGGAATACTATTCACATTTGGTTTTATTTGAAAGTTAATTGTTCTTGCATGGTGGATACAAGTCTTTTCCAGTGTCATGTTTGTTTGGGGTGTACAGCCACCTAATTCACTTGTACATTTATGTCCTCCTCTTGGAATTGTTTTGCCCTGTAGGTAGGTAGAGACTGCTGAGTAGAATTCCTTCTGCTGCACGCTAGGTCCTTGTAGATTAGTTATTGTATGTATATGACGGTCCGTATGTTAATCCCAAGCTTCTAATGTACAAAACTTAGTTGATAAATGCGTGCATTGGTTATCAGTTTTCAGCTCTTACCCAGTGGAATTTTCTGAGGCAATTGTTCCTTCTCTGACATGCTTCACTTAGGATCATCAGTGTCCATTCATTTGCTGCAAAGACATACTGCATGCTTTTTGATTGCTACATCATATACCAGTGAATATATGTATATGGGTGTGTGTGTGTGTGTGTGTACGTATGTATGTATGTGACTGTGTGTGTCTCTGTGTGTGCCCCACGTATTTATCACCATCTCTGAAAATGACCTCTAGGTGTGCATGCTGTCTTGGACTGTGATAGATATTGGTGCAGTGGACACTGGGGTGTGGAGGTGTCTTTTTTGGATGATCTGTTCTCCACCTGCAGAGGCCCAGCATTGAGATGGCCAGATACTGTGGTAGCTCCTATTTAGTTTTTGAAGGAAGCTCCCTCCTGTTCTATGTCCTGGCTGTTCCCAGTTGACATTACCCAAAGCAAATGTGGGAGGGTTGTGTTTTCTGAAGGCCCTTTCCATCATTTATTTTTTGTAGTGTTTTTGTGAATGACTGTTCTGAGTGGTGGGAGGTTTTACCTATTTATGGTTTTGATATGCAGTTCTGTATTAATTAGCAGTGTGGGGCCTGTTTCCTGTGCAGTGCAAATAAAAAATTAAACCAATGTGCCTTAAAGTGACCTCTTGAGATTGTCTTCTTGAATGTTCCCCGTGTTTTGATATGCTGTCCGATTACCCACCCCAGCACATTGCTTGAGGAGAGATGTCCCCACATCCCCACACAGGCTTTGTGATTTGAAGTGCTCCGAAGCACTGGTTTTCAACTGTTGTTACCAGAAGTGTCCACAAGGCGGCAGCACTTTCTCAGCCCCACTTGAGGATTTCCTAGCATATTCAGAGCCTTAGAGGAAAGTCGTTTTCCTGGGTTGTAGATGACAGTGGAATGTGCCAAGACTTGCTCTCCTTACATCTTCCCTTGTACTGCACCACCCCAGACAAATCCCAAGCCAGCAACAAAGGTGATCCTGGGGACGCCATAGTAGTCTGGTGTGGAGATGCCAAGGTAAGATGCTGAGGTGGGAACCCACATGGGGGAGACTGAACGGTGTCTGTTCAGAGCTCTCAGCCTAGAGGGTCCACCTTCTTGGGGGGCCTACGAGGCTTGGTTAAGCTGTGGGACAGCCTGCCTGCATTGGAGAGTGGGGTCCCATCCCCTGTGGTCCAGGCACTCTAGATCCAAGGAGGGTGTGTTTTTGGTACCTCTCCCCAAGTTTCTTCATTTCGCTCAGTCTGGTCTGGCCTGAGTCCCACGGCTGCTCAGGTTCCTGGGGTGTGACAGCAGTCGAAGGCCCCCAGGCCTGAGAAGAAGACTCTTCACATTTGGTTTCTTTTGAAAGTTAATCTTTCTTGTGTGGTGGATACAGTTCCATTTCCAGTTGTTTTGGGTGTACAGCCACGTGATTCACTTCCACATATATGTCTTCCTCTTGGAATTGTCTTGCCCTGAAGGTAGTTAAATGCTGCTGAGCAGAACTGCCTGTGCTATATATGCTTGGTCTTTGTGGATTATTTATTGTACATATATATGACCATCCCTCTGTGAATCCCAAGTTCCTAATTTACAAAACTCAGTTGAGAAATGTATTCATTGATGTCAACATTTAGGTACCAAATAGTTTTCTTAGGCTGTTGGTCCTCTCTGCCTTCCTTCCCTTAGGATATTCATCAGTATATCCGTTGTTGCTGGAAAAGATAGTTTTCATGCTTTTTTGATTTCTGTGTGTAATTCCAGGGAATATTTGTTTATGCATGAGTGTGTATATGCATTTATATGTGTGATTATGTTTGTTTACCGTGTTTATCCACCCATCTGAAGATGGACACTCTAAGGTGCTTGCAGTTTTGTTGTTGTTACAGGAAGTGTCCACAAGGCGGCAGCATCCCCTCAGGCCCTGCTCTTGTCTTTGGCAACTGGATCCCTACAAAAGCTCTGCACCTGTTAAGAGTGCAGTGTGCCAGGGCTTCTGTCTCGTTATCTTTCTCCTTATCCTGCACCCCATACACAGATTCGAAGGCTGCCTCAAGTGTGATGCTGGGGATGCTGTGTTAGTTAGGTGGGGAGATGCTTAGGAGACTATCCATGGGAACCCCACATATTCTATGTATAAGACTGTGCTTATGTTAATCCCAACCTTGTAATTAAGAAAACTCGGTTTGTAAATGTGTTCACTGGTACGTTTTTAGATTCTGCACATAGGAGTTTTCATAAGGTGTTGGTCCCTCTCTGACTTCCTATACCTAAGATCATCATCACAGGATGGTCACTTATGATCATTCACATCACTGGAAAAGGCATTTTACATGCTTTTTGATTGGTAGGTCATATTCTAGTGTGTATATATTTGTGTGTGTGTGTGTGTGTGTGTGTGTATATGTTCTATACATACACATCTTAAACACGTTTATCCGTACATCCCTGACCATGAACTCTGGGGGGGGCTTACAGAGGTGGCTGGTGATAAATATCGCTGCAGTGTATGTTGGGATGCAGGTGTCATTTGGAATTACATTTGTTAACTTGGAGAGACTCAAGAGAAACCAGGAGTGAGAAGGCCAGAGTATGTGGTAGACCTGTCTTTAGCTTAAGAATCTCCATGCTGTTTTTTTTTCCTTCTGTTAGCGGGTTACATTCGCTGAAAACACAATGGCAGCGTTTCTTTTTCTCCACGCCCTTTGGCTTGACTGACTGTAGATTTTTTAATGATACCCCTTCTGACTGGCATGAGGTGATACCTCAGTATTTCCATCTGTATTAGTCTAATAGTCTTTTTTGTCCTCCATTCATTTTTCCTTTTGAGAAATGTTACGTTTTGTCCTCGTTTTTTAATTGTGTTGTTTTTGCTGTACAACAGTGGAAGGGCTGTAAGTGTACACACGCCCCTCCCTCCGACCCCCCCTTCCTCCCGAGAACGCCCGCGGCGAGCTGGGCCGTCAGCTGCGGCTCCCCGCGGCCTGTCGCCCTGGGCCCCGTCACGCTGCGGCTCCCCGCGGCCTGTCGCCCGGGGCCCCGTCACGCTGCGGCTCCCCGCTGCCTGTCGCCCGGGGCCCCGTCACGCTGCGGCTCCCCGCGGCCTGTCGCCCTGGGCCCCGTCACGCTGCGGCTCCCCGCGGCCTGTCGCCCGGGAGGCTGCGAGTGTCAGTGCTGCCGTCTCGGTTCGTTCAGCCGCCTCTTCTCTCGTTTTCACAAGCGTGTGCCCCACCTCTGCATCTCTGTTCCCGCCACGCAAATAGTTCCACCAGAAACTTAGTAACACACAGTTTTTGACAGTATTTCCTTTCCTAAAAGACTACTAGTAAATTATAATTTCATCTACAGCTCTTCTTTCTCAAAACATTTTTCTCAGTTATTCCGTCGCAGTGTTATTCTAAGAAAGTCCGATGCCAAAATCTTCTATGCTATTGTATGGAAGATTAAATTTTACTGTGGTGTGGTAAGACTACTCAGTGACTGTCATTGGAATTTGATACTCCAACACAAAGTCTATAGTGTATTCAGAAGTCCAGGTTGGTGTCATGTCATTTTGATGTGTTATTTGCTTTAAGACTCCATTTTGCAGTAAATATTTTGAAAGTTAAATATTCATAAGATTGTTCATCCCAGTGATGCACTTTGTACTTGGAGTGCATCATGAATGAGATTATGGTTTATAAAAGTGAGAAGTGTCCAGGTTTGATTAAAAACATTGAGCAAAAGGAAGAAAGCTTACGAGTATTTAAAAGGGACTAAACACAGCTGTTCTCTCTGTCCCTTAGCAGGAAACTGTCATTTGATGATAATCTTGTTTTTGTATTGGGATGTGTACCCTTCATGAGTAAAACCTCAAAATTAGGACTTTAGTTCTTTGAATGGCTTCTCCTAGATGAACAGCATCTGCTTACCATCAGCCCCAGGTGTACTGTACAGAGAGACGTGTGACCTGGACAGGAAACTCCCAACAGCCACAGGGCAGGTGGGTGGTAGAAGCTAACAGGGCAGGAACGGGAGCCTGGCATTAACCTCATCTGTATTACAGCAAAGCTAGTAAGTGACTTTGAATTGTCTTTTTATTTTTAGATAGCCGCCATGAATTTTTTTGCCAGAAATTTATTGGGGGGTGGGAGGGAGTTGGTGACCGTCATAGCCTGTAGTTGACCAGTCTGCAAGCTGGAAGCTTCTGGAAGCCTCCTTTGGCATCATGAGTTGCTTTGGGTTTCTGAGCCTTCCATCAAATGTAAAATAACTCTCACTGGTCAAAAATCAGAGAAGCAAGGCTCAAAACCATCATTCTATGTAGTCTTAGTATATTAAAAACATAAGTGAAAAACATCAGTGAGATCACCAGTTTGGAATATAAAATGCAGCTTAAGTGGCCCCAACAACTATGTGACAGCAGGTTTCTGCTAACACGTGTGGTGATGCCCTAAGAAATACATGTTTGAGTACAGTGTTTTACAGTTTGTAGTGTTTTTATGTAAATGAACATCATAAGCTTGATTTTCTACTGCAGTCTAAAACCGTGGAAACAGGCTGAAGGAAATCTTTCCTTTCAGCATCAGATACCAGCATGAAGAGAGCAGAGATCCGAGTTTGGTTTTCTAGCCGCAGTGTTCAGGGCTATTTGTCCTATCCTGTATGGCTTCGAAAACTTGGACTCCCTCACATCAGAACCATATTGCTTATGCACCATAAGGCAAGTTCCCTAGACATTTATCTGCAGGCTTGGTTTTCAGCTTCCCCATCTTGCGCTAGGAATGAACAGCATTTCTTTCTTTTTTATTTAGTGTCTCTTACCTATTACCCTCCTCTAATTTTAGGTGGTAGGGCTAAAATGGTTTAAAAAAAAAGCCAACATCCAGCCTACATTTCAGTTGAAATGCTTTGCACTGTGATCACTTCAATCTAGGTGGTTTTATAGCGGGGAGTTGAGGGAAAGTTATTTTAAGAAACTGACATTTTAATGGTACTTTTCCCCTCTAGCATGAACTGCAATGAGGTAACTGGCTGAAAACGAATCCTCCAGAAGGAACGCAATGAGTGATGCCTGTGTTGGCCTTAACGGACAGCACTGATCCTATGGGTGTGGATTTTGTTAAGGGTACTTATATTTCCAGTTTCTTGAAGAAATCAGTGATCCAAGTTGGTAAGGTTTTTAGTAGCCTCTCACCCATGCTTCTCTCCCCATGATTTTACAGTAAAATGCTGTTGCGATTCTCTTGCTCTAGCAAAACTGCTCTTATCAAGATGAGCCTTCAGCAAGCCTGGACGCGCTCAGTGAGCAAATCCCGCTGTCTCCACAGGCGTTCCACAGCAGCCAGCTCCGGGCCGTGGTGACACTCATGGTGAGGCAGCCTGGCCACTCCTCTGCTGAAAGCCTGCAGTGCCTCTCTTCCCCTCAGTCGGGGTGTAGATGGTCTCTCCTTCCTCTTTATTTACAATCACCTCCCTGGAGAGGCTTCTATGACACCCGACAGCAGAGAGCTCTTCACGCCCTACTCATTTCACTGCCACCTTTACCGGGTTTTAGGTTTCTTTTTCCGCAGCACTTAACCCCCTCTGATTCACTAAGTGGGAAAAGATTCCCTATGCCTGCATGTTTTAATGCCATCTCTTACTTTTGTTTTATTGAAGAGGAGTCAGGATTTGAACTCAGGTAGTCTCTGTAAGTATTATACCATAAACCAAAGATTCAAAGGATGTAAATGTGACATTACTGGACCCCATCCTTAACGCTGTGTATGTATATAAGAAAAAGCTAAGTTGAAAGAAACAATGCAGTATTTATTTTTTACACAGTTCAACTGGGCACAAAGTAAGCTATAAAAATTCCAATAAGCTCTAAAGAAAACCCTTTGTGTATTTGGTTTTACATATTAATTACTCTAGAAAGTTTCTGAACTCTGTTTAATAGCAGATCTCCTTTCTTGATAGTTTCTTGGTACTGCCAGTTCTTGCTATCAGGTCTATAAATAAATTCAGGGAAAACATGAATTAGTTAGCAGCCACATTAACAAAAGCTGACCTACTTTAAGTATTACAAATGATATAGAAACTTAAGTACCTGTTGGTTTCCACTATTTCATTCACTTTATCTATTTTGCAGTGTAGCCTCCCAGCAGCAATAAACCTGGAGAGTTCCCTAATTGAGAGAGAAGGGAAAAAGCGTTTAGCATTAGCCTTATAGAGAATTGTTAGAAAAATGAATTGCACTAAATACATGATACAGTTGTCTTTTACTCAAGGTAATATTTGGACACACAGCAGCTGAGCTGACCCCCTTAAGGGGGACAGTTATTGAACACAGCCCTCAACAGCAGCGTGAGTGGATGGAGACTCTCCGTCTGTCTACCGCCCTGTGACGTGGAGGAAAATGAAATGCTACGAGAGCTGCACGAAGACAACTTTTCAGTAATACCAGAGAGAATATGTGGAAAGTTGACTCCTTTAAAATATCTATTTGTAATATAACTAGGTTGAATTTAGAGATTCATATAAGGAGTCCTCCTAATTAAGAAAAATTGTGACAGATGACTCTCCCCGATACTACACCATCTTGCTCCTAGCACAGAAACACCCAAAGTGCCATTTCAAGTTGGTGGGGAAACGTGGCTGAGAATGATGTGAAGGCAGCTTAACTCTCACAAATCCCAGAAACCAGGTAAGGAAAAAAAGATAACTTCTAGCTTCAAAGCGCCACCAGCTTATCTTAAATTAGTAAGAACTCTATGTTTACAGAGCGTGCTCTATTCCTTACTATTCCTTATCCTCATTAAAAATACATTTGATTCAGTCATTACAACAGCCATTCTTTCAACTGTTAGTTTTTGAATCATGTTACTGAGTGGCTTTAGGTAAACAAAAAAGCTCACTGGTTCTAAACTCACTTGCATTCACTTTCCAGGTACTCACACAGCTGCGTCTCCAGACTGCAGCTGGGAAACCCATCTGCACTATTGTTCTGGGACTGAGACCCACAGGCGAGCTGGGGAAACTGGAGAGAAAGCTAGGACAAGCTGCAGCGAGCACCACTGCCCTGGGCATGAAAGCAGACGGGGACTCAGTGTGCCCTCTGCTGAGGTAAAACAGCGGGCAGCTGCTGCTTCCCCTGCCCTTCGTTTACGCCCTCGACTCTTGGAGGAGACTCCAGATGCACCACGGTTATCTGTCCCTGGTCATCGCTGCGGCTCTGCCGGCGCACGCCGCCACAGCCGCCCTCCAGTAAGCAGGCTGGTACTCCCTCCAGTCGTCTGGGCCACTCCTTCCACCTACGTGTCCTAATTCACCCAAGTTCCTATAAAAATCTTAGACATGCAATGACATCCACCCTCAAGGCCCCCAAGAGCTATCTCAGTGCAGCCTCCTTTCTGAAACGACACAATTAACTACTTCCTGCCTTAAATGGGTGCCTAAGTCCCATTCCCTAGATCCAAACTACATTTTTGTTGTCTCCCTGTGTGCTAATCAAACATACCCCAAGACGACTCATCTTCTCCAAGCCACCCAGATCCTGCCTCATATACAGGTGTCCAGTAAGAATGAGCCAAATACTTGCTGTGTAAAGAGAACCTAAAAACCAGAGTTGCATCCTAAGTTCCAGATAAAACACCTACCACCAAAATTATGCAATACAGCCCACAGGTATGGTTTCTAACCTTACATATGTCAGTAACAGATGTGTCTACTCACAGAATGGCTTGGTCCTTTTCTCCACCACTATCTTACTGAGTCTAAGGAAATGGAAAAACGAAGTACAAGTGTTCTTTAAACTTACAGAAAGATTTCACCTAAACTCATTTTATAAAGTAAGAAACAAATGTAAAGCAAGGCATTTCTAGGTACCACCACAGCTCAGTGTGTGCTTGAAACCTCTGCCTCTAAAGCTGGGCTGAGAACATGAAGGGAAAAACGAAATAATTCAAATACCACATACTGCAGCGTGTCTAACAATACTTCCTACTTCAGTGCACCTTATCCACAGATTGAGCTGAGCCTCACCCTGCTCCCAAGGAGCAACGAGTGGCCTTCTCACCATCACCACACTGTTAAGAAACAGCAAAGAAAGAAGCCAGACCAACGCCCTCTCTCCATGTGCTGCTCACCAGTGAGCTCCTCCAGTACGACCCCATGAGAAACAACTCAGTGCCCTCACCACCAGACTTTTAATTTCACCAAGAAAACCAAAGCTCCCTGGAGAGCCCAGCCTTTTACTTTGGATAGATAATAAACTACTCACTGTCTTTTTTCTTTCAAAGGAAGAGAATGAGGAAATGTCTGGCTCCATAATTTGGTTATACTTTGTGTGTTTTACTGATTGTAAATATTAAAACCAACCCATAGATAAATATTCATGTGCATGCCAAGGTGACTGAGGATGAAACGTACTGATGTCTGTAACTGTCTCTGAAGTTGTTAAAAATAAGGTAAAGCAAACACAGTGTTAATAATGATATAGAATCAAGAATATATAGGAATTTGTAAAGATTTATACAGGAATCTCTCCATGTTTGAAATTTTTCATAATAAAACATTAGAAAAAACAAACTGGCTAAACAGAGTATGGTCTTTTAAAAATGAAATGCCTTAGAACTTCATTAGAAACTACTATATAACCACTGGGAGCCACTGCAGACTAATCCTCAAAGCTAACAAACAGTTGAAGCTTGGGGGACCACTTCTCACGTGATGCCACATGGACAGCTCCCCCTACTTCGCCCCGGTTCCCCGCCCCCGTCCCCTTGGTGTGCGAAGACACACCCTGTTACTTACCCACAGGCTGAACATCCTCCAGCAGCTCCCAGGGCTCCGGGATGACGTAAAGTCCCAGCTAACCCCCAAGCCCTGCACACCTATCCACCTGCCCACCTCCCACTAGGCTGCAGCTGTGCGTCTCACTGCACCAACTGATTATCGCTGCAGACTCACTTCTATCTGAAATGACACACATTTTTACGCATACTTGCCAACTCTCCCCAAAACTAGAATGAAACTCCATGAAGACAGACCTGGAATAATGCCAACCATACAGTAAGGGCTTAGTACCTATCTGATGAACCTTTGAATCAAAGGCTCAAAGGCTTCGATTTTTAGCAACCAAAAAATTGAAGGCATTCTCACAAGAGCTAGGACCTAACGTGAAATGTAAGACAGTGAGCTAAGAGTCTCTACTGTCGTAGCAGAGTGGATCTCCAAGGTGTAACAGAGACCACTTTGCTACCACAGCACCAAAGCAGAAACACACAACGAGAAAGTGTGCAAGTGGAGACAGTGTACAAGTTTACACATCCAAAGGTATAACCGTAAAGAGTAAATTAACACGATGTTGTTCAAACTTACTGATCAATGAACTCCACACCAACACCAAAAGCTTCTGCCATATAGCCCAGGGTTAATGACCTGTACGATTCCAGCAGCTGGCTGTACGCATGAATTCGCATTTCTCTTACATAGTATCGATAATGAGGCGCAAAAAGCCAGTCCTTTTTCATTTCCTGTTCCACAATAGCTGCAATGAATAAGATGACAAATTATAACAACCTCCCTTTGGATAAACTGATAAACTAGAAGGCGGATTTATAACATGATAAAAATTAATAGCCTTGATCTATAAAGTATACATAGAATATTAATGAGCAATCCACAGAAGTACAATCATTTTCCTGAATAATAGTACCTATCACCATTCTAAGTAATGAGCATGTGGTGGGAAACCACAAGATAAGATCTCTGCTGCCACAGCAACTCAATATCCAAGGGGAAGAAGAGAGAAATGAATAAACAAGGCAGCCTCCTAGAATAATAACAAGCTCCATGAAAATAAAACTTGAATAGTGATTGAAGACTTAGAGCCACACAGACGCAGCAGGCAGAGCCCGGCTCAGCCCTGGAACAGAGAGGAGGGCGGGTTCAGAGGGTGGCAGGGGGACAGCTATGCAGACAGGGAAGGTGAGCAAGGACGAGTCAAGCGTATACTTATTTCTGGCTAGAATAGATAAAAATCCTTGGAGAATTTCTCCTTTTTTGAGTTTTTGGGTGGGGTGGGGAGGGATTCAAACGTTATACTTTGGCAAGGCGGAGATGGACTCTCTTACTAATAGCCAGGTTGAAGATCCCAAGGCCTGAGTCTGGTGCTCGCTGGCGGGTTTGGGGCTGGAGACTCACATTTGGAAATCCCTGCCATCCATATGTACTTGATAACAGAATACAGGTAGAGAGAAGGGCAATGACTGCGCCCAGGCCAGTTAGCCACTGAAAGGCCTAACAAAGGATGAGGCACAGCCGGAGAAAATACAGAATTCAATACACTGACGTACTAAGGTGCTGAAGAAAGGTTAACTGGCAGTTCCAAGGAGGTCCACCTATTAGATCTGCCACTACGTATACAGTGTCCAACGCATGCTGCTGCTAAGTCGCTTCAGTCGTGTCCAACTCTGTGCAACCCCACAGACGGCAACCCACTAGGCTCCCCGATCCCTGGCATGCTCCAGGAACACTGGAGTGGGTTGCAATTTCCTTCTCCCACGCATGAGAGACACTTAAAAATACTTACTGACCCAATGCCCAGCTATATGTACGGAGTCATAGAGAAATACTCGTTATATTTTAGGAAAAAAGCTACTTAAAAATCCTAAAAAGCTACTTAGAAACCTGTGTGTAAAATACACCTACGTATATTTAATGGTGCTTCGTGCCTGTGTCTCTGGACACCAACGCCCTTGGAACCTGAGCTCAGCAGCTGCCTCAAGAGAAAGAGCCCAGGCAAGCCAAGGACAGAGCGCCTCTTTCTTCTTCATGTGATACATTAGAAAATTTTCCACGTGTACAGAAAACCTCTGGGTTTTGGGGTGACTGTTACTTTCCAATTTTCCAAGTATGTAATGAATAAAAGTTCTGGGAGGATATATAACTATCTTAAAATGATTCTGGAACAATTCTGTGTAATTTGTAATATGAATTTGGACATTAAGACTTTCTCCCCTCGGTTTATTTGTAAACTTCTGAAAATTTATTTGTAAACTTCTGAAAACTAGGTTTTACCTAGAAAAGGATGCTACTTCCTCTTTCAAATAAAATATTTCAGGGTACACAGTCTATGAATACTTAGCAAAGCAAAAAAGCTTATTACAAAGCCAAATAAATGCTACATATCTCACTACAGAGGAGCAGACGGTAAATGATACAAATGGTAACTGTTGTCAAGATTCATCTATCTGTCCTTTGCATTTAAAATGCCTGGGAAATGGAGGGCGGTCCCAGGCCCGGCCCCGCTGTCCCAGGGGTGCCCAAGGGCTGCTCTACCTGCACCCCGCCTGCAGGTTGAGTAGGCAGCAGACTGTGACACACACGCATCGAAATGCTACTCAGCAGGAAAACACAATGAGCCACTGCAAAGAAATGGCAATAACATGGGCCTTAGTGCAGGAAACGTACTAGGTATACCACACGGCTAGTAGTCAGCAGCATGGTACTGACACAGACAGATCAACGGACCACGAAAGCAAGTGCAGAAATAAACAGACACCTATGCCCAATTAATCTATGACAAAGGAGGCAAGAATATACAGTGGAGAAAAGACCGTCTCTTCAATAAGTGGTGCTGGACAGCTCCGTGTGACAGGATGAAATTGGAACCTTACCTAACACCACACACGAAAATAAAATGGATCAAAGACCTAAATGTAGGAAAACATAGAACACTCTCTAACATAAATCACAGCAATGTCTTTTTTGATGACCTCCTAGAGTAAAAAATAAACAGGAGTTAATTAAAAGCTCCTTCACCTCAAGAAACCACAGAATGAAAAGACAACCCATAGAATGGGAGACATTTGCAAACAAAGCAACCTACAAGGAGTTAATCTCCACAGCACACAAACAGCTCTTGCAGCCCTCTGTCAAAAACCAAACCACCCAATCACAAAACGGGCAGGATTTCCCTGGTGGTCCACGGTTAAGACTGTGCTCTCAATGTAGGGGCAAGCCTTTGACCCCTGGTCAGAGAAGATCCCACATGCCTAGCAGCCAAAAAAGCAAAAATGGGGGCAGAAGATCTAAATAGACATTTCTCAGGGGAAGAAATACAGATGGCCACGAGGCACAAGAAACATCGGTAATTAGAGAAACTCAATCAGAACTACAATAAGGCATCACCTCACAATGATCTGAATGGCCATCATCAAAATGTCTACAATAAATGCTAAAGAGGGTGTGGAGGAAAGGGAACCTTTTTACACTGTTGGTGGGAATGTAAACTAGTAACAGCCACTATGGAGCACGATATGGGGTTCACTGAAAAACTAAACACAGAACTACCACATAATCCAGCAGTTCCCCTCCTGGGCATATATATATGTGGAGAAAGCCATAATCGGAAAAGATATATGCGCCCCAATGCTCACAGCAGCACGTTACAACAGGCAGGACAGGGAGGCAAGCTGTCAGCAGAGGAACAGATACCTATGAGTACATACACATAATGGAATGTTCCTTCAGCCACAAAAAAGAATGAACTCATGTCTTCACCAGCAACGTGGATGGACCTGGAGATGATCACACTAACTGAAGGAAGTCAGAGGGACAAAAAGCCTATGATATCACTTATGGGTAGAATATCAAAGTCCATACAAAGGGCCTCATTCACAAAACACAAAGACGCACACACTTTGATAACCAGGACAAACTTCTGGTTACCAAAGGGGAAAGGTGTGTTGGGGGAGGGGAGGCATACATTAGGAGGTTGGGGTTTACACACACACAGTAATATACTACATGTGTTTTACAAACAGATGACTGACAAGGACCTACTGTATAAGAGAACTCAACACTCTGTAATAACTAGACAGGAGAAGAATCTGAAGAAGCATACATATATGTATCATGTAACTGAATCAGTTTGCTTCATACCAAAAACACCACTGGGTAAATCAACTCTACTCCAGCACACAAAAAATACTTAAATTTAAATAGAAAAGGGATGTCAACAGTATTACCTTCAGGCCTGGGTGATCTGGGATGCGGTCACATTCCTGGAGCCTGAGCAGCCTGTTGCCAAGGCAGCACTGGGGTGGAGCTGAGGGAATGGGGGAGATGTGCCTGCAATGGAGTCCTCCTCCCCTGGACCCTCAGTGCCTGGTCCCCTGTGAATGGGACCCCAATCTCCAGATCTAGGGGGGGCCCTCCGAGAGCTGTCAAGCCTAGAATACCCAGATTACGGTTGAGCCACCGGATAGGAAGAGCTCTGACCTGTCACCTGGTCTCCAAGTCTCCCAGTGGTGAGGCTCCCACCAGCAGCTTCCTCCTTGGAGCTGCCCTACCCAAATACTACCTCACCCTCAGGAGCACAGTTCAGGGAGGTCTTGGGATTTGGGGGAGTACAGGAGAAGGGGGAAAAAGTCAAAAGACCCGAGCCCTGGCACATTCCACTCTAATCTACAACCCCGGAACACAACTTTCTCTAGGGCTCCGATTGCCCAAGAAACTGGAGGGGGGCATGAAGGACCGCTGCCGCCTTGTGGACGTTTCCTGTAACAACAACCTGAAAACCGGTTAACAGATACCAAGGGAAGCTTTCATGCAAAGACCGGCACAATCAAAGGCAGAAACGGTATGGACCTAACATAAGCAGAAGACATTAAGAAGAGGCGGCAAGAATATACAGAAGAACTATACAAAAAGATCTTAATGACCCAGATAACCACGATAGTGAGTTCACTCACCTAGAACCAGACGTCCTAGAGTGTGAAGTCAAGTGGGCCTTTAGGAAGCATCACTAAGAACAGAGCTAGTGGAGGTGATGGAATTCCAACTGAGCTATTTCAAATCCTACAAGATGATGCTGTCAAAGTGCTACACTGAATACGCCAGCAAATTTGGAAAACTCAGCAGAGGCCACAGGACTGGAAAACGTCAGTTTTCATTCCAATCCCAAAGAAAGGCAATGCCAAAGAATGCTCCAACTACGCACAGTTGTACTCATCTCACACGCTAGCAAGGTAATGCTCAAAATCCTTCAAAGTAGGCTTCAGCAGTATGTGAACTGAGAACTTGCAGATGCACATGCTGAGTTTAGAAAAGGCAGAGGAACCAGAGATCAAATTGCCAACATTCGCTGGATCAGAGAGAAAGTAAGGGAATTCCAGAAAAACATCTACTTCTGCTTCACTGACAATACTAAAGTCTTTGACTGTGTGGATCACAACAAACTGCAGAACATTCTTAAAGAGATGGGAATACCAGACCACCTTAGCTGTCTCCTGAGAAACCTGTATGCAAATCGAGAACAAACAGTTAGAACCTTACATGGAATGACTGACTTGTTCAAAACTGGGAAAGGAGTATGACAAGGCTGTACACTGTCACCTGTTTATTTAACTTACATGCAGAGTACATCATGCGAAATGCCGCGCCGGATCAATCACCAGCAGGACCAAGATTTCCAGGAGAAATATAAACGACTTCAGATATGCAGATGCTACCACTCTAATGGCAGAAAGTAAAGAGGAAGTCAAAAGCCTCCTGATAAGGGTGACACAGCAGGGTGAGAAAGATGGCTCACAGCCCAGCATTTAACACTGCACTGGTGGCACTGGGTGCCAGCGCTTCCTGTCGAATAAAGGGGAAGTGGGAACGGTGACCGACGGTCTCTTCTTGGGCTCCAGAATCACTGTGGATGGTGACTACAGCTATGAAATTAAAAGATGCTTGCTCCTTGGAAGGAAAGCTATGACAAACCTATATTAAAAATCAGACATCACTTTGCCAACAAAGGTGTGTATGATCAAAGCTATGCTTTTTCCAGTAGTCATGTATGGATGTGAAAGTTGGAACCATAAAGAAGGCTGAGCACCAAAGAATTGATGCTTTAGAACTGTGGTGCTGGAGAAGACTCTTGAGAGTCCTTTGGACAGCAAGGAGATTAAACCAGTCAATCCTAAAGGAAACCAACTCTGAATATTCATTGGAAAAACTAATGTTGAAGCTCCAATACTTTGGCCACCTGATGTGAAGAGCTGACTCATTGGAAAAGACCCTGATACTGGGAAAGACTGAAGACAGGAGAAGGGGGCGACAAAGGAGGAGATGGTTGGATGGAATCACCAACTCAATGGACATGAGTTTGAGCAAACTCCAGGAGATGGTGATGGACAGGGAAATGTGGTGTGGTACAGTCCATGGGGTGGCAAAGAGTCACACATGATTTAGCAACTGAACAACAATATGTAAAATAGGTAATTCACAAGGACCTAATAAATAACACAGGGAACTCTACTCAACACTCTATTGTAATAACCTAGATAGGAAAAGAATCTGAAGAGGAATACATGTATGTATCTCCGTAACTGAACCAGGTTGCTTAACACCAATAACAAACACCACTGTGTAAAGTATCTCTACTCCAGTATACAATAAAATTTAAAAAGAAAACAACAGAAATATCAACAGTATTCCCCTCAGGCCTGGGGACCTGGGCTGCAGTCACACCCCTGAAGGCTGAGCAGCCTTGGGACCCAAGGCTGGACTGGGGTGGGGCTGAGGGAGCTGGGGAGGATGTACCAGCAAATGAGCCCCGTCTGGACCCTGAGTGCCTGGTCCCCTGTGGATGGGACCCCAATTTCCAGATCCAGGCGGGCCCTCCTAGAGTTCAACCAAGCCTAGTGCACCCCAGAATGGTGGACCCTCTGGGCTGAAAGAGCTCTCAATGTCACCTGGTCTCTAAGTCTCAGGGGTGGGGTTCCCACCGCCAGCCTCCTTCCTGAGTTACCCCACCTAAGTACCATAGCACCCTCAGCAGGGCAGGTTGGGGAAGGCTTGAGATTTCTCTTGTGGGGGTGGGGGGTGCAGGGTAAGGGGGAAGTCATGAGACCAGAACTGTGGTGCATTGCACTCTTATCAAAAACCCTGGAACACGACTTTCTCTAGGGCTCTGATTGCCCAAGGAACCTGAGAGGGGCGTGAGGAAGTGCTGCCACCATGTGGACATTTCCCACAACAACACCTGAAAACAAGCCAGAAGGAAAGCCGCTCAGGTGCCTGATGCTCTGCGACCCCATGGACTATACAGTCTATGGAATTCTCCAGGCCAGAATACTGGAGTGGGTAGATGCTCCCTTCTCCAGGGGATCTTCCCAACCCAGTGAGCAAACTCAGGTCCCCCACATTGCAGGCTGATTCCTTACCAGCTGAGCCACCTGGCAAGCCCAGCGCATGCTGGCAACTCTTCAAATTCACAAGGCCTGCTGGGCTGTAAAGGACACCTGCCCTTCAAGCAATGGCCTAGGGTGGGTACTCAAAAAACAATTCAAAGCATGCTGGACCTTCAACAAGTCAATCTTAAGGGATCAGCTTAAGGTACGCTGCCTTCCCCCCCCCACCCTTTTCTGAAAGCACATGAAAATATGCTCCATATTGCTAATTATTCAAGAAATAATTAGCACCAGTCTGACTGGTCATCATCAAAAAGACTACGAACAGCAGTGTGGGGAAGAAGCGTACACATGTTCGGATGCCAGAGCTGCTCTGCTGTGAACCTGAAACAGTCACATCTTAGTCATCAGTTCAACACCAAAATCAAGTAAAAAGCTTAAAAAAAAAAAAAAAAAAAGAACTACAAACAGTAAATTAGGGAGAGAGCACGGAGAAGAGGGAACCTGCCTATGCTTTCGGGGGACAATGGAAACTGCTAAGTCACCAGAAGGGACACAATGGAGGTTCCTTAAAGAAACTAAACACAGGCTGCCTCATGACCTGCTCTCACTCCTGGCCTTGAGGTGGAGAAAAGCCTCACTTCAGAAAGACACGTGCACCCAGCACTCACTGCAGCACCATTTACACCAGCAACCATCCTAAATGAGATCAGTCCTGGGTGTTCTTTGGAAGGATTGATGCTGAAGCTGAAACTCCAGTACTTTGGCCACCTCATGCGAAGAGTTGACTCATTGGAAAAGACTCTGATGCTGGGAGGGATTGGGGGCAGGAGGAGAAGGGGACGACAGAGGATGAGATGGCTGGATGGCATCACTGACTCGATGGACGTGAGTCTGAGTGAACTCCGGGAGCTGGTAATGGACAGGGAGGCCTGGCGGGCTGCGATTCATGGGGTCGCAAAGAGTCGGACATGACTGAGCGACTGAACTGAATTGAACAGGAAGCACCCAAAAGCTCCAGGGAAGATGGATGGATCAAGCGAGCGTTTCATACATGTACAATGAAGTATGACTCAGCCGAAGAAAAGGATGAGTTAATGTCATTTCCAGCAGCATGCATAGCCCTGGTGATGATCACAGTAAGCGAAGGAAGTCAGACAAAGAACGACAAAAAGCCTATGAGATCACTTACTGCTCTAGTCTACAGACTGATAAACATGAACTCATTTACAAAACAGAAACAGACGCAAGAAACTTAGCATAGACACTTCTGGTTACCAAAGGGAAGGGGGGGTTGGATACACTAGGAGCTTGGGAAGAACACACACACACTATTGTAAGACAGTAAACCCACAAAGGCTGCTGTACAGCACAGGAGCGCTGCTCAATATTCTGATACGAGCAAAGAATGAACAAAGAATGAATGTGTGTGTAACTGAATCACTCTGCTGTGCCGCTGAAACTAACACAACGCTGTACACCAACTACACTCCAATCAAGTTATTTTTAATTTCTAAATATCTGGGAAATGAGTAAATTTGGTACATATCCCAAGTGTCTCAAATTACAGACACCTCCACGAAGCACTTCATGACACAGGCACTGTGCTCGTGTCAAGATCATTACAAAGAAAAAAAAAGTAAGGTCTGCTCCTAATAACTCTGGGTAGCAGTAGAGAAAAACTGTAATAAAGCATCCCAGATTAATTTGTTTTCAAAACAAGGCATATGTCCAATAAGCACATGGAGATATTCAAAACCATAATGTATCACTGCACCCACTAAGATGCCTATAATCAAAAAAACACACAATTAACATGTATTACTGGTGGCTGCTGGTGGTAAAATGGCGGAGCTGCTCTAGAGAACAGTCTGGCAGTTTCTCAGTTTATCAAATAGTTACCATATGACCCAGGCATTCCATTACTAGGTATACACCCAGGAGAAAGTATACACTGTGTCCATACGAAAACTTGTATATAAACATTCATTACAACCCTGTTTATAATAACGTCCATCACCTGATAAATGGATGAGTAAAACCCTGTCTCCATGCAGCGGTGTGTCACTCAGCTGTAAACTGCATGAAGCTCTGCTCTAGGCTGCAGCACAGGTGACAGCAAAAGCATTATGCTGGCAGAAGGAGCCGAGCACAAGGCTCTGTGTAAACCCATTCATGCGCCATGTCCGAAATAAGCAAATCCATGGAGACAGAAAGACCAGGGGCTGCGAACAGGAAGGGGAGGTGACTGCCGATGGGTACAGAGCATCTTTTGGGTGATGACGATGTTCTGCAAGCAGTGGTGTGGTTGCACACCTTGTCAATAGATGGGGCATAAAATAAGAGCACCAGGAATGCAGAGAAAGGGTTTATTAAAAACCTCTTTGGCCGAAGGAATAAGGAGAAAGCTCCACATTTGAGCAGAATAGGGACCATGGGATCCATAGCCATAAAAAAGGGAGAAGGGCAATTCCACACTTCCAACTGTGTGGGCCAACACGAGAAGACAGGACCACACAGGTCCTTCCACACCTGAGGAGCCCTCTTCCCACGCTGCCTAAAAGGCAGTATGAATCCCCATGGGGTTTCCCAGGTGGCTCAGTGGTGAAGAATCCACCTGCCAATGCAGGAGACACAGGTTCGATCCCTGGGTTGGGAAGATCCTGTGGAGGATGAAATTGCAACCTACTCCAGAATTCTTGCCTGAAAAATCCCATGGACAGAAAGAGCCTGGCAGGCTACAGTCCATGGAGTTGCAGAGTCAGATATGACTGAGCACACACACGTGAACTCCCACAAGGCAGCCGAACTTTCTAGGCATGGAGAAAGCACACCATAAGCACTGGGCCAACACCCACTTCGAAAGTCAAAGATCATCATTTGGAGTCCTCCTTTCCCAAGTTTTGTAAATGCTGCCTATTTATATTAACCAAATACCTTCCGAAACTTGCAGCAGACAAGAGAATTATCAATGCCAAGTTGTTTTAAGTTTTAGGAAAATCTGGGAAGGAACCCTGGGTTGAATACCACAAGCACATTCAACATATTTTCTCAACCAACATCCCTTGAAAATGATTTGCAAATCAGCACAAAGACTCTCAGCTAATGCACAGCTAACTCAATTGAAAGGAGAGTCAAATTCCCATACATCAGTCGCCAAAACACTCAATGCTTAGAACCACTTGCTCACTCGTGCTCAGGGGTCAGGCATACTTCCTCGGCAGAGAACCAGACAGCTGATCTCTCTAGCTGGTGAGACCACAGAACTGTCATGCATTTTTTTGTGTTCTGTTTTATTAAACAATCCTTAAAAAAAATGTAAGCATCAATCTTACCTTGTGGACCACACAAAAAGATATTTGATCAAGTGTCTAAACAAGAATGGACAAAGATTAGGCACGCTGACCAAAGAACAACAGCTATCTCTGCACACTGTATTTTTCATATATGTGAAAAATCATCTAAGGTTGTCCACAGACACAGTGAGGAATAAGATGAAGACAGCCCGAACAAGCAACTCTATCCTTACCTAACGACTGGAAGAAAACAGAGTAACGGCATTCGTAGAGTGAAAACAGGTACTGGCGGACGGCCGGCAGGCTGTGCAGCACCTCGAGGATCTCTGCCCCTTTAATCACCTAGGGGTTTTTCAAAGAACAAATGTATGCTTTAATGATTATGGTTTATTTATTCTGGAAAAGCATGGTGTATTCTCTAAACATGAGTATCAAAGATTCAGTCATTACCTTTTCCCTGAGATCCGGTCTTTCTAAGGCAATCATGCTGACATAGACGGTGTAAGTCACAAAGGTTTTATAATCCATGAGTTCATAGGATGTAAATGTTGAAACTGTGTCAAGGAAGAGTTCAGCTGC
Organism: Bubalus kerabau; assembly: GCF_029407905.1. Classification (NCBI taxonomy): domain Eukaryota; kingdom Metazoa; phylum Chordata; class Mammalia; order Artiodactyla; family Bovidae; genus Bubalus; species Bubalus kerabau. Next base: position 39,156,456 of record NC_073643.1, on the reverse strand, counting down.
CTGTTTGAAATCACGAATAGCTACACAATAAAGACCTTGATATACTTTTAGGCGGTTCCTCCGGTCCCAATCTCCTCCTTCCTCTATCAAGCTATAAAATTAAAACAAGAGTCATAATCTGGAAATAAACAGTGCTTTTTGCAAGCTTTGTATTATTATGAAAGAGAGAACAACTTGTCACAACTTAAACCAAAAAGTAATAATAAAGAGAAAAGTTTCCTAAATAAGTACATTAATTATTTGACCAAGTATACTAGTTGGAAACAAAAGAAACAGATTTCTTCTATCAATTTCTTATTCATAGCATCGTAACTTAGAGGGAATATATCCCCACCACTAAAACGTACCTTTTGGCCTTTTCTGTATTTCGAGTGATGAGGTCATTATCCATGTAAAATAAACCAATTCTAAGGAGATAGAACACAATATCCAGTCGGTGACCCAGCGCCACGGTTTTGTCATAGGTCTTGCGAAAGGCTGTCAGAGCACCTTCCTGTCAAGAGAACAAGGCGAACAGGTGAGAAAAGGTTAAATGTTTTGAAAGCTACAGCTGTCTAGGATTTTCTAAGCAAAAAGTGGGGGGAGAGGTAGGCGTGGAGACAGAAGAGTACGGCCATGAGATGGTAACGGTTGAAGCTGGGTGGTAACTATTCTCTCCACTTGTATAAAGTGTAAGAAATACATCAAATGTGTCTAAGCATATACTTATATTCTAGAAAAAAAAAAACACATTCATAACTTATTCACCATTGTTTCAGTATTCTTCTTTGTTCTATATATTTGATATTTTTCCTCTAACAATTACAATATGCTACTTTTCCTTTACTGTAAATTATCAATCCTGACAACTAAAGAGTATTAAAAAATTTTACCTTAATCACTCTTAGAATGCAACTGATTATTTAAATATACAATTCTATCTCAAATCATTGTGGAATAAAATGTTTTCATTGCTTTAAAAACATGAATATGTGAGACTTCCCTGGTGGTCCAGTTAGGATTAAGACTGCATTCCCACTGCTGCGGGTATGGGTTCAACCCCCAACTGAGGAACTAAGATCCCATATGCTGTGTGACGTGGCCAGAAAAGCCAAAAACAAAAAACAAAAAAGAAAGAAAGAAAACGAGGTGAGCCTGTGACATCCTGTTGTATGAGAAAATAGGGAAGACCAATGAGATCATGTCAAAAGGACAAAGAAACCATCTTAAAGAAACTTATACTAACAAATCTATAACAAACTGACTACCAAAAATAATAATGACTATAATCAATATGGAGAAGGCAATGGCACCCCACTCCAGTACTCTTGCTTGGAAAATCCCATGGACGGAGGAGCCTGGTGGGCTGCAGTCCATGGGGTCGCACCGAGTCGGACACGACTGAAGTGACTTAGCATAGCATAGCATAATCAATACAGTACAGTGAGAAATAAAAATCCACCAAGTCGATTATTTAGTAAATAAAATAAAATATTAAAAACAAAGTAGGGCTTCCCTGGTGGCGCAGTGGGTAAGGATCCACCTGCCAATGCTGGAGACACGGGTTCGATCCCTGGTCTGGGAGGATCACGTGTGCCAGAGGGCAACTAGACCAGTGCGACACGACTGCTGAGGCGGAGAGCCCTGGAGTCCACGCTCCTCCAGAGAAGCCACCACCACAAGAAGTAGCCCCTGCTCACTGCAACTGGAGAAAGCCGCACACAGCAGCGAAGATGCAGCGCAGCCAACAGAAAATAAAGACCAGACAAACAACAAATGGAGGAACAAAGAAAACTCCTCATTTTAGAAGAATGCTATTTCATAAACATGGACTATATTATTAGAACATCACCAATGTACGAAATGTGGATTCAAGTGTATCCTTGTTGAAATTCCTCAAGGCCTGAGTCAAAAGCTTTACATTTCTCATTCATTCATTCTCATTCATATAGCTAATAGTTCGAACAGAACTATTAGCTATATTTTAAACTGTTCTGTATTTTTCACCTTTTACAATAACCAGATCTTAAATCTATAGTCAGCAGGAAAAAAAAAAAAAAAAAACACCTTGTTTTAAATTTAAATTAAATAATAAATAACAGTTCAGATCACTTAACATTTGAGCACTTTGCCAAGGTACTGGTCTAACTCCTGCGCCCCTGGGAATTATCATTATTCCTATTTAATAGCTGAGGAAACTCATCCAGTTAAGTAAATCATGATTACTGAAGCCAGAAACAGAACTCAGGCAATCTGACCTAAGAGTCCCCAGTATTTAATTTTTTAAGGTTAATGCCATGTTATCCATTATCTACACACTTCAGGGTACACTGCTTACAGTCAAGGACAGCCAGAGCCCGTCCTCTGAACCACTATTACACAACAACTAGGTTAAAAAATGTAAAAGACCCAATACTTGCAGGTGCCCCTCTTACGCCCTGATAGTATAAGTTAGGTTGGCTGCTGGGCTGAAGAACAGTCACAGATACTAAGACAAGGACTGTTCTCTGTCCCTGACATTTCATCTCAGCGTACATGCTGGAGAGACATAAGCATATATACACAGAGGCACACACAAGCATGTTTTTACAGCAGCAGCTTACCTTGGCAAAAACAGCTGAAAACACCACAGGGGTCCAACCACTGAATAGCTAAATAAAGCACAGCATCACCCTGCTACAACGGACTACTAACCAGCAGTCAACCAGAATGAGCAAGAGCTAAGCGCTAACATGGACGGTCGCCCAGACAGAATTTTGAAAGAAAAAGTAAAGAGCACAGCATGAGTACACTTCGATACACTTTAAAACAACCCTTTTAAACCAATACTGCCTAATTTCTACAAGTACCTACACGTGACTACAAACGTACAATAAGAGAATTAAAAAGATAATCTCTCAGGAGGCAGAAAAAAAGAAAGTGCAAATAAAACTTCAGCATTAACTCTAAGATTTTAGTTTCTCACAATGAGACAATTACTTGCATAAACCGTAATTTTTAAAACGCACCAGAACCAGTGCTTCCCAACCAAGACAGGCTACAAAAGTAAACTACGGAAACATCCAAGTTTGGCAAGATCAGCAGACAAGCATGTCTGCATAGGCACTTCTCTGAATCACAGGGAGAGATGGGGAAGAATACGCATCTGGCTGCTGTCTGGGGGGCCGGGGAGAGAAACAGTGTAGCAAGAAAACTATTAACTTTTTCTTCGTTCATTTCTGCACTATTCACTAGTTCGGGTAAGCAGATTACCTGTGCAGTTTTTGGAAGAGGGTACTTAATGTTTAAAATGAGACCCTGAACAGTGCCCATTTCAGGCTACACAGACAGGAGAGACCACCCACCTTGTCGCCTATCCGGCAGAGGTACTCGGCCTTTGCCATCATCGCGTCTCGGATTTCGCTCTCCCCCAGATTCTTCTCTGCATCCTCCAGCTCCTCATCCAAACGTTTCAACTCGTCTTCGTTTGCCTTCTTCATTTTGTTGAGCAGGTCCACGTCCATCTGCCATTCCAGGGACTTGCACAAGGCTTCGTAATAAGGAGCCATGTCTGAGAGAGAGCAAGAGGGGTGTGACTTAGGCGTGGGCCCCCCCTCTCCTGCCCTACAGTGCCTACCCCCATCTTCTTCCTCCCACACAAGCTGTAAGGTCGTCCGCTGGACTCCTGCCCACTAGCAGGAAAGGGCTGGGCACCACGAGGTGCTTGCTACTGGGAGGCCAGCATCAGGACCTGGCCTGTCACCGCCGCCCTCTCCTAGGGCCGGGGATAGGGCAACCCTTGGTCTGCCTCTCAGTGGCTGCTGTACTAAGAGAAAGGGCGAGCTTGTTTACAGCCACACACACCTCAGACCCGTGCACTTAAGGCTATAGCGTCCGCTGCCATCACTACTGGGAAGGGCAAAAGGAACCGATGCCAAGTTTCCCCTCCACCGACAATGCTAACGTCCCCGAGACCAGTCGCTAATGACAATAAGCCCTGTCTCTGACTCGGGGCTCAACACCTTGGGATCCCCCCAACCTGGTCCCAAGTCGGGAGGCGCACAGAGCCGCACACCACTCTGAAAGCCTGGAGATGCTGAGAAAATGAAAGCCCCGAGGTGCGGATAAGCCAGGTCTGATCTCGGGGTCCCCGTCGGGGTAAACCCCTCAGGCTGGGGAGCGCGGGGCCGCCCGGGCCTAGGCCGCTGACTCGGCGCTCCCGCGGGCCTCACTGTTATCGCGGACGGCTGCCATCAGCTCGTCGCGGATTGCCGCGTCCCCGCGGTGCTCGGGCAGGCTGAGCAGGAAGCGCAGCTGCGCGATGCGCAGGTCCGGGTTCTTGGGCAGACCCTCCTCTTCCAGGTTCTCCAGCGGCATCGCGGCGGCAACAGCAGCGGTTCCGAACAGACAGCAACTCACAGCCGACAACTCAGCCGAGACCGGCGGCGGCGGCGGAAGTAGGAGGAGACCCCGACTGCGCCGGGACGCCTCCAGCCCGACTTCCGGTCCTAGCTCCGCCTCCGCCCGCAGCGCCCCCTGCTGGACACTCCCGTATATGCCCACCCCGGCCCCGCGGTTTTCCCCGCCTCTCAGCTAGGAGAGTCCCAGGGAGGGTGGTACCCACCTCCAAAGTTGGATTTCCTGAACCTCTTTCTCCCTCCATTTTTTAGCTATTTCATTTTCCAATCCGTTTGTGATTAATAGAGGCTGGCAATCTTGAGAATTTTGAAAATATAATAATAACAACAACAGTAACCACCACAACAAAAAACAACCACTACAACAAAAAACGACTACAGTTGTCTAAGCCTTACTCTTCCCCTTTTACCTTTCTTCTTATACCCATTTCTTAAAAAATATGGAAGTATAGTTGCTGTACAATATTATATAAGCTTTAAAGTTTATACTCCATTTACAGTGGGTTTCCCGGGTGGCTCAACGATAAAGAATCCACCTGCAATGCAGGAAATGTGGGTTTGATCCCTGGGTTGGCAAGATCCCCTGAAGGAGGAAATGGCAACCCACTCCAGTATTCTTGCCTGGGAAATCCCACTGACAGAGGAGCCTGGCGGCTGCAGTCCATTGGGTGGCAAGAGAGTCAAACGTGACTTAGCAATTAAACAACGACTCCATTTATAGTTATTATTTTTAAAAAATAGGCTGTATTCCCCATGTTGTACAACAGATCCTTGTAGCTTATTTTATATCTAATGGTCTGTCCCTTTCACTCCCCTCTCCTGAAACGCCCTTCAATTCTCTCTCCCCACTGGTAACCACTAGTTTGTTCTCTCTATATCTGTGAAGACTTTCACTTTTATGTGGAACTCATTTTAATTCTCTTAACACTAGGAAGTAGTACTATTACCCCATCTTGTAGATAAGAAAAACAAAGCACAAATAAGTTAGGGAACATGATCAACCAAGAGCTCTTTAGAGCAAGAGCTCTAAAATCCATGTTCCTTCCATGCTTCTCAGAAAGTAGCTCCCAGATTCCAGTCTTAACACCATAGCACCATATGTTTATTCATAGTTTAAATCGTTGCATGCCTATATTTTCAGCCTCTTTTTGTTCATATTGCTACAGTCTTCAGTACTGGTAAAGGTTACATGAAATTCCACCCAGTGGATTTCCGTAATTTACTTTTACTCTTCCTTCCATTAGAAATGCCTTTAGGTTGTCTAAGGTTGTTCTCTTCCTATTATAAAAACCAAGGTGAACACCTTGGAATGCACAGGGTATTTTGTATTTTATATTTTTTCCCCTTAGCATAAATTCCCATTCAGGGTTGATAGGCACAAAGAAGACATGCTTTATGATTTTCAGATATTGAATATTAAATGCTTTTCAGAGAGAGTTAAACCATTTACACAGCCACTGAACCATTTGGAACCGTCACATTCTCACCAGCAGAAGGCATTACCATATGTTTTTAATATCGTGTCTGTTTTGGTAAAAAAAATAAATATTTTGAAGGCAACTCAAATGACAAGGAAAATGCTGAGAGCACAGAAAAACTCGCCAACACTCCTCCATGTTAACCTTCTGGAGCTTCCCAGGTGGTGCAGAGGTAAAGAATCCGCCTGCCAGCAAAGGAGATGCAAGAGACAGGGGTTCGATCCCTGAGTTGAGAAAATCCCCTGGAGTAGGATATAGCAACCCACTCCAGTATTCTTGCCTGGGAAATCTCAAGAACAGAGGAGCCTGGCAGGCTACAGTCCACTGGACTGCAGAGAGTCAGACAGGACTGAGCGACCAAGCACCCTAAGCACCAAGAACCTTGTAAACCTCTTTCATTCATTCATTAAACAAACATTATTGCACGGTTGCAAAGTACCAGGCACGGACAGAGACTCTGGAACACAGCCATGAAGAAAATGTGGGCCCTGTCTGCATGGAACTTGCATTCTAGAGACACTTAGTTTCACTGAAACTCATCTAGGTTACATATTAATGGGCTCATTTTGAACGTGTACCTTATGAACTGCTTTGTTCACTCACCATGTAGGGTAGATGTCTTTTCATGCCAGTAAATATGGATTAACATCATCACCTCTAATGACTACACAGGAGTCCATTACTTGTATGTGCCAGCTTTTCCTCTTTCAATCCGTAACTCCTATCAGTCTGAATCACTTTCATTTTCTCACTCTCATTTTCAGATACCACCAAGTTGATCATCTATGTGCATATGTTTCCACATTTGGTTTGTTATTCCTTACCTCAAATCCCTAGAAGTAAAACTGTTAATTAACAGGGTCTGTACATTTTATATTTTGACATAGTAAATAAGGATTATATAAATTATTTTTCTAAAAATTAGATACCAACTCACATTCCCACCAACATTAAACAGAGAGCCTGTCTCCCTCTCTGCCAAGACCTTTTCTTCACCCATTTTAATCTTCAGCAACAAAACATGTTTTGCTTTCCATTATGTTTCTCTTATTATGAGGTTGAATTTCTTTTCACATTCGTGCTGACCTTTATTTTCCCATTTGCTAAACTCCTACCTTGCTTCATCAATTCCTCTACATAATCTTCCTGATTGATCTCTGAGCACTCTTCATATCTTCAGGATATAACTGCTTGTCAAGAAATGCAAAATTTCCTATAGTCATTTTCTACATTTTTAATGAATTTTTTAAACATAGATGTTTATAATGTTTATATAGTTAAATTTATGATTCTTTTCCTTTATGCTCCCTGATAGCATTATCAAGTCCTATTAAGACCTTTCCAACACCATGGTTTAAAAAATATTCACCCGTGTTTTCCTCTGGCATATTGATGCTTTTCTCTTTTGTTCTTTGTCGCTTTCTGCACTTAAATCTTTGATCCATCTAGAATGTTCATCTAAAGAGAAATGTATATCATATTTAAAATATTTTTACAACTTACTTGGGCAAAAAAAAAAAAAAATTCCAACCCAGAATCTATTACTTGAACCAAAGATTTGACAGCAAAGAATATTTCCAACTAGCTCTATCTGAATGAAATAAGCCTGTCCCCAAATGCCTCTCAGGAGTACCCCTCTGTCATGTGACCCAAAGCTGATCCGATGAAGTGAAGCTGAAGGAAACTGACACTTTGGCTGGTTGGAAGTTCATGACTCATTTGGTTTGTCTCAACTCGAGCTGGTTAGGCAAATTCTGTTTTCTCCTGGAGAATCCGAAGTGGGAAACTCCCTGAGGGTGTTCAGACAGTAGCAGTCAGGAGAGCCACCACCTGAACAAGAGTCTGAGAAAGAGAGAATAGTAGAAACTAAGAGATATTCTAGAGCTGAAGTACAGGGCATCTCCAGGTGGGAAGAATCCACTGAGCAGTCAGCAACACGGATTTTTTTTTAAAGATACCTCTCTCTGAAAACTTAGAACACTGAGTACAAAGAGAGAATTCCAAAGGTTTTCAAAGAAAAGAAAAGGGAATTCCCTGGGGGTTCAGGGGTTAAGACTTGGCACTTTGACTACCGTGGCCCAGGGTCCAGTCCTCGGTCAGGGAACTAAGATCCCCAAGCTGCAGTGCAGCCAAGAATAGGATAGAATAGAATGGCCAACACTTGAAAAAAAAAATAGTGAAATAAAAGGTCACTTAGAAAGGAGTAAGAATCGGAATGATTTGTATTTTCTGAAATGTGACATTGTGGACCAGAAGACCGTGTGAACAAGGCCTTCAAAGATCAAGACAAAGAGATTTTGACTCTAGAATCCCATTCTCAGCCTTTATTACAGAATGAATATGAGCATTGGAAGACCCACAAAACTCTCAAATGTATGTCCCATGCACCCGTTCTCAGGAAGAAAGTCACAGAGGAGAAACTCTACCCAGAAAACAGGGAATCCAACCAAGAGGAGAGGAACCCCTGGGATGGAACAGAGAGAGCGCTCAGGATGACAACCTCACCTAGCAAGCTGCAGGAAGACTGGAGCAGGAAGTGGATTCTCCTTGATATCTCTTTTTCTCACTCCTCTCCTCTCCTCTCAATTCACTAGGAAATCTGACTGTAACACTTCAGAATCTATCCAGAGTCTAACCACTTTCCATTTCTCCTGTGAACACCCTGGTCCATCCCATCACCCAGATCACTGTGGTCTCCTAGCTGGTCTCTCAGCATCTTTCCTTGTGCTCTTTTTGACAGAACAGCTAGCATGGTGTGATCCTTTTCAAGTTCAAGTTCCCTGAATCGGAGTCATTTGTTGTGACATTGATGGACCCAGAGTCTGTCATACAGAGTGAAGTAAGTCAGAAAGAGAAAAACAAGCATTGTATATTCACACATATACGTGGAATCCAGAAAAAATGGTACCGATGAACCTATTTGCAGGGTGGGAACAGAGACTCAGATGTAGAGAACTCACATGTGGATGTGGTGCGGGGAAGTGGAGGGTGGGATGCATTGGGAGAGGGATACACCACTCTGCGTAAAACAGACTGCTAGTGGCCACCTGCGATAAAGCACAGGAAGCTCCGCTCAGGGGCTCTGTGATGCCCTAGAGGCGTGGGAGGGTCAGGGGGAGGTCCAAGAGGGCGGATTCATTTCAGGGTGCAGCAGAAACTATCACAACATTGTAAAGCAACTACACTCCAATAAAAATAAACAAATAAATAAAGTTCAAGGTCCCCACTGCCCTGGCCCCACAAGGCCCTGCGAGAGGCTGCTTCCCAGTATCTCTGTGCTGTCACCTTCGCCAGTTCTCCCCTCGCTCACTCTGCTGCAGCTGTCGGCTCCTAGCTGTTGCCCTCACACACCAGGCATATTGTCTATCACAGCCGTTGCCTAACCCTTCCCTCTGCCTGGAACGTGCTTCCCCAGGACCCACTCATGCCTTCAAAGATGCTCAGATGTCACCTCTCTCAACCCCTGTGTTTATAATTTCATTATGTCCTCTTCCTGCACTCACAATCCATCTTACCAAGCTTGATTTTCCCCCCATACAATGTACCATTGTTTAAAATAATATTTTTTTATTATTTGTTGTCATTGAGTCGATAAGTTACATTCAACTCTTTTCTGACCCCATGGATTGTAGTCTGCTAGGCTCCTCTGTCCATGGGATTTCCCAGGCAAGAATACTGAAGTGGGTGGCCATTTCCTTCTCCAGGGGATCTTCCCAACCCAAGGACTGAACCTGAATCTCCTGTATTGGCAGGTGGATTCTTTACCACTGACCCACCAGGGAAGTCCATTTTTTATTATACTTATTGCTTATTTCTGTCTCCTCTAACTCTAATGTAAACTCCAGGAAAATAAGAAATCTATCTTTTGTGCACATCCAGTACCTAGAAGATGGCCTGGTACCTAGCAGACATCCACAAAAATTTTATGAATGAGTGAATTAGTGAATAAATAGAGCGGAGGCCTCTAGAAGGGAATCTCCAAAAAGAACAAACAGATCAAATACATGATAAGGTTGAAAATACAGAGAATAGATTTATACTCTTGCCCAAGAGTCCAGGTCTGAGATAGGAATTTAGAAAACTGTGCCTTAAACCCACAGGACAGTTATTAACCCCAACTGCACCAAGTTGTACAGGAAAAAAAAAGTTTCTGAAATAATCCATTAGCTCAATTGTAAATACTATTTATGCCATCATAACACTATAAACCCACTCCAATGTTCATGCCTGGAAAATTTCAAAGACAGAAGAGCCTGCTGTACTGCTCTAATTGCAGAAAGCAAAGAGGAACTAAAGAGCCTCTCGATGAGGGAAAACAGGAGAGTGAAAGAGCTGGCTTAAAACTAAATGTTACCAAAAAAAAAAAAAGTAAGATCATGGCTTCCTAACCATGGGGTAGGGTTACTCCAGGTAGTAGTGGGGTTACCACTACTTCATGGCAAAAAGAAGGGGGAAAGGTGGAAGTAGTGACAGATTTCCTCTTCTCGGGCTCTAAAATCACCGAGGATGGTGACTGCAGCCATGAAATCAGAAGACAACTGCTCCTCGGCAGGAAAGCTATGACAGACCTAGACAGTGTGCTGAAAAGCAGAGACGTTACTCTGCCGACAAAGGTCCATACAGTCCAGGCTATGGTCTCTCCAGTGGTCACGTACGGCTGTGAGAGCTGGACCATAAAGAAGGCAGAGCACCAAACAATGGATACCTTAGCACCGTGGCGCCGAAGAAGACTCCTGAGAGACCCTTGGACAGAAAGGAGATTCAACCAGTCAATCATAAGGGAAATCAACCCTGAATACTCACTTGAAGGACTGATGCTGAGGCTGAAATTCTAGTCTTTTGGTCACCTGATGCAAACAGCTGACTCATTGGAAAAGTCCCTGATGCTGGGAAAGATTGAGGGCAGGAGAAGAGGGCGTCAGAGGATGAGATGGCTGGTTGGCATCATCAAAGCAATAGACATGAACTTGGCAGAGATTTTCCATTTGAGGAATTACTTTAACCCTACAGACAAGAGGGTGAACTCTGATGGCCATGAACACTCTTGAATGAAAATAATAGACTGGTTACAAGGAACACAATAGAAATGTTGACTTTTATACCTGGGATGCTTTTAGTTGTCATTTATTTCTTTCACCTCACTTTTCACATTTTTACGTGAAGATAAATCTCTCAGGGAATTATGTGAAAATCTTCACTTCTATCATCTGATTTATGATTTCAGGTGAAGCCCAGCTCTAAACAAATCCAATATAAGTATTATCCAGTGTTTTGAAACTTGGAGGTAAGATATGAAGTATTTCAATTCAAAGAAGGGGTGGTGGGGGAGACAAATTCAAATCCATCAGCAAGGAACCAAAGAATGCCCTCAACCTCCCAAAAATGATCATCAGAGACTGAGATTTGTGATAAGAATTGGATATATGATCAACACCTCATTATTAGATTTAAGAGAAAAACTGTATACATAGTCATTAATGTAGAGAAGGCAGCTGCAATTATACGTGTGCATGCCTGCTGTGGTCCTTCAGTCATGTCCAGCTTTTCGTGACTCTGGATTGTAGCCCACCTGGCTCCTCTGTCCATGGGATACTCCAGGCAAGAACACTGGAGTGGGCTGCCATGCCCTCCTCCAGGAAATCTTCCCAACCCAGGGATTGAACCCAGGTCCTTTATGTCTCCTACATTGGTAGGCAGGTTCTTTACCACTAGGGCCACCTGGAAAGCCCTTTCAGTTATACGTGCCTGGCATTTTCTGCCTTCCAATTCTTCCTACTATGGATTCATAACTCAACTTGGACTACAATTGTCCAGAGACCTAAATCATCGGGGATCCTGCGACTTGTCAGCAGCCAGATGCCAATGCTCCTAGATGCCCTGGCCCAGGTCCTGTTGCCTGGCTCTCAGAGGAGACATATCTTCAGTAAGCTCTGTATTTTCCTTTACTTTTTAACACTGTCCCCACTGATTGCAGAGAAATCAATGGAACCCTGAACTGTTGCTAAGATTGATTTGATCAAAGTAGCTCTTTGCTCCGTATTGACAGCTCATTATCGAACACGAAATTGCCCATTCCATCAACCTCTCTGTAGCCATTAACTCAATTTGACTGGATTAACTAGTTCTACATGGAAGCTTCTAGAGAAGTGTCAAGTCTGGGGTCTTTGTTGTCTCATGGAGGGAAAACTAAACACGTCTCCTCTTTTAGGCTTCTGCCCCCTAGAAATTAAAATGTTGACTTGACATTGGCCTATGGAGGGGTCTGGGCACATGTGTCATCCTCTTTTAAGTTCTGCTTCTAGGGTTTATTTTAAAATCACACTTTCTTCATTTATGACGACGGTCACAATGAGCTCTTTTCTGCGAACCTGGTTTCAGTTAGACATCCGACCAAGCGGGCCCTCCTCCTCGTCCGCCTCAGCATTTGCGCTTCTCCTTTATGTGAGAGCATTTGGCTCTGAGAAGGGTGTCCTGTTTCAGGGGACTGGAGTCTTTCTTTCTGAGCAGAACGCCGTCAGCTCCCTGTACACTGGGCCCTGAGGGCTGTTGATGGGATGACTACGGCCATGCCCGCTGCATTAAAGAAGGGTCCTCTTAGTGTATAATTAGCTTTATCTGCTTGGCTGTGGCGATGCTCACTTTTAATTACATGCACTTTCAGCTTTTTCACTGAATTTTCAAAGACGTGATGTGAGACGAGGCTTGATTACGGGTTCCCTGGTTAAGACTGAGATGGGTTTATGCAGGCACAGTTCCCTCGGCTGCTGCTAGGGTCCCTGCTGGTGGGCAGCTCAGAGGATGCTGAGTTTACTAAGAGCATCAGCTCAGAACACACTACATACCAGTGTTATTGCAGCATAAAGGTCAAACCATGTAGCGTGCGCGTTTCTCCCTCGCTAAATGGCACTTCTGCACAAGAGCATTTTGGAGGAAAAAGAGAGCTTACAAAATGCTCTTATTCCTGGAGCTGGTTATGAGGTTTTGAGTAACCGATGTAACCAATATCAGTTTAATTTTTGATGACTAGAAGCCACTTGCACACAGCAGGAAGTGTCAAATGCATCACACCGCATGACACTTTCACACAGCCTCCCCATTAGTATATTGATTTCTTGAACAAAAATTTATAAGCTCCTACTATGTGCTGAGCAGTGATTTGGGTGCCATGCGAGCAGGGCAGACCAGTAGATGCTGTTTATGGAGCTTCTGTTCTGGTGGGGAAGGAACGGGAGGGGCAAATCAACAACAAACCACTAAGTAAATTATTCAGGCAGTGGTCAGAATAGTGCGATAAACACATTCATGGGATAGATGGCAAAGTGAAAGTGTTAGCCACTCAGTCATGCCTGACTGCTTGCAACCCCATGGACCGTAGCCCACCAGGTTCCTCTGTCCACAGAATTCTCCAGGCAAGAAAACGAGAGTGGGTAGCCATTCCCTTCTCCAGGGGATCTTTCTGACCCAGGGATTGAACTTGGGTCTCCCACCTGCAGGCAGGTTCTTCACCATCTGAGCCAACAGGGAAGAGATGGTAAAGAAAGGCTTTTTTTTAACTGACGTTTAGGGTAAGATCAACATGAGGGGCTTGGTTTAGGACCATCCTGAGAGGGTAACAGGCAGGAAGGCCAGGGGTCTCCAAATGGAGGAAATAGCCTACAAGTGTCAGACATTTTTATCTCTCTTAAGTGGCAGGAGGAAACAAACTAGCAATATTTTTTTCCTTCTCTATACAAATTTAAAGAGAGGTTTCTCTTAAAATACTGTGTTGCCATAATGACACCTGGTTTCGCCTGAAGTTAGCTTTTCTTGAGCCTAGAGATAACCAATGCCTTTTTCTTATGGAAATGTTTGTCTTAAGCTATGCTAATGTACTACGCCTTTACCCCAAACTCGGTCTCCAAGTCGGTTCCGCCTCTTGGCCCAAAACCTACTTGACAAACCAGTATGTTATACTCAAATATTGTTCCCCTAATCTATGTAAATGAAACTATTTGTATGGTGGTCTGCCCTTCTTTAAGATTCAAGTTAATTATTTTATGGCCCAGGATAAACCATTTGGTGCCAAGATTATCCCAAAATGCATCTTATGGACGAGGGGCCTGGTGCTATTCTGAATTATAAGACATTCCTTTCTTTCATTTACAGACTGCTAGTGACTATATAACATCCAGCTGAAGACTAGCAAGGGAGTACTCTTTCTGCCCCCTTCTGATGCCTATGTCAGAAGCTTTCTCTATCTCCTTTATACTTTAACAAAACTTTATTACACAAAAGCTCTGAGCGATCAAGCCTCGTCTCTGGCCCCGGATTGAATTCTTCTCCTCCAGGGGCCAAGAATCCCGGTGTATTCGCGTGATTCAACAACAACCTTTCAATCCTTTAAGGAAGTTACCTTGTACTAACTTTCTTAGTTTCATTAATAATCACCTTCCTTTACATATAACATAAGGAGTGACGGATCATGTGATAACTTTTTAATTTCCTCTTCCCAGCTTAAAAATAAGAATGTTGATACGAAAAAGCAGAGATTTACAACTGGCCTGTGTAGTTGTTGAGAACATAATAGGTAAAGTCTTCAGAGCAACCATACTCCCATTTCTGGTGAATTGCTCAATTATATCAATATCAATCCTGTTTCCTGTCATATTTCTCATTGCACCCATAGCCCCTCTGGAGAGACTGCCCTAGGGGGACACATGATATCCTGTGTGAACTGTAGATGGCCTAGGAGATGCTCTGGTGTGACCAGTTCTGTCCCGAAGGGAAGATACAGGGCACCCAGAAACCACAGCATGAAATAGGCAGTGTGGGCAAAGTGGCCACAATCAGTCAGAAAGTTAACTGCAAGCTGAAATCATGGCCAGAAGGAGTAGGACGAAGGGTTGTGTGTCCTACAGAGCCGGACTCAGATGGTGGTGTAAGAAGAGCAGAGAGACAGGCAAGAGCGGTGTCACAAGCGAGGGCAGGCGCATTGGAGTGAACAGTCATCAACCAGGCTGTGAAAGGACCAAGGTCAGCCCTAGGTCCAGTGCTAAGTCGCTTCAGTCGTGTCCAACTCTCTGTGATCTTTTGGCCTGTAGCCCGCCAGACTCCTCTGACCATAGAATTCTCCAGGTAAGAATACTGGAGTGGGTAGCCACGCCCTCCTCCAGGGGATCTTCCTGACCCAGGTCTCCTGCATTGCAGGCAGATTCTTTTCCATCTGAGCCACCAGGGAAGACTGCCGCTTAGGTCCAGAACCAGTAGCAACCCTGTCTCTACAAGCTGAGGTGTGCTACCATTTCTAATCATCTCAAGAGGTCCATCCAGTATATGCCTCCACCTTGCCAACCAGACTGTTTTCCCAAGTCCTCATGAGATAGAGCCACATGGTTAAAATGCCCGTTTGTCCATTCTTATCGACCTACCTACCTACCTTCCTCCTTCCCTCCCCCGCCCCCAGGTATCCTTACAATAAATCCTAGTCACTAACAGTCTCAGAGGGAGCCTCTGCCCCGGGGGGAGGACAGTCTGGTGAAACTGAACAAAACTACACATACACTCACCCTCTGATCCAGCAATGCCACTTAACGAAAAGCTATCCTGAAGATACACCTCCACTCATACACAAACACAAACACACAAGCTTATTCATGGCAGCGTTATATGAAATTGCACAATACTGCCAACAGTTTAAATGCCCAAATACAGGAAAGTGGTCAAAGAACAACAGCATATTACACATGTTGAAGCAGTAGGCTGTGCTAAACAAGAATAAATAAATCTTTATGAGTCGATGTGGAGTGATTTCCAGAAATCAAATGTTATCATTTAACAACAAAAACGGTCAACGGGACTAAGAGGAAAGCTGTTAGAAAGAGGTATGAATTTACAGGTAACCACTAGGACGTGAAACATGAAAAGAGAAGAAAAGGGTGAGGCTCTGACTTTTGTTATCAGGAATCTAAGACAAACCACAGAGCACTGCTGAACGTCGTGCGACCAGTCTAGAACTTACGGCATCTAAATTCCAATTTCTACTTGTGAAAACTTGGAAAACACCACACTGGACACATCGAAATGGCGCTGTATCCACAACCAGCCCATTCAGCAAAGCAGAGGTGGGAGAAAGTGAACTTTTGGAACGAAGTAGTCAACATTTAAATAAGTGTGTATTAGTCGCTCAGTCGTGTCCAACTCTTTGTGAACCCATGGACTGTAGCCCACCAGGCCCAAGGCTCCTCTGTCCATGGGATTCTCCAGGCAAGAATATTGAAGTCAGTTGCCATTCCCTTCTCCAGGGGATCTTCCTGATTCAGGGACAGAACCTGGGTCTCCCGCACTGTAGGCAGATTCTTGACCATCTGAGCCACCATTCTTGTCTTATTTAAACAAGAACTGTGGTATAATGGCAGGAAAAATCAGAACTGTGATGGACGTGCTATTGTTCATCTATACCACTTAGTATTGCTTTGATTTTGAACTTTTCTTTTTTGTACAGGGTTCAGGCTCGGGATAAGGGAGGTTTCAGAGATCCTCCTCTGAGAAGCCCAGATGATGCGAATGGAGAGCGGTGTTTTGCGCGGTCCCCAGCAGAGGGCAGCAGTGCCCGCGGGGTCTCGCAAAGTCCAGGAAGCGGAGGAGCTCGGTTCCCGGGGGGCCGCAAGCCCACCTGGCGATCAGGAATTCCCGGCTGGGTGGGGAAGGGGCATGCAGCTGGGAAAAGGAGATGTGGAGGTACTTGAAGTTAAACACAGCAAATCTGGGAGTCTTCTGAATTTTCCAGGAACGAAAATCATAGGAAAACCCACTATTTAGAAGCTGAATGTGCTGTGCTGTGCTGTGCTTAGACTCCTTGCTACCTGATGGCCTATAGCCCACCAGGCTGCTCTGTCCATGGAATTCTCCAGGCAAGAATACTGGAGTCGGTTGCCATTGCCTTCTCTGGAGGATCTTCCACACGCCGGGACAGAACCCGCATCCCTTACGTCTCCTGCCCTGGCAAGTGGGTTCTTTACCACAAGCCCCTGAAAGCTAAATATGACCTTCAAAACACAGTCCCTGATTTCAGTTACAAGCGAAGCAAAAGATCTATTTAAATTCGCATTCCCAATTACAGACGTGGATGACTGGAAAGCATAAAGGTAATTTATTATTTCCTTCATTTAGTCAAGCACATGACGATTCAACCCTCACTATGCGCTCAACTCAATATCACATGTCAGGAGGGGAAAAGGAAATGGAGACCCAGCCACGGAGACAATCTAAATATCTTATTACAAAAAGTCCAAGTCAACAAATCTTCAAAAGTGAGTTACAATGATGCCGATTATGTACTGAAAAAATAACTTTTAACCAAAAAATGAATAATTAGCATTGACATGGAAGTCGGTATTCTTGGTTAACTCAAACCTCAGAAAACAGGTATTTGAGCCATATGGCTGCTTCTGAAACTCTGTAATTTCTTCATTTCTGATTTTCTTGGTAAACTATATTGTTCAAGCTTACAGGGAAACGTTTATCTTGGTTTATATTTTAAATTAGCCTAATAACAATAATAGCAATGGCAGCAAATTCTTACAAAGCATTTACATGAGCTCAATACTTCTAAAAGCACCCAAGAAATGCTAAGTCATTTCATCTATACAACAACCCAATGAAATAGATACTCTTATGACTCCCTATGTCAGAGGCTCATAGAGGTTAAGTAGCTTGACCAAGGCCACACAGCCAGGATGTGACAGAGTGGGATTTGAACTCGAGACTCCAGGGCCCTAGCTATGATCTCACCCTTACTATTGTCCAGCACTGACCACAGCATACTCCTCCAGGAGGACTGATCTTCTGTACAGAATTAATTCCCTCTCACGCCCTGGACTGTCACCTTCCATCACTCTAGAGTGACTGATCACCCATCCTTACCTCTTCCCTTCCCATGAAGGGCCGCATTACATGAACCGTGAAGTTTAAGAGAAGATAGTATTCTTTGTTCTTTAGTTTGGCTTTATCCTAAAAGAACATCACACCTCATACTGACCTTTTTCTTATATTCTGCGTTGATAATTTACATAACTGTTTTTGTGACTTTTTCACAGAAGCTGAATTTAAGTATAGCTTACAAAGCAATCATACAAGTTACCTAGACTCAAAACATCTGTTCCCCTCCATCCCCTCTTTCTCCCCAAGGTAATTTTGCCAGGTCATGTAGCGGCTTCCTCCCAAATAGTCCCCAAAACGTCTCCTAAATCTTCTTTTCCATTTCAGTAGCAGCTCCTAATGCTCCTTACCCCAGCTTTATAACAGCTTCTCAACTGGTCTCCAGACCCCGATTCATCCCACAAACTTCTGCCAGATGAAGCTCTGGAAGCTACATATAGATCAGATCGTATTTCTTGCTCTGAAACATTGTATGGCTTCACTTGTCTACAAAATTAAGTCCTTTCACCTAAGACTAGTTTGGAAGGCTTTCTGGTTCATAAAGGTACTTCGCCCCATAGGTAAATTCACAAGACAGAAAGTAGAATAGAGGTCACCAGAGACAGGGGGAGTGGGGAGTCAGTGTTTAATGGTTACAAACTTTCTCTTTGGGGAGAATGAAAACAATTTGGAAAAGCAGTAAGGTTATCCAACACTGTGAATGTAATTCACACCACTGAACAATACAGGTAGAAATGATTACAATGTCAAATTGTATGCTATACATATTTTAGCACAATAAAACATTAAAAACATCCATTCTAGCACAACTAGACCAACATGCTTCCTTCCAATTAATCTTTAGCTTTACAGAAGGCAGAAAAAAATGGATTCCCCGCATTGTCAACAATTTCTCGAAACTTGCAAAGCTTCCTGTGTCCTCCTCCTGATCAGGGAAGTATTAGAATAAACATTTCAGACCATCTGTAGTGGCTTTTATGGCTTTTTTTGGTCACAAGTTTATAGGAACAGTCTTTTTTTTTTTTTTTTCTTCTCAGTGAGCACAGGCCTTCTAGTACAAGCCCACAGAAAGAGCAACACAGGTTTATGTCACGGATGCTGCTTTCTAATCAGATAGATGGTCTCTCAAAAAATATTTTCTCCAAGGAGGTCATGAGTGCTCGAGACCATCACTCCATGTACTGTGGTCTTATCTTTTCCCTTTTCAGAGGCACGGACGGGAGCCTGGCAAGTTACAGTCCATGGGGTTCAAAAGAGTCAGACACAACTGAACAACTTAACACGCAGCATGCACACAATCTGTTTAAAGGGCTACAGTTGCTGAGCTGCAGCTTTCTTGTCACCGCAGGCATGTCTAAACTTGAAGAGTTCACACGTCTAGAGGACGGCTCTTAAGCAAGCTTGACTCCAAGAATTCTGTACTCGAAACAGGAAGGTCCTACTGTGGAGCAAGGGAACTATATTCAAAACCTTGTAATAACCTAATATCAAAAAGAATCTGAAAAAAGAATAGATACATATGTGACTGAATTACTTCGTGGTACACCTAAAACTAACACAACAGTGAAAATCAACTATACTTTCATGTTTAAAAATCAATAAAAAATAAACAAAACTCTACCCTCAGAGAGGATGAGGAAGGATTCTTGGAACGTGGCACCAAGAAATCAGTGCTCTGTCTCCACGCTCACCTCCTCTCACCTGCAGCTCAGGGGTCCTCCTGCAGAAGTCGTGGGGTGCAGGTGAGGCCATCAGCTCTGTGCGGTGGATGAAACTGCTAGAGGCAGTTTCCCCCACGGGCTGGGCAAGCACCTGGAGCCCAGACTTAGGAAGACCAAGGATGACGACAAGATACTGGCAGATGCTGGAAAGAGTCTGACAGTCATCTGTGACTCCTGTGATGAAGGGTAACAGGGAGGGAACTCCTGGCACTGGGCAAGGTGACAGCCCTGACTGATACTGTCCCCCACACCCTCAAGCTGCGGCCCTCCCCCAGCAACATGCACACAGAGACACTCGGAAGAATGGTCTGAAACTGCACCTGCCGCTCTGCCACAGCACAGTAGCATCCAGGAGAGAAGAACCACAAACAAAAAGTCCAGTATCCAGGCAAGATCTACTAAGCGTCAGAGAGATATTTGAAAGGAACCAAATTTCAAGGAAATATCAGACCCAAATACCCCTCCCAAGGAGACAATTAAAATTCAAAACCAATCAGAGATGAACTGGAGAGAGCTCTCATGATGGGAGAAGGTGAACAGGAGAGGGTCAAACCACTCAACAGGATATAAGGGGCTGTTTTGTAAACACAGAGCTGATAGTTGTTAAAGCAGTATGATAGACACAGCATTTATGTACCAAATCATAAAAGCTAAAAACACAAAGCAAAAATTCATGAACTAGTTGACAAGATTACTATTACAATCAGAGGTTTCTTGATGTCTCCTTTAGATAGCACACCCAGCAAGGAAAAGAAAAAAATACAAGCAAAAACATAGAGGAATTAAATATACAATCAATAAGTTTGATATAACTGGTACTTATAGAGTCTTACATCCACTGAATAAAGAATGTACCTTATTTTCAAAGGTACAAGAATACCTATTAAAACTTATAAATAAATGGTATATAGCCACAATTAAAATCTTAAACATTCAAAAGCATACAGATTTCACAGCTTTTCTATTCTCACTAAATAAAACTGGTAATAACTAACTCATAGACACAGAAAACAAACTTCTGATTAAAGGAGAAAGGTGTGGCAGAGAGAGGGATCGATTATGAGGTTGGGATTAACATTCCACGGTAATATAGATGTAATGATAAGCAGCAAGGACCTACTGTATACCACAGGGAACTCTACTCAGCAGTCTGTAATCATGTATATGGGAAGAGTCTGAAGAAAAACAGACATATGGAAATGTATAACTGAAACAGGTGGCTGTATACCCAAACAAACACGACTCTGTAAATCAACTATATTCCAGTATACGATAAAAATTAATTTTAAAAAGAAAGGAAAAGAAAAGAAACGGCAATGGAATTGCCCCTCAGGCCTGGGTGACCTGTGGTGCTCTCATATCCCTGGGGCCTGAGCATTCTTGGGGCTCACGGCTGGACTGGGATGGAGCTGAGGGAGCTGGGGAGGATGTGCCAGCAAAGGAGCCCCCATGAACTTAGAACACCTGGCCCCCGGTGCACGGGACCCCAGATCCAGGTGGGCCCCCCTTAGAGCTCAACCAAGCCTAGTGCAGCCCCACAACGGTGGACCCTCTGGGCTGAAAGAGCTCTGACAGGGCACCTGGTCTCTAAACTTCCCCATGGGGGTTCCCACCAGCAGCCAGCTTCCTAGGAGTCGCCCCACCTGAGCACCACAGCACTCAGGACTGCAGTTTGGGGAGGGCTTGGGATTTCTCTGGGGGTGCAGGATAAGGGGGAAGAAGTCATGAGACTCGAGCCATGGCTCAGTCCATTCTAATCTACAGCCCAGGAACAGGACTTTCGCCAGAGCACCCGCTGCCCCAGGAACCTGAGTGAAACATGAAGAAGTGCTGCCGCCTTGTGGACATTTATTATAACAACAGCTTGAAAACCGGTGTGTAGGAGCCCTTGAAATTCACAAGGCCTGCCAAACTGTAAAGGACACTTGCCCTCAAGCAGTGTCCTGGGGTGGGTAAGCAGGAAAAAAAAAAAAAGGAAAACAATTCAAAACAGGGTGGACCTTCAAGAAATCAACCTCAAGACGTCACCATAAGTAACAAACACCGTTTTCTTCTTTTTTCTTGAAAGCACATGAAAAGATGCTCCACACCGCTCATTATTAGAGAACTGCAAATCAAAACTACAACGAAGAATCACCTTGCACCAATCTGAATGGCCATCCTCAAAAAGACTACAAACAATAACGGGGGAGAGGGCATGGGCACAAGGGAACCCTCCTATGCTGTTACTGAAAATGTAAGTTGGAGAAGGCAATGGCACCCCACTTCAGTCCTCTTGCCTGGAAAATCCCATGGACAGAGGAGCCTGGTAGGCTGCAGTCCATGGGGTCGCTAAGAGTCGGACACGACTGAGCGACTTCACTTTCACTTTTCACTTTCATGCATTGGAGAAGGAAATGGCAACCCGCTCCAGTGTTCTTGCCTGGAGAATCCCAGGGCCGGGGGAGCCTGGTGGGCTGCTGTCTGTGGGGTCGCACAGAGTCGGACACGACTGAAGCGACTTAGTAGTAGTAGCGGTCACAATACAGAACAGCATGGAGGTTTTTAAAAAACCAGAAGCTAACACAGGATTGGCATTCTCACTCTAGAGCTTCCACCCGGAGAGAAATCATCATTCGAAATGACACACGCTCCTCAGTATTCTCTGTAGCACTGTTTACATTGACTGAGACACTGAAGCAAGCACAATGCCCATTATCAGCTGTATGGAAAAAGAAGATGTGGCATATATATATATATATAAAAAAATATATGTAAATAAATATATATATATATATAATATATACACACACACATACACATACACACACACACACATATACATACATACATACAATAAAGGGCTTTCCGGGTGGCTCAGTGGTAAAGAATCTGCCTGCAACGCAGGAGACACAGGAGACACGGGTTCAATCCCTGGGTTAGGAAGATCCCCTGGAGAAAGGCATGGCAACCCACTTCAGTATTCTCGCCTGGAGAATTCCATGGACAGAGGAGCCTGGCAGACTACAGTCCATGGGGTCGCAGAGTCAGACACGACTAAAACGACTGAACACGCACACAGGTACAGTGGACTGTTCCTCAGCCATAAAAACAAATGAAAGAATGCTTTTTCCTGCAACTGGATGTGCCAGGAGGTGATCATACTAAGTGAAGGAAGTCAGAGAAGGACAAAGAGCTCATGATATCCCTTATGCTTAAGATCTAAAAATCAACACGAACTGATTTACAAAATGGAAACAGACTAACAGATGTAGAAAACAAACTTCTAGTTATCAAAGGGGAAAACTGGCTGGGCTGAAGGGATAAATTAGGATGAGATTAACATATACACAGGCATGTGTGTGTGTGTGTGTGTGTGTGTGTGTGTATGCCCTGCTAGAAAAGACTCTGATGCTGGGAAAGATTGAAGGCAGGAAGAGAAGGGGACGACAGGAGATGAGATGGTTGGATGGCATCACTTACTCGATGGACATGAGTTTGAGTAAGCTCCAGGAGTTGGTGATGGACAAGGAAGCCTGGTGTGCTGCAGTCCATGGGGTCGCAAAGTCGGACTTGACTGAACTGAACTGAACTGATGCCCCAGGAACCTGAGTGAAACATGAAGAAGAGCTGCCACCTTGTGGACATTTCTTATAACAACAACTTGAAAACCGGTGCTTCAGTACAGCTCAGTTCAGTAGCTCAGTCGGGTCGGACTCTTTGCGACCCCATGAATCGCAGCACGCCAGGCCTCCCGGTCCATCACCAACTCCCGGAGTTCACTCAGACTCACGTCCATCGAGTCAGTGATGCCATTCGGCCATCTCATCCTCTGTCGTCACCGGTATTTAGGGACCTTGAAATTCACAAGGCCTGCAGAACTGAAAAGGACACTTGCCCGCAAGCAGTGTCCTGGAGTGGGTAAGCAGAAAAAAAAAGAAAAACAATTCAAAACAGGGTGGACCTTCAAGAAGTCAATCTCAAGATGTCACCTCAAGTAACAAACACTGTTTTCTTCTCTCTCTTTTTTCTTGAAAGCACATGAAAAGATGCTCCATATGGCTAATTATTAGAGAATTAGTGTGTATATACACACACACACACAAGCACACATACCACAAATAACCAACAAGGACCTACTGTATAGCACAGGGAAGTCGACTCAATGTCTTGTAATAACAACACATTGAGTATATGGTAGAGTTCAAAGAAAAAAAAAGATATATATATATATTTATATATGTGTGTAACTGAGTCACTTTACATCTGAAACTAACAAAACATTCTGAACCAAGTATATTTCAATAAAAAATTTGAAAAAAGATGTTAGATAAAACAACCAGAAAGCTCATCCATGTGGAAACTAAAAAGCAGCTGGTGATAATCTGTGGATTAAAACTGAAACCCAGAAGAGAAACTAGCAGCTATGCAGAAAGCAACAGAGAGCAGTGTATTGCAAACAACATCTGTAAGATAGAGGGAGACTCATACTCAGAGTTCTTGATTTTGAATACACTTTCGGTTAAAGAAGAAGACCAACAGGGTCTAAGATTTCACTGTTATAATTTCCTAAAAAGAACAACAAACGAAATCCAAAGAAACTAGCAAGAAGGATAAAATAAAGATAAACTCCCAAGTAAAAAGGTAACATAAGAAGATATTAGAGGATAAATAAATCCAAATGTTACTTCTGGGTGATGAATAGATTCAAGGGGTTAGATCTGATAGACAGAGTGCCTGAAGAAATATCGACGGAGATCCGTAACACTGTAGAGGTGGCAGGGACCAGAACCATCCCCAGGAGAAGAAATGTAAGAAGGGAAAGTGCTCATTTTAGGAGGCTTTACAAAGAGCCAAGAAAAAGAGGTGATAGGCAACGGAGAAAGGGAAAGATATATTCAATTGAATACAGAGTTCCAGAGAATAGTGAGAAGAGATAAGAAGGCCTTCTTCAATAAACAATGCAAAGAAAGACAGAAACAATAGAATGGGAAAGACTAGAGATCTCTTCAAGAAAACTGGAGATATTAAGGAAACATTTCATGCAAGGATGGGCATGATAAAGGACAGAACGCATAAGGACCCAACAGAAGCAGAAGAGATTAAGAAGGGGGGCAAGAATACACAAAAAAAAACTGTACAAAAAAGGCCCTATGACCTGGATAACCATGATGGTGTGATCACTCACCTAGAGCCAGACATCCTGGAGTGTGAAGTCAAGTGGGCCTTAGGAAGCATTACTACAAACAAAGCTATTGAAGGTGATGAAATTCCAGCTAAGCTATTTCACATCCTAAAAGATGATGCTGTTAAAGTATTGCACTCATTATGTCAGCAAATTTGGAAAACTCAGCAGTGGTCACAGGACTGGAAAAGGTCGGTTTTCATCCCAATCCCAAAGAAGGGCAATGCCAAAGAATGTTCCAGCTACCTTACAACTGTGCTCATTTCACATGCTTTCAAGGTAACGCTCAAAATCCTTCAAGCTAGACTGCCGCAGTATGTGAACTGAGAACTTTTAAATGTACAAGCTGAGTTTAGAAAAGGCAGAGGAACCAGATATCAAACTGCCAGTGTCCACTGGATCATGAGGAAAGCAAGGGGATTCCAGAAAAAAACATCTACTTCTGCTTCATTGACTATGCTAAAGCCTTTGACTGTGGATAGTAACAAACAATATGCCAGCAAATTTGGAAAACTCAGCAGTGGCCACAGGACTGGAAAAGGTCAGTTTTCATTCCAATCCCAAAGAAAGGCAATGCCAAAGAATACTCAAACTACCACACAATTGCACTCCTTTCACATGCTAGCAAAGTGATGCTCAAAATTCCCAAGCGAAGCTTCAACAGTACATGAACTGTGAACTTCCAGATGTTCAAGCTGGATTTAGAAAAGGCATAGGAACCAGAGATCAAATTGCCAACATCTGCTGGATCATAGAAAAAGCAAGAGAATTCCAGAAAAACATCTACTTCTGCATCATCGACTATGCCAATGCCTTTGACTGTGTGGATCACAACAAACTGTGGAAAATTCTTAAAGAGATGGGAATACAACATCACATCTGACCTGTCTCCTGAGAAATGTGTATGCAGATCAAGAAGCAATAGTTAGAACTGGACATGGAACAACAGACTGGTTCCAAACTGGGAAAGGAGTATACCAAAGCTGTATATTGTCACCCTGCTTATTTAACTTCTATGCAGAGTACATCATGAGAAATGGTGGGCTGGACGAAGCACAAGCTGGAATCAAGATTGCCAGGAGAAATATCAATAACTTCAGATATGCAGATGACACCACCTTTATGGCAGAAAGTGACAGAGAACTAAAGAGCTTCTTGATGAAAGTGAAAGAGGAGAGTGAAAAAGTTGGCTTAAAGCTCAACATTCAGAAAACTAAGATCATGGCATCTGGTCCCATCACTTCATGGCAAATAGATGGGGAAATAGTGACAGACTTTATTTTGGGGGGCTCCAAAATCACTGCAGATGGTGACTTCAGCCATGAAATTAAAAGACGCTTACTCCTTGGAAGAAAAGTTATGACCAACCTAGACAGCATATTAAAAAGCAGAGACATTACTTTACCAACAAAGGTCCATCTAGTCAAAGCTATGGTTTTTCCAGTAGTCACGTATGGATATGAGAGTTGGATTATAAAGAAATCTGAGTGCTGAAGAATTGATGCTTTTGAACTGTGGTGTTGGAGAAGACTCTTGAGAGTCCCTTGCATAGCAAGGAGATCCAACTAGTCCATCCTAAAGGAAATCAGTCCTGAATCAGCATCAGGACTGATGCTGAAGCTGAAACTCCAATACTTTGGTCACCAATACTCTTGCTGCGAAGAACTGTCTCGTTTAAAAAGACCCTGATGCTGGGAAAAATTGAAGGCAGGAGGAGAAGGGGACGACAGAGGATGAGATGGTTGGATGGTATCACCTACTCAGTGGACATGAGTTTGTGTAAACTCTGGGAGTAGGCGATGGATAGGAAGGCCTGCCGTGCTGTAGTCCATGGGGTCGCAAAGAGTCGAACACGACTAAGCGACTGAACTGAACAACAAACAAATTCTTAAAGAGATGGGAATACCAGACCACCTTACCTGTCTCCTGTGAAACCTGTATGTGGGTCAAGAAGCAATAGTTAGCACCGGACATGGAATGACAGATTGGTTCAAAATTGGGAAAGGAGTATGTCAAGGCTGTATATTGTCACCCTGCTTATTTAACTTCTATGCAGAGTATATCATGCAAAATGCCAGGCTGGATGAATCACAAGCTGGCATCAAGACCCCCAGGAAAAATATCAACAACCTCAGATATACAGATGACACCCCTCTAATGGCAGAAAGTGAAGAGGAACTAAAAGAGGCTCTTGATGAGGGAGAAAGAGAATAGTGAAAAAGTTGGTTTGAAACAACATTCAAAAAACTAAGATCATGGCATCTGGTTCCATCACTTCATGGCAAATAGAAGGGGAAAAAGTGGAAGCAGTGACAGATTTTGTCTCTTGGGCTCCAAAATCACTGTGGATGGGGACTGCCACCATGAAATTAAAATACACTTGCTCCTTGGAAGGAATGCTATGACAAATCTAGATAGCGTATTTAAAACCAAAGATATTATTTTCCCAACAAAGGTTCATTTAGTCAAAGCTATGGTTTTTCCAGTAGCCATGTATGAAAGTTGGATCATAAAGAAGGCTGAACACCAAAGAACTGATGCTTTTGAACTATGGTGTTGGGGAATACTCTTGGGAGTCGCTTGGATGCAAGGAGATCACACCAGTCAATCCTAAAGGAAATCAACCCTGAATACCCATTGGAAGGACTGATTCTGAAGTTGAAGCTCCAATATTCTGGCCACCTAATGCACAGAGCAGACTCATTGGAAAAGACCTTGATGCTGGGAGGACAGAGGAGCCTGCAGAGTTACAGTTCATGGGCTCACAATGAGTCAGACATGACTTACCCACTGAAAAACAACAATGAAATAGATAAACCCCTTAAGATCCTGATAATGTAAGAGACTGAAAGAGAGATTAAAAGAGTGTGAGCAATATAGGCAAGATGAGAAAGGAGAAATAACCACAGAGACAGAAGTGATTAAAGTAATTTAGGAGAAGAGAATAATCAATTTTAGCACAATAGTTTTCCAAATTTGAAAGGATGAATTCCTAGCAATATGATAAAATGTGAAAATAGATACAGGAAAAAAAGTTTATAATTCTGAATTATCCAAGAAAAGCTGCAGATATTGAGAAAAGAGTTTCATTAATGCCTTTAAACACTATAAATGTTTGGGAGACATTAGAGATATTTGAAGATATTTGAACTATTAAATAATAGTTGTGGGTTAGCACTAATTTTCATTGTTGTTGCAAGTTAGGTATGACAAAGCCCTTAGTATTAAAATTTGTATACTGAAATATTTAGGAATGAAATGTCATAATGTCACACACACATAAACAAATATAGCAATAGCACTGTAAACTACAGTAATGAGAACAGTATCATATTGGTATAAAGAGAGACAAAAGTTGGTCAGTGGAACAGCCTAGATAACCCACGAATAAACTCACATCCATACAGACAACGGGTGTGCTGCTGAATTTTGACAGCAGCACAAAGGCAATGCAACCAACGGTGACTTTTCGACAAATGGTGCTGGAAAAAGGGGATATCCATATACAAAAAGGTGAAATCGAATCCCTCTCTCTCAACACGTTAAAACCAACACTGTAAAACTTCCAGAAGAGGGACTTTCCTGGTGGTCCAGTGGTTAAGACTCTGCTTCCACTGCAGGGGGCCGAGGGCTTTAGCTCTGGTGGGGGAACTAAGATCCTATGTGCAGCGAAGTGTTGTCAAAAAACATAAACAAACAAACTGATAAAATATGAAATCTACACACACACACTCAAGAAAACCTCTAAAAGAAAACATTGCAGGAAATCTTGTTGACCTTAGGTCTGTTGCTGTTTAGTTGCTCAGTTGTATCCAGCTCCTTGCAACTCCATGGACTGTAGCCTGCAAGGCTCCTCTGTCCATGGGATTTCCCAGGCAAGAATACTGGAGTGGGTTGCTATTGCCTACTCCAGGGTTCTTCTATCTGTGATTGTATCCTAAATTTCTTTTCTCGTAAGGAAAACAGTGATTGTTTTAGGATCTAGCACAAACCTCATTTTAGTTTGTCTTTTTTTTTTAATATTTTTTTTGATATGGACCATTTTAAAGTCTTTACTGAGTTTGTTACAATACTGCTTCTGTTTTATGTTTTGATTTTTTGGCCCCAAGGCGTGTGGAGATCTTAGTTCCTGGAGCAGGGATTGAACCTGCAAACCCTGCACTGGAAGGTGAAGTCTTAACCATTAGACCACCAGGGAAGTCCCTACTTTACATCTTTAAAGGCCTATCACCAAATACAGTCACATTCTGAAGTACTGGGGGTTTAGGAACTCAACATTTCAACTTGCAGGGACATCGTTCAACCCGTAAGACAATGGAAGCACACAGGGAGAACACCCTTGGACCAGGGAAGAAAGAAACACAGTGACACCACCACAAGCCAGTGAGCCTCAGTGGATTAGCCAGTACATTCTATGACTGGACCAGCAGCCACCTAGCCTCCTAACTTGTGAACTCTGCTCCATCCTTGCTTTGCTTTTCTGCACTGTAGCCAAGTCAGGGAATGGCAAACATGTCTGATGTGGCCGATGCTTGTGTGTTGTGAATCAGAGGGAGGTAGGGACAGGGGAGGTAAGCCTGGGTTGTATTACTAACCATCTTCAATCTTTATGCCCGAAGGAGTCACAGAAACCATTTGCCAGTTGGTTCTAAGCCCTACTCACTTATATGACCAGGTAACTATAGCACATTTGGGTTAGCACTTTGTGGAATCCTGCTTGCCTCTGAATCCTGGTTCTGCTGCACAGGGACTGTGTCCTTAGGAAGTTACTTCCCAGAGCTTCTGATTTCCTGTCTATAAAGTGGGTAATAATAATAATACTGCTCAGTATTACTACTAATAATACTTCCCAGTATTACTAATAATACTACACAGTAACAATATTGCCCAGCCTGCATGAGAGGGGAGTTTGGGGGAGAATGGATACATGTATGCGTGTGGCTGATTCGCTTTGCTGTCCACCTGAAACTATGACGACACTGTTAATCGGTTCTATTCTGAAACAAAATAAAAGCTTTAAAATATAATAATAACACTGACAAATCCATAGTGATATCACAGGAAATGTGCTCAGAACAGGGTCTAATCCATACCAAGTGCCCGAGAAATGCCAGCCATTAGTTATTATCCAGCAGCCAAGAAATTTTAAAGCCCTACCTTAAAAATTTATAATCACCTGATGACTCAAAGGAGCTCTTTTATTCTCAAAGTTGCTATTAAAAATAGAAATAAATATGTCCATAGCTCTCTGAATGCCAGATCTGTGAAGACCTAATCCATTTAAAACGAGAGCAGCCCTGGCAGCAGCTGAGAGAGAAGTCACAGAGCCGGGGACTTTATGATACACACTGGCCCATGGACCATCACTTTGCCCCTATAGACTCCTGCTTTCCATACCTTTCTAGCCACTCTGCCTCCTGGGTTTTCCAGAAACAGCAAATTAGAAAATAAAGGAGGAAAAAGCTTAAACGCGGGCACCCTGACAGTAGCGAGACGTGACAGCTGACAGTGTGTCAGCTGAGAAAGAAGCAAGAAAATTAAAAAGCCGACCAAACGGTCCCACAGAGCTCAATAACCTCCCGAGGGCTTTCCCACCCGGCACAATGATGGATGTTTTTAGGGATGACCCCGAGCCCTGCGTTCCTCGCCGTGGAAATGGCCTCTTCATCCACTCAGCTGCTCCAGCTTGAAAAATCAGCTCTCCTCTGGCTCTTTCCTCCTCCATCTATCTAGTCGGTCACCGAGTTCTATCAATTCCCTCTTAAATGGATCTTGAGGCTCCGGTGCCTGACAAAACGGATGGACATCCTAAAATATTAACCCACAGTCCCCTACTTTATTATCGTCTGCTGGACAAGTGCACGGCAGACTCCCACCCAGGCTCCTGGCCTCCCTGCCTCCAGCCTCATTGTCTGAGGTCAGTATAATCACGGTGGGGTTGGGGACACGCTCCAAGCCCGTGAGTGCCTGTCATGTGTCAGGGGGCATATGCTCATCATTTTTGTTCCAATAAAAAAAAATGATACCTCTTAATATAGGCACAGAGTTGCTATTTTAAAAAATCAGACTAAGTCGATGTATTTAGAGACTGAAGGAGAGAAGGTGAGGTCAGCAGCTTGATAATTCAGACCCCAAATACCAGTTTCCCTTCAACTGCAGATAATTGAAGGAAGGCTGAGAGAGGGGAGTGGGTAGCTTGGAGCAGCCCCTAATCCTTCACTGTGAACAGACCAAGGTTTGGTGGTCCTTCTGTGTCTGTATCTCCTTTTATTCTTTTCTTCTCGCGTCAGCCATGTACTTGAGGAAACGTTAACCTGGTCGGTTTTCCTTCCACCGATGTAATCTCTCTCTGTCAGTTCCCATCTGATCCGTTTCAAGGTCTCTGTCATGGTTCTAATGCAGGGAAGGGTGTTGGGCATAGGATCTGCTTTTGTGGGAGAGAGCAAGCTTAGACAGGACTGGCTTATGCTGCAGGAATAGAGTTCGCTGTGCTAGAGGATGCAGGGTCCACGCTCACATCTGGGTGATTCTCCGCTCACCTTTAGGCTTCCCTGGTGGCTCAGATAGTAAAGAACTGCCTGCAATGCAGGAGACCCGGGTTCAATGCCTGGGTCAGGAAGGTTCCCTGGAGAAGGGAATGGCTAGCCACTCCAGTATTCTTGACTGGAGAATCTCATGGACAGAGGAGCCTGGTGGGCTACAGTCCACGGGGTTGCAGAGAGTCACATACGACTTAGAGACTAAACTTCCTTTCACTTTCACCTTATCCAAGGCTGAACTCCAGAAGAACCGTTGGCACCAACACGGCAAAGAACTGAAGATACGTATCTTAAGAGGGTCCTTACTATTTCCACCTTCACTCTGAACTGAAGGCAAATGTGCTTAGCGTCTTTAATGCAGGCATTTCTAGTCATCAGCATCCCCCGATCATTAGGTGGATAAAGCGTCTTCTAATTATGAGTCTTAAATGGAGTATTTTTGCCTGCAGTGAAGCAATTTGCCTTTTAGCTTGAAAACCTTTGAATAAGGATATCAGCTGACTGCATTTAGGTATGTACCAGTTCTTGTTGTTCCAGGGAGTGCCCTTTATTAACAACTGCCAGTCATTAACAAAACACAGGTCTTCACACACCGTCATCACCTCCGTTGCTTGTACACAGCCGGCTCTCCTGGATTTTCCTGTCATGTGTGGGTTCCAAAGGCTTAATAATCTCACGTATCTCCACCATGCTATCTCTCCTCGGATCAACACTGCTCAGCGGTTGGTTCTGTACAATCTCTTGGCCCCCAAGTAGCGCCTGAGATAGCCATGTCACACTGCCCGGAGACAGACTGCCCTTACACCATGACATTCTCTGTGCCACGCTTCCAAGCTCTGAGGCACGTGTCACTGAATGTCACAAAGCCACATGAGAGCGCTGCTTCCCCTGCCTCCCAAAGCCTAGCAGAGGGTGGGCACCATTCCACAGACGCTCCAGCAGCCAAGGAGATTTTATTCTTAATATCTATTCACCTACCACCCACTCTCAGCCTTCCCTTGATTTCCCAGATAATGCCTTTTGAAACTCCAATCGCCTTCGGTTTTATTTTAATCTGTGATGTGCTCACATTCTGAGCAAGAGACAGAAAGAGCACAAGAATGCTTCTGATTTTTTAACATTTTAGGCCAATTTTATATTTATATGAGTCAGAAACTGATGCAGGTAAAATACTTTTGCTTAGGATTATCAGTGCTTTTTTTAAGTTGGCGGTAACTGCTTTACAATATGCTGGTTTCTGCTATACAACAATGAGAAAGAGTCATAATTATACACACACACACACACACACACCCCCCACCCCCTCTCCCCCCTCCCCTCCCCACCTCTCTAGGTCATCACAGGGCACCAAGCTGAGCTCCCTGTGTTACACAGCGGCTTCCCACGAGTTATCTGTTTCACACATGATAGCATATATACATCAATGCTACTTTCTCAACTCTTCCTACCCTGTCCTTCCCTCGCTGCATCCACAAGTCTCTTCTCTTCATCTGCATCTCCATTTCTTCCTTGATAAATAGGTTCATCAGTACCATTTATCTAGATTCCGTGTATATGTGTTCAGTGTTTTGTTTTGTTTTTTCCAGTGTGGTTTTTTTACCTAAGTTGGTCAAATAATTGCATAGATTTAGCTTAAATCACTTTTAAGCTTTTCAGACATTTCTAAGTCAATCAGTTTTTGCATGTCTCCATGAACAATTCCTTTTTATCCTGTCTCTTCCCTCTTTTTGCTGAGTTTTCTCTTCTGAACCTTTTATAAACAATCTAGAACACATGTAAGTGATGCCAGAGAAATTTCCACTCCACGTCCTCTGAAAGACTGGGAGCGCCAAGAGAAGGTTCTGTCTATATTTTAAATGATACTTTAAAAATAACATTCCATTTTTCTTTTTGTTAGATTTCTTACTATTACCCAAAGAGAAGAAAATTAAAGATCACCTTTCGGAGACCTTCACTGTTAACATGTTAGTGTTTTGGCCACCTTGTCTCTTAAAAACATAGAGAATGTGGTAAAAGCTTTCCACAAATTTTTGAAGTCGTTTAATGGTAAAAATAAAGTCAAGATTTGGTAGCAAACTGAAATAGTTCCAATAGTCAAGTAAAACTTATTTTAAAATGAACTTATTCCTAAAAACTGGGGCCAATTCTGACGGAGCTGTCTGGGAAGATTAGCTAAAATACACAATTCCAAGCTTCTCATCACAGTATTAATGCCAAGTGTTCTTTAATGAAAGTGGAAAAGCTTAATCCCCAAAGGGTATGAAGCTTAGGAACCTGCAAAAAGACTGGATTTGTGTGAGAGGGGCCAAAATCGATGTACTGTATAAGAAATAGTCCAACAGGGAATTATCTTTAAGGATTCTACTTCCATGTGTTACCATAATGCAAGTTCTTTTATATTTTTGGTCACCGTTTTTTCTTAAAATTATGATCTCTTATTAGGTAGGGTATATACACTATCTTTCCATTGAAAACCTAAAGAACGTCAACTTTCCTTTCTTTGTACAGTTAAAAAAGCAAGTTGAAAATATGAACACTTGGCTAAAACTAGGCAGGAATAGCTCATCCTTTTATATTTGGGGGAGTCAGAATACTGGACATATTCCCTATTGTCAGGGGGCTTTTCCAAAGAGGGACAGAGGTTTATAAGAGCTTTGCAGACCAAAGACGTCACCCAAATATCTTTTGGTGGCAACCAGTAGCCCAGCCTGGAAAAGAATGCTGGCGTTTTGTGTACATTTTCTATTTCAGATAACATTGTGACCATTAATTTATAGGAACAAACAAAGGCAAGGATATATTATTGCTCTGGTCCTACCTCACAAAATAATTTGCTCTTTGGGCCAGTCTCCAGGTACAGACTGTAATTAATGATTGGTTCCAAATGGGAAACCTGTATTAATACAAAGAAAAATTTAAGAGGCCTATGGGCTATTGTGACTGCATGCATGCTTCATTATTTCACACATTTACAGACACTGACGTTGCTACTTCTGAGAAGTGGCTGTTCTCTTACCTGGGGCTGCCGTGTACTACAGTGAAGCACCACTCACTGCTCCACAGGACAAGAGCAGCCATGGATGTGGGTGTTGACCCAAAGGACCGGCTAAAGCAGGTCAGCGGGAATACAAGTGGGATCGCACAGGGTTGGGGCTGTGGGCCACGCCCTATTCAAAAAACGAGCAGAAAATACACATCTGGAGCCACCAAAACCTTTACTCAAGTCTCAAAAGAAAATACCTAATAGAGAACACTTTTAGTGCAGAGCACATTTCCCTTAAAAAAGCCTCTCCACAGGATGCTCCATTTTTAAACTCTTTTACACTCTAGCCAATGACTTCTATTAATATCAAAACACTGTCTTCTTTCTCTGCTCTTCCAAAGGACCTTCTGCCCACATCCAGACCCAAAGGGCTCATCCACCTCTGCTGTCCCTGTCTTCACTGCCTGCCTTTATTTCTTCACCATCTGGATCCACTTACCCTTTCTTGCTTCTTTGTCTTT
The DNA here is from genome assembly GCF_029407905.1 of Bubalus kerabau. Taxonomy (NCBI): domain Eukaryota; kingdom Metazoa; phylum Chordata; class Mammalia; order Artiodactyla; family Bovidae; genus Bubalus; species Bubalus kerabau. The sequence continues at coordinate 39,121,758 of NC_073643.1, read as the reverse complement.
TGTTTTTCAATTCTCCTCAAATAGGAATTTGCAGAGCAAAGCAGAGTCTGAAAGCTGAACAAGCAACGCAAAATCAAAACTCCAAGAAAACTTCCCTTTCTGATGGAACTAATCGGGACAAAATTGTCAGCTGATGTAATCAAAGGCAAGCCTGTTCACTAAAAATATTTGAAAAGAGCATCTTACCACCTGTCTCCTTGCTCCAAAGACTTTGTTCTCCAAGAGAACTGTTCTGTGCCTTTTAAGAAGATTGTCACTTTACATCCATCCAACTTCTTCTCTGTCCCATCTAATTTATTCAATAGCATTTTTGTGCTGGGTGCCAGGGTTACCAAGATGAACAAGGCATATGATGAACTGGCAACACATTCAAATGGCTGTGAGAATGTGCACTGTGTTATCTTTCTACTCAGACGCAGAGAACATGGGTAAAATATTGTGTAAGTTACTCTGGTGTGGGAAGGCATCCTGAAAAATGAGGAATCTGAGTCAGAACATGACCAGGAAAAGTGTTCTGGACACAAGGAACAGCATTTGCATAATCCCTCCTCTACAACACAAGGAAGAAAAGCAACGCGGGACACGATGCACACCTTCAGATGTCTGGAGGGTACCAGTGTGGAAAGCAGAGAAGCACTGGTCTGAGTTATTTCAGGGACTGAGAAATAGGCAGAGCTAAAAGAAGCCAGATGTACAGTATTCAATCTGTAAAAGAACTTTCTTATACATGGAACAGCCTGATGATAACAATAGAAAATACTTATGCTCGTCATTATAGACCAAGCACTGCTCTTAGTGACATATATACTTTATGAATAAATTGAAAATATCAAATGTATAAAATTAATCCTCAAAATAACCCTCGACTATCACCATCCCTAAGTTATCAGTATAGAAACTGAGGCACAGAGCTGCTAGGTAACATACCAAAGGGGCCACAGCAGTAACTGGTGGCCCCTGGATTTGAACCCAGGCAGTCTGGCTCAAGCACTTGTGTTCTCAACTAGTCTGCTACACTTGCCAACACAAGAGTATGTCTCCTACTCCCGAAGGTTTCCAAGTAAAGGCCGGGTGGCCATTCTGCAGGAATGTCCTATAAGAGTTCCCTTGCGAATGGGAGGCTGAGTTCTGAACCCAAGGCCCCTTTCACCTCTCAACCTGAGGCTGGTATCTCCTCTCGAATGTTCCTGATAGTCTCACAACTCATCACCACACTCCTCAAGGTCTCCTTTCTTTAATCCACAATTTCAGCCCCGCGGACTCCCCAAATCATGAAACTGCCTCAGTCCCAGAGGCATGATTTTCCCTTCACCCAGGCTTGTCACTCTCTCCCAAATTGTGGTTCTACAGATCGACTCAGCCTTTCTGAAAAAAAAAAAAAGAAAAAGAAAAAAACTTCCCACCGTCCCCTCTTGCCTGGTGGTTTCCTTCGTTCATATTCTCTCTCTGTCCCCTCCCCATGACTACATCCTCAGGGTCCAGATGTCAGTCTGGCAAAGACATGGTTTACCCCTGAGATGCCGAGAGGGAGGAAATGGGAGGGACAGGGCCGGCTGTGCATGGACTCACAGGAGCCCTCTGTGGACATATGACTATCGTGACTAAGAGCTCCTTAGGTTTTGAGGGCAGAGCGAGAGGACAGAGGAAGAGGCAAATGTGAGCTCTGTGTGCGTGCCATTCAGGCCTGGAGAGCTTTCCACTGAAGGGTCTCTCAGCCTTGGCTCGTGAACAGGGAGCCCCCTCCCCTGTCACCACAGAATCACAGAGACTTCAGACGTCTCTGTGCATCTCAGGAACAGCTGGTGGCTCCGAGATGAATCTAATTAAGCATCTTCCTGGGCTGCAAGCAGTTCTAATTTTAAGATTAAGAGTGTTGCCCAAAATGTATCTCACAGACGACCAGCTTCAGACATTCTATCCCAGACACACCATTCTGTGGCACAAGCTAAATCGCATTACAGAAATTACTCCACCCTGAAGCTTGGCCAAGTCAATAATATTGATGGATGAACCGGGGCTGTCAACCGTCGGAATACAATGCTTCAGACCAGGCTCATTGTCCTTTCCCCTTGTCATATTTGTGGCTAATGTCCTTTCCCCTGAGAGCCCCTCCTCGGGATAATAAATGTCAGGGAAGATGAAAAGGGATTGCATTTGCTTCAGTCAAATGAAGCAACGTGCAGCTGCGTTTTGGTTTCCAATCTAGGCTGGAACTCGGGTGGGTCTGCTCGGTCCCACCCTGCTCTCCTTAACAAGCACTGCTAGGACCCTTTGTTCTGTTACCCTTGCTGAGGTCACAGCAGGACTCGGGAAGCAATGGAGACCTGCAAATAGCAGGCTGCCTGATTTTGGGGGACACAAAAGCCAGAATCAAAGAAAGACAATTACTGGGAGGGAAATTCCAGGGTTCCTGTTGATTCTTTGTGCTTGTAAATAGATACCAACATCGAGAGTTCCCTCCAGATCTCTGGGTGACTCCCCATCTCTCTGCTGCCATTACTCATTAAAGGGGGTCCTCAGGTGAGAACCTCTCCGCCACCCCCTAAAACAGAGCAGACATGAAAACCAGAGAGCTTGCCACTTACCAGTAAGTTTCCCTACCTCAAAAAAAAAAAAAAAAAAGCAAAAACTAAAATAGCAATCAAAGGTCATATAGTAAAATCTAATTTTTTCTCCCTACAGAAAAAGAGAAAAGAAGTTCAACCAAGTCAGAGTGGATGGCAGCATATTAGGGGTCTCCTGTTCATCTAAACAGAGGACGGTGCGGGGAGGGGTGAGGTGGGACTTGCAGGGAGAAAAAAAAGCAGAATAAAGGCACAGAGCCAGACTAGAAGAAAAGGGGAAATAATAAGAAAGCCTGAAATTCTTCTTTGAGAAGTCTTTCTTTTCAGCTGAGTGGAATCAGGATTTCCTGTAATTATCCAGCCATGGACTGGTGTGGGTCTTAAGTGGGACTTCTCTGCAGAAAAGGCAGACGGGGACAACTGTGTTGGGCCGTGGTTGGGTTCTGTCCCAAAAACAAGATCAATGTCACCAGATCTCACTCAGCAGTTCACTGAAGCCACAGGACAGGCTGGCCCAGAGACAAAGCTTAGGCATCCTCAATAATTTCCAAAAGCCTTTTGGGTGGACAAAACCCATTTTCCAGCACCCCGCTAGTCCATAAGGCAGAGAGATGAGTGTGCGATGCTGAAAAGTCAGCTCTGCCTTGGGTTGACATGGCAACGCAGCCTTGGCTTCCTTCTGTTTTCCAAGTTTCTAGTCTTGACTGTGAAAAGGAACAGCCCTCATAGATAGAAGGAAGTAGAAAACTGAGAAAACCTTTCATTGGGTATAATAGAAACAGGGTCAAACAGTAGGAGAAAGATAAACAAAAATGGGCCAAAGAATGGGAGATCTAAATAAAACCCAGGGCCCAGCAGAAAGTTCAAAAAGAGGAAGAGACACAGTGGTAGAAAGGAAGGTGACACTGAAAAGTAAAGGAAAGAGCAATTATGGAGAGAAGTCAGCGTGGGCTGCTGTAATCATCATTGTTGATATTCTGTAATTGACAATTTAGTGTCTTGAAATCATGGGCCAAATTAACAGGCAAAGTTGTTTATGTCCATACTATTGCTGGGTTTCACAAGCACACAGAACTAACGTTACAGATCCTTCAACTACAAACACCAACATTTGTGTTTCGTTCCCTGACAAGGGACACGTCTACACAACCACCCCCCAACCCTCACTTTAATAACAAAGGCTCTGCCATGCTGCCCCTCATTCCTACTGCCTCCTGACCACCCGGGTGCTCCTCCATGTGGCTCTGCGTGGTGCAGGGTGCCCCTTCCTTTTGGGAACACTGAGTAACAAACTCTGCTTCCAAAGGTAGTCGTCTCTGTGCTTCCCACTTCAGCACACCTGATTAAAACAAACTCTGGGTACATTTTAAAGCAGCTACAACACATCATCCTTGATCCTCAGCAGCATGTGCATGTCTAAATTCTGTTGCCCCACTTATGATAAAAACTCTCCAGAAAGTGGACACAGAGGGAATACATACCTCAACACAAGAAAGGCCATATGTGACGAATCTACATCTAACATCATACCTGAAAAAGCAGAAAAGCTGAAAGCAGTCACTCTAAATCAGGAACAAGACAAGGATGTCCACTCTAGCCACTTTTTTTTCCCCAGCATAGTATTGGAAGTCCTAGCTACAGCAATCAGAGAAGAAAAAGAAATAAAAAGCAATCCATTGGAAAAGAAGTAAAACTGTCACTCTTTGCACATGACATGACACTATACATAGAAAATCCTAAAGACATTACCAGAAAACTATTAGAACTCATCAATGAAATTGGTAAAATTGCAGGATACAAAATTGATACACAGAAATCTGTTGCATTTCTACACACTAACACCAGAAGATCAGAAAGAGAAACTAAAGAAACAATCCTATTTAGCACTGCATCAAAAACAATAAAATGGTACCTCATTGTGGTTTTTATTTGCATTTCTTTGATAATAAGTGATCTTGAGCATCTTTTCATGTGTCTGTTAGCTATTTGTATGTCTTCTTTGGAGAAATGTCTGTTCAGTTCTTTGGGCCATTTTTTGATTGAGTTGCTTTTTTTTCTGGAATTGAGCTGCAGAAGCTGCTTGCATATTTTTGAGATTAATTCTTTGTCAGTTGCTTCATTTGCTATTATTTCCTCCCATTCTGAAGGCTGTCTTTTCACCTTGCTTATAGTTTCCTTCGTTGTGCAAAAGCTTTTAAGTTGATTTAGGTCCCATTTGTTTATTTTTGCGTTTATTTCCATTACTCTGGGAGGTGGGTCATAAAAGATCTTGCTGTGATTTATGTCAGAGAGTATTTTGCCTATGTTTTCCTCTAGGAGTTTTATGGTTTCTGGTCTTACGTTGAGATCTTTAATCCATTTTGAGTTTATTTTTGTGTATGGTGTTAGAAAGTGTTCTAGTTTCATTCTTTTACAAGTGGTCGACCAGTTTTTCCAGCACCACTTGTTAAAGAGATTGTCTTTTCTCCATTGTATATTCTTGCCTCCTTTGTCAAAGATAAGGTGACCATAGGTGTGTGGATTGATCTCTGTGCTTTCTGTTTTGTTTCATTGATCTATATTTCTGTCTTTGTGCCAGTACCATACTGTCTTGATGACTGTAGCTTTGTAGTACAGTCTGAAGTCAGGAAGGTTGATTCTTCCAGTTCCATTCTCAAGATTGCTTTGGCTATTCGAGGTTTTTTGTAATTCCATATGAATTGTGAAAGTTTTTGTTCTAATTCTCTGAAAAATACTGTTGGTAGCTTGATAGGGATTGCACCATGTCACGCTGGTCAGAATGGCTACTATCAAAAAGTCTACAAACAATAAATGCTGGAGAGGGTGCGGAGAAAAAGGAACCCTCTTATACTGTTGGTGGGAATGCAAACTAGTACAGCCACTATGGAGAACAGTGTGGAGATTCCTTAAGAAGCTGGAAATAGAACTGCCATACAACCCAGCAATCCCACTGCTGGGCATACACACTGAGGAAACCAGAATTGAAAGAGACACATGTACCCCAGTGTTCATCACAGCAATGTTTACAATAGCCAGGACATGGAAGCAAGCTAGATGTCCATCAGCAGACAAATGGATAAGAAAGCTGGGGTACATATACACAATGGAATATTACTCAGCTATTAAAAAGAATGCATGTGAATCAGTTCTAATGAGGTGGATGAAACCGGAGCCTATTATACAGAATGAAGTCAGAAAGAAAAACACCAATAAAGTATATTAACGCATATATATGGAATTTAGTAAGATGGTAACGATGACCCTATATATGAGACAGCAAAAGAGACACAGATATAAAGAACAGACTGTTGGACTCTGTGGGAGAAGGTGAGGGTGGGATGATTTGAGAAAATGCCATTGAAACATGGATATTAACATATGTGAAAGAGATCGCCAGTCCAGGTTCGATGCATGAGGCAGGGTGCTCAGGGCTGGTGCACTGGGATGACCCTGAGAGAAGAGATGGGGAAGGAGGTGGGAGGGAGGGTCAGGATGGGGAACACATGTACACCCATGGTTGATTCATGTGAATGTATGGGAAAAACACCACAATATTGTCAAGTAATTAGCCTCCAATTAAAATAAAAATAATAAAAATAATAAAATGCTTAGGAATAAACCTACCTAAAGAGACAAAAGATGTATACTCCAAAAGTACTACACATTGATGAAAAAAATTGAAGATGACACAAACAGATGTATTAGCAATTAAATTATTTCCAAAACAAAGAACTAGGCTTCTGAGATAAAAAAAATTTAAAAAAATTGTGTTGGCATAGCAGTGGACTATGAGACAAACTGTGTGCTCACAGCCTATGTAATTTTGGAGGAGGAGTTAGTTCACATGTCAGCTAATGATGACAAGAGTTAACCTTGTTTGACAACTTGCAAACAGCAAGAGCTTCACATGATTCATTTCATCCTCACCCCAGCTCTGTGAGGCAGGTGCCATCATCATGCCCATTTTACAGATGAAGAAACAGACTCAGAAATGGTAAGGAACTTGTGATGACTCAGGAGGTGAGCAACAGGGCTCAGAGGCAGTCTTGCTCTCATTGCTGGGCTTTGAATGCTATATTATGCTTATTCTTACCTCAAACACACATTAGCTCTCTCTCTCATTGAGACTGTCATAGAGGCATGAGCATCAGCAAACATTTAGTGAGGGCCAAAGGCATGCATCGCTCTCCTAGGCACCAGGAGGACCTGACTAGGAGAAAGTAAGCTCTGCTCTTATGGGATTCAGTGAAACTATACCAGTCTCTTAAGTTCTGCTGAGAACAGCTTGTAGACAAGAGGTGCTCTTGAAGATAAAACAGAAGAATCACAGGATTTGGGATAGCTGGGAAAAGTGTGTGTGTGTGTGTTTGTGTAAGAAGCGGAGCACCGGCGGGGGTGGGGCAATTAATCTAGACCTTTAAGGAAAGAGAGGGGTCAGAGGATGGAGAGCTGAGGTGAGGTGTGGAGGTGAGGTCAGGAAGGCAGTAGCAGACTGCACAGGCTGAGTCTGCAGCTCAGCTGCAGTGATCCGTTTTTGACTCGAGTGAGGGATTAGACTGAAACTGAAGAGGTTGGTGCAAGATGATGCACCCTGGTCTTAGGTGCAAGGTCCTTAGGTCTAAGGAACCTAGTGCACTGAGGAAGACCTGTCAGCAGCAAAAGGAGAGGAGGCCACCAAGAGAGGAGAGCGCGCGAGTGGGAGGTGGGGGGTGGTCCTGAACAGAGGACCATGGCGTTCACTGAATGGAGGCTCATGGGGCAACAGAAAAGATGGGCCAAGGCTGGAGCGACACAGCCCTCTGTTTTCTCTTTGTTCTCTGATTTCCAGGATCAGAGGCCCAGAATGGAGAAAGAATGTTCTACAGTTATTAACAGAATTACTGGTGTGAGAGGAAATGGCATAAAAATATAATGAAGCTCTTGCCTTCTTCTCTATTCCAAGTTCTATTGGAGGCATTTTAAAAGCTAGCATACAACGGGGTTTTCATGACTCAGAACACTAACACTAGGGTTAATGTTGCATTTGTCAGTAAAGCTTTTGCTTCAAGCAATTTTCTTTTAATTTTTAATGTTTTATTAGATAAATGAAAAGCTATTGAAGAAAATAGAAAGTATAGGTATTACAAAGGAAAATTCTAAATGACATATAGTCTTACCAGCTAGAGATAATGACGGTAATTTTTTCCTATATTAGCTAATCTTTCAGATATTGTATATGCTTAAACACACATGTGTATATACTTATATTTCAAGTATATTTATATATGTGCATACTTACATTATGTATACTCATATTGTGTATAGTTCATTCATCAGCATACTATTATTATATTTCTATGCCAATAATTTTATATATTCAAATATACAGAATGTGTCTGACTTAATGGTTATATGAATGTACCATGAGTTGTTTGTATATTCTACTTGCTTTCTGTCCTTAAGTATTATAAGCAATGCAGCAATAAATATGTTTGCACATTTTTGTCTATTTAGGTAATTTTCAAAAATACATGAAAAATGCTACTTCTCAGATTGCTTTCCCTTTGTTGCTTTTAATACTTCATCTCTACACATCTGTCAACCATAATTTTCTCTCTGGCCAATTTTCTTCTGCATAGTCTCACTTGAGAAATGACTCTACAAATCTCCCATGAAGAAGAATTCCAAATGATCTCTGTAGCTACTCTGCCTGCAAGAAGGGGAAGAGAACTCCCCACCCCTTAGAGGTAAACTGTACACAGTGGCTTGCCTCCGCTACGGAATGGTATGGAGAGTGGGGAGCAGAGAAATTTTACAGTGTGCAAACCTGCCCAGCCACCCCAGCCTGGGGCTTACGATCAACACCAGCGGTCAGAATCATATTAACATCATGTCCCCTTCCTAAGCGGTGATGAAATGACACTTTCCCTCTGTGGTGTTCCTCCCAATAACCTACCACCCCAGTCTCAGGATGAGAAGAGTGGCAGAAAAATTCCAGCTGTCAGCCATCCTAAAAAATGCCTGACTAGACTCTTCTGAACTGTCCAGGTCATAAGAAACATGACTGAGAAATTCTCACAGCCAAGAGAAGCCTATGGAGACATGGCCACTAAATGTAATGTAGTGATCTGGAGGCATGAGGTTAGAAACGTAGGCCATCTGAATGAAGCATAGAAACAAGGTTTATCAAAAAAGGGGGCATCTAGTAAAAACTAAGGCACTTTGAATAAAGTATGGACTTTGACACACTTAGTAATAGCGTCTCAACATTGATTCATTAATCATAGCAAGCATACCATACTAATGTAAGATGTGAAGAGTTTGCCAACTTGCCATCTAGTACAGAAGGTTCCAATATCTATCTACTCAATGTATCTGTAAATATAAAGCTGCTCTGTAACATACAGTCTATGGAAACAAGCATAAGAGCATGCTTCATGTGATTAGGGATCAATGTTACCTCCTCAGAGATGTCTGAAGATGCAGAGGCACAGGTGTGGATGGAACACCAAGCTCCTGTATGTGAGGCATTATCCAGGTCTCCCCTGAGTGGTGGGGTGGGTGAGGAACAATGAACAGCGTGCTGAGTGTGGCACCTGACTCAGAGGGAGACCTCAGTGAAGAGGAGCCACTGTTACCAAACCTTTCTTACATCACTCCAGCGATTACCCTTTCTAGAGCCCAGACTTCCTTAAGGTTAATGGTATATGTTTAACTTTTGAGGTACTAATAAAAACCTATAGAAACACTCCCACCGTGACCATGACCATGACCACGGACATCTTCAACGATCATTCACCTTGATTTCAAAACAAGGGTATCTACAAGCCAACCATCCTCCTCCTCCTTTCGGAAATTCCAACCCTGCTTGAACATATGTATCCAGGCTAGAAATTCCATACACTCTTTCCTCACAAGGGAAAGGAGATTTTCAAAGTGGAGTACAACTCCCTCACCAGGATCACCACCAGGAAGGACAAGAAATGACCACAAATGAAACAGTTTTCTCTGCGTGGATTTAATTTGCTCTCTGACAAGCTGAAGGCTTTAGGAGAGAGATATCCACCTGAATGGCTAATTCTCCAGGCGAAAACCCGGGGCAGGGAGAGGATGGCACCACTGACTCACACTCTCCAATAAGAGCAGACTATAGGAATAATACTAGTGCCATTACCAAGTGACACATTGTAAAACACACTGATAACTGAAAAGTTTCCTGTTTGCTGGTGACTCACCATTTTAGAATATGGGTTATTTGGACTGCTTCTAACAGAAACAGCTAACATGTACAGAACACTTACGAGGCTCTTGGCTGTCTTCAGCACTATAAATTTCTTGACTTATTTAATCATCAGCCTGCTCTGTGACACGATAACTGTTATTATTGCCATGGTACAGACAAGAAAACTGAGATGCAGAGAGGTTAAGTAACTTACAGTCACATGGAGGGAGAAGACACATCATGAAATTTTGATGCCACAATCAAACTGTCTCCATGCCATAAAATACACATGTATCCTTACATACAAATATGTGTGTGTGAGTGCTCATTTGCTCAGTCATGTACAACTCTTTCTGATCCCATGCACTATAGCCCACCAGGCTCCTCTGTCCATGCAATTTGCCGGGCAGGAATACTGGAGTGGGTTGCCATGTACATACAAATATATATAAGTATATCTGTGTGCATGTTTGTGTGAATATACATAAATTCATATCTTTACTATAAAATATTCTAAAATTAATACTGGTAAATTTTTCCTGACAAGGTCTGTTTTAACTGAAGCTCAAAAGAGAAAATCACTGACTTATTAAAGGGCCATAACAACATTCATAGATGATATCATACACAGATTACACAGCAAAAGTAAGGGTTTGGTACTTTAGGATGAATTCTTAAGTAAATCCCATTTTTGAACCAGTTTTAGCAGATAGAAGCCTTTGAAGATTATTTGAATGTTATCCAGAAGGAAGCAGCTCTCCCTCAGGACAGCCATTACCAGAGACACAATATTTAAGTATAATTGGAAAATTTGAAGTCCCTTTGGAGTTGGAGGGAAGTAGATTTCTCTAATGAATACTATTTCCAATTCTCCTAAGAAAAATACTAAAGGCCAGATCAATTTTCTTTTGGAGTGAATGAGTAGGGCATTTCTGAAATCTCCCCAACATGTAACTGACCTCTGACTTGGTATTTTGAGTCTGTAGGTCACAGACATGTCATTTTCATGAGCACGTACATAAATAACCTGGGAAATGAATTTTCCTGGCATTCTGAAGCCTATTTTCTCTAAAACTATTTTTAGTGGTAATAATTTCAAATATCTTTAAAGAATGAAAAGTGAAAGTGAAAGTCACTTAGTCATATGCAACACTTTGTGACCCCATTGATTGTAGCCTGCCAGGCTCCTCTGTCCATGGAATTCTCCAGGAAGAATACTGGAGTGGGTTGCCATTTCCTTCTTCAGGGCAGGTCTTCCTGACCCAGGAATACCTGGGTCTCCTACATTTCAAGCAGATTCTTTATCACTAGCACTGCCTGGGAAGCCCATCTTTAAGGTATAGAAGAACTGTAAGTTATTTCTGCATCAATGTCACCTAAGTGGGGAAAGGCTCAATTCACAGCAGCCCAGAGACCTTTATAGAGAAGTCTTGTTCAGCATCAAGGACCAGGAGGAGAGCTGGAATGCTATGGTCCTGAGAAAAGGCTGACTGAAGCAGCACATACGAGCAAGATTAGAAGCAGCCAAACATAAACAGAATCCAGGAGGTTATTTGAGCATCACATGCTATAATGGTCCACATGGTAGCTGAAATCTCTCCACAGGTGCGTATCACAAACTGCAGGTTTTCCCTAAGTGACTAGGAGTACTGCTTCTGCTCATGTTACCGTGGCAACACCAAGACCTATTAAAAGGGAGTTCTCTAAACTACTGTGTGTTCTATGTCTGTGTATGTAAACGAGGGGTGATACACACACCCACCAACACTGACACGTGTGCACAAAGGCACACACAAGCCAAATGCACTGACTGATTCTTACGTTAGGGAGGAATTTGATTCCAGCTGTGACTTCTTTTGAATCTTATTTCTTATAAGTGGGTCATCAGTTGAAGGTAGGAAGATTTACTGTTACATAGGGATTTTCATTGTAACTATGGGCCTCCCTGGGGCAAAGTTCTCCCTTCTCAAGCCAGAGGTGAAATAGAGGGTGGAGAGAGGTGCCAGGTGAAATGCAAACATGAGGACTTTTTAAAGTCTTTTTCTTTTCCTTTCTCTCTCTCTCTTTTGGTGGGGTTGGGAGACTTTCATTGGAACTTTCTCAGGCAAGTCAGGGGCAGGCTTCCTTGTGTGTAGAACTCTTAAAAATTCCTAAAAGGAGACAAAACAAACTTAACCCCTAATTTATTATTTTGGTTAAAGGAATCACCTGATTGCCCAAGCTGAAATCCTCAGTTATCCCAGCCCTTGCCTTGTCTTCTGCTCCCAGTATCACTGGTCACCCACATGCTCAAATATTCCTCTGTGGTCCTTGCCTTCTTTCCTTATCTTGCCCACAACATTCACTCCGTCTCCAAATCCAGTGCGGTTCCTTCTCCCAGCCTCTTAAATCAAACCTTCTCTCCATCCCCATAGCCTCAGCATTCATTCAAGCCCTCATCATCTTTACTAGGGTTATTGCAGTAGCCTCTTAGGCAACTCCCTGAGTCCTCTTGTCCCTTAAGCCATTACCCACATAGCCAAAGATCTTTTTAAAACAGATACAGGACTGTCACTGCTTTACTCAACAACATCATTAGCAGAGCATTCAAGAACCTTCACCATCACATTCCTATGCCTTTTTCCAGTTACAATCAAGAGGCGAGCATGCCCCTTGAGACTTAACCAAAATTGTCTTGAGGCCCTATCCTAAGTTCTGAGGAAGGTTTAATATTCTCCCCAAGATTTTGCCTAATTTCTATGGTTTATATTCTCTTGGTCTAGAAGCACTAAAGTTGATTTGTGAGACTAATGTATTGTATTGAGGGCTTACTATATAACAGGCACTATGGTGAATGTTCTACGCACATTATTTCATTTAAAGCCCCCCAGATCACAAACACACATACACTCCCCACATGAAGGCAGGGAAGCGCCCTGTTTTAGAAATATATCTTGTAGATAAACAGGTGGTAAAAAATAGTCTAGGTAACATCACAATCTAGAGGGATAGAACTCTGAACACGCACATGAAGGAAAACCCATGTTTACGAGCAAAACTTCATACTGAAGATTTACAACTTGGAAGGCCGAAAAGAGCTATGCACGTAATATGGATGTCAGCCAGGTTGTCAAGCTGGAACCAGATCTGCCCTTCATAGATTCTGAGAAGTCTAAGGCCATCCCCAAGACGTTCCTAAATTCCTTGAGGGGCTTAGGTTTTTGTGAATCACCACAGCCCTGACTGAGCTGCTGGTTCTGCTGAATTAATCCTCCTTGTCTCAGTTCTCACACCTTGTTAGTTATTTCTTCTTCATTTCCATTAAATGAATCTCTCACACAACTAGAACATTTTATTGAAAGCCTAGAGAATATTTATGCAGGACTTCTACTGCAGAAATTCAAACAGCTAAAAATCAATGCTACACAATCTTGTTTCTAAGACACCCACGGCCATTTCCATGGTTGAGTTGCAGCCTCTCTCTCGGTTACCTGTCTCTAACTTTCCACCACCACCTCCACGATTATAAGGGATTCTTTCTAATACATGGTCATTTAAACAAGTGCCATCATAACTCTTGCAAAATCTAAGCTCTTAGGGCCTTATCTTTTTCCTTGAAAACTCATCACAGTATTTTTCCAGAGACAGTTATCTTCCTAAGAGGATCTCTAGCCTCTGATGCTAATTCATGTTTTAAATGTTATTGCATCTAAATTATGAAAGTCATCCATCCTGATCAGATCACTGACATCTCTGCCACTAAATGTATTCACTTAGGTACAACTAGGCCACTTTCGACATATCTATAGAATGAGATGGGCAAAACGATCAACATTACTGCTACTGTCTACCAAACTATGGGCTTCCCAGGTGGCTCAGAGGGTAAAGAATCCACTTGCAATGCAAGAGACGAAAGAGATGAGGGTTTGATTTCTGTATCAGGAAGATCCCCTGTAAGAGGGCACAGCAACCTACTCCAGTTCTTGCTTGGAGAATCCTATGGACAGAGGAGCCTGATGGGCTACAGAGCCTGGCAGGCTATGGTCCGTAGGGTTACAAAGAGTCAGACATGACTGAATCGACTGGACGCGCACGCACGCACTGAACTATGTGTGACAACTGAATGACTGACGGATATAAAAATACTTAAATCTGTCCAAAAGCAGTTAGGGAACACAGCTCTGCCTCAGGGATATGATATGTGTACATAAATCCGAAGAGTAAATCATGACCTAATGGGGTCGCACAGAGTCGGACACGACTGAAGTGACTTAGCAGCAAGCTTATGATTTATTTATTTATTTATTTTTTGTTCTTTTTATTTATTTTTATTAAATTTTATTTTATTTTTAAACTTTACATAAATGTATTAGTTTTGCCAAATATCAAAATGAATCCGCCACAGGTATACATGTGTTCCCCATCCTGAACCCTCCTCCCTCCTCCCTCCCCATACCATCCCTCTGGGTCGTCCCAGTGCACCAGCCCCAAGCATCCAGTATCGTGCATCGAACCTGGACTGGCAACTCATTTCATACATGATATTTTACATGTTTCAATGCCATTCTCCCAAATCTTCCCACCCTCTCCCTCTCCCACAAAGTCCATAAGACTGTTCTATACATGAGTGTCTCTTTTGCTGTCTCGTACACAGGGTTATTGTTACTATCCTTCTAAATTCCATATATATGCGTTAGTATACTGTATTGGTGTTTTTCTTTCTGGCTTACTTCACTCTGTATAATAGGCTCCAGTTTCATCCACCTCATTAGAACTGATTCAAATGTATTCTTTTTAATGGCTGAGTAATACTCCATTGTGTATATGTACCATAGCTTTCTTATCCATTCATCTGCTGATGGACATCTAGGTTGCTTCCATGTCCTGGCTATTATAAACAGTGCTGCGATGAACATTGGGGTAAGCCTATGATTTAAAGTTGTTACCAATGTGCCCAAGAGGAATGTATTATAATCTGCTGCTGCATTGCTTCAGTCATGTCTGACTCTGTGTGACCCCATAGACGGCAGCCCACCAGGCTCCCCTGTCTCTGGGATTCTCCAGGCAAGAACACTGGAGTGGGTTGCCATTTCCTGCTCCAATGCATGAAAGTGAAAAGTGAAAGTGAAGTTGCTCAGTCATGTCTGACTCTTAGCGACCCCATGGACTGCAGCCTACCAGGCTCCTCCATCCATGGGATTTTCCAGGCAAGAGTACTGGAGTGGGGTGCCATTGCCTTCTCCGGTATTATAATCTAGCCGTCAAGAAAAAAGGTGAAAAACTGCTAAGTTATCAACAAAGTTACCTTAGCCATGAGGCCAACAACCATTTATGATGTCACACCCTGTCTTAGGAAAAGGGAGTGGCTGAGCTGGGTACCTCTGGCTCACAGTCTCTCCTGCAGATGCAGCAAGCTGCTGGTTGGGACTACGGTCATCTGAAGACAGGGCTGGCTCTATTGGTAATAGATCTCAAGTTCCTTGCAGGATCTTAGGAGAAGCTCCTTACCATGCAGGCATCTCCACAGGTTGGGTGAGCATCCTTACAACATGGCTGTTGCCCTCCTTGAGACCGAGTGATGAGAGACAGACAGAACTACCACTTTTATGAACTTGGTTTCAGAAGTCTCAGGCTGTCCCTTCTGCCATATTTTATCAGTTAGAAGCGAGTCATTAAGTCTAACCAACACTCAAGGGAATGGAAATTAGGCTCCATTTCTAAAAGAAAATGTCAGAGAATGTTAGCATATTTCAAACCACTTTGAGAGTACCTTTCATCTCATAAGACCACTTGTAGGTGAACTTTGGTGAAAACTAAATCAAATATTGCGAAATGTAGGGAGGGTTCACTTTCTTCTGTCCTCTGTCACAAATCCTTGGGGAATCCTATCCCCATTCTCCAGGGAAAATCTGACAGAGATGGATAAGACATAGAATGGAGGGGAAGAACATGAACGTGAGGCATGTCAATTTTTAATACTCTATGCCATCCAGAATTATGTCAGAAACAGAGTAAGATTAATTGGGGAATTAAATTTCCTCTTTTTCTTATTCCACTCCTTCCTCTCCCAAACTCTTATCCTTAGCCACGGAGATTAGCAAATGACACGCAGGGTTTTTTCCTCCATTATTCTTAGCTCTAAGGACCCATTAAGCAGCATCAATGCCTCCAGGGATCAAACAATCAATCACTTCTTTCCCTGAAATGGGGCCAGACTGATCACACATTTTGCTCTGCTTGTTGAAGGCTATGGCTTCGGAGCCAGCACACACATGATAAAAATACCTTCCAACTGATATGCAGCTATTATTAGAGCCGGTATTTACTTAAATGGCCTGTGTCACCATATTGCATTCACTTACCGTGTCAAAGAAGGAATGTTGCGCTCCATAAACAGATTTCTTTCTTTTTTCTTTTTTTGATGCTGGTAAGCTGCTCTGATTTGCAGCTGCAGTTTACAGTCACGATTTCCTCCTTCTAGAAAAAGCATCCCTCCCTTTTAAAAAAATAAATAAACTTTTCATTTAAAGCAACGAATTCTGGTTTTAAATTAAGTCCTAATTCAGAACTCTTTATATGTTTTTTTTTTTTAATAAATCATCTGGCATAATATTAATTCTTGGGTTTGCCAAAGACCTTTACTGTAAGTATTTAATGAAACAAGGTCTCAAATTAGATGCAGCTGGTCAAAGGAATTTTTTTTTTTTAAAGCAAGGATGGCGATATAAGTTTGACTCAGAGTTCCAAAGATGAACAAAGAGATAAATGTCTCAGAATTAGGAAGGTAAGGCTGCCCTTCCTATGTGAATCCCTTTATCACGTTTCTTCTCTCCCTGAGAACACTGGCATTTGATACCTTTTGAAAATGGAGCTAGAGGGTGGCTGGCTGAGTCCAAGGATCACCATGCTGTCCCAGATGTGAAATCTCATTTATAATAATCGGGACTGACCCCATAAAAATAGCTCCAGCTGTGAAGCATATTGGGAAAAAAGAAAGAAAGAAAAATATGGATCCTTTTGATGAAACGTGGCCCAAGACAGCATCTGGAGGGGAAGTGTGGGTGACCGGGGTCCCAGGTCTTCCAAGGAAAGGAGATGATCTAAAGATGAGAACTTGTCCAAACAGCATCATCATGAGATGACATGTTAAAGAACGGAGGCTCATTATTATTTTGTGAGTGAAAGAACTTAAATCAGTTTGGGAGGAATGAAAGCATTTTTTGACTTAGAGCTTGAAAGACAGATACATTATTCCTCAAGCATAAATTAGGTATCTTGGAGAAATCTCAACTATTCTAGGAATGAGGGGATATGTCATTGTTATAAAAGCAATAATAGCATTTTGGAGCTTAATAGAATTACCCCTCCATCAAATTTCCAGTCTTTAAAAACATCTATTATTTAAGATTAAACATTCTATACAACTCTCTAGAGAGAATATGAAAAATACATGAACATATAAAGAAAAAAAAAAAAACAAACCCAACCATAATGCCTTCACTTAGGAACAGAAATTATAAACATTTTTTTTTTTTTGCTATTTCTCCCTAAAAATGTTTAAAGAACATTGTTATATATCAAGAATAATAATGCAAGTAAAGCTTTTTAACCTGCTTTTTGGAATTTAAAAAATAACATATAGTCTGACTAAAATGTGAGTAAAGAATCTGCCTGCAAAGCAGGAAACTCGGGTTCAGTCCCTGGGTCAGGAAGATCCCCTGGAGACAGAAATGACAACCCACTCCAGTATTCTTGCCCGAAGAATCTCATGGACAGAGGAGTCTGGTAAACTAGTTTGCGGGGTTGCAAAGAGTCGAACATGACTGAACAACTAACACTAAAATGCAAGTACATCTTTTCTTGTGGAAAATCTGAGATAAACCAGAAAAGTATACAGAAGAAATGAAAAATTGCTAGAAATCGTGTTGCTTCGTAAGCATTGTTAATAATTTGGTGACCTCATCTTCTGGTGTTATTTTCTTCTTTCCCCGGTTCTTAACAAAACTACAAATTTACTTGAGAGAGCTGGGGTCATTCCTTAAATGTACAATTATCATTTAGCCAAGATTTGAGATAAATACGCTTGGAAAATCAAGTCATTTAATACAAATCAAGTGGATTTCTTTTTCCAGTTGACATTTTGTGTGTGGGTGTGATATTCAATGTAGACGGACAGTAGAGTATTACCTGGTAACAAAAATGTTTCTAGAGTTGTAACCTATCTGCTTCCACCAGGCGGGAGCCTGCACATTCCTACTTTGAGAGAAGAGCTAGACCAATGAAAAGACTGAGAGAGAACAGACAATGATGAATGAGGGTGTATTTTGGGGCTGAGAGAAAGCTTGAAATGCTGCGAGGGCTGCAGTTACCAACTCTCACTCAAAATGCCTCTGCTACCAAGATTTCTATTCAGCTCATAAAATGAATATCGAACAACAACAAAAATTACATTAACCGACAGCCCCTGTTTTCCCCCCAGGGGACTCCCCTCATTTTTCTAAACTAGGATCACAAAGACTATTGCCAAGAAAAATTAAACTGAAAAGGTCTGTCACAAAAACAGAAATAGAAACCAATGATAATTCTTCTGGATCTTAAGTTTCACCTAAATACAACTGTATTAAGCTAGTTTCCAGGAGGCAGTGTGGTATAGAAAAGCCACAAAGCCGGCTCTGCTACATATTATGTGTGATCATGGGCAAGTCACTTTTTCTAAGTTCTGGATTTATCATCTGTAAAATGAGGGTTAATTATTCCTTGTCTGTACAGACAGAGAGAGGTTCAAATCAGCTGACATGGGGAAAGTGCCTCACACAAACAATGGAGTCAGTGTTTACTCTTTCCTAGTTTTAAATTCATGGACTGCTTCCCACAAGGGTCCGTACGGTGTATGGTGGGCCAGTGGTCACAGCGGTCAATGTCACTGTGGATTACTTCTACCCTGGAGGGTAACTATATCCTTTTTGCTTGTGCAGGTCTGCAGAATTGGAGACAGAGAGGAAAAAGAGATTTAACGTAGGGAAGATGCTTTAGTTATCTTTTAGTAAAAGAAAATTCGATTACAAATGCAATGTATCTTTGTCATTCAACAGTCCAACAATACCTAAGTATATCAAACTAAGAGAGAAGGCGTCCCTGCTATCTCACATACCTCCACAGAGGTGACCTCTGTTATCAGTTGTATGAACATGCTTCCAGAACACTTTCTATTCATCACACATAAATAAAGACACACCCTCGGGGACTTCCCTGGTGGTCCAGTGGTTAAGAAACTGCCTTTGAATGCAGAGGACACAGCTTCAATCCCTGGTCAGGGAATGAAGAGCCATAGGGCAATTAAGCTTATGTTCTGCAACTACAGAAGCCTACATGCTGCGACAAAGATTCAGTACAGCCAAAAAAAAATAAATATATATATATATATAAAGAAAGAAAATAGCAACTTACAAAAAACAGTAAATACACATATTTGCACAGCATCTGCTCAATATTGTGGCAAATTCCCCGTGTTAGTGCACCACGGTGGCACCTCACTTTTGTGAACAGCTGCACTATCTTTCCATAAATTGAATGAACAATAATGTAATTGACCAGTCTGAGGAGAAAGAGTTGCAAATACTAATTCTTTACACTTTATCAGAGAAGCTTCCAGCAAACAGTAACTCTATCAAGGTCTGTTAAGGCTCAACATCTTTATCTGTAACATGGGTGAAACAATACCATCACTCCACAGCCTTATTGTGAAGATTCACTGAGTGTTTCAAAAACTGTAAAGCACATTACACTGCCTATTCCTAGTGCTGTATGAGGTCAACAGACAAAGACTAGAGCTGAAGCCGGGCTGGTGCATTTTAACTGTTTACATGCCTCATACTAATGTTTAATTCCAAAGCTCCAGGCAATACATCAATGGAAAAAATCATGACACACCAGTCAGAATGGCCATCATTATCAAAAAAAAGTCTACTAACAGTAAGTGTTGGAGAGGGAATGGAGACAAGGAAACCCTCTTGTACTATTGGTGGGAGTGTAAATTGGTACAACCATTATGGAGAACAGTATAAAGGTGCCTTAAAAAACCAATATAGAACTACCATATGATCTTCCCTGGTGGCTCAGTCGGTAAAGAGTCTGCCTGCAATGTAGGAGTGAGTGAGTGAAGTCACTCAGTCGTGTCCAACTCTTTGCGACCCCATGGACTGCAGCCTACCAGGCTTCTCCGTCCCTGGGATTCTCCAGGCAAGAACACTGGAGTGGGTTGCCATTTCCTTCTCCAATGCATGAAAGTGAAAAGTGAAAGTGAAGTCGCTCAGTCATGTCCGACTCTTAGCGACCCCATGGACTGCAGCCTACCAGGCTCCTCCATCCACGGGATTTTCCAGGCAAGAGTACTGGAGTGGGGTGCCATTGCCTTCTCCCGCAATGTAGGAGATCCAGGTTCAATTCCTGGTTCAGGAAGATCCCCTGGAGAAGGAAAAGGCAACCCACTCCAGTATTCTTGCCTGGAGAATCCCATAGAGACAGGAGCCTGGCAGGTTACAGTCCATAAGGTCGCAAGGGTTGAACATGACTTAGCGACTAAACCACTACCACTACCATTAGTTCAGTTCAGTCGCTCAGTCGGGTCCGACTCTTTGTGACCCCATGAATCGCAGCACACCGGGCCTCCCTGCCCATCACCAACTCCCAGAGTTCACTCAAACTCATGTCCATCGAGTCAGTGATGCCATCCAGCCATCTCATCCTCTGTCGTCCCCTTCTCCTCCTGCCCCCAATCCCTCCCAGCATCAGAGTCTTTTCCAATCAGTCAACTCTTTGCATCAGGTGGCCAAAGTATTGGAGTTTCAGCTTTAGCATCATTCCTTTCAAAGAACACCCAGGACTGATCTCCTTTAGAATGGACTGGTTGGATCTCCTTGCAGTCCAAGGGACTCTCAAGAGTCTTCTCCAACACCACAGTTCAAAAAGATCAATTCTTTGGTGCTCAGCTTTCTTCACAGTCCAACTCTCACATCCATACATGACCACAGGAAAAACCATAGCCTTGACTAGACGGACCTTTGTTGGCAAAGGAATGTCTCTGCTTTTGAATATACTATCTAGGTTGGTCATAACTTTCCTTCCAAGGAGTAAGCGTCTTTTAATTTCATGGCGGCAATCACCATCTGCGAGTGATTTTGGAGCCCAAAAAAATAAAGTCTGACACTGTTTCCACTGTTTCCCCATCTATTTCCCATGAAGTGGCAGGACCAGATGCCATGATCTTCGTTTTCTGAATGTTGAGCTTTAAGCCAACTTTTTCACTCTCCTCTTCCACTTTCATCAAGAGGCTTTTTAGTTGCTCTTCACTTTCTGCCATAAGGGTGGTGTCATCTGCATATCTGAGGTTATTGAAATTTCTCCTGGCAATCTTGATTCCAGCTTGTGCTGCTTCTAGCCCAGCGTTTCTCACGATGTACCCTTCGTATAAGTTAAATAAGCAGGGTGACAATATACAGCCTTAATGTACTCCTTTTCCTATTTGAAACCAGTCTGTTGTTCCATGTCCAGTTCTGACTGCTGCTTCCTGACCTGCATATAGGTTTCTCAAGAGGCAGGTCAGGTGGTCTGGTATTCCCATCTCTTTCAGAATTTTCCACAGTTTATTGTGATCCATACAGTCAAAAGCTTTGGCATAGTCAATAAAGCAGAAATAGAT
This sequence comes from Bubalus kerabau, assembly GCF_029407905.1. Classification (NCBI taxonomy): domain Eukaryota; kingdom Metazoa; phylum Chordata; class Mammalia; order Artiodactyla; family Bovidae; genus Bubalus; species Bubalus kerabau. The sequence continues at coordinate 39,100,316 of NC_073643.1, read as the reverse complement.
CCAGCAATCCCACTTCTGGGCATATGTCCCGAGAAAATCATAATTCTAAAAGATACACGCACCCAAATGTTAATTACAGCACTATTCACAAGAATCAAGGCATGGAAGCAACCTAATGTCCATCAACAAAGGAACGGATAAAGAAGATATGATACATATATACAATGGACTATTATTCCATCATAAAAAAGAACAAAATAATGACATTTGCAGCAACATGGATGGACCTAGAGATTGTCATACTGATGAAGTCAGACACAGAAAGACAAATATCATATGATATTGTTTTTATGCAGAATCTAAAAAAAGGGTACAAAAGAACTTAGTACTACTTCTACCAGAAGTAGAGTCAGAGGTGTAGAAAACAAACTTGTGCTTACCAGGGGATGATGGGGAGGGAAAAACTGGGAGACTGGGATTTGACACATATATACTATGCTAATGCTAAGTCACTTCAGTCGTGTCCGACTCTGTGCGACACCATAGACGGCAGCCCACCAGGCTCCCCCATCCCTGGGATTCTCCAGGCAAGAACACTGGCGTGGGTTGCCATTTCCTGCTCCAATGCATGAAAGTGAAAAGTGAAAGTGAAGTCGCTCAGTCGTGTCCGACTCCTAGCGACCCCATGGATTGCAGCCTGACAGGCTCCTCCGTCCATGGGATTTTCCAAGCAAGAGTACCGGAGTGGGGTGCCATTGCCCCTAAAAGAGATAACTAATAAGAATCTACTATATAGCACAGGGAGCTCTACTCAATACTCTATAATGGCCTATATGGGAAAATAATCTAAAAAAAGATTTGTTTATATATCTGTATGGGCTTCCCAGGTGGTGCCAGTAGTAAAGAACCTGCCTGCTAATGCAGGAGACAAAAGAGATATGGGTTCAATTCCTGGGTCAGGAAGATTCCCCAGAGGAGGGCTTGGCAACCCACTCCAGTATTCTTGCCTAGAGAATCCCATGGGCAGAGGAGATTGCTACAGTCCATAGGATCATAACGAATTAGACACAACTGACGCGACTTAGCATGCACTCACGAAGCAACTTAACACACACACACATTTCAGTATAATTGATTCACTTTGCTGTATACCTAAAATTAATACAACATAAATCAATTATATTTCAATAAAAGTTTAAAAAAGGATACATGCACCCCAATGTTCACTGCAGCAGTATTTACAGTAGCCAAGACATGGATGCAACCTAAATGTCCATGCACAGAGGAATAAAGAAAGAAGGTGTGGTACGTGTTATGCACAGCAGACTGTCACTCAGCCATAAGAACAAAACAACGCCATTTGCAGCATTATGGATGGACCTAGAGATTATTATACAAAGTAAAGTGAGTCAGAGAAAGACAAGTATCACATGATATCATTTACATGGAATCTAATAAAAATGATACAAATGAACTTTTGTATAAAACAGAAACAGACTCACAAATCTCAAAATCAAACTTGGTTACAAAGGGAAATGTGGGGGGAAGTGAAGATTAGGTGAGGATTAACATACCCATACTTCTATATATAAAATAGATAACAAGGACCTACTGTATAGCACAGGGAACTCTACTCAATATTCTGTAATAACTTACATGGGGAAAGAATTTGAAAAAAAAAAAAAAAAGGACATATATATATATATGATATTGTTTGCTGTACATCTGCAACTAATACCATGCTGTAAATCAGTTATACTCTAATAAAAATTTAAAACCATATAATAAGTAATGCAATAATTAAAAAAATCTTGACAACATGTTTTATACCAAAGCTGACTGCTTTAATATTTCGATTTTAGTCATCTCTATATTTACACAACTCCGAACAGCCTTGTTCTCTTTTATAGGGTGGTCCATTGTTCACAAAGGGAGAAACCAATGCAGCTTCTTTACTCATTAAGAGGAAATGGCAAAAGGCTATTTTTCTGTCTGCCCCAGAAGAGCAAACAGAAAGGAAGCTGGGGTCTTTTTCAGTGCTGTTCAGAGAGGTGGGCTGGCAGTGCATCTGGATGACTTAATAAATGGTTAAAGCCTGAGAGATATGGAAGTTAAGAGCCTGAAGAGATAGTCACTCAGGTCAGATTAATGAGGGTCCTTCCTTACCCCGCCCCCCAGTGTGATATGGTGGCATCTCATTTCCTATAAAGTCAAGGCTATTCCATCTTCTTGACAATGACAGAGGTTTGACTTGGCCTTCAGAATGGCCTGCATCTCTGTCTCCAGGTCACTGGCTCATCTGCACATGACACCAGCCAGTGTTTCCTTCAACTTTATTCTTCAATTTGGCATAAAAAGACCAAGATGCTAAATCAAGGCCTTTGGGTTTTAGGAGGGAGGCAAGGGCATAGTGCAACTCTAGCCTTCCATGTTACTAAGGAAATGTGTCCCATATCTCAGACTGGTAAGTTCCAGTGTCACAAAAAGGAACACTTACTGTAGCTGAGCTGGACGTGCTATGAGATCAGAGAATCACAGGATCCACAATCACCTTCCAGGGCCTCAAATGCAGACCAAACTCAGGTGAGGTTCAAGTGCACCTTGAGTTGAGCAGAGGAAACTGGTCATCAGACAGATTTCTGATCAATGAGATCAGTTGTCCATGCAATACATTAGTAATTCTTTCAACTTCTGAGACTTCCCTGGTGGTTCAGTGGCTGGAACTCCACATTCCCAATGCACCGGCCGGGTTTGACCCCTAAAGGCAATGGCACTCCACTCCAGTACTCTTGCCTGGAAAATCCCATGGACAGAGGAGTCTGGTAGGCTGCAGTCCATGGGGTCGCTAAGAGTCGGACACTACTGAGCAACTTCACTTTCACTTTTCACTTTCATGCATTGGAGAAGGAAATGGCAACCCACTCCAGTGTTCTTGCCTGGAGAATCCCAGGGATGGTGGAGCCTGGTGGGCTGCCGTCTATGGGGTCGCACAGAGTCAGACACGACTGAAGTGACTTAGCAGTAGCAGTAGCAGGTAACTAGCTCCCACATGTTGGAACTAAAGAAGAGCTGCATGCTGCAACTGAAAAGATTCCACATGCCTCAACTAAGACCAAGCACAGCCTAAATATATATATATATATATATATATATATATATATATATATATTTAAAGTAATTCTTTCAACTTCTTTGGTTCTACCAGGGGTTAGCAATCTTATATAATTCACTGGCTTTTAATCAAAATACTATGGATCACCAAAATTGCCAAAATGTATAGCCTAACTTGAAGTCCCTTTTTTCCCTTTTCTCTTGATGGCTAATGAGTATTTCTACTTCTTACCAATTGCTGAGACTTGGGAAATACTTTGAAATTATAGTATTGGGGCTTTCCATTGGCAAAATGTTTCTATGAGCAAAAACACAGACCTTCCTCTTTTGTCAGGAGAAAAAAAAAACCCAGGCCCTAGAGTATTCTGCTGGCAGTCTTGTTATTATCCTGCTGCCTGTGGGCCTGGCTCTATTCCATGCTGTATTTTTTTTTTTTTTTTTAAGATGGGGAAAGTTTTCCTTAACTGGGGAAGTTCACTCCTATCACAAATTGCAAGACACTCTTCTGCTTTCACTCTCAGGTCTGCTATTGTTTGATCTGTTGGCTCAGAAGCAACTTTCAATTCCATTGTTCAAGTGTCCCCAGAATGAAGAAGACAAACCACCCAATCGACAGAACAATAATTTCCACTGAGGGGAAAAAATAAATATCTTGCCAATTTCAAGTTCATATTGTCCCCAACACATCTGTAAAACTGTCTGCCCTGAATAATCTGTGATGCAGACAGTATAAAGTAAAAACCCCTCACATGGAATGACTAACAAAGACAGATGCCAAACAGCTTACAATGAAAGCAAACACACAAATAAAACAGTGTGCGTCAAGGGCCCTGTCAATTACAAGAGAATGCTTTTCACATCTTATCATCAAAGATTAAAGGCTGGATATTTAAGGAATAGCAAAGAGGGTGTCCTTTAACAAACAATCTAAGTAAGGTGAAAAGGCAGTGTAGTGGGTATGGGGAAGAAAGAAGTTTGCAGTCAAACCTGGGTTCAAATGTCATTTCTTCTACTATGAATTAGTTGAGTCTGAGGAGGTCACCTGGAGGAGGAAATGGCAACTCACTCCAGCATTCTTGCCCAGAAACGTACCTGAATGGAGGAGCTGGGAGGGCTACAGTCCATGGGGTCACAAACAGTCGGACACGACTGAGGGACTGAGCACGAGGAGGTCACCTAACTAGTTTCTCAGCCTCGGTTCCATAATCTGTCAGTGGAGATGAAATTAACAGCAGCCCTACATCCATCGTGTGGGAGTGAGAATCAGATGGGATAATGGACTTGAAGTCATTACACAGGGCTATGGGAGCGTTTGCATCTCTAAAGAGAAAGACGGTATTCAAAAGAGTGGATGTGGCAGCGAGCAGAGGCGACCATGACCATGAGAGCTGGAGGTGGCCAGCCCCTTCAGTCTTACATCCCGCATCCCCTCCTCTCTGCTCTGGGAGGTCCCAGATCTTCAGACCTTGCTGGTGGGGTGCAGGAGAGATTTGGAGCCTGGCCCTCAGCTGTGGAGCCCTGGGATTTCCCTCCTGTTGACTTGAGAGGCCTCCTTCACTATTTTGTTTTTTGAGGGGGGAAACATATGCATCCAAATTTAAAACAACAATGAAATGAGTTAGCAGTAGACTTGGCGATGGGCAGCTGGAGTTCTGATGAGGCCCAAGGTAACGGCTTTGAGGTTCTCCAGGATTTTACCTAGAGCCTGGACTGGGGGACAAATAACCTGGAGTGGTTTTATTCCACCTCTGACTGTGTACCCTCTTTGAGTAACTCCTGGGCTTCAGTGACAGGTAGAGAAGAAGGAAAAAACAGAGGGAAGAGAAGAGTAAAAGAAGGGGAGATACCTTAGGAACAGCCAGTGCTCATTCTGACTGAGCAAACCCAGGTGGGGAAAACACTGGGTGCACGGGAGTCAGTGCTTCTAAAATAAAGGGGGACTTCCACGGTGGCTCAGTGGCTAAGAATCTACCTGCCAACGCAGGAGGCATGGGTTTCATCCCTGAGCTGGGAAGATGCCACATGCCTCAGAGCAACTAAGCCCAAGCACAACCACCGAGCCTGCACTCAAGAGCCCTGGAGCCAAGACTACTGAAGCCCATGTGCCCTAGAACCTGTGCTCCACAACAAGAGAAAGCACTGCAACAAGAAGTTCACACACTGGAACAAGAAAGAAGCCCCCACTCACCACACCTACAGAAAAGCCCGCATAGCAATCAAGACCCAGCACAGCCAGAAATAAACAAAACAAAGGCCCCAGAGTGATGGTTGGTGCGTGGCTGGATTCGAGTACTACTGGTGTGGCTGAGAAAACACTCCCACGAAAGCCCATTATAAGCAAATGAGAGAATGACACCATCATACACCACACATACAAACGCCAAATGGCTTAAAGTCTTAACTGTAAGACACGCCATCACAATACCTGTAGAAGAGAACATCGGCAAAACGTTCTCTGACATAAACTGTACCACTGTTTTCTTAGGTCAGTCTCCCAAGACAATAGAAATAAAAGCAAAAATAAACAAATGGGGCCTAATCAAACTTCCAAGCTTTTATACAGCAAGTGAAGCTCGCTCAGTTGTGTCCGACTTTTTGTGACCCCATGGACGGTAGCCTACCATGCTCCTCTGTCCGTGGGATTCTCCAGGCAAGAATACTGGAGTGGGTTGCCATTTCCTTCTCCAGGAGATCTTCCCAACCCAGGGATCGAACCTGGGTCTCCCGCGTTGCAGGCAGACGCTTTATCATCTGAGCCACCAGGGAAGCTCTTATACAGCCAAGGAAACCACAAACAAAATGAAAAGACAACCTATGGACTGGGAGAAAATATTTGCAAATGAAGTCACCAACACGGGCCTAGTTTCCAAAATATACTAATATCTCATACAAATCAATAACAAAAGAACACACGACACAATCAAAAAATGAGAAGACCTAAATAGACATTTCTCCAAAGAAGACACACAGAGGGCCAACAGGCATGTGAAAAGATGATCATCATTACTAATATTAGAGAACTGCCAATCAAAACTACAATGAGCTATATCACCTCACACATATCAGAATGGCCATCATTAAAAAGCCTACAAATAACTAATCCTGAAGAGGGTGTGAAGAAACTGTTGGTAGGAATGTAACTTGGTGCAACCACTATGGAAAAACAGAGGCTTCCCAGGTGGCTCCCTGGTAGACAATCCGCCTGCAAATGCAGGAGACACAGGTTCAATCCCTGGGTCAGGAAGATCCCTTAGAGAAGGAAATGGCAACCCACTCTAGTATTCTTGGCTGGAAAATCCCATGGACAGAAGGAAGAGCCTGGTGGGCTACAGTCCTCGGGGTCACAAAAAAGTTGGACAGGACTGTGCGACTAAACAAGAACAATGAACAACAGTATGAAGGATCCTCAGAAAACTGAAAACAGAGTTCCCATTTGACCAGTAATCCTACCCTGGGCATGTATCTGGACAAAACTGTAATTCAAAAAGACACACGTACCCCTATATTCAGAGCAGCACTATTACAGTAGCCAAGACGTGGAAACAACGTAAACATCCATCGAGAGACGAATGGATCAAAATGTCACACACACACACACACACACACACACGGAATAGTACTCAGCCATGAAAAAGAAAGAAATAATGTCATTTGCAGCAACAACGATGGAACTAGAGATTATTATTCTGAGTGGAGTAAGTAAAAAAGAGACAAATAGCATATGTTTTCACTTACACATGAAATCTAAAATATGACATAAATAAACTTTTCTATGAAACAGAAACAGACTCACAGGGACTGCCCTGGTGGTGCAGTGGCTGGGATTCCACGCTCCCAATGCAGGGGGCCTGGGTTCCATCCCTGGTCGGGGAACTAGATCCCATGTGCTGCAACTAAGACCCGGCACAGCCAGATAAATAAATGCATAATAATAAAAAGAAGTAGACTCAGAGAGAACAGACTAGTGGTTACGAAGGGGGAGATGGGGTGGGGGAGGGATGGATTGGGAGTTTGGGGTTAGCAGATGCAAATGACTATAGAATGGATAAACGAGGTCCTACTGTATACCACCATACAGGGAACTATATTCAATATATATATATACACACACATACACACATACATATATATGTATAACTGAATCACTTTGCTGTATAGCAGAGATTAACAACATTATAAATCAACTGTACTGCAATAAAATATATTTTAAAAAAAAGGAATGAGAGAACAAGATTGAGGCTGATTTTAGGGAACTGGTTCATGACATGGTAGAGGTCTGGTTAAGTGCAAAGTCTGCTGAGGAGGCCGGTGGCCAGAGACTCAGGAAGAGTTATAGTCTGATTCCAGAGGCATCTACTGACAGAACTTCTTGCTCAGGGTAGTCAGTCTTTGTTCTATTAAGGCCTTCAACTGACTGGATGAAGCCCATCCACATTACAGAGGGTAATCTGCTTCACTCAAAGTCCAGCTATTTAAATGTTAACCTCATCCAAAACACATGTTTACAGAAACATCCAGAAGAGTCTCTAACCAAGTATCTTGGCTCTGTGACCCAATCAAGTAGACATATTAAACTAACCACCACATACAGTATGGATGCACCTCAATTCATTCATTTCACTTTCAGGCTTTTTTCCTATATTTTTGCCTCTATAAACAGTGCTCAAAATTCTTTTATTCCCAGAGGAAAGAATCCCAGAAGAAGATTATTAGGTCTAATGGTATGCTTATTTGTAATTTTAACAGATGCTGTGGGATTATTTCCAAAAGGGTTTTTAATTGCTTATAACAAACTCTTGGGGGGTATTTCTGGCACTGCTGGGCATCTCTAACCAGTGAATGCAAAAATTTAATATTTTCTTCTTATGCCAAGGTGGAAATGTTTTCCAAGAAACCTTCTCCAAGGCTGAGACCTTAAAATGTTTCTCATTCAGTGGGTGATAAGTGAGGTCAGAATATCTGAAACCTGATATTAAATCTGTGTTACCCACAGGCATGAAAGGTGATGCTGTGGGCAGAAAACAAGAAGGCTTGGGTATCCCTGCTAGATCCAGGTCAAGAATGATGCACACTCCTTAATTTGACTTCCCCATGACCTTTGTGACTGCTGGATAATATTTTGAGATATTAATTCATGTGTTTTTTTACTCTCCTCCATCCTATCTTTTTGCTTCCCTTTATTTAAGCTTAAGGGAGGCATATGCCTAAGAAGGGGCTTCCCAGGTGGCACAAGTGGTAAAGAACCCACCTGCCAGTGCAGGAGACATAAGAGATATAGGTTCAATCCCTGGGTCAGGAAGATCCCCTGGAGGAGGGCATGGCAACCCACTCCAGTATTCTTGCCTGGAGAATCCCATGGACAGAGGAGCCTGATGGGCTACAGTCCATAGGGTCACAAAGAGTTGGACACTACTGAAGTGACTTAGCACTCATGCATTCACATGCCTAAGAAGAAAGCAGAAGAGGCCTGGGAGATTTCTTGTCCCCTACAGAATGCCGATTTCTGCAGTGCTAAGAGGAACAAAGGAGTTTGCAAGAAGACAGAGTGATAGAAAAATCAGGGGGGCAGAGACTAGATCATAAAACGCTAAGAGGAGAATGAGCCGCAGCTCCTCAAGCCATGGAGATAACACTGAACCTCCTGGCAGAGAAGGAAAGACTTCAAGAAACAGGGGCTGAAAGTCAGGCTTCGGTCAATGTGACCTTTGACTGTGTCCCCAAGGATTCCCTGCTCTAAGCATAGTGCCCACTGTGTGCTCAGTCAGTCAGTCATGTTGAGTCTTTCTTGGCCCCAGAGACTGTAGCCTGTCAGGTTACTCTCTCCATGAGATTTCCCATGCAAGGATACTGGAGTGGGTTGCCATTTTCTTCTCCAGGGGCTCTTCCCAACCCGGGGACTGAACCCATGTCTCCTTTATCTCCTGCGTTGTCAGGCAGATACTTTGCCACTGTGCCACCTAGGAAGCCCACCCTACCCTCACCCAATCTTTTCTCAGCTTAAAACCTTGGAAGTACAGTTCAGCCCCGGGTCAGCCCCAGGTTATTGGGTTCAGCCCCAATAACAACTGACATTTATCAAAGAACTGATCTTTAAACACATAAAGAAGTTAATTCTCTTATTACTAGAGTGGAAAGCTTACATTAGAAATTATGTCGATTGAAGAGTTTTGCCGTCCTGGCACTACAGGCATTGTGACTGGGTGACTCTTTGCTGCGGGGGTCTATTCTGTGCACTGTACGATGTTGGCAGCATTCCTGGCCTCTGCTCATTAGATACAGGTAGCGTCCCCTCTCTGCTCCCAGCTTTGACAATCACAAATGTCTCTAGACATTGCCAAATGTCCCCTAGGAACCTACATAACACCTGATTGAGAACCATGGATTTCAGGGCAGGTAAGGAAAGGCTGTACTTCTTGAGTCTGTGGGCAGAGATTCTTATGAGGTACACATACTGACATCAATTCTATTCATTGTGCTGCTTGGAGGCCAACAAGACACTGAGCTTCTTCCAGCTCTGCCTCCCTGACAATGTTTTGCTTGGGCTAATTATTAAACATTAGCTTTCATTCTCTGAACGACTTGTCAACAGGCGGATGACATCCAGAAATGGAAGGACATGCATCTTAATTATACCTACAGTGGTTAATGGGTCAGGGAGGCGTTCGGAATGCTCTGAGCCCTCACTGACCTTTCCCAACTGGGACCTGTCAGCTCTGTGGCTGCGCCAGACTTCAACGGATGCCTGTTCTGGAAACCCTGGCTGCCCTTCAGGCCCTTTTAGCTTCATACTAATAAGCCTGATTTAGGTTTTGCATTACAGAGCAGCAACCAAATGTTATTGCCAGCAAGGGCAAATTGCTGATGTCCGCGGTCTTTTCCAGGCAAGCACATGAATGCGATATTTTCTCCGCCTCCTCTCTTCTCACTGAGAAGATGATTCTTGGAGATAATCCACTTGGTTATCTACGGACGTGAACATAATTTGGAGGCAGCCGTCATGCCAGATGGCCAGCTGAAGCTGGGAGCCCTGAGTGGATTTCTGAGCCAAATTCCCTCCCTGGAGGAGCAGAGGAGAGGGTGTGTATGGATGGGGAAGGCTAAGCACTGCATTTCTCGAAAGGAAGGGCACACTGGGAGCGGCCGGCATGAATGGCCACTGTCCTTGCCAAATATGCACGGCATGCCTTAGGTGAGTGCCGGTGTGGACAGATCCTGGAAACAGGACACCCAGGGCAGCTGTAGGATGCCTTTCCCTGGAGGTTGAGGCTGCCTGGGTGGTTCTCATTCTCCTGCTTGACTCGGCCAATCCTGAAGTTTGGGGCGATTTCTCACAGTGTGTCCTAACCTAATGACCCTTAGATGTGTGTGGCCTCTGGGAGGCAAGAGGTGGTGGGTGAGACAAGGGACCAGTAATACCCAGCTATGGTGGGCTGGCAGCTTCAGTGAGCACATACCTCAGTGAGAACCCTGGTGAAACTCAGCTATTTGAATGTGCGTCGGGGCTTACTGGGAGAACAGCCCTGGACTGAGAAGGAAGGAGAAACTGAGAGGAAGTGGGAGGAAAAGGGAACCAAGATGAATGGGAGGATATTTAGAAAGAAATCAAACAAAAGACAAATGAAAGACTATCAAGACTTGGTCAGTGACATTTAGATTTAACAAAATGAAGAAGAAGAAAAGGAGGCTTCAGGATGATGAATATAACTATTTCATCATATCAATTTTTAAAATACGTATTTATTCTTGATTGCTAATTCATTACTTAAATTCATCAGGTTGTCATCTTTTGTCTTGCAAACTCGATCCTGGGGGAAAAAAATCTCCTTGACTTTTGGTTTTAGAAGTTATGGTTCTGTCACCTACTATGTGACTTTGGGTAAGTCTTATTTCCTCTCTGAATATCACTTTTCTGGTTATTTAAAATAAATACATATGATAGCTGACTTATGAAGAGTTATGAAAGTCAAATAAAAAAATGTGTGTACAAACTCATAAACTGTATACAAACTGATAATTATACTCGCTTACAACAAAAATAGTCTTCTCCAATTCATTCTTCACCCAGATTTCAAAGCAAAAATCTGAACACATACCTGATAAAGGGGTTCTATGGCTTCCCCCATGGCTCAGCCATAAAGAACCCACCTGCCAATGCAGGAAACGTAGTCAGGAAGATCCCTTGGAGGAGGAAATGGCAACCCATTCCAGTATTCTTGCCTGGGAAATCCCATGAACAGAGGAGCCTGGACAGCTACAACTGCATGGGGTTGTAAGGAGTCGGACACAACTGAGCACATGCACACACACACACGTCTACAGTACTCCTTGGCTCCCGATGGTTTTCCAGAAAATGTTCACACAACCTCCCCAGTCTGGCTTCTGTGTACCCTTCTTCCCTCTCACTAGTCCAAGCTTAAACTCAACAAGGTAGCAATTCTAATTTATCTGCACTGAACTCTCCTAATGCAATGAACATTTGATTTCTACCACTTGTCCTGAGAGAGTCTCAGTTATAGGCAGCTTCCCATGGGACTTGATGGCAGAGAGCCTTGCTCCAGGTCTGCAGACTGAAGTACCCACTGGGCCAGGCAGAGAATATCAGAAATGAGTGAGTCAAGAGATGCAGGCAGTTACTACTTGGACTCAGCTAACTATCTTGTTTTGCAGAAACAGGGTACTGATCTTGTTAGATCTTAAAGAGAATCTCCTCCAACTCAGATTTTTATACAAAACCTCTTAAATTTTAAAGCTTGACAAGGAATTAAAAAATTTTGAAACCAAGTGTTGTTCTAATAGAATATGTCACAGGGCTGCATATGACTATGAACTACCATTTTCAACCCCTGGCCTTATCCTTCATGTTTATGGAAATGAAAATAAAACTAACCATATAAAAAGACCATAAAATATTAGTTGCTGCCCTAATGTTTGTTTCCTTGATCAAATCATTTTGGTCCTTCAAAATGCTATATAAGCATCACCTCTTATGGGAGGCCTTCACTCGTTTATCACTCCATCCCCTCTGGCACCTCCTTTGTCCAAGTCTGATTATTGCATAATCCAATATGGTTGCTGAAGCTCCAGCCATTACATCTGTACTCCAAACAAGAGGCTGGGGGGAAGGAGATGAAGTGCCAAAGGGTCTTCTCCCAGATGAGTCAATCTCTCTCAAAAGGTTTTCAGAAGTCTTACCCTGAAATCTGACTTTCATCTCATTGTACAATCCTAGCTGCGAGGTGTTAGGGAGATGTAGTGATACCACCAACTAGAATAGACCAGATCAGATCAGTCGCTCAGTCGTGTCCGACTCTTTGCGACCCCATGAATCGCAGCATGCCAGGCCTCCCTGTCCATCACCAACTCCTGGAGTTCACTCAGACTCACGTCCATCAAGTCAGTGATGCCATCCAGCCATCTCAGAATAGACCAGGGTTTTTTCAAAAACAGGAAAATTATTTTTAACTGAGCAATTAGCACTCTCATCCATACATCCTGACTTCTCTGCTTCTGCTATTATCGGCACAATTTATTCTTCAAATAACCATTGATCCTAAGTTTGATTATACCATTATCCCCAACTTAAGCAATTTAAAGAGCTTCCATCGTTCTTACAAGAACATAAGCATCATTAAGGCCAAAAATGCCTGTGGGACTTGGCATTGCCCACTTCTTCCCTCAGCCCAAGTCTCATTCTCTACCCTCTGGCTCTCATTCTCTGCTCCACCTCTACTGGAGCTATTTCAGTTCCATGAATGTGCCAGGCTCTTTCCATCCTTTGCACAAGCTGCTGTCCCTGCCTTGAACTCTCTGCCTCCAACTGACAGATACCTCCAAGCATCATCCGACGTGATGCATCCTCAGGAAGCCACCCTCACCACCTCAACAGAGCACCTCTCCGTCCTCACTCTTCTTGGGTCTACATACTCATTCACGACCTTCCCTCGGTTCAGCACACTAAGCTGATGTGTGTGAACATCTCTGATGGCCAGTCTTCCTCATGAGACTCTGTGCATAGTCAGGACAAGGGCACGTGTTGGACCTGCTCCCTTCTACATGCCTTCCAGCGCCTGATAGATGAGAAGCATGCAGTAAATATTTATTGGCTTCAATCGCTAACATAAAGCAGTCTGTTTGTTTGGCCCTACTGGACTTACATAGGTAAAGGGTATGTGAGACTCAGCCAAATGTTTACAAGTCACTTTGTCTCTCCAAACCCATCGCAAAAAGTTATGAATTTAGGATGATCTCTGATCCTGCCCAATTAGCCACTTATCAATGCTCAAAGCACTGACCCCGCCCCCCCTTTTCTTCCTTCTTCTACAGAATAGCGTTTTGAAGCCTTCTCAGCTAAGCTGTTCTATGCTGGGTGATGAATGTCAAGTGGCTATTCCCACATCCCCAGTTCAGTGAAATATATTCAACAAACATCAATAATTAAACATGTGAGGGAGAGGATACCCATTTGTTTACATTTCAGGAAACCAGCTCGAACTGCTTCAACCTAAAACAAAAACTAACTTCCACAATAAACAAACACAGCTTCATGAAACTGTTTTCCTTTAAAGCTGTGCCTCATAAAAGAACAAAACAAAACAAAAACTAGGAAGAGATTTCTCAAGAAATGTATCATCCAACTTTATCTGAGAGTGCAAACTGAAGGTGAGTGGAGAGGATGTCAACCAAAGAGCTGGCAGTGTCTGCAGCTGGGGTAGGGAAAGCCTATTAATTATTGATACTTTTCCTTCTGAAGACATGTGTCATGCATTCCAAGTTGGTTCTAACATATACAGAGGAAAAGAGGAGAGACGACTGTCTCCAAGTGCTAACATTTGTTTTCTGCTCCAAGTACAGTGGGACTGTGGGAGTTTAGGGTGATGCTCTCTGTCCACATGAGCTCCGGCAATGTCCTGGAGGATGGGAAGCCCAGCAGAGGTCAACACAAGGATGGTCCAAATGAATCCAAGTTTATGCCTTTCCTTCTCCATGGGTGACCCAGAGAGAATCTCACAGCCTCACACCAGATGCTAATCAGATTATATCCAGATGCTCCATAAACATGTGTCAGCAGCTGAAAAGACCTCTTCTAATTGGGACAAAAATCACATTTTCCAACGCTGTAGGTAAAATACACAAGTAAAAATATAACTCTGGGGTTGTTTAAATATACCCTAAGGTGCTTTATTTTTCTTCAGCACAAAGAAAGTCCAGGTTGAGCAAACAGTGTATGTCTTGCGGTAAATTTGTGTGGAGGAAGAGAGAGAGGAGAGAGAGGAATTAGGCAGTCTGTCTAGTTCCCTTTGCTTACAGATGATACTTCTGTACGATTTTGTGCCCTGATTTGAAGACTAACTGGATTTTAGTAAATCCTCTTTTTTGCTGATTGGGGGACTCTTAACGTTAACAAGTATAACTGAGTTTCATGCTGAAGAATAACCCAAAGTGCTTTCTTGTGCATTTAGTGCAGAATGTATCTTCTTCAATGGATGCTTCAATCTCTGTCGAGTGCTTACCTATGCACGGGCAGTGAGGGGACATTGGGGCACAGTGGTTTAGACAGCTGGGAGCTTTTAAGTAATTCACAGTGTGGTAGCAGAGACAGATAAGTCAAGAGGAAATTATAACACATGTGGAAACACAATGACAGAGGGAGACTGAGGTGCTAGGGTTCTCCACCTTCAGCCTGGGGATGGGGATGGTCTGAGAAGGTTTCCAGAGTGAAGATATAGGGTGAAGGAGCCTGGGGAAGTACAGGTGAGAGAACGGTATCTTCAGGCAGAGGAGAAACTGCAGGCAGATTCTTTACCATCTGAGCCACCAGGGAGGCCCATGTTAGTGACACAAATTTTGATTGAGAGATGCATCATTTTTACTGCATGAAACTGGGCTCAGCTTCCCCAGAAAGCAGCAAACTGAATATTATTAGACATATGCAGAGACTAGAGTAACATTCCAGGGAATTATAAAAGGTGGAAGCTCCAATACTTTGGCCACCTCATGTGAAGAGCTGACTCATTGGAAAAGATCCTGATGCTGGGAAAGATTAAGGGCAGGAAGAGAAGGGGGCGACAGAGGATGAGGCGATTGGATGGCATTCTCGACTCAATGGACATGAGTTTGAGCAAGCTCCAGGGGATAGTAAAGGACAGGGAAGCCTGGCATGCTGCAGTCAATGGAATGGCAAAGAGTTGGACACAACTTAGCGACTAAATAACAACAAGGAGACTAGACAGGAGGCTGACTGGGTCTATGGCCCCAACCACAGAGCCAATACAAATACCCAAAGGTAGACTTCAGGAATGTGGACTTGTTTGAAAGCTTATTAGTTAGTCATTAGGCAAATCAGAACCACAATAAGATACCATTTTACACCCATTAGGGAGATGGAACCATGAGGATGGTTCTTATTTTTTTTTAATGTAAAACAACAAACATTGGCCAGGATGTGGAGGTAATGGAATCTTTTGTATTGTGGGCAAGAAAAATGATAAAGCTGCTGTGGAGACTTCCTATATGATCCAGCAATTCTACATCCAAGTATATACCAAAGGCACACACACACACACATATATATATATATATATATATATATATATATATATATAAAGCAGGGCCTCAGACATTTGTGGAGAAGGCAATGGCAACCCACTCCAGTACTCTTACCTAGAAAATGGACGGAGGAAATGAAAATGCTCCTCCTGCCATGGACGGAGGAGCCTGGTAGGCTGCAGTCCATGGGGTCGCTAAGAGTCAAACACGACTGAGCGACTTCACTTTCACTTTTCACTTTCATGCATTGGAGGAGGAAATGGCAACCCACTCCAGTGTTCTTGCCTGGAGAATCCCAGGGATGGGGGAGCCTGGTGGTCTGCTGTCTATGGGGTTGCAGAGAGTTGGACACGACTGAAGCGACTTAGCAGCAGCAGCAGCAATTTGTATACCCTGTTCCTGGAAGCATTATTCACAATAGCAAAAACATGGAAACAACTCAAAACTCTGTCAACATATGAATGGATTAACAAAATGTGGTATATATACACAGTGGAATAGTATTTGGCCATAAAAAGGAATACAGTTCTGACACAAGTCACAACATGAACAAATCTTGAAGACACTATCATCAGTGAGATAAGCCAGACACAAAATGACAAATATTGTATGATTCCACTTGGATGAAATATTTAGACTCAACAACATAAAGTAGACTAGAAGTTGCTAGGGAGTTATGGCTTAATGGTTACAGAATTTCTATTGGGGATAAACAAAAATGTTTGGAAATAGATACTGATGGTTGTACAACAGTGTCAGTGTACTTATGGCCACCAAACTGTGTAGTTAAAATGGTTAAAATATACATTTTATGTCAATTACATGTTACCACAATGGACAAATAAAAAGCTCCCTAGCTAATTTTGAAAAAAAATCAGTCCACAGAGCAGTTTTGGAGAAGCACTGGACTAACATATATAAGTCTCGGAGATTCAGAGAAACCAAAGCTGGGACTTCCCTGGTGGTCCAACAGTAAGGACTCCAAGCTCCCAATGCAGAGGACCTGGGTTAGACCCCTGGTCAGGGAACTAGATCCCGCAGGCTGCAACTAAGACCCAGTGCAACCACACAAATAAATACAATATTAAAAATAAATGAAAAGTTAAAGCATATTTATGGCATTAAATTAGAACAAACTGTAGGGTCTTCCTTCAGGAACACTGCTAACTTGTAAGCACAGGTAAACTCCAAGCCTTTTGGGGATCTGCCCAAGCCAATAAAGGACCTCTCTCTGATGACAAGAGTCAATGAAATCCAATGTCTTTCTCCTGGGGCAATGGGTGATGGGAGATAATTCAACTCTTCTACCTACTTCCATGCATCATCCATGGGTAAGGTCCATTTCTTTGTGTCAAAGGTACACAATAAAAGCCAACAAATGTCCACCCTCCCTTTAGCAGACACCCCAAATTTCATATGCACATGTGCACTTTGAGTCTTTGGACTTGCTTTCATTTTTATTCCCTAAAAAGCAGAGCCCAAGCCAAAGGCTTAAGTGCAGACAGGTTTCTTTGGGAAATGGTCTCAGGGAGCAGGAGTGAAGGATGGAGTGGCAAATAAGGAAGACATGAAAAGTCTATACTAGGAATTGTTATTTAGTTGGACGGGTACCTATGTGGGCTAGAAATAATCTCTTTTCTCAAAGGACACTCTGAGAAGTCATTTAAGAGAGAAGC
Source organism: Bubalus kerabau (assembly GCF_029407905.1). Lineage (NCBI taxonomy): Eukaryota > Metazoa > Chordata > Mammalia > Artiodactyla > Bovidae > Bubalus > Bubalus kerabau. The sequence continues at coordinate 39,083,043 of NC_073643.1, read as the reverse complement.
CAGGACTGTCCACCCAGGAATTGAAAAAGAGAAATACTTATCCATTGGCTCAGCTCCTTAGCATCAATAATGACTTCATGAGCATTAACTTCTTGCACTAGGCACATTAGGTTGAGTCTGAAAGGCGTGAGGCAAGATCCAGGGGAGGAAGCAAGAAGCAAGTGGCCCAGAACAAGGATCTAAGGAGACGCAGTGGCGGCACTGTTTCCACGAAGCTGTTGACACCTGGTTGACCTCACTGGCAGAGTGGCACGTGCAGCAGGAGGCTAGGCTGGGAGGAGTGACTGTGTACAAAGACGGGTCCAGAGTGATGCAAAATCACCCTGCAGTTCCAACCACGTTTACAACTACTGCATGGATTCACCACCTCCCCAAGGACTTCAAATGAGCCACTTACTAAGCACCAGATCAGTCCATACACTTGTCTAAACTCGGAGGAAAATGGCAGGGATCGATTGGGAAAAGAGGCAAAATTGCTCATAATAGAATACCTTTTGTGTCTTTGATTTATAACTCTGACCCACTGTAAATCACAGGAAATAAAAAAGCAAATTTTATTCTTTCCATCATTCTTCCCAAGTGGGATGCCTTCCCCCAAATTTCCACTAGTTTCTAAAATTAGAAGCACTCCCTTTTAGGGGTGTGGCAGTGGGGTTGGTGTGGAGTCTGTAACTTTAACTCTGTGGTTCTCAAAGTGTGGTTCCAAACTAGCAGCAGCAGCAGAATCGGGAAACTTGTCAACAGGTCAGATTCTTAGGTCCCTTCCCAGACTTCCTGGATCAGAACCTTGGGGGGGCGGGGGTGGGGCTGGGGTGGTAATCTGTCTTAATGGGCCTCTGGATTCTTATGTTCATTTGAGTTTAAGAATTGCAGCCTCAGAACAGCATTAAATCAATCAGCCACATGCTTTGACTAGGTTTCAAGAATCTCCCATTAGAGAAAGGGGCATGGAACCATGACTCAGTTTTCACTTAATACCAGCAAACACTGAATATGCTTGTGTTAGTTTCCTGAGGCTGCTGTGGCAAATTATCACAAGCCAAGCAGTTTAAAACAGCAGAACTTTTTTCTCTTACAGTTCTGGAGGCCAGATGTCCAAAATCAAGGGGTTGGCAGGGCTATGCTCCCTCCACAAGCTTGAAAGGAGGATCCTTCCGTACATCTTCCCGCTTCCGGCAGCTCCTGGAGTTCCTTGGCTTGTGGCCACCTTATTCCAATCTCTGTCTCATCTTCACAGGGTCTTCTCCATCTGTATGTCTCTGTGTGTGTCTCTCTCTCCTTTCTCTTTTTAATTAATTAATTAATTTTTTAAATTTTATTTTTAAACTTTACAATATTGTATTAGTTTTGCCAAATATCAAAATGAATCCGCCACAGGTATACATGTGTTCCCCATCCTGAACCCTCCTCCCTCCTCCCTCCCCATACCATCCCTCTGGGTCGTCCCAGCGCACCAGCCCCAAGCATCCAGTATCGTGCATCGAACCTGGACTGGCGACTCATTTCATACATATTATACATGTTTCAATGCCATTCTCCCAAATCTTCCCACCCTCTCCCTCTCTCACAGAGTCCATAAGACTGTTCTATACATGAGTGTCTCTTTTGCTGTCTCGTATACAGGGTTATTGTTACCATCTTTCTAAATTCCATATATATGCGTTAGTATACTGTATTGGTGTTTTTCTTTCTGGCTTACTTCACTCTGTATAATAGGCTCCAGTTTCATCCACCTCATTAGAACTGATTCAAATGTATTCTTTTTAATGGCTGAGTAATACTCCATTGTGTATATATACCACAGCTTTCTTATCCATTCATCTGCTGATGGACATCTAGCTTGCTTCCATGTCCTGGCTATTATAAACAGTGCTGCGATGAACATTGGGGTACACGTGTCTCTTTCCCTTCTGGTTTCCTCAGTGTGTATGCCCAGCAGTGGGATTGCTGGATCATAAGGCAGTTCTATTTCCAGTTTTTTAAGGAATCTCCACACTGTTCTCCATAGTGGCTGTACTAGTTTGCATTCCCACCAACAGTGTAAGAGGGTTCCCTTTTCTCCACACCCTCTCCAGCATTTATTGCTTGTAGACTTTTGGATCACAGCCATTCTGACTGGCGTGAAATGGTACCTCATAGTGGTTTTGATTTGCATTTCTCTGATAATGAGTGATGTTGAGCATCTTTTCATGTGTTTGTGAGCCATCTGTATGTCTTCTTTGGAGAAATGTCTATTTAGTTTCTTTGGCCCATTTTTTGATTGGGTCATTTATTTTTCTGGAGTTGAGCTGTAGGAGTTGCTCGTATATTTTTGAGATTTGTTGTTTGTCAGTTGCTTCATTTGCTATTATTTTCTCCCATTCTGAAGGCTGTCTTTTCACCTTGCTAATAGTTTCCTTTGATGTGCAGAAGCTTTTAAGTTGAATTAGGTCCCATTTGTTTATTTTTGCTTTTATTTCCAATATTCTGGGAGGTGGGTCATAGAGGATCCTGCTGTGATGTATGTCAGAGAGTGTTTTGCCTATGTTCTCCTCTAGGAGTTTTATAGTTTCTGGTCTTACGTTGAGATCTTTAATCCATTTTGAGTTTATTTTTGTGTATGGTGTTAGAAAGTGTTCTAGTTTCATTCTTTTACAAGTGGTTGACCAGATTTCCCAGCACCACTTGTTAAAGAGATTGTCTTTAATCCATTGTATATTCTTAGCTCCTTTGTCAAAGATAATGTGTCCATATGTGCATGGATTTATCTCTAGGCTTTCTATTTTGTTCCATTGATCTATATTTCTGTCTTTGTGCCAGTACCATACTGTCTTGATAACTGTGGCTTTGTAGTAGAGCCTGAAGTCAGGTAGGTTGATTCCTCCAGTTCCATTCTTCTTTCTCAAGATCGCTTTGGCTATTCAAGGTTTTTTGTATTTCCATACAAATTGTGAAATTATTTGTTCTAGCTCTGTGAAGAATACCGTTGGTAGCTTGATAGGGATTGCATTGAATCTATAAATTGCTTTGGGTAGTATACTCATTTTCACTATATTGATTCTTCCAATCCATGAACATGGTATATTTCTCCATCTATTAGTGTCCTCTTTGCTTTCTTTCACCAGTGTTTTATAGTTTTCTATATATAGGTCTTTAGTTTCTTTAGGTAGATATATTCCTAAGTATTTTATTCTTTCCATTGCAATGGTAAATGGAATTGTTTCCTTAATTTCTCTGTTTTCTCATTATTAGTGTATAGGAATGCAAGGGATTTCTGTGTGTTGATTTTATATCCTGCAACTTTACTATAATCATTGATTAGTTCTAGTAATTTTCTGGTGGAGTCTTTAGGGTTTTCTATGTAGAGGATCATGTCATCTACAAATAGTGAGAGTTTTACTTCTTCTTTTCCAATTTGGATTCCTTTTATTTCTTTTTCTGCTCTGATTGCTGTGGCCAAAACTTCCAAAACTATGTTGAATAGTAATGGTGAAAGTGGGCACCCTTGTCTTGTTCCTGACTTTAGAGGAAATGCTTTCAATTTTTCACCATTGAGGATAATGTTTGCTGTGGGTTTGTCATATATAGCTTTGATTATGTTGAGGTATGTTCCTTCTATTCCTGCTTTCTGGAGAGTTTTGATCATAAATGGATGTTGAATTTTGTCAAAGGCTTTCTCTGCATCTATTGAGATAATCATATGGTTTTTATTTTTCAATTTGTTAATGTGGTGTATTACATTGATTGATTTGCGGATGTTGAAGAATCCTTGCATCCCTGGGATAAAGCCCACTTGGTCATGGTGTATGATCTTTTTAATGTGTTGTTGGATTCTGATTGCTAGAATTTTGTTAAGGATTTTTGCATCTATGTTCATCAGTGATATTGGCCTGTAGTTTTCTTTTTTTGTGGCATCTTTGTCAGGTTTTGGTATTAGGGTGATGGTGGCCTCATAGAATGAGTTTGGAAGTTTACCTTCCTCTGCAATTTTCTGGAAGAGTTTGAGCAGGATAGGTGTTAGCTCTTCTCTAAATTTTTGGTAGAATTCAGCTGTGAAGCCATCTGGACCTGGGCTTTTGTTTGCTGGAAGATTTTTGATTACAGTTTCAATTTCCGTGCTTGTGATGGGTCTGTTAAGATTTTCTATTTCTTCCTGGTCCAGTTTTGAAAAGTTGTACTTTTCTAAGAATTTGTCCATTTCTTCCACGTTGTCCATTTTATTGGCATATAATTGTTGATAGTACTCTTATGATCCTTTGTATTTCTGTGTTGTCTATTGTGATCTCTCCATTTTCATTTCTAATTTTATTGATTTTTCTCCCTTTGTTTCTTGATGAGTCCGGCTAATGGTTTGTCAATTTTATTTATCCTTTCAAAGAACCAGCTTTTGGCTTTGTTGATTTTGCTATGGTCTCTTTTGTTTCTTTTGCATTTATTTCTGCTCTAAGTTTTAAGATTTCTTTCCTTCTACTAACCCTGGGGTTCCTCATTTCTTCCTTTTCTAGTTGCTTTAGGTGTAGAGTTAGGTTATTTATTTGACTTTTTTCTTGTTTCTTGAGGTACGCCTGTATTGCTATGAACTTTCCTCTTAGGACTGCTTTTACTGTGTCCCACAGGTTTTGGGTTGTTGTGTTTTCATTTTCATTCATTTCTATGCAAATTTTGATTTCTTTTTTGATTTCTTCTGTGATTTGTTGGTTATTCAGCAGCGTGTTGTTCAGCCTCCATATGTTGGAATTTTTAATAGTTTTTCTCCTGTAATTGAGATCTAATCTTACTGCATTGTGTTCAGAAAAGATGCTTGGAATGATTTCTATTTTTTTGAATTTACCAAGGCTAGATTTATGGCCCAGGATGTGATCTATCCTGGAGAAGGTTCCATGTGTGCTTGAGAAAAAGGTGAAATTCATTGTTTTGGGATGAAATGTCCTATAGATATCAATTAGGTCTAACTGGTCTATTGTATTGTTTAAAGTTTGTGTTTCCTTTTTAATTTTTCTGTTTAGTTGATCTATCCATAGGTGTGAGTGGGGTATTAAAGTCTCCCACTATTATTGTGTTATTGTTAATTTCTCCTTTCATACTTGTTAGCATTTGTCTTACATACTGCGGTGCTCCCGTGTTGGGTGCATATATATTTATAATTGTTATATCTTCTTCTTGGATTGATCCTTTGATCATTATGTAGTGACCATCTTTGTCTCTTTTCACAGCCTTTGTTTTAAAGTCTATTTTATCTAATATGAGTATTGCTACTCCTGCTTTCTTTTGGTCCCCATTTACACGGAAAATCTTTTTCCAGCCCTTCACTTTCAGTCTGTATGTGTCCCCTGTTTTGAGGTGGGTCTCTTGTAGACAACATATGTAGGGGTCTTGTTTTTGTATCCATTCAGACAGTCTTTGTCTTTTGGTTGGGGCATTCAACCCATTTACATTTAAGGTAATTACTGATAAGTATGATCCCGTTGCCATTTACTTTATTGTTTTGGGTTTGAATTTATACACCGTTTTTGTGTTTCCTGTCTAGAGAATATCCTTTAGTATTTGTTGGAGAGCTGGTTTGGTGGTGCAGAATTCTCTCAGCTTTTGCTTGTCTGAAAAGCTTTTGATTTCTCCTTCATATTTGAATGAGATCCTTGCTGGGTACAATAGTCTGGGCTGTAGGTTAATGTCTTTCATCATTTTAAGTATGTCTTGCCATTCCCTCCTGGCTTGAAGAGTTTCTATTGAAAGATCAGCTGTTATCCTTATGGGAATTCCCTTGTGTGTTATTTGTTGTTTTTCCCTTGCTGCTTTTAATATTTGTTCTTTGTGTTTGATCTTTGTTAATTTGATTAATATGTGTCTTGGGGTGTTTTGCCTTGGGTTTATCCTGTTTGGGACTCTCTGGGTTTCTTGGACTTGGGTGATTATTTCCTTCCCCATTTTAGGGAAGTTTTCAACTATTATCTCCTCAAGTATTTTCTCATGGTCTTTCTTTTTGTCTTCTTCTTCTGGGACCCCTATGATTCGAATGTTGTAGCGTTTAATATTGTCCTGGAGGTCTCTGAGATTGTCCTCATTTCTTTTAATTCGTTTTTCTTTTATCCTCTCTGATTCATTTATTTCTACCATTCTATCTTCTAATTCACTAATCCTATCTTCTGCCTCTGTTATTCTACTATTTGTTGCCTCCAGAGTGTTTTTAATTTCATTTATTGCATTATTCATTATATATTGACTCTTTTTTATTTCTTCTAGGTCCTTGTTAAACCTTTCTTGCAGCTTCTCAATCCTTGTCTCCAGGCTATTTATCTGTGATACCATTTTGATTTCAAGATTTTGGATCAATTTCACTATCATTATTCGGAATTCTTTATCAGGTAGATTCCCTATCTCTTCCTCTTTTGTTTGGTTTGGTGGGCATTTATCCTGTTCCTTTATCTGCTGGGTATTCCTCTGTCTCTTCATCTTGTTTAAATTGCTGAGTTTGGGGTGTCCTTTCTGTATTCTGGCAGTTTGTGGAGTTCTCTTTATTGTGGCATTTCCTTGCTGTGTGTGGGTTTATACAGGTGGCTTGTCAAGGTTTCCTGGTTAGGGAAGCTTGTGTCGATGTTCTGGTGGGTGGAGCTGTATTTCTTCTCTCTGGAGTGCAATGAAATGTCCAGTAATGAGTTATGAGATGTCTATGGTTTTGGGGTGACTTTGGGCAGCCTGTATCTTGGAGCTCAGGGCTGTGTTCCTTTGTTGCTGGAGAATTTGCTTGGTATGTCTTGCCCTGGAACTTGTTGGCCCTTGTGTGGTGCTTGGTTTCAGTGTAGGTATGGAGGCGTTTGATGAACTCCTGTCAATTAATGTTCCTTGGACTCAGGAGTTCCCTGGAGTCAGGGTTTGGACTTAAGCCTCCTGCTTCCAGTTATCGGTCTTATTTTTACAGTAGTTTCAAAACTTCTCCTTCTATACAGCACCATTGATAAAACATCTACGTTAAAGATGAAAAGTTTCTCTATCGTGAGGGTCACCCAGAGCGATTCACAGCGTTACATGGAGAAGAGAAGAGGGAGGAGGGAGTTAGAGGTGACCCAAATGAGATGAGGTGGAATCAATAGAGGAGAGAGTGGGCTAGCCAGTAATCACTTCCTTATGTGCACTCCACAACTGGACCACTCAGAGCTATGTTCACGGAGTTATACAGAGAAGAGAAGAAGGAGGAAGGAGACAGAGGTGGCCAGGAGGATAAAAGGGGGGAATGAAAAGGAGGGAGACAGATCCAGCCAGTAATCAGTTCCCTAAGTGTTCTCCACCATCTGGAACACACAGAAATTAACAGAGTTGGGTAGAGTAGAGAGGGGTTAGGGAGGAGACACAGGCAACCTGGTGGAGAAAAAGGAGAGTCCAAAGGGAGAGAGAGCAGTCAAGCCAGTAATCTCACTCCCTAGTGAAAAATGGGTACTGAAGATTGGGTTCTTAAAGGTACAAAATTGGTAACAAATACATAAAAGCAAAAATTAAAAATCTAGAGTAGAGTTTGGAATTTCAAAAATATGATGTTAAAGAAAAGAAGAAGGAAAAGAAAGAGAGAAAAAAACGAACAAAGAAAAACAAACAAGGTCGCGAAAATTATAAAGAAAATATAGGTACAAAATTGATAACTAATACCAAAAAGCAAAAGTTAAAAATCTAGAGTAGAGTTTGGAATTTCAAAAATACAATGTTAAAAAAAAGAAGAAAAAGAAAGAGAGAAAAAAACCAAAAACAAAGTCGCAAAAATTATAAAGAAAATACAGGTACAAAATTGATATCAAATACCAAAAAGCATAAATTAAAAATCTCGAGTAGAGTTTGGAATTTCAGATATACAATGTTATATAAAAGAAGAAGAGAAAGAAACAGAGAAAAAAAAGTCACAGAAATTATAAAAAAACTATAGGTACAAAATTGATAACAAATACCAAAAAGCTAAAATTAAAAATCTAGAGTAGAGTTTGGAATTTCAAAAATACAATGTTAAAGAAAAGAAGAAAAGAAGAAAAAAGATCAAAAAATTATTAAAAAAATATATGAAGTTTGCTGTAAAAAAAAAAAAGGGTCTTTTTTTTTTTTTGCAAAGTAATAGGTTATAAAAGTGAAAATTAAAGGAATAATAGAGGACTTAAACTTTTTTTAAAAAATTAAAAAGAAAGAAAGAATGATCATAAAAATAGTAAAAATATATCTAGGACTTTCTCTGGTTTTGTTGTGAGTATTGTGGGTTCAGTTCATTTTTGGCTAGTTCCTTGGTCCAACTTGTATTTCTCAAGATCTATAGGCTCCTTTCTATGTAGTTGGTAGTAACCACAGGGTTTTAATCTATTGCCTGTAGCTTCCAAGGCGGTGCCCTCTGTTATAGCTTCTTCTGTTTGCTGGTCTCTTCAGTGTCTGGTTTCCGCCCTGACACAAAGGGGACAGTGGAGGACACTTTTTTGTTTGTTGTTTTTAGGCTCACTTGTTCAGTCACGCTGTGGGGAGGGAGGGATGCTGCAAACAAATAACACTGGCGTGTGCTCGCAGTGCTTCAGCCACACTGGGTCTGCCCCCGCTCACGGTGCGTGTAGCCTCCCTGCCCACACTGCTCAGGCTCTAGGTTGCTCCGCTGGGAACCATCCGTGGCCGGCCCTGGGCAGCCTGCACCTCCCAGGTCCAAGCCACTCAGGGTCAGGCACTCGGGTAGTCCTCAGAGGTGCAGACTCGGTTGGGCCTTCATTTTGTGCCCTTCCCAGGTCCGAGCAGCTCAGGTGATGAGGTGTTTGGCGAGCGCGATTGCTGCGACTTATCGCCTCCCTGCCGCTTGGTTATCTAGGTGTGCAACCGGCGCACCTTCTCAGGCAGATGTTGACTGTCCAGGCCCCCAAGAAGTTTTAGTTAGCAAAGAAGCCTGCTTACAGTTTTATAGATAATGTCTCTCTGGGGCTGCGATTGCCCCCTTCCAGTTCTGGCTGCCTGTCACCGGAGGGGGAAGGTCTGCAGCCGGCTATCTCTGTTCAGTCCTTTGTTCCGTGCGCAGGCCTGGCGGTGTCTTAGGTTAGGGCTGGCTTTTTGCGTGGTAGATATCCCACAGTCTGGTTCGCTAGCCCAGATTATTTCGCTCAGATAGCACTCAGGGTATTCAGGCCAGGTCCTTACTCTAAGCAATGCAGCCCGCACCGCGCCTCCCTGCCCAGCCCCCACTTGATAATGGCGTGTGCAGGCGTCTGCGCTGCTTCTCCGCTGGGGGAGTTACTGTAGGGCTTGCAATCTGCGGGTTTTAATTGTTTATTTATTTTTCCTCCCTGTTATGTTGCCCTCTGTGCTTCCAAAGCTTGGCACAGATTCGGCAGTGAGAAGGTTTCCTGGTGTTTGGAAACTTCTCTCTTTCTAAGACTCCCTTCCCGGGACGGAACTCCATCCCTCCCTCTTTTGTCTCTTTTTTTGTCTTTTATATTTTTTCCTACCTCCTTTCGAAGACTTGGGTTGCTTTTCTGGGTGCCTGATGTCCTCTGCCGGCATTCAGAAGTTGTTTTGTGGAATTTACTCGGCGTTTAAATGTTCTTTTGATGAATTTGTGGGGGAGAAAGTGTTCTCCCCGTCCTACTCCTCCACCATCTTGGCTCCTCCTCCTCTCCTTTCTCTTGTAAGAACACTGGTCACTGGATTTAGGGCTTGCTCTAAATCTCAGATGATGTCATCTGGAGATATTTAATTCTATCTGCAAAGACCTCTACTGAGAAGGTCACATTCATAGGTATTGGACGTAAGACTTGGACAGATCTTTTTGGGCATCAAAATTCAAACCACTGCAATTTACAACAAACTAGAATTTGACACCTTCATAAAAGTCACAACTTACTTTCTTTTTTTTTTTTACACAGGTAAGCACATCTAAAATTCATAACCATTTGATCATTCTTCTCCACAGGAAGCAAACCAACAGAATCACATGTAGCTGGGATGTCCAGTCCCCAGCCAGGGGTACAGCACTATCACCCCACACAGATGCTCCAAAATACAATGACTCCTTGTCCCTGCCTGCCTACCTGAGCCCATCTCCCTTATTCACCCTAGATGTCCAAGATCAGATCAGATCAGTCACTCAGTCATGTTCGACTCTTTGTGACCCCATGAATCGCAGCACGCCAGGCCTCCCTGCCCATCACCAACTCCTGGAGTTCACCCAGGCTCAACATCCATCGAGTCAGTGATGCCATCCAGCCGTCTCATCCTCTGTCGTCCCCTTCTCTTGCTCCCAATCCCTCCCAGCATCAGAGTCTTTTCCAATGAGTCAACTCTTCGCATGAGGTGGCCAAAGTACTGGAGTTTCAGCTTTAGCATCATTCCTTCCAAAGAAATCCCAGGGCTGATCTCCTTCAGAATGGACTGGTTGGATCTCCTTGCAGTCCAAGAGACTCTCAAGAGTCTTCTCCAACACCACAGTTTTAAAGCATCAATTCTTCGGCACTCAGCCTTCTTCACAGTCCAACTCTCACATCCATACATGACCACAGGAAAAACCATAGCCTTGACTAGATGAACCTTTGTTGGCAAAGTAATGTCTCTGCTTTTGGCTATGCTATCTAGGTTGGTCATAACTTTCCTTCCAAGGAGTAAGCGTCTTTTAATTTCATGGCTGCATTCACCATCTGTAGTCATTTTGGAGCCCAGAAAAATAAAGCCTGGCACTGTTTCCACTGTTTCCCCATCTATTTCCCATGAAGTGATGGGACCGGATGCCATGATCTTCGTTTTCTGAATGTTGAGCTTTAAGCCAACTTTTTCACTCTCTTCTTTCACTTTCATCAAGAGGCTTTTGAGTTCCTCTTCACTTTCTGCCATAAGGGTGGTGTCATCTGCATATCTGAGGTTATTGATATTTCTCCTGGCAATCTTGATTCCAGCTTGTGTTTCTTCCAGTCCAGCATTTCTCATGATGTACTCTGCATATAGGTTAAATAAACAGGGTGACAATATACAGCCTTGACGTACTCCTTTTCCTATTTGGAACCAGTCTGTTGTTCCATGTCCGGTTCTAACTGTTGCTTCCTGACCTGCATACAAATTTCTCAAGAGGCAGATCAGGTGGTCTGGTATTCCCATATCTTTCAGAATTTCCCACAGTTTATTGTGATCCTCACAGTCAAAGGCTTTGGCATCATCAATAAAGCAGAAGTAGATGCTTTTCGGGAACTCTCTTGCTTTTTCCATGATCCAGCGGATGTTGGCAACTTGATCTCTGGTTCCTCTGCCTTTTCTAAAACCAGCTTGAACATCAGGAAGTTCACGGTTCATATTGCTGAAGCCTGGCTTGGAGAATTTTGAGCATTACTTTACTAGCGTGTGAGATGAGTGCAATTGTGCAGTAGTTTGAGCATTCTTTGGCATTGCCTTTCTTTGGGATTGGAATGAAAACTGACCTTTTCCAGTCCTGTGGCCACTGCTGAGATGTCCAAGAAGCGTATTAATTAATCACAGTCAGATGTCTGGTTGCTCACAGGTAATATCTGCCTTATGAAACCAAAAGACATAATTTCTGCCTCACTCACCCACTTCCCAGGACACCTGCCACCTCTTCTACAAATAAGAGCTGGCTTCATGTTGACCATGTATCCCAGGGGCCACTCCTGCTGTTAGTCTTACTGCCTGCTCTCTGTCTTCACCCAGTCTGACTACAGCAATGGGAGAAAGATGGTTTCTTCTCTACCACGTCAGCCCAAGCATGACTATGGCCAGGTCCCTCAACTTAGGCATAAACCCAAGTCTGTCCCAGGTCTCCCACTGAGCCAGTTTTTGTCTTGTTTGGCATGGGGCCATCTTGTTGCACAGTTCTACGGGGCACCATTCACGTTCTACTTCCTTGAGACTGGTGTCCTCATGGGCCATGCGTGATCACTGCCCTGACACAGCCAGACAGCACAGCCATCCCTGGAATTTCTCCATGCCTCAGAATCTTGGCCCTAGTCCCCTCCAGCCTCACTGTGAAGAAGGTTCTCTCTTTCCCTCACAGTCAGCTGGCAATGAAGCCCTTCGTTCCATTCAGGGGAAGCACCACCCCAGCCTCACCCTCAGTGCTGTGGTCTGACCCCCACGGCCCAGGAAGACACTTATCCAAAGCTCTGACATTCTACCAGGTCCACAACTAAAGACTACTTCAGTTGTATAAGTGTAATCATTAAAAGGAGGTGCTTCCTGGGTGGCTCAGTGGTAAAGAATCTGCCTGCCAATGCAGGAGACACGGGTTCGATCCCTGTATCGGGAAGATTCCCTGGAGAAGTGAATGTCGACCCACTTCAGTATTCTTGCCTGGAAAGAGCCATGGATAGAGGAGCCTGGCAGGCTACCATCCATAGGGTCACAAAGAGTTGAACACAACTTAGCAACTAGACAACAATAATTATTAAAAGACGTTAAAGGTATTAGACATAGTGTCGGAAACATAAATAGTTTTTAAAAGAGGAAAGTCAACTTTTTTTTTTGGCTGCACTGTGAGGCGTGTGGGATCTCAGTCCCCTGACCAGGTATTGAACCTGTGCTCCCTGCAGAGGAAGTGCCGAGTCTTAACTCCTGGACCACCGGGGCTGTCCCCAAGTAAACTTTCTTTTGTACTTGCCAAAGACCAGTCAGAAGGGGCCATCAGGAAATGGTGTAAATATGGACTGGCCCCAGAACTGCCAACTTTGAATCTCTCTGGGGCTCAGAGGTAGGATGTCATGTGGATCAGATCCAAAGGCTTGATTACTTACTTGGTCCTTGCCCTTTCCTAGATCGTCTCTGTTGGAAGAGAGCAAGAGGAAGCAATGTGGTGTTCCACTGGCAGAGTAAATGGAACCGTGTCCTGCCTGGAGTTCAAACAGCATGTCAGAAGGACCTCCTGTTCTCACTTGACATCTCATCACTTCCCCCAGCAGACCTGGGTTCTAAGCTTGGAAGCTGGATGATGAATTTCACCTAAAAAAGAAGGATCTGGATGGGGGTCAGGCTGGAAGGAAAAGTAACCGGAGTCAACCAAGTTGACCCATTTCTTTCTTTGGCTCAGCCTGCTTGGGTTTCATTTATTCATTTACACTTGGGTTTCATTTCCCTTCTTAGCAAAGGAGAACTGCTCTTGGCCTCTCACATGTTACATCTTTTTTTCTATCTGGGGCACAGAGAGAGACAAACATGCCCAAGGATGCATAGCTGCCAAAAGGCAGAGCCAAGATATAAAATGTGAGCAGTCTAAATCTGTGCATTGTTTGCTTTTAAAAGACCCTAGGTCCCCAGAAGCATCGGAATTGTTGTTGCTTAGTTGCTAAGTCATGTCTGACTTTTTTGCGACCTCATGGACTGAAGCCATGGCTACAGGCTCCTCTGTCCATGGGATTTCCCAGGCGAGAATAATGGAGAGGGTTGCTATTTCCTTATTCAGGGGCTCTTCTTGACCCAAGGATTGAATCTGTGTCTCTTGCATTGGCAGGCGGATTCTTTGCCATAGAGCCACCAGGGAAGCCCATAGAAGCATCTGAATAGTACCAAATACTTCATCTGTTGGTTGGTTCCAAATTGATTTCCCTACTGTTTTTCTCTGTCTGACTTATTTCACTAAGCATAATGCCCTCCAGTCCATCCATGTTGTTGCAACTGACAAAACTCCATTCTTTTTAATGTCTGAGTATTATTCCATTGTGTGTGTGCACGTGTATATATATGTACATACATACCACCACATCTCTCTCTCTATTCAAATGTTGATGGATACTTAGGTTGCTTCTATATTTTAGCTATTTAAGTGATTGTAAATGATACATATATAATATCTTGGCTATTGCTATGAACATTAGGGTTTGCCTGCTTTTTAAGACAATCATTCAAAAGATGGTGTATATGGCATTAATTTGCAAAACAAAGAACTAGGAGGAGGAGGAGGGCCGCCCTGATGATGTGAGAGACTCATTTCAGGGGAACATGTGTAATCTCATGTATGAGGTTGGGTCTACTCAAAATACTGGCCTAGCAATTGAGACTCTAGAAGGGACAAAGGCAGGACTGGATGCTGGATAATTTCCTCCCATCCCAGCCCCTTGAGGATAGCCAGCTCTGTATTCACAGCTGTGTGGTGACCAGGTCGGGGTGGGGGTCAGGAGGTAGAGAGCGCTGGCAGAAGGGGTAATGGGTGCTGTGCATTTGGGCTGCCCTTCTGAGCACATAGCACTCCTCGGACACTACTCTGTGTGGTCCCAGACGACACTCTGAGGACCAGATGGAAGAAGCAGACTTTTTCTCTTGAGTTACTGGGCCGTTGCCATGCAGGCTTTAGTTAGGACACTTGGGGGCATCTTTTTGCAAAGTCAGTGACCCTTTCAAAACCACTCACAGTACTGACCCAGACTGGAGATGTTTAACACAGGACAGGCTAGCAAGCCATGCCCCAAACCACTGATTAAAAAGGAAACTACGGGATGCTGACCCAGGAGGAGAGCAAGAGAAACTCAAAGGAGGAAGCAGCTTTTCTGAAGGATGAGTTTCAGCAAAGGAGGAGGGTAGGGGTCATCTCCTCAGTTCAAGTAAGAAACGGGGTGGGGGGATTTCCAGGGGGAGCCCCAGAAATGATGGTGAAGCAAGGAGACTGGTGAGTAGCTACAGGCTCTGGGAAAGGGAGGGTTGAAGAGTTAACATACTGAGGGGGGACTTGAACCTTCTGCCATGCCTTATTTTTCTTACTAGATAATTCAGATAACTAGATAATTAGAACATTTTCTTTCCACAGGCCAAATTTCAGCTTGAAAATTCGACAGGAGAAAAGCAGAGCTTCAAGAGAGCAGGAAGGTTATCTGACTTATTCACTGCTTCATCCCCAATCCTAGAATAACAACACACAGGAGGTCGAGTCCAGCTCAGTGATTTTCTCCCACAGATTCTGTCTTTGTATGAAGGGGGAGGTCTTTTCCAGTTTTTTAAGGGCAGTATTTTGGGTGATGGGGGCTTCATGAAGTCTGGATAACCTCTGCATGAGCCATTAAATTCTTACATTTATTCTTTTAATCCAATAAATCATCAGGAGGCACCTACTTTATGCACACACTGAGCTTAACATGTGTGAATACACTGATGAGAAAAATAGATAGGTGTGCACTGGCTTGGAGCTTTTGGTCTCAGAGACTGCAGTCTCCAAGGCCGCTGCTGTGGACTGAGGCTGCAACTAGTCAAACAATGTAATGAAACCAAAGCCAGCAAGTCAAAAAAGAAACCACCAAAGCACTGGGCCTATGGACTTCAGAACCTCTCGTGGTCATGAAATAACTCACATGACTAGACGGTCTAGGCAAGGAGGACTCTTGAGAGGATTAAATTGGTTCCCATGTATTAGTTGCAGTAGGCTGAGTTTTGCTATAGAAACCAACACTGAAACCTCCACAGTTTAATACAACAAAGGTGTTCAGCTGACCCTTGAACAACTCGGGTTTGGACTATGCGGATACACTTACACACGGTTTGTTTTCAGTAGTAAATACTACAGCACTACGGCATGGAAGGTTGAATCTATGGATGCAGAATCTCAGGTACAGAGGAAGTAAGATATGGAGAAACCACACACTCTGGAGTCCACTATAAATTATATTCAGATTTTCAACTGGGTGGCATGTTGGAGCCTCTAGTTGTTCAAGGGCCAGCTGTATTCCTTATCGAAATAAGGCTGCTTAAGCATGTCTTCTGTGCAGTGACTCAGGGATCTGGTCTGCTCCCATCCAGTGATTCAGCGTCTCACCCTGGGCATCCTGGTCACCGTGGTGAGATTGCAGGCAAACGCCCAGGGGTGACACCTCACTTCCCTCAATTCTTTGACCAGTGCCAGTCACATGACCCCACCCACTGCTCAGGGGCAGGGATGTAGGAGGCAACACAGGGCTATTCAGTGAGCATCACACATCTCAGCCACACCCATTCTTTACACAAAATGCCCCCTGAATCATCATTCTGCAGAACTGGAAAACAACTTTGAAACAGTTGATAGATGACATTACAGGATGCTGCTGCTGCTGCTAAGTCGCTTCAGTTGTGTCCGACTCTGTGCAACCCCAGAGACGGCAGCCCACCAGGCTCCCCCGTCCCTGGGATTCTCCAGGCAAGAACACTGGAGTGGGTTGCCATTTCCTTCTCCAATGCAGGAAAGTGAAAAGTGAAAGAGAAGTCGCTCAGTCATGTCCGACTCTTAGTGACCCCATAGACTGCAGCCCACCAGGCTCTTCCATCCATGGGATTTTCCAGGCAAGAGTACTGGAGTGGGTTGCCATTGCCTTCTCCGGAGATTACAGGATAGATTTTGCAAATAAATGAGACAATTTTCTTCATGGGCTATCTGGGAATAATTAGGAAATGAAAGGAATACTGTTAGTTCTCCCTGTTTCTAGGACAGAGAAATTTAATGTTGACTTCAGAGCCCTTTGGGCTTCCCTGATAGTTCAGTTGGTAAAGAATCCACCTACAATGCAGGAGACCCCGGTTCAGTTCCTGGGTCTGGAAGATCTGCTGGACAAGGGATAGGCTACCCACTCCAGTATTCTTGGGCTTCCCTTGTGGCTTAGCTGGTAAAGAATTCACCTGCAATGTGGGAGACCTGGGTTTGATCCCTGGGTTGGGAAGATCCCTGGGAAAAGGGAAAGGCTACCCACTCCAATATTCTGGCCTGGAGAATTCCATGGACTGTATAGTCCGTGGGGGTCAAAAACAGTCAGACATGACAGTGATTTTCACTTTCACTTTTCAGAGCCCTTTGATCTCTCTTACAGGTCAGGAAAACTTCCTCTTCACCTGTACTTTTTTAGCGGGTAAGGTTTGCTTTTCCACCTCAGTAAAGAGAGATGAGAGAAAACTCTAGATTGTAGAAGAATTAAATTGGTTTCAATGCCTCTAAAAGTCTTATGGCAGTAGCATCACCTACCTTTTGAATGTATGCCTTTGCAAACCTCTGTCCACTGGGATCCTGTTTACAATAAGCACACTTGATTGTACCTGAAAAATTAGGAAAACATTTGCTTTTGCTAGATTCACTTTTTGTTACTGGATAGAAAGCATCAACTTCCTTCTCTGTGTTTCTTCTGCCACTGGGGCTTTTATTAAGGACTGTACCATCTCATTTACTTCTAATTCGCTTGCAGATTTCTATTATCTACTAAGTGTGACCAGGTTCTGTTCAGGCTTGTTCAGACGTATTTTCTAATCAACAACAGTCATGTAATTAGCACTCGACCCATGAAAGAATAATACTGAAATATGATAATTTATCCCATTTGCTAATAAAAGTTTATTCCTGGGGAGCATTTTCCAGATCAATATGGATTTGTCTGTTCTTAAACCTTCACTTCCTAGTGATTATTGTTTCATTAAATCATAAACTGATTATAATTCCATGGCATGAACTCTTAACTTGGGTTTTTGCATTTTGAGCTGACAGTATTTGAAATGTTGATAGCTTCCTTGTAGAGTCCAAGGACACATTATTACTCTTTGAAACTGAAAAACACTACGCTTAGAGGTTTTTTTTTTTTTTTTTTTTGTTTTTTGTTTTTTGTTTTTAAAGAGGAAAAAAAAACACACCACAATTTAGGGGGAAATTCAGTAATGCAAACCTGATCACAGCCACAGGCACTAACAGGGAGCTTTGAGTGAAATTTTGCCCCGCAGCAACTCAGCATCCAGAAGATAGGAGCGTTCATCTTCGAAGGAATGAAGCTGCAGAGGCAATGCACACATCCAAGTGTAGAAGGCTGAGCTCTGCTTTCCCTTCTCCCTTTTAATGTACTCAATCAGGAATTTTTAGGAATCTCCTTTTTAATATTCCTTCAAAATATTTTTTGAGGCTCTACTATATGTTAGGCCCCAAAGGAACAGGCTGCAAAAATAGCTAGGATGCCTGGGCTCTTGTGGGATACAGGCTAAAACGGGGAAGAAGCATAAACTTACAAGTCCCAGGGAGCCCGAGGCAGAGATACATATTTCCAAGTGGCCAGGACCATCCTGGAGGATGAGGTGTAAGCTGAGCCCTGAGGAAGGAGGAGTAGTCAAGCAGGTCAAGAACAGAACAGGGAAGGTAGGCAAGGACGTACGAGTTTTTAAGTGGATGGAACAGCAGGTCTGAAGGGCTGGATGCAAGGCAGAGTGTGCGGGGGGTGATGTGGAATGATCACTTGGCTGGACTTTAATACTGTTTTTTCATCATATGCACACTATGCTCATGGCTTATGTATTCATGTCTGGACATCTCTCTGAGACAAAAAGAGCTGCAGACAGAGAAGTGTCAGATATGAGTCCTGGCCTGACCACAAAGGTTTCCTGGGTTATGGGCCCTGACCATAAGAATAGATACAGTGACTTTCAGGGTCATCCTCTTACCTGGTCTGAGACCACCAGTTGGATGGAATTCATACAGTGGATGAAGTCAGATGAAAAGACCACTGTGGTCCTGCAATTTTAGAGAAAAAAATCATCTAGTATCAGAGACTGCATAGTATGCAGGGAGTTTGGATATTTAGTAAAGCAAAGGGAAAAACAAAGCAGGGCTGATGGATTTGTATAATAAAGAGCAGGAGAGGGAACAGGGACTACTGGACAGAAAGTCTGTGTACAGGGTATGTTTCAGGGTGGAAGAGACAGAACTGGTGGGAAAAGCTGGCATCCATGTACAGAATAATAAGGGGGCAGCCATGGAGAGAGAGAATATTAAGATGCTTGCTATGCATTAAAAAATTCATCTCTTCCTTTGCCATTCTGTTGCAGGAAGGGGGAACCCCTTCCAGGGCCCGAAACAGGGCTCTTGTCTAACACTCAGAAATGAATTGTCCAAGGAGACACATGTACTGACAAAGTTAGAGATTTTATTAGGAAAGGGCACCTGGGTGGAGAGCAGCAGGGTAAGGAATCCAGGAGAACAGCTCTGCCATCTGGCTCGCAGTCTTGGGTTTTATGGTGATGGGATTAGTTTCTGGGTTGTCCTTAGCCAATCATTCTGACTCTGAGTCCTTCCTGGTGGTGTATGCCTTGTTTAGCCAAGATGGATGCCAGAGTGAAGGATTCTGGGAGGCGGTCGGACATGTGGTGTTTCATTTTGACCTTTCCTGAACTCTTCTGGTTGGTGGTGGCTTATTAGTTCCGTGTTCCTTACGAGGACCTCCTGTCATAAAACAACTCATGCAAATGGTTACCATGGTGCCTGGCCAGGGTGGGCGGTTTCAGTCACTGTGCTTCCCCTAACAATTTCCTTCAGAGATAGTACAGGTTTGAAATACTGATTGATATTTTTTGGTTCCTGAATTGTGCTTCTTTGAATGCAATACCTGGCTAAGACTGGGCCAATTGGAGGCCTAGGTCTGGAGAATGGTAGAAACTTTCACTTGAGATGGTTGCTCCAATTCAGTAAGTATGGTGTACCCGGCTGTTTAAAAATACAATTAATAGATAACAATCCTGGTTCCTCCCCATGGGATCTAAGAGAGTTATTACAGGAGGTACATTTTGGGGTGTCTGTCCAGCCCATGACTTTCTCTATCTGAAAACTCTTTGCTTACCCACAAGAACTAGCACTTGACCAGCACGCTGGCACCAAGCAGTCACCCAGTCTCCTCCAACAGTTGATTCAACCAGGAATGAGCATGTGACCCAAGCTGGGCCAATCAAGACAACTGAAGGGAAAAAGATTTAAAAATCAGGATAAAATTCTTTTTCTGAGGTCTTTGTGGCTTTCTTCTTCCTGGTTCCAAGTTCTCAGGAAGGGGCTGCCCTCGATTCTTTCAAGACACACAGTCCCCTTCAAATAAATTCTCTCTTTCCATTATGCTAAGTTACTTTGAAGTAAGCTTCAACCACCTAAAATCCAAAGTATGTGGCCTGAGACAATTGCCTTTTATGGTCCAAATTCCTCTAGCTATTGGGATCGCTTTCTGGTACCTACAGTTTCCTGTGTTTGCTAACTTCTGTGTTAATGGTACAAAGCCGCCCATCAACCCTGATCTGATAAAACAGATCAACCCTGATGATCTGTGTTATCTCCAGAATCAGCCAGCCTAGCAGGAAAACAAGTATCTGCTAGTATTATGTTGAGAAATCTGTTCTCCTGCTGAGAACGATTGTGTCATTTAATGGCTTAACCATTTCCGGCTAAACTTCAGCCTGTGTTTGTCTTTGATTATTTTTCTATTGCATCTTCTCATAAGGTTTCTTTCTTGGTGTCTTGCCTGGACATCTCTCTCAGACAAAACCAGCTGTGGTTAGAAATGACACTGATACTGGTTTTCCAAAGAGGCTGATGTTTTTCAGTCTGGGCCATTAGGAAACCTGTGTACTTTACACATGTGGTGAATGAACATTTGAGAAGCAGACCCTTCCAGACTGAAGCTCTGTCACACAAGCTGCATGCATTTAGCACAGAAGGGCTCATTCACAGGAGATGAAGGACTCCCCGTGATGAGACAGGCTCTGAGCAGTTTTTCCTAACAGGTCTTCTCAGATCCCTAGATGTCTATAAAAAATTCAGTTTCCCAGGTTTTGCTGAAACAGACTTTCTAGGGATGGGGCCAGGGACTCTGGATATTTAATAACCTACCTAGGTAATTTTGATCTGTGAAAGCCACTGGTTACATGAGCCAAGAGTAGCAATTCTCTAATCCTAACTTAATTGTTAGATGGCATTTTACAATTAGCTTGAAACAGAGCAGGACCCTAAAGTCCTTCTCCACTCCCATCCCTATGCCCTCTGCCTGTCTTGGGTCTGTTAAAAAGAAAAACAAAAACAAAAAACCTTGGTCAAAGAATAAAATTAACCAGAGAAGTGAGAAAAAGCAGACACAAAGGAAAATAGTCAAACAAGACAAAATAATAGTTCACTTGTTAAACAAAATCAAGAACCTTTAGTTCCTCCTCAATGGCTATAGATACTATTCTGGGCCATATCCTTTGAGCTGTTTTGTAAATAATGAAACTCCCACTAGGTGGAAGAGGCTAACTCCCTGATGACCAGACTGTAGCCATGACATAAGTTGCCACGATTCTGAGAAACGGCCTCAAACAAATGGAAACAAACTGACCCTGGAACTGAAGATTAACTATACTTGAATCAAGATGACGCTGGTCAAACAACCGATGAGCGGTTTCATCGGTGCTGTCTCTGCCTGTAGCCCCCTCCCTCTGCCTGTACATCCCTGAAACTCCCCTCTAAAACTCTTGTCCACTGACTGTCAGTGCGGGGGTTGGGGGTGGGATTCGGCCTTTGGACATGTCTGCCCTTTCCCCTTGCTATTACCAGACTCCTGCTGCTGCTGCTGCTAAGTCACTTCAGTCATGCCCGACTCTGTGCGACCCCATAGACAGCAGCCCACCAGGCTCCGCCATCCCTGGGATTCTCCAGGCAAGAACACTGGAGTGGGTTGCCATTTCCTTCTCCAATGCATGAAAGTGAAAAGTGAAAGTGAAGTCGCTCAGTCATGTCCGACTCTAGCGACCCCATGGACTGCAGCCTGCCAGGCTCCTCCATCCATGGGATTTTCCAGGCAAGAGTACTGGAGTGGGGTGCCATTGCCTTCTCTGACCAGACTCCTAGATAAAGCAAACTTTCCTTCCCACCAACCTAGCGTCTCAAGTATAGGCTTTTAGGTAATGAGCAGCCAGACCACGCTTTGTGTAACAAGCAAATGCTGTGCATCACTCCATGTATCTCTTTGACATACAGTGATATATATCTCTCAGAAAAAGTAAAGTCAGTTAAACTAAATTTCTTTGTTTGAAGACTGTCACTGCTAGGCAAGAGTGAATATACCTGAGAGCCTTCAAAACTGGATTCTCAACTCCAGGCTCACTCAGATCTCTCCATCCTGACCAAAGGCCTTGTGACTCAGCTTCTTTAGGAGTGGGTGAGCTTGGGAGACCTGTTCCTAGCTACATCAGACCGAAATGGAGGGTCATGCTGAAGGAGAAGATTCTGGGATTTCCCTGCTGGGTCAGTGGTTAAGAACCCATCTGCCAATGCAGGGAACTCGGGTTCAATTCCTGGTCCAGGAGATTCCACATGTCATGGAGCCACCAAGCCCTTGTATCACAACTACTGGGGCGGCAGAGAACAGATGGTTAGATAGCATCATTGATTCAATGGATATGATTTTGAATAAACTCTGGGAGATAGTGGAGAACAAAGGAGCCTGGTGTGCTGCATACATGGGATCACAAAGAGTTGGAGACGACTTAGCGACTGAACAACACAATTACTGAGCCCATGTGCCTAGAGCTCACGCGCCACAATGAGAAGTCTGCTCACCACAACTAGAGAAAGCCTGCACACAGCAATGAAGACCCAGTACAGCTTTTAAAAGCAGATTCTGGGGTTTGACCCCAGATCCACTGAATCAGAACCTCTGTGGGAGACTTGCATTATTAACTCTGCAGGCATTTCTTAACTATTGTCAAGATTCAGGCCTTTTTGGGGTGTCGCAAAATCCTACTAAATGCTTACATTAGAAGACAATGAACACTCTCAGACAAGATACTAATGATATCCAGTTTCTGCCATCCTTTCTCTTTGGGTGGGATATAGTAGTAAAAACAGTGGCAGCAGCAACCACCACCACCACCACCACTAACATATTTCAAGCTCTTACAATGGCAGACACAGTGCCAAGAGCTTCATGTGCATTATTCCAATAAACCCAAATGACAATCCCACTATGCTCACGTTAGATAAAACCCAAGTCAACAGAGTGGACGTGGACATTTCCCAGGATGACACGACTAGCAAGTGGTTGAGATGGGACTGAAAACAAAAGGGGAGTGGGGCAAAACAAAAGGTGTTGTAGCTGGCATTCAGAAGTCATCCTTCATGGCTGAATTAGGGTTGCGAGGAACACTTCAGTGCAAAGAGCAGCCTGTGCAGATATGTAGTGTGACAATACATAAACACAGGGAGTGTGTGAAGCACCAAAATCCTGCAAAAATCCTCGAGCAGCACCTCCAAGGAAGGAACTGGCATCTTGTGGAGGTGAGGGAGTCATGGGGACCAGGTCCTCGAGGTCATTTCACATCTCTGTGCTCGTGTCCATCTTTGCTCTTGGACCTGTTCTCAGCTGGACCTTCTGCTTTCCTTACCTTCTTCTGCTTTCCTCGTCTTTTCCTTCCTCATCCTTCACATCCTTCATTTTATTGTGATGTGCACTGACCTGACTCCACCAGCCCACTCTCCCGACACATTCTCTTAGCTTCACCTCCACTGCCTCTTGGAATTTTTGTTTTCATTTTATTGCAGTATAGCTGATTTACAATGTTGTGTTCATTTCTGTACAGAAAGTGATTCAGTTACACATACATACATGTGTATATATATATATATATATACACACACATATTTTTCATATTTTTTCATTATGGTTTATTATAGGGTACTAAATATACTTTCCTGTGCTATACAATAGGACCTTGTTGTTCATCCATTCTTATATGATAGCTTTTATCTGCCTATCCCAAACTCCCAATCCATCCTCCCTCTTGTCTTGGCAACCACAAGTCTGCTCTCCACGTCGATGCGTCTGTTTCATAGGTAAGTTCACTGGTGTCATAGTTTAGATTCCATGTGATATTAGATGGTATTTGTCTTTGTCTAAATTACTTCACTTAGTATGATAATCTCTAGGTCCATTCATGTTGCTGCAAATGACATTATTTCACTCTTTCTTATGGCTGAGTAATATTTTATTCTATATAGATACCACACCTTTAAAAATTGCATTAATTTTCATTAGTAGCAAAATTTGATTATGATTTGTGTATTGTCACCACAGTTTCTTTTTTTAACTATTTGTTTTGTAGTGGAGTGTAGCCTATTAACAATGTTGTGATAGCTCCATGTGAACAGCGAAGGGACTCAGTCCTACATATACACTTCTCCATTGTCCCCCAAACCCCTCTCCCATCCAGGCTGCCACATACCCTTGAGCAGAGTTCCATGCGCTCTACAGTAGGTCCATGAGCCACACGGCTGGTTATCCATTTTATAGCAGTGTACACCATACCTTCTGTATCCATTCCTCTGCCCATGGACATTTAGGTTGGCTTCAAGTCTTGGCTATTGTGAGCAGCGCTGCAATGAACACTGCAGTGAATCTGTCTTTTCAAATTACAATATTCTGCAGATATATGCCCAGGAATGGGATTGTAGGATCCTATGGCAACTATATTTTTAGTTTTTTTGAGGAACCTCCATACTGTATTCCATAGGGGCTGTGCCAATTTACATGGAATTTCTTAATTTACCTTGAGAGAGAGAAGCTGATTGGTCCACTTTACGACGTCATGCTAGGTCACTTACAGATTATGGGTTGGCTGCCGTTATTGATTCCTAAAGTTTTGTTGAGGCATAGGAAGAGGGGGCTCATATAGTGAAACCATGGTTGCCTGATGGGCATGCTCCCCAGGAGGGTGTGTGAGCAGAACACACACAGTCACTGCCATCTCTAAAGCCTTCATCCAAAGGCTCTCAGAAGGGCTTATAATAAAGGATGGGGAACACATGTATACCTGTGGCGGATTCATTTTGATATTTGGCAAAACTAATACAATTATGTAAAGTTTAAAAATAAAATAAAATTAAAAAAAAAAAAAAACAAAGACAAAACAAAAACAGAGTGACCAAAAAAAAAAAAACAAAACACAAAAAAAAAACCTCCCATCTGCAGCTCCCAAGTCCTCGTGCTTAGGGTGGGTGGGACTACTTACTGTTCCAGATTTCTCATCTAGTAGAAAGTCAAGTTCACAAACTTCTTTAGGATAGGGATCTTTGCTTTGTATATACTGCTGTTTTCTAAGTGCCCAGCACAGAGCAGGTTTTCAATAACATTTGCTGAGTGAATGAATAAACAATATTGTAGTATCCAGCAGCTCCCAAATGTTGTGAATCAGACATGGGGAAATCTAATTTACATGCTGCTTTGGTCTTGGCTCCCAGACAGTATTAATAGCATCCTAACCAGAAAACAGCCATGCATAGAACTCTTCACACAATCCACTTATTATTTGCTTAGAAGCGAATACAAATATTTTCAGCCATCTGCTGGTTTCAATTCCTGCTAATAAGTGAAAATTAACTGTGTGGCCCAGGGTTGAAGTCAGTTTCAAGAATCCTCAAGGAATGAAGATACTAAGAAGGTACAAAGCATTTTAACTGGTGGTTCTCAACCAGCAGTGCTTTCTGTCCTCAGGGGACACTCAGCTAAGGGTGGAGATTTTTTTTTTTTAAATCATGGTAAAATAAAGATAACAGAAAATGTGCCGCTGTTGAACGTACAGTTCAGTAGTAAGTACACATACATTGCTGTACAACAAATCTCCAGAATTCTCATCTTGGAAAGAGAAAATGTATACTCGAAGATCTTCCCATGAGCTCTTATCAGCCCTAGGCGACCGCTTTGTGCCTGTGAATTTAACTACTTTAGGTAGCTTATAAAGGCAGAATTACACACATCTGTTGGTGACTGACTTATTTCACCCAGCTTAGGGTCCTCAAGTTTATCCATGTTGCAGCATGTGTCATAATTTCCTTCCTTTCAAAGGATGAAGAACAATTCATTGTACGTTTGGATCACATTTAGCTTATCCATTCATCATCAGCGGACATTTGGGTTGCCTCTTTTAGCTATTGTGAATGATGCTATCAACACAGGTGTACTAATTATCTCTTTGAAGCCCAGTTTTCAATTATTTTGGGTATATACCCAGGATCAGAATCGCTGGATCATATGGTAGTTCTTTTTTTAATTTTTTTGAGGAACTCCCATACTGTTTCCACAGAAGATGTGCTGCTTTATATTTTTACCAATAGTGCAAAAGTGTTCCCGTTTCTCCCCATCCATGCCCATACTTGTTACTTTCTTTTTCCTTCTTCGTTTTTTAAAAAATACCCTAATGGGTGTGGTGGGAGCAAACATTTTTAGTTGTCACAACTTGGGGCATCTAATAAGTAGAGGTCAGCAATATTGTTAAACATCCTACTATGCACAGGATGGTTCTATGCCACAAAGAATGGACTGGACCAAAATGCAGATAGTGCCCAGGTTGAGAAATCCTGATCTGAACAACAGGTTCATCTTTCATAGCAAATCTCACCTCTCCTGACATGTATGTGCATCTTCTCTATTCTTTTGCTGAGATGCTCAAAGGCAAAGACTTCCAAAAACCTAGAAAGTAATGGAAGACTGAGAAGAATGGCAACATTTCGTTTATTCAAATTTTATTGGAAGTTTACAAATGTATTACAGACATCAGTAAAACATCATATCCATTTCACAGGGCACGGATCTCAAGCAAAGTGTTCACAACAGTCTCTGGCAGAGCCCACACCAAAGGTCCACTGCAGACCTTCTAAACAAATAGCTTGACACCCGACACACAACACAGACTCTGGTGTGCCTTACCTTCTCAGGCCCTTTGAGGTTTTGTTTACGCGCTTGGAATTAAAGCAGAAAATGGACAAAATGATCCTGTATAGGAAAGAATGCGTTTCGGAGCAGGAGAACTGCCGAGGTCCTCATCTGCTAGGGAAAAAGGAGGACCCACAGGCCTTAGAATGCAAAGTCAGGGTCCAGGATAGAACCAAATACTTTATGGAGAAACATGGAAATTAACTAGAAAGGCTTGAGTAATTCTCTCTGAAACATTTAAAAAGGCCTGGTCAGCGACCTATGGAACATCAATGGCCAAATACTTGGTAGGGTGAGGGACATCTCAAAACTCTCAGGATAGAATAAGACACTCCCCCTACCCTCTCATGGATTCTGTATCTAAACCACAGAAGTAATTTCTAACACAATGTTAGATTCCTGTTGGGACAAGCCAGTATGGGAAAGTTATAAGCAGGAAGTAAGCTTATAAACTAGTACAGCCCCCAACAGTAAGTCATGCTTTCTGGGAGTCTTGTATTGAAGGAACTTCTATTTTGAGAAAATGGAAAAAGATTGCAATCTTTTTTCAACTCTAACCTTGATGACTGCTTCCCAGTAGTCAGACAAACAGGCTCTGGTGTCTGCTGAGGCCCCAAAGGGACTGACCACTGGAGGCAAGACAAAAACTCTCTTCATTTCCACGTCTCTCACACTTTAAGAAACATACCTCAAAAGGCAGCAATCTGGAACTGCCTTCAAGATTGGCAGAGGAGGCTTGGCTGAGTTCTGTACCTGGAATGCTGTCCGCAGAGTCCTTGTCAAAGCCCTGAAGGTGCTAAACAGTTGCTGATAGCAACCCTTCTGGCATGAAATCCTCAGATGACTGATTTCATCGTCCACTTTCCTTTGTCAAAGATAGATCCTCCTTCTTATGCATTAGCATCTGGTTTCTGTTAGAGAGAAATATGCAAAGAGCACTTCTCCTTGGAATTTAAGTATTTGTGTTGTTCTTTATTAGAAGGTGGGACTAGAAAAGAATGGGACGGACTCTTATCTTACCTCTGCGAAATGGCAAACACAGATTGCTTATAACTGGCCAAGAACCCGAAAATGGAAAAGGAGGCCAAAGAGATTTTTGTTTAGTCTATAAGAAGTCAGCCTCCTTTAGCATCTGCAATACAGGGGCACAGGGATTGGCATCGCACAATGATTTATGGATGATGCTTCCTGAATAGCTGGTGAACTGTTTTGGGAAAATGGCAAAAGAGCCCAGGGTAGAAACACAAGGAAGAATCAGTTCACGAGTAAGATTTGTTATCAGACAAAGCAAATCCATTCGGATCAACTGGTCCTAGCTGGCTAGAGTGTTGCAAAGATTTCTGAGGCTGCATCCACGCTCTCTGAAGGGGTACCCTGGTTCTATCTGCCCACATTATAGGTATGGCAGAGACATCACCACCTGAACTCAACAATGGCTAGTGGTACCCAAGAAGCAGAAAGCTATTGCAGAAGAGGAAAATATAATCTTGTTGTATTGAAGAAACATCCTATAGAATGGGACAAGGGGAAGAAAAAGAGCTACCCTCAGTTGCCATATGAGAAATGACAAACTGCTTGTTTGTGAGGCTGGCGGAGGGTGGACAGAAGGTGAATATAGGTGGACAGGGCCAAACAACCAACTCTAAAAACCACCCCCACCCTTGAACATTGGCAAAAACTGAGAAGTATGTTTTTGGTTTCCCTGACCTCACTTACCTTCACACTTGGTAGAAATCCCAGAATGCTATGACAGATGGAAGGCTACCTGAATGCCACCAGCCTGCTAAGAAATTTGCTCATAGTATCAAGGTTGATATGCACTGGCAGGGCCATTCAGAAAACTGTCACTGACTTCTAACTTGGGAAAGGGCCAGTTCTGTTGCCAATGAACTGAGCAGCAACAGGAAATGAAATGAACGCTAAAGTGTGGTTTTATCCAAAAGATAAGAAGATCAATACGAGGAGAGGTAGGAAAAAAAACCAAACCAAAGCATGCGAGAAGAAAATAAACAGGGAAAAGATTTACTTTTCTAAACACAGTCTATTAAAGATCAAATGATGATCTAAGAAGAGATGACTGCAAGCCCCAGCCGTGGAGGAAAGCTTGAGTAAGTAAGAGCTTCTGATGATGATCACGTAAGGATCAGATCCGGCCTCAGAAAGGAATGTGCTGAATTTTGGGGAATGGGATTCTGGGATGTTGCGTGTAAGTTATCACTAAGAGGCAGAATTCCCAACCCAGTGACGACCTGCCCTCTCTCGGGCATTCCCTTGGAGGTTCCATCCTTGCAATGAGGATTTACCTGGCCTCTGCCAGCAATCTCCACAGGGTGCCTGGCTGCATCTAGGGTGGGGAGGAGGCGTCTGCAGTGGTGGACAAGATGGAGGTGATCTTGCTTTTTCGACTGTATGACCCTAAGGCTTGTATCTCACCACACCTCCAGCTCTGGCCAGTTCAGCTGATGGACGTTCCCTGGGCAGCTAGATCTGAAACTGCTTATTCCTCTCATCCCTTTGCATACTGCTCAGTTGCCAGTGTCTAGGGCACTTTCTTCTTTCTGCTGATGGTGGTCAAAGCCTCATTGGGGAAATGTTAAGAGGTACTCTAAAAAGGACAGATTAAGAAAACAACGTTTACTAGGAGAATTTCTTTCCTCGGATTCCAGGCCACAGAAGACAGACATTATTTTCAGTTATTTGCTAAGTTAAATGATCTACTTTTTGTCTCTCTTTTCTTGTTCCAAAATGCCTTTCTATTCTCATCAATCCAGAAACTTAGAACTCCAAATTGGACTCGCCCGGTTTCTACCAGAAACCTGCCACGTTGGTAGCGTGGTGGTATACATTATGTCTTTATCAGTTTGCCAAGCAGTTTACAAACTCACTATACAAACTTAATAGAGTTAATTCTCCAGAGGCTTGGATTATTAATGAAGCATTTAGATATGAAGAAAGCATGCGGAAAACAGCCACAACCAACATTTGCATCGCTTTTTCAAAAACATCAGTGACAATGACAAATGTCATATAAATACCTGAAAAGCAAATTATTTTAATACATCCTGAATGGAGTGCCACTTCCACATCCTTTACAGCCTTCCTTCCCCAGACCCATGTGGGATGGTGTCTAAAAAGCCACTTTCCACATCCTCTGCATAAGAAAACACGAGAAAATATTAACTACTATACTGAAAAGAGACCAGGCTCACCTCACCATGGCAGATGGCCACTGAGATACACCGCACGCTACAATGACAGTACATCTCACTACAGGTGGGCCCCCAGTGGGTCACTTCACCCACAATCCATGAAGGGAAGGAGGAGAATGGAAGCAAAAGCAAGCGCTTCACTTTTAACCGAAGCTAGGTAGGAGGTTTTAGTTTACTATAAACAACACAACCGTTAAATGTCTTCTTTAAGCACACTCACTTGTGAGCTCATTTTCTATCTGACCGACGGTCCCCAAAGTTCAAAACGGAAACCTCTCTTTCAGCAACATCTGTTTTCCAGAACCATCACACAAAATCTCCTGAGCGGCTCAATCTTTCTGGGCAACCCAGATACTCTGGTTATAGAATGAGTTAAACTGGGTTTTTTTTTTTTTTTTTTTTTTCCCACCAGCACCAGAGGGTGTTCAAAGGTGGTTCTCACCTCTCCTATACTTCATTTCTGGAAGTTCTTCTTTGCTCTGACTTTCCTTCATATTCCCCTTCAGCCTCTACCCTTGATCTGTGGGCTGGATTCTTGTGCCCTTCGGCCCCGGCAGCTTGCTGCCTGCCATCCCCTCGAAGTCAAAGCTTTGATGCATCCTTCCACGCCTGCAGGTCTGTGTACCTGACATGAGTGCTGAGCGGGTGGAAGCGGCCCTCCATCTCCACATATGACCTACGACCTAGAAAGCACCATCACTCCCAGAGCCCCTCGGAACCTTTCTGGCCTGAATTTCCCAAAGCTGAAGTTCATTTGCGCTGAGGACAACCGGTTGTCAGGCTAAGGCAGCTGTTCTGTCTGCCTTGGTAAAGGAAAGTGGATAATACAATCCAGGAAACGAGCACCAGGAAATAATGCCACACTCAAAACAATGTCATGCTGACATCACACAACGGCACCACTCACAGTCACTTTTGTTTTCCCCACAGGACAGATCAATGGTGAGCAACGTCAGTGTTTCCAGCGGGGATGGCATTTTTCACGGAACTTGACTGACACTGGTTGGTTTTTCTAATTGGCAGAAGTTACGTTGGCAATTATTAAAAAAAAAAAAATTACTACCACTTTGTAGAGAAGAGATTCTACTGAGGGTGGGAGCAGATAAGGATGGCTCCTTAAGATGGATGGAGCATCAAATGTTTTGGGTGTAACAGGTAATTTGTGAGTTTTTTTTTAGCCACAAAAAGCCAAATTGAATAAAATCCTTTGAAAAAGGTCTCACTGACATGTAACAAATTTGTATAGAAAAAAGAAAAAAAAAAAAAAAGTGGTCCTGGACCACCCTGTAATACTACTCAAAAGACAATGCTAGACGTGCATGCAAGGCTCCACTGAGTCCTACGATATAGAAATTCCTTTGATATTACAAAATACAAAAATATTTTATCAGAACTCTCATTTACATTGCATTTACAATGGACATGTAAATAACTTAGTGTGGGGTCCTGGCTAATAAACAAATTACTTACTGGAAAAAGGATCCTAAAAGGAAGAAAACCAGAGAGGCTATATATATATATATATATGTGTGTGTGTGTGTGTGTGTGTGTATGTATGTATATATATATATAAGCGAGCAGGAAACAATTTTGCCATCTTGCCAGTGGCAACTCAACACAGACGGTCGGAGAAAGAGGTGACCAACCCTGGCCTCCGTTGAGCCTACAGCGTTTCCAAAGTGAAATGTGCAAATAATGTTCAACATGCCAAGAACTGTGACTACCTATGGAGTCAATAGGTAACCTTGCCTCCATCAAGGGAGAGCTCCTCTCATCTCTCCCTGGAACCCCCCACCCCCAAAGCGCTTTAAAATTTCCAACAGTGCAAGTTTCTGAATCTACATTCTTAGCTCCCATCTTCCCCCACTCCCTGACCCCCCATTGGATTAAGAAATGATACAGTTTTTGCTCTTCTGTCTTTTCCTGCTGTGCAACTGTCCCCTGCCGCCTAGCGTGGAAGACTTGGGGAGGCCGTAGGAGCTGTATTTGTGTAGTAACTCATCACTGGTGACATATCGCAGGTGGGCGGGCTGGGGGATCGGTTCTCCTAGGAAATAGCCCTCGTTGTCAGATTCGGAGGAGGAGGAGCAGGTGGAACACCAATCGTACTCAGCGAGGTAGGGGCCCCAGCGCTCCCCAAAGGCATTCTGCAGAGCCAGGTCCGACACGGTCCGGGGGCACCGGCCATACAGGTCCCGCCGGGACCCCTGGCCCAGGCTCTCCTGGAAGCTCCGCTGGCGCACGAACTGATCATAGTCCTCCCTGGCTCTCAGGGGGGGTCTCTCCTTTAACTGAGAGAGGGCCTCGCGCTCCCCGGCCAGGTGGAGGGCGTTGTCTGAGCGAGAGCGTCGGGATCGCCGAGACCGGTGGGGCCTAAAGCGGCGGTTGTCGTCGCGCGAACTGGCTCTCCTCCGCGTGCGCTCGCTCATGGGCTGGATCCTCACGCCCTCTGCCCCCGGCAGCTTGCTGCCCGCCATCCCCCCATCGAAATCAAAGCTCTGATGCATCCTTCCGTGCGCCTGCAGGTCTCTGTACCTGATCGGGGTGCTGAGCGGGTGGAGGTTGCCCTCCATCTCCTGGTACTGCTGAGCGGACAGCAGGCTGCGAACCGACTCAGCGCTGCGGAACTGCATGGACGAGTTCAGCGTGCCCATGTTGCTCAGCTTCTCGGACACATTCATCCCAGAGTCTTTGCTGAGATCTGGCATGGAAAACCGAGAGAGGTGCTCCTGGCGCTTGGCGCCACCATCCGCAGAGAGGCCTGAGGGAGACAGAGGAGAGGTTCACGGAAGTTAATACAAATGTGCAGCGATGAGGATTCCATCGCCATGGGTCACCGAAACCGTCATCTAACCAGGGTCGCTGCAAACCGTCACACAGTTGTACTCTGCACAAAAGCTTGCTCAGCAAGTATGCGGGAGGGCTCTCCCCACTCCTCAGTGGGCCAGCGTCCACCTAGAGGGGGCACCTGGCTAAAAAGCTTTTTTTTTGACCAGTCATGCCTCCAAAGTTTCATCAAAATTACTTAGGAGCCTATTGGTGTATCTTATATACAATGTTTCCTCTGTTCAGAATTTCACTTTCCAAAGTGCTTCAATCACCTCTTTGGTTCTAATGATGATCTGTCTATAAGTTCTCTGGACAAAGAACCTTTAAGCTTCAGAAGCAGAGCCATGCCCCAATACTTCCTAGCAACACTGAGCCTAGAGCCGAGTCCCATAGTACTGGACCACCTCACTTCCACCTTTGCTGCTGCTGCTGCTAAGTCGCTTCAGTCGTGTCCGACTCTGTGCGACCCCAGAGACGGCAGCCCACCAGGCTCCCCCGTCCCTGGGATTCTCCAGGCAAGAACACTAGAGTGGGTTGCCATTTCCTTCTCCAATGCGTGAAAGTGAAGTCGCTCAGTCGTGTCTGACTCCTAGCGACCCCATGGACAAGAGTACTGGAGTGGGTTGCCATTGCCTTCTCCGCACTTCCACCTTTAGCCTCCAGTAATTTCCTGGTCTGCCTGCTGTCCCTTGGCCTCTATCCCAGATATCTTGAAAACCAACTGACTCCCTGGAAGTAGACAGAGGGATATTTATCCTCTCAGGCTGTTTAGTAGATGACTGTTCCAAGATTCCAAATGGACACCTAGCAGTCAGAGATGTCAGTAGGATGGGGTGGGGATGGGGGCAAGCAGTGATCCTAATGCTCTCGAACAGCAAGAGCCCTGCAATCCTAACGTGCTGTCATTGCCATCATTGAGACTAAAAGCAATTTGAAGGTAGGAGGAGATTCTTGACTTGAGTAACTTCCATTTTGTCCATTTAAAAACAGCACTCTTTCTAAAAAAAGCAGTTTAAGAATGGACCAGGTGGCAAAATCTCAGCATTTCTTGATCATTATCAATGAAAAAGAACAGCAATTCGGTCATTTCTGGTCACAGGCGACATGTCTTTGAATTGCACTGGCCCATTATAACCCCTTCCACTGATTACTCCTCCCCACCTACTGGGGCCAACGACTTTCTCTCCCCGCACAAAACTAATGTTATGAGCACTGTGAAACACTACTTAGCAGTATGTGTGTGTGTGTGTGTGTGTGTGTGTGCAAGACAGTGCAAATAATAAACCAAATGGGCAAACTGTTAACAATCTAGGTAAATACATTATGGGTATCGTTTGTCCTATTTTTGCAGCTATTCAGCAAGTTTGAAGTTATTTCCATAGAAAAAGTTTCCTAAAATTCTAGTACAGTGATATGATGCAATGGTTTTCAATTCTAGGGGAAATTACTAGGGATAGGGGACACTACTGGGGCTTCCCAGGTGCACTAGTAGTAAAGAACCTCCTGCCAATGCAGGAGACGTAAGAGACTCAGGTTTGATCCCTGGGTCAGGAAGATCCCCTGGAGGAGGGCATGGCAACCCACTCCAGTATTCTTGCCTGGAGAATACCGTTGACAGAGGAGACTGTTGGGCTACAGTCCGTGGGGTTGCTGAGTTGAACATGATTGAAGTGACTTAGCAGCAGCAGCAGGGGACACTACTAGAATTTAGCAGCAGAGAGACGCTGCTGAACACCCTATAACGCACAGGACAGTCCCCTCAGCCAGGAATTATCCAGCCCCCAATGTCAATACTACCCCGGTTGAAAAACCATGCTATAATAGAATATTACACAATGAGAGTGAATATCTACTCTGGACAACATGGATGAATGTCATAGAGAATGCCCACAGACTCAAGGATCCACGCAGTACAATTCCATTTACGTGAAGTTCAAGAAGAGGCTGAGGCTGTCTGCGGTGGAGAGGTCAGAAGAATGGGTGGGGGCGCAAGGGAGATATTCAAGGCGCAGGAATGTTCTCCACCTAGATCTGGGTGATGATTATAAAAGAATGCACATGGAAAAATTTCTTGAAGTGCAGTTTAAATGTTAGTTTGCTTTACCTTATGTGTGTTATAACTCAATAAAACGGTGTAAAAATAATGCAGTGTTCTCCTTAAAGAGCCCAATTTAAACACTGGATATGCCTACTGAGCAACTATTCTGCCAAGCATCGTACTTTTCAGTCACTTTTTAAAAAAATTTAAATTTCATTACTGGGATAATTGTCAGGGCAAGAGGAGTAGAGCTGTCTGACTCCTGCTTTCCGCACTGCTTATCGATGACGTACACATCATAAAAGCTGATTTACAACAGCCTAATCACTTCCAGAACCTCCCCAATCTGAAGGCGGAGAGGAGAGGAGAGCAATGCAAGATGATGAATGACTAGCCTGAGCAGATAAATGTAAGGAAGGAAAAAAAATTCTTCAAAAATCACACTGAGAAACAAAAGCTATGGAGGAGGGTGTGATGTTTTTTGCTGGGCTTTCTACTCCAGCCCTAGAATGAAATGAGGGTCAGGAGAAATAATCTAGCAAATACTGTATGCTGTTTTCCTGAACCTGCCTCTTCTAAGCCCCAAAGTCATGCATTTCTGAGACTGTACTGTGTGTGAATAGATTCATATTTCAATGAAGAGGCAACTCTAGAACCAATTCTGAGCAGAACTGGAGAGGGGACTTGGGTCAACTTTGAGACCTCTGGAGATGCATCTGTAAAATGGGCATAACACAGTCCCTGAGTTCACAAGCTGTGGTGATGATTAGCTGAGAAAAATGGCATTTTTAAGCCTTGTCACAACTGTCATAAATTTGTGTAGTTTTGATTCTCTGTCCATCTCTATATGACCAGCCTATAAGCATCAAGAGGGCCAGAGCTGGTTCCTGCTTTCTAGCCCCGATCTCAGCAGCTGGTGTTCGATGCATGGGAAGAAAGTAAACAAGGCCTAAAAGTTCCCCACGAAAGAGCGCACACTCTCCATGTAGCATGAGACTCGGTGTCAGAACAATGCACATCAGGACTTCCCTGGTGGTCCAATGGTTAAGAGTCCACTTGCCAATGCAGAGGACACGGGTTCTGCTCTGGGAGATCCCACGTGCCACGGGGCAACTGAGCCTGTGTGCCACAATTACTGAGCCCACGTGCCATACAGCCTGTGTTCTACCACAGGAGAAGCCACTCAGTGAGAAGCCCGTGCATCACAACAAAGACCCAGTGCAGTCAAAAATAATGTTTAAAAATAGCTTTGAAAAGAAGGGAAATGTGTGTGTATTTTTTTTTTTAAAGCACATCAGTACAATCTACTTGAATGGGGCTCTTGATGCCCCTCAGCTCTCCTGCAATAAAAGTACTTTTTTTTGCTGCCCAAGCCATGACTCTGTGTATGCGCGTGCATGCGTGCATGTGTGTGAATGAGCACAGCTATGTGTATGTGTACAGGAGGCAGAAACTGCACTCAGAGTTCCCCAGAGCTCCAGCGGAAATCCACGGTCTGACCCCACACTTAACACTGGCATTGTCAGGGTCCCAGCAAGTCCTGGAGACCCTGGCAGAAGATCCCACCAGACAGCCCGAGACACAGATGCCAAGTCGCTTTCCCCTCCAGAGGCACCCTGTCTTATTAACAGACAGAGAGGGTTTTTTCCTCTCCAAATAAAGCGGCCTTTGTGAGAAGCTCTAGATGGTGACTGGGGAGTTAAACGCTGCGATTTATCTTTATCCCTGGGGTGAGCAT
Organism: Bubalus kerabau; assembly: GCF_029407905.1. Classification (NCBI taxonomy): domain Eukaryota; kingdom Metazoa; phylum Chordata; class Mammalia; order Artiodactyla; family Bovidae; genus Bubalus; species Bubalus kerabau. The sequence continues at coordinate 39,046,836 of NC_073643.1, read as the reverse complement.
GGCCAGGAGCAAAAGAAACGTCCACACACCGCAGGGGCTGTGGGTTTCCCTCAGGTCCCACAGGACATGCCCCAACAAAGAGAGGTCAGTATTGAATTTAGCCTGCGGTTCCCTACGGTTAAACTGTCAACTGGAAAATGCAGCCAGGCGCTTTAAGCAACACTCAAGCGTTTCCGTCCAAGCAATGCCCCCTCACTGCAAACAGGAGGTTTTAACAGAAGCCAGTGACGATGCAAAAAATCAATACCTTCAAAGAAAGCTTTGGGTCTGATGGAAGAGAAAGGCAATCTTTGTGGTGCCCCCTTCCTCCACTGATCCTAAGGGTAGAAAGTATTCGCTGAAGCACAGAAAAAAGAAAATGCAGACTTACACGCACTGGCAGTTCTTTTGGTACCTCTTGCTGTTCCTTATTTATTGCCCTTTCTAATCCCTCTCAACCCCAGCAAAAACAAAATGAAAACAAAACCACAAAGAAAAAACAACTGGCATAGGGAGAAAATTATGGTTCTGCCCACTTGAAGGATGCATTCACATTTTGATGCAGTAAAAGAAAGAATATCTACTCATTTTTGCCCTCTATTTACAACCCATACTGGTGATTTAGGTTTTCCAGATTTTTTTTCTTCTTTCTTTTTTCTCTGAAGCAAAAACGTGAAGAAAAAGGAACTGTTTAGAATAGGGACTTGCAAACTATGGCTCAGGGGCTAAATCCAGCTCACTATGTACTTATTTCTGTAAATAAAGATTTATTGGAAACCAACTACACTTAGTCATTTGCATGCTGTCTATGGCTGCTTCCTTGTTACAATGGCAGGAGTGAGTCACTGTGACCGAGACTACATGCCCTGCAAAGCTTATAATACTTATTATCTGGCCCTTTCTAGAAATAGTTTCAACCTCTAGTTTAAAACGGGAAAGTCTGAGAAACTGTATCATGTGTGAGCATCCTCGAAGTCAAGGGCTCTGTCCAGGCTAAGTGTCTGAGACTATGCAAAAAATGCCTTTGGGGTATCATCTTGCTTAAGTGTGTGTGTTGGGGAGCAGTCTGCTCAGGTCCCTTGGGTTCTTTTTTAACCAACTGATTTCATCAACACCCTGAACCTCAAACTGGCAACAGCTAGAGAGACTCTGTCATCTGGGCAGTGAGGTTTAACCACCACATGTTCCCAGGTGACAGGGTTTGAACAGAGTACGACAGGGAAGGCTGGGGGAACAGGGATGGAGAGACAGGGAGAGTGAGAAGGGAAGGAGGGGGAGATTATGAATGCACTCAAAACCGCTTGCTCTTCCAAATGTGATCTGCAGACCAGGGGCAATAGCAGCCAATCCAGACTTGTAGAATCGGAATCTGCATTCGCACAAGATCCTCTGGTGCCGATTCTCATGCCCTTGAGGGTTAGAGAAGCACTGCCTGACTTGTGACAGCACTTCAAGGGCAATCCTTCCCTGCAACTGCAGGAGCTTCTACTCCAGAAAAGCCCGTACCTTCAGAGACACTGATCCAGGGTTTCTCAACCTTGGCAGTATTTGCATCTGGGGCAGAATGATTCTCTGTGCTGGGGCACGGGTAGGGGGGTGGGGCGCTGCCTTACGCATTGTGGGAGGTTAAGCAGCATCTTCACTAGGTGCCTAAAGCACCCTCCCCATTCCACTTTTGACAACTCAAACTGTGTCCAGACAATGCCAAATCTACCCTGGGGGACAAAGAGCCCGATGGAGAAAAGTGTGCAAAGTGTTCGTCACTCAGTTACATCTGATTCTTTGCAACCCCATGGACTGTAGCCCACCAGGCTCTTCTGTCCATGGAATTCTCCAGGCAAGAATACAGGAATGGGTAGCCATTCCATTCTCCAGGGGCTCTCCCTGACTCAGGGATTGAACCCAGGTCTCCTGCATTGCGGACAGATTCTTTACCATCCCATCCTCGAGGACGAACTCAGCTCCATGGAGAAATGCTGCTCAAACACTTTTAATTCTGGAGCTGCAGCTGACGGCAGACTGAGGGGGACTAGTCCTCGACACTTTGGGAGCAGCGGGGTTAAGCCTGACCACCAGGCAGGGCAGACACACCCACTTTCTGAAGAGGGAAGAATGTGTTCCCCTAGGCTGGGCGTCTCCCAAATCAGGGAACTGCCAAGCTGTTTTCTCTCTAAAGTCCTCTCAACAAACCTACTCCTGACAGCCTGTCCTTCCCTGGGTGGGTTTCAGGAGTTCCCTGCGCTCCGGGCCTTGGCTGTCTTACTTCCCTCCCCCATTTGAAGCTTTGCAATCTCGAGCCCTGGGCACACCTTCCTTTCTTCCCTTGGTGGTCTGCCCATCGAGCAGGTCCCAAGTGACCAGCAGGTTGTAAGTGTACACAGGCCACGCGTCTGCCATCTGTTTCCATGGTACCAGGGAGACTTGAAACAATTTCCTTTATCAGCTGTTATGGGGGAGGGGAGTGGAGAGCGGGTCACTTCCTCATTCCTGATGCACAGGGAAACTGGCCCCGAAATCGAAGACCAGCTGGTTCCAGAGAAGGCCATGACTAATTCTGGCTTTCCCAGTGGACAGCACTATGGGATGAACAAGGCTTTGAACCAGTGTGGTCCGGAAGTGACCAGCATCACAATAGGACTTAAATCAAGTCTCAGATCTGACAGACCCAGTACAGTCAACCAGGACAAGCCTGATCAGGATCAAAACATGGGCTTGGACTGGAAGTCTCTAGCCTTCTACCTGCTCACTTGTGCATTAACTTTCTGATACACTCACCCCAGTAATAGACAGATGCATAAAAGGTAGCGAAGGGGAAAATCAGGAGGCAGCACTCTTTGAAACATGTGGGGTCAATTTTCACTCCTCCTCAGCTCCGTGGGGGATTGTGGTGGCTGTGTGGCCACAAAGCTGATGGCTAACTGAAAAGATGTGCAGAAAATGTGAACCGGTTGGTGATGACCAGCTGGCGTTTGCGCTGAGCTCACACTGGCCCCTTACTGCTTTCCAGAAGCCATCAGCCCCAGTCACCAAGCAGACCACACTGGAGTATTTGTTCAGGAAACACTTGCCTCCACAGTAGGCACAAGCAAAAACGGCTCCCTTGTGGTAGAGAGCGGGCAGCCAGGGACCAGAAACTCACTTGGTTTCTTCAAAAGGGTTTTTGCTGAAGCCCTGCCGCTGCTGGGCACTGTGAGTGCAACTGTGAACAAGGCCCTTTCAGACAGCACCTCACAGGAATATTCCACCCGACAGGAAAAGCAGAATGACCGAATCACACCGTTACAGCCATTACAAGTCATTAGGAGGCAAGGAAGAAATGCGAGGCTTAGATGCAGAATTAAAGACTGGTCCTCCCTAGACAGAGTGCTGGCGGAGAGCCCTGTGTTGGTGATAATGAGGGTCTGACACAGAGGAAGCGAAGGAGCCAGTCAAACCAAGAGTTTGGTGGGGGAAGTATTCTAGGCAGAGGAATGAGAATATTTTGTACCAGAGAAAGTTCCAGGTGCTCTGAGAAGTGACAGAAGGGCTAGAGCACAGTGAGCAAGAGGAGAGCAGCGGGGACTAGGCCAGGGGGGTGACCAGGAGCCAGAGGGGGCTTCTTCTAGGTCATTGGGGGTTTGAGAGCATCCTGCCCATGCTCGCGGGCAGCACTGAGGAAACGCCCAGAAGGAGCAGAGGGCGCTGGAGAAGAGCACTGGCTTCGCAGACTGCATCCAGGTCTGTCCCTTACAGCTATGGCGCCACCATGAGACCCTGGGCAGCTCCATGCTGTAAAGTTCTCCCAGCTGTAAAGTGGGAATAGTAGTAGAATCTACCTCATTAGCAGGAAGATGAGTATTAAGTGTGTTAACACACAAAGTCCTGAGAACAGTGCTGGCCCAGAGAAATAAGATGGCATACTCTCATTGTCTTCATCCCATATTTGTCACTATTAAAAGCATTATTCTGCGTATTGTCATAGAGAAAGTTCCTAGGAATTGTTATGGATGTGAGAGTTGGACCATACAAAAGGCTGAGTGCTGAAGAATTGATGCTTTTGAACTGTGGTGCTAGGGAAGACTCTTCAGAGTCCCTTGGATTGTAAGGAGATCAAACTAGTTAATTGTAAAGGAAATCAATCCTGAATATTCTTTGTAAGGACTGATGCTAAAGCTCCAATACTTGGGTCACCTGATGTGAAAAGTCAACTCACTGGAAAAGACCCTGATGCTGGGAAATATTGAAGGCCAAAAGAGAAGGGGGCAGCAGAGAACGAGATTAAATAGCATCACGGACTCAATGGACATGAATCTGAGCAAACTGCAGGAGACAGTGAAGGACAGGGAAGCCTGGGGTCGCAAAGAGTTGGACAAGAGTGAGCAACTGAACAACAGGAGTTGTTGCATAAATTTTTGAGTGGATAACAGAAAGTTGGAATAATATGCCCAATGTCACACAGGAGCTATTTTAGAACTTGTCTTTGATCTCCTGCCTTTTCTTTTTATGAGTAGAAGGAATATGGCAGGAGTCCCTCCACTCTCCTGGAGGGACAGGAGGCAAAGAGAAGTAAAAATGCATCAATATGAAGAGCTTTGAACCAGAAGCAGCACTTGTAAAATTCTTCTCATTTATGGGTATTTTTCTCCAGTATAAACAGGAATTGCTGCTATATGCAGCAGCACGCATGAATCTCATAAAGTAAAAGATGCCAGACACAAAAGAATATGCATAGTATGATGCCATTTATCGGAAATTAAAAACTAGCCCAAACTCATACAAGCTGTTGGAAGTCAGGACACAGTGTACTTTGGAGAGGAGGGAGGGGCTAAGGGACTTTCTAGGGCACTGTTTGATCTGGAAAGAGGTGCCCTGAGTGTGATGATGCGTTGAGCTGCAACTCCACATCAGACCTCTGGCTAGGGAGCCAGAGAACCCAAAGAAGAGGGAGAGGGGACTTCCCTGGTGGCTCAGTGGTAAAGAATCTGCCTGCCAATGCAGGAGACACAGGTTGGATTCCTGTTCTGGAAAGACTGCACACGCTGCAGGGCAGGTAAGCCTGTGCTCCACAACTACTGAGGCCAGGTGCCCTAGACCCTCACCCCCAGGACAAGCCACTCTCCTCCCACCTTAGCCAAATCTTTAATTTTCCTTTGTGAAATTCCATGGATTATATGCTGATTATGAACTTTGCTTACTATGAACTTTTCACTGGTCTGGAAAGCAAAGGAACTGGAGTCCAGTCCCAACTTTATTGCAAAGACCAAAAGGATCTTGAATAAATCGCTTCTCTCTGAACCGTACCTCTTCCTCTGAACCTCCACCAGAGATTCTCCAAACTCCTCCCAGCTGAGAGTCTGCAAGTTTTTTTGAGGTACTACAAAAGATTTTTTTTCCAGTTAAGATATAATTGACAGATCATATTAGTTTCAGGTGTACAACAAAATGGCTCAGTATTTGTGTACACTGCAAAATGATCCCTACAGTAATTCTAGTTAACATTCATCACCATACATAGTAACTTGTTTTTCTTGTGATGAGAACTCTTAAGATCTACTCTCTCAGTTCAGTCACTCAGTTGTGTCTGACTCTGTGACCCCATGGACCGCAGCACGCCAGGCTTCTCTGTCCATCACCAACTCCCAGAGCCTCCTCAAACTCATGTCCATTGTGTTGGTGATGCCATCCAACCATCTCATCCTCTGTCATCCCCTTCTCCTCCCGCCTTCAACCTTTCCCAGCATCAGGGTCTTTTCAAATGAATCAGTTCTTCACATCAGGTGGCCAAAGTATTGGAGTTTCAGCTTTAGCATCAGTCCTTCCAATGAATACTCAGGATGGATTTCCTTTAGGATGGACTGGTTGGATCTCCTTGCAGTCCAAGGGACTCTCAAGAGTCTTCTCCAACACCACAGTTCAAAAGCATCAATTCTTGGGCGCTCAGCTTTCTTTATAGTCCAACTCTCACATCCATACATGACTACTGGAAAAACCATAGGTTTAACTAGACAGACCTTTGTTGGTAAAGTAATGTCTCTGCTTTTTAATATGCTGTCTAGGTTGGTTATAGCTTTTCTTCCAAGGAGCAAGCACCTTTTAATTTCATGGCTGCAATCATCATCTACAGTGATTTTGGAGCCCCCCAAAATAGTCTGACACTGTTTCCACTGTTTTCCCATCTATTTGCCATGAAGTGATGGGACCAGATGCCATGATCTTAGCTTTCTGAATGTTGAGCTTTAAGCCAACTTTTTCACTCTTCTCTTTCACTTTCATCAAGAGACTCTATAGTTCTTCTTCACTTTCTGCCAGAAAGGTGGTGTCATCTATGTATCTGAGGTTATTGATATTTCTCCCAGCAATCTTGATTCCAGCTTGTGCTTTATCGAGCCTAGCATGTTGCATGATGTACTCTGCATAAGTTAAATAAGCAGGGTGACAATATACAGCCCTGACGTACTCCTTTCCCGATTTGGAACCAATCTGTTGTTACACGTCCAGTTCTAACTGTTGCTTCTTGACGTGCTTACAGATTTCTCAGCAACTTCCAAGTATACAATACAGTATTATTAACTAGAGTCACAGTGTTGTACACTGTATCTCCATGGCTTATTTTCTTTATAAGTCTGTATCTTTTGATCCCCTTCACCCACTTCTGTGAGAATCTGTGATTTTGATTCCATGATCTGAGAGAGACACTGCTCATGATCAGATCAGTATGGATTAGTGGATAGGGACCACGGCAGCACCTGATTCCCGAGGGAATGGTGTGTAGGAGAAAGGTAAGTTCTAATCAAGGGGGTAAAAGGGAAGCAAGAGGAGTTGATGGGATGCTGCCAGAGGGGTTATCGCTGAAAATAATTAGATGATTCCTAAGTAGTCAGGAAATATTTATGGGTATAGTTTGTTGGCAGAAACAAAAGAAAAGTGAAAGTGAAAGTTGCTCAGTCATGTCTGACTTTTTGTGACCGTATAGGAATCCTCAAGGCCAGAACACTGGAGTGGGCAGCCGTCCCTTTCTCCAAGGGATCTTCCCAACCCAGGGATCAAACTGAGGTCTCTTGCCTTGCAGGCGGATTTCTTTACTGTCTGAGCCACCAGGGAAGCCAAAGAATACTGTAGTGAGTAGTCTATCCCTTCTCTAGGGGATCTTTCCGACCCAGGAATCAAACCAGGGTCTCCTGCACTGCAGACAGATTCTTTACCAGCTGAGCTACCAGGGAAGTGAAAGAAACACTAAACCCAAGATGTGTGAACTTGGTCATCTTTCACTGTTCTAAATCTATCACAGTTCGTAAATGAATCATGTGGTACCTGGAGCCTGACTCTGCCCCTACAAAGTCCTAACTCAACAGACAAGGCTCATGTTAAAATACAGTGTGGTCCTGGCACCACCTGGGTCATGTTTACCTGGGGGGCTCATCCCAGATCTACTGCATCAGAATTTCTAGGAGGGAGGCTCAAAAATGTGCATTTCTAACAAGACCTTCAATTAATTTTGATGCCTTTAAAATTACAAAACACCAAACCACCCCCCCCTCCCAAAAACCCGACTGCTTTGAAGTCATATGACTGTGAACACGTAAACAGATCCCGGCACCAGCTCCACTCACTCGCCAGCAACCTTGGACTTCAGCGTCTGAAAAGCTGCCTGTTATGTAATTTGGCTGTGCCAGCGCCAAGCAAGGTGCGAGGATTCTGTGACCTGCCAAGAGCCGGGTCACTGTCAGATACACCATTTCCAGGACAGTTTGTGTTACCTTTCCCGCCAGATCTTGGCTGCTGAAGACTGATGACTTAATTCCCCAACTCAGACAGGGTAGATGGCAACCCAGCTCCCCTGGAAACTGTTCAGATGGCTGGTACCCGAGAAACCCATCAGGACGCTGGAGGCTGGTAGAGAGGTAGGGATTTTACTTGGTTTGTCTCCAACTCTTGGGCCATCAGAGCAGGTCCCTCCCTGCTCTCTGAGCATGAAAAACACCTGAATATCAGAGCAAGTAGGTGACCGCTCTGAGCCTGATGTATAGCGCCTGTCCTCAAGCAGGATTTGGTCCTACCAAGGGACCATCTTAGGGCCCCTAATCTTCTAAGGCAAAGTTACACAACCCAAGAGGGCAATGTGGTAGCATCTAAAGAACTTTCTTGATTCCGAAATCCCCAAGGAATTCATGCTACTGGAAAACGTGAATAAGCACACAGATGTAAGTAAAAAGGTATTTACTGGAAAACAAATTGTGCCAGTATAAACTTGTAAAAAACCCAAGTGTCCAGCAATAGAGAATATAGTAAAAGGATGACAGTTTAATCATACCATGAAATACAGTACAGGTTCAGATGAGTTAGAGCTACAAAGACCAACAAGGAAAGATGAACAAGGTATACTGTTAAGTATTGATAAAAATGTAAATACTGCTGTTTGGGATTAAAATGTTTTATATAAAAAAAATAATAATAAAAAAATAAAAAATAAAAGAAAAAAACTACAATATGGACTTCCCTGGTGGTCCAGTGGCTAACACTCCATGCCCTGAATGTAGGTTCTATCCCTGGTCAGGGAACCAGATCCCATATGCCGCAACTAAGTCTTTGCACGCCACAATGAAAGATCCTACACCCTGTACAAATTAAAAAGATCCTGAGGCTGCAACTAACACCTGGGGCAGCCAAAATAAATACATACATAAATTAAAAATTTAAATCAACAATAAACTGCAAAACAGCACAATGACTTTTTTGTTTGTATCTGTCAGTGTATGCCCAGAGATAAATACCAAAGGACTATTCACCCAATGGTTGTGGTGGGAGGAGAACTGATGGGACAACTTCAACTTACATAAAACACATTTCTGTAGTTGAGCAACTTAAAAAAAAACACCAAAAAACAATTGTTTGTAATTAGAAAAGCTTATAAAATTCCATGGAAAAAGTTGGCAGCCTACCCCCCTTTACCTTAGCCTATCTCCCAGGAGATCCAGAAGCCAGGTGTGCTTTCTCTGGGGCTGAAACAAAGCTGGGGACAGGGGTATTAAATACAAATCTGTAATTTCTGGAACACAGTGAGAAGGGACAAGAAAATAAGTTCCTCCCCAAATCCTGTGCTAAGTTATTCAGGGCTGTTTGCAACTGAAAATACCTGGAGCTCACGTGAGAAGGGCAGGTGGTTTCAGATTTCAAACCATCCATCTCCACCCACACCTCGACCTGGAAGTTCTGAACCCAAGCAAAGTACCTGCTGCCTCTGTACCTGGTTTTAAGTATGAGCCCCACAGACATTTATCTGTGGTCATCACCACCGGCCAAACACTGCTTTATGAGGCAGTCTGCTCACAAAGGCTCAGGACTCCAGCTGCCTCTCATGAGCCATTTGATCTTGGGCAAATCTCTTAATCTCTCTAAGCCTCTGTTTTCTCATCTGTAAAATGGAGACCCATTCTTTCAGCATCATATTTCAGGAATGCCTACCACGTGTCAGATTTACCAAATGCCTACTGTGCTTCAGCTGCCAGGCACTTTCAGCTGCTGGGGCAACAGCAGCAAAAAACCAAACCATATGAAGTCTCTGCCTGCATGCAGCTTCCATTCCACTAGTGGAGAACGACAAAAAACTAAGCATTAAAATATATACTACACCAAATAGTGCTAAATGCTGCAGACAAAAACAAGCCAAGGAAGAGCAAAGAGGAGAACTGTTGTGGGGGCTACAATAGGGAATAAGAACAGACCCGTACACAGTGAGTTAATGCATAGGCACAGCCCTCATCCCGTAGCAGCTATTCAGTAATGAATGCCATCATTACCACAACTACCATCCCTAAGACCACTGTCCATGTGCCCTCCCTGCCCCACCTCTGTGGCTTGTCCTCTGTCAGTCTGTCTCCACTGAGGATTTCACAAGAGGTGCCTTTTTGGATATCTACTATGGGCAAGGCATGGTACCCAACAATTTCACATGTTTAACCTCATTCAAATCTCATCAACCCTGGAGAGTGGGTATAGTCCTTCTCATTTTTCAGCAAAGAAATCTAGGGTTGGCAGGGATCAGTCCTCCAGATCACACAGCATGCAGCATTCAAATCCGCACTAGCCTGACTGAAGGCTTAAGCTCTCAACCGAGGGTGTCTTCCCAAGGCTGAAAGACAGCTCCTACCTGCCCAGCTCGCCATAGGCTATGCCCTCCCTCCTGAGGCCGTGGAAGCAGTGCCCACAGTGCCCGGGGGGTCCTGCCTGAGCCACACCAGGCCAGGATGCTGAAGATAGCCAGAGATGGCAAACCTAGAATCCTGACCTACTTTCTCTCTCTTGGTCCTGTTCTGTGATTTGGGGTTTTCCCCTCAGACTTAGAATTAGGGCCACAGATACCGATTAAAGTGGAACCCTCAACAGAGAAGAGAGGTGTTGGTGGTGGAGGAAGGGGAGGAGCAGACAGAAGAGAAGGGGAAGCAGAAGGCCTGGGTGGTCTGAGAGAACCCACCTGCTTTCTCCACATCTGGAGCCACTGCGTTCCTGAAGCTGGTCTAGCATATCCATGAACTTCTGTAAAGGTGGAAGAAAACTTAGGAAGACAGATTCAACCTCTGCTGCCAAAGTGATGCAGTGATTCTTGACAAAGTCAAACCCAGGGATTATCAAAGCGGGGAGTGAAGAGGCTGTGCTCTGCCCAACCCGGGGAGAGAGAGGGTGAGGAGGGGCAGGAGTTCTTTACAAAGCGCAGTCAGCATTCTAACACCGTATTAACCATCATTTTCACAGTATGAACTAAGAAAACGTAGCTCAGTTTAGGGCTGAGGCAGAGATTCTCAACCTTGGCGCTTTCTGACCTTGGGGATCAGATCATGCTCTGTTGTGGGGGTGGGACTGTGCCCTGTGAGATATTTGGCAGCATCCTTGATCTCTATCCACTACATGCCAGCAGCATCCTACCCTCTCTTGTGACAATTCAAGAGGTCTCCAGACATTGACAAATGTCCCCCACTCCCCACTCCGGGGGGGAAGATCTTGGTAGAGAACCATGGGATTATGACTAAACACACAGGACTCAAGTGTTGAGACCCTGGTTCAAGCTGCTGGCTGTACTGTGGCTCTGAACATGTTGTAAGTCTCGGATTCCTTATCTGTGAAACAGGAAGGACACGAGACGTCTGCTTCACAGCACCATTACAAAGATTAACCAAGAAACGTCTACCTGAGTGGTTAGCACAGTGTCCCACTTAAAGGACCTCAGCTCTATCGATGACAGTAGATCCTGGGGATGTAAAGAGGACAGCATCTGGGCAAGAGAGGAGGGGCACAAAGAATCGGAAGCAGGGGTGGGGTGTAAAAGTCTCCTGTCATTTCGTTAAAAAGCGGGCACGCTGTGAGATACACTGGCTCAGTAGCAGAACCACTACTACTGAAAGCAAGATGCAGAGGATCGTGGTTCTACCAGAGCACAGAACAGCAGTGAGCAAGAGGAAGGGGGGGACCCACCGGGCACAGCCGGTCGCCCCAAGCTTGCCATGGCAGCTGCCCAGGTTGTCTGGGCTGAGCCCAGGCAGGCGCCCTGGCTCCTGTGTGGTGGCATATGGGCTAGACAGCTGTGAGGAAGGGAAGCCAACAATGAAAGGGTGAGGAAGAGGATTTTTCCAGGTGCCTGTGGCACTCGGCCGACCCTGCCCACTCTGGCTTCACTGGCTGATACCTCTCTGGAGAACCCTTCCCATCGGAGAAAAACCTGAGCTTTGTGTCAACTCCCTTTTCTCAGCCAGATTAAGGGCCGATGTCACCAGGAGGCCCCTCTTCTTTCAAGAGCTTTATGGAGAGCAATATGAAATGGTGGTGGAAAGTTGAGCCTGGCAAACCTGCTCTCATCCCCACGCGCCCAGTCACGAGCCACGTGACCTTGAACTCTCTGATCTTTGGGTTCCCCATCTCCAAGATGGGAATAAAAGCAATAAGCGTTGCTGTTGTTCTTTACTGTGATTCATTTGATTTTCCTGGGTTAGTCCTTAGCTATGACAAAATCAGAATGCATCTATCCTGAGAGTTTTGTGCATCTCTGCTGATGAAAACTGCAAATGTTTTTGAGTGTTTACTATGATTCAGAAATTGTATTTGGAGAAGGAAATGGTAACCCGCTCCAGTATTCTTGCCTGGGAAATCCCATGGATGGAGAAGCCTGGTGGGCTACAGTCTATGGGGTCGCAAAGAGTCAGACACAACTGAGCGACTGAGCTCAGGAATTATATTCAGTGCTTTCTCATTTAACTCTCTGAAAGGGTTGTTGTAGATGAGGAAATTCAGACTCAAAGAGTTTAGGTAATTTGTCCAAGGTCACAGAACTGCTAACAGTCCAAGCCAAGAACTCTAAATAGGGGCTTATTCGACCCTTGAGACCATCACCTTAATGGCAATTTCTAGATGCTTTTGGGCAGGATGTGGCAGAGCAAAGATATTACCAGAGAGCATCCTGTATGCTCAGAAATGAGTGCTCTCTCCCTTAGGATGTGTGCTACTTCACAGACAGAAAGAAAACAGACCAAACTAGGGCACCAGAAGCAGAACCACTCATAAATCATCCCAGAAGCCAGAAATATATGCACCTGCTGAAGAATTTGGATTTGCCTTAATACACTGCTTCTCAAGCTCATCTGCCTGGTAGAATTACAGGAAGTCTTAAAACATCCCCTGGCCCAGGACAAACCTCAGACTAGTTAAACTGAACTCTTAGGGATGGGGTCCAGGCATCTGTATTCTTTTATATTCCCCAGATGATTTCATATGTGGCAAAGATTGAGAACCACTGTGTGAAGATTATAGAGTCTACTGTGAAATAAAATTCGTATTTTGTGGCCAGGTAAGAAAAATTTGAACATAAAAATTTTTCTTCAGACTTCCTTGGTGGTCCAAGTGGTCTGGAAGGACACATTGGAAGGACTCAGCCCTTCCAATGCAGGGGGTATGGGTTTGATCCCTGGCTGGGGAACTAAGATCCCACATGCCATGCAGCATGCCCCCCACCAAAAAAAAAAGCACTTAATTTTTTTCTTCTTCTGCCCTCTGAACCTCTCTCCTTCACTGTACAATAGGCATCAACCACACCTCCCTCACCGGCAGAAATACCTCCTCGACCGTGAAGAGCAGCATTCTCCCACCACCAAGACAGCTCCTTGAAGGATAACATTCTTTTATGGAGTGAGTGGGATTCAGTCACCACTGTCCACCAGAAATAAAAAATATATCCAGGAACAAAAAAAGATGATACTCCTTCTTGATCTTGTGAAGGGTCACAATGGCCCACCACTTCATACTTACAGATCTGGGTTGTGCAAACTGTCAGTAACATGTCATTTCATGTACAGCCCTCTGTCTCAAAAACTTCTAGAACTATATGTAGACCTCTAATGGGTGGGAGAGTTCTTGGAGCCTTCTAAGAGGCTGTCCCCAGGTTAAAATCTTCAACTTGACTGAAATAAAAATTTGTTTCTTTCTTAGATCGCTTATTACTATTTCACTGGCACTATCTTCCATCTTTCCAGTAGGTGCCCAATGAAACTCTCTCTTAAAAGAGATGGAGAAGGCCTGGTGACCATTCTCTGTAAAACAGTGTTAAGTATTCACTTGGTACCTCTGAGCTTGAGATAGGAATTCCCATGAGGTACTGGCTCCCTTTCCTTGTTAATGAGAACTAAGTTCATGACCACCAAGGGCCCTAAACAAACGTGTGATGGTTCCTGAGATTTTTAAGGATGAGCCTTGGGCACTAGTCACTGAACTGTCCTAAACTGTGAAACTACTTGGTCTCATCTCCTATCATGGTGCTGAGATTCTAGGAGGACAAAGTCACATGATTTCCTCCCTACAATGGAAAATCTTGTTGAACTTTTGGCACTTCACTTTAGGAAGAAATTTTGAGGAAACGAGGAAAGATTCAGAATCTTTGGAGGCTGGGTGAAAGCCTTCTGTAACTATTGTAACATCCACCCAGGAAACATCCACCTTTCTTCCTAAGGATCAATGCATCTGTCCTAAGAGCCCTAGAGTCTGTTCCCTATGGCCCAAACTGGCTAATTCATGCAACAAAAGAAGAAGAAGTTTTGTGAATTATATGTTTAGCTACATGTTTTCAGGGCTTACTGTTTACTTCAGGAAAGGCTTTGCTTTAATCAGATTTATATGTTATTTGCTTGGCTAAGACAGGATACCAGGGGTAAAATTCAAATGCACTGTGTATACGAAATCCAGCAGATGACCAAGCCAGAAATCAGCACCAAAAGGAAAAAATAAGCTACAGCAATCCAAAGATCAACAGAAAGAGTTCACAGACTTTTTCTCCCCCTAAAACATTTTTGTTTTCAAATGACAAGTTCTCCCCTCACACTCCCCAACACACACGGTATTTTTGACCTTACTCTTGCCTTTGCTTCCCCAACCTACTCGGCAAGTCATTTGACTTCTTCCTACTTACACACTCCACTGAAAAGGGACCAGGACAGTGTTCTCAGAGGGATCCCAAGAGGCTCAATTTGAGCCAGCAATAAAATGTGAGTGCTTCATAGCTCTAAGTATAGCTCTCCCCTCGACAACTATACTCTTAGCACACTGGCCTGCTTTCCAGTTACCAGAATTGTAAAGCTCTCTCTTGCCTCAGGGCCTTTGCACACGCTATTTCTTAAGCCTTTCATCTTCTTCCTCTCCTCCTCCCTTCCTATGCAAGGTCAAGTTCTTATCCAATTCTTAGCTTAAACACCACTTCAGACAGCTTCCATGACAATCTTTTTAATGTTGTTAATCCTCAATACTCTCTCAGATCTTTACCCTGCTCATGTCCTTCATACCACATACCATAATCCGCCTTAGTGTGTGCTTATACATTCCCTGCTACAATTATAACCATCTCCACCCTGCTCTCCCACAAAGCTGCGTCAATGGCTGGCTCTCTTACTCTTGGGCTTCTGGTTGGGGTTGATTCCCAGTAGGAAATCAGAGGGTAGCATGGTACTTATCACCCTGGATCCCTCTGCCAGGCTGAACATTGGCTGAGGTTCTCTGCCTAAGGCCTCAGTTACTACCCAGTGGCCTCCTTCATTAGGCTTCCTTTAATTACCCTTTCCTGTGCCATCTGTTTCCCGCTGGGGCCCTGACCCACACAGGGACTGAGTCTGATTTATTCACCAGCGTACACTTGGCAATGAACAGAGTGCCTGGCACGCGGGAGCGCCCAATAAGTATTTGTTGAATAAATGACCATAAAACAAGTCAGAGCCAACATGTTTAAAATGTCTTTCTCTTCCTCATTCTTTTTGTTTCAAAAAGAAAAAAAATCTCATATCAAACTCTGGTATAGAAGATGGATTAAAAAAATAGGATTGTTGGGACTGTGAGTGGATGAGGGAGACACACGAGCATGGCTCCCTTTGAAATGACAACTCTGTAAATAAATAGAAATGGCAACTCGAGAAGACCAGTGCATTAGAGATGTGTTTCGCAGGGGGTTACCATAAAGGATGACAGGGCATCTTACACAGTTTGTCCTACTAACATATGCAGTATTAGGGTCTGGGATGAGAGTGAATGATTTTTACAGCTCCCAGGAGGGCTTTGGGTTCAGCTACTGGATGACAACGGGTGGAGGCGGAACTTCTGAACACTCACTAAGGATATTTACAATGCTCCTTCTGCGGCAGTCCTGGGGCTCAGAGAAAAGCTGGAATACAAATGTCCTCCAAGCTGCTGTGTTCCATACAATACTGACAGATAAAGATGCATCACCCACATGAGCCGACTAAAGTCCCCACAATAAACAGCTTCAGAGGGCAGAAGAAGACAGGGGAAGCCATCTGTTTCCTGGGCTGCCCTCATCCTGAGCAGAAAGGGCCACAAAGTAAAATGCTCAGGGACAGAAAGCCTGGCCATCCATGGTTCACTTAAGAATGGTGAGACCTGGGAACTCTATCTAATATCCTGTGATAACTCACAATGGAAGAGAATATGAAAAAGAACACATATACGTGTAACTGAGTTACTCTGCTGGACAGCAGCAATTTTGACAACATTGGAAATCAACTGCAATTGCAATTTTTAAAAAATAGTGATGTCTGGGGTGCTTCAGGGAGACCTTTATGAGAACCTCCGGGCAGGCTGGAATTTGTCTCCCTGCCGAAGGGCTTGAACTCGAGACAGATCCGCAGCTAAGAGCCAGACTTCACTAGTCAGTGAGTCTCCAAGGCCGATAATGATCTCAATGGAAAATTTCTATTGTTGGGACTCCCCACCCCCCACCCCCCCAACTGTCTTCCTAAACTCAGGGCCCAGAGATTGCTCATCCACAGACTCAAACAACAAATTAACTCTTCTAAACTGCAGCAAATGAGAACTGTCTGAAAAGTTAATTGATACTGGGGAGAGGGGGAGATTAGCAAGGGAGAGGCTCAAGCCTAGGAGCTGACAGTCTAGCGTCCTTACACAGGGAGGCCAGGCTCCATTACCACTAAGAGGTGTTAAATGGGCATACTTAGACCTCAGATTCCCGTAGCTTTTTTCAGCTCAGACAAGGTGGGACATCAAAACTCAGGGAGCAAGGGGCTCATCTTTCCAGCTGCAAACATTCCTGAAAATCCAAGCCACAGAGCTCCCCAGCTGTGGGCACCAGCGTGGTATGGATCTCTGACACCTATAGAACCGCCAGACCTCAGGCTCATCCACGGATCCGGGCCCTCTCCCTCCATCCCTGTCTGTGATCATGAGGTCTGAGTTCCTGCAATCTTCCTTCTCCCTGGTAAGTGAGCAACAGGCTGAGACAGAGTTAAAAGGAAAGAGACAGGAGGTTGGCGCTCTGGGGCACCTAATAATAAGAGTAATAATAACTCTCAAATATTGAGACGGCCAAGTGCCAGGCATGCAATTAAGTGCTTTCTGAATATTACCTCCCATTCCACCACAGCCCCACGTGGCAGAAATTTACATTTGTTCTCTAGGAAGCTGAGAGACTGAAGCCATTTGCCTGAGGCCATGCAGCTAGAGCTGTGATGGGAGTTTCAACCAAGTTGGACTGATCCTGAAACAGTAACCCACTCTCTGTGGTGTGGCTGGGATCAGACCAACAAGCAGAAAGGGTTCTTTCAGCTGCAGAGGGGGCGTCTGAAATGCCAGGCCAGGCAGACCCAGTACCTGCCATGTGACATCATGACCTCCTCAGATGTGGCTCTGAGAGGCTTTGATGGAGGCTGATGCTTTCTGAATGAATTCCCAATGTCTAGACCAGGCTTTCTCAACTCTGGCACTACTGACTCATGGGGCCAGAAAATTCTTTGCTGGGTTGGTGCTCTTTGATGACCTAGAGGGGTTGGATTGGTGGTGGTGGGGGGTGTGGTGCGAGGGAGGCTCGAGAAGTTGTGGGGGGGTTATACGTATACATACAGCTGATTCACATGGTTGTACAGCAGAAACCAGCACAATGCTGGAAAGCAATCATCCTCCAAGTAACAATTAAAAACATTTCTGGGAGGGGAGGTGCTGTCATGCGCACTGGACATGTTTAGCAGTACGACCCTGGCCCTCTATCCACTAGCAGCCATGAACACCCTGCACCCCAAGATGTGACAAACAAAACTGTTTCCAAATATTGCCAAATGTCCCCTGGGTGACACAATCCCCACCCTCCCCGCCTCCACCCGCCCTCGTTGAGAGCCACACATCTAGACCACCACGCTCACCCTGAGGCAGTGTTTGTCCACCAATGTGCATCTCAGGCAACGGGAATTCCCCACCACTCTCCCCCTCATCTGTTCCCCAGGACCCAGGATCCAAACACAAAGAAAGAAATAAAAAGGATGAGTTGTTCTAGGCTGTTCTCTCATTTCCCTTCCAGCTCTGAGCTTAATCTGCTCTCCAGGAAAAGACACAAGTAAAGCCTGAAATGGACTCTTCTGCCCTTCTAAAATCAGCGCCTCCGTTTTGAAAAGCAGCAGTCAAAACTCTGCTCCAGCCAGGGGAGCAGTCCAGGGCAGTTACAGAATCCTTTCTATGGATGCTAGCACCAAAAGCACAATATCAGAATAAAAAATAAGTCCTCACAGGTGTCTTTGGATGGATAACACACTCAGGAAGGCAGATCTGACTGGGTAAGATGCTTAACTTGAAGAAATGAGAATCCCTCAGACGTAGCACAGCTGAGAGCCAAGGATTTGTTCCCAGGAAAGGTCCAGAGAACAGGAATGCACAGAAGGACGGTTTCTACTCCTTTGTGCAAGGAGTATAATGAGCCTGTTTTTCCCTCCACTGCTTGTACATGGGGAAGCTAACAGAGAAAAGGGAAGATGGTGGCTGGACAGTCTGCAAACTGGAACACCAAAACCTTGGGTGGGTGAGAGATGAGAAAGATGCTTTTCCAGAACAGAGCAGAAAAAAAAAAAAAAAAAAATGGAAGCAATATGTCCTATATCTTTACTTAGTGGACGGGGAGTTCAGCATGACATTTTTAAGCTGTTAAAAGTTTTTGTACCAAAGAAAACATGAGGTTTTTTCTTAGTAATTTTGTGTTGGAACACAGAGACTTTATCTTCTAGACGGTGCCCCGCCTGTTTGCTCAGCCTGATTTGTGACAGCTGCCTCCCAAAAACATGTCATGGTCTGGTTTTGATTTGGGAAGGGCAGGCTGGAGGAGCTGGCTGGAAGAACAGAGCTCAGGAAACACACACACACGTACCCATTCATCCACCCACAGACAGCTAACTAGACACTCTCAAGGTGATGCTGGTAAAACATTGAGGAGGGCTACTGAAAATAATTCGATGCTGAACAAACAATGAATCAACCTGTCTCAAATTCTTATGAAACTTTGGTTTCATGGCCTTTTGATTTTCACATTGATTTAGAACTGAAACAAGCCCTATTTGAAGACTAGAGTGTTTTACTGTCCACTTTTTCTGCTGTATCCAGTGAGAATGCCAAAACCACTTGGCAAGTATCACCCTCTTTCATATTTAATCCATACTATGTAACTAAGGAATATCCCATCCATATGGTTCAGATCATGTGTTCTTAACTCATTAGAATGATATTTACTATTATCAAGAGCAAGTTGATCTTGGGGACATCTTCAGAGCTTCTCAGAAGAAGCATAATTCATTTTGCTTTTGTCTAAATAGGAGGCTGAACTCAGGGCTAAGAAGAGATGCAGAAGGGCATTGCAGGACAGATGAGCATTCCAGCCACAGATAAGATGGTAAGTATGATAGTAACTATCTGATCACCAAGATGAGAAGTCTGGGTTCCTCTAGCTCAACAGTCCTTTCTCAAACTTAGCGGGCCTAAGAGTTCTCCGGGGGCACTTGTTAGAAAAGCTGAGCCCTGAGAGATTCTATTTGTGAGTCTGGGATGGGGTCCAAGAATCTACATTATTGACAAGCATCCCAGATGAATATAATGTAGGTGGGCCCTGGATGAGTCTAACTGCTGGAGGAGATGACTGTTTATATGGAGAAATGCACTCCCCCAAAGTTGGCTCCGCATGGCTCATACTAGGAAGTGGGGTTTCGATCACATTGATTTTCCAGTGCTCTGGGAGACGCTTCATGTATGGGTTGAAGAGGGGTGGCTTAGACAGGTGAGGGTCAGCACAGTATAACTGACAGCCATCACCCTGTGGCCAGAACATCTTGTGCAGAAGATACTAAAATGCTTTTCCAAGGGGCCAAGCTGAGGAGGTCAAGGATCTGGTGAGCCTCTGAGCCAAATATTTAGAAAGTTTATGTTGATAAGAAAAGGGAGGGTTCAAGAAAGTATGTTCTGTTGATGGAAACCAAAGAAATCAAGATTTAAATAAAATCAGATTGGAAACTGCCTAAATGTCCAATTCCAGAGATGCGATAACATTCATTCAGTGGAATACTAATGCCGTCATCAAAAACAATGGGTACAAAAGCTCTGAAAATAAGTTAACAATAGAATGCAAATGAAGAAATTCAGGACACAAAATATTCAATATGCCTCCAACTCCAAGAAAAATGATATACCAGTATATAGGGAAAAACTGGAAAAGTCACTGAAATATTAGCACTAGTCAGGTGGTGGGTGTTACAATATTTTCCCCCACTTCTGTCATTTTTCTCAATTTTCCTCTTTTACATTTTACTAACTGTCGATATTTTAAAGGCATAAATCCTAAAAATCTGAGTTTCAAAACCATTTTCAAGTGGATAAGAACTATCTGATTTCCCATGTGACACTCCCAAATTCAAAGGTTCTGAGACAAATGCACACTCATTCTTTAAAAATTCACTTTGAAAAATCTCATGAGTCTAAAAAAGCCCATCATCCTCTGGTCTCCACTCTAGACCCATTTTCTTTTTTCCAGTGTTGCCTTTTCAGTAATAAAAGGAATAAAATCAGCGATCTTTTCTCTCCTGTCAGCAACCACGGTTACTTACTCTCAGCATAGCTGACTGCTCATGCCCAAGGAGGTTATAAATAAGCCTCCTGAGTGGTTATTAAAAACCAGGACACTGGAAAAGTTTCTCTGGACCCAGAATATATCAGTGAGACCATGACAGGTAGCTACTGTGGACTGGGCTCTGTCTGTCTGTCCATTGTTCTCCATCTGTCTCCCCTGGCTCTGACAATGTCCTCTGCTTTCCCACACACCAAAGCTTTGACTCAGCAAAAAACAAGGAACAGATTCTCCTATGACATTCGCTCTGCTGGCTTTCATCTGGTGCCTGGTCTGTGAGCCTGGTTCAGAGCTGAGAACTGCCAAGAGGGCATGCTTTCTTGTCGGGGGGGGGGGGGGGTGGTGCGGGCACCAAGGAAGTCAGCCCACGAAACCAGTCAGAAAGCACTCCTGAATCACATCCTCAACACAGAGCCAGAAGGTTGGGTACCATCTAACCTGCCCCTCCAAACCATCTAGAACCTTCACATTACAATCAACACAGGGACATGTCCCAAAGACCAGAGCTTTGTCTCCATAAAAAAAAAAAACAAAAAAAAAAAACAAAAAAAAAAAACATGGCTAACAACCATAATGAACATTTGATGTCAAGTTCAAATGGTGGGGTTTTTGGAGGAAGGAACCAGATCAAGGTGTGTGTATGGGGGGTGGTCAGTCCCAGATGGGTGCCATGCCTGTGGTTTGTACTCCTGCAGCACCATCCCTCCTCTTTTGTAAAGACTATCTGGATTTCCCTTTGAGAAGCTCCTCTTCTCCATTTTCCATTCCTACAGTTTTGATGACCTTGACCCTACTTGCCCAGTTCCCAGGATGGACATGTGACCCAGGCTTGGCCAATCAGATCAATGATTCCCTCCAGCTCCCTCCCAACCTGGGAGTTAGTTTAACAAATGTTAGGTGACCAAAGTCACACAAATGCAACTCAATTCTGGGACTGTCACGGACACTATTAAAGAAGATCAGCCCATTCGCCTTGACCTGATGTTAACAGATGTTAGCCTGGGGTTGCTGAGCACCCTCTCTTACTCCAGGGAAGAGTCACTTGAGAATGATGCCACCATGCAGAAAACAAGACCTGAGACAGGAAAGAGGCTGAGTCCTGATGCCATCGTTTGTGTGCCTGGATCCAGCTGTACCAGGAATTTCCAGTCTGGGAACTCTGTACTTCGTGATGAAAAACAAAAAGCATGTTTGTTTACACCCATTGGAACTGGGACTCTGAGGCTTGCAAACAAAAGAGTTCCATAATTCCAGTGAACAAAGACGATCCCTATGCATTTCCCCAAGTAGACCTGGGGTTGGCTCTGGGACCAAACAACAGAACTCAAGGTGAGTTCCAGGTTTTCAAACCTGTAATTCCAGACTTGGCATCTTCCGCGTCTTCCCCATGGAGGAAAGGATCAGAAAGTCCTGGGCCATATGATTTATAAGAACCTTTGAGGGCTAACTCCTCGAGTCACGGGTACCAGCTGCTTAGGAAGTTTTATCCAACAATTTAAATACAGAAATTGGGTTAGAGGATGGATATCTAAGCTATGCAGAAGAATGGGAGAAATGTTCCTGCCTAAATTAAATATACAAATGTTTCACATTAAAAGGATTAAGAAACATCTCAGACATTCTTGGTAAAGTGGGCTGTTCCATTTGTTACTTCAGATTCTCACACTTAAGTTTCTTTGTCCTTCTTTTTAAGTTTGCCATAAATGCTGAAAAAAAAAAAATTACCCCATTACCCGCTAGCAATCAATATGTCCAGTCGTTGTGCAACTGAGCTTTCCTTGTCAAAGTGTGTAGGTGATGTGTGTTAAAGGTGTGAATGTGCTATGTATATATGCTTATAATAAATAAGCAATAGGGTATATAATACAGCACAGGAAAATACAGCCATTATTTTGTAATAACTTTAAAAGGAATATCATCTATAGCAATACTGAATTACTATGTTGTATACCTGAAACTGATATGATAATATAAATCAACTATAGCTCAATAAAAAGATAATAAAGGTGTGGATGTGCCACGCCAATACAACACTAATCAAAGATGGCAGGTTTTTATCTCTGTTGTGTGTCTGAGTATCCAAGCCAATGATGCATGGACTTTCTGCCAATGCTGGCCTGGGTCAAAAAATCACAGAGTAGGCAAACTGATCCAACTTTTATGTTTTGACATCCATGCAATTCTGCCTCCCGGTATTGTTCCCCCAGCTCTGCCAATTTCCTCTCCTAGGTCACGATCACATGCACGCTCTTCAGTCACTGCTGTGTTTACACCTTGGGGGCTGCCGCCTTCATCTCTTCTCCTGGCTGCACATCCTGGATTGCCTCCTAATGGGTCTCTCTGTATCAGCACTTACCCTCTTAAAGTCAATTCCCCACAGAGCAGCTGAAGCCATCTTTCCAGAATGCAAACCTGATCATGTCATTTTCCTCCCTGTTGGCCTGTAACTTCAAGTGCTTGCACTGTCCTTAGTGGAAAGGCCCAAACCCTTAAACTATCTGAAGTGGTTCTACACTATTCCCCCTGTGCCTTCCAGCCTTATTATCCTCTGTGCATCACCCAGCCATAGGGCCTTCTTTCAGGTCTTTATATTTGCCATACATCCTACCACAGGACCTTTGCATGTGCTGCTCTTGCTACCTGGAATACGCCTTCCCCTTTACTCCCTTAAGCATTTTTTTTCTGTCCTCTCTGATCTTCCTAACTTAGCTAGAGCCCTCTCTGTATACCCTCCTAGCCCCACATTTATCACTGATGTAATTTTAAATAGTACAATTAGATGGTTCAGTTCAGTCGCTTAGTTGTGTCCGACTCTTTGCAACCCCATGAATTACAGCACGCCAGGCCTCCCTGTCCATCACCAACTCCCGGAGTTCACCCAAGCTCATGTCCATCGAGTTGGTAACGTTATCCAGCCATCTCATCCTCTGTCGTCCCCTTCTCCTCCTGCCCCCAATCCCTCCCAGCATCAGAGTCTTTTCCAGTGAGTCAACTCTTCGCATGAGGTGGCCAAAGTACTGGAGTTTCAGCTTTAGCATCATTCCTTCCAAAGAACATCCAGGACTGATCTCCTTTAGAATGGACTGGTTGGATCTCCTTGCAGTCCAAGGGACTCTCAAGAGCCTTTTCCAACACCACAGTTCAAAAGCATCAATTCTTCGGCGTTCAGCTTTCTTCACAGTCCAACTCTCACATCCATACATGACCACTGGAAAAACCATAGCCTTGACTAGACGGACCTTTGTTGGCAAAGTTATGTCTCTGCTTTTGAATATACTATCTAGGTTGGTCATAACTTTCCTTCCAAGGAGTAAGCGTCTTTTAATTTCACAGCTGCAGTCACCATCTACAGTGATTTTGGAGCCCAGTAAAATAAAGTCTGACACTGTTTCCACTGTTTCCCCATCTATTTCCCATGAAGTCATGGGACCAGATGCCATGATCTTCATTTTCTGAATGTTGAGCTTTAAGCCAACTTTTTCACTCTCCTCTTTCACTTTCATCAAGAGTCTTTTTAGTTCGTCTTCACTGTCTGCCATAAGGGTGGTGTCATCTGCATATCTGAGGTTAGAAGGCTACTATGTATTAAATTCTACTACACTATGAGGAGCAGGAGGGCAAGGCCATGTCCTTGCTCACTGCAACCTTAGCACCTTGCAGAGGCATGGCACCTACTAAGTGTAATCTCTAACAGTAACTCAGAGGGTATCAGGCATTGTGCTAAATTCTTTATGGGAATTTACTTATTTAATTCCCACAACAACTCTACAAGGCAATGTTATCATTTCATTTGGAAGATGAAGACAGTAAAAGAGTTCCCTGGTGATCCAGTGGTTAGGATTCAGCACTTTCACTGTCATGGTTTGGGTTCAATCCCTGGTCTGGGAACTGAAATCCTACAAGCCATGTACTGTGGGCTCCCCCCAACACCACCCCCCACCAAAAAAAAAAAAAAAAAAATGAGGACAATGTGATACTGTGAGACAGTGAGACAGAATAGATAAGCCAGGTTTGCCCGAGGTCACATAGGTATTAAACCACAAACTCCAGTTTCCAGCTGGCAGACTGGCCTACAGCCCATGCTCTCCTTCCTTCTCCTGTAGCTCAGGGCAGGCGCTCCAGTCACAGCTGCTTACTGACTGAGTGAATGAACAGAGAAACTGCCTTTCCCCTCCCTCCCTCCGATCCACATCTGCATTTTGATTCTCCAGGTCCCAGCTCTCCCTGACCCTTCACTCCTTATAGAATCTGGCTGATCCTTAAGGAACAGCCCTAGCGTCAGTCTCACCACTGTCCCCCCTTCCTGGGGACCAGCTGACAGTCTCCGGCTGTTGTGTGGCATCTACCTGAAGTCACCACTCCCAATTCCAGCTCTATTCTATGTCTGCTCCAGTGTGACTTGAACCCAGACTCCACCTTGCACTATGGCCTCCTGCCTGGGTGCCCACCCCAGGATGGTTTGTACTCATCTCCTTTGTCTTTCCTGCCTCTCACCTGGGCACATCACCTTGGACCACCTCCCTTGCTTCTGCCGTTCAGTTCTCCATTGGCGCTCTCAGGCTTCCCTCTAGCCCCGCCTGAGCCTAACAGACCCATCCACAAACTGGCTGCACAGGAAAAGGAATCCTTTTCTCTTCAAAGAGTCACTGTGCAAATCTCTAGACTGTGAACACCACCCTTCCCGTGAAGATGCAGATCGAGGTTCAGAGTAAGGGCTTTGAAGACTACCACACATAGGGCTCAGGTCCTGGCCATTAGTGGGGGCCATGCGGAGGTCACAATGTCTCTGCACTTTAGTGTACTCATGTCATGCACACTTTACACTTTAGTGTAAAACGGGTATAATAATCAGACTTGTCTCACAGGGCTGTTATGAAGACTGGAAGAGATGTTATATATGAAGTTGTTACCAGGTCCTGTCCCAGTCAGTGATCTGTTATGATTATCTGCACTTATATCGTCACCATCAAGCATTCCTGCCATGGCACAGGGTCCAGGGCACAGGCTCTGGAGCTAGGAATCCCGGTCCTCTACTTCCGAGCCATGTGGCCTCGGGCTACTTGGTCTCACTTAAGTTACCTATAAAATGGAAATAACTCTATCTACCTCACAGGGTGTTGTGAGTTACTTCCTGTAAAGTACTTAAAACCATCCTTAGTACATGATAAACATCCGGTAATGGTAGCTGTTGTTGATTTTGTTACTCCTATTTATAATACTACCATCACCCAGGCTGCAAGCTGCTTTAGAGGCATGGTTAGACAATGGCAGGGCCAAAGAGCTTCTGCAATGGACTTCCCTGGTGGTCCAGTGGTTAAGAATCCACGCTTTTACTGCAGGGTTTGCGGGTCCGATTCTTGGTCAGGGAACTATCTCCCACATGCTGCACAGTGCAGTTAATTTTTTTTTTTTTAAAGAGCTTCTGCAAGACTCCATTTAGTGGGGGGTGCAAATGGTGACCAAGCCCGCCTGATTCACTCTGAGTGAGCAGAAGGGATGGACCACGTTTGCTGATGATAAGGGAGAGTCCACTCCCACTTCTAAACAAAAACTTCAGGTGTCCAGCTGAGATTTGAGGCTGGCAAGCCATGGGGCTCCCTGGCTTTTCAGACTTGCTGTAAGGAAAAAATGCTGCCCACAAAAAGCTCATGCTTCATGCCAGATTAAACACTGCAGACATAGTTAACAACAAGTTACTGGCGATGGAAGAGAAAAAAAAAAAAATCCATTATCTTGAAACCTAGTTTTCGCTGAAAGATCAAGGTATTTTTGACTGAGCCTTTTGTGATTTGTACTTTCACTCCCAGGGATTCCTTGGTGGCTGAGTGGTAAAGAATCCTCTTGACAATCAGGAGATGCAGGCTTGATCCTTGGATCAGGAAGATCCTCTGGAAAAGGGAATAGCTACCCACCCCAGTATTCTTGCCTGGAAAATCCCGTGGACAGAGGAACAGGTCATGAAATGGTCAGACACAACTCAGTGACTAAACAACCTTCACTCATAGCCTGGGATTCTAGGGTTTAAAGATACACACAGTTCACAATGCTGCATTCTCAAAAAACTACTGAATTTTCCAGCAAAATTCACATGCAACAGTAAGGGTCAGCTGCAAAAAGACTAGTTTTGTCCTTGGTATATGTGAAAGGCGTTCAGGGTGAGGTCTCATGGTGAAGGATGCTACGAATGGTGCTGCAAATATTAGCTATAATCTCCCTTCCAACACTGCAGTGTCTGACAGATCCATGGAAACACAGGGGCTCAAAATGGATTTCTTTAGGCCTGTTTTCCATGCTCTTCTCAGGTTGATTAGGGAAAAAAGGAGCCCACAGAAACAGTTTCAAACCTAAAAATGAAAACCTGCATGGTAGCTGGATGCTGGGAGATAGCAGAAGCCAAAACATCCCGAGAGGCCAAAACCATGCACCAGTATGTTTAGGATGAGAGAGAAAAATAAAAAATAAAAACTCAGGTAACCATTGGAGACAGTCATGTGTGTCAAAGACTATATTAGTGTGTTTAAGTGTATGATCATTTCCTTCTACAGAAACCCTACAAAGGAAGTCCTATTATTCATCAAATAGCATAGATGAGGCCATTGAACCTTAAGGAATTTAAGTGACTGCTTTAAGGCCACACAGCTCCTATAGGAAGGCTGGATTTGAACCTAGGGAGTGTAACTCCAGAAATGGTACTCCAAACCAAGAATTCAGTTAGAATTTGAAAAACCAGGGCTCAGAACAGAATTCCCAAAGATATTAATGATAATGAAAGTCACTCAGTTGTGTCAAACTCTTTGCGATCCCATGGACTCTACAGTCCATGGAATTCTCCGACCAGAATACCAGAGCGGGTAGCTGTTCCCTTCTCCAGGGCATCTTCCCAACCAAGGGAGAGAACCCAGGTCTTCCACATTGCAGGTGGATTCTTCACTAGCTGAGTCACCAGGGAAGCCCAAAAAGGTTAATAATGGGGTTGAAATTCTGCCCACCCTAACAGCTCCCTCCCTTCATCTGTGCCATCCATAGGGTAGCCTCTGGTTTAGCTACACGTGGTGATTGAAAATGAAACTGATTAAAATGAAATGAAATTTAAAATTCAGCTCATGGCTGGTGAGCACTTGAAAGGTGGCTTGTATAGCTAATGGCCTGAAATTTTCATTTCATCTTGATTACTCAAATTTCAATAGTCACATGTGGCTTGTGGCTACTGTATCAGACAGTGCTGGTCTGGGCAATTTTTCTCTGCTCTGTCAGACGTGGTTCAGGGCTGCTTTCCAAAAACTTCTCAGAGACAGAGGGGCATTTGCTGCTTTGCCCAAGGATCTACAGAAAATCTTGAGGATAAATTACCTGCCTTTTCCTTAGGGTCGGAGACTATATATTCTTCAAATGTACTTTGTTGGTCTTTCCAACATTCTTCAACCTCTAACCTCCAATCTTCCAGATGTTCAAGCTGGTTTTAGAAAAGGCAGAGGAACCAGAGATCAAACGGCCAACATCCGCTGGATCATCGAAAAAGGAAGAGAGTTCCAGAAAAACATCTATTTCTGCTTTATTGATTATGCCAAGGCCTTTCACTGTGTGGATCACAATAAACTTTGGAAAATTCTGAAAGAGATGGGAATACTAGACCACCTGATCTGCCTCTTGAGAAACATATATGCAGGTCAGGAAGCAACAGTTAGAACTGGACATGGAACAACAGACTGGTTCCAAATAGGAAAAGGAGTACGTCAAGGCTGTATGTTGTCACCCTGCTTATTTAACTTATATGCAGAGTACATCATGAGAAACGCTGGGCTGGAAGAAGTGCAAGTTGGAATCAAGATTGCTGGGAGAAATATCAATAACCTCAGATATGCAGATGACACCACCCTTATGGCAGAAAGTGGAGAGGAACTAAAGAGCCTCTTGATGAAGGTGAAAGAGGAGAGTGAAGAAGTTGGCTTAAAGTTCAACATTCAGAAAATGAAGATCATGGCATCTGGTCCCATCACTTCATGGGAAATAGGTGGGGAAACAGTGTCAGACTTTATTTTTTTGGGCTCCAGAATCACTGTAGATGGTGACTGCAGCCATGAAATTAAAAGAAGCTTACTCCTTGGAAGGAAAGTTATGACCCCTAGATAGCATATTCAAAAGCAGAGACGTTGCTTTGCCAGCAAAGGTCCGTCTAGTCAAGGCTGTGGTTTTTCCAGTGGTCTTATATGGATGTGAAAGTTGGACTGTGAAGAAAGCTGAGCACTGAAGAATTGATGCTTTTGGACTGTGGTGTTCAAAAGACCTTTCTTCTCAAGAGAAGACTCTTGAGAGTCCCTTGGACTGCAAGGAGATCCAACCAGTCCATTCTAAAGGAGATCAGTCCTGGGTATTCTTTGGAAGGACTGATGCTAAAGCTGAAACTCCAATACTTTGGCCATCTCATGAGAAGAGTTGACTCACTGGAAAAGACTCTGATGCTGGGAGGGATTGGGAGCAGGAGGAGAAGGGGACGACAGAGGATGAGATGGATGGATGGCATCACTGACTCGATGGACGTGAATTTGGGTAAACTCTGGGAGTAGGTGATGGACTGGGAGGCCTGGCGTGCTGCAATTCATGGGGTCGCAAAGAGTCAGACACGACTGAACGACTGAACTGAACTGAATCTCCAATCAGGATCTCCTGATTTCCTCCTAAGTTACACTGTGAGGACAATCAAGTCAGAACAGACAAACCCAAGAACAACTGCTCTAGACAGTAGGTTGTATGAGCACCAGCAGAGAGTTGTTCAAAATGCAGGTTCCTGGGCCCCACCTCTACTGGGTCTGATATCCTGGGGCTGGAGAGGAGGCCCTGGAATTCATGTTTCAATCAAGCAGCCAATGATTCTGATACAGGTGGTCTAGCTTTGAGAAACTCCACTTCAAAGTCTGAATTACATACATATCTCCTGGCCTCTTAAATAATTATAGCATATAAATCTTTTGAGAACAGTACAAACTGGGCTGGAAGCCAGGCAGTCATCACTCTGTGCTAATTGCACCTTTGTATGACATTAGGCAACATGCTTAGTCACCAAGGCCTCATTTTTTTCATCTGAAACATGGGGGTAAAGATATCTGCTCTTTGTCCTCCAAGACAAAGGAGCACACAGCTGTGAAAGCATCGGAGAGGATGATGAGGTTAATAACACAACCTACATATATCCTACAACTCAGAGACACATTTTGCGTCCAGCAGAGAGTTCCAATCGGCTTTACATTAAAAAAAAAAAATCCAAAATTTTAACTTATTTGGGAACCTGGAAGATCTGACAGCATGGAGCTCAGATGAGGTTGGCAGCCTGATGTGCAGAAGAGCGCTGCTCTGGGGTCACATGCAGAGGTTCCAATCTCTGCTTTGAAAAGTTGGATGACTTTAGGCAGGTGCTTCAACCTCTTTGTGCTTCAGTTTCTTCTACTCTGAACTGAGAATGTTAAAAGTCTCTCTCTTTCAAAGAGTTGTGATGATTTAACTGAGTGACTATTTATCAAGTGCTTGGAACAATGTTTGGCACATGGTGAGTGCTATATCACTCTTAGTTGAATAAACAAATAAACATTCCTGCAAGCGGCAACAACCAGCTGGAGCCCAGCGGCGGCTGTCCCTCCAGAGGGGGCTGATGTGTATAAGGCTGTCCCAGTTTTCACTGGGACAGACACATTTGACTCTGGGATCCCTACTGGAATGGACAGACATGTGTCTCCTTCCTGGTGTCCCATCCACAAAAGGCAGAGACACTCAATGCTCCTTCAAGCAGCATTTCTCCATCTATCTGGAGTGAAGGACCAGTTTTCATATTTCAGACCAGTATGGCCTGATATGTGACCCACCTGAACAGGACTGACACCCAGCACATGCCACAGACAACTCATCCACCGGTTTGTAACACCTTGTCCAGTCTACACCTGAACCAGCAGAGACAAGCACAGTGAACATGCGCTTGGATGTTTCAATAATGTCAAATTGCTCCCAGAGTGTGCAAACACTGTTAATATCAGTACTTATCTCTGGGTGCACTGTGGATAGACCTGCTCCTCAGATGACACTTTGCACAGTGGCATCTTGGAGAATGCCGACACTGTCTACACGTGTACACAAAACAGCTGGACAATGTAGTTGGCAAGAGCAGGCAATGGATTGTCTGTCTGTCTTATGTCTCTCTCAACACTTTTGTCCTTCTCAGCCTGCCTGCTTGCTCCTTATCTGTCCTCATTTCTTTCATCTTTATCCACACACTAAAACCAGCTCCCTAAAAAGATACTGGAGCTCACAACCGCCCACCCCTTCTCTTTAATGTCGCTTTTGGCTGAGAGGCGCTCTCCTGCCCCTGTGCCCACATCCACAACCTCATCCCCAAGTAGCTCTCCAGTTGCCCAGGACCAATGACTGACTGACATGACTGAGCAAAGCATCCGTCCCTTTGTCCCAAAAAGGAACCCACCCCACCGTATGGTCCCACTCATCCTCCAGAGCCCCCTGTGGGCTCAGGCTGAAGCGTGACCCCAGCCCAGACAGCATTTTCCACTTGGCTCCTCCCCCTGTCCTTCCCTGTCTCTCTCGCTCCTCTTCCTTGGCATCATGTTCTCAACATGCGAGCACCATGTTCATCACAGGCACCTTAACCCCTGTGTCAGGAGCCATCGGCATGGGGTTCACCTTCCTCGACAACCTGGTGGAGGAGGGCATGTGGCAGGCATGACACAAAAGTCCTGAGGACCGGAAATCAGAGGACCCCGAGAACATTCTCAGGGTACCAGGAGACCAGAACCTACCTGTTGCATTAGACAGTGCCAGCGACTCCATGGAGCCCCGCGGGGTCTGCTCGGTGGGCGTCATGTCCTCAGTGTACTTCAGTGAGCTGATGGGGTGCCGGGTCCGACACTGCTGAGCGGACAAGCCCCCTTCCTCCTCCTCCTCTTCCTCGTACTTGGGGACTGGGATGCTGCCCCGGGTTTCGCTGAAGCTCTGGCTGGACATGTCACTGTAGCTCTCCTGGGACCGCAGCCTGCCCGGGTAGTAGTCCTCCCGGCACTCCTTGATGAAGCTGCCACCGTGGCCCTTCATGGCCAGTGAGGAGCTCCTCTTCGGGTTGCCGAAGTGCTTGGCCCACACGTCGGTCTGGGCTCCAGCGCCCTGCCCGCCGGGGCTGTAGGAAGTTCTGATGTTGCACTGGCTGAGGAGCTGCAAGGGGCTCTGCGGCTGGCTCTGCTCCAGCTTGTTCCCGTAGTGGTATGGCTCGTCCCGGCTCCTCCAGATGGGGTCCCGGTTGAGGCTGGGTGTCTGGCTGGACAGGCTGAGCAGGTCCATCTGCAGTGACAGAGGGTCCACGTCGGCCGACAGCCGGTTGGAGCTCACCTGCAGCTGGCTGTGCTGGTTGAGCAGCGGCTCCTCTGTCTTGCCTTTGTTCTTGCCGATCTTGGCGCTGCGCCGGGACTCCTTGGCCCGGGCGTTCTGGAAAGCGGAATCAGAGGAGTCTGAGCCATTGGGGTCCTCGCCAGCGCTGCACGCTCGGGAGCAGAAGATCTGGCCTTGTTTGGGGAGGAAAGGCCGCCCCAGGAGCGACTTCTTGCAGTGAGCGCAGCAGAAACAAGTCTCAGTGGCGTGCCAGTGTTGGCCATCATAGGTCATTTGACCTTGGTCAATTCCTGGGAAAAGAAGGGACACGAATAGGGTGACGAGCTGCTCCAAGTGCTGTGACACGACATGAAACGTACAGCACCCTGGTTTGACTCGGGGTTCTAGATGCTGCAGAATAAAATATCTATAGGTCGACTATCAGGCTCCCGCGTAAACAGTATTCATGTCTTATGACAGTCACCGTGTTTTACCAGTCAGGTCCTCCTTAACTCATGTGCCCTGAGGGCAGAGAAACCAGATCAAAGTGGCCTGTCCATGAATCCTTCTGACCAGGGCACATTCCTCCAGATAAACAGCAATGATGATACTCAGGTGTGAGAATCACTGCTTTAAATGCTTTGCATATATGTGAACTCACTTAACCTCTCAACTGCAGGAGGCAGATCTCTAATACTATGTCCACTTTTCAGATGAGAACACAGAGGCATAGGTGATTAAATAACTTGCTCAGTATACAAGAGCTAGCAATCACAGACGAGATCTACACCCAGCACGTCTGGCTCCTAACCATGACCTTGATAATTGTCTCTTTCACTCTACTTCGTGGTCCTGTCCACCCTCACAGCTACCCTTGACTGTTGTCCATCCTCACCTGCTGTATTTTCTTCACAGCACGAATACTGCTTGACAATGAGCCACTACATACATGCATCTATTAATTACTAAAAGTGAAGCTGGATGATGAAGTTTCCGGGGTATTTCCATGAACATGGCCTGGGGCTCATGCCCCAGGGCCTCTTCACATGTGGAATGGGCAAGTGAACCAAATCCCTTCACTAGCGTATGACACTCTAAGGGGACATCAGTTTAGCAGCTCAGTGGAAAGGAAAAAAGTGGATTTCAGCTCATGGTAAGGAATAACTTGGACCTGGTTTGTCAAAGACATCTCCTTACCTTAAGCATGCATATCCCTTGTGTAACTTCCTCCCTGTGCCAAAGCTGTGCCTGGTTTATATAATCTTATCACACCTGCTTCCAGGAATTTCCCATAGCCCTGGCTGTTCTGCCCTCTTCCAGTTACAGGACTTAACCCCGTGGTGAGACACCATCTTCCTGCCACCCTTGGGCCATGAGCTTTGGGTGGGGCTAAAGCCACAGCTGGACTGCCACTGTTCAATAAAAATACCATATCTCCTCCAAACCCAATAACTAGTTTAAGGTTGTGCATGTGACCTGCGCCAGGTCAGTGAGAGAGGCACCTGCATCCGTTACTAAGGTAACCACACAGGGAGACCTTTTGACAGCAGTTACTAAACAGGCAGAATGAGAGCCGGCAGTGGTGGGGGCCCCTTCCCGCACCCCCATAGGAGTGCAGGCCCAGCAGTGACTGTGGGAGAGGAGGGGACCTTGGCCAGACTCCTCATAGCTCGTGATAAATGTCTTCCCTGACAGGCAGTATGGATGGGAACTGTCACCTGTGGTGGCTGACGGTCCTGAGTCTGAACTTTCCAGGAATAACCTTTAGAGACTTGTCTAGAGAGGGTGTGAATGAGAAACAGGGAAAAGGAGAAGGGCAAGAGCCAAAGGCCAAGAGTGCAGCAGCCTCTCCGGGCCCTCTCTGTGTTCGCCTCACTGTCTTTATGTCCCTGGTCCAGAGAGAGAGAAAAGAGTAAGGTATGATCTTCTCCTAGGAGCTCCTCCCCAAATTAAGGGGGTCTCTGCTTATTTAGGTGTCAGGCTATAGGGACCGAAAGGGGATATTTAGAAGGACAGGAGAAGCCACAAGGGCACCCCAAGGTGAGTGAGACACTCAATCAAGTCCCTGTCACAGCACCACTTCCCCAGGAGGAGTGAGAACTGGCGGGGATGGGGCTAGAGACAGCAGGCCCAGAGCTGGGGCTCCACACACACAATGGAATATTACTCAGCAATGAAAGGAGAAAAATTGGGTCATTTGTAGAGACATGGATGGACCTAGAGGCTGTCATTCAGAGTAAAGTAAGTTACCAAAAGAAAAACATTTCATATATAAACACATATACGTAGAATCTGAAAAAAAATTGATATAGACAAATCTTATTTACAAAGCAGAAAGTGGGACACAGATGTAGAGAGCAAATGTATGGACACCAAGAGGGAAAGGGGGTGGGATAAACTGGGAGATTGGGATTGACATATATACACTATTGATACTAAGTATAAAACAGATGATAAGAACCTACTGTGTAGCACAGGGAACTCTACTCAATGCTCTGTGGTGACCTAAATGGGAAGGAAATCCTCCCAAAGAGGACATATATATATATATATAGTATATATATATACATATATATACTATATATATATAGATGTGCGGCTGATTAACTTTCTATTTAGTATAAACTAACACAACATTGTAAAGCGACTATATACTCCAATAAAAATTTAAAACAAAGCAAAACTCCCACAAAAACACTTCCTTCACCAGGCTATTGGAGGGAGCAGAGGCAGGCAGAGTGAGGCCTCAGGACTCAGAAAAATACAGGTTCAAAACACAGCTCCACACCATGCCAGCAGGTTATAAAGACTCTGAAACCCATCAGCTTAGTACAGCTGCTGAAGGACTGTGTGACCTTAGGCAAGTGGCTTCACGTCTCTGTGCCTGCATCTCCTCCACACTAAAACAGGGATAATAACAGTACTTACTTCTTGGGGCTGCTGTGAGAACTGAGTTAAGATAGTCAGTGCTTAGACTCTGCTAACTCTTGGTCTTCTTGTGTGTTCATGAGGTCTCAACACCTGTCTCTCTCTGCCCTGAGCGCTGCTATCTGGATGCTGTTCAAGAAAGAGCTGAGGCTGGCTAGGTCCTCCCCCTCCCCGTCCTCCTCGTCCCGAGAACTGGAGCTGACACCCGGCTGCCCTGGGTCCTCGCAGTGAGCTCCAACTCAGCGCAGCCTCCCCAGCAGCTGCTGCCTGTCAGAGGTGTGGGAAGTCCAGTTCCTATGGCCTGTGCTCCACCAGCTGCCTCTCCGTGCTCCTGCAAGGGAACACGCTCAGATGGAGCAGTGCGGGCCTAGTTCTGGGGGTGGAGGCCCCGCACAAGGCTGGGTCGCGGTGGGGAGAGTGGAGGATGAGGCGTGTTCCAAAGCGGCCCAGCCGACATAGGAACGTGGTCCCTGATAAACATCAACGATGTCAGATGGTGCTCTGAACTGCTCCTGAACTCTAAACATCTGGAAAAGGGCTTGGCCGTTCCACATCTAAGCGTTCCTTTTTTATTCCCTCTCTAAGCCCTTTAAGTACTTCTCTGAGGGTGTATATGTCTACCGCTGCTACAGCCTTGGTCTGTTTATAGGACTGTTTACTCTGCTGTGTGCAGGCAAAAGTACCGTTGCCCTGGCAACAGCTGCCTGATGCAGGGTCCGCGCTGCGCGGCTGTATAAATAGGGAATATTTGGATAATATGGTCAGAGCAGAGCACCCAGACACTGTGGTATGCATGATACACAGAGCACACCCTTTCTCTGCTGCAGGAAAAGTATGTTTTACAGAAAAGTGGATTTAAGGGAAAAAAATAAATCAGGGACAACATTTTAACTGCAGCAGTGATAATGCTGCAGGCCACAGTGGTCCCCCTTTCTGATAAAGCATGGATGTCTTTTTATGGATTTCAGAGGGAAGGAGAAGGGAATGGCAATCAAAGCTAAAGAGGACAGAAAGAGGGGAAAACAGAGGTGTGCATGCCATGGTGACACATGTATTTTCTCTCTTCCAAGCTGCTGGGCGAAAATTTTAAGTGGCAGTTTCTGGAGAGGCTTTTCACTCTCACTGAAAAGGGACAGAAGAAACAGAAAACGAACAAGCAGGAGGATGGCTGCTGTATGCAAGGTGTCTGTGCGCTCTGCCCCTCTCATCCAGGCAGGCATCTCCCTGTAGACTCAGAGCCACGGTGAGCATGCTGGGTCAGCACCTCACACCACCTCTCCTGATCGAGTCCCACCCCCAGCCCCTTGTCCAGATCAAGACCCGCCTTTCCTTGTTGTTCAGTCGCTCAGTCATGTCTGATTCTTTGCAATCTCGTGGACTGCAGCACACCAGGCTTGCCTGTCTTTCACCATCTCTCAGAGTTTGCTCAAACTCATGTCCATTGAGTTGATGATGCCATCCAACCATCTCATCCTCTAATGCCCTCTTCTCTTCCTGCCCTTAGTCCTTCCCAGCATCAGGGTCTTTTCCTTTCCTATCTCTCAGAATAAAGGGAAGTATGTCTGTTTAACTGCTTTGACTTGTGAGAAACAGAAGCTGGTGGGAACCCGGTTGAGGCATCGGGCTGTAAGAGGTGAAGATTTCAGGGGTTGGGGAAAGGGGGTTTTTCGTGACAGCCCAGCTCCCAGATGGGAATGCTGCTGGACCCAGGTCAGCATAGCACTGCTCATCCTTGGGCCTGGCAGGGACTTCAGCTCAGAAGGGCTCCGTGGAAGCAGGTCTGAGCCCACGGGATGGACCCTCCAGTGACAAAGGACCCCTGAGGATATAGTAGGTGTCTGAAAGCTATGATTTTTATCAGCATCCAAGCCCTTCAAGTTATGAACTAACTTTTCATCTGACTGCATCACTTCTGATGAACCAGGGAGACAAGGCCACCTCTTTTTGTTCCCGATAAAATCTTTTAAGTGAGGTAAAACGGGCTCCCAGACTGATGATCTCCACACCTCCCCACTATAGGTAAGGAGTTGGCAGCCTCCAGGCAGATTTCTTGGAACTGCACAAGCCACAGGAAGATAAGGCTGCTGGTCTCAGAGACATTCATCCACTGCCAACTTCTCTTCTCTTTTTAAAGGGCAGCTCATTCTCAAGGTGCCAGAACAGGCGAGCTGAGTGAAGACGCTCCAGATGCTGCATGATCAGGAATAGTGTTGAAGGGCTGAACAAATCCGTTACTTGAAAAGGGAAAATGATTTTCACCATCTCAAATCTGCCACTTATTTGAGGCGTTTATAGCTTCGGAGCTATTTGAGGTTCTCTCGCTTTGTTTTTTGGCTGGGTCGGATTTTGCTGATTTCTTTCAGGACATGCATGCCAGTTGCCACTTGGTTTCCTTGACTATCTTTTCCTACCAAGAGGACCATTCTGTTTCCTCCTTCTGCTGATCCCCGAGGTTTTCTGAGGAGGCTGTGGAAGGCAACTGTTTCTATTTCCCCCGCCTCTGAGACCTCTCCTCCTCTGCTTGGTAGTTAAGACTGTCCATCATGTAGCCCCGCCTTGGGGGTGGGTCTATGACTCAGTCAGACCAACAGGAACCCCCTATTCATTTCTTTCTAGGGTGGAACAGATGACCTAATGGCCGGCTATAGCATTTCTATTTGGAGGACCTGACTTGGATACTGGAAAAGTCACGATTCCATCCTTTTTAGAGAACAGTGCTAAAGCTGGTATGTATAAGTGTGGGGGTCATTGTGATACCTTGTGAAGGCACTCTGTTGCCAAATGATGCCAACAGAAGGCAAGCTGAGACACAGACAAAAAACAAAAACAAAACCAAAACCAGATTCTCTTCAATCCCTTGATCCATCCTTACCTGAAACCAACATCCTCCCTGGCTTCTCCAGTACAATGAACCAAGACATTCCCTTTTTCACTTAAGGGAGTATCAGTTGGATTGCTATTGCTTGCAACCAAAGGGATTCTAACTATACCAGACACAAAGGAGATCCAGTCAGAGTAGGACCAGGATGAGCACCAAGTGTTGCCTCACCTATGTGCTGGGCACAGGTGTCGCAATATTCTGCATACAAGGACTCAAAGCAGTGGCAGCAGTAGGGCCTTCCCTCCTTCATGATGTAGCGCTGGCCACCCAGCACCGTCTCACACTCGAAGCAGCAGAAGTGTTTCATGTGCCAGTGTCGCCCCTCGGCTTCTGTGCATTCATCTGCAAAGATGATCTGCAGACGGAGAGGCCGAAAGGTCAGTGGATAAGAAACAGCCATGAGAATACACTGTGAAGGAGGAAAGCTATGAGGGCCCCAGACTAAAACGGTAGGAAAACTGGTCCCACCCGCACATTATTAAACAGAAGTAGATACGTATATATTTACTCTATACCTATATCAGTTTCCACATGTGGATTTTCCTAAAGCACATTTAAACAGTTTCTGACCTGGCCAGTGATTAATTTAACCACAGTGTATTCAGACAAAGAATGGTCTACCGAAAAGAATATAGAGCAGGACTAACAGCTGGCAGCTCATGGACATTTTGGCCATTATCTGTTTAATTTGGATTATATATGGTATTTTTTGAAAATGAGAAATGTCATATAAACACCTGGGATCCCGGGTGTTTTTTGAAAATACAGTATTTGGCAACGTGTGCTATACATTCCTGCATGGCGACAATAAAAGGGGTTGTTGCTTTCAGATGAGTGATGAGTTCTGCAGTTTGTCATATTTTTCACCACTTGCTGTTCCCTTAAAATGAGTCACCTTTATTTACGGTAACCGCCTAACCCTCAGAGGTATTTCTCTTTTGACCCATGAGACAGACTTGTTTTCAATTTCAAAGCACAGATTTAAGAACGTACTACAAACTGCAGTAATCAAGGCAGAAATAATCTCAGACATTTATGGCCAAATGACGATTGACAAGGGTGACAAGGACATTCAATGGAGGAAAGAACAGTCTTTTCAATAAACCTGCCTGGTACAACTGAATAACTGCATGCAAAAGAATAAACTGAACCCCTACCTCACACCATATATAAAAGTTAACTCAAAGGGGATCAAAGACCTAAATGTAAAAGCAAAAATATTATAAAATGTCTAGGAGAAAAGTAAAGATGTAAATTTTCAAAACCTCTTGTTTCCAGTTAGGCAATGGTTTCTTAGCTACGACACTAAAAGCATAAGCAACAAACGAGACATCGGAAGCTGGATTTCATTGAAATCAAAACTTACATGCTTCAAAGGACATCATTAAGAAAGTGAAAATATAACTACAGGATGGGAGAAAATACTTGCAAATCACAGATCTAAGTGACTAGACTCCAAAATATATAAACAAGTTTCACAAGGACACAATAAAGAAAATCACCCAACTGAAAAAATATGCAAAAGACTTAATGAGACATTACTCTCCAAAAGAAGATATGCAAATAGCCAACAAACACATGGAAAAAAAGATAAACATTCTAAACCATTAAGAAAAATCCAATCAAAACCACCATGTGATGTTATTTCATACCCACTAAGGTGACTATATGGCTTCCCTGGTGGCTCAGAGAATAAAGAATCGGCTTCCATGTGGGAAACCGGGTTCAATCCCTGGGTTAGGAAGATCCTCTGGAGGAGGGCATGGCAACCCACTCCAGTATGCTTGCCTGGAGAATCCCATGGACAGAGGAGCCTGGTGAGCTACAGTTCATGGAGTCCCAAAGAGTTGGACACGACTGAACGACTAAGCACAGCATAGCACAGGTGACTATAATTTAAAAGACAGACAGTAATAACTACTGAGGGGAATGTGAGAAATTGGAATTCTCATTCGTTGATAGCTGCAAATGTAAAATGGTGTAGCTGCTCTGGAAGACAGTTTAGATCCCCTCAAAAAGTTAAACATAGAACTACCATATGGCCCGGCAATTCCACTCCTGGATATAAACTCAAGAGGACAGAAAATATATGCCTGCAAAAAAAATCTGTATATGAATGTCCACAGCAGCTTTGTTTAAAACAGTCAAAAAGTGGAAACAACTTAAGTGCCCACCAATTAATAAATGGCTAAACAAAATGTGATATATACAGTTGCTTATTATTCAGTCATAAAAAGGAAGGTACTGATACACGCTGTAACTTAGGTTAACCACAAAAACATCATGCTAAGTGAATGAAGCCATGCACGGAAGGTCATATGTTGCATTAATCCACTTATACAAAATGTCCAGAATATGCAAATTCATGGAGAGACTAGATGAATGGTTGTCAGGGCTGGGGACGGGGGGAGAAAGGGGAGTGGCTGCTGATGCATCTGGGGTTTCTTTTTAGATGATAAAAATGA
Source organism: Bubalus kerabau (assembly GCF_029407905.1). Classification (NCBI taxonomy): domain Eukaryota; kingdom Metazoa; phylum Chordata; class Mammalia; order Artiodactyla; family Bovidae; genus Bubalus; species Bubalus kerabau. Next base: position 39,006,821 of record NC_073643.1, on the reverse strand, counting down.
CCTGGAATTAGGCAGTAGTAATGGTTGTCCAACTTTGTGAATATACTAAAAACCACTGAATTGCACACCTTCAAAGGGTATATCTTATGCTGTATGAATTAGACCTCAATAAGCAAAAATTTCAAAGTCCTTTAACATCCTACTTCATTTCCTATTAGATAAAGTATTACGAGCACTCGCTTCCAGATGGGGCAACTGAGGCAGGCAGGGAAAGCTGCTGCCTAGAATCACAAACTTGGACCAACTACCTGCTCAGAGCGTCTCTTATGAACACCAGTAGAAGCATGAGAATCCGTATTAGTTAAGACCGATAGATTTCCTCCTAGAAGAGTGAGTCTCTGATGGGCAGTTTGTAAGGAAGAAATGCCACGTACCGGTGGACTCTGGGTGACAAAGTGGAGGGTCGTTTACAGGGTCCCACATAGCCTTACAGGGTCAAGAAAGAACCAAAAGTATATTTTGCACAGGAAGAACCCCCTGCCCAAGACCTTTTCCCCAAATTATTCCTGTAAAATCGGTCAAGCTTAGAACATTTTCCTTTCTGCTCCCAACTTTTATACTAACCCAGGTTTTCTACCTTTCAGCTCTCAGACCACTCCTGGGTGTACTTCGGCTGGGAGGAAAGACGAGGTATGAACCTTGGGTCCAGTCTGCTCTCTGACCTGGGTGAGTGTATGGGGCAGAAGAATCCTAATGGAGCAGCCATCTGCCCTGGAATCCTCATCAGGACTTTCACAGATTATGGGAGAATCACATCACGCTACTCATTTTCTTCTCTTCTCATCCTAATCCGTCACATCAAATCTCAGGAAACCCAAGATTTTAAGATATTCAGAAATGACACATTATTACTAATGGTGATTGCTCCCTTGGATTTGGGCTGAAATTGAAAGCTCCACAACAATCCCTCCCCCTCCCCCTTTTTTTTAAGAGTTCTGAAATGACCTAGTGCCCTAGAAACTGTTTTCCTATGAGACTGTCAAATTCAGCAAAGCAGGTCACAGTCCTGGACATTCTAGCAAACAGGGATGGGGCCAGACCCGCTCTCAAAAGAGTTAATAGGAGAGGCTGGAGAGGCCTACAGTTTTCCTCCATGCAGGAATCACACGGCAACGTGCTGGCTATGGTGAAACCCGGGGGGACAGTGGGGCTGCGTGCCCCAGGGAGCGGAGCCAGCTCTGACCTCGTCGCAGGCCGCGCAGCGCGGCTTCAGGCACTCTGCGTGGTGCCTGCCACAGTAGATCTTCCCATCCTGGTAAAAGTAGATCAAATCCACCAGGAGCTCGTTGCAGACGGTGCAGATAAAGCAGGGTGGGTGCCAGCTGACACCGTGGCCGGCACGTGATGCAAACACAGCGATGTCCCCGCCATTGATCTGGCCTCCACACTGCGAGGTGAACAGAAACAGGTCAGTACGAGGAACAGCAGCCCCCAGCTCTCAGCGCCATGAGGAAAAGATACACAACCGCCAGCATCCTTAGCTCGTTACTGAGCACTTACTTTCAAACGAGTTATTGTGCTACCTGCTATAAACACGTGGCAGGCTGGTTTCTCTTGCCCCTCTACCCCCACCATCCCTTCCTAGGGCCTACAATTAAGATGAAGATCATTGTCACTGAGAAAATAAAGAATCACAGAGGTGGGAGAGAAAGGCAAAGTCTGTCAGTGCAGTGACACAGAAGAGCTCTGCTGACAGGAAGCAAACTGAGCGGAGGTCTCATTATCTCTGAGACATTGCAAATTCCCTGCCGGAGGCCCAGCCACGTCAAACGCCTGCAGCAAGAGTGTGGCGTGGGGGAGCGAGAAGGAAGCCTGCAGGGACTCGGGGAGCTGGTGGGGCCTACACTTAGGGTGGCAGGGGAGTGGGTTCATAAAAACATGCCCACCTTTTACCATCTAGGTTTCTCTAGAAGCCTCTCAGGCATGCTTCTGGCCTGCTTCCTCTGATATCTTTGTACACAGTCCCAAATGAAAAGGTATTACTCATAAGGCCAGACTACGGCAAGGACTTCTTTTTTCTCCCTTTCCTATCTTCTCACTCATTTCCATAGTTCCTTCCCCTGCTCAGAAAGGAGCAAGGTAAAATCCATGATAACCCATGCTTACAGTTGGGCTTAAGATAAAATGAATCGAGTCCGAGGGTCTTGGAGGGAACAATAAAGTGTGAGGCAACAGGTCTGGGGGAGGCTTTCTGCTGATCATGGTATTGGGCTGAGAGTCCAGCCCGACCTGAGAGGCTGACTCTGGGGGCAACGTCTGAAGAGCAGAAAGGCCACCCCTAGACCTTTCCCACACACTGCCATCAAAAGCACTGAGATGCTTCATAGAAAATGAAGTCCAGGTCTCATGGAGTAGTCTCTGGGAGCTGATTCTTGCAAGTGACCAGACATAAGAAAGACATTACATTACAGAAAGTGATACCCCTGCCTTGTGGGGCAACGTTAGTAGAGCTGAGGTATGCGTATTGTCAGAAGATAAACCAGGGGGCACATTAAAGCTTTCCAGTTTATTTGCTCCAACACTGATTTGAATTGGGTAGCAAGCATCAAACTGAAGGTGGCTGGGATAGAAACCCAGGGAGAGAGTTTTATAGAGAAGTCATGGAAGTAAAAGCAAGGAAAGTATTTCAGTGACTATAGAGATTAAGTGGGCCCCTTATTTGGGAAAGCCCGGCTGGCTGCTTGCAACTGGTTGTCCTTCAGTGTCATTTTCTCAGATTCCGGTACCCTGACTGGTTCAGGTTTTGGTCTGCTGATACAGGCTACCAAGGCAATAGAGCCACCCCAGTCTAATGGCCTCCTTGTTTAATTACCGTAACAATACAGAATCCCATTTCACCCTCACCATGATTCTACGACCTAGGTATTCAATACCCCCATTTTGGAGATGACGAAACTGTTAGGAAAAGTCATAGGGTCAAGGTCGCCTGGCAGAATCATGTGTCAGACGTACATCTTTCTGTCTCCACGCTGCCATCACTATTCTGTGTCACTCTCGACATCTGCCTGTGAAATGCCCAGCTTCCCTTTTGCTTCAGGGGAGCCCTTCTGGGCTGGTCAAGAAGAACCCACCCAAGCGTAGTAGAGGCTCTGAATGGAGCACACAGAACCTCACATCCTAAACTCTGACCACCTGCATCTCAGGGGTGGGTGTCAAGGATGAGGACCCCCGTTGTCAATTCCGGTGCTTTGGCTCCCCTGTTAAGTAGCATCTGCATTTCATTCACTGAGCCTTCCAAACTTCTCTCTCTGAAATCCCTCCCCAAAAGGGCCCCCCAATAAATGGCATCCCCTCTGCTCACGCAGTATGTTGCCTTTTCTTCACCAGTTAAGGTCATGTATCCTCTTGCAATCTGTGCCTGAATGGGTCCCTGAAGTGCTTAAGGAGTTAGATGGGGCCACTCTTTGAGCAGCAGGGCTAAGAAAAGTGCTCAGTACATGACCATCCGCTCCCGAAGGCTTTTGGAGGTCAAGAGGTCGGGGAGGGTGAACCCAGGCAGGCCTGATTCCCACCCTGTTTTCTTAGAAACCCTTCTCCACCATGCCCCGAGCACTCTATAGGAGACTAGAAGAAAAAACAAATCCAAACTCTCAACTCAGTGAGGTCTGAGAAAGAATGTGGGAGGTCCATGCACTTTGCTAAAGAATCCTCAGACCCAAGGAGATGACCATTTACCACCTCTTTAAAGGGCACTGGTCCTAGGATGATCCTGGGAAAGACAGTGGCCGTGGTCCAGGCAAACTCCACTTTCTAAAGCACTCATTTTAAAATATAATTCCATCATGTCCTTTCTCTGCTCAAATCCCTCCAGTGGCCCTCTCTCTCCTTCCAGTGTTTGACACAGCTCTCCATGAAACTGGACTTGACCGGCACATTCTCTTCCTTTGCCCCTCCTGCCCTGCCACAACGGCCAACCTGCCATTCCTGGGCCATAAGAGAAACGCTCCTGCCACAGCATCTTTGAGCGTGCTGTTTCCTCACACCCCCCTTCCCCTGCCATCACATGACTCACTCCCTCAGTTCCTGACTGTCTCTGTGGAGCCTTCCCAGCCACTTCCCTGAAAACTACAGCCACCTCACACTCCCAGCATTAACTCTCTTCCCCACTGCATTTTTTTTCTCTTATTTATTGACATTATTGTCTGACTTCTCTCCTAGGACAGAACTCCTTCCAAGGGCAAGACCAAGCTTTCAAACCTTTTGCTCACAGCTGTATCTCCCAGGCCTATCAAATAGGTTCTCAGGAAAATAAATGCTGAATGAATGAATCAGGGAAAGGATGCCTGAGTGACCTCCCGGGCACGCCCCAGACCATGCGCTCACCTGTTCACAGATGGCTCCCGTCATGGTGACCGGGAAGGGCCTCACATTGCCACGGCCCAGGTTTTCACGCTTCCTCTGGTTGCTGAAGAGCTTCAGCTCCCTCTTCTCTTCCTCGTCCAGGGAGTTGCAGTAGCGAACCTGGATAGACACACAGGAAGGTTGGGGGTGGTGGGGTGGTCATCTTTTGCTCCTGAGGATTCCTGAAGCCCTGGCCTCAGACGTTTTTCTTATTAAACACATGTGCACTCTCAGGTGTCCTGGTGGGCACCTGAATACCACCAGGCTCGGGGCTATTTAGGTGAGTGTCTACCGGAGATTGCTGACCATCAAAAGAGCTTCCTAGGGGCTCAAAACTCTGGAGCACAAGTCTCAGGCAGGCCAGTGGCTGGTCCCTGTTTCTCATGCTCACTGCCCCTCTCTGCTCACCACACTGAGAGCCACGTCATTGGGAAAGCTTTGCTGCTAGTCAACATCTGGGACTTCCTTCTTCTACAAAGTGATGTAGATCTTCAAACTGATCATCACACTCTCACTCTCAGATGGTAAAGCATCTACCTGGAATGCAGGAGACCTGGGTTCGATCCCTGGGTTGGGAAGATCCCCTGGAGAAGGAAATGGCAACCCACTCCAGTACTCCTGCCTGGAAAATCCCATGGATGGAGGAATCTTGTAGGGTACAGTCCATGGGGTCGCAAAGAGTCTGCCAGGACTGAGCAACTTCACTTTCACTTTCACTCTCACCTCCATGGGCCCAAGGAAATGATCCCTGACACCAAAGGATGGCTGCAGGCCAACGAGCCAGAATTGTGGTCAACACGCTCATGGCGTCTGTTTCCCAAAATGAGATGGGAACCAAGGCGTGAGAAAGAGAATTTGGTTCAGAGCTCTCTGTGTTCTCTCAGGAAGTACTTGCGTGTTTCTCTGTGTGTAGGAGGGAGAGGGCTGCTCACCGGGCTTTGGTTAACAACTTGCATAAGAGAGTTTCCTTCTCGTTCAACACAGAAACTCACAAAAATTAAGGGACGGACATTAAAGATACTCAAATCTGCTATTTCCCATTCTCTCTTTTATTTATGCACACCTTGGGGATTTTGCTGTAATCTTGAACTACTATTTACTTAATACTGTTTTAAAAACTAACTCATTTCTTTTTTTACTTGAATACATTTACTTGAAAAGAAAGTATATTATGACTATAAATAGAAAAGCAATATCACTTGTGAAAAAATAGGGCAGTCATAAAACTAAATACAAGAGTGAAAACAAAACCATACTGTTGGCTTCTAGCTGGTTACTTTTGCTTGTAGTAGATTCTAAAATGGAAGTTCTCAATGCTGTTACTTAAAAATGGAGATCAGTAGGAGTTGGAGAGGTGTGAGACACCAGCCCATCCAAACTGAAATTTCCCCCGTGATCACTCAGCCACAAGGAATGAAATACAGTTAAAAAAGGGAGAGCGTCTCTCATTATGTGGTTCAGTATTATTTACTGCCATGTCCTTGTACCACCCAAAGTCATGGATCTAGACATCTTCGGACGCATGGATCTAATCCCACCCTCTGTCTTACTTCAGAATAATCTGGACATCAGGAACATTAACTGAATTGCCTGGATGATTTGTCCTACAGATGGTCAAAGGGCAACCTTTGAACTAGGACTAGTTTGAAAAACAATGCAGCTGTATGCATCAAAACTGTCTAACCTATATGAAAAAGGGCATGATCAACTATTTACTTTAGAATTACCCTTTGTCCTTTAAGAGGCCACGTCGAATGGACAAATCTGTCCATTGGGTCACGTGTAAGCAATTTTCACCAGTAGGAAGAAAACATTTGAAGGGACTATTTTCATGAAATCACAGTCAACCATAAACAGAAATAACAATGAAAAAACAGAAAGGAGCAGGTAAGAGCAGACCACGTTCCTCTATCAAGTAAAAAAAAAAAAAAATGTGAAAAAAAGAGTCTTCATGTGGAGAATGTACTGCCATGATCTGAATAACCCAGAGAATACGATTACGCCACTGACAATTTATGGACATGCTTTGAAACACAGGCACACCCCTCCTGCTTGTGAAAACTGGCATTTTCACTTTCAAATTAGTTACCTGGGCACCAGGTTACAATGCTTGCTTTCCTCTTTAAAGGAGAAAGCATTGTTTAAATGTTTCATGAAGTCTGAAATAAACAACAGGAAGGGGAATTGTGACTCCCTTTCTAGGGAGTTGCTTCCGTTTTTAAGCTTTTGCTCTGCTTATTCAAATTAATTTTTGAGGCTCCTGGTTTATTCCTTTTATTCAAATGTGGGAAGATAAAGACTAAAAAACCACATACTTATTTCCTCAGGGACTGAGCTCGTGGGTGGGGGCAGCTGGTAAAAAGCTGGGTCCAGCTCTCTAAAGGAGTTTTAAATTTCTCCTTTTACCTTGAAATTATGGCTTTCTTTAAAACACAATTAGAGTTAAGTAGACAACTAGATTCTATAGGATCACTACTTTTAAAAATCAGATACTTGAACATTAATTTCTAGTTTGCAAACCTAAACCTCCCAAGCATGATGACTTTTTAAAAACACATACACAAATTTCCTTTTAGGATCAAATTTGACTTCAAAGATGATAAATGCCTGCTTAGAGCGCCCTTGTCTGGGTTCAGAAAAAAAGACAATCTGCAAGTCATACTTTAAGGAGTAAAAAGGATAACCTTGGCAAGCTGGATTGGAAATAACAAAAACACAGATGTTCACAGCTGCAAATCTGGACACGTAACGTCTACAGCAGTGTAACATGGAAAACCTCCACACTCATTTACTAAGAAAAGATGCTGAAAATCTAAGCGAGTCACAAAGTTTGTGCTGGGCTTGCACTGCCCAGGGAATCTCATTCATCTAACATGCTCAGGCAACTGGCATCGCCTACTCTCCAACTAAGAAAACCTGGACTTGAACTTTTCAAGTTCAGTGCTCTCTGCCCCCAGTAGCTAGTATAGTTCCAGGCACAGAGGCAAATCAACCCCACAGTAAGATTCTGCTTTTCAGTAACCCTCTCCAGAAGACGTCTGACAGCTTCTTTTACCTCGAATTAAGGAAACTAAAATCTAAAATAAATTGCCCGAGTTTTTCCTCGGGGATCTCACTGACCGCAGCACTCTGATGACGAAAAAGTTAACACTTCGCTGAAAGTTCTAAGCAAAGGCTTCTGAAGGCCCCTCTAGCCCCTCACCTCATTGTCATGCGGTGGCAGCTGGTGTAATAGTTGCTTGATTCGAAGTTTCTCTCCAGGACTGTTGACATAGGGGACTTTCTCTTCTGGCAGACAGCTGTAGTACTGGTGAACCTGAAGGGTGGGAAAGCACATGGTCACTCACCCATTCCTCAAACCACCTGCCCATTCCCACATCCTGGGGAGACGGTTCCCACAGCAAGACTCAATTTGCTTCCCACTGTCTCCACCCTTCGTGAAACTCCACAGCCTAGGAGTTTCTCGTTGCAAGCAGAGACATTTATCCTTGAAGAAAGAGTCCCATGTCTTGGGGCTTTTCCTCTCTTCGTAAGGGAGAAACAAACCCGTCAAACTTTCCTAGAAAAAGAGATTTAGGCAAACACGCTGATGACCCCAGGGACCAGGGCTTTCTCAGCAGGCTCCCCTGAGAGCTGACTTTACCATTTTCTCTGTGTGTCTCCGGCATGTAACCTGCCCTCCCAGCCAAAAGGATGTGTCAGTGCCTGTCTCGGCGCTGGAGTCTTTGGCACTTGGAGGACTCTTCGGTCCCTCAGCCTCCACCTACACTAAAAACCCTCTAGGTTTTCAGCTTTTCCTGAGGACAGGCCAGAAGATCAGGTCTGTTAAAAAGTCACTGAATTTGGGATACAGAACGTGTAATTAAAGATCATCATCAACATTTTTTTTTTTTTACTACATGTTAGAATGCTCCTGTTTACAGCTGTTAGGATATATTCTTTCAGTCTCTGAGGCTCATTCAACCCTAACGACGACTTGGGAAAGCACTAAACATCTAATTTTGCCTGAAAAAGAAAACAGACATTCTACCATCCAGTTGCATGCAAGCTAGGAGAAAAAACTGGCCAAAACAGAAGGTATGCTTTATACAGGCGAGATTAAAAAAAAAAATTACCACAAGCTCAGATGATATCATGGAAAATACTTTTCAACTATCTCTAAGCATTATGACCAGCTCTTGTGAAACAAGGCATTCATTCAACAAAACAGAGAAGACAGAAAACATGAGGCCCTAAATTCACTGTATTTGTTACGCTCCTCAACCATGGTCACATTCCCTGGAGTTTAGGGAGCCTTGGATATGACTATATGTTTTGGGAATGCTGGGGTGAGGAGTTATGAAAGCTGTCTACTTTGATGTCCAGAAATGAAATCGTAAGTGTTAGAAGAGAGAGGAAGAAGGCTTTATGATGACAAAGCCTTAAACAAAATGTGAAAGTCATTCTTATTTTTGTAACAAATGATCGTAACCATTCACCATCATGTGCATAGCAGCCTCTTAATCAAATCCCAAAGGCAAACATAAACAGATTTCTTGTCCTAGACTAGCTGACTTTTGGAACCCAGGGCCTTGCAACCCCTCCCTATAGACACTGGTAGGGAGCCAGGGCCTGGAATTCAGGTTTTGAAGGCAGCCCACAGATTACCAGCACTCTCTGAGAAGACATGTGAGCCCAGATCATGAGTTAGCTTGGAATTAGAAGCTGGCAATGAGCCCATCACAGACTGGCACAGCATTGTGTGCGCAGAAGAACTGCAGCCCACATGCTCACCTGCAAGGGCCACAGATAAATAAGCAGTTATACTGGGGAATGGGTTTTGCCTCCCAGGTCAAAAAATGACGGGTGGAAAGGCCTTGTGGCATCATCACTTTGTCATTCTCACAACTCCCATGATAGTTACAGACCATTAGGGGTAAATACTAATATAACATGAATCACTGTATGGATAAGCAATGAAGTCCTACTGGATAGCACAGGGAAATACATCCTGTGATAAACTGTCATCAAAAAGAATACGGAAAGAATGTATACATATATAGAACTGAAGGAAGACCAGTTTTACACAACACCATGTATCAACTATACTTCAATAAAAAAAACTTTTTCTAATGCATCATACTGTGGATGCATAATCATGAAGAGTCTAATGTGAGCTCCACTGACCTTCCTGGCAATCATCCCTTATCACTCACACAGCCCTGTCTCCACTGCCCAGAGCCGTCATCTTCTGAACTGGTGCCTTGAATAAGCCCTGTCCGCTACTGTCCAAGGCTGACCCAGGCTGGAGTCTTCCCTGTATCTTCTTCAGCCATGGCCAAGTAGATCTGAACCCTGCAGTCCTGGCTCTGTCCTTACCCATTCCCATGTTTCTGAGGTTAAAACCTCTCAGAATCCTTATCACATGATTGTGGCAATTAAATGGGAGTGGAGACAAAGTATTTAGCCAGCAATAACAATAAATAATAAGAATACACAGCAGTAAGTATATCATCCAGCCTGGTATGCTTCAAATGGGACAATCCAGATTTTCGTGGCCTCCCTTCCATTTTAAGAGGTAGGCTACACCGCTGGCTTGTAGAGTGAGACCAAATCTGTGAAGCTCCCACTTGCAATGGGTCTAAGAAAGAAGGTTGCGAGGAATAAAATGCTATTTAAGCTAGTTTGGTTTCAGGGGGAAGAAAGCTAACTTATTAAAAAGATGTAGTGTTTTCTCAAAAACCCTATGAGGAAATGGAAACTTCCAATGGAAAATGACTGGAAAGGGATTTCCCATCTCTCTAAGGCTGGTGTTTTTTGCTCCATTCTTTCCTCTCAGCAGATCCCCCACACGACTGGGAGTTGACACAACCTCAGCTCAGGAGTCCACCCTAGACTGACGAGTCTTGCTCAATTCCAGTTCCTTACGGAAGGCTCTTGGGTGAGAACCACACCTGCAGGCTGGATTGGAGAAGTTTCAGGCTGTTTTAAGCGCTGCGTGCATGCTAAGTCGCCTCAGTTGTGTCCGACTCTTTGTGACTCCATGGACTGTAGCCCACCAGGCTCCTCTGTCCATGAATTCTCCAGGCAAGAATACTGGAGTGGGTTGCCATGCCCTCCTCCAGGGGATCTTCCTGACCCAGGGACTGAGCCTGGGTCTCTTATATTTTCTGCAATTTGCAGGAGGGTTCTTTACCTACCAGAGCGCCACCTACTGGAGGATAAAAGAGTCCCAACACATGATTGGGCTAAGGGGGAGGAAGTGATGGAGAGCTCTAGAGATATTTAGGTGGTAAATAAATACTTTAGTCCTCGGAGGTCCACCCTAAAGACTGAATTCTTAGGTCTGCAGAGGCAGTGACTCTTTTGGAACATCCTTCCTGGCTGGACATCTTGTGTTGCCTTTTATAATTTAAGTCTACTGATCACCACCACTGAAATGTATCTTTTCTATCAGTATTCCAGCAATTCCTTGAATACAAAGTGTTTTAAAATAATTTCTCTGAAGGCTAGCAATAATTTGGTGGATGACTTCAAACAATAGTTGGAGGAAGACTTAAAAGCTTCAACTCTTTGCCACCCCCTCTACCCCACGGACTGTAACCCACCAGGCTCCTCTGTCCATAGGATTCTTCAGACAAAAATAAAAGAGCTTATCTAGTAAGATGCTCCATTATTAAACCAAAGCAGCTAACAACCTACCAAATCACTCCCATATTACACGGTAGGTAATCTGGCTTGCTCTGAGGGAGGAGAGTGAGTCGGTGCTTCACCACTTTCAAGGCTCTTCAAAGCCTGTTCAAGTCCAGAAGGAAAAATAATCATTTTGTGCTGCCTTCTGCATCTCTGCCTGGTGTTTAGGAGCTGGACTCTGCAAGCTCTTCACTGAGTAAAGGGAATTAGTGGACAGATGGGAAGGAGGGAGGAATGGCTTCCTTTCCCCATCTGTCTCTGGCTGAACATGGAAATGCTACATGCATGGAAATGCTCTGGCATCTTCCATAATAAAACTACTGTATAGCTCAAAACAAACACCAATCATACCAATGGGAAGGGGAAAATATTTAATATACTTTCTGGCACTACAAAAATTAAATTTGGCACCACCCCTGAAAACCCTGCAGATTGCTCATTTTAGCCCAAACATGTTTCTCTTGTTAATTTTTACAAGTAAATAATCAAATCCAATAGAATTTTGTCAACGATGATCACTAGGTTGATGATGTGATTTTTCCTCCTGTGCATACTCAGTGTATTTCTCCAAAAGCAGCTCTGTGGCATGTGCTTGGGACTTCACTCCGGTTACAGATCCTCAGGCAGAGGTGCCCTATGACTGTGACCTGGGTGTAGCCATACGAGGTACATTTCCTCCAAACAAAAGCATGCTGAACACAATACACTGGTTTAGGAAAACGAAATAGCTGAAGGCCTTTATTTAAACATGTTACTCTCAACAGTGAGGTTTGGCAATAACTTCAGTCTGTGTCAAGATGGATTGTCAGAGCTTTAGTCGGTGTGTGCAGATAAAGTCGATGAAGCAAGACCTCGCCCAGTTGGGAAGACTGGGTTTTTCAGAAGGAACTGCACATTTGATAGCATTTCTGCTGGAGCAGAGATGGAAGCCAAAAAGTCAGTGGCTACTCGTTGGAGAGAAAAGTGCTTTCCACAGGAACAGTGGTTCTCAAATTGTAGCTTCCACCACAACCACATGGAAGGCTTGTGAAAATACGCATCTCTAATCCAGAGGACCCGGGAGTTTGGGGTGATCATTTGCATTTCTAACCACCTCTCTGGGGATGCCCCTGCTATTGGTTCAGGGAGCCTATTTTAAGAATTTTAGAGTTACTCATGTGCTTTCCCTCAACAGCTAACCCATGAGATTACCAGATATCCCAGGAGACCCAGAGGAGGCAAATGAAGTTATATGCTCTCACTCAATTTTGTAGGTGTCTCCCTCTCTATGGCACTTAAAAATGAGTTCACCAGCTCTGGCAAGAAAGAGGAATTTTAAAGGCAAAGTGCTCAAAGTTTGAGGTGGTATATTTCCATATCAAAAGCATCCCTTTTTCTTAGAGTGAGATCCCAACAAGAAGTCAGAATTTGGGGGTTGATTGGAAAATCAATTGTCCTTCACTGTCTCAATAAAGGAACGGATCAAACAATGTATTTTTTAATTGAGTGGCTCTTATGCCCCAAAGTATTTTTATATGTGAACCTTCTCCACATCCATTTTCTATTCTTCCTTAATTAGAATACCATTATTTTACTTACAGCATCAATATACTCAGCTCAGAAAAACAATTCTATACCTCTGAAGGAACAACATGTGGCCATGTGAATAAATTCTGGCCCATGACACGTAAGGATGTGACTTCTGGGACAGCTCTTTTAAAGGAGGTAAAGTAGTTGACAAAGGCCCCTTTTGCCCATTTCCCCTTCTTCCGGTTTTCTGGCTGGAACGTACAAATGATGGCTGGGGGCTCAGCAGCCATCTTGCACCATGAAGCAACTTTAAGAGTGAAAGTTTCTGAATAAACCACAGAGCCATCATACACCATCACTGGGTTGCCTGTTACTGAACTTCTCCAACCAATGAGAGAAATAAACTAGATCTTTATTTAGATTTCAGTTTGGAAGTAAGTGTAATTCCCAAATGATATAGCAACAATTCTCAAGCATACACATACTACAGAATCATTTGAGGTCCTTATTGAACATTATTCCCATTTTTATCCTTCTGGATCTCACAAAGAACCCAGAAATCTGCATTCTTTTTTTTAAGTTAATTTATTTTTTATTGAAGGATAATTGCTTTACAGAATTTTGCTGTTTTCTGTCAAACCTCAACATAAATCAGCCGTAGGTATACATATATCCCTTCTTTTTGAAACTTAATAAAAATCTCATACTCAACATGGAGAAACACTGCTTTAAGGGGAAAGCAAATGTGACTTTACAAGGTAAAGGTAAAAACTCACAGAGTGTAATCACCAATGTGCGTTGACACATTTGGAAGGTTTTATAAAAGCCCATCTTAACCCAGAGACTGACCAGAAGATTGGGCCTTTATTTCACATTCTCTCTGTCTCACAGTTTGAGAAGCTTGGAACCCTGGTTCATCTACCTCAATCCGGGAAGGCAATATCAACCATATGCCTGAGGTCTCAGAGGCAGGTGCTACAGAGAAGGGAGAGATGCATGTGAACACGGTGGGTTTTATGAAAAGTGCACACGAGTTCCCAAACGGGGACCTGGAGGATAATCAGATAGCATTACAGCTATGAGCATGGGGTGATGGGCTGCTTCTGAGGGCCCGTTTGTTCATTTGGCATCTCCCTTGCCAGAATTTCATTACCCAAGCAATAGGAGAGAAGTGTTGTTAAGTGGCGTCGAAGAGGTAAAATCGTACCAAGTTCGGCTCCTTGCCTTTTCTCCTGGAGATGCACATTATAATTGTAATTGGTTTACTCAGGAAGCAATCCAGGAAATAACAGTCTAAAACCTAATGCCTAAACAATGTATGCATCAGGCTTAAGCTCCCATAGGATTAGGATCAAAAAAATCAAGGCAAAAAAAGCTCATTTGGGATGTTTGCAAAGAAAAAGATTTCAAAGACACCCGCTTTTGTTTTGTTCACACCTGATGCCTGATTCAATAGCAAATCATATCAGATTTACGTTCAAAACATCCCCCAAATCCAGTCACTGTCCCCCCCCCCTTCACAACCAGTCCTGCCTCGACTGAGTGCTCACAAGAATCACTGCCACGGCTGCCTGTGCACCTGGCTTTCACCTTTGTGCCCTTGTAGGTGATTACTCGGTAAGAACAACCTCATCTGAATGTACCCCAGGTCCCACTGCTGTTCTCAAAACCCTTTGTGACTTCCTATCCCGCTCTGATTCAAAGCCACAGTCCTCACGACAGGCTCACGATCTTGCCTCCTGAAGAGGTGGCTGATCCCATCCCTTAATACATTCTTCCTGTTCAGTCCTGCTCACGATGGCCTTCTCACCTCACGGCCCCTGCACTAGCCATTCTCTGCTGGGAACATTCTTCCTCCAGATATTTACAAGACGCTTGTCCTCGCTTCTTCCTGTCTTTGCTCAAAAGTCACCTTATAAGAGAGGTCTTCCCTGACCCAATGAACCAGGGCCCCAACCTCTTACTCTTGAGACCAGTGCTTCTCAACTGGGCCTTACACTGACCCTCAAGGGATATCTGGCAATATCTGAATGTTGTCACAACTGGTGTGTGTGAGTGTGCATGTGTATATTTGTCTCTGTGTGTGTGTGTGTGTGTGTGCTATTTACAGATAGTGGGTCAAGGCCAGGGAAGCCATTAAACCTCCTACAGTGCACAGTGTGGTTTCCAAAATAAAGAATGATCTGGATCAAAATGTCACTAGTGTTGAAAATGATAAACCTTTACCCTGCTTCCCCCCAGAGAAATTTACCAGCTGCTGATACATAATCTACCTGTTCACTATCTCTCTCTTCCCTCTAGAATGTGAATGCCTGGGATTTTATTCACTCTCAGAAGAAGGTGTGGCACACAGTAGGTGCTCAACAAATGTTTGGAGAATCAATGCCTGCTGTGTTCAGATCTCATCTCTGCCTTTCTGGTTTACCAGTGGATGTGAATGGGGCATGCAGCAACAGGATATACAGGCGAGGCTTCAGGATGAATCAGAGCACTTACTTTTTCACCAAATGCAACTGATGGCAAGACGCTAAGAGAAGGCTAACTAAAATGACTTGTCGATGTACTACTTCTTTAAGAGGAGGGCACAAAAGCAACACCCCTTTTGATTTGAAGCCAGAGAATTTCTTTTAAGTTGAGTCAACTCTGTTCAAAGAAACTGAAGACAATAATCACGTTACAATCGAGGCAGGTACTGTGATTCAGAATCAGGTGAGCTGCTCTGAGGCTATGCCTGTCTGCTCTCACATGCTCCTCTCTATCCAACCCTTTCAGTTAACAAAAACTTTATTTAGAATATTAGACTTCAGTGTTTAGTTAGAAAATACTTTCCATTTAGTTTGGAGTGCTATCTGACAGTTACTTATTTTACCCTGTCTTAAAGAAGAGGTGTCAGAAATGGAAGAACTTGGAGTCTTAATACTCTCCCTTGAAGCCGCAATTACATCAAGACCCCCTTATCCCCAGCACGCATGCACTCTGCAGAATGTCCACACATTTGCATACACGCCCTAGGCAAAATTTCCAAACAGCTGCTTACTTTTTTTGGATAACAGTTTTAATACTGCCTTGAGACACGCTCTACACATACGTATGTATAAAACAGCAGCGGAGGTGTTTCCTAGAGTGGCTGGGTGTCTGGACTCTGGAGTCACACGCTTTGGGTCTGAAAAATGTTTTGAACACTTTTCATCGGTGTATTATTAGGCAATTTTTAAAAAATCTCTTATAGACTCAATGTCTCTCTCTGTGAAATGGGAACAATCATATTTACTCTGAAACTGCTGTGAGGCTCAAATGATGCACAGGCATGCAACACTTTAGTGAGTTTGCTATACTATGCTCTGCAGATACACTGTTTTACAGATTGAAGGCTTGTGGCAATCCTGTGACAAGCAAGTCCAGGGGTGCCATGTTTGCAATAGGCTTCTCTCACTCTGTGTCAATGTTCTGGTAATTCTCCCACTATTTCAAACTTTTTCACTGTTATTATACTAGTTATAACAATCTTTGATCAGTGATATTTTTTTCCCAAGAAAGCAAATTGAAAATTTACTAAGTGATAGTATGCTCTTGGGGGAGATGTGATTGGTTACTATTGTAATTGTTTGGGGATACCATGAAATGTGCCCATTTGTCAAACTTAATAAATGCTGCATGTGTTCTGACTGTTTTATTAAACAACAATTCTCCCTTCTCTCTCTTCCTGCTTGGGGTCCCTATTTCCTGAAAGACAACAATAACAATACTGCCATTAGCCCAGTTAATAACCCAACAATGGCCTCTAAGTGTTCAAGTGAAAGAAAGAGTTGCACATCGTTCACCTTAAATCAAAAGCTAGAAATAACTAAGCTTTGTGCAAAAGGTATGTCGAAAGCTGAGACAGCCTGACAGCTAAGCCTCTTGCTCCATATAGGGAAATGGTGAATGTGAAGAAAAAGTTCTTGAAGGAAATTAAAAGTGCTGCTCCAGTGAACACACAAGTGATAAGAAAGCAAAACAGAGTTATTGCTGATATGTTTGAAGTGTCAGTGGTCTGGACAGAAGATCAAACCAGCCACAAGATTCCCTTAAGCCGAAACCTAATCTAGATTGAGGCCCTAACTCTCTTCTAGTCTCTGAAGGCTGAGAGGTGAGAAAGCTGCAGAAGAAAAATTTGAAGCTTTGGTTCATGAGGTTTCAGGAAAGAAGTCTTTTCCATAAATAAAAGTACAAGGTGCTACAGCAAGTTATACAGAAGATCTGGCTAGGATAATGCATGAATATGGCTGCACTAAACACCAGATTTTCAGTGTAGACACAACAGCCATATATTGGAAGAAGATGCCGTCAAGGACTTTCATAGCTGGAGAGGAGAAGTCAATACCTGGATTCAAAGCTTCAAAGGACAGGCTGACTCTCTTGTTAAGGGCTAAAGCAGCTGGTGACCTACACTGAAGCCAATGTCCATTTACCATTCTAAAACCCCAGGGCCCTTAAGAATTACACTGAATCTACTCTGTGTTCTGTAAAGGGAACAATAAAGCCTAGATGACAGCACATCTGTTTACAACACGATTTACTGAATATTTTAAGCCACCGTTGAGACCTACAGCTCAGGAAAAAAAAGATTCCTTTTGAAGTATTCCTGATCACTGACAGTGCAGCTGGTCATCCCAGAGCTCTGATGGAGTTGTTCATCTTGTTTTCATGCCTGCTAGCACAGCATGCATTCTGAAGCCCATAGATCAAGGAGTCATTTTGACTTTCAGCACTTACTATTTAAGGAAAATATTTCTTAAGGGTATAGCTGCCATCAAAAGTGATTCCTCTGATGGATCTGGGCAAAGTCCACTGAAAACCTCTGGAAAGGATTCATCATTTTATATGCCAGTAAGAACATCCATGACTCATGAGGACACAAAATATCAACATTCACAGGAGTTTGGAAGAAGGACCAACCTAGACAGAATATTAAAAAGCAGAGACATTACTTTGCCAACAAAGTTCCGTCTAGTCAAGGCTGTGGTTTTTCCAGTAGTCATGTATGATTGTGAGAGTTGTACTATAAAGAAAGCTGAGCGCCAAAGAATTGATGCTTTTGAACTGTGCTGTTAGAGAAGACTCTTGAGAGTCCCTTGGACTGCAAGGAGATCCAACCAGTCCATCCTAAAGGAAATCAGTCCTGAATACTCATTGGAAGGACTGATGCTGAAGCTAAAGCTCCAATACTTTGGCCACCTGATGCAAAGAACTGACTCACTGAAAAAGACCCTGAAGCTGGGAAAGATTGAAGGCACGAGGAGAAGGGGATGATAGAGAAGAACATGGTTGGATAGCATCACCGACTGAATGGACATGACTTTGAGCAAGCTTTGGGAGTTGGTGATGGACAGGGAATCCTGGCATGCTGCAGTTCATGGGGTTTCAAAGAGTCAGACATGACTGTGCAACTGAACTGAATTCCAACCCTCATGGATGACTTCAAGGGGTTCAGGACTTCAGTGGGGGAAGTAACTGCAGATGTGGTAGGTACAGCAAGAGAACTACACTCAGAAGTGGAGTCTGAAGATGTGACTGAGTTGCTGCAATCTCAGAATAAAACTTTAACAGATAAACCCTTGCTTCTTACAGATGAGCAAAGAAAGTAGCTTTTTGAGATACAATCTACCCCTGTGAAAATGCTAAAGACTGTTGAAATGACAGCAAGGGATTTAGAATATTACATCAACTTAGTTGATAAAACCCTGGTGGGTTTTGAGAAGAATGACTCCAGTTTTGAAAGGAGTTCTACTGTGGGGAAAATGCCATCAAATAGCATTGTCTGTTATAGAGAAATTACTTGTGAAAGGAAGAGTCAACCCATGCTTCATAGCTGTTTCATTTTAAGAAATTGCCCCAGCCACCTCAACTTCAACAGCCACCAACCCAATCAGTCAGCAGCCATAAAATCAAAGCAAGACCCTCCACCAGCAAAAAGATGACAGCTTGCTGAAAGCTCAGATGATGGTTAGCATTTTTAAGCACTAAAGTGTTTTGTAAGTAAGGTATGAACATTTTTAGATATAATGCTGTTCCACAATTAATAGTATAAATACAATTTTTACATGTGCTGAGAAACCACAAAATTAGTGACTTTATTGCAACACTTACTTTCCTGTGGTGGTTTGGAACTGAAACCGGAAATCTCTGAGGCAGGCCAGTAATGCAAGTAGCCAAAAGCCAGGCACACAATGAAGGATCTATACTTCTTAGCTTTGAAGCAATCTAATCCATAAGTCATAAATGTCTGTATTATGGACTAAACTGTGCCTTCCCCCTCTCTGTTCACATGCTGAAACCATAAACCCCAATGTAACTGTATCTGGAGAAAGAGCCTTTCAGGAGGTATTTAGGTTAAAAGAGGTGACAAGATTGGGGCTGTAATCAGAAAAGACTGATATCCATGAAAACTGAGGAAGAGACTCGGAGCACCCATGCACAGAGAAAAGGCCCTGTGAAGACAGAGCAAGAAGGTGGCCAAATGCAAGCCAAGAAAAGTCTCACCAGAAACCAAACCTACTAACACCTTGATCTTGGACATCCAGCATCCCAAACTGTGAAGAAATAAATTTTTGTTGTTTAAGGCACCCAGTTTGTGGTACTCTGTTAAGGCAGCCTGAGCAGACTAATAGTCTACTACATGCAAGGAACTTTGAGGGATTTGTATGGAAAGGATACATATACAAATAAGAAACTACTCCTGGTTGAAGGAGGATATATTTTGTTGAAGTGTAAGACAAATGCGTCCCAGGCGGCACTAGTGGTAAAGAATATGCTTGCCAATGCAGAAAATGCAAGGGAGATGGGTTCAATCCCTGACTTGGAAAGATCCCCTGTAGCACAAAATGAAAACTCATTCCAGCATTTTTTTTCCTGGAAAGTTCCATGGACAGAGCAGCCTTTCAGGGTACAGTTCATGAGGCCACAAAGAGTTGGACATGGCTGAACACATGTGCACACACACGTAAGATAAATAGGCAAATGACTTTAAGGCAAAGTTAAAGTAATGCAAAAGCTATTAGAGGCAGGGAAAAATACTGCAGAGTTAAAAACAACAACAATAAATCCATCCCTAAATCTGGAGCATTTGTCCATTTTCACGATCTAAATAATTTCGCTAGGAGCGGTTCCAGGCTACCAATGTGATGTCACTGGATGAGGGACTGGGAAGAGGTGCACAGTAGCATAAAACTGCACAGTATTCCCACCACACAGATGTAATACATGAAATAACCTCACGAGCACAGATAACAGTCAAGTATGGGAAACCTCACCATGAAGTGATGCAGTTTGAGTATTTATTATCTTTGTTTGTAATATGGTGCAATTATAAGTTTACACAATTAAGTTTGAAGAAGGGCTGAATGGCTTACAAAATTTCTGAAAACTGATCAGTTGCAACTTGTGACACTGCCAAGAGCCCAGCTCCAGTGCATCACTGCTGGAAACTTGTAAGTCTGCTTCTTTGGCAAATTCTCTTAAAAAAAAAAAAGGAAAAGGAAAACAACAGTAGAGACTTGTGAACATAATTAGTCCATTCCCTCCCCCATTCTTAATAAGTACAGATTCACAATGTCATGGAGAACCATTTTGAAAAACGTTTAGAAAATAGCAACAGAAGATATCTTAAGATTAAACTCAACTTTTAAATTGTAGAAAGCAATGCATGACACATGCTGTAATTTCAAAAGAATTCGTTCTCATGTAGACTTCCTTTCACAGGACACTGTTGCACACCCATTTTAAAACACAGGTGATCTCTGTTTGGAATCAGTTCACTGAAGGCAGTTTCATTTCTTCACATTAAAATAATAAGGGTGTGAACCCACAGAGAAGTATGAAAACTAAGGAGCTCATTTACACATTATGAAGTAGGTATTTCTGACTGCCAAGGCTACTGTTAGCCTGAGTTACACTGCTTGCCTCATTAAGTTTCAAATGTATCATGGATATGACTGCAAGGATTTAGTCTTCCCTGTTCTGAGAAACCAAAAGATCACTGAATGTAGCATACTAGCCTGCAGGTTCAAGGTTACATATGTCCATAAAACTCTAAATGTCCTATATCACCCCACTTTAGAGGAACAGGCAGGCAGGAAGGCTTGGTTAGCATGAGCTAGATTATGCCACAGTAATAAACAACACCAAAATATCATTGGCTTTGCACCAATGCTTTGTACCAAGTTCATTTTTAATTAAGAAATTAAATTTTTTTCTTATTGTGGTAAGACATATAAGATTTGCTATTTTAACCATTTTAAAACATACAATTCAGTGGCATTAATTACATTCACAATGTTGTATGTCATCTATTTCCAAAACTATGTCTATGTAGGACTATGTGCTATGCCGTACCATGATCTACTTCCAAAACTTATCATCACAGCAAACCGAAACCTACTAGGCAATAACTCTCCGTTTCTCCCTCCTTCCAGCCCTGGGTAACCTTTGATTGTCTTCCCATCTCTTCACCTAGTCTAGATATTTCATCCAAGTGGAATCATACAATATTTTTGTGTCTGGTTTATTTCATTTAGGTTCATTCATGTGGTAGCATCTATCAGAACTTCACGACATTCTATGACTAAACAATACTCAAAACTGTTTGCCCCTCTGAAGGAAACGATATATCAACAAAATGGAAAGACAATCTACTGGATGAGAGAAAGTATTTGCAAATGATGTGACTGGCAAGGGGTTAATTTCCAAAACAAACTGCCTATGCAACTCTAAAAAGTAACCCAAACCAAAAAGGGGCAGCAGACCTAAACAGACATTTTTCCAAAGACGACATACAGATGGCCAACAGGTACACGAAAAGATGGTCAACACCACCAATTATTACAGAAATGCAAATCAAAACTACAATTAGGTATCAGCTCACATTGGTCAGAATGGTGTCATCAAAGTCTACAACAATAAATGCTGGAGAGGATGTGGAGACAAGGGGATCTTCCTACACTATTGGTGAGAATGTAAATTGGTGTGGCTGCTATGGAGAACAGTATAGAGGTTCCTTTAACAAACTGAAAGTAGAGCTACCATATGATCCACATTAAATATTGTCACTTGCAGCGAAGTGGATAGATCTAAAGAATATTATACTTAGTGAAGTCAGAGAAAGACAGATACTACGTGACATCACATATGTGGAGTCTAAAAAATAACACAAATGAATTTATAAACAAAACAGACTCACAAACGAATTTATAAACAAAACAGACTCACACACATAGAAGACACACTGTGGTTACCAACAGGGAGAGAGAAAGGAAGAGGGACATAAGTATAAAATAAAAATATAAGTTTAGCAGATACAAATGGTCATACATAAAATAGATAAGCAACAAGGGTTTACTGTGTCACATAGGGAGTTATACTATCTTTTAATAACCTACAATGGAATATAAACTGAAAAAATATAAAACTGAATCACTTTGTTGTATACTAGGAACTGATACTATATTGTAAATTAACTATACTTCAGTTAAAACATTTTGTTCATTTTCACCTGTCTGGGAATGACTGTGAAGCATCATGAGTACTGATTTGGGGGTCACAAACAAATTTTGAGAGCGAGGCAAATCGGTAAAAACTGATTCCATGAATAATCAGGACTGACGAGATTACGAGACTATGACCTCTCTGACCTGCTCATGAAAAAGGGGATGAACAGGATTTAAATTTGGGTCTGGTTTCAAAGCTCATTTTCTTTCCACTTCACTCCACCGTCTCCCTAAACCACTCACAGGATTGTAGTCTGCCCTGAGCATTTGCTGACTCCATGCTCAGTGCGGTCACAGTTCCTTCTTCAAGCCTGTGGTTCCTGTTAAAACCTGGAATAATAAACAGACTAGAGAGGCTCCTTCATCATGAAAGCCACAAGAACCAGGTGGGGTTCCAAAGACGGTAGAAATCATCAGTGTTATTTGGTAATGTGTCTGCTTTGAATATTATGTGCATAATGTTATATAGTAAAGGTCATGTGAAATGACTCAGGCTTGACAAACTTTTTTTCTTTGAGATCTACGCAAGAGAAGTTAATATGTCTACATCTATCCCCAACAAAGGCCTGGTGTTCTTGGAAGTGAACGCTCTGTTCCTCAAAGTAAATTTTAAAATTTATTTTATTTTTTAATTTCACGTATTTATTCATTTCGTGGTAAAATACACATAACACAAAATTTACCACGTTAACCATTTTTAAGTGGCATTAAGTACATTTTTGGGCAACCATCACCACCATCTGTTTCTCGAAACTTTCACCTTCACAAACTAAACCTCTGTACCCATTAAGCACTAACTCCCCATCCCCCTTTCCCCAACTGCTGGCAACCATCATTCTCCTTTCTGTTCCCATGAATTTGACTAGAGTTGAGAGTTACTTTTATTACATGTTCTTCGGCAGGAATACTCTGATACTATGGTGAAAATCAGTGGGGGAAAAAATGAGTCAGACAATGTATCTACACTTACATTTAAGTCCTTTTATAAGCAATTTTCCTTCTGTTTTTAATAAAACAATTAAAGGGTGCAGGGGAACCTTTGACCTCAGTCATTAGAATCCATAACAAATGAGAATATCGTAACTGTATGTCCACTGAGAAGGCCCATGAAATAAATCACTACTGATATCCAGGGAAGTAATTTCTCCTGAATTTTAGCCTTAGGGCATTAACTCCGTATTTTATAGATCACAGAATTCCCATCACATAGCACCTCTTCCTAGCACATGACAGTCTTCTGAATGCTCTTGGAGTGGAATGAGAACATTGGAGCAATCAAAGTTAGTTAATAATTGCAAGAGAAGAGAACTCAGTATCAACTAGGCTGAGACTCAAATAAGTAGTTCCAACAGGCACTCTTCAGCATTCTGACATCCCCAATATCTAGCCTAAAACATGTTCATCCACATGCTATCTTAGTCTCTTCCCCCCAAATCAGATACTGAGTAGCCTATGACAGTGCCCAGTTGAAAAGCCACCTTTAGTCTTGAACTTTTTTATGATCATCTCCTTTCCCTCTGCTACCTACAGCATTTATTTTAAAAAAATCTTTTATTGGAGTATAGTTGATTCATAAAATTGTGTTAGAAATGAAAAAAACAACCCATGGATTGGGAGAAAATACTTGCAAATGATCTGACCGACAAGGGATTAGTCTCCAAAAATTACAAACAGCTCATGAGGCTTAACATCATCAAAACAAACAATCTAATCAAAAAAGGAGCAGAACACCTAAATAGACATTTCTCCAAAGAAGACATACAGATGGCCAAGAGGCACATGAAAAGATGTTCAACATCACTAATTATTAAAGTAATGCAAATCAAAACTACAATGAGGTATCACCTCATACCCGTCAAACTGGCTATCATCAAAAAATCTACAATAAATGGTGGAGAGGGTATGGAGAAAAGGGAAAACTCCTACACTGTTGGTGGGAATGTAAATACAGCCACTATGGAGAATAGTATGGAGGCTCCTTAAAAAACTAAAAATAGAGCTACCAAAAGACCCTGCAATCCCACTCCTGGGCATGTATCTGGAGAAAAACATGGTCCGAAAGGATACGTGCACCCCAATGCTCACTGCAGTACTGCTTACAATAGCCGAAGATTCTCAGTGTTATGTGGCAGCCTAGAAGGAAGGTGAATGGATACATGTGTATATTTATGGCTGGGTCCCTTTGCCTGTCTACCTGAAATTATCACAACATTGTTTACCAGCTATACTCTGATAAGATAAAAAGTTAAAAAATATTACTGCTACAAAATTTAAATTTTTGAATAATGTAATAAAAACTTTGATGTGGATGAAAAAACAGAGTTGTGTTAGTTTCTCCTGTATAGCAAAGTGAATCAGTGATTTTGTTGTTGTTTAGTCACTAAGTTGTATCTGACTGTTACCCCATTATATGTATACATATACTCACATTTTTTAAGATTCTTTTCCTATATAGGTCATTAAAGAGTACTGAGTAGAGTTATCTGTGCTATATATATATAGTAGGTCCTCATTAGGTATCTATTTTATATAAAGTAGTGTGTGCATCGGAGAAGGCGATGGCACCCCACTCCAGTACTCTTGCCTGGAAAATCCCATGGACGGAGGAGTCTGGTGGGATGCAGTCCACGGGGTCGCGAAGAGTCGGACACGACTGAGCAACTTCACTTTCGCTTTTCACTTTCATGCATTGGAGAAGGAAAGGGCAACCCACTCCAGTGTTCTTGCCTGGAGAATCCCAGGGACGGGGGAGCCTGGTAGGCTGCCATCTATGGGGTCGCACAGAGCCGGACATGACTGAAGCACCTTAGCATAGCATAGTGTGTGCATGTCTAGCCCAGGTGGCGCTAGTGGTAAAGAACATGCCTGCCAATGCAGGAGACAAAAGAGATATGGGTTTGATCCCTGAGTTGGAAAGATTCCCTGGAGGAGGGCATGGCAACCCACTCCAGTATTCTTGCCTGGAGAATCCCATGGACTGAGGAGCCTGGCGGGCTAGAGTCCGTAGGGTCACACAGAGGCAGATATGACTGAAGCGAGTTAGCATGCACAGTATGTACATGTCAGTCCCAATCTCTCAATTTATCCCTCCTCTCCCCTCCCCCCTCCCCGCCCCCAGCAACCATCAGTTTGTTTTCTACCTCTGTAACTCTATTTCTGTTTTTAGAATAATTTCATTTGTAATATTTTTTAAAGATTCCACACGTAAGCAATATCATATATTTGTCTTTCTCTGACTTCACTCAGCACGAGGATCTCTGATCCATCCATGTTGCACCTACAGTGTTCTGTACTGTTGAAAGTTTTAACTATTCTACTAATAGAGCCTCTAAGCCATTTTGTAAAACAGGAAATGAATGAAAAGAAAAAGGTGTTAATTCTAAACACCCATTTTTTAAGGAAGTAGACTTTGGAAAACAGGGAGTTTGGGGATCAGTTCTTACCTTCATTAATGAAAGAAGCAAAGCTGTAAACAACATAAAATGATCTTAAAATTACTAGTGTAAAATTACTAGTATTCAGCATCTATGCATGATAAAAATTCTCCAGAAAATGGGCACAGAGGGAACATATCTCAACACAATAATGACCATCTATGACAAACCCATAGCTAATATCACCGTCAATGGGTAAAAGCTAGACATTCCATCTAAAATTAGGAATAAGACAAAGATGTACACTCTTGCCACTTATATTCTACATACATATGGAAGTCCTAGCCAAGGCCATCAGAGAAGAAAAAGAAATAAAAGGAATGCAAATTAGGAAGAAATAAAACTGTCACTGTTTGAAGATGACATGACACTATTCATAAGAAATCCTAAAGATGCCACCAGGAAACTGCTAGAGTGCATCGGTGAATTTGGTAAACATGCAGGAGACAAAACCAATACACAGAAATCTGTCACCTTTCTATACATTAACGATCAAGTATCAGAAGGAGAAATTAAGGAAACAATTCCATTTACCATTGCATCAAAAAGAACAAAGTACCCAGGAATAAAGTACCTAGGGAGGCAAAAGACCTGTACTTCAAAAACCAAAAGACACTGATGTAAGAAGCTGAAGACATCACAAACAGATGGAAAGATACACTGTATGTACTGTGTTCTTGGGTTGGAATAATCAATATTGTCAAAATGACTATATTTATCCAAGGCAATCTACAATTTAAATACAATCTCTATCAAAATACCAACAGCGGTTTTCACAGAACTAGAAAAAATAGTTTAAAAATTTGTATGGAAATACAAAGACCAAAATAGCCAAAACAATCTTGAGACAGAAAACAGAGCTGCAGGAATCATGCTTCACGACTTCAGACTCTACTATAAAACTACAATAATCAAAACAGTATGGACTAGCACAAATACAGACACATACATCAGTGGAACAGGAGAGAATGTCCAAAAATAAATCCACACACTTATGGCCAATTACTCTACAATAAGGAAGGCAAAAACACACAATGAAGCAAAGACAGTCTTTTCAATAAAAGAAGAGAAGATATTTGCAAGTGACAAGACCAATAAAAGATTAATATCCAACATGTATAAACATCTCAACATCAAAAAGACAAACATCTGGATTAAAAAAATGGGCAAAAGAACTAGACAGACATTTTTCCAAATGGGAAACGCATATGGCAGACAAGCACATGAAGAGATTCTCAACATCACTAGTTGTCAGGGAAATACAAACCAAAACCACAATGAAATATCACCTCACATCTGTCAGAATGGCTATCATCAAGAAAGAACACAAATAGCAAATATTGGCAAAGATGCGGAGAAAAGGGAAGCCTTGTACACTGCTGATGGGAACGTAAATTGCTGCAGCTGATGTGGAAAACAGTATGGAGGTCTGTCAAGAAGCTAAAAACAGAACGACTCCCCTGGTGGCTCAGACAGTAAAGAACTGCCATGTGGGCGTGTGCTTAGGCGCTCAGGCGCATCTGACGCTGTGTGATCCCATGGACTGCAGCCGCCAGGCTCCTCTGGCCATGGGATTCTCCAGCCAAGAACACTGGAGTGGGTTGCCATGCCCTCCTCCAGGGAATCTTCCCAACCCAGGGACTGAACCCAGGTTTCCCACGTTGCAGGTGGATTCTTCACCACCTGAGCCACCAGGGAAGCCCAAGTAACTACCATATGACCCAGCAATTTCACTGCTGGGCATATAACCAAAAAAAAAAAAAAAATCCCCAAATACTAATTAAAAAAGACACATGCATCATAATGTTCATAGCAGCATTATGTATAATTGCCAAGATATGGAAGCAATCTAACTGTCCATCTACAGATGAATGAGTAAAGAAGATGTGGTGTATATACACAATAGGATACTACTCAGCCATAAAAAGGATGACATTTTGCCATCTGTAGCAACATGGATGGACCTGGAGGGCATTATGCTTAAGTGAAATAAACAAAATATAGAAAGACAAATATTGCATGATATCACTTCTATCATAGAACTTGAAAAATACAACAAAGTAGTGAATATAACAAAAAATAAACAGAATGACAGATACAGAGAACAAGCTAGTGGTTAAAGTGGGGAAGGGGGTGGAAGGTAGAAACTACTAGGCATAAGACAGGCTCAGAGATGCGCTGCGTAATACAGGGAATACAGCCCATGTTTTGTAATAACCATAAGTGGAGAGTAACATTTAAAAACTATAAAAATTTTAAAAATTAAAAAGATTACTGAAAGAAAAAATTATTAGCATTGATATGATTTTGGTTTAAAGAGAAACTATCTAAAAATTTACTTAAGTGTGAGCAAATATGAATTCAATGTTATGTAAGGTGGCTTCGAAATACACTGAGGCTCAGGGTGCCTCATAAGGAAGGGAAAGTCTTATAAGCCATGTAACAAATGGTACTAAAGTACATCATGTGAGATCCCCGTTAGACTTAAAAGGACACATAAAGCCTGATACTTGTTAAAAATGAATTACATAGGAAAGTAGTGCATTAAGTACAGGAAGTGAGAAGGCCTT
Organism: Bubalus kerabau; assembly: GCF_029407905.1. Classification (NCBI taxonomy): domain Eukaryota; kingdom Metazoa; phylum Chordata; class Mammalia; order Artiodactyla; family Bovidae; genus Bubalus; species Bubalus kerabau. The sequence continues at coordinate 38,978,771 of NC_073643.1, read as the reverse complement.
GAGGCTGGAGGAAGCTTGGGATACCTGAAGATTGGCAAGAGAGCCAGTGGGGCTGGATGTTAAGGGATGGCAAAGTGGCCAGGAGAAAAACAGCAACGTATTGTATTGTTTTCCAACAAGAAAAAGGAGAGAAACTGGGAAAACTTGATTAAAATATGGAAGTAAAGAAAACAGAAACAAAGCAGAGGAAAATAACATAGCAAATAGAAAATAACAAAATATGTGGGAATAATAATTATCTAAGTTATCATAATAAATGTAAATAGATCCATCAATTAAAAGATTATCAATATGGATTAAAAACAAAAACTCAATATCCATGATATGCTGCTTACTTAAAACAAATCCCTAAGAAAACGTTGAAATAAAAGAATGGAAAAGTACAGTCTTGCAATTATTCCCCTCAAAAAAGCTAGCATACAATATTAATACTGAAGAAACTATATTTATGTAAACATAATTAGGATGGATTAAAAGAGATGCTACAACTAATTAACAGCTCCATGATCATTTCAAAATTAATAGTGACACAATTTGTTGATTGAGCCATCAGTTTCCTACTTATTTTCCTGGAAAATTTTATTAATGCACCTGTTTATAAACTTTTAAAGGACCATAAAATGATTTTCATGTTAAAATAAATGCATACAAGACTTAAGATGTTAAAATAAATGCATACAAGATAATAAAAGGCAGACAAATCGATAAAAATTGGAATGTATTCATAAACTTGTAGGTACCCAAAAATACAGCCTGAAAATATAAGGAGAACAGAAATACAAGAAGAAACAAATGTATAAACATTGTGAGAGATTTTAAAGCATGTGTCTTGGGACTTCGCTGGTGGTCCGGTGGTTGACTGTGCTCCCAAGGCAGGGGGCCCAGGCCTGATGCCTGGTCAGGGAGCTCGGTCCTGCACACCACAATAAGGGTTCTGCAACTAAGGCTCCCAAGTGACACAACCGAAAGATCCTGCGACTATGGCTCAGTGCAGCAAAATAAATCAATGAATAGCAAAAAATATAAACTGTGTCTCAGCATCAATAGACCAAAACAACAAAAAATTATGAAGGCTACGGAGTATAACCGGGCTTCCCATGTAGCTCAGTTAAAGAATCTGCCTGCAATGCAGGAGACCAGGTTTCGATTCCTGGGTTGGGAAGATCCCCTTCAGAACGGAAAGGCAACCCACTCCAGTATCCTTGCCTGGGAAATCCCATGGACAGAGGAGCCTGGCAGGCTACAGCCCATGAGGTTGCAAGAGTCAGACACGATTTAGCGACTAAAACGCCATAGAGGATGAGAATAGTAATAACTGTTCACTAACTCTATCACCTTTCTTCTAGCAATTTAGAAATAATATTTTGTTTATTCTTACTTAAGAGTGGGAAGAAAATACTTCACCACCTTATTTTCCGAATGGGGAACAGAAGCTAGAAGGGGCTAAGAAACCTGGGAAAGTCCACTTAGATAACCATGGTCCGAACTCTCTTGATTCGTAACCCTTTCTAGACTTTCATGCTCCCTATGCTATACATGTGCCTTTTCGACTGCCCCTAGGTAAATCGCCCTGTAGTAAGGGGAAGAATGCTGAGATAAATTAACTCAGCTCTCTAAATTTTGACTATGTAACAATGTGCAAGTCATACACTTTCTATGAGACTGTTTCTTAAATGTCATTTACAAGACTTAGGTTTAATAATTCCTTAAGTCTTATTTCTATGTGTCTTGTATTGCTTCCACCCCTAAACCCCCAAACTCTGGACAAGAGCTTCAGATTTCATTCCCAGTTCCTTTTTTTTTCCCCCTCAGATGGGCTTTTTCAAGAAAAATGTTTTCACTTTTGGCCTTTCCAGTCAGTAATTATATCTAGCGTTTCTTAAAATATCAGGTACTGGGATAGTTGCTGTACAAGCCAGGAACCATCACTATCTTCATTCTATGCATGCTAAGTCACTCCAGTCATGTCTGACTCTTTGCAACCACATGAACTGTAGCCCACCAGGCTCCTCTGTCCATGGGATTCTTCCAGAAAGAACACTGGAGTGGGCTGCCATTCCCTTCTCCAATCTTCATTCTATAGATGAGGAAAAATGACTGCATCAAGGTAAAATAACTTGTTCCAATCATAAATATAGCCAGAGAGCAGTCGGAGAGCTGGATCAGGTACCATATGCATCTGATAGCACAGCCATGGATTTTAATCACTCTGCTTGGGAAGGACCACCCACTGACCATATATCAGCAGAGCTATTTCTCATGTCATATTCACCATCCGGATGAATTACTGATTTCCACACAGCAGTGGGGTCCAGGCAAGGATGGATGCTTCAAAACCATGCACAAGTCCAACTTCAAAATGGACTTACACAGTTTCAGTTGACTGTCTGCCTCAAAGGACATGAACAGAGTTGCCAAGTGGTTGACAAAATTAGTCAGTTGACATTTCAGCTCCTCTCCATCCAAGACTATGATACTTGCAATGATTTACAAAATGATGGAAAAGGAGGCAGGGAACAAAAAAGAGGCTGAAGTGTTCAACATCTTAACCATCAAAACTTGAGAAATCATAACTTACTTCCTTTCCTCTACCAAATACTCAATGCCAATGAGGATGAAGACACCATTTCTTATTCCTGACACCCTTTGGCAAGAATCAGAAAAGAGGTTTCCTAGAAACCCAGGATTTCATGGAAGAAATGAAAAGTCATCATTGAGCTTGGCTAGTTAATATTTACAGTCCATCTTAGGTTGCTGCTAGACTTTTTGGTACCTTTATGGAGATTAGAAAAAGACACCTTCCTGTCAACCCCAACTACAAGTTAGAAAAAGCAAGCTCCCAATCTCAGAAGGGGAGTGTTGTATCACAACCAGGTAAACTGCAAGGTTAAATAAAATTTCCTACTCTGGTTAGGGGGCTTCCCAGGTGGCTCTAGTGGTAAAGAACCTGCCTGCTGATGCAGATCACAGTTCGATCCCTGAGTGGGGAAGATCCCCCGGAGTGGGGCATGGCAACCCATTCCAGTATTCTTGCTTGGAGGATCCCATGCACAGAGGAGCCTGGCAGGCTACAGCCCACAGGGTTGAAAAAGAGTTGGACGCGAGAGAAGTGACTTAGCACACATGCACACATACCCTCTGGTTTGTAGTCATCAGAGCCCAGCTGAATTAGCCTTCATCACCGCCTTGGCCAGGCACCTTTGTGTAATATACAAACTGGACAACTGCACGTGGCAGCCCTCATCCTCTACCAAGCTGAAAGGTTATGGATTTATCTTTTTGGCGCAGGAAATATAGGTTCAGACATGACCTGAATAACTAGCTTCCCTTAGCAAGATAGGATCACTGAGTTTTAATCAGTCTTTCCAATTGTCAGAGCAATAACCACCACCACACTATTTATCGAGGGCCAACTATATGTCAGGCACTGTCTCAGAGTATTTAGAGACGAAGCAAAGAGCCAGTTTGTGGAACTGATTTTTTAGTGCCATCCATCTGGATGTTGATGAGTTTCTGTCCCAAATCTCTGTTTTTATTGTGCATAATTAATATTGAGCAATTCTTTCTGACAGTACTTGGCCAAAGGGCTCAGTTACTTGCTAAGGCAACCAAGCAACATTAGGAAGCCTCCAACACTGGCATTCAAGGATGCCTTCCTGCTTGCCTTCCTGCTTGCTGAAGAGCAACTTCATTCATTCACTTTATTCAAGTATTTGATACAGGATAACTTCACATACTTAAAGTATACAACTTGATAGGTTTTGATATAGACATAGATCCACAAAACCATCAGCATGATCAAGATACTGAAATATCTATTACCTTCACAAGTTTCCTCTGCTCATTTGTTGTTTCTTCCTCCCACTCTCTCCATTCACCTCTTCAGCCCCAAGTAACCACTGGTCTGCTTTCTGTCACTACAGACTAGTTTAAAATTTTGAGAGTTTTATATAAATAGAATCATACAGTAGGTACTTTTATGGTCTGGTTTCTTTCACTGAGAATAATGATTTTGCAGTTCATGAATGTCATTGCATATATGAAGAGTTCATTCCTTTTTATTGTAGAGTAGCATTCTACTCTATGATATGACACAATTTGTTTATCCGTTCAGGTGCTGATGGACATCTGGGTTGTTTCCAACTTGGAGTTATTAAAAAAAAGAAAGCTAAAAGCTGCCATTTTTAAAGCCACATGCTTAAGGCATTGCCTCATTTAATCCTCACAACTATGCTACAGTTTGGATAATGATATTCTTATTTTTCAGAGGACATGAAAGCTCATGGAAGTGGATGAACTTGGCCAACGTTAGAGCAACACAGCTATGATGTGAACACAGAGCTAGTTAGTGTCAAAGCTTATACTCTGGAACACTATGCGCTCAGGGGCATAGGTACTTAAAAGGTGGACGCCATGGGGCACCAGCACAGAGCTTGTAGTCTGTGGGGTCTTCCTCAGAGAGGGACTGTCCACACCTGTCTGTGAGCAATTCCACACTACACAGAGCACACCATCCACACAGGGCCTGGGAAGCGCCAGTTCCAAACTGGACTTGGAAAACAGCCACAGTGAAATCACACCCAGACTAAGGGCGTGCACTTAATGGGCACTTAATAAGTACATAACTGCTGAATGGACACATGGCTGAATGCACTAGTGAATGAATGAATGGATGGACAAATAGATGGACATATGGAGGAAGGCAGTTACTAGCTGCCCTGATGGTAGGTTCATCTAACCAATCCATGAAGCCACTCAAATGTCTCATGAGTCGGAAGGCGGCGGGGATCATCTTGATTGGAAATCAACTGTCACACCGGCCCACAGTGTAGGCTGCTCAGTCGGCAGAAAGGGTACGCAGCTGTGAACTCCTACAGGATGTCAAAGTCCTGAGGCTCACTCCCCATATCCAGGATTCTGGTACACACTTACTATAAAAGTGGGAGCCATCTGTCTTGAGAGTGGGACCTCCAGGGGCAGGTCTCCCTTCCTGCATTTGCAGATGGGCCTTGGCTTTTCCAGGCCTCGCACTCTGCACACGAGCCTTGAGAGGGCCCTGCTGGGGGCATCTGGCCACACTGCTGCTTACTTCATCTGGCAGAGGCCCTTCAGTCTGAACCCAAGTTCTAATCCCACCTCTGACAGCTCCTTTGAAAACCAGTTCATTAACAGGCAGTTTTACTGAAGGCTGCACAGACAGGCATATTTCCCATCACCATTGGATGACGTCAGCGCATGTCTGGAGCCAAGATCAACAGAGCGTCGCTCATGTGACTGGCTTCCTGAGAACGGCAGGAGGTTGCATTCAGGCCTCCTCCTATTTTGCTTCTTCCCTTCCCACTCGTTCTTCACCCAGCACCGAGATCTCTGGAGTGAGTGACAGTGAAAGCTAACACAAGAGAAGCAGCTTGGAAGAAATGTAATCCAATCCAGGTGGGGAGGCGTGCGTCTCACCGCAGCCATGAAATCCCATTTTGAGCTCAGCATGTGCTGATGGAGTAATGAGATGAAGACGACACTGCGAATGGCTGGTGACTCTAATGATTGTGTTTGTGGGTTTTTTTGAGGGGTTATTAGATTCACTCTCTATGAACCAGAACCACCCAGCAGGCCTAGAGAGATGAACTACTTCGTCATTGTTCTCCCCATGCCTGAACACCTGCCAGCCTCTGTCCCTCTTGGTATAAATAGCTTCTTACATAAAAAGAACAAACTGTCAATAGCCTGCAAGTGAATGGAAAAGCTGGGTGCCTAGCACTGCGGCCCGGGCCCAATGGTGAGTCACAGATATAGAGTTCATGGTTTCCAAACAGCAGGGACCAGAGCATCTTCTGGGTTAACAGGCTAAGGAGGGGGCAGAGGACGCAGGACCAGGCAAAGAACTAAAAAAAAAATTATCTTGATCCTATATGCAAGACAGCAAAAGAGACACAGATGTAAAGAACAGACTTTTGGACTATGTGGGAGAAGGCGAGGGTGGGATGATTTGAGAGAATAGCATTGAAACATGTATATTACCATATGTGAAATAGATGATCAGTGCAAATTTGATGCATGAAGCAGGGCACTCAAAGTGGTGCCCGGGTGTTCTGGAACAACCTAGAGGGATGGGGTGAGGAGGGAGGTGGGAGGGGGGTTCAGTATGGTAGGACACATGTACACCTGTGGCTGATTCATGTCAATGTACAGCAAAAGCCACCATAATATTGTAAAGTAATTAGCCTCCAATTAAGATAAATACATTAATTAAAAAAAAAATCTTCAATTCTCCTTTAACAAACAGCCTTGTAATCAGGCCACATTCAGCAGATATCAGCCAGGGGCAACAAGCTGGGGATGAAAGACATCTTGCCCACAGGGAAGATGCTGGGGCTGATCCTCTGTTGCTGTCCACGGGCAAATCTGCATCAGTGTCCGGAAGACCCAAATAATGAACAGCAGCTACCATTTCATGAGGAGCTCCTATGAGTCAGCATCTCCTAGGCTCTTGAGAGAGTAATTCATTTAGCTTTCACAGCTACGTTAGACTTGGGCACAAGCCTCTTCGTTTGACAGACAACAAAGTTAAGGCATCCAAGGTTACAAAGCTAATAAGTGGTAGAGCCAAGATTTGGTTCCATGAACTTTCGACACTCTCGTTTTTCGGGAACCGAAGAGCAGAGGTTCTCAAGCTTTGGCCTGCATAAGAAACCCCTTAAGGCTCTGTTGAAAGAGAATGCTGGGCCCACCTCCAGGGCTCTGCTTCAGCAGGTCTGGGACACAGCCTGAGAATCTGTATATTTTACTAAGTTCCCAAGTGATAATAATGTTGCTGGTATGGGAATCAGACTTTGAAAACCACTGGAATGGCTGAATCTGGGTAACCTAACCATCATTTCAAGTAACAACTCAGCTTAGATGTCATCTCTTCAGAGAGGCTTTCTTTGGTCACCTCATTTGAAGAAGTAGATTCGCCAAATCAGGGACCAGCAAACTACACAGCCTGTGGGTCAAATCAGGCCCACTGTCTGGTTTTGTTAATAAAGTTTTATTGTCACATGGCCATGCCCATTCATTTATGTGTTGTCTGATTGCTTTCACAGGACAACGTTGGAGTTGGGTATTTGAGACAGAGACTATGTCCCACAAAGCCTAAAATATGTACTGTCTGGCTCTTCACAGAAAAATTTTGCCAACCCTGGCTCTAAATCACATTATCCCCCTTTTTAAAAATTGCTTTCCCAGTACACTGAAAGTGTATTGTTCATTCAATAGTTCACCTGCCTGATTCTTCCACTAGAGTGTCAGCTCTGAAAGAGCAAGGATACTTATTTGTTTATTCATGGCTGTTCCTGCAGTACCTGGGACATACTTATCATTTGATAAATATCTGCTCAATATCACCGTTGAGTGACCAGGTATGAAGACACCATACCAGGAACATGAGGGCCAGTGGAAGCAGATGACAAAATGTGTCTGTCACCAAGTGGGTTCCCAGCCAGGATGAGAGACTGAGAAGAGCCAGTGATAGAGAGATTGCTGATAGGGAAACAAGCCTTTGAGGAAGGTAGGGCTCTGCTACTTCCTGCAGTGGTGGGGAAACTGGAGGTGGGGAGAGAGGAATTCCTTAGTCACCAGGGTGACCTGGAGATGAAAAGCAATCTGTCTCCCCTAGGAATGAAAGAGCCCAGTGTGACACAGTGCTCCCGCCTCCAATACATGCCAAGTCAGCTTCCTCAGATCTGATATCTTGGGTGGATCACCATGGAGGGTGGTGTAGGAAGAGGAGCCCAAATAGGTCCTGGGTCAAGTAGAAGGCTGGAGTGAATCCTGGCTCTGCCCTTTATGAGTTGGGACACCCTGGTCAAGCCTCTGACCCTTGAGCTGAAAGGTATTCGGTGGGGAAAAAGGGGATTTTCTACGGGGATGAAATGTGACTTATTTAATGTAACATCTGTTTACTGAATAATCTCTCAGACATTATCTCTCAGACATTATTTTAAGCACTGAGGATGTGGTGGTGAACAGGACCATGTCTGTCTCTCTCCAATAGGCTGACATTTTAGAAGGTAGGCCGTATGACAAAAGGGGTAGACACAAACGTACATAAAGCATACATCATGCACTCGGCTTGGTGAAGGCTTCTTGCTCCCTCTCTAGTCACCTCTGAATGGGGAATCTGTGTTGCCTTATCTCTGCTCACAGGCAGACATGTCAAGGTGATGGGTGACGGGAGCGCCTTTGATTTCCCAGGGCAAGGAACAGCAGTGGAACTGCCCAGCCCTCAGGTTGGTGGGTGGCTGCCTTGGCAAGAGCTCAGCATGGCACAGGCCCTACTCATTTCTCCCTAGACCATCCCACAATGCCCTCTCCAAATTCTGAGCACAGATACAAAGTGAGTACAGATTTCATTTCACTTCTGAACTTCTGCCACCAGCCAGATCTTTGCAGGGTAGGCTTCCTTCTATCATTCAGTAGCAGCTCAAAGACCACGTCCCCAGAGAGGCAGGTCCTGACCAATCAATTTAAATCAGCCAATCCCCACTGCCCCAACACACTGACCCACAGTCCTGATCACAGAAGCCACTGTATTTCCTTCATTTGTTGTTGTTGTTGTTGTTGAGTTGCTCAGTTGTGTCCAACTCTGTGTGACCCCGTGGGCTGCAACACTCCAGGCTTCCTTGTCCTTCACTATCTCCCGGAGCTTGCTAAAACTCATGTCCATTGAGTCGGTGATGCTACCTAATCTTCATGGTTAATTAAATGCAAAGCACCTAAGAGAGTGCCTGGTGCATGCAAGAGTTCGCTAAGTGTTTACAGCTCTACTGTTTACATCATTTTAAAATTTGCAATGTTCAATTATCTCGGTCATTTGTTTCCTAACGGACAGGTCTCCAACAGCCCCACTTAGAAACCTCACAGATCTTGGTTACTGTTTCATCTGCAGTGCCTAGCAGGGTGCCTGCACAGAGGAGGTGCACAGGAGACCAGTGAAGGAAGGGATGAAAACCGTCCGATTGCTGTTCCTTTGTCACAGAGTTCTCCAGCACAGTGGAAAGCTGGCATGAAGCCCGCCCGCTAGAGATGGCTGCTGAAGAGGCTGCGAGCAGCAGAGTAAGGAGCCATGCCTTTAGATGACCTGAGCATCTTCAGAACGGCGGCCATTCTGCTTTGTGGGAAGGCTCTCTTTGCGCTCTGAATGGTCTACAGAAAATGCCCCTGGAACTTACTTCTCACTGATCTGGGCACTGAGAGGCTACAGGTGACCTCAGGCACCGAAGAAGGGGGGTTGGCAGAGTGCAGACATCCCCAAAGCCCACTTGGGATGCTGAAGTTTTCAGAGTCAGGTGGCTTCGCCTAGGCCCCTGTCCAAACTGATCTGGTTCAGCGCGCCCAGAAGTTCACGAGAAAGAAGCTGCACCTTTACAGCAAGCCCACAGAAGAGAACCTGGGGAGCAGAACAGCTCCTGCAGCAGCGGAATGGAAATGATTTTTTAAAGCTTTTGAAAAGGCTGAGGAGGAACCCTGGATTCCGGCTGACTCTATGCTGACCCTCTCCCACCCGACGTAACCATCCTCCATGTGGACAGCCTGATGCTCCTTCCCCATTTTTTGCTGCCTGCTCAGGGCAGTAGTGATCAGTGACACTCGCTACAGCTTCGCAAGAAGGGTGATAAGGAGACAGTCATTCTATTGAGCATCTACTGTGTGCAGACACTGCCCTGGGAACTTTCTACATGCTCCCTCACTCGGGGCCAGACCAGCCCTGTGCTAGATCTGTAGGTCTAAAGAGTAGCAGCTCTGGGCTCTGGGTGTCTGAGACTGAATTCCTCTCTGCTGCTTCTCAGCTGTGTGATCCTGGGCAAGTTACTTCACTTCTCTGAGCCCTGCTTCAGTCACTTCTAAAACAGGAATAATAACCACCAAATCACGTTGTTTTAAGAATTAAGCATGGTAACGCACGTAAAGCTGAAAATGGTGGTGGGCACGAAACAAGGGTTCAGAGCAAGTTTAATAATTGTCTCCATGTTATTATCATCACCCTCAGAAGGAAAACTGAGGCTCCTGGAAACTGAACTACTTTCCCAAGGTCAGAAAGGGAGCAGAAGCCAGACTTACTAGACTCTGGGAGTGAAGCTTTTTCCACTGCACTGTGATACTTCCCCTTGTGTCTCCAAATGTATTCTCCAAGTGATTCTGTGACAGAACTGGTCCTCTGGTTTGGAAATAAGGAGGGCTTCTGCCAGACCCTCGGCTCCTGGCACCCTGAGTGTTAGAGCTGGTGGTGCTGCCGCAAGTCTGTGCCGGAACACAGTCCTTCCCTGCATGTCATCCATCTCCTGCCTTTCCAACCTAAGACATCTCTGAAGCCGCTGGGATTATTCGGGGAATCTGCTTGAGTATGTTTTTAAGAAAAACATAGGGAGCAGGAATAATGGATACAGAATAATCCTGTTTTTATGTAGAAAAACATTGAAAAGACCTTTATCCTTTCAGTGTGATGCAACTCTGAACATCACTGGTTCTGCAAAGGCTCGTGGTCACCTGCCTGTCTCTTAACAAATATTGGTAGGGTGCTTGGCACTGTGCTAGGCACTAGGAAATTCCTAAAGAATAAAGCAGATAAGACCCCTGACCTCCTGAATCTTAAAGCAAAGTCAGAAAGCCAAATATTAAAGAAATAAGTATACTGTTAAGTAATTACAAGTTTGAAAGCTGCTATATCCATGGGGTCATGAAAGAGTCAGACACGACTTAGTGACTAAGTAAGAAAAATAATGAAAAGGAAATGGTAGGGACTCTTGGAAGCAGGGAATTGGGGACCTAATCTTATACTGGAAGAGTGGGGTGGTTAGAGAAATTCCTTCAGGAAATACATTTAATCTGACATCTGATGGATGAGTAACAATCATTAAATGAAAAGCCAAATAAAGAATTTTACATATTCCCAAGAGGTATTTTAAACCAACTAATTCACTCCCATCTTTTAGGTAATATTGGATGGTCTATTTTGCCACATATGGAAAAATGCTTTGAAAGCCCCAAATTGGGCAATTACTTCTAGTATCCACTATTCATCCTTCCTGCAGCAGTCTGAAGTGAAAGTTGAGAGTTCTGGAGAAATAACCTAATTACCATTGTTTATGTGCAAAAATAGGGTTATGGTCAAGGTAAAATCACTAACATTGGGAGACCAAAGATGTGAAGACATTCCTATCTGAGAACTCTCCATGGAGTATCCAAAACATTGATAAAAGGACATTCACTCAGGAGAAGCAATCTGATGGTCTGTTCACATTTTCAAGGATCACAAGCAGAAGCACCAGGAGAAAAACCACATCTTCACAGACCCAATGAAAGCTATCCACCCAGAGGATGCGCTACTCACAACATTTCTGGACGTCAGTTTAGCACAATGAATCAAAAGTCTTACTGGCACAATGAATCAAAAGCCTTAAAGGGGTTTACCCATGACCTCTCCACCTCTAGGGATTGTGCTGAAGGAGAGAAGCAGGTAAGTGTACAGGAATGCTGGCTGCTACTGCTTTAATACAGAGAAAAGCTACCAAGGATGCGTATGTTCAAAAAAAACTTTTCAGTTCAGGGCTGTTTGATGGTTGTGCTCCTGGCATTTGGGCGGGATCAATTCTCCTTTGCACAGGATTGCCTGGTACTTCTCAGAACGTTTAGCATCCCAAGCCCCTACCCATCAAAATTCGAGTGGAACCCCCTAACCATTTTGACAATAAGTGCCCCCATCTAAACCTACACTTCCAAATGCCCCCTAGTGGCGAGTGGTGCCACTGCTGCTGCTGCTGCTAAGTCGCTTCAGTCGTGTCCGACTCTGCGCGACCCCATAGGCGGAAGCCCACGCAAGAACACTGGAGTGGGTTGCCATTTACAGGTTGGTAACTACTAACAGAGAACTATGCACCTATTCCAAAAGATAATCTGGGTCTAAATACAGAAATGTGGGCTTCCCTGTTAGTTCAGGTGGTAAAGAATCCACCTGCAGTGCAAGAGACCTGGATTCGATCCCTGGGTTGGAAAGATCGCTTGGAGAAGAAAATGGCTACCCACTCCAGTATTATGGCCTGAAGAATTCCATGGACTGTATAGTTCATGGGGTCGCAAAGAATCGGACATGACTGAGCGACTTTTAAATATAGAAAAAAAAAAAAAAAAAAAAAAAAAACCAGAAAAAAATGTTCACAATACACGAATTGAAAAAAATTTCAAGATACATGGATAGCATCATCACATTTTGGTCCAAAACAAAACAGAAATGTAAGCCTATACACATAGATTCTTGTTACATGCGTTCCAAGTGAAGTGAAAGTGTTAATTGCTCATCATTTTTGACTCTTTGTGACCCCATGGACTGTAGCCTGCTGGGCTCCTCTGTCCATGGGATTCTCCAGGCCAAAATACTGGAGTGGGTTGCCATGCCCTCCTCCGGGGATCTTTCCAACCCAGGGAGTGAACCCTCATCTTCTGTGTCTCCAGTACTGCAGACAGATTCTTCACTGTTTGAGCCACCAAGGAAGCCCACACACATTCCAAAAACATTGGAAAACAGTTTTCTGTGGTTGGCAGAATTATGAGTGATTATTATCTGCTTTCTTTCTTGTTTTCTTTCCCTTTTTTCAATAGGCAAAGTCTTCCCCTTATGGAAAGAGAATGCTATCTTGTTTTGGAGAACAAATGGTGATCCACCCAACAACCTGCTCCTCACACCATTTCAATTCTTGTTTTGACTTATCGGGAGGATGAGTACTGGTCTCTGCTCAAGCAGCGTGGGATCACCTTTCTCAATCTGCCAAATACTCAGCCTCGTTTCAAGGCAGCAGCTGTAATACCAGAGGGAGGACCTGGGAGGTACTCAAATACATGTTTACTCAACTGAGTCATCCTTTTCTTGTCTGGATTGGGCCACGCTTGTGTTGACAGGTCCTCCAGGTTTTAACATTACTTTTACCCAGTGGTTCTCAACCAGGGTGCCCAGCTCATCCCCCAGGGGCAATGAATGGTATTCCAATACGTGTCTGGGTCTGGTCATCCCAGTGGAGGGCGTGGTGAGTGCTACTGGCATCAAGTAGGTGGTGGGGGCCAGGGATGCTGCTAACCATCCTATAATGCCCAGGACTGCCCCAACAGCAACAATCATTCAGCCTAAAATGTCAACAGCACTGAGGTTTAGAAACCCTGCTCACCGTTTTCCTTCCTTACAGCTTGTTAAATAATTTCCAAATTCTTCCTAAAGTATTATCTACTATAAATGTCTCCCCAGAGCAGTTCTAGGAGACAGAGCGCATACAATGACCTGCTGGAGTCTGAAGAGAAATTGGAGCCTTACAGATGACCTCAGATGGGCCATCAGGGAAGACTCCAGTTTTCCGTCCTGCCTCCGCAGGGCTCTCTGCATAATATTAAATGCCTCACCTGGAGCAAGCGGAGACAAAGGATCTTGGCAACCTCTCTGATCAGTTTTCAGTCTGGTCATTAAAAAACACACCTTAGAAGCCTTTCTTTTCCGGCATCAACTGTTATCTTTATGGTTTTTTTTATACTATTTTAAGAAGGCTGGCTTTTTGCAGTTAGTAGATTTTAATAAAATTAACTGCCCATATTCAAGAATACCTCCTTTTCAAAGGGGGGTAGCTTTAATTTCCATTTTCTTTAACTGAAGGCATTTCTCAGAAGAAACAGAATAATAAAGAGTGTCACCCGAAGGTATATTACCAACCTCACAACCAGGGAATGAAATGAAAGGTTTTTAACAAAAATGAAAACACATTACTTGGAACCCTAACTGGTCTTAAGTATTTTGCCCCCAGCACAAAGCATTTTAATATCCACTGTAATTTCTCCTGATAGAAAAATGTTTTTTCTCAAGTCAGAGACAACTAACATCATATTAAATACCAGAATTTTTATTAGTAAGAGGTATCTGGGTCTTAAGTTTTTCTAAAACCTACCAGGCAACCTTTGAAAAATAATCTTTAAACCTATAATCAGTTCCATAAGTAATAGACTTTCAAAGATCTTGTAATTTAAAAATCTGAAGCCTATTTTTTTCATGCAACATGATCCCTTGAAACACCTTTAATACAGATTCATATTTTATTAGGCAAATATAGAGCCCTTCAAATAGCTTGAAAAGATAGTCTCTCTCTGGAGAACAATTTCCTTTCTAATCATCTGTGTCATATAGGTCTGAGTAAGTGTTGTGAATAGAGAAAACCGTTTGAAGAAAAATACAATTACAAGAGATGGGAATACTCTGTCATCTAACATAATTCAAACCACTGATTTAATAGCATTAATCATTTTCTTTCAAAACAAATCAAAGAAAGATGTTTTATGTTCCCCAAAGATATTCACTTTTGATGAAGCAAGTGGCCTTCAAAAATACGTAAGCAATCATTTTTGGAATTGATGGATGTCACCAAGCCCTTTAACTTTTGCAACTGTCTGTTCTCTTAGGTCAGTAGAAAATGTTCTCTGAATCTGGACATCACAGAATGATACTTAATGGCCTTAGAAAAGAATCTACCTAAGCAGGGAACTGAAAATAGCTTAACTTTGGAATTTCAGAGCCCAGTTCAGCAGGAAGCAACATGAACAAAAGAAGGGTGGGTCTCTTGGAAGCTGCTGGAAATGAGGTTAGCAAGAAAAATGAAACAGGCTCACAGATGTATCAAGGTGTGAAAACTCACTGCTCAAGTACTGGCAGTAGAAGGTGATGTCAAATACAGATATTTAGTCACCCACCACCTCATCTGAGTTTCCAGACAAACTCAATCAAATACTCTCATTCTTCTTCAACTTATTAATAATACAGTCTTTACTGAAACGGAAGAAAATAAAGATTTAACCTTAATATACAAACTGGGAAAAAACTTCTATGCGTGCTAAGTCTCTCCAATCGCGTCCAACTCTTTGTGACCTTACGGACTGTAGCCCTCCAGGCCCCTTCAGGCATCGAACCCATGACTCATGTCTCCCTGTATTGGCATGTGGGTTCTTTAACGTAAGTGCCACCTGGGAAGCCCCTGGGAGAAAACATTCTTATTTATTTCTGCTGATAACCCAACACAGAATTCCTTTCAATTCTCACAGAGATTATTTTCTGTGAAAGTTTCTATTCTAAGACATTTTCATCCTAGTAAGAATTAGAATAGAATTCACAAAACTCAAATGCCTATAGGGTATAGGAAGATGAACACAAAAGGATGAAATGGGCTTAGTCGTGAACAGGCTGATCTGGAGATTCACTCTTTTGAAACTCTGGAAGGAATGTCTCGCACTCAAATCAATAGCCTGCACACCAATCCTTGAGAAAGTAAGATTTCAGATTCTACTAAAAGTAAGATTCCAGATTCTCAAAATTTCAAGATCTAAATATCAACTTTAAAATTAAAATTTTTTAAGTATGAGCAGTTTCTAAGTATTAGTGACTAATTAAAATTTTAAACAATCCTTTGCTGGTTAAACAAATCCTGGCTGTGTGCGTATGATTCCATCTGTCAAATGACAACCTCATTATTGGAAGAAGAAAAATGAGAAATGGCTAACCAAGATGTTATCAGGGTCCCATCCTCAAGTTCTTGGTGAATTTTTGGGTCTTCTCTCATCATAAAGAACTTTTTCTAAGAGCATCACATCTAAAGTTCCAGAGTTAACCTTTTAGGGCTTTTTAAGCTTTACAACATTGCCAGACATAGAGAAGATCTCCAGGGAAAGAACCTTTCTACGTGAGAGGAAGGGAATAGTGGTCAAACACTGAAGGCTGCGATAAATCTGTCTCTCAAACAAGGAGGGTCATGAAAGTATCCAGCTTATGGGGGGCACTTCTAAACCAACAGGAGGCTAGAACAGGAGAAAATTCCAAAGACCAAGAAATGCAAACTGAAGGTTGTATATGACTGAGAGAAATGCAGTGACACAGAAAGAAACCAAGTTCATCTAACCAAGCCAGCAGTATTTACCACCTGCGGGCAGTGCCAAAATGTTTCAGGAAGTGCCAGTGTCTTTCTCTGTCAAGCTGGGCCCAACTTTTCAGCGCAGCATCAGATCACTAGGTAAATCCTCATTTCCTTACTCTCCTTTACAAAGAATCTTAACAGTAAGATTGATGGCCAATGCAGGACCTCCCTTCCCTCTCCAAAAATGCAGTTTCATTACCTAATGTTTCTAGACGTTTCTAGAAAATCTTTTGGTAACAGCTTCAATGGAAATGCAGGATGAATTAGCTCAGTTTCATTTCTCTTCCTGGTTTCCCACTGGGGACCCAGATGTCTTCATCCATACAGCAACATCTTCTCAGACTCAGCAAAGTCAGCTCTTCCTTCTGAACCGGAATAAGCAATGACGGCCAAGATCAAGGGAAAAGCCAACCCCATGACTGCCCTTCCGTCAAGAGCGGTATCTCCGGGACTTCCTTGGTAGGCCTGAGGCTAAGACTCTGCACTCCCAGTGCAGACAGCCAGGGTTCAATTCTTCCTTAGAGAACTAGATTCCACGTGCTGCAACTAAGAGTCCACGCCACAACTGAGACCCAGTGCCGCCAAATACATAAATATTAAAAAAAAGAAGAAGAAGAGAAAGAATGGTACCTGTTCAGGCTTCAGTCCTGGTGGAACCCAGGCGTACTCCTCCAGGGCACAGCCCGAGTCATCGTCTGAGGTCGAGTTCCTCTGGAAGTCAAACATGAGTTTGCTGACGGTCTTCTCCATCGCCAGGGGCATCACCGTCACCATGTGCTCCTCCTGAGGGCACTTGCAGTGCAGGCAGATCTTCCTGCGAGCAGCAAAGGCAGGAGGTGAGAAGGAAGGCAAAAGAAACCATTTTTCCACTTGGCCTGCCACACTCCAGCCCTTGGATCCCAAACCATAAACACATTCCTTGGCAACTGGCTTTTGGCAAAAGCATCTAAAGGAGTGTTCCACACCCCGCCTGTCTTTGTAGAAGGCGTGGCCCTGAGTACCTGCAAAGCCCCTGAACAGTCAGAGGCCACCAGGTAGGCATGCTAAGGACATTTAAACACGGATGCCGACCTCTTCTAAATCAGTATCCCAAGAGGCAAGTCAAAATACCTTTTATTTTACTAGGTAGAACACTGGATATGCACCATGACCACAATTTCCTTGACTGGAATAGTAATTAAATATATACTATACATAGTCAGACCAGAAATATTACCAGGAGATTTAACAAATACTGACAACATTCCATTTTTATAAAAAGTTTCCAGACCTTAGGAAAAGAAAGTGATTTTAAAAATAACTGCAGGTGAGATTTTCTTTAAGAAGAGTAAAAATAGTTTTTTTTCCCACGAAACAAATCTGACCCTAAGATCGCCTGGGAAAGACATTTTCATCTCCACTGAAGATCCTTGTGGGTTTGAAATTCTAATCAGAAACCCCAAATTACCCCACATTGGTAGCTGTTTTTTTAATGTACAAGAGCAATATGCATGTGAATTATTTCAAAAGATAGCAGCCAAAGACACAATTCTCTCCCCCAAATCGAACATTTCTCTTTTAAGATTACCATCTGTTCCCTTTTCCATGGCTACAAAAATGATGAAGCAATAAAAACGTTGATGTCAGCAACACAAAAGCACTTTTAGCTTCCACCAGTGAAATAAAAAGTAAAAAGAGAGGAAAAAAGTAAAGGAGGAAAAAGATTTAAAGAAAATAAGCTGTTCTACCTGCACTCTGACCTTTAGAAATAGTTTCAGGAGCACCTTATAAAAGTGATGAGATGGCCCAGAATTCTAATCCCCATGTGCCTGAATTTTTCGACAAAAGCTTTGTGAAGATATAATTCACATACCATAAAATTCGGCATTTTAGAGTGTACAATTCACTGGTTTTTAATATATTTACAGAGATGTGAAAGCGCCACCATTATCTAATTTTAAACCATTTTCTTCACCCTCAAAAGAAACTCCAAGTGCATTATTAGCAGTAACTTCTTAGCCTCCCCTCCCCCTGGGCCCTGACAACCACTAATCTATTTCCTGTCTTTAAGGTTTTAGTTGTTCTGGAAATTTCTGGAAATTTCACATAAATGGAATCTTACTACAAATAGTCTTATTTGGCAAAACTAATACAATTATGTAAAGTTTAAAAATAAAATAAAATTTAAAAATAAATAAATAAATTCATTCTCAAAACAAAACAAAACAAAACAAATAGTCTTACCATATACATAAATGGAATTTTACTAGATACAGGCTTCTTACACATAGCAGGATGTTTTTAAGATAAACTCATGCAGAAGCACATGTCAATCTTTCATTTCCTGCATTATAATACTCCATTATATGGGTATACTACACTTTGTTTATCCATTCATCAGTCAGTAGACATTTGGACTGTTGCCACTTTTCGCTGTTTCTGAATAATGCTACTCTATTTATGTGCAAGTTCTCTGTATGTTTTCAATTCTCTTGGGTATTTACCTAGGACTGGAATTGCTGAATCATACAGTAACTTTATGTTTAACATTTTGAGGAACTGCCGAATTATTTTTCAAAATATCTACATCTTTTTACATTTCCACCAGTAATGAATGAGTGTTCCATTTTCTCCACATTTTTGTCACACTTGTCATTGTCTTTCTCTGTGATTGTTGCCTAGTGGGTGCGAAGTGGTATCTTCCCAAAAAGGCTTAATTTTGTACTTCCTTAATGACTCACGATGTTACACATCCTTTTATGTGACTGTATATCTTATTGGAGAAATGTCTATTCACATCTTTAGTTCATTTAAAATTGTCTTTTTATTGTTGAAATGGAAGAATTCTTTATATACTTTTTGGATACAAGTCCTTATCAGATACATGCTTTGTAAACATTGTCTCTCATTTGTGGACTGTCTTCCCTTTATGATGAAGTCCTTTGAAACACCTAAGTTTTTGATTTTAAGGAAGTCCATTTTCCCCCCCTGTTGTTCTTTCTGCTTTTGGTATCATATTTAAGGAACCTAAGGTCATAAGATTTACTCTTGTATTTTCATCCAAGAATTATATGGTTTTAGTTCTTATTTATGGGTCTATGACCCATTTTGAGGTGCTTTTCATATATGGTATGAAATAGGAATCCAACTTCATCCTTGTGTGGCTATGTAAGTGTCCCAGGACCATTCAATTCACTTGCATTGACCCTTATCAAAAATCAGTTGACCATAAGTATAAGGATTTATTCTGGACTCTCAACTCAATTTCATTTCATATTTTGGTCTATATGTCTCTTCTTATGTGAGTACCATACTGTCTTAATTACTGCTCTTTTGTAGTAAGTTTTGAAATTGTGTAGTGTGAGTCCTCCAATTTTATTCTTTTAAACATTTTTTTTTTTTTTTACCTTTTGTGGGCCCCTGACATCTGCACTATAAACTATAAATTTTAGGGTTATCTTGCCAATTTTTGAAAAAATTTAAGTTCGGATTTTGACAGGCACTGTGATGAATCTTTAATTTGGAGGGTACTGCTATCTTAACAATATTAAGTCTCCCAATCCATGAACAAAGAATGTCTGTTTCCATTTTTTTGAACGTGTGTATTCCTTAGGACTTTCTATATACAAGATCACGTCATCTGTGAATAGAGATCGTTGTACTCCTTCCTTTTCAATCTAATGCCTATTTTTTTCTTTATCCTGTCTTATGCCTTACCTAGGTCCTCCAGCGATCCTAAGTTGCAAATGTCTAAGTTGCTCTTTGTCTTGTTCCTGACCATAAGAGAAAGCAACCAACCCTTCACCATCAAGTATTACATAATTGTGGGGTTTTAGGGTAACTTTTCTTCAGTAAGTTGAAGAAGTTTTCATCTATGATAGTCATTGAGAATTTTTAATCAACAAAGGGTGTTCCATTTTGTCAAATGCTTTTTTTTGCATCTATGGAGATGATTAGTCGGGGGGTTTTTTGAGTCCCTATTCTTTTAATGGCCTGAATTTTGATACCAAAATGTACTTGAAGAAACGAAATCAGTTTTGTCCAGCCAAGTGAGGCTTGTTAGATTCTTCTACTTTCTGCTTTTCATCTGACTGAACATACACATGAAGAGAATGCACACTGGGATCTGGTTTGCATCTTCGAACTCAGAGAAGTTTTATCCAAATCTTGGCTGTTGCGTTTAAAAATAGTTTGAGCTCATTTTAACAGTAACTCGTTAATTAATCACCTACTGTAAAGAAGTCAGGGGTCTTGGGAAGCAGTCAAGTTTCCCCTCCCCGCCCCGAACTTTTTATGTCAGTGTATGACTTAAGGGGAAAAAAGTCTCCCTATGTTTAAGTAAGTCTAGGAAGCTCTTCGGTGACTAATGGTTTACTAGCAAGTCACACTTTTACAACAAAATGTAGAGATTTTTTTTTTTCTAAATTCAGTCTCTAGAATATTCATCAATGAAACTCATTTATTCAGCAAGGCCGGGAAGAGCATACTTTTTAATCCTGGACAGACACAGTCTAATGAACAGAAGCTCCAGAAGAAGGAACAAAGACAAAAGCGAAACAGAATTAAAGAACCAGATCCATAATGAGTCTCACTGAATAGAACTGAGGAGAAAGAGGAGAGGGCTAAGGGTCCTCTTTAGTCATTTCACAAGCAACCGCCAAGTACCTACCATCTGCCAGGCACTGCTCTAGACACTAGCGACATCCAAGCAAAAGAAACAAAGATCCCTCCCCTCACAGAATCTATATACTCAGAGGGGGAGAAACGTACAATAAACAAAAAAAAAATAACATATTATTCAATCAAGTAGTACATGAAAGCTGCTCAGTGCAAAGCAAAGCTAGAATGGTGAGGCAAAATGAGGGCAAGCAGGGCTTGGCTGAGGGCACACAGCATATCACTTGCTTCCACCCGACACCTGTGAGCTCAGATTTGCACGCCAGTCCTCCAAGAGAGGAACTATGACCTCCACCTTCCAGAGAAGAAAACAAAGTAGAACAGAGATGCAAAGTAGGATCCATCTGACCCCCAAACCCTATTAATACCCTATGAAAGGCATACCTCATTCCCACCAGAGAGCAGCCTTTTGCTCAACAACAAACACATTCAGAAAAATCAAAACCAAACAGGAAAAACAGGAGGAGGAAAAGAAACACCACCAAAGAAAGGTAAATCAAAACCATCAGGACCTTATGTATTTTCCCCGTTAGCTGTCTGCCTTCCATTCCTCATTTATAATTAACAGGCACTGCTGTGGCAAGGCATTTTTATTTGCAAAGAATTTTTAACCTTTGAGCGCTTCTATGACAGCCTTTGGAGAGACTAATTTAATAACTCCTGTTTACAAATGAGCAACGGCAAGGCCTAGATGCTGAGAAAGGCGCGGAGGGTCAGAGGTAAAGCCAAGAGGATTTCTCTGGATTCTCACGTCTTTCTCTCCCTCTTGGCAAAATGCACACAATACCTAAGAGCTCTCGCTTTCGACACACTGATTAAAGCTTTTCAGGAGTGCGTGGGGAAATATATGATTTGGTTTTGGTTTTTTCTTTTTTAAATAGACATTTATGAAGATAGAATCTGCTAGTAAAGCAGAATTTCATTAAAAAAAAAATCATACAAAGCGTGCATTGGTTTCATTCTGTCAGAGTTGACATTCTACCTGTACATAATTGGGTTTGTGAATGACAGGTTTCCAAGGAATAAGGCATGATTCAGAGAGCAGAGCTCCTGCATCCTCCGTTCTCCCTCCGTCTACCCAGCAACAACCCTCGCCACCACCCCCACTCCCCCACCTAAAGTTGCAGCTATGAATTCATTCGCTTTCGTATTCAGAAGCCACAATTGGCTCTTCCGTGACATACCCAAGACCAGCAGATGAAGGCCCTCCTTTCAACTGTCTCAAAGAACTCTGGTCATCTGCATCAGTGACCAAATCATTTGCAAAATGCCTAACGATTTATACCAATGAACCCACCGACCATGATGCAAAATAATTCGTTATAAATGGATCGGGGGTGTTTGTCTGTTGGGGGGCGGTGTCTCATCTTTGAGACATTGACAGGTTATTTACAACACTGAACCCTGAACCACAATGTCTCCTTTTGTGTGAGAAGTGATAGGATGAAGGCAAAAAAGGAGTCTTCATTGTCACACGATGCTGACAAGTTCAAGTCGTAGACTGCAGGATTCTAGGTTTGGATAGGATTGGAAATATCATTAAGTCTTTCCCCTGTCCCTCTTCCCCTTTCCCTTCTCTTTTTCATCCTTCCTTTTTTTTTTTTTTTTTTTTTTTAAGGAGAGGAAAATATTTTTTTGCAAGAGAACTCCTATGTGGAAACTCATATAAAACAGAGCTGCCCAAGTCCATGAGACAGCAGGAGGTCCTGGGCTCAGCTTCTCTTAAGCTCCACCTTCTCC
Organism: Bubalus kerabau; assembly: GCF_029407905.1. NCBI lineage: Eukaryota > Metazoa > Chordata > Mammalia > Artiodactyla > Bovidae > Bubalus > Bubalus kerabau. The sequence goes on along the minus strand of NC_073643.1, from coordinate 38,956,407 downwards.
TAAACTTCAGGACCATTTTCATGGCCCTAACATCTCAAGGGTTCCAAAGACACAGATCTGGAAACTAGCATACTTCCCAGGACAGCTCAAGGTCATTTCTAGTATTATCAGAATATGAAGTAGGTGCCCAATAATTTGAGAGATGGCCGAAAGACAAAAAAAAAAAAACAAAAACAGAGGCTATTGGATGACTTAAGAGACAGATAATTTTTTATCATCAAACTCTGCAGATAATGATGATTCTCGTCATGGGAAATTGTATGCCCTGTTTCTAAGACATTACATGGAGATGCCTAGGGTGTAGAGATGTACCCCCATGACTGATTTGACAAGTCTGACACAGGGCCCTGGAAATGCATTTTCACCAGCATTCCATGTCATTCCAATCTGACATGCGCTTGGAGGACACGCTTCTGGAGCGATCCTCCCAGTTAGAAGGGGGCACCTGAGTCAGAGGTTGGTCTGGAAACTGGTGTGTTCTACCAACATTCCCAATGGTCTCAGGGCATCTATGCCAACTGTCCCGACTATGATGTATTAAACTCATGTATCACTAAGCCCACCTGTCACTCAGCTGGACACCACTGGGGCATGTGTGTGAAAACACGCTGGTGAGAGGCAGGACCGTATCAGTCATCAAACAGTGCCTCTCACTGCCAGCCCGCCATCTATCCTGCCTTCTTCCTTCCCTGTGGTATGGGCTTCCCTGAGCCAAGTTCATGGTCAGACAGGTTCAGGTCACTTTTATGCACAGGGTCACGGGGCAGACTGCTTAAAGTGTGGCTCAGTCCCGACACAAATCAAGTGAGGGATAAGGAACGCATAGTTCTGGGCTCAATACAGCAATGCCTCAGGCAGCTGAGATCAGGTGTGGGAAAAGATACTTTTGTTAAAGACAGAGGGCTATGGAAAGCAACTAGACTCCAATAAAAATTAATAATAAAAAAATACAGAGGGCTAAAATACCCCAAAGGCCTCCAAAGCTTTTTGCTAATTAGCAGATGTGTCCTTGGTATTTAAATTCTTCCATGACTTCAGCTCACTAAAGGCACAAGAATCACTCCTTTTACTTTTAACCAGAGGAAAAGAGTAAGCCTTTTTCTCCTTATCGTAATTTAATGTTACTGCCCCCTTATCATAAAAAGAAAAGCAACATATAATGTATGTAGAAGAGAATCAGGAATTACAGATAAGCAAGAAGAAGAAAAAAATAATTCAAACACTCACAATCCCAGAGATAATCACTGCTGAACAGAAACAGATGCGGGCCCTCTTTTCCTCTCATGTGAAGAAACTGGAGACCAGATTTCATTTATGTGTGCGCGCTATCAGGGAGTACCGAGAGACAAGACTCTGGCCTGAAATAAAAAGACATGAGCCAGAGCCACCCACACATGGACACACAACACTCTCAGCAAAAAGATGTGCATTCTTCAATCCAGATAAGTGGGTTTGCTCTGATCTGGTGCCCTGTAGCAGGATCAGAGACTTTATGTACATAGTCTAGAGAACACCAGGCAACGTGGGAACTGCGTATATACTTAAGGGCATCCCAGAGTTAAGCTGGGTCCCTCAGATAGATAGAAAAGAAAAATCTGAAAACCGGATTTCAACAGCTATCAACTTTCAATTTGCTGTGCACCTAGGGAGAGATGGGTCATGGATAATCTAAAACCACTAAGCCTTGGCTCTGAATTGTGTCTTTGTGTATCGGTCACAGACTCTCAATGGTGCGGTAACTGACGTCACTGCAAGCCACCTAAAGGGTCTGTCTTGGGCAGGCCAGACTTCTGGGGGGCTGGGTAGGAGCCTGGCTTCCTCAGTCCACTCTGCTGCTCCATTCCCTCAAGTTCCCTATAAAAACATCCAGCTTTTCACATGCATGCAAAACACTGGCCTAAGAGGAGCCAAAACTTATTCTGAGTTTCCTACCTTTGGGAACACCTTTCCCACCTTATCTGTTTGACCAAGAAAACAGGTAAATACGTGTTTTGAGTGAAGAGAGATTTTATTAGGCTGCAGGCTGCCTGGATGTAAGGAATGAAAAGAAGTGGGCACTCGTAGCAGAAAAGCCATTACCGTGCTGTGTAAGCGAGCCGGTAGGAACTGGAAGTGGAGTCTGCTTGCTTTCACTTAGCGCTCAGAGGACTTCCCTGGTGGTACAGTGGTTAAGACTACACCTGCCAATGCAGGAGACACGGGTTCGGTGTCTGCTCCGGGGAGATTCCACATGCTGCAGAGCAACGAAGCCCGTGCACCGCCAACTGCTGAAGCCAGTGTGCTGAAAGCCACTGCAGTCAGAAGCCCACAAACTGCAGAGAGAGACTAGCCCCTGCTCACTACAACTAGAGAAAAGTCCAAATGCAGGAACAAAGACCCAGCAAGGCCAAAGAAAAGAACTACATAAAAAACAACAACAACAACAACAACAACAACAACAACAACAAAACAAAAGAGTTTTTTAGAAAAATGGGTATCACTGAGATACTCCCAATGATGAGTAAATCAGAATTGTCAAAACTGAGTTATCACCAAGCACGCTAGCTGTTCCCCTCCAAAACTGCCTGGGTCACATGATCACATGGCCCACATGACAAGGCTTTAAGCTCCTTCCTTCCCAGTGCTGCACAAAAACACAAGTCGAGGGTCAGAAAGACAGGAAGGCAGGCAGGTGGGAAATAGGCTTGTGGAGGCTGGTTTGAAACGAAATGAGACGAGGATGTTCCAAGAGGGGGAAACATGTCCCGAAAGGATGGAGGACTCCATGGGACAAGTCTGACCTCCAGGGCCTTGACTCCAATATGTGCTTGGGAACTGGGGGATGGCAGGGAAAGGTTTTCTAATATATTTCTAATGTTTATGCAATTTCTTACATTTACAAAAGGTTTATAACAGTCATTTTGTTCCATAGCTTATCATCACCTTTATTCCTTCTCAGCTGCCCTATAAAGTTGGCATTTGTATCTGTTTCACACACATGATCCTACAAACTCATAAGCAACTTGACTGAGGTCACACAGATTAGAACCTACATTGTCCAACTCCAAGACCAAAGCTCTTTCTATCACCTTTTTTTTAGGAGAGTGGTCAAATCTTCCTTCTTTTCTGTGTGCATCTTTCTATCCTTCTCATTATCTGCCCAACCATTCAAGCAAACAGTGATGGAGCATCTACTGGTGCTAGGCCTTGTACAGAGATGCTAGGATTCAGACAGTATCTCTAACCTCAAGGGGCTTCAAGTCAAGTGAGCAAGAGAGACAACAGTCAGGTCAACAACGTAGATAAACTTGCCACTTACAGAGTGCAGTGACTGTCATGATGGAAGCAAACAAGGAGATGAGACAGGGGCCAAGGATGGATCAGGACAGGCCTCCCCACTAAAATGACACATGAGTTGTGATCACAAGACGGAGGAGGAGCCAGCTCTGGGGAAGACCAGGGAGAGTTCTCCAGGCAGAGGAAAGGCAAGCAGAGGCTGTGGCATGGGGAAGGGATTGGAGTGAATGTCTCAGGAGGCCATGTGTTGACGTCCCCTCCTCCACCACTGTGGGCATGGATGGTGGTGACCAAGGCGGCTGAGCCCGTCTGTACCGAAGCACTGTGATGATTTGGGGGAAGAGGCCATCTTAGTGCGTTGAAGGAAAGCTCTTTCTTTCTCCTGAATTCCCTTCGCCTTGGAATTCCTATCTCCCTGTCTTGATACCCAGACGTCAGCATATCCTGTTATTTGCAACCTCACTGGCTCCTTCACCCCCCATCTCCCCAGCCACAATACTGTGTTTTTCCTCTTTCTTGAAACACTCAGTCTGACTGAGGGACCCAGGCATGAACCTTGACACTTCCACTTGTCTGGAAGCAAGATTTCTATCTCTGTGAGAAAGGAAGAACGGTTTCCTAATCAACACAGAAGCTCAAGGGCGGAGACCGTGACAGGGCCAGCTGGGTACGAGGCTGGTGCGAGTGCAGAGCCAAAACCCGCTGTCTGGCCCGTCATACTCCCTGCCCTCTGTCTGGGCTCCAGCGGCTCTGGCCATCTGCACCAAGAGGAGATTATCCCTGCCAGGCGCTGCCCAACTTGGTACAGGATCATTTTTAGTGGCAGTTGTTTCCTCTAATATGTCAATTCATATTTCCATGAAGAAACATGCATGGTGCCGTACTTTGCATTTATCTTGGAATTTTTTAGGCAGTGGAAACCTTTTTTTTTTTTTCTTTTAAATTAAGCCTCCTGGATGACTTTTCGTATTATGAGTATCTCTGACCAGACTTTGATTTTCAGGTCTGATGTCTCGGCAATGGAAGAACCATGATCAGGTTTCCCCAGAATCAGATCTGGGAAAGGGCTCTGAACATAAAGAAGGTTGGGAGGTGATCCCCAAGCTCCTGAGAAGGAACTGCGGAAGGGATGCAGGGCAGGGAATGATGCCAACACATGGAGGGGTGATGGGCAGCTTCAGCTCTGGGCAACTGTGACTCATTTAGTGGAGAAGCTATGGAAAATGGTCTAGAACATTCCTCACAGATGTCTTCCTATTAGAGAATCAAAGAGACAGGGGTACTCACCCCCCACCCAATTCCCAACAGTCATTGGGTGAGAATTACACCTGGGCCCCTGTGGCCCATCCCACATGCAAAACAGGCAAGCTAGAGAGTGATAGTTCCTATGAATGGAGGAACCATGGGTCAGAGGACTCTGAGAAGGTGAGTGCTCAGGGGGAAGAGGGGACTGTCCCAAGTGTCTGCTGCAGGAGGCTTCATTTATTAAACAATTAATCACTGTACATCTACTATATACTATGCATTCTGGTGGGTATTGTGAGGGATTAAAACAAAATAGTAAGAAGCCCCTGTGTGACTGGGACACAAAAATATAGTCACAGAGAGCTAGATCATAAATTTCAAAGTCAAGTACTTGTGAGGTTACTTAAGAGAAGGTGCTTATCTAGGAGACAGATGCTGAAAAACACACACGTCAAGGATTATGCTTGTCATTTAATTTCAAAGGGTTGAGCAAAAATAATAATAAATGTGTATGCATTGTGTGTGTGTGCATGCAAAAAAGAGAAAGAGGGAGGGAGGGGGAAACAAGCAGCACAAAAGTGCCAAATGTTAGCAACAGACCTTTCTAGAAGGCTGTCTGGAAGTTCATCATGCTATTCTTGTTAACTGTATATGACACTGCAGTTTTTCAAAATAAGTTTTGAAACACAGAAATAAAAAAAACTGAATAGTTTTATGACTTTGTTGTTAGGTCACTTATTAATAGAACATCTAGCACATGCTGGGCACTGGATACCACCTTGCTGAGTAGGAGGTTGCTAGGCAGAAAGAGAAGGAAGGAGTATTCTTGACAGGTGGATAAAGGCATGCAGGTAAGAGAGATCAAGGTGCTATCAAGACACTGAGAGGAGTCTAAGATGGTGACAAGTCAGCAGGTCCAAGAGTACACATGCAACCCAAGGGAAGGAGTTTTCACTTTACTGTAAACATGTTCACAGGCCAGTGAGAAATCTGCCTACCAAACACACAGCTAGCTAATTCAGCATCATGATGAGTAGTAAGATTGAACCCTCAAGGGAAAGAGCTTGGCCACTGATGGTGTCTCCATGGCAACACTGCTACCTGCATCACTGCATCCGTTAGGAAAGGCTGTGAGTACCTATAGAAGCTCTGATTTCCTGAGCTGCGTTCAGACCCACTGCCTTCCTAAGAAGCAACCAAAGAGATGGAGTGGTTATGCCTGGACCAGTTCCTCCATTTCACTTGGTCCATATGTTCTGTGATTTTATGGCATGTACGTTTTTCCTTCATTGGATGCTGAGCAGATCCAGTTCCAAGAGCTCCTCCTTTCCAGATGAGTCCCTCAGGGGAACAGTTTCTGAGGAAATGACTACACATTGAATTGTAACACTCCTCATCTCCTGACTTCAAAATGAGAATTGTAAGACTCCACAAAATACCTCTGTTTGCTTTTCTTTTCCATGCCACCTGCCAAAGGGCTTGTTCAGTCACTACCTCCTGTGTAGAAGAAGTTGGCTAACCCCATGGAGACCAAATCTGAAGCATTAAATGTCCCCTAAGTACTCAAAAATAGCATACTGTGACCGTTCAGTGAATTAAGATCTTGGCAGCACAGTGCCTTGGGTTCAAACCCTATCTCTGCCACTTCACTGAGTGGCTGTTAGGATTAAATAATACCTATAGCTGGTATTAAATAATACAGCTGGTATTAAATAATACAACTGGTATTAAATAATACCTTCGCTATGCTGGCTATAGTGAAATCTGACTGGGCCAGTTTGCTAGGCCCTGTGCTATGTGTAGGGATAAAAAGCAAAACAAGTCAATAAAAATAGTCATGGTTCTTGTTTGCTAGAAGTTGATCTAGCCCCTACTAATATATTTTAGTTGGGATGGAAACAGATCAATGGAAAACAGATGGGTGGCAAACAAATCACTTCTGTAAGTCTTTATTAAACACCTAATATATACTTGAAGGTGTGCTGGACTGACGAAGGGAATTTGATTACCGTCTTTACCTAAGGCTTACTTATTTTACCATGCTTTTAACACTTCAAGGTCACAAAGCTGACCTGAGGTTCTTACCAAGATACAATAAGGTAAACAGGCTTGGATAATGACCCTGGGACTAACCAAACACTTCTGAGCTTCCCATGCACTTTCAATTCGGGGAACTCTGAACTGCCAAAGATATCTACCAAGGTCATCAGAGGAACAAGGGTTATTATTGCCATTTCACAGAAGGAGAAGGTGGTGCTCGGAGGAGCCAAGCACTGTGGTCGTTACTATTAAGTGTGCTGTGTCTAGAATGCCAAATCTTCTACTTTTCACCCTGAAGCAGGGCAAATTGAGTCCGTTTGGTTCCAATTCTGGGGTGTGCTGTTTCTAACTTTCCTTTTGAAAAGGACATTTTTGGAGTATATGCCAGGCTCTGTGCAAAACACTTTCCACGCGTTCTTGACTTAATCCTCACAGCACAGTAAGAGATGGAAATCAGTAATATCTTCCTCATTTTACAGATGGGGAAAACCAAGGCTCACAGTGTTTCTGAAACTCACTTATGCTCCCACAGCCAAGAGACTACGAAACTGGAAATGCAAACCTGGACCAGCTAGATTCCAGAACCCTTCACTGAACACCTGAGAGAGCGCCTGTTCGAGGCCCCAGCAGACGGACTGCGCTGGTCCCCTAATCCATGTAAAACAAGTTGTGCTTTTCTCCCTGTTCACATAGAGGCCCCCAAATCACTGGCAAGTCATAGGAAATTCTTAAGTGGCTGCTTATTAATAACATTTTCAGTTTATATTAGCCTGCCTTTCATCCAGGGGAACTCAGCCAGCTCCATATACAGAGAACCTCTGCAATCCAGCCGTTTCTGGTGTGGACGGGGGCCAGCTGGCGAGAGCACCCCTCAGGGGCCTGGCTTGTGGGGATTCTGGCAATGGTCACACCCCTCAAAACCTGACAGGGGCCCTTTAATATCCGTGCTGAAGGGCTGGAGGCAGGGACTTCCCAGAAATCCACGTTCCTCCGTGAATGAGGCCAACAGCTCGAGATGACCCCAGTGGACTTGGGAAACAAGAGTGTCAAGAAATTGGGTGTTTACCAAGTACTGAGGCTGGAAGTGAAGCCCTGCCATTGAGATTGAGTTAGACACAACAGGGAAAGACGTTATTTTCAGGAGAGACCTGGCTTCAGTCAAGTCCAGGGTTAAAAAAAAAACACATTTCTCAGGGTTTCCCACAAGGGGGACAGACAAAAAATAGGAAAAAAAAGAAAAAAAGGCAAGATGCTGATTTCCCTTCTTCAAACCCAATCTGTGGAAAGGTTTATGTGGTTTTGTTCTGAGCTACGACCAGTCCCCTCATTCTGCAGCAGCAAGGGGATGGAGGGAAGTACACAGAAAGAAAATAACACTTCCTGGTTTCGTGTTTTACTGGAGAGAAGCCCTGGATGAATTGAATTCACATGGTCTACAAGAGTGAGACACTGAAAATATTTAAGAATCTGTTATATTCAGATTTGACAAGGTGATGGTGGAAGGATGTATGTCTCCTAGACGCGCCTCCCACCCCCAAACCCAGGGGGTGCAGCAACGCCCACGTGCTTCTGGCTGAGTTGATACAATGAACAGCAGCTCAGACTGTGGGCTTTCTTGGTGCACGGGATGAGGCTTGGTCACTTATCCATGAGCTCTACTCACTATTTCCAGCTTTCCCCATCTGGTCAGCATCACCTCCTGCCTGGGGTACAACAGCCTACTTATTCTTCCCTGTATCCACTCTTGCCTCTCTAGAATCTATTTTCTGTTTTGTTTTTAAAAACAATGGCGGTATCACTCAACTGCCCTGCTTAAAAAGCTCCACTGGCTTCCCCTTACAATTAAAGCACATACTCCCTAACGTTGGCCTATGAGATCCAATATAATCTGGCCCCTTCCCATCTCTCCAACTTCATTTTGTCCCACTGCCCCCCATCTTCTCTACTATGTTTCAGCCACAATGACCTTTTAATTGTCCTCTGTGCCTGCAAGTGTGCCAAGGCCATCCCTCTCTTAGGACCTCTGCAGTGGCTGTTTTACTGCCTGGAGCATCCCTCCCTGAGCTCTTTCTGAGCTGACCTATTTTTCATTATCCATGTAATTACTCAAAGGCACCTCCACCAAGAACCCTATGAAAAATAGCCCACTTTCCCTTCTCATTCACTCTTCATTCTATTATCCTTTAATTTTTTTCTTAACATTTGTCACTATCAGAAACTGCTTTACCTGTTGGTGGATCCATCAAATGTTTCTCCTACTATAACCTCCATAAGATCAAGGAGCTTATCTTGTAACCGTAACTCTAATCTAAAAGAGTAAGTATTCAATCCAGCCTGGAATCTAGCTTGGTAGTTCTCAACTAGAGGCTGAACACTTTATGGGCACACAAAAAAGACAGAATCAGTGTGAAAAAAATTTTTTATCTTCATTTTTTGGGATTACTGAAAATCTACATTGTTACAATGATGCCAAAAATGGAAAGTGTGAGTCAACTATAAGATCAGTAGTATATCATCAAAACCACATCAGAGAAAGACTGTCTTCTTCTGGGATTAAAGAAGACACAGGAAAGCTAGGGCAGAGAAGAATATATCCTGAGAATGACCGAGAATCATACCGTAACTGCCACGTAATGTAATTCTGCTAAGTGTACTGCAATATGTCCAAAATCGGAAAGAATGCCTTGAATACAGAAAGACTGAAAAGCTGTAGTTTAACCTAAAGTAAATGTTCCAAAAACTTGCTGGAATTGTTCCGTTAATAATAAAAAGTATCTGAAACACAGAAGAAAGAAGTACTCCTGTGGCTCTGGCCGCTGAGATTCCAGACCTCAATTTACCCATCTATAAAATGGGAGACAACCAGGTAATCCACTCCTTCCAGTTCCAGAGAGCTTTGCAGAACTGTGATGTATTTGTATAGGGCAGAGGGATTTTTTCCAGTCCCCAGTTAACCTCAGGAGAGTTTCCTGGGTGAGTTTACAACCATCTACCATCCAATCCAGCACTTCTTATTAACTTTCAAGTGACTTAACATCTTTAAGAGTCTGATGAAAGCTGGGATCCTCTTCCTTAAAACGGTGGACATACATACATTCATAGTAAATGCTGCATTTAATTTCATAAAGTTTGTCAGTCTTTACTGTTCCTTTGGTGCTCATGGATTTCAAGTTAAAAACACCTGGTTTAGAGCACTGGCTAAGTGTAAAAGGTCTTCTCTGCTATTCCCTGCAGGCCCACAGACACTGCCTTATGTTTTGCAGATGTTCTATTTCTTACTCTCTGCGACGTTTGCTTTTAAAAATTCAAAATAGCACATGATATCATCCTGACCACGTAGGATGCTGAATCTCAGGCATTCAATGATACAGGATGGAAGGCAATTTTTAAGGATGGCAAGGGCAAACCACACTGGTGTTTAAGCAGTCCAACTGCCAAAATGAGCAGAAGGCAGGTTCAAGCTAGTCTGATCAAAACCTAGCCTGGTGATTAGGGCTGCTTTTCAACCTTTCAGAAGCCATTCAAGCAAGAACTCAAGCTCCTGCTGCTGAGACAGGAACAAGGGAATTCTCTGCTCTACGTTTTCACCCTGCTTCCTAATGAGCCAGGTGTTTCAGTGTGGTGGCCCAACCTGCACAGGAAGCAGGGGGAGGGGCTTAGGCTAGAGGGGAGGATCCACTGTCACAATTGGTGGCAAGCTTCTAGTCCTGACAGGCTCTCCAGCTGACTTCTGCGATGTGACCTCAAATGCAAGTAGGAGACTTGGGCAGTAATTTACATGAACTCCTGAATCCTGAGAGCTAAGCTGTCGGGAGAGGACATCAGCTGGCAGCAGCACAGTGAGCCAACAGCAGGCACTGCATGTGCTCCGGCCACCTGGCCCCTGGCTGAGCTGCCAAGAGGTTGCCTACAGGAAACAGTCCCTTGGATAGCAGGTACTCTTCTGGGAGCATCAGAGCAGGAAAGCTCGATAAAGAGCCTACATCCTTGTAATGAAAAGTGACAGAAGCCTTAAGAATGGCCACCATGTTAATCAGAACAACAGGATGTAAGTTGCAGAGAAATAAAAACACTCTATTAAAACTTTAAAAATTCAACTAACTGAAACTTTCAATAAGCTTGTAGGTCCATCCACTTTAGCGGAGGAAAAATAAAACAACACAAAGTAGAAAATAAAATGTCTTTTTAGCATGCCTAAGAATTAATAGGTGAAAGAAAGTGAAAGTGAAGTCACTCAGTAATGTCCCACTCTTTGCTACATCATGGACTGTAGCCTACCAGGCTCCTCCGTCCATGGGATTTTCCAGGCAAGAGTACTGGAGTGGGTTGCCATTTCCTTCTCCAGGGGATCTTCCTGACCCAGGGATCGAACCTGGGTCTCCTGCATTGCAGGCAGACGCTTTATTAATAGGTGGTTGGTATTTATTCACCAAACTGAAAGAATCAACTTCCAGGCAGTGTCCAAGTCGAGACATGGCATGTACGTTCAATCTCTCAGGGGCAACTACAACTGATCAATACAGGCTACCTGAGTCCTGGGTTGAGGAGTAGTCTGAGGCTGTGCTGGAGCTTGACAGAGAGTGTGGAGTGTCATCAGGGAGGGCCACAATGGACAAAGGTGATGCAGGTGTCAGGTATGTGCCATACTCCTAGTGTGCTGGGACATTAAGAATGGAGCTCAAACATGGGTACATGTTCAAATAAGAATACATTTCCCCACTGAGGATTTCCTCTGTCATTCAAACAGAAGCTTCTAGAAGAATAATCAGGAGGCACCCCTTAAAGGAAGAAAGTAGACATCTGTTTATCCTGCCAGATCACAGCCTGGGGTCCAGCAAGGGGGGAGATAGCAAACTCAGATGATGTTCACAATCAACCCACAATCAATCTACTTGCAGGAAATTCGTGTTCAGGATAATAACTTATATGGCTGCCATATCCTCAATCACAAGACACAGTTGGGTAACTGTGCTCTTCCTATTAAGGCAGAAGAGTAATTGGATATATTGTCCAAATTTGCAAAAACAAGATTGAAAATGAACTGGGATCTAATTCTAAACAGCCAGAAATTCAGCTAACCAGAACCTCCCACTCCTCTTAGCTGACACTTTTATTTCCTAGTTGAACAACCCAAGACAACAGCATAAATACCTGTGCTTTTCAAAATTTCACAAATCATTTGATTTGAAGTAATATAAAATGAAACAGTACTTTTTTTCCCTTAAAAACAATACTGTCTCAATTGGGAACCACCAACTTCTTACCATTTCAGGTGTCCTAAACACTTATAAATATAGAGATCACCAAAGTGTCCTAAATGTTTATAAACATACAGATCATAGAAATAAATGTATTTATTCATATGGTATGTTTGTAAAACACACATGAGTTCCAAGATGGTTCACACCTATCATTTCTACAAGTTGTGGAAGCTTCAGAATCAAGTGATTTAATTCAAATTTCAGCTTGGCCATTTACTAGCTGTGTGACATTAGGCAAGTTACTTAACATCTCTGTGCTTAGCATCTATAGAATGCATAACAGACCCCATCTCACAAGGTTATCATAAGATATAACACATAAAATTGTGAACATGAGCCATAAAAAGGAACAAAATTGTGCCTCTGCAGAGATGCGGATGGACTTAGAGACTGTCACACAGAATGAAGTCAGAAAGAGAAAAACAAATACCATATATTAACGCATATATGTGGAATCTAGAAAAATGGTAGAGATGTACTTATCTGCAAAGCAGAAATAGAGACACAGATATAGAGAACTAATGTATGGATACCAAGGAGGGAAGAGGGGAGGTGGGATGGACTGGGAAAGTGGGATTGACATAAATACACTACTGTGTAAAATAGATAACTATACCATAGTGTATAGCACTGTTAACTCTACTCAGTGCTCTGCGGTGACCTAAATGGAAAGAAAATCCCCCAAAGAGGGGATGTGTGTGTATCTGATTTATGTAAAGCTGATTTACTTTGCTGTTCAGCAGAAACACAACATTGCAGAGCAACCCATACTTTAATAAAAAAAAATTTTTTTTTAAAGACTTAAAAAATAGTGAGCATGGTGCTGGGCACATAGTAAGCAATTAACTGTTAGTTATTAATTATTTATTACTCCACAGAAGGAGAAACTGAGTCACAGAGCAGCTAAGTGATCTCTTTCAGGCTCAATCCAATAAGCAATGACACAACTGGGACTCGAACCTGGGCTTTCTGAACGCAGTCAAATCTCCTCTCCTGTGGAGTCCTCTGTGCTTGCGACACAGGTGGCGAGAAGCAGCAGCACCGGCGTCTCCAGAGAGCTGGCTACAAGTGCAGAGTCAGCAACACCCCCAGGTGCATGTACGATGCGCTGGAGAGTCCTGGGCTCAGGCACTGAGGAGGATGTGTGTACAGAACACAGCCCGAAGGGCTTCCGAGAGTGACCGAGCGGCACTGAGGGATGCAGACACCCCTCACCCGCTCCCCACCGAACTAAACATCTGAAACATCCAAAGGTCAGAGGCTTTTGCAGGAAGCTCCAAGTGGCTCTCTGGAGGGCTACTGCTTCTCATATTCCAGCACATATCCACAACACACAGAGGTCAGGGCCAGATATAAAACCTGACCTTTTAGTTCTCCGCCCAAGAGCAGCCACTGGAGCAAATAGCACACCTCCACCGACAAGGCTGAATTCCCTCTGAAAGTTCACACTCATCAAGGTCAGTGCCAGAAGACAATTTACAGATCACCTAATCCAGGGCCTTTATTTTAGGGAGGGAAGAACTGAGGCTCAGAAAGGGGACACACACATTCTAGTTAGGACCTGAAGTGCTCACAATGGGGGGGATCCAAAGCCCACAAGCCTGGCCTCTCTCTTTGGACTCAACTAGGCTTGCAGCACATCTGCCCACACTCCGTTTAGTCCAACAAAAGGGCTGCTTCCATTTGCCCAGAGTTTTTACTCCTCATCAGAGTGTGTCTTACCAACTTCCCAACGAACCTCACACTTCCATTCTAAAAGCCACATTCAGAGCTGGCGATGAAGAAGCCACTCTATTCTGTCTTGTGCCTGACACGGTCTCTTGGATATTGCCGATTTTATCAAAAGATCAAGCAAAAGGATTCCTGAAATCTAGAAAAATGGTACAGATGGATCTATTTCCAGGGTAGACGCAGACATAGCGTCTCTATTCCCACCCTGGAAACAGATGCAGGCATAGAGCATGGACGTGGACACAGTGGGGAAGGGGAGAGGGGGATACACTGATAGAGTAGACTGACATATATCCACCACATGCGTCAAATAGCTAGCCAGTGGAAGCTGCCGCACAGCACAGGAAGCTCAGCTTTGTGCTCCGTGATGACGGAGAGGGGTGGGATGGGAGAAAGGTCCAGGAGGGAGGGGACGCGTGTGTACATTTAGCTGAGTCACTTCACTGTACAGCAGAAAATAATACAATGTTGGAAAACAATGATATTCCAATTTAAAAAAAATCAATCAATGGCTACATAATGAGGTATTTCTCATGTTAGGGTTCCACAGATACAAGATTTAAAAGGCAAAGAAAAAACATCCATAATACTTTATAGTAAAAAGTGTAAGGAGACCCAGAATGGTGGGCCTCATTCAGGCTTTGGACGATGACCATCCTGGGTTTGAATTCCAGCTTTATTCTTTCTTCTCTGCATAAAGTAGGGCAAGTTATTTAACTTTTTGGAGCCTTGGTTTCTCTCTTACTAAATGGAGCTAATAATATCTAGCTGTGTAACTGCTGCAAGGATTAACAAGGTATGGAAACCATCCTTCACATCAACTAGAATATTGTAAGTGTTCAACCTATGATACCTACTACCTTTGCCATACATTCACACAAGCACAAAACTATTTCAGACACGTAGACACCCATAACATACATTGACATATATACTAACAGCTACCCTGAAAAATATCTGACCCGGTGACCACAGAAAATACAGCTGTTTCTCAGTTGAGTCCTGGAACTTACATGAACAAGAATCTCTGAGGACTCAAAACTGATGAATGGATGCCAAGAAAAGAGCTGGAAAAATGGCATCCTGCCCAGTTGAAATGAAATGCTAAGAATTCTTGTCCCAGTTAATTTTAACCCTGGATGGGGCTGGATCCTATTTGTAAGGTTTGATATTTAAAAACCAAGAAGGGGTGGGGGAGCTGAAGTCAATGGTGCTCCCAGTGCAAGACAAATGGAGACAACTCAAGTCCCCATCTACTGTGAGACAGGCACAGAGCTGACTGTAAAAGGTGCCCCACCTTGGTTCCATCTCTGCCTCCCATCCCAGGTTCCCTCCAGTGCCCCAAGATGGTTTATACACGAATGCCAGAACCAGGAAGAACAGGGGTCCTCAGAAATCACCACTATCCATTCTTCCTAGAGGTCATCCCACTGTCCTGAGTGGCCAAGACTCTGGTTACGCTTTCTCCAACAAGGCCAACAGTCCTGACTCCCCTGAGGTCTCCACTTCCAACCAGTGATGCTTCTGGATTCTGTGCTCCGGGCAGTGTTTTGTATTCTCTTCCATGTCAGCTCTCATGAAACTTGAGTCTTCAGTTCAACTGACTTGATCCTGATGGACTTTACAACCAAATATGTGCTGAAGTACAGGCTACACACCCACCAAGGAGGCTGGCTGGCTCGTACTGTACTAAAAAATGTGCTCTCTTGAATAAATGCACTTTTAAAAATAGGCCATGGTGCTCTGGTGGAAAACACTTGCTGTACTGAGCCCCATATAGGGTTTTAGAATCTAACATGGCAAATGGTTGCATTACGGATTCTGTGGGCTTCCCCCATGGCTCAGTGGGAAAGAATCCAGCTGCAAGGCAGGAAATGCAGCAGATTCGGCTTCAAGCCCTGGGTGGGGAAGATCCCCTGGAGGAGGAAATGGCAACCCACTCCAGTTTTCTTGCCTAAAAAATCCCATGGACAGAGGAGCCTGATGAAGTACAGTCCAAAGTGTCGGACACGACAGAGAGACTGAGCATGGATCCTGTAGGACAGATGGGGACAGGCATTTCTAGCTGAAGTGGAACACAGGTGCTTGTCTTCTGGGCTGTGACGTCACCCAAAGGGAACTTCGGCTTAGCACGTTCATGGTGGTTTGGAGACTGCTCTGATATTCTCCCAGCTGCTTCCTGCTCTCCCTTCCTCCTGACTCCATCCAATCTCTCTAATCTCTGTCTTCACAAACAGCAGCACCCCCCTACCCCCACAACCTGCCTTTTTTCTTTCCTTCCACCTTCTTTCTCCCTCTGCCTTGTCCCCAGGGAAATAATGGAAGAAGACTGCTTCTGGATTTCAGACTCTGAACAAAGAACTGCTCAAACAGCGTGCCAAAGAAACAAGCAAGCCAAGTCTCCAAAATCAACTAGCCAGGTCCCCAGTGGAGACGCTTGGAGACTCATGATGCTGGAATCTCAATGTCATCTTATCCAGCATTTTCTCCCCTGCTTCATTCAAATACACCCAAACCACCCCCACCCCCACCACCACGACCCCACACACATCCTACACAAACACATGGACAATGTACAAGAATGAGAACATTTCATGAACAATCTTTTCAGATGGGGAAAAGAGCAAAGTGGCAAATGTCAGCCAAGAGCATAAATGAGGGAAACAGATTTTGCCAATGCCTAGACCTCCAGCTTCTTAACTGGCAATAGTTCATGGTCACCAGCAATGACCCATTATAAGCATGACAATCAAGGAGGGTATGAATAGAGAAGGGTTTTAGTAGGTCTTCAAGCACAAAAGAAAAGCCCTTACCCAAATGTCACCTAGCATTACTGTCTGATGGACGGAGCATTTTCACTCTTGGGTGTTGGAAAACAACAGAGAAGAGAGAAGATCATGTTTCCGGCTTCTAAAGAGAGAGGTTCCTGCTAATTCAAGACCAGCAGTACGTAAGGGAGGAAAAAAGCCCTGCTCAGACTCAGCGCCTTTGCAACCCACGTGTAGCAGAAGCAACACTAGACTGGGTACCAGGGCTTGCCACCAGCTGTGTCACTGAGGGTAAGCGATGTTCCCTCTCTGGCCTTCCATCTCCTCTGTCAAATGAGTACGAAAACTACTGCTCCCTGGGGTTCACAGGTTCGGATTCAATGGGAAATGTCAAAGTCATCAGCCCCAGAAGGAAAGCAAGCTGAGTACCTCATAGGAGCCAGGAACTGGGCCAAGGCAGTGCTGCCCCCATTCCCCAGCAAGCCCATGAGTCCCACTGAGTCAGGGAAATTTATGCCTAAGTTTTATATGAGGAAATCAAAGTTCAGAAAGCTCAAGCTACTCTCCTAAGATCACACATACAATCAGGAGGCAATGGAGGGAGGCCATCATTAAGGGAGAACTATGATTTTCTATGCAAGACACAACTTTATTACAGCCTGGAGTGACTAACCCCAGTCTGAGTTTCTGCAGAAAGAACTTCAAGCCAGACTTCTCTGACTGTAAAGGAGTCACTTGTAAGTTGTCCTTCAGACCTCTGCGTTGGAGTTCCAGTTCATCTACGTTTAAAAGAAAGATGCTGAAAGAATAGGGAGAAACAGTTATCAAGCTGCATGACTGAAGTATGCTCACCAGCAGGACAGAGGAAGGGCAAAAATCTAGGAAAGATGGATGGTGTATATCGACACAAGTCAAGGGCAGATGCCTGGGTCACAGGAAGGTAGGGTAGGGAGTACCATTTTTTTCCCTTAACAGCTGACGCATAAGCTAACGTCACCAATATGATGGCATAAATGAAGCCATGGAACTTCCAAGGAGCCATTGATCAGGTGAAGAATGTATTCAAAGGCCTCCCTTTGATGCTTCGTTTCTGCATTGCACAGAAAGAAGAAAGAAAAGGCAGGCCTCCTACACATGCAATGTTGGATCAGAAGACAAATATGCACAGAAATCCAGAAGTGCATAGATTCTAATTTGGATACTGTAATGGTCTACATGAGACATGTCGGCAGTCAAACAAGAGAACTTCTTTAAAGGTGCCTGAGCCCCAGGAGATGAGATGATTTTCATCATAGCATCAGGTCACTTCTAGCTCTGCAAAATACAGCAGACAGACAATACACTTTATTATGTCAACTCAGTCAGTAGGGTGGGAAGTGGCTTTGAGTGGGAATGGTTTGGGACATTACAGTGATTGAAGACCGCACCTTTGCTGCTGGCTGAACCTCTCTGCATGCAAATGGATGTGAGCATACTGTCTTTTCAATGGGTTGTCTTTTTTTTTTTTTTTTAGCAACTACACTTATTAAAATGATGATAAAAAGCTAACGATGACAACAGTAACAACAGGAATAGCTAACTTTCACTGGACATTTACTATGTAGCTAGCACTGTGCTAGGTGCTTTCCTATGTCACCTCATCCTTACACCTGCCTGTTGGTTCTATTGCTCTTCTCATTACACGAGCAGGAAACAATATTCAGAAAGGTAGCTCAAGTATTTTCACCTCTTTCTGAATCCAGAGTCTGAGTCCTTGATGATAAATATCATACCCTACTGCCTAACTGTGAAATTCCCTGTTCATTCCTCAAGCTTCCATGAATGCACCTTCCTTCCAATATTTCTCTGCCCACCCCCCCACATTGCATGGTGAACCTTTACAAACCTGCCATTTCAAACAATGCTATTTTACCATTTCTGGCGGCCCCACGATTGTTTACAGGCTGTAATGTCTGATGGAGCCAACATGTTTTAATTTTCACATTAAAAAAAAAGAGAGAAAGAATTTCCAAGGGGAAAGAACGTTTGACAGAAAGTCAAAACCTTTACAAGCACTCAAGGAGGCATTAAAATTCAAATTTCCAAAATACAGTAATTCTGTTAAAAGTTGTGACTTGCTCTGGGGCCCAAAGGGACACTCATCCTGACCCATCTGTGAAAGCCATCAGCAGCCAGGAAGCCTTCTGGAAAACGGGATTAGAGTAGCCAATTCAGCCTCCAGCAAGGAGGCCAGGCTGCTTCATTTAGTTTAAGTCTCCCTGAGACGGTTTAAAACACTCTCTGGGAAGAGATATTCAAGCAAAGCAAATTGCAGCCTTGCAAGCTGCAGCTCTGGTACAAGACAGGCCTTGTCTACAGAGTCACAGCACACTGGAGCCCTCCCCCGACTGGCCATGGATGCGCTGACTAGAAGCAGAACTCTCCGGGGAAATCGCATACATGGGGAAGTTATACAAGAGCCACGCCTGGACCAGCGGATGGCATCACAGCTGGTACAGACCACTTATCCCCCTGTGATCCGGCCCAGCCCTGATTATTTATGGCTCATAAAAGCCCCATCAGACCTCAGCATATTCTAAGACGACATAACAACAACAACAACAAAAATAGGATTAAAAATCTGCCTTTCATCACCAAGACCTTCATGGCAGATGAGGGATGCTGTGATTGGCTTTGGGGAAACCGAGAGCTGAGGAGAGCTCACTGTGAACACTCCACTCTGAAACCCAATGTAGAGAACACACTGAGTCATGTGTTTCAGCCCGGCTGTGCGGTCATATTCTGGAGCTCTGTCACCATTTCTAATCTGAAAGCACTAGCTAAAATTAAACCTAAATAATTCCAGCGCCATTTCTTCGCCTGGAAGTCTCACTTAAGTCTTCGTTTCCCAGAGCCTCTAATGGTTTCTGACATCCTGAGCCAAAACGCAAGCACACAGCCAGGTGTGTGCTTGGTTTTTAAACCCTCTCCCCTTTTAGTATTATTATTATTTTTTAAGGACAGCTGCACTTCTTTTACAGAAAAGCTGCCTCTAAAGCACTAAGACTTAAGTGATTCTTCAGGACTCCCTAGAACTGTGAAATGTCACTGTGCAATTGAGTGTTCCAATAAGCATGATAAGGGCAGAGGTGCCAGAGGACCACAGAAAACAGCCTCGCCACCAAGATAACAGAGTTCCGATGTCCTGACCACCCCCCATGCAAAGCCTCTAGATCTAGCCTTGTCATCCTTCCTAGAAAATACAATGTTGTTCAATTCGTGAATTCCAACAAATTTCTTACCTACCTCAAGGGAGAGTTAAATTCCCAGTCTGGATAGAAGCTTCCGCCAGACCCTCTGAGCTTGTCAATTGCCCCAATTCACTTTTCCCCTGGGTCTGGCTCCTAAGAAGGCAAGCAGGACGGCAGGCAGCCAAAGCATCTTTTTCTGGAAACCCTCCTCCAAATCAGGACCCTTCCTGAGGCCAGCAGCAGCAGGAGCGGAGCCCGCGCTGCTCTTCCTTCGCTCACAGAAACAGCACTGCTGGGTTCAGACCCTCCTGGGATCCACCAGGCAGGGGAAAAAGTGTGACTTCTTCTCTCCCTTCGGATCCGTTCGCCTTCCCGAGAACCCCAGGTTCATATGAACACCCCTTCTTCACGACAATCTGCAGGAAGTCACAGACCCCAGCTTCAGCGTCACCAGCTGATCCTGAGCCAGACCTGGGGGTAACCGGTCAGCTGGTCGCGGAGCTCAAGACACAGAACCAGGAACTGTGCAGCTCCGCCGAGAAATAGTAATAACTGTCGGCGGAGCTGCTGGTGGTGCCGAAGTCGCTGTTGCAGTGCTCGCATCCTCCGCATGCTAATGAAGCCGTGACGTCAGCAAGTCAGTCACGGCATCTGGATGTCCCGTCCCCTCTGCCCAGCGCTGAGATTTATTTACATGTAAATTAGCCTCGCCTTCCAAATCAATAATCCCCAAGCTAGGAAGGACGAAGAAAGCCTTTGCTGGATGCAAACGCCCCAGCAACACAACCTCCAAAGGGGTACAAAAATATCACATAGGAGAAGAGAGGCTTAAAAATGCACACCTTTTTTTGTTGTTGTTTTTTAAAGGCTGTGCTCTTATGTGCCAGGGATCAGATCTGGGCACAGTTACGAATCTGAGCGCCTGTTTCAGATTATGTGCTGCATCAACGCAGGGTGCAATCAGAGCTCTCCCCCAACCCCAACTGTCTCTACTTTCTTTTTCTTTCTTTTCTCTCTCCAACTTTCATTTCAGGGAATTTTCTGGCTTGGGGCTATGTCATCCTTGAATGTTTGTGAACCTTGAGATAAAACACAAATGATTGCTTTCCTCAAGTGCCTGTGGCTGTTGGACTGGCCACTCCGTCAAGCCTGACCCCAGTGCCAAGTAAGTGTGAGAGATGACAAACCAGAACGCTTCCCAGACGCTTCTGAGGGCCGCTGGAACCTTAGAAAGCACAACTTTCATCTCTCCACTTTTCACATTAGAAAAGTGAGGTTCTGGATGGAGAAGCAGCTTTTCCAGGGCCACAGAGGGATTCCAGCAAGGATGGGCCAGAATACACATTTCCTGGACTTCAGTCTACAGCTCTGTTAAAGACCTTTGGGTCTTCAATCTCCATCTTTCTGTACCAACAAAGAGGCCTATCCAAACAGTCAGGAAGAAAGAATTTTATAGTATTGGATAGCCCTGGGTTTAAATCCTGACTTTGCTTCCTGCTAGACTTTGCTTCCACACTTAGGGTCTACAGTTTCTTCATCTGTACCATCCTTTTATTCAATAAATATTTTCTGAGTACCTACTCTGTGCCATGAATATGTTTTTTAAAACTTTATAGTATGTATGTGTATAGTGTATGTATGGGTATAGGTACATGTTTGCTGTAATTCAATAAAGTAAAAATACTGAGTGGAAATGTGGCGAGGACTAACACCATTACCAGCAACAGTAAATATGGAGAAGTAAAGTGAAAGTCTCTCAGTCGTGTCCGACTCTTTGTGACCCCATGGACTGTAGCCTGCCAGGCTCCTTTGTCCATGGAATTCTCCAGGGAAGACTACATGA
This sequence comes from Bubalus kerabau, assembly GCF_029407905.1. Taxonomy (NCBI): domain Eukaryota; kingdom Metazoa; phylum Chordata; class Mammalia; order Artiodactyla; family Bovidae; genus Bubalus; species Bubalus kerabau. The sequence goes on along the minus strand of NC_073643.1, from coordinate 38,935,013 downwards.
GCCAGAAAGAAAAACACCAATACAGTATACTAACGCATATATATGGAATTTAGAAAGATGGTAACAATAACCCTGTGTACGAGACAGCAAAAGAGACACTGATGTATAGAACAGTCTTATGGACTCTGTGGGAGAGGGAGAGGGTGGGAAGATTTGGGAGAATGGCATTGAAACATGTAAAATATCATGTATGAAACAAGTTGCCAGTCCAGGTTCGATGCACGATACTGGATGCTTGGGGCTAGTGCACTGGGACGACCCAGAGGGATGGTATGGGGAGGGAGGAGGGAGGAGGGTTCAGGGTGGGGAATAATACATGTATACCTGTGGCGGATTCATTTTGATATTTGGCAAAACTAATACAATTATGTAAAGTTTAAAAATAAAATAAAATTAAAAAAAAAAAAAGACTACATGAGTGGGTAGCTGTTCCCTTCTCCAGGGGATTTCCCAACCCAGGAATCTAACCCGGGTCTCCTGCATTGCAGGTGGATTCTTTACCAGCTGAGTGACCAGGGAAGTCTAAATATGGAGAAGGAAATGGCAACTCACTTCAGTATTCTTGCCTGAAAAAGCCCATGGACAGAGAAGCCTGGCAGGTTCTAGTCCATGGGGTTGCAAGGAGATGGACATGACTGAGTGACCAAGCACAACAGTAAGTAACAGTTATTTCTGATATTTTGGGTAAAGTTAAAAAAAAAAAAAAAGCACTAAGCTTTTCCTTCCACTGGGCTGGCCATTGTATCTCTTCTCCGAGTATCCCTAGTCCTCTTTTATTGTTTAAAATCAATTGTTCTTTCAGTGCTGTCTAGGCAGTATGCTGGACTCTGTACCTGCAATGGGATGCACTGTGGGGTCCTCAGGTGGAGGTGAGGGAGGGGCTGGGGAGAGGTGTATTCCATCATGCAGAAGCGTCCCTAAGGACAAAGCAGCCAGCACAGCTCCTTGCCCACACTCTCCAGGCCCCTGCCTGGAGAACCCACCCCCATGAGCTCTGCCCTTCCAGCTGAGTTCCTGAAGCTTCAAATGAATCTCTTTGTCGGGTATGAGGAAGTTAAATTGTGTCTTTTGTTATACATAATTGTATTAATAATGCTTAATAACTTCTTTCAAATTGCTTCTCTCTGCTTCACAGAAGACCTTTCATGGTGAAAATTGTGGGACCTGGAAAAACTTTTTACTAATAGAAACTGAATACAAGCCAATGAGTCAGACTCTGCTTCAGGTCTCCATCACACAGAACTCAGAGGATGTGGGGAAGCATTTGCTTCTCAATATCCTTTGAGAGGATCAAATAGACCAGCTTGGGGCCACCAATGGCCAAGTGGAAGCAGTGACACCCTACTCCAGTGTGATCATGGGCAAGTAGCTTCAGCTTTCTGTGCCCCAGTTTCTTCATCTGAAGATGAGCCTCTCTGATGTACTTATTATTGTCAAGATCATAGGAGAATCACGAGAAGCAATTCACAAGTGATGGACAGGGAAGCAATGAAGAGGAATGCAGAGCAGAAAGCATGAGAAGTGATTGATTTTCACCTGGAATAAATCTGGCATGTGACCATCCATTTCATAAGAGGGGAGGGTGTGACAAGGGGTCTGGAATGGAGTGCCTGTGGTCAGACCTTGGCTCTAACATTTGCTGTCTGATTGGGGACCTTATGTTCTTACCTAAAACAAGAGGGGCTTATGCTTGCAGAACTGTTTTGACGAGCAAATAATCCTCAGTGTGAAGTCCTTAGCACTGGACCTAGCACCCAGCAAACATTCAATAAATGTTAGCTGTTGGTCGTGGAAGTGATGACCCTTCAGTTACTATTCATTTTGGCACTACTAGTTAATGACCAAACTTCAAAAGGCAGGAGAAAGTGGGTAAACAGAAAACAGCCAAATCTTCCCCATTCCTAGGGCACCACTCAAAAGTTTCACCTAAGTGAGCTGCTGACACAGTCTTCCTCCATGAAGCAACACAGATACTTTTCAATTGCTATGAAACTGGGAAGAAAGCAGGGAAAATGACCAAGAAGCCCCAGGGGTCTCCTTCCTCTGAATCTACACAACAGAGAGAGACAACTGTGTTTCTGGCAAGCATTGGGTTCTTCATCCATTCATTCATGGAACCATCCACTTATTAAATGAGCTCCTGTTTGTCAGTCCGTGTGCTAGGCCTTAGGGACATCATGGTGACCAAGAAAGACATGGGCTCTGCCTTTAAAAAGCCAAGAAGTCAGAGGGGAAGACAATTAAGCAAGCAATTAGAGTGTGATGCATGTTATGATAGGCGACTGCAGAGTTCCTGAAGGCCTAATTGCAGTCAGGAGAGGGTGGTGGTGCAAAATTACGTGGCTAATGTCCCTTTGACAGGATGTGCTCTGTGAGTGCAGCTCAGAGGTGGGGAGCTGGAGGGCTGTGCATTACCCTTGCATAAGATGGCTGAAATCACAAAACAGGGATCGATAATTCCTTGTGACAATTATTTTCATCCTGGACAATATTATTCTATTCCGGATTTTTGGAAAATATGCCATTAGGAATTGGACAAGGTGAGGCAACAACTATTTTGGAAATTTAGAGGCCTGGTAAATAGGGATGAAGCTCATCCTGTTTTGACACAACAGAGTGAAACCGCAGGTTCATGACAGCGAACTTCTTGGGGGTGGGGGAGGGGAGAACTGGCAACACATATGAGACCTTCAGCACCTTCTACTGAGATAGCACAGTATTATTTTTACACAAATGACCATAATTGCATATAGTATACAAGAAGAGAGACAAAGAAGCCAAGGTTGATTGAGGCTGAAGTCATCAGGAATCAAGAAGAATGTGATCTGAATCATGAAGGTCAAAAAAAAAAAAAATTGAGGGGGCGGGGGGGGGGTGAAAAACCAAGGTTATAGGGGAAAGGTCTTACTAATAAGCATGACACAAAATCCAGAAGTCCTAAATGAAAAGAGTGCTAAAAGTGTCATGGTCAAATTTTAGCTGGTAGAGAGGGTGTTGCAGATGGGGCAAGGGTACGGATCTAAGGGAAAAGTGCTCGCACAGAGCAGAAGAAAACTCCCCTGCAGAAGCACCAAGAGGACACTGGCAGGTTATGACAAAGAGACCGCTTCACACACGCGAGAAAAATCAAATCATCTTTCCATTCCACCAGCATTAGTCAAAATCTTGTTAGAGGATTATGGGGAAAGGGTAATCGAATCATGGCTGGTTATCTCGCAGAAGAGAAGGGTAAGTGATGACAAGGGCTGTGGCCTCTGAGATGAAGGGCTTTAATGAGGACAGTCATAATGAACAATTTTTTATCTCCATCCCCATAGATGTAAAATAAGGAGGAATGGATTTTCAATGAACTAAAGAGGGATTTCACTTGGATCTAAGGAAGATGCTTGAACCTGAAGATGATATGAACTGGCCTGGGTTACTCAGGACAACGGCAATGTTTTTGCTCTTAGGAGCACTTTACAGAGATCAAGACAGCCCCGGACCTGGTTAGTTTACACTTATACCTCTGGCCGTGAAATTGTGAAATCTTAACTACTCTAAGGGATATGACCAAGTTTCAAAACACTTATCTAATAATGGTCTTAAATTCATTTTAGTTTTATTAAAAATGATATGTATGCATAGTTAATATCTATACACATACCATAAATATATTATGTTATATATTTTAAAAGAATATATTATTTAAAACTTACTATAACTTGCAATTTATATAACTTCATATATAAAGCTTATTTGTAGTATAAACTTTAAGTATATAATATATATTTTATTATTCTTTAAAACTTACAAGTTATATAATTTTGTATATAAAACTTATTTATATTATAAATTTTAAGTATATAATACATACTTTATTATATATTTTTAAAGACTTTTTTAAAACTTTATAGTATGTATGTGTATAGTGTATATATACACTATATATAAAGAGAGAGAGATTGTTTTACATAGCTTTAAATAATCTACTCAAGATTGGTTCTCTAGACATTTAGATTTCAAAATCCAGTAAATTTTTCAAAATGAAGAAGAGGAGGTTGACCAAAAATTGTTACATTAGTTGGGATAGGCTAGGCTATTATGCAGTAACAATCATAGATCTCAGTTATTTAACACAAAGAAAACTGATTTTTCACTCAAAGTTGGTTGGAGGCCCAGAGCCTCTCCAGGCACCTCCATTCCAAGCAGCGACTTGGGGATCCAGTCTGCTTCTTTCCTGTGTATCTGTCATCTCAACACATAATTTCTAGGTTGCAGCAAAAGAAGAAGAGACAATTGGAGATGCTTTTAGGTGCCTCAGCTTGGAGGTGAATTACATCAGTTCTATTGGTCAAACAAGTTCCATGACCTCATCGAACTGCAAAGGGACTGGGACTTGTATACCCGGAAAAAAGAGGAAAAGAACAGATTATGAGGAGTCCTACCAATGCCTACCACAGCTGTCAAATTTAATTTTTGCCATGTAAATTCATTTAAAAAACCATAACACAATCTCCTAAACCCACGATGTCTTATTAAAAGTATGTTTAACAGCAAAGAACTGTTAATAGTCCTAAATGAATACTAGAGATCAAAACTGCATCTGTTTTGCCCCAACAGGGAGAAAACAAAATATTTTAGATTTTTATTAACTTCCAAGCAACAACATATAACCCATGTAAGCATACAGAAAATAAAAAAGCAACTTGAGTTTCTCTACTGCAGGTAAACGCAAACAAGGCACCCAAAGGTGGAACTGCCTTCATAAAATAGAAATACCTGAAACAGATTCTCCTCAAGAGATTCTAACGACTTTTCCAATTCAGACTTATAGTAAGCTGCCTCCTCCAACAGGCGGCAGGCATTGTCCTTGAAAGAGCCCAACAAAAAGACCTGAATCTAAATCCAACTCTATTACCTCCTAGCTGCATGACCTTGGTAATTAACAACCAATCACCTTTTCTAAGTTTCAGTTTCTCCATCTATAGAATGGAGACAGATGAGCTACTTTGAAGGGCTTTGTAAAGCACTTCACATATAACAATATAACAGGATATACTATTATTTCCCACTGGGTTTTCACAGAAGGGAGCAAGAATAAGAAATGCAGCCGTAAATGATAAAACTGTTCATGATAAAGGTAAGAATTACTCCCCTCGATAGCACCCCTTTTTTCTCACCCATTTATACCAGGTTCCATCATCATAAATGCATCTCAGACCATAGACACATTCTGCATCTTGTGAAAAATAACCTGACACACTTTAAATCCAAAAAAGAAAGAGGTCTTCCTTTTCTTTTTTTTTTTCCACCACACAGGAACCAGCCACATTTCATACATTTTAATTATTCTTGATCCCAATAATCTAATGCACAAAATTTCAACATAGCCTTTTATCCTCTTTTAATTACATTAATTAAAAGGAGAAATATGGACAAGCAAGTGTGGGCAAATCAAAATGAAAGACTGCTCCCTTCCCCCAAAAGATTAAAAACTGCGTCAATGATTTAAACATGCTTACCATCACACATTTCCATGAAAATACTGTTAAAGTGACAGTGTGTGCTAGCAAACATTACTTTTGTTTTAGATAAAGAAAGCTGCACTTATTACAGCAGCTTTTTGTAACTACTAATTTTCACTTAACAGCAGAATAAGAAATTGAATTTTCTCTATGTAAAGGGCTGGGAGAACAACCAAGAATTATACAAGAGTGCTTCACTTTTCCAGCACTTTCTAAATGCAGGCACTCAAGCTCCTGTATCCTTCTTTTGGGAGAGAATGCTGGGAAAATGGAGGATGCCCTGGAAAAGACTGAAAAATGACTCTGCCTCATAAAATACCAACCTGGCAACAGAGATCTGTCGAGAAAATTATCCTGGACACAGAGTGTCACAGATGTGTAAACTGACATACTGATTTTTGCAAGCACTGGGAAGGATTTATAACTCAGGCGTTTTGCACAGTCTCTCATTTGATCCCAGATCAGAGCTCTGATTATCCTCTCTTGTACAGACGAGGACACTGAGGTTCAAAAGGGATAAAAGGATGACACAAGGACCCACGACTAAGACTTGGTCCTGGGTCTGATGATCAAGTTCGTATTTCTTCCTCTAATTCAAAGGTTCTCAGCCAACCTTTCAAAAAGCAGCTGTGTCCCAATAAGGGTGCAATACGTTGCGATTAACTTACTATTAAAAACAGACAAAAAATGTAGACAGTTCCCTGGTCATCCAGATTAGATGAATTCCTCTGTACAAAACTCACAGTACTGCTGTCTTAGATGTGTGTCCTTTCCATTAGAACCCATGTCCTGTTACATAGATTCTACAACTGTGGATGTAGTTCTGGTCCATCCACGTTCAATGTCAATGATAACTTCATTAGTGTCTCTAACTAGACTGTACATTGCTGAGAGCAGGGACCTGCCTTTTCTGGCCCACCATTTTATTCTGAGCACCCAGTAGAGTGGCCAGTGGCCTGATAGCTAATGAATATTTGCTGAATGAATATCAAGTTTGACAATGATTTTTCTCCTCTAGAAATTAGAGGGATTTCGGATTATTCCTGTAAGAACATCTCTCTGCTCATGTGCATTCCAACATGATTTTGTGAGTGGGAAAGGAAAAGATGGAGTGAATCTCTCTGACTTGCTTAGTTTAGCTTCCAGGATGTCACAGTCTCCCGGTTTTACTCCTACCCTCTGGCTGTTCTTCTTCACCTCCCTGACAGCTGAACACTGGATTACCTCAGGGCTCAGTCCTGAGACCTCTTCTCTTTTCTATCTACATTCACTTCTTTCATCTGCTCCAGGATCTTAAACACCACCTCCAAGGCCAACTCCAGGCCATGCTTATTCCACGAATACAAGGCTTATGGATCCACCTGCCAAGGTCACATCTACACTTGGATGTCTAAAAGGCTTCTCACGTTTAACAAGTCCAGATCTCAGCTCTTAATACCACCCTCCTCCCCCACCAGCAAATCTGCCCATCTGCAGTATTCACTATCTCAGTGAATGGCAACTGCATCTTTCCTGGTTAAAAAGAAAACACCTTCAAGTCACCCTTCACTCTGTTCTTCCTCTTGCCCTTGACACCTCATCCAGGAGTTGGCAAACCACATCCCACTAGCCAAGTGGATGTTTCATGTTTTTGCAAACAGCATTCGATTGGAACATAATGTTACCCATTCATTTATTTATCATCTACAGCTACATTCATGCTTCCACAGAACTGAGTAGTTGCAACAGAGAGTGTCTGGCCAGCAAAGCCTGACATATTTACTATCTGACCCCTGAAACTCAATATTTTATAACCTTTGACTAGTCCTGATGGCTCGACCTTCAAAACATAGGCAGAATGTAACATCACTCCACCACTTCCACTCTTCTCACCCTGCCCCAAGCCACTACCACCTTTCTCCTGGATGGAGATGCGAGCCACCATCAACTCTCCCCTCTACTTTTGCCCCTTTCAGTCTATGCACAAAACCGTGACCATAGTGTTTCTCTGAAAACAAACATGAAAGCATGTTACACTTCCACTCAAAACCCATCAATGCTGCTCTTCTCAGAATGAGGCCCCTGAGATCTCTGCCCCATGATTTCTCTGACACCACCTCTGGCTACTCTCCGCCCTGCTGCCATTCAAACACCAGTGCCCAAACATACCAGGCATATGCCTGCCTAGCGGTCTTTGCACTTGCTCTTCCCTCTGCCTGAAATATTCTTCTTGCAGATGGTAGCCTGGCCCATCTCTTGTCTTTTCAAGTCTTAAAAATGTCACCTCAGTGAGGGCTCCCTATTCTATCAGTGACTGTCTCCCCTCCCACCTTCCTACTACCACCAAACCTTTTCCTTGCTTTGTGTTTCTCCATAGCACTTAGCAATCTTATAAGCAATTTTTTAATTGAGATAATTTATAAACCAGAGTTCACTCATTTAAAGTACACAGTTCAATAAGTTTTAGTATATTCACAGAGTTGTGCAACCCTTATCAGAATATAATTCTAGATTTTCCACCTACCATGAAAGAAACCTCTTGGCAAGTAGTATCACTCCCCATGCGCCCCCACGGTTCTAGGCCAAGGCAAACACTAATCTACCTTCTGTCTCTAGAAATTTAACTATTCTGAACATTTCATATAAATGGAATCATATAATATGTGACCTTTTGTAACTGGCTTCTTTCATTTAGTGTGATATTTTCAAGGTTCATCCATGTTGCAGCTTAGACCAGAGCCTCCTTCCTTTTCTATGAATGAATAATATTCCATTGTATGAACATACATTTTATTCATCCATTCATCAACTGATGGACACTGGGATGTTTCTACTTTCTGACGAGTACCAATAATGCTATCATGAACATTTGTGTCCAAGTTTTTGCAATTATGTTTTCATTTTTCTTGGGTATGTATTTAGGAACAGAGTTGCTGAGTCATGTGGTAGGTAATTCTGTTTAACCTTTTCAGGACCTATTACTAGTGTCTTTGTCAAGATTGCAAAATAAGCTGTTAATCCTACTGGGGTTCCCCTGAATGTGACTGGCTGTTTTTTTCCTATTGCTTTCAAGATTTTCTTTTCACTTTTCAATATTTTTACTAAGATGGGTATCAGTGAGGCTGTCTTTTGATTTATTTACTTGGAGTGCATTAGCTTCCTGGATGTATGGACTAATATTTTTGCATCAGATTTGGGAAGGTTCCCTCCTTGACTGGTTCCATTATGCATATGTCAGTATACTTAAAGGTATGTCACATTTCTCAAAGATTCTGCTTTTCCCCCCTCATTCTTTTCTTCTTTTCTCCCTACTCTGCAGACAGAATAATCTTTTTACTGATTCATCTTCCAGTTTGCAGATTCTCTCTCCACATTAAATCTGCTGGTGAATTTTTCATTTCTGTTATTATACTCTTTAAAATTTCCATTTTAAAATAATTCTTTTAAAACTCTTTACTGATATTCTCTATTTGATAAGACACTGTAACCATGCTTGCCTTTAATTCTTTAGATATAGTTTCTTATAGTTCTTTGAACATATTTTAATAGCTGCTTTGAAGTCTTTGGTAAATCTGGCATTTATATCCCCTCACAGACAGTTTCTTTTGCCTTCTTTTTCTCCTGTCTATGGATCACACTTTATGTTTCTTTGGATGACTCATGATATGTTTTTGAGAGCTGAACATTTTAGATAATACACTGGAGCAACTCTGAACACTGACTCCCTCTCCCTTTTTCCAGGACCTTGTTGCTATTTGCTTATTTGTCTAGTGACTGGCTAGTCAAGTTGAGTGAAGTCTGTTTCCCTGCAGTGTGCAGCCTCTGATGTTGCTCCTCAGAGGGCATGAGCACAGTCTCCCTGAGCACCTGCCTCTGGTCTGTATTTATTGGTATCACACCCAGCTATTAGCCTCCGCTAATTGCTCTCTGATTGTTCTACTGTTTTCAGCAATACCCTGAGGCATAAATTGCTCCACAATCTGATCTGACTAAAGCAGGGCTCCTGTGCAGGAGCGCGGTGCTGCCAGTTTTTGAGGTTTTCCCTCTCACTGGAATCTAGGGGAGATGGAGTCCCACCTTCCTGGCTGCGTTATTTTCAGAGCAGAGTTTCCATCACACTGATCTGTGTGGGGGACAACAGGCAAGATGAAAGGGTCAAGGCTCACATGTCACACACTCTCTGTTCTTCCCAAGATTTAGCAGATTTTCTTGAATAGTTGTTTCTCCATTTGCTGCATACACTTGGAACAGTTTTTCAAAACCATAAATGCTTGTTTTTCTGTGTTTTTTAAAAACAAATAATTTACAGCAGTCAAACAACCATTTCTCTGATCAATTTAAAGGGTCTGCCATACTCCTCACACTGCCATTCTGAAGTTAATTTCCAGCACTTAACACTCTGAAATCACTACACATTTTACTTGTGTATGTTGCTATATGGCCTGATTCCCTCCCAAGCCCTAGAATGTAAGCTCCATGCTGCAGTGGTGGTGGTCGGGGAGGGGAGGTGCGGGCTGGAGACAGAGTTTTGTCATTTTTGCTCAGTGCCCTAACATCAGAGTCTGGAACAGTGCCTGGCACATAGTAGGCCTTCAGTAAATACAGGTGGAATGAATGGAATGCCCATGACCAGAGACCTGTCTTATGCATGTCAAGCTGTTGTTGTTCAGTCACTCAGCCATGTCCAACTCTTTGCAATCCCATGGGCTGTAGCCTGCCAGGCCGCTATGGCATGGGATTTCCCAAGTAAGAACACTGGAGTGGATTGCCGTGTCCTCCTCCAGGGAATTTTCCCCAACCAGGGGTCAAACCCGCATCTCCTGCATTGGCAGGTGGATTCTTTACCACTGAGCGATGCCATGGCCAACTGTAAATTGCCACAGCTGATGATTCATTCATGGTTGTGACAGTTATGGATAACCACAGTCTTATATTTCCATATAACATTTTTTTTTTTTTTTGCAGTTTCCTCAGAAGCTGATCACAGCCCTGGGAGACTGTCACACCTGTGACTGTTGTCAGGCAGATGACTGATGGAGACGAAAGGCTGAGAAGTACAGATGTGGCATGCATATCTCTCAACCCTCTGTGCTGGATTCCACCCCTGCTCCTTTTCATCTTAAATATTCTTTAACATCTATAAATAGCTCGCTATAAAGGGCATCTAATTTATCTTGGTTTGAAAGAAAGTCCTACTATAATGGGACTAGTCCTGGAAATGGAATCAGGAAGTCTGTGTTTGATTCTGGGCTCTGGCTCTTGTGGTCTATATGCCACTGGGAAATTACTTAAACTCTCGGTTCTTTAGAAGCCTTCTTGGAAAAATGTGAATAAATGGTGAGAACTGATTGTAATCTCTTTTCTTGTTATAGGAGTTCAAACAATCTTTGCAAGGCATTCTGCACTGCTTCAGACACACCAGGAACACTCGGTAAGTGTTAGGTACTAATATTATCAACTGTAAAACAGAAATCGGAGACCTGCCCAGCTATCACACTGAGGTGAACTGTGCATTTAATGAGAGTGGCTAGGAAGGTCGATTTTTCGTGTGATGTATTATGCAAAATTACCTTCTTAGAGTTGCAGAACCAAGTCTTCCTGACATGCTGAGCTGAGAAAAAGCCTCACCAGCATCTGGTTCTGTTCCAATTCATCATTCTACTCCTCCAGGCCTGTGCTCCCATTCTTCCACTATTCTCCAGGCTCAATGAGGCCCTGGAGGAGAACCTGGGAATCTTGCCTGAAGACCCTCACATTCTCTCAGGGAGGAAGTTCATGGGACAAGGCCCTCAACTGTGAACACCATCTCCTAGCCAGCAGAGGACCAAGCCAACACTAAGTTCAAACTACAAAAACAAACAAAATACACCTGAACTCGAATTTCCAGCCAAAACAAGCAATGGTAGAGGTTTACTTATCCACCATAACCTGTGTCACTTCAGAGAAATGGGTAATGTTTGGCCTAACATGTGGGAGTCTGAACTCCAGGAGAACCACTGTCTGGAGGAGAGAGAAATGTCCCTGATGGCCAGGAACCTCTGAGTGATAGGTGGGGTATGTCCAAGGTCAAACCCTGACTCTGCACCTTATTACTAGCTTTTTCTCATGAGCTTCATCCGATAGTTGCTGCCTCATGAAACTTTCTGGATTACACAAGATAATACAGGCAAAATTACCAAGCACAGAGCAGGTTCTTAAAAAACATTAACGGAGTCTGAGTGCAAATGTACTAGAGTCAGGACAGTGAGGCACCATCCCAAGCTCTCTGACTGGAGTGGCCGTCAGCACCCTGAGATCAGCGCCCCCCAACCCTGCCTGCCTTCTTCCCTGACTCTGAGGCCCGCAGAGCCACTGACAGCCAGGGCGGTTTGCCTGCTGCTTTGTTTATTCTGCCTGCTCTCCGGGACACCAGTGCAAGCAGGAACCCTGCTGGTGCGTCTCCAGGGTCACAAGGGGACAGGCCCAGATGGATGTCAGAGCAGGCTGCTGTGGTGAATTATTTAGCACCCCTGCTCTGCGGTAGCAGCCCCTGACTCATCTGGCAGGAGCCACATTCCTCTTCCCTTAAATGGCACGCGTGGAGCCCTGCTGGGGCCGAGGCTGGCAGAGTCTTTGGTGCTTGGCTCTCCACAGCTGGGGCAGTTGTGGAAAGAAGGGCTGCTAGGAGCCCATGCAGAAAGAAGCAGAGAAGAGGCGTTCAGCTAGTGGCAAGGAGGAGAGCTTTATTACTGGCAATCAGAAACATGAAGAATGAAAGAAGGTCACGGTCAGTCAGTGATTAGATGGAGACAGCTGCCCCGAGAAAACGGGGATCCCTCTTGGAGGGATGCTCTGGCAAAGCCGAATCAAAGATACCAGGTGGTACCCACAGACACTCCAAAGGTCAGAAGTCCTTTGGGATGTCCAAGGTGATGGCTCTCAGCATTAGTGGAGAGACTATAAGCCAGATTTATAGGTAACACTTACTACACACACACACATCATCTCACTGAACCTTCCTGACAACCCTTCAAAGTTATATCAATATTCCTTTACCACAGATACAGAAACTGAAGCTTGTTGAAATCAAAATCACTAGTAACTGCCAGCCTTCATCTAACTCTTCTCATTCTATGCATCCTAGGTTTTGGGTGATCTAAATATAATGGGCCCAGGGTGTGGCCAGGTATGGGGGCACGCAATTATACCACTAAGAAAGTGACAGGTCAAGGGGAGTGGCTGGAGAAACAAGGTACTCCAGGACTAATGGACAAGTTCCTGTGCTTCTCACGAATGTCATGAACACTGGATTAGTGAGCCACAGCCTCTCTTCATGACAGTGATGCAGGCTCCATTCCAGACTACTGCAATAGAGGGGATATCCTAACAAAGCAAGTCACATGAGTTTTTTGGTCTCTCAATGCACAGTTATGTTCACACTACACTGTAGTCTACTAAGTGTGCAATGGTATGTCTAAAAAAATGCATATACCTGCAAAATACTTATTGCAAAAAATGCTACCCATTATCCGGGTCTTTAGTGAATCCTAACCTTTACAGTAACATCAAAGATCACTGATCACAGATCACCATAACAGATGTAATAACAATGAAAAAGCCTGAAATATTGCAAGAATTGCCAAAATGTGACCCACAGAGACCCGAAATGAGCAAATGCTGTTGGAAAAATGACAGACTTGCGCAAGGCAGGGTACCCACAAACCTTCACTTTGTAAGAAACACAGTATCTGCTAAGCCCAACAAAGTGCAATCAAACCAGGTCTCCCTGTACTGAACACTTTTCATACAATTAGAGCCTCCTTTCAGGCTAAGGGAGCTGGGTCTGGATGAATTCCAAGGGATGCTCTTCTAATTGAGGAAACAGAGCAACTCCAAAACTCTGAGACTCCAGAGAACTCATTCCATCCCTGTCTGGGCCATGCAGATGCTCAGTCTTTCTTAGGGGTTCTCGAGACTTCATTCATCTCCCTTGGTCAACTCCATCTCCTGCTTGAAGACCAGGAGTACTGGGCCCTCCCCAACAGCATGGCATGTCTGAATTCTTGGTTCTCAAAGCGTGACCTCAGACTAGCAGTACCAGCTTCCCCAGGGTACTCATGGACCAGGAAGAGTGTCAGTCCCTACCCAGACCTGCTGAATCTGGAGATGGAGCCTGTTCAGCCCAGTGTTTCAGACTCCTCCAAAGGAGTCTGAAAGTGGGCTGTAAGTATGAGATCCAGGGGTCTAAGTGATCGCTAGGAACTGCTCAGTTCAGTTCAGTTGCTCAGTCCTGTCCAACTCCTTGCGACCCCGTGGACTGCAGCACGCCAGGCCTCCCTGTCCATCACCAACTCCCAGAATTTACTCAAACTCATGTCTATTCAGTCGGTGATGCCATCCAACCATCTCATCCTCTGTTGTCCCCTTCTCCTCCTGCCTTCAATCTTTCTCAGCATCAGGGTCTTTTCAGATGAGTCAGTTCTTCGCATCAGGTGGCCAAAGTACTGGAGTTTCAGCTTCAGCATTAGTGCTTCCAATGAATATTTAGGACTGATTTCCTTTAGGATGGACTGGTTTGATCTCCTTGAAGTCCAAGGGACTCTCAAGAGTCTTCTCCAACACCACAGTTCAAAGGCATCAATTCTTTGGCGCTCAGCTTCCTTTATAATCCAACTCTCACAAAAAGAAGAAGGAGTGAGCAAGGGTAAGAGAGGCCTCTGAGGGTCCAAGATGGCAGGCTAGATGTATAGACATGGCAATTGGCCCACATGAGGGTTTAATTAAGTCTATACCAGAGGTCAGGAGACTCTGTCTATAAGGGGCCAAGTAGAAAGTATGGAGGTTCTGACAACCCTATCGTCCCTGACTCTACAGTTAATCAACTCTGCTGCTGCAGCCATTAAGCTAACACCCTGTAAGCAGAAGGGTTTGGCTATCTCCCAATAAAACTTTATGGAAACAGGTGCTGGGCTGAATTTCATCTGCAGGTTGTGGTATGCCAACCCAACATCTGAACAACATCTTCTCTTAAAAAAAAAAAAAAGTAAAACAAAAAAAGGACTCTGAAGATCTGGCCACCTTGAGCTCAGGTCCCCAAGAAGCAGAGATCAGCTAGAGTTGAACAGGCAGCCCTCCTCCCTGGGACAGTCTCTAGTTTTCCACAGTCCCCACGGATTCTCTCCTAAACACCAGGGCAGAGCCAGTTCACATTTATTATCCTGGTTATTTTCTCCTTTATTTACTTTCTGTGTGCATGCTCAGTCCTGTCCAACTGTTTGAGACCCCATGAACTGTAGCCTGTCAGACTCCTCTGTCCATGGGATTCTCCAAGCAAGAATTCTGGAGTGGGTTGCCATTTCCTTCTCCATGGGATCTTCCCGACCCAGGGATGGAGCCCGGGTCTCCTGAGTCTCCTGCACTGCAGGTGGATTCTTTACTTGCTGAGCCATTGGGGAGTCCTTTATTTACTTATATTGACAATAAATGTGCATTCATATACATACATGCATATGCACATACATATGTGGGTGTGTGTATATTTTAACCCCCACAGGCTTTCAGTGCTTTATCTGACAGAGATGCCCTAACATCTCAGTTATTTCTAAGGCTTTAGTACCACAACGGTAAGAAGCCTGGTTTAGGATTCTGGGATGGGGCTCCTGTCCTAGATTTGACCTTGTAATTATAACTTGAGCCAGACTAGGAAATGGCAACCCACTCCAGTATTCTTGCCTGGAGAATCTCAGGGACAGAGGAGCCTAGTGGGCTGCCGTCTATGGGGTCACACAGAATCGGACACGACTGAAGTGACTTAGCAGCAGCAGCAGCAGGAGCTGCTCAGAGAATCCACTTGTGTTCAACTACAGAAACCACTCCTCCATTCCCTGCCTCCCAGGATGGCTGTGCCAACAAAGCCAACAGTACTGCCTGGGAAAGTAGTATAAAACAGCCTACAAGTCAGCAGTCTCAATCACGCCTTCGGGACTGGCCAAGCAGGGAAAAGATACTGTTTTGTTTTGCTTGGACATCTCCCTAAATCAAAATGGCTAATGGCATTAGTCCTCTCACTACCCACCTCATACCCTATGAGTGAAAGACAATGGAAAAAAAGCCCTCCACATACATTATTTTGCTCAGATCAGCTAACTGGTTCTTTGGGAAGCTCAGCATGCCAGATATGACTTCCAATCCTCTTTTTTCTTTTCTGTCTGTAGCCTAATGGATCAGAGGTCTTATTTGGAGCCTCCGAGGAGTGCATCAAGGCTGTATATTGTCACCTTGCTTATTTAACTTATATGCAGAGTACATCATGAGAAACGCTGGGCTGGAAGAAGCACAAGCTGGAATCAAGATTTCTGGGAGAAATATCAACAACCTCAGATATGCAGATGACACCACCCTTATGGCAGAAAGTGAAGAGGAACTAAAAAGCCTCTTGATGAAAGTGAAAGAGGAGAGTGAAAAAGTTGGCTTAAAGCTCAACATTCAGAAAACGAAGATCATGGCATCTGGTCCCATCACTTCATGGGAAATAGATGGGGAAACAGTGGAAACAGTGGCTGACTTTATTTTTGGGGGCTCCAAAATCACTGCAGATGGTGACTGCAGCCATGAAATTAAAAGATGCCTACTCCTTGGAAGGAAACTTATGACCAACCCAGATAGCATATTCAAAGCAGAGACATTACTTTGCCAACTAAGGTCCGTCTAGTCAAGGCTATGGTTTTTCCAGTGGTCATGTATGGATGTGAGAGTTGGACTGTGAAGAAAGCTGAGTGCCGAAAAATTTATGCTTTTGAACTGTGGTGTTGGAGAAGACTCTTGAGAGTCCCTTGGACTGCAAGGAGATCCACCCAGTCCATCCTAAAGGAGATTAGTCCTGGATGTTCATTGGAAGGACTGATGCTAAAGCTGAAACTCCAATACTTTGGCCACCTCATGCGAAGAGTTGACTCATTAGAAAAGACCTTGATGTTGGGAGGGATTGGGGGCAGGAGGAGAAGGGGACAACAGAGGATTAGGTAGCTGGATGTCATCACCGACTTGATGGACATGAGTTTGAGTGAACTCCAGGAGTTGGTGATGGACGGGGAGGCCTGGAGTGCTGTGATTCATGCGGTCGTGAAGAGTCGGACACGACTAAGTGACTGAACTGAATTGAACCCTCATTTTCCTTCCTCCTCCTTCCATCCTCACACTGACCTAAATAAATAAATCATGTGCACAGGATGATAATGATCTTTTCTTTATGAGGGAAAAGGGCATATTTAATGTCACCTTCTCAACAGTCTGCCTGAAACCTTACATTTTACCTTAAAGTTACATGAACCCAGCACTATGTCTGTCAAATATACATTTTCATCCGTGGCCTTTCCATCAGGGAAATTCCTCTACCTCACCACCTGTCCCTCTTCAGCATGCACCCTTTTTCCCCACCCTGTCTAGTGCAGAAAAAGGTCTTTTGAAAGAAAATACATAAATCTTCAACTTATCTGAGTGGAATGTTTGCACAAAGAATCAGGGATTTCTTTGATTGGTTACACAAGTTAATTTTCCATTTACATTATAGAGCAACAATTTATTCTACAATAAAACTAGCCAACCCTGCTAGTCCAGTGCAGTCGACACCTTGGCTGGGGGCCAAGATTCCTGGACTCTCTTCCTCCCACCACCCCGCCTCCTGCAACCACACGCGGCCACCGTGACTTTACAGCTGCTTCTCTTTGGGTGCATTTCGCCTACTCCGTCTCCTGTGTGTTGAAGACACTGAGCACCAGTCCATGAATGACAGTCTGTGGCTCCTGCCAGCATTACTGGCAGAGCCAGGAGCATACCTGGCCATCTGTACATGTGCTGGATGCCTGAGGTATTCATAAAAGGAAAGAGGACGATGAGAGATGGCTGGGATGATTAACTAGGCACTCACTGTGTCCCAGTCATTCCAAGATAGGGAAGGAGTATCTCCACTTGAGGGATGAGAAACATGAGGTTTAACAGTATAAACGATGGCCCTAAAGACAACCAGGGATAGAACAGGGATTGGAACCTAGGTCTGTCTTGTACCAAAGTCAGAGGCTCTCAAATACAGAGATGTTCTGCCATGCACTTGTATACTCAACTCTAAAAACAAGGGTGCCATCCGTTACGGATAGGCACTTTTCATCTATCTTCTGTGACAGTTGGTGAAGAGGATGTTCCTAGGCTGGGCCTAGAGCAGGGTTTCTTGACCTCGGCCATATGGATAATTTGTGCTGGATAAACCTTTGTTGCGAGGGTCTGTGCTTCCCACTGTACAGTGTTGATTTGCATCCCTGACTTTTATCTACCAGATGCCAGTAGCATTCCTCTTCCTACTGGTGATAACTATCCATGTCTCCAGACATTACCAGAGGTCCCCTGGGGGGCCCTTAGGGAACTGCTGGTCAAAGAGTAGTTTAGAAACCCTACCTTGCAACAAATTATTACTACCTCTTTGGAGGCCAGAGACAGTAAAGGTTAAGAGCACAAATTCTGGTATTAAACATGCTCGAGTCAGCATCTCAGCTTTGCCACTAAGTAGTTTTATGGACTAAGAATTATTTCACCTCTTTGAGCCTTTCTGTGTAAAATGGAGGCAGATGATAATATTCTGAGGATTAACTGAGAAAATGCAGAGGAAGCCCTCAGGACAGTGCCTGACACAGGGACAGTGCAACAACGTCAGCTATGAGTATTATAATTAAGAAAAACCACGTGGCACACCAGTCAGAATGGCCATCATTAAAAAACCTACAAACAATAAATGCTGGAGAGGCTATGGAGAAAAGGGAAGCCTCCTACATTGTTGGTGAGAATGTAAATTGCTACAATCACTATGGAGAACAGCATGGAGATTCCTTAACAAACTAGAAACAGAACTACTATACGATCCAGCAATCCCACTCCTGGGCAAATACCCAGAGGCAACCATAATTAGAAAAGGTGCACACACCCCAGTGCTCACTGCAGCACCATCTACAACAGCCAGGACACGGGATCAACATAAACGTCCACTGACAGAATAATGGATAAAGAAGACGGTGTACACTAGATAGCCAGAACAAGGAAGGAAATAATGCTACCCGCAGCAATATGGATGGGCCTGGGCATTATCATAGTAAGTGAAGGAAGTCAGACAGGGAAAGACAAATATAGGATAGCATATATTTGTGGAATGTGGAATCTAATTTTTTTAAAATGATACCAGTGAACTCATTTACAAAGTAGATGTACAGATATCAAAAACAAACTTATGGATACCAAAGGGGAAACATGGAGGTAGGGATAAATCAGGAGTCTGGGATGAACATATACACCCTACCACATAAGAAACAGAAGTCAACAAAGACCTACTGGATGGCACAAGGAGCTCTATATGCAATATTCTGTGATAAGCTATGAGAGAGGAGAATCTGGAAAGAATGAATATATTTACATGTCCATGTGACTCACTTTGCTGTACACCTGAAACTATTACAACATTGTAAATCAACTGTACTCCAATAAAATTAAAACACAAAATAAAAGAAAAACATGTGGGAAGGGGTCAAACTGAATCAGCTCATCTCATAGATGAGTAAACTGAGACTCCAGAATAAGAGGTATTATAATTAGTACCTAGTTTACTGCTTTAAAACTTACACATTTTTGGCCATTGCACCAGTTGGGCTGCACCCCACATGCCTGCAAGCTCTGTGCTTACACAGCTTCATGACTGAAGAAGAGCCTGGAGTAAGCGACAGAGACTTCAGTGGCTTAGTAGATAGGGAGGATCTTACACGTCTTAAGCACGGTCCTAGAACAATACCTGCTGTGCACTGAAAACAACCAGCAAGGCATAGCAAGAGGTTACCAGTTATAGTGGAAACTGACAAGTATATAAATTAGGCTCTGCAATTAAGAGGGAAGGTCACTCAGGTGGGCAGAGGACAGGTGAGGCAGGCACTGGTAGAGCAGGAGATACACAGAGGGCAAGAGAACAGCCATCTTGGATGGCTGATCACACAGTACCCTGTGCCTTTCAACATTTCTGCCTCATAAAATTGCATCTTTGAGTCTCCTAGTATGTTCTTTCTGGACCATCCATGTTCTTTCATCTTATAATGGTTAGTATTCCCATCTGTAGCAGCCAAATAGTGGAAAGAGCAAATTAAATTTTTTAGGAAAGTACCTACCAGCCATTTATTTGATGGATCAATCAAAGATAGAAGAAAAACAAACGGGAGAAAAAAAAAGTGCTGATGTGCCTGAAATCCCAGCAGTGGCTCACAGAGACCCTTGCAACATTTGGGAAGTTACAATATTTTGGCCTTGCTATCTTGCTGAAATCAGCTCTGGTCATGGAATGCCTCATGCTGTTTGATTTTGCTCAGTGAAAGTATTTATTCTACCACTTGGTAACCACAGCTAGAAACCGGGATCTCAGTTCAAGTGGAAAAACGCCATCTCTATATGCTCCAATTTGTATACTTATTTGTACCTTGTCATCTTAAGGAAAGTTATGAGATGAGTTAGCTGGCAGAGGGAGTCATGGAGTAAGTAAGGTAATAATTAGACTCTCACTTGAAAAAGTCGGGGATAATTATCTAGTCATATTTAGAAAGGAGCTCTCTCTGGCTGGGGCTGCCATTTAATTACCTTGGATTTAGTGGATATGTGCTGGACATTTTGATATGGGCTCTAGATGATGAATGACAACGAAAGAAAAAACCATTTTACGTCTAGGGGGGTAGGGCTTCCCTGATAGCTCAATTGGTAAAGAATACGCCTGCAATGCAGGAGATCCTAGTTCAATTCCTCGGTCAGCAAGATCCGCTGGGTAGGCTACCCACTCCAGTATTCTTAGGCTTCCCTTGGAATACAGCTGGTAAATTTTGGCCTGGAGAATTCAATGAACTGTATAGTCCATGGAGTCGCAAAGAGTCGGACATGGCTATGCAACTTTCACTTTCTTTCACTTTCGGTCTAGAGGAAAAAAAAGTGAATGGGTGGGGGGGGTGTGTGTGTGTGAGAGGGAAAGAGAAAATATTCTCATGTACGCCTTCAACAAATCACAATTTAGCATAATCTACGCCTCATCTGGTCACCAGGTTTACGGGAAGAATAAGGCATAGTCCTTCAGTCAAACAGACTACGCCTTGTTAGAGACAGAAAATAGAAAGATATAACTGCATAAATAATATACATATATGACTACACTGAGGTTGCCTGTAGACAAATGGTTCTCAACCAGTATGTTATAGAATACAATAGTATATTTTGAATCCTTCCAAACTGCACTGCCAAATTTTGATCAGTAAGTATAAATTATTTTTGTAATCAATGATGTATGCTACAACATTGATATTCAGCCTAAAATTTGTGGAATTAACTTATTTAGCCATTTAGTATCAATGGGTGAATTATTACTAATAAGGGTGAAGAAGCATAGGACAATTTCAAGCCAAGTTTTCTGAAAGAAAAATTATGTGTTCACTGAGCAGATGACATAGGAAATTTTTTTTTCAATTTTCCAAAGCTCCCTTTAAAAAGAAAAGAAAAAAAGGTTGAATTCTAGTCCCTTAAAATGTCCTGCCAAAAATTCTAGTATTTTAAAGTGTTTCATAACAAAAAGGATTAAATGGGTAGATGAAGAAGAATAGGAAAGCAGCCTCTGGGGGTATACTGGATTTCTCAGTCCAGGAAAATCTGGGAAATAATGGATCAGAAACCTTTGGAGTCAAGGCTACATAAATGTTACCGGCTTTCATCTCTACCCACCATCTTTCCACTTTTCCAAAAAATTTATTTCACAGAAGTGCAGTTGATTTACAATGTGCTAATTTCTACTGCACAGAAAGTGACTCAGTTATACATCTATACTATTCATATTATTTTCCATTATGGCCTATTGCAGCATATTGAAAACAGTTCCTTATGTTACACAGTAGGACTCTGTGTTTATCCATTCTCTGCATAATAGTTTATATCCATCTTTCCACTGTTAGTGCACTCAAAACACTCAGAAACTCTGGTTTTACATGTTGATTGCTGCTTCTGTTTGGAATGAGAGTCCACATTCATAACAACAGTAGATCTTAAAGAAAAGTGAGGACCCTGAGGGGTGATGTGTGTCCAAGGAGACTTAAGGAGGATCCAGTGAGTACTTCCAGGGTTTTCAGTGAGGTGACAGAACTGATCCTGCAACTAGGCCAGTGATTTAAATCTACAGAGCCATAGGGGAGATTACTCTTTGGGTTCCAATGGACGATTTCTGAGAAGATTCAAATTCACTATAACTGACAGCTCAGCATTTTCCAACTAAAGATTCTATGGTTTGAAATTCATAGCTCTCAAGCATAGAAGACAGCAGGGGTGACAGGATCAAGTATCTGAAAAGCCATGTGCTCTTGCTTTGCCAATAAACCCTGTATTTCTGCAAAGATGAGTTTTTCTCTTTTAAGTTCATTGCGACTTTATATTGTTAGGTTTCTCCTGACTATCAATTAAGAACTAAATTCCTCTCATACTGTTGGGGGCAATGTAACTGGTGCAGCCACTTTGGAAAAGAGTATGGAGGTTTCTTAAAAAACTAGAAATAGAACTACCGTGTGATCTGGTAGTCCAATTCCTCTGCCTATATCTGGAAGAGACCAAAATTTTAATTCGAAAAGATACATGCATCCCCAGTGTTCACAGCAGCAAGATAGACAATATCCAAGATACAAAAGTAATCTAAACATCCACTGACAGAGGAATGGATAAAGACGTGAAACACACACAGAGACTAGAATATTACTCAGTCATAAAAAAGGATGAAATAATGCTATTTGCAGCAACATGGATGGACCTAGAGATTATCATACTAAGTGAAATCAGACAGAGAAAGACAAATATCTGATACACATGTGGAATCTAAAGAAATGATACAAATGAACTCATTTACAAAACAGAAATAGATACATAGACACAGAGAACAAAATTATGGTTACCAAAGGGGAAAGGGAAATTAATTATTAAATTAGGAATTTGGGACTAACAGATACTATAATATATAAAAAAGATAAACAACAAAGACCTACTGTATAGCACTGGGAACTAATTGCGTATCTCTTAATAATCTACAATGGAAAGGCATCTGAAAAAGAAGATGCATATACGGCTGAATCACGCTGCTACGCACCTGAAACACTATAAATCAACTATACTTCAATTAAAAAAAAAGTTCCCTCCTGTGTGCACGCCTTTTCCTTGGAAAACCTCATTGCCATAGCCATCATTTTAAAACTTGATCTGAGGGATCTTAGCGATGCTATTAAAATCAGAGCTCTCGTGTTGGACAGGACTTTAGTTATCATCTCAGATAACCCTGGCCCACTGTACAGCCCCTACATCCCCACCATTTAACATTAGAATAACATTCTCTTTTCTCTCTTATTGATCTTCTTGTTTCTCCATTTGATAACGCCTGTGGTCTGGGTTCAACTTAGATCACTGGTTCTAAAATTTTCATGTGCAACAGAATCACCTGGAAGCCTTGTTAAACAGAGACTGCTAGGTCCCTACACCCAGAGTTTCTGTTTGGCAATGGGTCTTGGGTGGGCACAGCCTGAGACTTTGCATTGCTAACCAGTTCCCAGGTGCTGATAACGCTGATGCTCTTGATCTGAGAATCACATTTTAAGAACCACTAAATCAGATGCATAAACATGAGAAGCAAAGGCGTCCCTAAAGAGTTAAGCCCAGTTCACAGTTAGTGGTCTGGTTCTCTCATTTGATACCTCTGCCTTCATTTCAACATTCATTTCAATCAAGTTTCAGATAGACAGTGTGTTCACAAACTTCTCAGGTTTCCCTGCCCCTTGCATGCAGTGAGGAGTTCCAGGGAAGAAGGGGGCAAGATTCATCCACATGGTTCATTCCAGAGCTTACCAATATTTAATCAGAGAGAGGTCTTCCAGGCTCAAAAAGAAGTTCATTAAAAAAAAATCACATATTTGAACATCTCATTTTGTAGATGAAAATCCTAAAAGCAAAACAGATGAAATGACTAGTCTAAAGCCAGAGTGCTAGTTAGTAGGAACTGGAAGAGCTGCACCAAAAATCTAGCATTCTTGAATGGTCAGTTTCCACTTCAGAATCCTTCTCAGGCAGGCCAGGCTCCCTGATTAGATGATACATTTTAATCATCTATATCATATTTTCTTCCTCATTTAAACAGAAAGCTCCTAAAATATAGTTTAATAGTTACAGCTATTACTATGCATGCATTTTAATATGTATAAGACACAAGTGAGGTTTTTTTTGAAGCCATATCATCCTATTTATATTACCTTGCCATGTGATTTATAGGCTACAGAGTATCTTTAAACATTCTGGTTTAAAAAGAGCAGCGCTTTAAAATGACTATTATCTTCAGGGAATAAAGACTTTTTATTTTACAATCTTTTTTGTCTTG
The DNA here is from genome assembly GCF_029407905.1 of Bubalus kerabau. Taxonomy (NCBI): domain Eukaryota; kingdom Metazoa; phylum Chordata; class Mammalia; order Artiodactyla; family Bovidae; genus Bubalus; species Bubalus kerabau. The sequence continues at coordinate 38,911,094 of NC_073643.1, read as the reverse complement.
CATCATATATAACCTTCTGTAACTTACTGAATCAGGCTTTAATTGTAGGTGGATCCTTCTGATTCCATTGTTTAGCTGTGCAAAATTCTGCAGCAATTAGAAGCAAGCCACAAAGTTCTTTCTCCTTACTTAATAAGACACTATTTCAAAAGAAAGAGTGCACAGATTGAAGTACTGTAGGTCATAAGCTAAGTAACCTGGGCCATAACCATGACACAGGATAAAATGAACTATTGCCCCACTAAAGTTCCTTTAGCAGTGTGTTGAGATACAAAGACTTCACATGAGATAGGCCTTCTGGTGTGGGATACCACTGAGCTGACAACTCAAACTGATTCTTAATTAAGATAATTAATTTAATTAGGAGTTACAGCATGGAATTTTATTTTTTAATGGGCCTCAAACACAAGTGGCTGTGTAAAATCATTTTGAGATCAAAGTGACTTTGGGTAACTGGGCTGGTTTTCACCAGCCTGTCACCAATGAGAAGTCAGCTACTCGTTCCTTAGTTGGGTCAGGAAAACTGACAGCCTTCCTAAGGCCTGCACACGTTAATCTGTAAAACTTGAAAGCCCCAACCATCCTCTATAAAACTTATGTAACTGAAACTTGACTCCCCGAAAAATTTAGAAACAGAAAGCTATGCACATAATACTTCCATTTTTAAAAAAGGTGGCCCACCCTCTCACCAGATGAAAATAAAAATTCACATTAGAAATAATTCACTTACCATCAGTTAATTTTCATGAGTCATTCCTACTAACTTCTTGCTAATGATCTGTCTTGGCAGAACACTGCTTCACCCAACTCCTCTTCCATTTCCCTTATTCATTTCAATGAAAGCATTTAATAATGGCCAAATGGCAAATAACTAAGCAAAAAAAGAAAAAAAAAAACCAATAACAAACCTTACCAGTCAACTCCAAAGGAAAATTGCCCTTCTTCTCCAATAAGTTTCCAGTCACAAAGGACTGGGAAGATGTTAATTAATGTGCAAGCGGCATGAGGGTGTGGGGACACCCACACGTTCAGGCTAATAATGAAAGTCCGTTGTCACATAAACAGCAAAAGGTCAGCCTCTCTAGCTGTCAGACAGGTGGTGACTTGAACCACAGATCAATCACCATTCACATCAAAGGAGTGAGAGGTGAAGCCAATGAGACAAATCCAGCTGGAAAACCTCAGCCCTTCACTTGGATAATGCATCTCCCTTTAAAAAAAAACTTTACTCACTCCCACTGTTCCATATGGCAAAATGTAGCAAATCTTTTACCCCTATGGGCTCGCTTAGAAAACAGAATCAAACAATTAACAGCAAACTTCATAGACACCATAACAACACACTACCTTGGCTAGTAACTCAACATAAGTGAAGCTGAGTTGAGAATTTAACTCTTCCAGAAAGTTATTTTTTGATTCCTCATCCAAAGCAGTAATTTCAGACTGATTAAAAAGGAAACTCTTCTGATATACAAACATGAGATTTTTTCCTCACTATGATTTACTATCTTTAAAACACTGATAATCTTTACCCTTTCTCTAAGATAATATAAATACAGTAACAATCTGAGAAAAAATTAGCCAAACAGCAGCTAGTACTAACTGGAGTACTAGTCATGGGCTTGTCAAACGGAGGCTCAGTGTGAAGATTATTCGCAAGAAACCATACAACTTAACCATTCTTAACCTCAAGGCCCAACCCCCAACTGCAGCAAAGTTATACAGTAAATGCCTTCATGACTACACAGCCCTTTCCCCCTTTTTCTTGAACCCCACAGCTCGTCCACTTCATTCCATTCCTAGACCATTCTGTTGTCCAGGTCTGAATCGCACTCCCATCTTCTAGGTAATATTTTTCTACTTGCAGTCTTGTACTATTTATGTTACTATCACCCACATTCTAATGGATGCTCCCTGAGGGCAGAAGAGCTTCCCTGATCGCCCAGTTGGTAAAGAATCCGCCTGCAATGCAGAAGACCCTGGTTCGATCTTCTTCGGTCAGGAAGAGCCGCAGGAGAAGGGATAGGCTATCCATGCCAGTATTCTTGGGCTTCCCTTGTGGCTCAGCTGGTAAAGAATCAGCCTGCAATGGGTTTGATCCCTGGGTTGGGAAGATCCCCTGGAGAAGGGAAAGGCTACCCACTCCAGTATTCTGGCCTAGAAAATTCCACGGACTCTATAGTCCATGGGGTTGCAAACAGTCGGACACGACTGAGTGACTTTCACTTGAGGGCAGAAACTGTTCCTAACCCTAACCCTAACCCTAATTGTAGCAAAGCACCCTGCCCACAGAGGTTCTCCACTAGAATGAGTAAATCAATGACATGGGGCTCTGATTTCAACGCTTCCAGCCCCTGGGTGAGATGGGAGTTTTCCCATCCATTTTCTTGAATGGAAAACTGAAGCTTAAAACATATAAGGACTTGGACTTGCACAAAGTCTGAAAACTTCAAGAGCAACAGCTAGGGTTCAATTCTGCTTCTCTTCCCACCGCTTTTACCTTCCAACCATGGTGTCATCAAACAACAAGTACTACGGAAGGCCACCAGAGCCAGATTGTTACTGGGTCTGCATTACCAGTCACCTAATGGAACTATATTCTTACAAGGATATTTCCATTTCTCAACTATTGTTATTTTGGGCCAAATAATTCTTTCTTGTGGGGGGCTGTCCTGTATGATATCGGATATCCGGCAGTATCCCTAGCCTCTACCCAGTAGGTGCCAGGCATCCCTCCTCCCAATTATGAACATCAAAAATGTGTAAGGACTTTGACTCATGTTCCCTGAGTGAGGAGAAGACGGTCACACTGGTTGAGAAGCACTGAGCTTGTAGAGGCCACGTTTACCTTCTCTGTAGGGGGCCTGTGACCTAGACTAACCAACTAGATCATTCCACACTGTTCTCTCCTGCCCTTAATTAGCATGTGAGGGTACATGTCATCAAGCGAAGGGTCAATCAGTATTTTGTGTTTTTTTGGTGGGGAGGATAATGATAAAGACATTGAAGAGTGAAAAAACCTCACACCTGCATTCTTGGTTCTGAAGCTGCCAATGGTCATCTGAGGTGGTGGGCAGAAAGAAATGAAGCTGATACACAACAGTGCAGACACGAGACGAGAGCGCCACCATGAAGCAGTATGATAGCATTGGTCCAGGGGTGCCTGAAACAAGCCCTATCCCTCAGTATTCCCATTTCCATGAGCCAATAACCTCCCTCTTGGTTTATACTGGTTTGACTTGAGATTTTGAACTTCGAAACCCAGGGAGACCTGATTTATCAAAGACTAGGAAGCCTGCTATGGACTTCCTTTGTAGCAGAGAGAAAGCCCACATCCTTTCCCAGGTCAAGGTCTTACACGCTGTGGCATCTCCCCTGCCCCAGCTCATCCATACCCGTGATCCAGCCCCAGGGTTCTCCTCCTCCTTGGAGTTCCCTGACATAGCAGACACGCTGTGTGTGTTTCAATTCTGTGCCTTGGACGCTCCGCCAGTATCAGTGTGCCTCATTTCCTCCAAGTCTGTAATCATCTCTCCTTTTCTAGCAGGAGAAAAGCGGCCGTTAAGTTCCCCTTAACATTTCTGTCCAGAGGCAGAGTCCATTTTGCACGCAGGGCAGAGAAGTATGAGGAGCCATCAGAGACTGGGACTTGCTCACATCTGGGTGTCTGTTACTCACTGCCACTCCTCCTGACTGGCGAGCCTGAAGCTTTCCATCTCCAGGTCTGCGTCTGGACTCCTTTGCCCAGGTTGGGTTTTCTTTTGCTGCGTAGCAACCCCGTTACATTTGGGTATTTTAACTCATAACATTTCCCATCCAGTTTGTCCACACTCAACAAATATTTACCAAGCTCCTAATACACACCAGGCTCTGTTTGAGGGTTTGGGGACACATAGATGAACATGACAGACATACTCCTCTGCCCTGTACTAAGGATGGGGGTCTCGCCACTCTGCACACAGACATGATTTATTGCCTGTCTGGTCTGACCTTCCTATGGGTGAACTCACATTTTAATGGAACACACTGGAGACATTATAGCAAAGAGTTTAAGAATGCATTTGAGTCAACCCAAGATGATGTCAGTATTAACAACAACAATAGGCATAGCCTGCACTCAAGCCAACATTCTTCCCTCACTTCCAGTATGCGCCTTCCTTTCTTTGGAATCTGACAGGCTTCATTCAGGCTTGGCTCCACCACTGACCTTGTGACCTTGAACAAATTATTAATCGCTGTGAGCTTCCATTCCTCCCCTGTAAATGTATGGTATCAATAGTTTCCTACCTTGTAAGGCTGCTGGGAGGAATAAGTGAAGTGCTTCATGCAGGACATAACAAAAGGAAAAAGACAAGGCAATCAAAAGATGGGGACAGACTCTGAATCAAAAAAGCCTATGAAAACAACCTCCCCCACCAGCTTTCTCTCCCAGGAAGGTTCATACTTGGTCATCATCAACTATGCCCACCCACTGCAACCACATACTGGAGGGAGCAGTGGAGGTGTGTCCCCTCCCCACCCACAGGTTGCCGGGCTGGAGAAAATTGAGCATGAGATTAGAACACCTTCAGCTGATACGGTAACGGAGGGGTGGGTGCCATCCTGCACCACCTCAGTGCTGATCTTGTACCTCTAGGAGAACATTTCCTCTGTGACACAATTGGTCTATTTGCTGGCCATTTGCTGGTTTATTTGAAACTGTTTTCAAGTGGCAGGAGCTTTTCTCTGTACCTTGTATAATCCCCTTCCTTGCCAAGCCAGAAGGCAGCCTGCATAATGGAGGGAGCATTGGCACAGGAGTTGGGGAATTCACATTAGAGGCTTGGCTGCTTATCTCCACAAGTCTTTGCCTTCCTCTGAAGACTCCTGAGAGTCCCTTGGACTGCAAGGAGATCAAACCAGTCAATCCTACAGGAAATCAGTCCTTATTCTTCATTGGAAGGACTGATGCTGAAGCTGAAGCTCCAATACTTTGGCCATCTGATGCAAAGAACTGACTCATTTGCAAAGACCCTGATGCTGGGAAAGACTGAAGCTAGGAGGAGAAGGGGATGACAGAGGATGAGATGGTTGAATGGCATCACTGACTCAATGGACGTGAGTTTGAGCAAGCTCTGGGAGTTGGTGATGGACAGAGAAGCCTGGTGTGCTGCAGTCCATGGGGTTGCAAAGAGTAGAACACAACTGAGCGACTGAACTGACTGACAGGGACTTGGTTCCTTCGGGGGTAAAACCTCAGTGGATTACACCAGGGGTCAACAAACTTTTAAAATAATGGCTCACTGAGAAAATATTTTAGGCTTTGAGGGCCATGTAGTTCACAGAGTCTCTGTCACAACCACTTAACTGTCCCTGCAGTATGACAAAAGCCACAGATAATACATACATAAAAGGGCACGGATGTGTTCCAAGAAAACTTTATTAAACAAAAAAGAAAAGCTGCAGGCTGGAGATGGCCAGAGGGCCAGAATATGCAAACCCCTAGATTAAATGACCTCTTTTTCACACCTTCCGGTTTGGATTTCCATATTTTAATTATTCAAGATGCATCTCCCATCTGGCCTTACAGAAAGTTCAAAGGCTAGACAGTTCTAGGTTGAAACGAAAAGTTCAAGAAATAATAATAAAGATATCAATTATGAAGTAATTGCTAAGTACCAAGTATTCCGCAAATGGCTTTATGTGCATTATCTCATTTTGTCCTCCAAGCCATTTGCTGAGGTAGACACTATAATTAGTCCACATTATAGGTAAAGAAACTGAAACTTCAGTGGTGCAAGGAGCCCAGTGAATGTCATAAAAATGAGAAGATGCAGAGCTGGGATCTGAAGTGTTATTTGACTCCAAAGTCCTTGCTTCAAACTACTGATTTTTTGGATTATCACAAAGTTATTCAGAGTCCTACCCACACTTGTCTCTTCACCCTCACCCTGGTTATTCTTCCATCAACCCTCCAGAAGTTCATGGGAGAAACCCCGTCCTTGCATGCCACATAAATCAAAAGACCGGGCCTAAAAATAACACAAGAGTTCACGATGCTAGATGACAAATTGCTTTTTAATGCATAATAATTGACTCCTTGACCAGCTCAAGACCTCTCGGGGGCCGGAGTACCTACAGCATGCCTTATTTGGAAGGTGAACAAATGCTGGACCCGCTGATGAGAGACCTGCAGTCTATCACCCAGGAGGACGCAGCTCCGTTTAAAGAATCCTTTCAACTGAGAAGGAGGGAAAAAAAGCAGCAAGGATCTACATCTTAAAGTGGTTTATCAGTTTAACTACACTCAATACACTCAATATCTTGTAATAACCTAACCTATAAGGGAAAGCAATCTGAAAAAGAATGTATATACATATATATGTATACCTATGTATAACTGAATCACTGTGCTGTATACCTGAAACTAACATGATATTGTAAATCAACTGTACTCCAACAAAACAAAAATAAGTAAGAAATAGTCATAAACAATATTCTCGAGAAACAATGACCTTGAGGAAAAAAACTGAAGGGCAACTTGAAATGTGCATCAGTGAGGTTGGCTGATCTCACAGGAAGCGTTTCAAGGTGGGGCACCTGATGCTCCTTCAGTGCCTGGGCATCTCACTCTCTGCACCTTCCACAGAGTCTCCCTGAGCAACTCGCGATGATTAATAGCATCTCTCTGGGGCCCTGAGATGGACAGAGGCTCCTGATCACAGGGGTGTAGACGGTGGTGCAACCAATGTTCCCATCTCTGGCTTGGCGACAGACAACTGCATTGTCCAGAGAGTTCCAGAGTCCACGGCAGGTACAGAGAAAATGTTAATGCAACAGTCCACTAAATATTTAACAGTCTCTCCTTAGCCTGCTGATGCGATTATGCAGGAGCCTCATTACTAAAACCCACTTCCACCTCCTAATTGATGGGATAGATTCCTTTACGCTAACACACAGAAGGTTTAGATACACCTGAGTCATGAATACAGTACAGCGAGGAGCAAACCATTTGATGCCAGACCATCACCACTCAGTGAAAGTCATCCACTTGGAGAGAGGCTTTGCCCCTGTCCTCTAGTGTGACAGACAACCCTGAAACACAGCAAGACAAGACGCCACCTTAGGAATATGGATCAGCTATTTCTAGGGTGATGGTAACAGTCAGAGGAAGGTGCACAGAGGACAGAGCACTAAACCCATTTCTCACCTCTTAACCAACCCAGGCTAGTTGTTATTATTATAGTATATTATATAATAGCTTTGTTGTTGTTGTTTAGTCACTATGTCGAACTCTTTTGCAACCCCATGGACTATAGCTCACCACGTTCCTCTGTCTATGGGATTTTCCAGGCAAGAATACTAGAGTGGGTTGCTGTTTCCTTCTCCAGGGAATCCTCCCAACCCAGGAGTTGAACCTGCGCCTTCTGCATTGGCAGGCAGATTCTTTACCACTGAGCCACCAGGGAAGCCCGGTATAATATCTTTGGCCAACAATAATTTGTCTCAGCAGATTTCATCCTTCCCACCCATATGGTCCTAATCATTTTTTGAGTCCAGATCAAGTGTCACCACCTCTGGGAAGCTTTCCCTATACCTCCCAAGTCAAAATGAATCATTCTGCCCCTTGTAATTCCATGAGCTCTGTTGAAAACGCTATTACAGCTTTTATCTCACAGGGTGCCTTCGGTATTATAATCAGGAACAACAGAATTGAAAGTGAAATCTCACGTCTAAATGCCTAGGTTACTAGCTGTGTGGTCTTAGATAAGATTATTTAAGCTCTCAATACGGTATTTTCTCATCTTTAAAATGGAAATGATGATGGCACCCCAAAGGCCTACTGTGACATTAAGTGGGAGAAATGATTTGGCATTTGGCAAGCACTCAAATATACTAGGCCCTGTTGGCTCAGACGGTAAACTATTTGTCTGCAATGCAGGGGACCCAGGTTCAATCCCTAGCTCATGAAGATCCCTTGGAGAAGGGAACGGCAACCTACTCAAGTATTCTTGCCTGGGAAATCCCATGTACAGGGGACCCTGGTAGGCTACAGTTCATGGGGTCACAAAGAGTCGGATACGACTGAGTGATTAACACACTTAAGCACTCAAATGCTCTCTCAGCTGGATACCCATATCTTTATCTATATCCATATCTACATACTGCATATATATATATGCATATACACGTATTTATATACGTATACATACATAAATAGGTAGACACAAAAATATGAAGTTTCAGATTCCTTCTACATATGTAGTATAAAGAAGTATGTAGTATGAAGTTTATGTTGTATGTGAAAAGTGTCTGAAACTTCGTACATAGCTTCCCACTCAGCATAAGAAGTTGGGAACCTGCTGGCTAAATTCTCAGCCAGAGCAGTGAGAAGGGTCACTTTAAGGGACCACATACCCAAGCACTGTTTCCTCACTGCCATGTCCTTGCTTTCATGCAGTGTGGTAGGTCGATGGGCTTACAGCAAGGTCCGCCAGTGTCCTCTCTGGGTGCATGCCTCAGCGGGTTGGTCGCTGCTCTTGTTTCCCGGTCTCTGTGATGGACAGACGGTTTGGCAGGATCTCCAGATATACCCTCATGTTTAGGGGGAGGTAGGAGGCCGGGTTTAGGCTTCAACTACAGCCATGTGACCTGGTCTAGCCTTCACAGGGCTCTCCACTGAAGAATGATGGTCATCATTTTTCCTTATAGGTACCCTGGGAATGTCTTTGGAAGCAGGAAGGGTAAAAATCACCCGTCACCTCATTCCTAAACTTGTGCATGTGTTCCTCCTGGCAAAGCTTAAGGGCAGTCACAGGAGGGGGAGAAGTGAACAGGAGGCTGGGCTGACCCCGTTCAAATCCAGTCTGCTCCCACAAGACCTTGGGGAAGATACTCATCTCTCCAACGATACTCATCTCTTCCTGCCTGTTACATACACTCATCCCAGCCTCTCTCTTGCCCCCTCAGGAACAGGACTGCAATCGTTGTTTACGCACATTAACAGCTGGAGGAGATACTATATTGCCCTACCTCTTCTGCAGAGTTGTGTGGTCACATGACCACGTTCTGGCCAAGAAGGTAACAGTGGGCTTGGGTGGGACTTGGAGAATCTCCTTAAAATACAGTAGATGCGGGAGGGAGGGGGGATAAATTAGGAGTTCTGGATTAACATTTATACACTACTATATATAATACAGATAGCCAACAAGGACTGACTGCATAGCACAGGGAGCCATGCTCAGTATTTTATAATAACCTCTAATGGAAAACAATCTGAAGAAGAATGTATGTTTGTATGTGTGTGTATAACTGAATCACTTTGCTGTACAACTGAAACTAACATAATGTTCTACATTAACTATACTTCAAAGAAAAGCCCCAAGAGATTAAAAAGAGAAAGAGGAGATACTCTCTTTTTCTCCCTTTGTGTTTTGCTGTCTGGAATACAGATGTGGTGCAGCAGCTGGGACAGTGGAATGACCCTGAGGAACAGAAACATATCCTGAGGTTAGCAGGGCTGGAAGTGAGAAGCCTGGGTCTCTTTGACATAGTGAAACTGCCAGACCAGCCCTGTACATCCATCTCTAAACTCCTTTCACAGGGAGAGAAATACATGCCAACTAATCTATGCCACTGGTAAGGTTTTCTCAGTCCTGTGCAGCTCAACTTCATCATTACTGATAAATAAAGCTCAGCAATAATGTAAATAGAATTATACCCTGCAGGCCAAATCCAGTCCACCACCTGTTTTTGTGTGGCTCAGGAGTTAAGAGTGATTTTTAGAGATGAACATTTGCAATCAATCTGAGAGGAAATGATAACTCTAATCCCCACTGGCTCAAAAAAGAATTCTATCCTTTTCATTAGTACACCTGTATTATGAAAAAGTTATACTCATCTGTTATCATATTTTGAATTTTTCAATAAAAAATGTGTTGGAAATCTGCTTTTTCATTACTTAAATACCTACAAACTGTCCTTGATTTTGCCTTGTCCTGCAAAATGTAAAATACTTACTATTCGGCTCTTTACCGAAAACATCTGTTGACCCATGATATAGACAAGTTCTAAATACACTGCTAATCTTATAGAAAATGCTCAATAAATGACATCTATTATTATAAGTAAATCTCCTAAAAAGCTTGGCAATGAAGTTACTCTATTATTTGTTCCTTTTTGCAAGATCTTATAACCCTATGGAAAAGTATGGCTTAATTCTTTGTTGACTTAGTGAAAAAAATCTTCCAGTTAACCTTACCCTTCCCAAGCATCTCCACTTTCTTTGACACTTCTTGGTCACCAGGCAATAAAAAATAAACATAACAAGCACAACAAAGACACAATACATTGTTTCCCATTCACCAGTCATAGACCTGTACCTTTAAGGCCACCTAACCAAAAAAGGGACACAGTGAGTGACTCAAAGGGATAAGACAAGGCTAATTTTATTTACATCTCTCTAGAACGTTTTGGTAACTGGGCCCGCTATCCTTCCTACATTTCCCCACCTAACTCCAGATGTGACTGGTGTAAATTGCCCATCTGGTGCAAATAAATGGAACCTTGGGCAAAGTCACATGTATGATTCCACCATTCGCCACATGGTAGTAATGCTTCAATCGTGGTCAGACTCAATCTGGGCATCTAGGAAGAGCCTCTCGTGGAACAGTTCAGGAGCAGTTCAAACGTGAGTTCCAACCTTCTCCAACAAAAGGAAAATTACATGGCTGAGTTAAACTGGCATCTCCCAACCTTTTTGGGCAATGGTGCCAAGTTTCTGGCTCATGCACATATTTCTCAGCCAGTCTGTGTCTGCTCCTTTCTCCACCCTTCTACCCCCGACCTTCAGTTGGACATGCTCTAATCTGTAAGAGTTTGAGTTGTTTCAAATACCAGGCTTGGGAGTATGAAATGAAGGTGCAGAACAAGTGCAGCAGCGGCTCCAGATGGGGAAAGAAAGGGACTCTGGCGGCCCTCACTGGGAAGAAAGGGCTTGGCGCTGGCATAGGGGTGTAACTGAATGCGGTGGCACTGAGTGGGACGCTGGGAGACAGAGCCTTGTCTCTGGCTGGGTGTTGACTCTTTCGAATTACCACATCCAGGCTCAGCCCCCTGGAAGGCAGGCCAAGGGAAAGCACTCTGGAAAGTGTGGAGGTTCAAAAGATTTCAACACATCAAGGAAAGAGAGGCTTCGCCAACGGCTTAGGAGGTGCCGGGTAGGCCTGGGAAAGGGATCAGCTCCTTTAGATCATCCGTGACCCTTGGTTATGAGTTATTCATGTTGCAAAGAATCTGAAGCAGGCAGTTGGAATGGGAGGTGGGGGAGAGAGTTTCTGATTAACAGTTATCACGTATTTTGTCTCAGCACTAAATGTTCCCCAGGAGGATATATCTGAATGTCTCTTGCAGCATTCTCTGTAATAGCCTCTAACTAAAAACTAACCAAATGCCCATGGGGCCGGGGGTCAGGGGTGGGGATGGGATGGATACATTGTGATTTACTTAAAAACAGAATTCTATACAATTATAATGAATGATCTACAACCACATACAACAAAATGACCGAATCTCACTAACAGAATGTTGAATGGAAAAAACCCAGGTACAAAAAGAGGATGATTCCATTAGAGTCAAGTACAAAAACAGGCAAAACCTATCACACTAGAAGAAAGGCAGGGGCAGGAGGGCCACTCTGACACTGGTGACATTTTATTCTTAATCTGTGTGCTGGTGACAGGGCTGTTTTCCCTTTATAAGCACAGGATATGTTCATTTGAAAAGATTCAAAACATACAGTGTGACCTCTAACAGATAGGGAATCATAGTTTGCTAGTTTTGAAAGAAGCCCTGGATATTTCAGGGATGAGACACCCACATAAATTCATTTGACCATAAGGTTCAAAGAGAAGGGATACAATCATAATGTTAGTAGCTGTAACAATAGCAAATATATATAATTATAGTAATAAACTCATGTTTATTTACTCAATGTTCACCTGTGCCAAACACTGTACAAGTATTATTTAATCTCTATAATAAAACTATAAAGTATATGCAATGACATCCCATTTTACAGTGGAGGAAACTGAGGTTCTGAGGGGTAAAGACATGCACCCTGACCTGATTTAAGCATATGGATGGGATGCAAGTCAGGGAAAGTTCTTGGCAAAAAGAGACCTGGATTCAGGTCTCCTAACTTTTGAGTCAACATGCCCCTGGAGGGTTGAAAACTGTCCCCCTAAAAATATGTGCATATCTTAAGTCCTAGAACCTGTGAATGCTACCTTGTTAGGAAAAAGGGTCCTTGCAGATACAATTAAATGAGGATTTCGAAGGGAGAAAGTTATCCCAGCTCATCTGGTTGGGTCCTAAATGTCATTGTGTACGTGTCCTCATTAGAGTAAGGCAGAGAGAGACGTAACGCGTGCACAAAGGACAAGACAGCGTGAAGATGGAAGCAGATATACAGAGATGTGGCCACAAACCAAGGAATACCAGCTGCTGGCAGTTTCAGGACCTGGAAGAGGCAAAGAATGAGTTCTCTCCCAGAGCCTCTGGAGGGAGTATGGCCCTACCAACACATTGGTTTTCAAACATCTGACTTCCAGAACAATGAGAGGATAAACTACTGCCAATTTACGGAAATTTGGTAAAGCAGCCATAGGAAATGAACATACTCCGCCTTAACTAAACATTCACGCACCATCGTGTAAACAATATTTTATAAGATGGCCACAGGAGTCCCTGAGAAGCATCCTGGGATCACACAGGTTTGGGAATTAATCTCAGACAGGTGTCTTTACACTTGGACTTCTCAAGATGTTTAGTATGTTTATTGTGCTTTGCGTTTCTTGGAGAAGGGGCTATAGTGATGCAGAATTGCCCAAACTTCACAGGAAGAGCCGAGCGAGCAGTCCCAGGAAGATCTGCAGTATGCCGTGCTGACAACACTGATGACGGCCACGAGGGGACGAAGGCCTAAAACATTACGAGTTACTCCTTTGCCAAGTTCATGATCACTTTTTAAAGCCTCCCAAGCACAGAGGATGAGATGGCTGGATGGCATCTCATGGATGCCAGGAGACTGACTCAATGGACAGGAGTTTGAGCAAACTCCAAGGAGACAATGAAGCTCAGGGAAGCCTGGTGAGCTGCAGTCCATGGGGTCACAAAGAGAGGGACACAGCTTAGTGACCGAACAGCAACAACCACCACAGCACAGTAGTTATCACATCAAGAGCTGGACTGGATGAGCTCCACAGGGCCTTCAAAATCTAACAATTCTTTATGTGTAAAACCAGACATGGTTCTTGCCCATGGCAGACATGGCTAATCAATCACAACACAATCCCCCAAGCTCTGATAGGGTCCCCTAGTCCTCAACCAGAGCTCCAGGCAAATAAGGTCTATGTACTATTCCTGTCCTAGTAACTCAACACATGCACAGAACACAGAAGTCGTTCAGTCGTGTCCGACTCGCTGTGATCCCATGGATTGTAGCCCACCAGGCTCCTCGGTCCATGGGATTTTCCAGGCATGAATACTGGAGTGGGGTGCTGTTTCCTTCTCCAGGGAGTAACTCAACAGATAATACAAATAAACAAACCACGGCTTGTGGGTTTTCAGAAACATCTGTATTATTTTCTTCTTGCCCTAAAAGAATGTTCTCATGCCCACCAATATTTATTGACTTTCCCCCCAGCTCCATTTCTAGAATGCACAACCTTTGCTCTGATTTCTAAACCAGAACTCCAGCAATGATGGTGAGTGGTTTTGGGAGCAGAGAGGGGAGCTTTGGGGCACTCTACATGCAGTCTAATCTTTGTTCTCTGGGCATAATTTTCTCCAACAAATTAAAATATACATGCATTTACTGCCCTCTGAGTTCCAAACCCATTCATGGAAACTGCAGTTGATTTTTTAAATCTTTACATCCTGAGTGAAATCCCAGAGCAGCAGCTGCATCTGATCAAACTTCCCCAGCAGGAAAGTTCAGAAGCTCGGGGTCTTCAAAGAAAACCATTAGCTGGGGATGCAATTTTAGAAGGTGATGAAACACGGATGCCTCACTCGTACTGTAAGAACACCTTTCTCAGTGGGGTATACAGACTTCCACAAGGGGTAACTACCACTGATCTTGTTTTATAATTTTTTTAAAAATCTGAAAATTACAAACATTAAGTACATGGAATCAATGAGGCTATGAAGCTTATCAGTCATACCTCCATCCCCTAAAAGGAAGAAGGAGTTGAGAACAGTAATAAACATATTCTTAATTTAACAACGTATATTAGGTACTTTAACAATCTATTTTAGGTAACAATTTTCTTGCAGTTTCTGTGTCAGACCCTGAGTAAGGTCATGGTTAGGCAGCTCTGTGAGCCCCTACAAGGTGGCACGAATTGCACACTGAGGTTGGACATTGAGTAACACAGTTTCCGCCCGTCACAGATTTAGGGAGAGGCAGACAGTGATCACCAAGAAAAACAAATATTTTATACCTTGAGAAATGCTCTGGACAGAAAGAAAGAACATGATGTGGCAAAGAGAAACACGGTGAGTTGCAGGGTGGAAGTAGCAAAGCCAAGCCATGTAGGAAGTCATCTTGGCAGAATGACATTTAAGCTGAGGATGTTGATGACGAGAAGCTGCCAGCCAGGCCAAGTTCTAGAGGAAGGGCACTCCAAGCAGGAAGAAGAGCAAATACAAAGGCCCAGAGGCAGGCAGGACGTTGGATGTGAAGGGCCAGAGGGGCTGGAGCATGGGGATGACTGGGGAAGAAGGTGTCCTTGCAGAGGCAGACTAGGGTCAGGCTTTGTTAAGATTGCGGGGAAGAGGGAGGCATCTCAAAGCCCGTGGTAAAATGTTTGGATTTTGTTCTTATTGGATAGGAAGCTGATGGAAGCTGTTACACGGGGGAAGGGTGAGAACTGATTTAAGCTTTAAAAACACTAGGTATTTGGGAAGGTTACTGAGTAATCAAAGTGAGAAACAATGGTCACCTATATAAAGCTGTGCCTGTGGAGAGGTGAGCGGTGTTCCCTTGGGGATAAACATCTTTTCTGTCATTGCTTACTGAGGTGTAATTTACCTACAGCCAAACACGTATCTTCTACGCAGAGTCTGATCCATTTTGACAGATGCTTATACCCATGAAACCCATACTCTACCAAGAACGTAAAGCAGTTTTTGTACCCAAGAAAGTGACTTCTAGTTTCCTTTCCATCAGTCTTCCCTCTCCCATGTCCAATGTGGGATCTGTTTTTGAGGGAGAGGTGAAAAGACTCATTTTCACTACACTAGACATGGGAGTGTGTGCAAAGAGAAAGATCAAAGATGCCAAAAGCTTGTAGCTCAAACAACTAGATGGCTGGAGGTCACCATTGGCTGCCCTGGTAAAGGCTTGGGGAGGAGAATATATCTCCAGTTGTGGTCTCACACGTCAGGTTCAAGAAGCTCACTGAACACCTAATGAAGATGCTCAGAAAAGAGTTGTACGAGTAAGCCTGGAGCTCAGGCGAGAGGTCCAGGCCGAAGACGTAAATCTTCACAGGAACTCATGGATGTAAGTCATCGCAGGAAGCCATGGACTGGATGATGTCAGCAAGGGAGCAAATAAAGACAAAAAGGAGAAGAACGAGAAGAGGATAGGAGCAGTTCAGGAGAAAGAGCAGCAAAGGAAATTGAGGCAAGAGGAAGATGCCGCAAGTAGGACACAGAGAAGTCTGCTGAAGGAAGGGGAAAACCACAGGAAGGAGGGAATGATGCACTCACGCAAATGTTCCTGGCCAGTGGAGGGTGATCCCTGCATCTTTTATTTCCCTGCAGAGTACCCAAAACTCTGTAGCGCAGGTCTCACTATTATAGAAAGTCCTGTACATACGAACCTTCAGGTTACGATCTTTCAAACATGTGAACATGTATTCCATCAACATCACACATGAGTGAAACTGCAGCTGGCCCTCTGTCTCCTACCGTTAACGATCCTTCAACTCTACCATCTCCCAGCTCGTCTCCCTGTTCCCATCAGTAACTCTCCATGCCAGCCCCTGTACACCAGCTGTTGTACTATACTACTGTGCTTTTCAAGGTACTGTACTGCATGATTAAACATGTTTCACTGTTTCTGTATGTTTGCTTTTTTATGTATTATTTGTATTATTGCAAACCTACTACTGCTTCTGCTACGTCACTTCAGTCATGTCCGACTCTGTGCGACCCCCCAGACAGCAGCCCACCAGGCTCCGCTGTCCCTGGGATTCTCCAGGCAAGAACACTGGAGTGGGTTGCCATTTCCTTCTCCAATGCAGGAAAGTGAAAAGTAAGAGTGAAGTCGCTCAGTCGTGTCCGACTCTTCGCGACCCCATGGACTGCAGCCTACCATGCTCCTCCATCCATGGGATTTTCCAGGCAAGAGTACTGGAGTGGGCTGCCAAACATACCACAGTACAGTACTATATAGCCAATTGTGTTAGTTGGGTACCTAGGCTAACTTTGTTGGACTTATGAACAAATTGGACTTAGGAATACAGTATTGGAAGGGAACTCATCTGTATCTAGGGGACTTTCTGTATTCTCATTTCACAGAGAAGGAAAGTGAGATGCAGAGAGGGAGTGACTTGTCTCAGTTCAGTTCAGTTCAGTCACTCAGTCAAATCCGACTCTTTGTGACCCCATAGTCTGCACGACACCAGGCTTCCCTATCCATCACCAACTCCAGGAGCTTACTCAAATACATGTCCATTGAGTCAGTGATGCCATCCAACAATCTCATCCTTTGTTGTCCCCTTCTCCTCCCACCTTCAATCATTCCCAGCATCAAGGTCTTTTCAAATGAGTCAGTTCTTTGCATCAGGTGGCCAAAGTATTGGGGTTTCACCTTCAGCATCAGTCCTTCCAATGAATATTCAGGACTGATTTCCTAAAGGACTGGCTGGATCTCCTTGCAGTCCAAGGGACTCTCAAGAGTCTTCTCCAACACCACAGTTCAAAAGCATCAATTCTTCGGCGCTCAGCCTTCTTCACAGTCCAACTCTCACATCCATACATGACCACTGGAAAAACCAAAGCTTTGACTAGACGGACCTTTGTTGGAAAAGTAATGTCTCTGCTTTTTAATATGCTGCCTAGGTTGGTCATAACTTTTCTTCCAAGGAGTAAGCCTCTTCTAATTTCATGGCTGCAGTCATGACCTGGGGTGATTCTGGAGCCCCAAAAAATAAAGTTTCTCACTGTTTCCATTGTTTCCCCATCTATTTGCCATGAAGTTATGGGACCCGATGCCATCATCTTACTTTTCTGAATGTTGAGCTTTAAGCCAACCTTTTCACACTCCTCTTTCACTTTCATTAAGAGGCTCTTTAGTTCTTCACTTTCTGCCATAAGGGTGGTGTCATCTGCATATCTGAAGTTACTGATATTTGTGATTGTGGGCAATCTTGATTCCAGCTTGCGCTTCATCCAGTCCAGCATTTCTCATGATATGTACTCTGTACATAAATTAAAAATGCAGGGTGACAATATACAAACTTGACGTACTCCTTTGCCTATTTGGAACCAGTCTCTTGTTCCATGTCCAGTTCAAACTGTTGCTTCTTGACCTGCATACAGATTTCTCAGGAGGCAGGTCAGGTGGTCTGCTATTCCCATCTCTTGAAGAATTTTTCACAGTTTGTTGTGATCCACACAGTTAAAGGCTTTGGAATAGTCAATAAAGCAGATGTTTTTCTGGAACTCTTGGTTTTTTGATGATCCAAGGGATGTTGGCAATTTGATCTTTGGTTCTTCTGCCTTTTCTCAATCCAGCTTGAACATCTGGAAGTTCACAGTTCACATATTGTTGAAGCCTGGATTGGAGAATTTTGAGCATTACCTTGCTAGCGTGTGAGATGAGTGCAATTGTGCGATAGTTTGAGCATTCTTTGGCATTGCCTTTCTTTGGGATTGGAACGAAAACTGACCTTTTCCAGTCCTGTGGCCACTGCTGAGTTTTCCAAATTTGCTGGCATATTGAGTGCATCACTTTCAGAGCATCATCTTTTAGGATTTGAAATAGCTCAACTGGGATTCCATCACTTCCACTAGCTTTGTTCGTAGCGATGCTTCCTAAGGCCCACTTGACTTCACATTCCAGGATGTCTGTCTCCAGGTGAGTGATCACACCACCGTGATTATCTGGGTCATGAAGATCTTTTTTGTATAGTTCTTCTGTGTATGCTTGCCACCTCTTCTTAATATCTTCTGCTTCTGTTAGGTCCATACCATTTCTGTCCTTTATTGAGCCCACCTTTGCATGAAACGTTCCCTTGGTATCTCTAATTTTCTTGAAGAGATCTCTAGTCTTTCCCATTCTATTGTTTTCCTCTATTTCTTTGCACTGATCACTGAGGAAGGCTTTCTTAGCTCTCCTTGGTATTCTTTGGAACTCTGCATTCAAATGAGTACATCTTTCCTGACTTGTCTAAAGGCTACTTACAAGAAGAGCTCACATCCTGATGTGTAACAGATTTGCCCCAAGTGCATTTGCAGCATGTTAGTGAGTCAGGCTACAAAAGGGGTTCTGGGGTCACATTAGCAGGGACGGTACAAAGTGAAGTGAAGTCAAAGTCGCTCAGTCATGTCCGACTCTTTGTGATCCCATGGACTGCCTAGTCCATGGAATTCTCTAGGCCAGAATACTGGAGTGGGTAGCCTTTCCCTTCTCCAGGGGATCGTCCCAACCCAGGGATCAAACCCAGGTCTCCTGCATTGCAGGCAGATTCTTTATCAACTGAGCTATGAATGAAGGTGTGAAGTCAGTTAAAACAGGTTTCCCTACTCCAGGGCTCAGAGCCTTGAATATGCTAGTATGAATTGTGATGCCTCAGAAAAGAGTTATAGGGTATTGCTTCTTCCAAATACACATGGAACCATGTTTTTGCTTTCCTGTTTAGAAGAACCATTCACCATACAGGTGTTTCCTACCACACTGTAGGGGAACCATTGCTAGAAGGCAACAGGATCATGGCTTCAAAATGTGTCAGAACAAAGTCTAAAGTGTTCTTACAGACGTTATGTCACTAGTAGCCAAAGGAGAAAGGGTTGACATGAACACTCCATTTTACAGATAATGGAGGCAAAGTGCATGAGGTTAAGTGGTTTGCCCTGTATCACAGTCCTGCAGCAATTAAGCAACTGGAAATCAGCCCTGGTCCATGAGCCCAGGGGCAAGAGAAATCAGGTCAGGTCAGGCCAAGGGGGAATCAAGCTAGAGACAGAAAATGAGGCTCCTCCTCGCCTCTGCTCCTTTCTTTACAACCTTCCCTTGGTGTTTGCTTTCTGCAGGAATCTATCTGGGGGGAGGCGGTTATGCAAAAGATGGAGGAAAAAGAGGGGCTCCATGTGGGCTCAGCTGACAGGCAACAGGGAAAGGCTTCAGTCCTGTTGGATGTGTGAACTGTGAACAGTCTTGCGGGAAGAGCCTGAAGGAAGTGTCCGGAGAAAAAGAAAGAAGAGACACTGGGGACTATGGAAGGAGCCCTTAGAGGACACAGAGAAGCCTTATGGATTCCAAAAGCTGCAGGGCTGAAAAGCACCTCCCCTCCAAAGTACTCAATCTGACCTTTTGTCGTCTTGGCCCAACAGTTAGAGAACTGAAGGCGAATGAGCCAGACGCTCCTCCACGATGAACATGAATCACTACACCCCACGCAACCTCCCTACGTTTGGCCACAAGAGGCCCTCATGGACTGCAGCCACCCGCCGCATACCTATGATGTCCCGGCAGGGAAGGGTGTGGCACAGAGAGTCGGGGGAGGGGTCACTAGATCCAAACTGTTAAGAGAAGATTGGCGTGAGCGCCAAGGACACTGAGTTTGGACAGTCACAGGTTTTAAGTCCCACTTGGTAGCTTTGTGACCCAGAGGAGCTACTGAACCTCCCTGAGCCTATGCTTCCTCATCTGTGAAACAGAGATGATAACTGCATCTACTGTGCCGGGCTTACTGTCAAGATTTTAAAGGATAATAAATGAAAAGGCAAGTGTGTCCCCAGGGAGAGGCCAAGGACCCACCAGAGATGCTTCCTAAAACACAGATTTCTAGGTCATACCCGAGACCCTGAGAAACAGACTCTCTGAAGGGTATTCTCATGCATCAGACTGTCTAAGAAAGCTTGGTAAGACATGGTATTCTGTGCTTGGCAAAGACTCAGGAAGTTAATAGCTAATGGTTGCCATCATCAATTAGAACATGTTAATATGAGACATTTTCTCTAGGCTAGACAAACTGAGGTTCAAAATCAGACTTTATCTGAAAGCTAACTCAACAGATAATCATTCATCCTCAAAAACCTAAATAAAGCCTCAATCCCTGGAAACATTATAGCATAGGTGAATACAAAGGGATCTTTTGTAAATGTGACTAAGAAATCAAGTGGTCACTTTTTTTTTTCTTTTTTAAAGAAAAAGCAGCACAAGGCAAACTTTCAGAGATGTGATAAGCAATGTCACCTACACACTCCCTGATGTCTGGTATCTTGCCTGGAAAGGTGTTTCATGAAGAGGGAGACCCTTGTGATGGGTATGATTGCTGTATGCAAGCTGACTACTAAAAGTCAATTGTGAGGCAATTCTCAAAGGCCTTTGGGCTACACTTGCAGGGAAATCATACATGAGTTTTCCCTGACACTGAGTTCCACAGTACCTGCATCTGTCTGTCCCCTCCACTGACCCTCCATCTTTTGTATCTTCTGGAAGACATCCAGATAGAAATCTTTGCAAAAAAACGAGTCTTCCTCTGCTTGTCACACAGAGCAGCAGGGTATAAAAAGACAACATCACCCTCTGCAACGTCCCCCCCTCCTCCAAAAAAAAAATCAAAACTGCATGGCAATCAAATGCTAAGTATACTGGGAAAGAATCCTTTGTCATTTAGACCTTGAGAAAAAAAAAAAAAAAAAAAACAACTTTTTGGGAATTGCTCCATGCAATTTCCATAAAGTTTCATTATATTCAACTAGGATTACCATTGTTTTAGTAGCTGGAAAAAAAAAAAAAAGATTCCCTTTGCTTCCTCTCACTGACCTCAGAGTATCACACTGAGTTTCTATTCACCCAGAGCGCTCCTATTTGATTACACAGCGAAGAGGTGCTTCACGTGACCAGGTGCCTCTCAGAAAAGATTCAGAAAACTAGCTTGGGGAGCAGAGCATCTCTAAGATTATCAGAAGCTGCAGATTTCTGTAAACACTACACAAAGCAGGGCCTTGGACCCTGTGGTTGTCCCTGGCCAGCATTTAATTGCCCATTCTTCATTTTACTGATGTGCTTCAGGGGTAAACCCAACACAGAACCACCACCCTGCCTTCTCAGCAAACAGTTCGACAAAGACCATAAATGTCACCACCACCAAACTGGTGAGTATTAGTTCAGACCTCTGCCTCTCTCATTCCTTGAGACATCTGTGTCCCTGAGGAAAACAAGCCGGGCTTAAAGGAAATCTTGGGGAAAAGAGCCAAGAGCTTTTCCTGTGAAGGCTAGTGGGAGGAGGCCAACAGGGAAGTAGGCTTGATAAAACAGTCTTAAAAAGCTCATTGAGGGACTGAGCAAGTTATTTCAGTTTCTTAAATGGAGGCACCACCCCCACCCCAAAAAAAAAAAAAAAAAGAAAAGGCTTGTTGAGCAAGAAGCTTGACAGGTTGGGAGAGGTGGAGGGTATCACTGCAGAAGGATCGCCTGGTAACAGAGCTTTCTTGTATTACACCCAAAGCTGTGTACCATCTGAGCCTGATCCGGGAAAATACTCAAATCTCCTGGTAATTTCCTGCAGACAAGACATTTAATCATCTCCAAGCCTCTACCACAAGAGAAAAAAAAAGAAAAGCAAAAAACCTAAACCAAATGATTCACACTCTTAAAAATGAATCTGCCTTCGGAACACGAACTGTTTTCTGCTCTTGAAAAGCAGCCACGATTTGTTATTCTAACAAAGTGTTCCCTTCCGCCAAACAGAAATAAAAGTCGCTCAAGGAGGGCTTGTGCTGATTTCTGTTCTGCGTTTTTTGAAACTTCCACCCAGTCAACAGTTTCTCCTGGCAGGTTCTCAGAAATCCAGGGAGAGCTGGGGAGTCGGTGACTGAGAACACAGCATCATTTTTATAAGCCTTCCCCACCCCCCCAGTTTTTGGCCCCATGGGAAGATGTTTTATTGCAGGACGAGCAGAGTTAGCTGCACATATAAATTCTTCACTGCTCAGCTCACTTGACACCTTTATCTGAGTTGCCCAACGGCTGGGAGGGTTTGGCAATTGATGATTTGAACAAGGAAAGGTCCAAATCCTCCCCAAGTGGTATGTGTTCTGTCTGTACATACAGGGCTGTGTCCATCTCTCTAATTACTCAACTAGTTGCACAGCTAAAAACATCTGTTTGCAGAAGGCAAGGAACCCAAAGTATACAAATGATTCATAACACCTAAACAACTGCGAATGAAGGCCAGGCCAGTCCAGCAAAATGACGGCTGCTCTAAGCCAAAATAATTTAATATGGGCGGAAATGGAGTTTGGCAATTCATGCATCAGACTTTGCTTCATTTTGGGAAGGCATTTCTCCTAGGAGCCTCGTCTTCAATTAAACACATACACACACACCCCATCCACCACCCCACCCTCCCCCCCCGCCCCACCACCCCCCGGCCCTCTGCATTAGGCTTTAAGTTTGCTCATGTGTACCTCAGGAAAAACAGACTGGGGAGAGGGACGAAGCTCAAAATGCATCTTTTAAATAAACCTTACCCCTCCCCCACTCCAATCCCGATGGACTATTTTGGTTTGGAAATTTCCCAGTATACAGCTGCCTAGGCACCCCAGATCTGCAGACTCTCAGGCTTCACTAAGTCCAAAGTCTCCCAGCAGCCAAGGGGGTACATCTGCAAATCTGGACAAGCAGGGGTTCTAACAAATTCCCCCCAGGAGCTTTCCCCATCCCACAGACTGTTTTATTCCAGCTAGGAAGGCCAGGAGAGGGAGGTCTCTCCCCCACCTCCACCCCCAATTCAGGGAGAATAAATGAACACATTTCTGAGCTGCTTCATTATAGATAATCTACCAAGAAGAACAGCAATAGGCATTTTTAAAGTTCTAGGAAAACGAGCCATAGGAACGTGGGGAGAAATACATCATCTTTTAAACCAGACCTTCCTGGAGACATCACACATTTTTTGAGAGTCTAAGAGAAATAAATAAGTAGGTCAGGAGCAATCCATTCATTTCCAACATTTGAGGGAAATGAACTGTTAAGAGATTAAAGGCTTTTGAAAAAAATCAAGTTCAGGGAAGTTTAAATGTTTCCACCAAAAAAGTCCTAATACAATAACAGGGTCCGTGACTCCTGACACTGTTACTATTATTGGTTAACCTAGTGCTCAAAGGCTGGGAGACGCTCATATCAAAAAGATCCCAAAGTCCCTTTCCCGGAGCTCCTGACCTCCGCAGCGTCTGTGCTGCAGGGCGCATCTCTTCCAGAGGTTACTGTCCCACCTTAAGGCCCCTCTTCCTGGTCTCCACCAGGAGCACACGCACCGCTTGGGGCACCCCTGCCCTGGGGCCCCACTTACCCGGCTCAGCCTTGCATCTCTGCTGCTGCGGGGCCTCCACCACCGGGATCTAAGGGGGTTGCGGGGTGGGAAGGGGCCGCAGTCCCGGGCCAGGGGATGCGGCTGCGGCTAAGAAGCCCAATGGGGCGTCCGCCGCCAACCACCCGGAGCCAAAGGGGGCCCTGCAGGGGCTCCGCGCGAGGGAGGTGACATTCCCGGGGCTCAGCGATGGCAGCTGCTCCCTGCACAGCTCCGGATGCAGGAAAACCTCTCAGGTCCCGGGGAGAGACGCTTCAAGCTCTCCAGCCTGCCTCCCCGCTGCTTAAAGGGACGCCTCCCCACCTACCGTGGCGCTTATTGGTGAGAATTTCGAGCCACAGGCCAATCCTAGGCCTGTTCCCAAATTGAGATTTCAATCAAGGGAGCTACTGCTTTAAAATTAGAAAAGGCTGATGGGGGTGGGGAAGGGGCTACGGGCCACTTTCAGTAGCAGAAGGACACAGGCGCTCTGGCCCTTGCTCTGTGGAGGTCCCTAGCGCTGGCAGGGGAAGCAAAAGCCAAATTTCGCTGTACAGCAGAGCACAGGAGTAAGGCAGGAAACAGGCTGCTCCTTGGCCTTCACCCCTCCCATCTTGCTCATCCTTCAAGGCTCATCCCACTCATCACAGATTTGAGGACTCTCTTAATTACTGCGAAGAACCCCCAGCTAGGTGCTTCCAAATTCTCCCCACTACTACCCCCCGCACCACAACCTTGGGGGCACTCATCACACTTTCACTGTTTTTTGCTTAATCTGTCTCTCCCTTTATACTGTAAATTCCACCACTGCAGGGCTGTTTCCATCTCTCACCACACTGTATTACCTACCTCCTGCCTGGAACACTGTGAGCTCTCAGTAAATATTTGTTGATGGAATAAATGAACGAATAAATGAAGGAATGTACACTGACACATCTTGTGTCGGCTGTGACATGACAAATGTTAATTAAAAGGTGATATTCAAGAGGCCAGCTGTTTCTGTTGTAGTCTCAGCCTCTTACAAGTTATGGAACCTGTGCTTCAGTTTCCTTGTTTGTAAAGCATGATCATGAAATCTCATGCAGTTGCTGTAACGATGGTGTTAGCGCAAATCTGGACTAGGAGGTACGCCCAATCAACAGCTATAGCCCACTGGATAGTCAAGAGCTGGTGTTTCTGAAATCAGAATACATGTCCTGGGGGTTGGGATGATCTGACTGCTGGTTTGGCTTCTTGGTGAGTATGTGGTCATTCATGAAACAGATGTGAATTCTGTACCTGCTCAGTGCCAGACCTCATGCAAGATGCTGAGGTGACCACTCCTAAGGGGAGTGGAGGTGTGTACTAAGATTTTCCAGAGCTATAGAACCAGTAAGGTGTATAGATAGATATGCAGAGATTTATTATAGGAATTGGCGCCCTATATGGAGTTACAGAGATGGAATAGTCCCATGGTCTGTAGCCTGTGAGTTGTTGGAGAATCAAGAAAGCTAGTGTTATAATGCTGGACAAATACAAAAGCTTGAGAACTGGGTGCCAGGGGTGCAAGTCCTGGCCCCAGTCCAAAAGTCAAGAACCAGGAGTGCCAATGTCTGAAGGCAGGAAAATGTGGAAGTCACAGCTCAAGCAAAGACAGCAAATTGATCTTTCCTCCACCTTTTTGCTCTGTTCGGACCCTCAACAGATTGGAAGATGCCTACCCGCACTGGTGAAGTAGAAATCTTCTTTTGAAGTTCACTGATTCAAACACTAATCTCTTCCCGAGACTCCCTCACAGACACACTTAAAACTAATGTTACCATCTATCTGGGCATCCCTTGGCCCAGGCCAGTTGACACAGGAAATTAATCCCCATCACAGCACAGGGGAGAGACAGAGCAAAATATACAAAGAGAATTATGTTAGATGTATAGTCAGCAAAGACATATGATCAGGAATGTTTATTGGAGCACAGTTTATAACATCACAATAACTGAAAACTGCCACCCAATAAAAATAGGGGAAATGGAAAAATAAATTACAGAACACCTATTTCTGGAATACTACAGTCATGAAACAAAAGAAGCAGAGTTAAGTGCACTAATAAACAATAAACTTCAAGATATATTGCTAAGTACAGTGCAGAAGGTAAAATATATCCCTGCTTGATTAAATAAATCTTCATGTATTATATGGGCTTCCACAATTGCTCAGCATGTAAAGAATCTGCCTGCAGTGCAGCAGACAGAGGTGATGTAGGTTTGATTCCTGGGTTGGGAAGATCCTCTGGAGAAGGAAATGTATCCCACTCCAGTATTCTTACCTGGGAAATCTCATGGACAGAGGAGCCTGGCGGGCTACAGTCCATGGGGTCACAAAACAGCTGGACATGACTGAGTGGCTAAGCATGGATGCATGTGTTATATATACATATGTATGCTGTATGTGCATAAAATGTTTCTAGAACTATGCCTAAGAAAATGGTAAAGCTTATTATTCTTGGCAAGGCGGTATGAGAACTAAGCAGGTCTACAGTGGGAAGGAGACTCCTCTTTCACCATATATTTTTGTATATTACTTATTTTACCATGAGCTTGTAATAAGTTCCTGGATCTGGCAAGATGGTAAATGATGACAGCCTGAAAATTCCAACTCTTCAAAGACCCTAGATACACTAGATAAAATATAACCAAAATTACTTTAAGGGCTTAGCTGACTCACAATTAAGAAAGGAGAGTACCCAGGTAGAAAAAAGAAGTAACTAAAAACAAGAATGATGAAAATGCAAATTCATGCTGGGGATATGAAGCAGAAGGGAAGATGGTTGGCAACAGGAGAACAGTCTGTCTTGGTTCCTAGGGGCCAGGGTTTGAATACCCAAGTAGGACAGAAGATGAGGCTTTGGAACAAGCAGAAGTAGGAAGTTGTTAGGAAAGTCCTCCAGAAAACCAGGAACACTCCCTGAGGGCTGCACCCTTGGGAAACAAATAGATTAGAAAAACTGTCAACCATCCCAAGGAAACTGGTCTCCCTGTGGTCTGAGCAGGAGGGAAACATTTAAGAATTAGAAATGTTAGAATTAGAAGAATTAGAAGCCCTCAGCCTATACCTTTCTTCAGAGTTGAATATGAACAATTAAAGTGAACATCAGCAAACTCCAACTGAACAATTAATATAAAGCTTGGTCCCGTTCACGATATGCCAAGAATTCCCCACAGAAGCAAATGAAAAATTTTCCTGCAGAGTCAGTTCTGTAACCTGGGCTACATCTGACCCTTCGAAGCATGAGCTTGTGATAGTAAATTACAAAACACAGCCATAAGTCAGCAAGTATGAGGATCAGGGCTCAAGAGTTAGAGGTAATAAAACAACATTTTGAAAAAGAACATTAATAAAGTTTAAAATGACTAAACACAATAAAGCTAGAAATGAAACAACAAAAAAAGGGCAACTCTTCTCTTTCCTCTATAGATTCATTAAAATTAAAAACTCAATGGACAGATGAAACAGAAGATGAAATACTGCTGAAGGGAGAAATATAGATCTCAGGACATTACACAAGATGAAACGCAAAGGGATGCAAAATTGAAAACTATAAAGATGTTTAAGCGATACAGAGGACAGAGTTTGAAGGGCCAACATATGTCTAACCGGAGTCCCGCTGGCACAGAATAGACATTAAGGAGAGGCATAATGGCTAAGAGTTTTCTAGAATTTATAAAACTCACGAATCTTCAGATTCAAGAAGCATAAGACATCTCAGGCAGGATAAATAAATGTAAGAACATCTGTCTGTATTAATTACTTGTAAAAGTACAGTTAATAAAAGACTGAACTGAGGAAATGTATAACAGTTTAATAATGCAATGACAGAATTAAATAGATGGCACTTTAAAGAGAGGCAACTCTGCCATTCCACATTTAGAGTTGGATTATATTTCCCTCAGTCTTTCATCCCCCAAATTAACAAATTCTGAACTATAGAAGGTCCTTACAGGTCTAACTGTACATTAATATGGCTCTTAAGCACCAAGATGAAATAGCAGAGACATCCTTGGAAAGATGTGTTCATTCAGCCATTAACAAACGTGGCAGGAAAAAAAGCATACACACAAAAACCAAATGAGCAGAAACTCAACGCCCCTGTTCCCAGGAATCTTATTCTGGTGGTAGAGGAAGCAGATAAACAGATGGAGAGTGTCATCATTTGCTGTTGTTGTTCAGTCACTAAGTTTGTGTCTGACTCTTTTGTGACCAATGGACTGTAGCCCGCCAGGCTCCTCTGTCCATGTCATTTCCCAGGCAAGAATACTGGAGTACATTGTTATGTCCTTCTCCAGGGCATCTTCCTGACCCATTGAACCCGCATCACCTGAAGGAGGATTCTTTACTACTGAGCCAGCCATAACGGGGCATAAACTATACTACTATAAAAAGACAGAGGAAGAACATCTCAAAATGTGGGAAGGCGGTACTTGATAAAGGGCTTCCTGGAGTAGGTAAAATCTACACTGAGGGAGCTGGTATCCTTAGGAGGAAACACTTAAGAATTAGGCTTGCCTTTGAATTCCAGTACTGCTCCTTATCATCTAGTCTGACTTTGGCGAAGTTATGTAACTTTTCCAAGTGTCACTCATCTCATCTGTAGGATGGAATTCATATCACTTAAGTCCTGGCATTGTTTTGAGGTTTAGAGATAATACATGTAAAGCACTTAGCAGAATGCCTGACCTATAATTGATTTTTTTTTTTTTTTTTTTTTTACTAAATGGGTAGCTGTTCTTGCTATTAGATGAAATCCAATGATTAGGTGGGGAAAAAAAATGCCTCTTGTTTTAAAAGGTGATTTTCTTCAGAAAGCTGACAGAGACAGGGGCTTCAGCCTATTTTTCAAGAAACAGTCTTGAAGAACATTGAATATTTACTGAATCTAGCCTGCAAAAATAACATTATTATACTACCAAATTTAAAGAGTTATTTGATCTGGCCCTTTCAATAAAGGAACTTAAAATACAGTTCTTCCAAAATAACTAATGAAGGCTGCATAAGTTAAGTGTCAAGTATGTGATTCTTTTCAGTGATAAATTCCAAAACTGTAACAGACTTCTCTTTATCATGAAACTTTCAGATTCCTAACCACAAAGTAAACTGAAAGAATTCAGAGTCCAGCAGGGAGAGGAATAGATGGACCCTTCTCAGTATTACTCAACAAGTTTATGAATGACCTGGATGATGCATGGAAAAGAAACTCGAAAAGTCCAACCTATGATGCCAAGTTACTGGGCCCTGCCAATGCTCGGTGGATAAGAACACAGCTATCTAGCCAAATCTGGAGGAGTCGCCTGAATTTCAGTAGAGAAATTCAATAATGGTAAAGGTTATATCTGCCTTTTGGAAGAAGCACTGAACTGTGCCATCTTAGAGACGAAAGCATTAGCCAAGGCCAAGCTTTCCATTCATTCCTTCATACATCATTTAACAAACATGTATCTAATGTCTACTAAGAAGGTTTGACTTATAGGCTGTGTAAACATGGAAACACATGAATAAAACACAACACTTGGCTTCAAGGAGCATATAACGTAGTGATATGAAATCTTCACTTGAAACCATCCATGCCTTCCAACATTCTTCCTGCTACCATGCAGTGGTGATCTGACTTTTATAAAACAACTTAAATCTGCACTAGAGATTAAATCCCATCATGTTTCAGAACAGAAAAATAGATTTTCTCTCTTCAGCTAACAATGACTGATTAGTAGTGGATTCCTGGAGTGCTGACTTGATAAGAAGTCTGAGGCTGCATATGGCAGGAAAGCATGCTGTGATTGATTAGTGATGTCTGTCATGTGGATGGAGAAGGAGTGACAGCGCCGCTGCTATATATCTGACATCTCCCATCTAGTCCAACCCCCTCATTCCACAGATGAGAAAACAGAACAGATCTTTCTTTCTTCCTGTGGCATTTTAAATTCAGCAACACGAGCAGGGGCAACCGAGGAGAACCTCCATATCTGAAATGTTGCTGAGAGAGAGAAAAAAATCTGGAGCTCAGAATATTTCTGATGAGCTTTTAAGATATGCACTCAAATCCTTTAGCAGCCTTTGTATTCTGCAGCAAACAGGCTAAATGGAGAAAGCTGCCGACTCTGATCTCCTGGTTAGCTACAAAGAGCCACCCCCCACCCCACCAGACACATGTTAAGACTATATAAAATACATATAATTTGAGTACTTGAGGATTTAAAATGCACTGGGGGACAAAAATGTCTAAAAAGTGAATATATTTCAGAAATACAAAGTAATTACATAGAACAGTAATTAACATGTTATTTAAGAACGAACGAAGATTTTTATCATTTTATTCTATTTAATGGTACCGATATCATCAGCCAAAGGAAGGAAAAGAAAGGCTCTTATTTATTTTCAGAAGACACTTTATATCCTGGGGACTCTGTAACACTAACTAAAAAGATAGGGTCTGGCCCTGTTAAGCGTTTCCACGCCCAATCTATCAACACTCACAACCATCACCCAGCCCAGTCACAAAGAATCCAGGCTCATTCCCTGTGAAGGACAGAATGGTATAAACGAACAACAGATAAGCAGGAAGCCCAACCCCAGCCTGATTCAGATACAAAGAACAAATTGTAGCATTTGATTAATATGCCAGCTCTTCTGTCATGCCAACTGCAAAGTGAATTTTATGGAAAACCAACTCCTTGAGAAATAGGTCTAATTAATTCAGTTACATAAACTCCAATGAAATATTAGGGGGAGGAGACTGGGAAGTGAAGGGAGAAAGGGAGGAAGAATATCAGAGTGAGAATGAGGAGAAAGACAAAGAGGGCAAGAGAGAGGGAGGAAAGGGAGGGGGGAGGAGTAAGGAGGGAGGAAACGAACAAATGGAAATACATGACTGAAGAAATATGAAGAGGATGTTCTGGAGGGCCCAGAAGTTGTGCTCTGACTTAGCCTGACAGGAAACCTATTTATATTTCAATCAAACACACTGTTGAGGTTTGGGTAAGCGATTAAAAGATGAACAACCATCAACAACCCTTTAATGCATAAATTGGTCAGATTAGTTTTTTCTCCCAAGACTCATTCATTTGTATACCACCTGCAGGATGTCTGCTAAATCTGCCTTTAGTAAATATCATACTAATGACATACTGAATGAGCCTTATATTATTATTTATATGAATAAACAAGTTGTGGGACATCCACACAATAGAATATGACCCAGTGAGTAAAAGGAACAAACATAAGCAATACGGTGGATGAATCACAAATCTGTAGTGCTAAGAGAAAGAGTCAGACTGCAAAGGCAATATATTGTATGAATGCCTTATGTGACATTCCAGAGGAGGCAAACTCACAGGCACAGAAAACAAGGGCTGGAGATGGGAGCTGATTGAGAAAAACTTAGGAGGAGATATGTATCTTGATTGAGACACTGGTTGCATGACCAGATGCATTTGTAAACACCCACAGAGCTGTAAACCTAAATAGTAAGTTTTAATGTATGCGAATCTGAACAGTGAAAAACAGAATCCGGCAAAACCCCCAAGTTAAAACCATCCCTTGCATCCCTTTGGCTTTAATCTAAATTAACTATTTCCCTACTGTTTTGTTTTCGTAAGGATGTTTAACAAATTACTCAAAAAACAGTAACTGAGGAACTGTGGCATGCCAAGGGCTACTGCTATGACATTGTTCTTTCTTGACTAAAAATGGAGATGATCAAGTTTTAAAGAAGAGGCAACTCTAGCACCCAATCCAGATCTCCTTATTGATGTGCTTACAAAGTTTAGAAGGCTGAAAAGAATTGTTTTTAATTCTGTGTAACTCAGTGTTAATTAACTAATTCTGGACCACCCCAAACCATCTCCCATTCTGGGACACAATGCTACAGATTGGAAGCTGCATGAGGGAAGGGGTTGCATCTCTCTTATGTTGCATAGCAATCCTCAGCACCTAACACAGGAGATACTTGATTCAGTTCAGTTCAGTCACTCAGTCGTGTCCAACTCTTTGCAACCCCATGAACCACAGCACGTCAGGCCTCCCTGTCCATCACCAACTCCCAGAGTTTACCCAAACTCATGTCCATTGAGTTGGTGATGCCACCCAACCATCTCATCCTCTGCTGTCCCCTTCTCCTCCTGCCCCCAATCTTTCCCAGCATCAGGGTCTTTTCAAGTGAGTCAGCCCATCGCATCAGGTGGCCAAACTATTGGAGTTTCAGTTTCAACATCAGTCCTTCCAGTGAACACCCAGGACTGATTTCCTTTAGGATGGACTGGTTGGATCTCCTTGCAGTCCAAGGGACTCTCAAGAGTCTTCTCCAACACCACAGTTCAAAAGCATCAATTCTTGGGTGTTCAGCTTTCTTTATAGTCCAAGTCTCACATCCATACATGACTACTGGAAAAACCATAGCCTTAACTAAACGGACCTTTGTTGACAAAGTAATGTTTCTGCTTTTCAACATGCTGTCTAGGTTGGTCATAACTTTACTTCCAAGGAGTATGCATCTTTTAATTTCATGGCCGTAGTCACCATCTGCAGTGATTTTGGAGCCCCCAAAGATAAAGTTTCTTGCTATTTCCATTGTTTCACCATCTATTTGCAATGAAGTGATGGGACCAGATGCCATGATCTTAGTTTTCTGAATGTTGAGCTTTAAGCCAACTTTTTCACTCTCCTCTTTCACTTTCATCAAGAGGCTCTTTAGTTCTTTTTCACTTTCTGCCATAGGGGTGGTATCATCTGCATATCTCAGGTTATTGATATTTCTCCCAGCAATCTTAATTCCAGCTTGGGCTTCTTCCAGCCGAGGGTTTCTCATGATGTACTCTGCATATAAGTTAAATAAGCAGGGTGACAATATACAGCCTTGACATACTCCTTTTCCTATTTGGAACCAGTCTGTTGTTCCATGTCCAGTTCTAACTGTTGCCTTCTGACCTGCATACAGGTTTCTCAAGAGGCAGGTCAGGTGGTCTGGTATCCCCATCTCTTTCAGAATTTTCCAAAGTTTATTGTGATCCACACAGTGAAAGGCTTTGGCATAGTCAATAAAGCAGAAGTAGATGTTTTTCTGGAACTCCCTTGCTTTTTTGATGTTCCAGCAGATGTTGGCAATTTACTATTCATAAAATGAATGAAATAAACCATTCCACTGGGTCTCACTCTGCATGCCTGCAGGAGAGGCAGCTCAGTTCACCAGCAGACAGCTGGCTCCTGGATGAAGTTCCTGCTCCCAGTGAGCTGTGGCTGATACTCCACTTACATGGACCACAGAGAGCCAAGCCAGCCAACTCTTCCACTCAGGGTCTTTCAAAAACCCGAGTCTTTATCTTCTATCAACCCACTTCTATGCACGGTACCTCAGGGGACTGGCTTCATACCCTTTTACATCGAAGCCACTCAAAAATATGACACTCCAATTAAATGAGAACGAGGCATTATTGTCAGTGCTGCTAGGTCCTGTAAGAAAATATCCGTACTTTTTAGAAAACATGTTTAGGTATGTAAGGTTAAAATCACATGGTGTCTGAGCTTTGCTTTCAAATACTTAGGAGGGAGAAGAGTAAAGGAGAAGGGGAAAGAGGAAGGAACCAGGAGTAAACGGAAAAAGATGAAAGAGATGTAGCAAAATTTGAAGACTGTCAGGAGGAGAAGGGGACAACAGAGGATGAGATGGTTGGATGGCACCACCGACTCAACGGACATGGGTTTGGGTGGACTCTGGGAGTTGGTGATGGACAGGGAAGCCTGGCGTGCTGCGGTTCATGGGGTCACAAAGAGTCGACACAACTGAGCAACTGAACTGAACTGAAACCTACTACATAGCAATTCATTATACTATCCTTTCTACTTCTGATTATGTTTTAAAATGGTCTTAATAATGAAAAGAGGTGGACATGACTTAGCAACTGAGCAACAAGTAATGAAAAATCTTTCAAGCTCAATTTGACCAGGACAATGTGGGTTTATGTCCTCCTTGTTCCTGACAAGGTGATTCTAAAGTGAAAGGGAAAGTCGCTAAGTCATGTCCAACTCTTTGAGACCCCACGGACTATAGAGTCCGTGGAATTCTTCACGCCAGAATACTGGAGTGGATAGCCTCTCCCTTCTCCAGGGGATCTTCCCAATCCAGGGATCAAACCCAGGTCTGCCACACTGCAGGTGGATTCTTTACCAGCTGAGACACAACAGAAGCCCAAGAAAAGTGGAGTGGGTAGCCTATCCCATTTCCGGAGGATCTTCCCAACCCAGGAATTGAACCGGGGTCTCCTGCATTGCAGGTGGATTCTTTACCAAATGAGCTATCAGAGAGTATTCCTAAATAAAAAGGCAAACTTTCCAGTTTACAGGGAAAACTGATGCCTCAAACTTTAAAGAGCATTTCTAACAGAGGTAATCTGTATGAAAATGAGATCTCAGTTCAGTCTCTCAGTCATGTCCAACTCTTTGTGACCCCATGGACTGCAGCACGCCAGGCCTCCTTGACCATCACCAACTCCTGAAGCTTACTCAAACTCATGTCCATCGAGTTGGTGATGCCATCCAACCATCTTATCCTCTGTTATCCCCTTCTCCTCCTGCCTTCAATCTTTCCCAGCATCAGGGTGTTTTCCAATGAGTCAGTTCTTTGCATCAGGTTGTCAAAGTACTAGAGTTTCAGCTTCAGCGTCAGTCCTTCCAATGAATATTCAGGACTGATTTCCTTTAGGATGGACTGGATGGATCTCCTTGCAGTCCAAGCGACTCTCAATAGTCTTTTCCAATACCATAGTTCAAAAGCATCAATCAAGAGATCTAGATATCAACATTTGCCTTTTCTGGATGTAAATCTTGACATCTCTTTTTTTGGTGCTTAATGGGAACATTCTGGCCCTGAATTGTCAAATATATGACTTTGGAGGTGTCTGCCACATTGAGCCATGCTGACCTGCATCCATTGTTTTTTGAGGATGTTGGGGAGAAGTTCATTTATTTCGAATTTGGAAAACAAGGAAGCATTATGCAAATGAATACCCCTCCCATTTCCTCCCACTCTTGACTATAACAGAACTCTCTCTGAATCCTTCCCACAGCCCACTGAAGTAGCAACTATGAAGATTCCCATTTTCAGAGGAGGAAACTGAGATACAGAAAGGTTAAGTAACCTGCCTCTCATAACACAGTTTGTAAGTGGCTGGGATGGGAGCCCAAACAGGACCATCCTGCTCCCAGATCCCCCAGATGCACCATCTGCACATGCGCAGACCACTGTTTATGTCAACTGCTGGATCTCGGTCGCAAGATGCACTTGGAAGAAAGACTGAGCAGAAACGGAGAACTGATGGTAGTTCGTGTCTACGAACTTTGCAGGTGCTCATGCATTAATCCATCCCCCTGTCCACCTGACACCTACTGAGCATCTACTATACACAAGACATTATAGTAATGAGCTCTGAGAACATAGATACTAAAAAACACACACAATTCACACTCAAGAGGAACCCACAGTCTTGTGGGAGAGACAGATACGATACACACACACACACACACACACACACACATTGATAAAGCACTGAGTGATGTACCCCGGGTGTGAAAAAGTACTGTGGAGAGAGTGACCTGGACCAGCACAAGAAAGTGATGGCAGAATCAACTTTCAAAGAATGACGAGGAATCCTTGAGATGGAAAAGGGGAGAAGCACGTTCAGGCAGATGCAATGGTATGAGAAAAACTATGGAGGCTTAAAAGAGACCCAGGAATGGCAGCAAAGAGACATTTTGTTGAGCTAATCAACCCTGGCAGCATCGACACGGGGACTGGATGATTCTTGGTTGGAGGGGCTGCCCTGTGTGTGCAGGATATTGAATAGCATCCCTGGCCTCTACCCATTGGATGCCTCCAGTATCCCCGATAATTATGATGACCCCAAATATCTCCAGACATAAGCAAATGCCCCTAGGCAGCAGAATCACCCCATGGAGAATGTGGACTCTTGGGAAAACCTGCCTGTGTGTGTGTGAAAGAAAAGAAGGGAGAGAAAGGAGAGTTTGCCAGGCAATGAAAGAAGGGAGAGGGAGGTAGTTCTGGGCTGAGATCATGAAACAAGCCAGCCAATGAGTCCCCTCCAATTCTATTTCACTATCTGGACACTCTGAAGTTCATTTCCTTTAAAAGGGTCTCCTCCCAATTCTAAGCTGTACATGCAATACATATTAGAAGATATAACTTTGATAATTAATTTAGTTTCCATCTCGGACATTTAAAGCTTACTATCTAACCATGGGGGAGGCAGAATTCTGATATGGCCCCCAAGATGTCTGCCTTGGGGCATACACATGCCTTCTCCCAATTTTTCAAACATGGATCCAGGTGCTGCTGTGAAGGAATTTTGCAACTGTAATCTGAGATCCCAAATCAACTGACCTTAAATTGAGATTATCTTCAGTGAGCCTGACCTAGTCCCATCACCCCTTGGAAGACACTAGTATCTTCCTGGAC
Organism: Bubalus kerabau; assembly: GCF_029407905.1. Classification (NCBI taxonomy): domain Eukaryota; kingdom Metazoa; phylum Chordata; class Mammalia; order Artiodactyla; family Bovidae; genus Bubalus; species Bubalus kerabau. The sequence continues at coordinate 38,875,031 of NC_073643.1, read as the reverse complement.
ACAGAGACTGAAAGAGTGAGGGGGCATCTGATGTAAGAGAGATTCTCAGCCATTAACTTTGAAGATGAAGGGGGTCACATGGCAAGGACCTGAAAATTGCTGACAGCTTTTAATTTTTAACTGTCACCCAAAAGCTCTTGGGTGACAGTCAGCTGGGAAACAGGGATTTCATCCCACCACCATAATGAACTGAATCCTGCCAACAGTTTGACGAGCTTGGAAGATGGGCAGATGAGAACAGAAGCAGATGAAAACACATGGATTTCAGCTTTTAGAGAATCTGGGCAAAGAAGATAGCCCCACAGCATCATGAGATAATACACAGGTGTTGTCTGAGGCCACAAAATTAGTGGTCATCCGCTGTGCGGCCACAGGAAGCACAGCTTTGACCCTGCAAGCCTCCGAGGTCCTGCTTCAATCCTTCCTTCTCCAGGAGGCCTTTCCCTACCCTGCTCAGAGGGCGAGCCAGGCTACCGCAAGTTTCCCTGACTCACTGCTCTGCTGATCCTGCTGCCTGAAAAACTGTGTGTGATATCTCACGTGGATAAACTGCTGCTCTAGCACTGAGTATGTCCCGAAGGTTCATGTTTTGTTTGTCTGCTCGCCTGTCTCCTTCTCTTCCTCTCCCACAGAAATCAGCATTGGGAAGATAGTGTCACCTCTTGAAGGGTCTTCTGAATTTCTCCTGTACGCTTTAACAGCCCATTGTAGACACTTAGTAAATCATTACTGATTGATGGACAGGAGTCCCCACCCCTCACCCCCACCTAAGGGGATAAGAGGAATTGCTAACCATTGCCAAATCCACATTATGAAGTGACTTGGAGTAATACGCTAGCATTCAAAAGAACCACTTGCATTTCAATAATGCCTTATATGAAAGGTATTGTATGACATCCCTTGTATGTGGAATCAAAAAGGAAATTATACAAATGAACTTATTCGTCAAAAAAAAGAAAGAAAGAAAAGAACTCATTCACAAAACAGAAACAGACTCACAGACTTAGAGAACAAACTTATGGGTTGCCAGGAGTGAGAGGGAAGGATGAGGAGAAGGGATAGTTAGGGAGTTTGGGATGGACATGTGCATAGTGCTATATTTAAAATGGATAAGCAACAAAGTCCTACTGTATAGCACAGGAAACTCTGCTCAATGTTACGTGGCAGCCTGGATGGGAGGGGGAATTTGGGCAAGAATGGATACATATGGAAGTATGGCTGACCCCTTTGCTGTCCACCTGAAACTATTACAACATTGTTTATTGGCTATTCCCAACACAAAATACAAAGTTTAAAAAAAAATGACTTATATGAGATCACTCTCATTGATGATCGGAACACTCAAGTCCTCTCATGGGTCACTGACTCTCAGGGTCAAGCAATTAATCAGTTATTATGAGCTGCCAGTACTCATGTACGGATGTGAGAGTTGGATCATAAAGAAGGCTGAGTGCCAAATTGATGCTTTCAAACTGTGGTGCTGGAGAAGACTTTTGAGAGTCCCTTGGACAGCAAGGAGATCCAACCAGTCCATCCCAAAGGAAATCAACCCTGAATATTCATTGGAAGGACTGATGCTGAAGCTCCAATACTTTGGCCACCAGATGGGAAGAGGTGACTCACTCGAAAAGAACCTGATGCTGGGAAAGATTGAGGACAAGAGGAGAAGTGGGCAACAGAGGATGAGATGGTTGGAAGGCATTACTGACTCACTGGACATGAATTTGAGCAAACTCTGGGAGATAGAGAAGCAGCTCTAGCTATCTGAGAGATAGAGCACTGGCGTGCTGCAGTCTATGGGGTCACAAAGAGTTGGACATGACTTAGTGACTGAACAACATGAGCTGCCAGACAAAAAGTCTCAAGGCTCCTTGTATTTTACACTCCCTTATTGCTCCTCCTGTGGGTTCAATCCCTGGATCAGGAAGATCTGCAGAAGGAAATGGCAACCTACTCCAGTATTCTTGACTTCCCTGGTGGCTCAGACGCTTAAGCGTCTGTCTACAATGTGGGAGACCCAGGTTCGATCCCTGGGTTGGGAAGTTCCCTGGAGAAGGAAATGGCAATCCACTCCAGTACTACTGCCTGGAAAATCCCATGGACAGAGGAGCCTGGTAGGCTACAGTCTATGGGGTCGCAAAGAGTCGGACACGACTAAGCGATCTTCACCATAATGGACAGAGGAGCCTGGCAGTTTACAGTCCATAGGATCACAACGACTCAGACAGAACTGAAGAGGTTTCACACACACTACTTCTCCCCTCTAGATGTAAATAAAGCTCAACATTTCTGGTCACTGGACTTGATGTTTAGTCTCCTGGTTAGAAGACTCAAACTAGGAGTTTTCCAAGGAAATCTTCCATTACCACTGTCCACTGAATGAATATTCTACCCTCCTCTGGAAGGCCAATAAGAGAATTTTAAGAATCACCTTTCTCTAGGAAAATGATGAACACAGTGGAGTATGTAGGCATCATTAACTAAAACAAGTTAAATCAAAGGAATCACTTAACTGACTCAGTTGTTCTCCACCATGATTAAAAATTTTAAGTAACTGAATGCTTAAAATCTACTTGTTGTATGAAGCTTTCACCTTCAGATTTATTTCCAGGATAATTTCAGGAAATAGAGCTCCTGGGACCTAAATTTATCAGCTAACCTATGTGTACATTCTTTTCCTTTCTGTAATTATCAGAGGGTCAATTAATGTGACTGAAAATTGAAATACTTGGGGCTAATTATGTCTCAAAATCATCCATGTTAAAGAACAAGTAATTATGCACAAAACTGGGAGCTCAAACTTATAAGAAGCTCTAAGCTTCCCTGAGTAGCATAGAAATGATCAGGCTGTAAAAAGTCAACCTTCACTCTGACCACATTCAACTCCCTAGTGAGTTATGCTAATGAAACCAAACTGAGGCCCTCAAGTTACTAAGCAGAGTGCCAGGAACAAGGAGGGCAGGATGCATATTGGGTAAGTGCATACTGCGCGAGATGAAATATAAGTGCTTCAGGAAAATTATCACTCTTAGTAACGGATTCTTTAGAGAAGGGTAGAGAATGTCTGTCAGCTATGTTATTACCCAAGGACAGCTTCCACAGTAAAGGCCTCTAACTGATCACAACACTCCTTGCAACTGGGCCTGAAACCAGCCCTAGGCTCTTTCTCAACACAACTCTACTGGGAAGAAAAAGCTCCTCCCAAATGATCCCAAATGGTCTGAGAGAGAAAAAGTCAATTTGCCTCTTGCTGAATTAAATGTATTGATGATTCCCCCTCTTAACCTAGACCTATGCTTTAATCTGGCTGAATTTTTTTTAAAGATTTGTTTACGGCCATGCTGGATCTTCATCGCTGTGCACCGGCCCTCTCTAGTTGCAGAGAGTGGGAGCTTCTCTCCAGTTGTGGTGTGAGGACTTCTCATTGTGAGATTTCTCTTGTTGTGGAGCACAGTCTCTAGACACAGGGGCTTCATGTGGGATCTTCCTGGACCAGGGATTGAACCCGTGTCTCCTGCATTGGCAGGTGGATTTTTTTACCACTGAGCCACCAGGGAAGCCCTGATTTTTCTTCTTTAAATGCAGAAAAGGAAAAAAGCACACACACACACAAAGAACAAAGAAACTGAAGCATGTCAACCTACTCAGCTCTACGCTGCCCACTGTTTCCAGAAATCATCAGGTGCTCAAGAGCCACTCGTTTAAAGTACTTGAAGTTTTAAACATTTTGCCACTAGAACTTCAGAGGAAAGTGAGGAGGCATCTTCTCCAGTTTCCATGAAGGCTCTCCTTCCTCTGTGCTTCCTTTTAGGGGAGTCCTCAAAGTCCCACAGGCACAAAATTCACCATGCCCACTATGGATCATTACCGCCTTCCAAATTTTCTCCCTCAGTGGAATCATCTACCCAGATTCCTAGGTCAGACACTGGATGGTATTAGCTCCTCCCATTTCCCCCACTTCCAAGCAGCTTCTAAATGCCCCTTGGCCACCATACCCTAGTCCCGGCACTGCTCTCTCTTTCCGGGGCTGCTGCATCAACCTGACTCACTGCCAGAGGTCTTGCCTCTCCTCCCATCCCATCCAATCCAAATCCCATTTTATACACTGGGTCTGGAGTGATCTTGCTCAGCGATCCATCTGATCATGGCATTCCTCCTCAATACTCTGCTAGTTCCCTACTGCCCTCAGATAAAGGGCCTTGACTAACAGAAACCTTCAGGATCTGACCCTTACTTACCATGCCAACTGTCTTTACCAGAATTGTTCTCCAACTTTGCTAAACTGCCCTGTTTGTAGGTCCTCTGGTTTCTCACTGTTACTAATCCAGGTACCTGAAACCCAGCATCATCCTTCCCCATGAAGTACTGCCCACTCATCTTCCATGCATCTTTGACATCTGGGAAGCTTTCCTATGCCTAGAAGACCCTTCTTAGGTGCTTGTCTGTTGACCCACAAAGCAATCAGTATACTGTGGAACACACAACAGGCACACAGTCAATGATCCTTGAATAAATGATTAAGTCAATGTACAAATGTACAGATCAATTTGCATAATTGTAACCAATTTCTTATGGGTCTCAGGTATCCTGATTACTGAGTCCTTATAGATTCAAGCATCTGAGGGCAGGAATTTCCAGGGTTGAGGCAAGTCATTTATTCTTAGCCTCAGTTTCCTCACTGATAGAAAGAGAATAATAATTCCTATTGGGGGGAAGTATCATGATGACAAAGCAAAACAGTGTCTTAAAAAACCTAGCATGGGACTGGTACAATGTGGCTCTGCAAATGGTAACTTGTACTATATAAAAAAAAAATTATTTCTGTCTGCAAGTCGGGCAGAGAACAGAAATGCTTTCTGAGATGGTGTTATTTCCCAGAGGTCATCAGACCAAGGGGAAAATGAAAAGAATGAGGAAAAACGCATCCTCTTTATAAAATGCTCTCTTCTCCTTTTGAAGATCTTTCCAGCACTTTGGATGTGCTATTCTGTTTTTATTCTGAGTTCATTTAGCTTTAAGCTCACAGTCTTTATTTTAATACACACTGCATTTTAACAAGTAGGTCAAAGCCATTTTATACTTGCAATATGATTACCATAGTAATCGCTGTATTTTATAACCTGCAAAATGCTCCCGGGGAGACCAGTAGGGACAGCTACAGTTTGTAACAAAAACAATAATTTCAACCCTGCAGAATAAGCTCCTCTTAAAAACTCTCTTGTTGCAAGTATTAATTTTCAAGGCTCCCACAATATTTGGAAACGGCAAGTGCTAATGACTAACTGAAGATACATCAAGAGCTTTACCTGAATATGTCTTTACTTTTAGGAGCTTTATGTTGGAGAGTTAATATTAATAAAAATAATAATAGTAATAGTAGCAGCTAATGCTTATAGGGTGCTTGAAGCATACTGTCTGCAAAAACGGTCTGAGTGATTTCCCATCCAGTACTCTTGAGGTATCTTCTCCCAGAATGGCTATGGGCTTGCTTAGAGAATGTGCTTGGGCATGGTTATAGGATGTGCTCGGACCAATGAAATATTAGCGTGCGTGCGTGCTCAGTTGCGTTCCACTCTTTGCAACCCTAGGGACCCACTGCCCACTAGGCTCCTCTGTCCGTGGGATTTCCCAGGCAAGAATACTGGAGGGGGAAACCATGCTCTCCTCCAGAGGAAATATGAGCAACTATAACTAAAGTAGAGGCTTTAAAAGCAACTGTGCACTTGGGCTTTGCCCTCTTGCTGCTGTTCAGAAACCTATGACAACCATGTAAACAAGTCCAGCTCCTGCTGTCACAGCTGATTTCACCCTAAACATCTAAGTGAAGCAGCCAACAGCCCAACCCAGCCCCAGACGAGGAGACCAGAAGGCATGCTCTGCCTGCCTGAATTAAGAGAAATCATAAAGAAATATTGATCTAATCTACTAAATTTTGGGGTGCTTTGTTATGCAACACAAGCTAACAGATACAATGTTTTACATACATAAAGTGCTTTACATAATAAGTGCTTCAAAGGGCTTGATGTAAATAAACTCGTTTACATCCTACAACAACCCTTTGGGGCAGTACTAGTTTGTATTTCACAGATAAGTAAGGTAAAGCACAGATGGAGATCTGGTAACTGGCCCAAGGTCACAGAGCTAGAATATAATGCAGCCAGAATTTAAGCCCAGTCCCACTGGCTCCTAAACCACACAGTACTGATTATCAACCTTCCTAACTTTTCTCTCACAGAAATATTTATTTTATACATTATGGAAAGCATTGTTTAATGTGAACTAGTACATCAGTGATCAAGATCACTAAATACTATTGTGCTATAAGGAAATATCACAGGAAGAATTCTGGATGGTGAAAGAAGGAAGTCAACCTCTGCCCTCTGCCACACACACACCGGGGAGGGAAAAGGAGGGGAGGACGTAGGGTGAACTGAGAGATTAGCAATGACACACACACACACACACACATGCACACATATATATATATATGCTACTATGCATAAAATAGCTAGCTAATGGAAGCTGCTATATAGCACAGGGAGCTCAGTGATGGTGCTCTGTGATGGTCTAGAGGGCTGGGATGGGGGTGGGATGGAGGTGATATATGTATACATGTAGCTGATACACATTGTTGTACAGCAGAAACCAATTTAACATTGTAAAGCAATTATACTCCAATAAAAACAAAAAATAAAACACACAAAAGTACCCCTAGTCATTCATGAACCAAATTTCATTAAAAAAAAAACAACTGACAAAATATAGCTTTTAGAGAGAATTTTGAAAATATAAAGCAAATAATAAGCTTCATGCGTACTTTATTATTTTAAAATTTTTAGGTTATGTGCTTCCTCAATTCTTTATACATTTTAGTTTAGTCAGTTAATCCCAAAGCAATATAAGCTTTTTAAATATAAAGTGTATAAAGTGAAAGTCCCATCCTCCCTCATTCTCACTCTCCAAATTCACCTTCTAATTCAACAGCTATTATTAATTTAATGTGCATCTTTTATACTTTAATTGTGCAAACATAGTTATTAAAGCTTACCAAGTTACTCTTCTTAAAACAAAAAAATCTGCTGACTATAAGAATCTGCTTTCAATGCATTAGATGCAGGAGACCTGGGTTTGATCCCTCGGTTGGGAAGATACTCTGGAGAAGGAAATGGCAAACCACTCCAGTATTCTTGCCTGGAGAATCCCATGGACAGAGAAGCCTAGTAGGCTACAGTCCATGGGGTCGCAAAACAGTCGAACATGACTAAGCGACTGAACATAAACTAAAGAGCCTGTCTGACAGCTTCATCATTCAAAGAAATCTTGTAAAAGCCTAGGCTCATTATAATCAAGTATCTACAACACTGATTGTACTTTAATTCTCAAAATGACAATTACTCCTTCACTTTACACAATCAACAGAAAGGCTAGCTTCTATAACACATACACAGGAAGAAAGTTTTCTGGTCTTTTGGTCTAAAACAGAATTTTTATCTGAAACGCCCCTCTATGCCTTTCAGAACTGAAGTCAAACTCTGATAATGGCCATGCTAGATGGCAGGTCAGGATATCTAAAATAAGTCATTAAAATTACACACACAGACCAAAAACAAAACAAAAATAAAAACAAAGACAGAAGCCTAGCAAATGCATAATAACAAAACTTAGAGGCCAATTCAGTCTAGAACAAGAATAAAACTGACTAGAATAAATTCTCTTGGAAAGTAAGAGTGTCAATCTATTACTGCACGTTGATAAGAAGCATTGGAAGTCAATTTCCATCAAGTGACAGAATCCTTGCAAAGCAATTCTCCCTTCCATTAAAACCCAAAAATGTCTGTGATTTTTTAAAAATTCCAATTTAAAATATTTTATATGGATCAAAAGCTTCTGTCCCAATTACAGACCACCTTTGTATAGAATACATAAAAAGTGAACGCTAACATAGAAAACATTATATTTTCATCTGCTTTGCTCTGTTCTCTGTCTTCACAATATGCTATTCTAGATAAGACGTGGGTAAAGAATGGGATCAGATTAAATGGTTAAAATTCACTTCAAATTTGGGCAGCCTACTGCAACTCAAGAAAGGGAAGTAGCCCTGACACTTCTGCTTGGTAAGATAAACATGAAGGACTATCCCATTATTTTCATAAAGTAATATAGTCTACGTATTTGAGGGCACTAAAGCCCCATTTAATACAGAACAGTGCTGGTGAGCACTATGTGTGTGTATATATATACACACATACTACTTATACATATTTAAAGTTTTTTTCTTTAAGTTATAATTAAGCCATGAGTCTGTAATTTGGGGATAATTAAAGGGATGATGATTGAAAAAAATATTAATTACTGAACTCTTTGCTTTTACTCATTCATCCATTCAAGACATCTTTATTGAGCATCTACTATATGCTAGGTCATGGAACAGGTCCCAGAAATGTAAAAGAGAACAAGATGAACAGTAAGATGAAGGATACACCTCATAGGAGTGGACAAGAAGACTCTAAGTATAAAAAAGATTCTACTGTTGGTGAGTTTTCCTCCTACTGACAAGTCTAATTAAACACCTCAAACAGTAAATAAGTTACTATGCAATGTACAATAATTGAGATAAGACTGGGAGATTTCACTAATTCATTCATGTGTTGAACACCCCTAAATTCTGGGTACTCTGACAAGGGCTAAAAATACAAAGGGAACAAGACCTGGCTTCTGCCTTTATGGGGTCCTGACATTAACACCAGTAAGAACAAGGTGGGGTGGAGTCAGGAAAAAGGACCCTAACCTGGTTTTAGGGAGGAGGTCTCCCCATAAAAACTGTATCCAAGTTAATACCTCAAGGATGAGGTTCTCTTTGTGCTTTTAAAACAGAATGCCATTTAACCATTTAAGATATTTAAGTTCTAGCCAATAATTCAAAAGCTTCTTGTTTTGCCTGCATGAGAAACTGAATGAGGACCCCAACATAATAAATCTCCAATTCTAACATGCATTCAAATCACCTGGGATCTTGTTTACATGCTGTTCTGTCTAACAGGATGGGGTGGAGTTGCAACTCTGTATTTCCATCTAGCTCCCAGGAAAGGCTGCTGGTCTGGGGGCCACACCTGGAGTAGCCAGGGCCTGGCATAAAAGGGTCCCTGCCCACATGTGTTATGTTTGGCTGGTGTAGTACTCCCACAAGTCTCCATTAGCTGGTAATGTGTAAAAATCATGAGATTTTATTAAAAGCAGGATTTCCAGCTTCTTTTTAAAAAATTTACATCAGACAAAGTTGATCCTAAATTTCCAGAGGCGGATAGAAGCCTGTGGACTTGGGTTCTCCATAGTGGCCTTGATGCCACGAGAGCTCTTCCCACCAACACTGACTTTCCATGACCTCTGCCCTCTGAGGTATCAAGCAGCTTGAAAGTATTAACAAACCTGTCCCAACCCTGAATCCACCCACCACTATTCTAGGAGCAGCCTGCACCTGGCAGGAAGTGGCACCATCAGTTGATATGAAGAAAGGACCAACAGCCTTTTATGGAAACAGCACAGGTTTCTGTGGCCAATTCACCTAGTGTGGCAAGTGTCTGATGGGCTCCAAGATGGCATTTAAGTATGCCCCATCGCAGAGGTAACAGGGCATCCATGTGGGACATGCGTGGACCAGACAACTGCACGGCTGCCAGGCTGAAATGCCAGTCCAAGGTGCAGCCCAGGAAATGCACAGTTGGCTGAGGATCCTAAGAGCCCACCCTCATCCTTTAAGATGTCAGCACCTGAATGCATCTGGAAACACTTCTCTGACTCAAGCCTTGGCCAGAAGTGGGGGAGGGGCTCCACCTGGAGAGAATGTGTGTGTTGGCAACCATGTGAATGGGGGCAAGCTGACAGACCACATGTCTTCTCACTGTGGAATATTAATCTGCACACTGGCGCTTGACCATTTTTACATCTGAATGATGCTTCTCCATTTGAATGAGATAGAAATGTTCCGCTTTGTAGCTCAGGCTCCTAAGATGGCCAAAAACCCTCCCAAGACATCCCTGCCAGCCATGTATTAACAGACAGAGTGAACAGAAATGATAAAAATGTTTAGTATCAATTGATGAAAAGTATACCAGGAATCACTTACTCTCTAGTGCTTCCAACGTCTGATGCATCTGTCATTTCCTATGATGGGAAAGATCTATTAATTTCATGGTAGGACCTGAATTAGGGCTTGTGAAAAATAAAAGTGAATAAATCATTTCTGTTTGCGACTGCCATCATGCATCTTGTTCCTCATTACTTTTCTTTACTGGGGTCATATTTATGATTTAGACCTATCTTTACCTGTCGCTGTTGAATTGTTAGACCAAAACTTTGCATATTCATAGAATCAGTGCTAGTAGATGGAGTAGAAACTTAAAATCATTGACAAGGAATAAATGTTTAAGTCAACCCACAGAAAAAATGGATCTTGGAGCTCATGAATATTGATACACACACATGATCATGCCACCATCATAGTGATGCCATAATGATAATAAGAAGGGTCTGCCTGACTCCATATCCTTTGGACACACACATATTGGGGAATATTAGGATGACCTAGTTTTTCCGTTTGTTTGCTTACAGTGTTTAAATCCTAATTTTCAAAGCTTTCCAGATAAAGGACTTTGGCATAAATAACAAACACATACGAAGCTGCTCTAAAAACACACTGTCCAACACTACAGGGCAATCTAATAAGTTGAAATAAGTGAACCCAGAAGTTCCTCTCCAATTACTACCCACAATTCTTCATCCTACGGCCGAGTGAATGACACTAGTAAACACTACGCACGGCTGTATTCACTCACCACAACTGTGACTAAGTGAGCGTCAGATCGCCTGCTCCACGTTGGTCTTCCATTCAAGAACATAAACGCACAAGACATCAAGGTCCCCCTTTATCCATGAATATAATCCTGGACTCGCACAGTTCTAGGTACACAGTAGGCACTTAAACATTTACTGATTCATTGAATGAACAGAGCTTAAATGAGTGAATAAAACTGGCCTGTAGCTAATCAGGAAGTGTTTCTCATCTGGGAGAGAAGAATTAGTGTCAGATCCTAATTATCACCACTTTGCTTTTCAGTACCAAATACAAAACTTGAATTGTGAACTCAAGTCAAAATGGAGGCTGGCATTTTTCAAGATTCACTAAATCATCTCTCTTGTTTTTCCAAGTCCACTTCCAACAGTTTTTCAAAGCTTCCAGAAACGACAGAGCATTCAAATATTCTGAGCAGCAGTGACTACTGCTGCTGGAACTTTAATGAAAATCTCAAAGGCTGACTTGATTATCAAGTGCTTCAACAACAACAACAACAGCTCCAGGAGGGAGTGTTCAATTCAAAAGCAATTTAAATGCAAGGTGGATGGGGCCTGAGAAAAGAAGAAAGTCATACGTCTTGGTGTGCTGTGAAAATTTACAACATGTGCAAAAAATGGGATGCCTATCAACTCTGCATATATCATTTCAAAGAATCTTTCATCGCTCAAAATTGTCAAATGGGGGCAAAGGTATTTCAAGAAGAGATAAAGAGATTGGTTCAACCACAGCCATTTTAATTCGAATCACTAGCAGAAAGGTAATGGTTTAATTTCTTAATGCCCTTCAAGGGAGAAGGATCATATTTAATACCTATAACACCACTGATGGGTTTAACTTCTGGGGCCCGCAAGCATAAATAGCCCCAAATGTTCTTCTACCCTTAACTTCAGAATAAAGCCAATAAAGAAGGTCTGAGATGCCTGGGTGTGAATTCCACACAAAATTCTCCTTGCCTTTAGGTTGATGAGAATGGCCCTTTTTAAGTGAAAAGACTGGTAAAAGATTTCAGAATACTCTCTTCTTGGAAATCTTTATTTAGCTCATTAAATTTTACACCTATGAAGGAAACCTTTTTCACAACAAAAAATAAACTTTTACCTAAAGTTCAAACCAATCCCAGAAAAGCCTGTTCTGGTGGAAACAACTAAATAAAGTACCCAAAGCAGTCATGTATCAAATGGCCAAAGCTGGATAAAAGTATTTTTTAAATGAATGCCTTTCAAATGAATTATGATAATATAATCCAAGACCAACTCACATTTTCAAATAACAAAATGAAGGCAAAAATTTATCATCTAGAGCCATTTGTCTCCTAGTAATTATGATAAGCTTCAATGAAAAGTTTGGTTATGAAAAGGGGGGGACAGTGTGTACGTGGAAAGCATTGGTCTTCTAAGCAAGACCCAACAATCTAGTTTATCCATCACACAGCTAGGCACAACTCAGGCTTTCTCTGAATCTGAACTTGAATTTCCCCTTGAACATCTGTCCTTTCTCTTCTTTAAAGGAAAAACAGTTGGACTACACAATCTAGGCAGTATAACCACTGTTAACTGTAATATTTCCCCCTATAATTATGCTATCCAAAGACACCACATGGAGGATATTTAACTGTCCTGATTGCTTTTATCATCAAAGGAGTTTAATGACTCAGGCCAACCCCACTAGCAGAATGGCCTTAGAGGCTGTGACCATACATCAGTCAAGATATGCAAAATAAAACAGGTTTTCATTTTAATATTTAGTAAAGTTACACAAGATAGGAAGTTCTTAAAGCAATGCCATTTTCTAGCAAGTTCAAGAGTCCTCAGAGCTGGCTGGCAAGAGACAAAGAAATGCAATAGTCAAGTTACAGGCTTGGAGCAGCTGGGAAGAGTGTTCCACACTTCTGTAACCTTTAACTTGCAGCAATCCCATGGATGGAGGAGCCTGGTGGGCTGCAGTACATGGGGTCTCTAAGAGTGGGACATGACTGAGCGACTTCACTTTCACTTTTCACGTTCATGCATTGGAGAAGGAAACAGCAACCCACTCCAGTGTTCTTGCCTGGAGAATCCCAGGGACGGGGGAGCCTGGTGGGCTGCCGTCTATGGGGTCACACAGAGTCAGACACGACTGACGCGACTTGGCAGCAGCAGCAAGGGCTAGAGACTATTCAACTACCTAGTTACTGATTTATGATGTCGATGACACAGGAATTATAAACAGGACTCAGGGTCTCCCAGCAACATTATAGTTAAGAATGGAACCCACATCCTAACTGTAATTTCTGACCATCATGCAGTCTCAAGGTAACTGACAAGGCATCCCCCCATCCCAAACTGTTCAGGATGAGCAATGTTTCCTGAATTAAAATTTTAAAAATAGAAATAATAATTTTAAAAAGAGATGTTTTCTTAGTAGGTAAGCATTAACCCTCGTAAGATTTATAACGACATTCAGAAACATTTAAAAGAACCAAACCTATAATTTTTACATAGTTTGTGTTACAGAATCTGCACATATTTGGTATTTTAATCATTTTAAAATTTGAAAGAATTTGCCCTACTGAAATAAACAGGTTGCTCTTGTAGTTCCAATTTAAAATGTCAGAGTAATTGATACAGATTTATGACTTCAAATTAAAATCTTAATGAAATTTAAATAAAGTTTTAGGACACTGAAGTCAACATTATGTGTATCATAAGTTCAATCTGTAAGAATTTTAGGAATTATGAACAGAGAAGGGAAAGGGTGTCTTCCTTGGGGAAGGTGAAAGTCAAGTCAGATGACTTAAAAAGAAGCTAAATCCTTTATAATTATGAATGCATTTTAAAATATAAAGAATTTAATGATCTAAGCTTGTAAACTGCAGAAGGAAATGGCAACCCACTCCAATATTCTTGCCTGGAGAATCCTATGGACAGAGGCGCCTGGCGGGCTACAGTCCCTGTGGTCTCAAAGAGTTGGACACGACTGAGTGACTAACAAGCTTGTAAACAGGGGCCTACAATTTACAAACATGATAGAATAGTAAGATCTGGATGCTAAGCTTGAAGAATTAGATTTTTCAATTAATTGAACCAAAGCAATCTTTAAATAATCATCTCTTTAAAACAATCAGAGCAACAACAAAACTGCCAATCAGTTTCTCCAAAAAACACATGTAAGACCCCTGCCACTAAGGTGACACCAAGGTCGAACTGAAGGCCGCAGTAGGGACTGTGTCCGGCTCTGAGGTAACAGGCCTCACAGTGCACCCATGTATCAGTAGCTAATAAGAACTGAACCCATACTATAGGCCAGGCCCTGTCCTAAGCACTTCACAGATACTACCTCTGTTTTATAGAGCAGCAATCCAAAGCTTAAGCTTAGGTATCTTACCAAGATGACAAGGTAATAAATGCTAAGAATACAGACTTAAACCCTATGCTCTGAACCACCAACAACCTGCCTCCTGTAAGAACAATACCCATGAAGCCAATGAATTTCTAGAACCTTGCCGCTCAAAGTATAGCCCATGGGCCATCAGGACTGTCATCACTTGGGATTTTGTTAAAAATGCAGATTCTCAGACCTACTGAATCAGAATCTTCAAGTGCAGTTCTAAAGTGCATTGGGGTTTTAGAAGCACTCTTCTAGAGCAGGGAGAGGTTGACAAATTTTCTTCTGTAAAAGGTCAGATTGGCAGCAATTTGGGCTTTGCAGGCCATATGGTCTCTGTTGCAATCACTCAACTTTGCCATGTAAGCAGCCATAGACCATACACACGTGACTAAGCATGGCTGTGCTCCCAAAATCTTTATCTGTAAAGAAAAGGCCATGGGCCACAGCTTATCAAGCCCCCAGAGTAGAGCAGTTACACCATTAAGATGGATGCATTCTCTGATTTGCTGGAAGACAACTGAACTCATTCTCCATCCTGGGAGGGAAACTCCGCACCCAGCGATAGCAAGCTGCAGATTCCTAGTAATACCATTCTCTAACCTCATCAAATACTCCCTTTTTCTTGACTTCAGATGGTTATATGTCAATCCAAACACCATTTTACAGTGGGTCGGGTGTTTAAGGGGCCAGCAGGGAACTTTCCAAAGCCAAATTAAGTGTTTAAATGAGTTCTTTGGAGAGTTGAAAGAAAAAAAAAAAAAAAAAAGACCTTACTTTCCAGTCAATACAATTGCATGAATACAATGGGCTTTTGCACATGAACAGAAGTGGATGCCTCAAATCCTAAAGAGCTTCTGAGCCAATTACTACATGATGATTAAATATGCTGGACCACAGTACTACAAGTGGACAATTATGGGTTAGAGACGTGCTCAGTCTTGCCTTAGGGAGCCCTGTCTTTATTACTCAACAGTGAGTAAAGGGTGAGCATTCCATTGAAATCTCAGCTTTTCCATTAGATGTTCCCACAGAAGTCTGAATGCCACAGTGAAAACCAATGGTGATGGCAATCTTTTCTTCACCTTCATTTTTCCTGTCATAAACAAGAAACAAGCTACTTGCCCAACTCAGTAAAGTGGGGCTGGGAAGGTGCTGGAACCAAGCAGATTTTTGTCCCCTGCTCATTCAAGGAAAAAAAAAAAAAAAGCACATCAACTGGGCAACTGAAGGAAAGAGTGTCCACAATGGGCTTTTACTGAGTGATTAATGTGTGCAAGACGTGCTCAAGTCTTCACCAGGACTATCTCCCTTCATCTCACCACAGGGCTGTGAAGGGAGAACCAAACAAGAAGATGAGGAAACTGACGCACAGTGAGATCAAATGTCACATAGCCAGTGCAGTGTGGATTAGAAACCCCTGCACACCAGAGTCCACAGTCTTCTTCCATTTAATTTCAATTAAACAGAACTCAGGGACTAAAAGAAGCCTCCACTGCCTCTTCCTCCCACAAACAAGGCTGAGTTTCACTCCCTGTACTACGATAACAGCCTGTACTTGACCTTATCACACTGATGTATATACTGCATGGCTTGCTCCTCTTTCTTCTCATCTAAAGAATAAATTAATAAGGTTCTCAACTTTCAAAATTTGGGGCCAAAGAGTTCTTTATTGCAGGGGCTGTCCTATAAGCTGTATAGGATGTCTAGCAGCTTCTCTGGCTGCCAATAGCAAACTCCACTCACTATCCAACCCCCTAGGGTGGAGGTGGTGTGTGGGTGTGAGATTGCTCCTGATTGAGAACCTCTGTGATTAAACTCTTGAGGACAAGGGTTCTGTCCACGATACTGTTTACTTATTGCCTAATAAGTAAATAGGCCTTGGCACACACTAGGTGCTCAACAAATATTTGAGTCACCAGAGGATGTCCTCCTTCAGCTATATAGCTGAGAACATGGCTGTCATTGGTTAGGTGGCTCCAGGGCCCCCAGAACGAAATCCGAGTCTGAACCTTCTACGTGCCACTTCATTCAGATGTTTGGTTTCCACGACAGCTGGAGTCATCTTTACTCCTCGATGATAAATTGTGGATTTTATCCCCTAAATATTCCTCAGATCTGTCTGTCTCTTCACTCCACTGCCAACATCCAAGCCCAACATGGCTGCCTCTGGTTTTTCGTTTGGTCTGGACTGGAGGATGGGCTTTCCGCCTAATATGCTTTCTGGTGACAATCCCCTCTGTTCTGCCTGAGACATCAGAGAGATCTTTTCAAAATCCAAATCTTATTCATTGCAGCACTATTTACAGTAGCGAGGACACGGAAGCAACCTAAATATCCTTGAACAGAGAAATGGGTAAAGAGGATGTGGAACATGTGTCCAGTGGAATAGTTCTCAGTCACAGAAAGGAATGGAACTGAGTCATCTGCAGAGATGGGGATGGACCTAGAGTCTGTCATACAGTAAGTCAGAAAAAAAATATCGTATATTAATGCACATATGTGCAATCTAGAAAACAGTGTAGATGATCTTGTTTCTAAAACAGAAACAGACACACAGACATAGAGAACAAATATATGGACATCAAGGGAGAAAAGATGGGGTGGGATGAATTGGAGATTTAGATAGATGTATATACACTGGATACCATGCATAAAATAGGTAACTCATGAGAAACTACTGTATAGCTCAGGGCACCCTTTTCAGCGCTCTATGGTGACATAAATGGGAAAGAAATTAAAAAAAAAAGAGTATACACGTATCCATACAGCTGACTCACTTTGCTGTACAGCAGAAACTAATACAACGTTGTAAAGCAATTATACTGCAATAAAAATTTTTTTAAAACCCAAATGTTTTCATTCTCCTGTAGAAGGCTCTCTGATGCCCTTCCACTGCTTGTAAAACTTCTAAACATTTCCTATGGGTCCCTCAGTGGTCTGCCCTGGCCAACTCTGCAGGCACCTCCTCTCACTAGGAGGGTGGCAGTTCCTGAAGAAGACCATGATCCCACTGCCCCCTGGCCTTTGCATATGCTGTTCACATGTGTTCCCCTTGCCCTTCCTCCCTATGGTGTTCAGCCCCAGTGGTACCTGTTACTTTTTCTTGCTTTGGAGGAGGCATCTTCATCAAAGGTCACTAAAGAGCCAAATTATGTTCTTTCCCAGTGTTCATCTGCATAACCATTGATCACAAAAGAGGGCAGGCACCTTGACTTCTTTCATTCACCATTCTAACCCCAGGGACTCAGCCATGGTGTGTACTGGATGAATGTTTGCTGAAACACCTGTATCATCAATCACTTAGTAGAGACCTACTATTTCAAAACCCAGAGATTTTGCAGATGAGGTGCACTGAAAGTAAGTGGTAAGTGTATGAATTACGGAGCTAAACTGCCTAGGTTCAAAGTCCGGCTCTGCCTCTTAATAGCTCTGGGACCCTGGATTAAATACTCAACCTCTCTGCACCTCAGTTTTCTCATTTGCAAAGTGGGGGAGAAGAGTTTGTACCTTCATGGTATCATTGTCTATAAAGTATATGGGTATTTAAAGTCTTCAAACAGTTCCTGGGACATAAAAAGTGCTATATAAGAACTTACAACTATCATCATTATTAATAGTAACATAATAGCAGTGGTATTTTTATTTCTATATAGTGATTGAGGTAACAGGGTGGTTGTTTTTTTCTGATCTTGGCAGAGGTGACATGAGCAGCCAGAACTGAATTCTTTAAAATCTTGGGTGAAGAAATCCAGTTTGTCATTCTACAGACCCCCATGTCACTCCCAAGGTCCTCTTCAGATGGACTGAAAGCAGCTTTGCAAATGGTACCTGGTCAGGCTCCACAGAACGAGCCTCCCTCATCAGCTCTGCACCTACGGAGTTGGCTGGAGGATGCTGAGGGGTTACTGACCTCAGCCAGCAGATTAATAAAAGACTGGACTTGTTACAATGCAACTAAAATCCAGCATCCTTGGAAAGCCTCTGTGGACCTCTTCCCCTAGGAGACTAAGGAAACAAGTCAAAGTTGTTTCCAGTCTATTCTTTATTCAAAAGCCATTTCCTGAAAGCAATTTAAGTGCCAGGGACCTCAATGGGGGCAGAGATTGGCAGTTGCCACATGTTACTGGAGCTTGAGTTGTGGATCACGTCCTGATGAGCAGCTTTTACTAATCTCCTGTATACTTAGGAGAATTCATCATGTTATTACAGGGTTGCTGAGGTTCGCTGATAGAACATTTCAGGGAGAGGCAAATGAAGCCATTTATTCTTTGCACCCATGTGTAGAATCACCATTCCCAAAGAATAATTCTGATTCCAAACATAACTGCGGGTCCAATTCCATTATGAAAAACTCCTAGTACATATTTAGGGCTAGGGTTTTGTTGCCTGCAATGGGCAGGCCATTGTCTGAGATTAGGAAATCCTGTTGCCATATAAAGAGTCTGCTGTGTTGCAATTTGCTGTAATGGGATTTGTCCTATAATTTAACTGAGAATTAGTAAAGGGCCACTTTTATTTCCTGACCCTTAGTGCCAGAGGGTACTGGCAAAAGAACCAGCTTTTTCCTAATAAGACAATTAATATCTCCCCATGGTTTGCCTAAAACACATTTTACTGCTTTGCTCATCAGAAGGTAGGATGAGGAATAAAATATCAAAAGGCAGCCAGGTAAACATTAAAGGAATGAAAGAGTGTCAACAAGAGATCATTTTCATTCTCCCTTTATGTAATGAAAGACGGTAGATCACAACTCAAGACACTTAAAAGAAAAAAAAAAAAAAGGTGCTATAAACAGCCAGGTTCTTCTTGTACTGCATTGCTTTCAATCATGTTCTAATCTAACCCAGCTAGAAGAGCACATATATTATTATAATTTAAGATGCTGAGTTGTTTGGGTACAAATCCAGAAAGGTGAGTCATGAGTCATCCTGCTACAACTCACTTGAAAGAGAAAAATATTCAACAGGAGCTACTGAAAAACTATGATTTCAAATATCAAGAAAGTTTTTAGCCCTTTGGGTTGGTGCCAAGTATACATAAGGTAAAATGAAGATAAAATAACGCACCTATTTGACAATCTATAGGGTGTCAAAAAAGTTGGGGAAAAAGTTCACTATCCACTTGCCAATCCATAGGGTGTCACAAAATTTCACTACCCAGTTTTCAGATTCACAGCTGGCCTCAGTGCTCTAAATTTAGAGCTATTTCAACTGAAAAGATGTCAGAAGGGTACAGAGAAACATATTTGAAAATATAGTCAACATATAATTTAAAATCATTTATCTTGTTTCCCAACATTTCGGACATCCTGTACATATTTAGACCTCTTCAAAATACAGGACAAGAAAAAGAACCATAAAGAAAAAAATGTTCCTAATACTAGCGTGAGATATAAAATATAAACTCTAAAGATCTAAAAATGCATGTTACCCTAGCTATCAAGATTTTACACACATATACTTTTTGAGCTAGTAGTCCACTTCAGTGGATTTATCTGGACAAATGATTTATATACACATAGATATGTGCCTGATAACATGCCCTATACCATTATTTGTCATATGAAAGCTTGGGAAAAAAATCTAAATGTTCATCAGTAAAAAAATCAGGGCACATCCATATAAAAGTAACATTATCCAGTCATGAAAATTTAATTCACCAAAAATGTTCCTTAAATCAGCTGTAGCACATGCTGGATATAAATGTCCTCTTGATGGACTTGAAATATCAGGAAAAAATTTAAATCACTTCTTGATTTTTTTTTCCTTGCACAAATGACTTACAGTCCTATAGAATTCCACTTTCATTCATAAGTAGGTCTTCAGAGTACTCATTAAGGATTTATAAATTCGTGTTCATAAATGAAACTGGACTGCCTAAAGAAGTTCCAGAATGACAGAGTAAGGACTTCCAAAAATCTATTTCTCCATAAAAGCAGTTAAGAACACTGGCAAAAAATTGTCAAAATTAACTTCTTCAAGACTTTGGAAATTAACCAAAGGTTTGCAACAACCAGAGGAGACTTTAAATGAAAAAAAGAAGCAAACAAAGAAAAGCCTCCCAGCAGAATATTGGTAAGAACAACAAGCTTCGTAGCATTTTGACTAATATCCTTCCCATGCTCCACCTGTCTTCCCATCCTCCTATCTTCATTTCTGCAGTAGCCCTAAAAACCAGCACACTTGCTCTCAGTTGCTCAGTCCTGTGACTCTTTGCAACCCCATGGACTGTAGCCCATCAGACTCCTCTGTTGATGGAATTTTCCAGACAAGAATATTGGAGTGGGATGCCATTTCCTACTCCAAGGGATCTTCCCAACTCAGGGATCAAACCTGCATCTCTTGTGTCTCCTGCATTGGCAGGCAGACTCTTTACCACTCTATAGCGCCAGTCTTACAACAATGATAACTTAAAAAACAGTAACCTGGCAGCCACTGTAGGGCTGGCAAGATGGGCTTGGAGCCCTCAAAGTGTCCTATCCCAGGAAACTTGTCACTGTTCGACGAATGTGGAAAGTTCCCTGAAAAGTCCCCAAACAGGCCTCATTGTCAGTTGACCTGAATCAAAGCTGGCTCAGTGGTAAAAGCCCTATTCCTGGGTGTTGGCTGAAAATATTTAGCAGCAATTGTTTAACACTGCAGGTACCTGAATCAATAATACCACCTGGGGGGAAAAAGAGGCTGGCTAAAAATCTTTGGAGAAATATCTAGGGGGCTTGATAAAGCTCCCTATTACTGGAGCTCTAGAAAGTCAAAGGCATATAAAAGACTTTGCACATGTGCATGAAAAACCTAAGAGGACTCTCACCTCTAGCTGACCTCGATGTTCTCAATAAGTGGAAGTGAAAGCTAATGCAGAATTATCAGCTGTCCATGTTGATGATGTTCACCAACACGCACACAGTCTGTTGGCAAAGGGGAGACTGACCAGTATTTAAGGATATCTTTGTCCAATTATTGGACAAGGAAATGGCAACCCACTCCAGTGTTCTTGCCTGGAGAATCCCAGGGATGGGGGAGCCTGGTCCACTGTCGTCTATGAGGTCGCACAGAGTCGGCTTAAGGTAACCGAACAGAGACCTCAGTGGACACATATGACAACGAATACAGATGCGACAGAATTCACCCAAGGAAGTTACTAAACAGACAACAACACTACAACAACAAACTTGGTGGGAGGAAAATAGATATGGTTTCCAGAGATGCAATATCATATCATTTCAACTGTCCAGATTTCATTTCAAATGATGAGACATGAAAAGAAACAGGAAAGTATCATCCATACACAGGAGAAAGAACATTCAGTATAAACTATATGTGAAGAAGCCCAAACATTGGATTTACTGGCCAATGCTTTAAATTATTCAAAATGCGCCCAAAGCACTAAAGGAAAACATATCTAAAGTACTAAAGAAAAATATGTGAACCATGTCAACTAAATAGAATATCAATAACAAAACAAACATTTCAAAAATAGAAACAAAAAACTCAAAACAATAACAATAAATATCCAAATTAAAATACTTAAGGTGAAAAGCATAACTACAGTTAAAATATTACTAGAGATGTTGAAGAGCAAATCTGAACTGGCAAAAGAAACAATCAGTGGATTTGAAGATAGACCAATGGAGATGATCTAGTCTGAGGAAAGGAGCACATCAAGGCTGTATATTGTCACCCTGCTTATTTAACTTATATGCAGAGTACACAGTGTGAAAAGCCAGGCTGGATGAATCACAAGTTGGAAGCAAGATTGCTGGGAGAAATATCAATAACCTCAGATATGCAGATGACACCACACTTATGGCAGAAAGCGAAGAGGAACAGAAGAGCCTCTTGATGAAAATGAAAGAGGAGAGTGAAAAAGCTGGCTTAAAACTCAACATTCAAAAAAGGAAGGTCATGGCATCCAGTCCCATCACTTCATGGCAAATAGATGGGGAAACAATGGAAACAGTGACATACTTTATTTTTTGGGATTCCAAAATCATTGCAGATGGTCACCACAGCCATGAAATTAAAAGATGCTTGTTCCTTGGAAGAAAAGCTCTGACAAACCTAGACAGCATATTAAAAAGCAGAGATGTTACTTTGCCTAAAAAGGTTTGTATAGCCAAAGTTACGGTTTTTCTGGTAGTTATGTACGGATGGGAGAGCTGGACAATAAAAAAGGCTGAGTGCTGTAGAACCAATGACTTTGAACTGTGGTGCTGGGAGAAGACTCTTGAGAGTCCCTTGGACTGCAAGATTAAACAAGTCAAACCTAAAGGAAATCTGTCCTTAATCTTCACTGGAAGGACTGATGCTGAAGCTCCAATACTTTGACCACCTGATGCAAAGAACTGACTCATTGGAAAAGACCCTGATTCTGGGAAAGATTGAAAGCAGGAGGAAAGGGGATGACAGAGGATGAGATGGTTGGATGGCATCACCAACTCAATGGACATGAGTTTGAGCAAGGTCCGGGAGTTGGTGATAGACAGGGAAGTCTAGTGTGCTTCAGTACACGGGGTTGCAAAGTGTTGGACATGACTGAGTGACTGAACCAACAAGTCTGAGGAATATGAAGAAAACAAAGAATGTAGAAAAATGTACAGCCTCAGAGACCTGTAGGACACCATCAAGTGTAGCAACACATACATAATAGGAATCCTAGAAGGAGAGATGGAAAAGAAAGTAGAAAGAATATGTGAAGCAAATAATGACTAAAATACTCCCTAAATTTGATGAACATTTATCTATGCATTCAAGAAGCCTAAAAAATGTCAAGCAGGATAAACCTAAAAGTATCTAACCCTAGGCACAACAAAAAAGTCAAAGGCAAGAAAACTTAAAAGCTGGAAGAGAAAATGAGTCCTTACATACAAAAGATCCTCAATAACATGGAGAGCTGATTTTTTTCACCAGAAATCATTAAGATCAGAAAGCACTAGAAAAGCATATTCAAAGTGCTGAAAGAAAAATTCTGTCAACCAAGGATCCATCAGAACTATCCTTCAAAAAAAAAAAAAAAAAAAAAAAGAAGAAGAAGAAAGTGGTATATTCCCAGATAGATGAATATTGAGAGAATTTCTCACTAGCAGACCTGACCTGTAAGAAATACTAAAAAATGATCTGGGATCCTTTTCTTATATTATATATAAAAATTAACTCAAAATGAATAAGAGAACTGAATGTGAGAGCTAAAACGATAAAACTCTTAGAAGAAAATAGAAATCCTCATGACCTTGTGATTAGACAGTGGTTTCTTGGATTAAAACCAACAACACAAGCCAACAAAAGAAAAAACAGATCAACTGGCAGGCAGGTTCTTTACCACTAGCGCCACCTGGGAAGCCCAAATAATCTGAACACCATAAAAATTAAGAACTTTTATTCTTCAAAGCATTCTATCAGAAAAGCAAAAAGATAACTCAGAATGAGAGAAAATAGTTGTCAGTTATATATCCAATAAGAGATATATATCCAGAATATATACAAGCATGAAAAGTGAAGTGAAAGTGAGTTTCTGTTATGTCTGATTCTTCGGACCCCATGGACTGTAGCTCACCGGGCTCCTCTGTCCATGGAATTCTCCAGGCAAGAATACTGAAGTGTATTGCAATTCCCTTCTGTAGGAGATCATCCTAATCCAGGGATCAAACCAAGGTCTCCTGCATTGCAGGAAGACTCTTTACAGTCTGAGCCACCAGGGATACAAGCATACTCAGAGAGGTTTTGTAGGTTCACCTCCAAATTACGGCAATAAAGCAAACAGAACAATAAAGAGATTCACATGGATTTTTTGGTTTCCCAATGCATATACAAGTTTTTGTACACTGTACTATAGTCTAAGTGTACAACAGCATTACATCTAAAAAGCTATGCACATACTTGATTAAAAAACACTTTAATGCTAAAAACTGCTACCATCATCTAAGCCTTCAGTGAGTAATAATACTATCAAAGATCAACAGTCACTATCATCATAATAAATATAACAATAATAAAATTTTGAAATATTATGAGAAATAACCAAAATGTGACAGAGGAGCATGAATTGAGTAAATGTTGTTGGAAAAATGGCACTGACAGATTTGCTCAATGCAGAGTTGCCACAGACCTTCAATTTGTAAAAAATGCAATCTCTGTGAAGCACAATATAATGAAGTATGCATACAACTCAACAATAAAAAGACAAATAATCCAATTTAAAAATGGCCAAGGATTTCAACAGATATTTTCTCCAAGATGATATAAGAGGTGAAAAAAATGCTCAATCTTGGTCAAGAGAAAAATATACAACTAGATATCACTTCACATATACTAGAATGTCTATGATAAAAAAAAAAAAGACAAGTATTATTAAGGATGTAGAAACAATGGAATCCGCATACATTCTTAATGAGATTATGAAGTGCCACAGTTGCTTTGGTTAACAGCTTGGTAGTTCCTCAAAATGTTAAAACAGAGTTACACGACATAGGAATTCCACTCCTGAGCATACATCTAAAGGAAATGAAAATGTATGTACACACAAAAATTTACACACAAATATTCATGGCAGCTACATTCGTAATAGTCAAAAAGTGGAAGCAACTCAAACATCTATTAACTGACAGATGGAAGGACAAAATGTGGTTGGTAAGTTCATACCATGGAATATTATTCAGCATAAAAAGAAGGGAAATGCTGATCTATGCTGTGACATGGCTGAATCTTGAAAACATTATGCTAAGTGCAAGAAGCCAGTCATTTAAAAAAAAAAAAAAAAAAAGGCAGATTGCATGACTCCATTTATATGAAATGCCCAGAACAAGCAAATTGAGAGCCAGGAAGTAGATTAGTGATTAGCAGGGGCTGGGGTTAGTAGGCAATGAGGAATGACTGCTAACTAGTACCAGGGTTTGTGGGCATTTTGGAGTTAGATATTGGTGTTGGTTGCGAAATTCTGTAATTATGCTAGAAGTCACTGAATTGTTCATTTTAAAAAGGAGAAGCCTGGATAGACAACAAGGTCCTACTGTATAGCATAGGATTTATAGTCAACATTCTGTGATAAGCCAAAATGGAAAAGAATATGAAAAAGAATGTGTGTGTGTGTGTGTGTGTGTGTGTGTATGTATACCTGAGTCACTCTGCTGTACAGCAGAAATTAACACAACACTGTAAATCAACTCTACTTCAATAAATTTAACTTTAAAAAGTTAAAAAGGAAAATTTTATGTCATGCTCAATAAAGCTGGCTTTGTTTTAAACTGATAGGACTAAAGAATAAAATATAGATTGCCAGGATTCTGTAGCCAGACTATTAGGTTAAATCTCAGATCTGGCACTTACTGTGTGACCTTTGCAAATTATTTAACCTCTCTGTGCCTCAGTATTCATATCTATAAACAGGCATAATGATAGCTCAGTTCAGTCGGTCAGTCGTGTCTGACTCTTTGCGACTCCATGAATTGCAGCACGCCAGGCCTCCCTGTCCATCACCAACTCCCGGAGTTCACTCAGACTCACGTCCATCGAGTCAGTGTTGCCATCCAGCCATCTCATCCTCTGTCGTCCCCTTCTCCTCCTGCCCCCAATCCCTCCCAGCATCAGAGTCTTTTCCAATGAGTCAACTCTTCACGTGAGGTGGCCAAAGTACTGGAGTTTCAGTTTTAGCATCATTCTTTCCAAAGAAATCCCAGGGCTGATCTCCTTCAGATTGGACTGGTTGGATCTCCTACTACCTACTTAAAGGGGTTGTTGTGGGGAATGAATTAGCTACTGTTACTATTTTGGGCAGAGGAGAGTGTTGCAGGTTTTCCTTGACCTTCTAAGGAAGAAAAGAAGGAAAGAAATATGATGGAGCAGGTATGTCTAGAACTGGAGAATGAAGTTGAAGATAGAATCCAAGACTGGCTTTATTTTTTCGTGCTGAGGAAAGTTGGGGGTGGATGGGAAAGAAGGATTCCTTTGAAGTTACCATGGCAAAGCTAACGAGAAGAGAGACCGGCTGAAGTAGGAATCCACATATGTTCACGGATGTCACCTGCATGGCTATGAGAGTCTTCACTTGCAAAAACATGGCACCCCAGAATCAACAACAGAAAACTGAATTGGAAAACTTTTCTAGGGCTGTTGATTGCTTGGGGCTGTGAGCAAAGAAAAATGAAGTGAGGGGAAAGGAATTGGCTCAGAAATGTCACTGAGGAAATGACAATGGAGATTCATTCAAGAATATAAGAAGCATGTGCTCCTAAAAGCCAAAAATGAAATGATGCCCTGAAATCTCTCAGAAGAGATGGTCAGGCAGAAACAAAGCTTACCACACTGTCGCAACAAAGGAAAGGATTCTTTAACCTAAAAAGAAGAAACATCGATGATGACAATAATTGTTTCATTCAACATTTTCTCCTAAATTCTTTTTCTCACATACTTTACCACTGCGAGATTCTTTTGGGGGAAAATGATTTTATTACTCAGGCTCATAAGGTAATGTAACTTTTAGTGGAAATGACTTGTTTAAACTAGCCCATTGAAGATATGGGCGAAGAATGTGAGTGTGTGTGTGTGTGTGTGCGCGCGCATGTGTATATATATGTATATCTGAATCACTTTGCTATACAGCAGAAATTAACACAACATTGTAAATCAATTCTACTTCAATAAATTATATTTTTAAAAATGTAAAGGAAAATTTTATGATAAATGAATCACAGTTCCATAAAGCTGGTTTTATAATTTTTTAAAAAATATGAATGTAGCTAGCACTTTTCTCCAAACCCTGATATATTTTAACAGAATTTACCCCATAAATTCCCTAGGACACCTTTTGCTGCACTAGTATTCCTTGAAAAAAAAAAGCAGTCTCTAGTCAAACATAATTTTAAAAAATTATTACGAACTTCCCTGTTTTTCAATAGTTGCTATGCATATTAGCATATTAAGGGCTCTTGAAAAGTCCTTAATACACACTATTCTATGTGTAAACCTAAAGTTTCCCAAATTCACTTGGTCATAGAATGCTCTCTTCCCAGAGAATCTTTTACATCATGATTCAGTGGGATCCGGTGAGGCACACTTTGAGACACATTACTCTTTGAAAAGGCAGCATCCTCCACAACAAACTGATGGGCAACTAGAATCCCAAAGAGGGGAAGCAACTTCTTTCCTGAGTAAGGAAAAGACTCCCTTGAGACATCTGTTCTGTTCCCTTTTGTCCTGCTAATTAAGTGCATTTCCCCAGGCACTGCTCATGGGAAATGTACTCCTGACTGCTAACCACCAGACAAGGGATCTACGAAGGCATTTCCCTCGAGGACATCAAAGCAGGCATATGTAACAGATTACTGAGGCGTCTGGGCATGATGAGCTATAAACATGAGAGGGCATCACTTTACCCGTCTCAGAGTTCTGCAGCCTTTTCCTGTTGCGTGGAAGGCTCCCTCAACAAACATCTCAATCCAACTCTATAATTTTTCAGGAACATTCAGTTATTCGAAGCATCTCGTTCTGGTTTCCGAGGGCTTAGCTTTTTGTTCTTTGTAAAACTTCTCTTTTGTCCTTAGATCAGCCTTCTTTCCCTCATCAAAGGAGTCACCGAAGTTTGTGGTGGACAAGAGTATGGACTTGACCTGCAGACAGACGCCCTCTTTGCTGAGCGTTCTGTTCTGGTCCTTGGGATAAGGAAAATGACAGTAAAGATGAGGTGTGCCTATTTCTTGGCCCTGTGGCAGATGAGATGATGGTTCAAAAACATTCATCCTCTGGAATGTACTGCCTCAGAGAGTGTCCTCCTCGGCCTCAAGGGTGCTGGGCCTGCTCATGTGACTCCCCTGAGCCACTAGGCTGTTAGCAGGCATGACATACAGTGAGTGGTTTGTTCTCCTGTATTTATTCACAGCCATGAGGAAAACTTTCCCCAGAGAGCTGCTGCCCCTTCAGCGTGGGCACCAGGTTAAACACATGGGAGTAGATCTGAAGTCGACCACAGGCTCACAAACACAGTGCAGTTCACGCCTTGAAGCATGAAACCAGCCCACCTTACAGAAACTGACATGATCAAGGAGAAATGACTGTTGTCACAGGTCACTGTAGATAGGGGTGGCCGGCCATGTAGTATCACTGTAGGAGAAGCTTATGGACATGGTTGGATTACACAGAGAACAAGTATCTCTGATAGGATTCCTTCATGTGTATTCGGTGTGATCCAGGGGCACCAAGCTGCCCTAGTCACTGGAGGTCTTCCTGAAAGAATGGAGCCACTCCTCCTGGCTGCCTCCATTCGTGGTCTCGGACAGCGTTCCTCCAGTGTACATGCCATCTGCCCTCGGCAGCCTTGCCCCATGAGTCTAAAGCCTCTATCTCCTCTGCTCTGACCTCCAATTCCAGTGCCTGGAGACACAATGTGGGGAAAACATCTTTATCACTGAAGAACTAGAAGATACCCTGGCCCAAGTTGGGCCTAGCTAACCCACTGGTCACATTTTTCCTGTCTCTTTGCTAAGGGTACAACAGTTAAGAAGCTACTACAGCAGTTCTGGCACCTGCAGACCAGAGATCACCAGATCCTGACTTGACTGGCGTGTAGAAAGGGAAAGACTGACAGCTGGGACATGTCTAGACTTTATCAGCAACGCTCTTGGAACATCATTCCTTTGGCCTTGGGGACAGTCAGTGCTATGTGACTGTAATTTACTTTAAATTACCTGCACAATCAAAGTGATATCACTTATGTTCCAGGTAGGTGACCCTTAATTTTAAGGGTTGTCTGCTAACACGCTACCAAGAATACACAGACTCGGGAAGACCAGTTACACCACACTGGAAAGGTTCATAAGCTAAGGTGAGCTGCCATAAGCACATTTCCCTTAGCTGAGCTTAAGCAACAACCAGCACTTGTTAATTAGTACCAGGGAAGCCAAAACAGATTCTTATGGGTGAAATGACCTGTTCATTAGCATGACAGATGATAGAAACAGGGTATCAGTTATGAAATCCAAGGTATTTAGGATGCTTGAAGGGGCTAACATAGTCTGAATACACTTTCTAGCTTTGATGAACCGGGGAAAAAAATCCCCTCGGGCCTGTATCCTGAACCCCTTATAATAAGACCCTGACATAATCTTCAACCCAAGATGTAACCACTGACAGGATTCTTTCTAACTGAAGAGTCCTAACTAGAGAAGACAGAATCCTGCCTCTGCGATATTGCTGGGTTGGTCTCTAATAATTTCATACTGGGTATGGTGGGAACATCCAAAACATTGGTTTTCAACCTTGGCCTTGCATGGGAAGCTTCAGAATTCTAACAGCCAGACCTCACCATTTAGATCAACAGTGTAGGAATCTCTGGAGGGGGGAACCGGTATCACGGCCTTTGTAAAGCTGCCCTGATGATTCCATTCCCTGACCATGGAAGAGCATCGCTGTTCTACTCGGCAGCGAGCTGGAACAGCCCTGGGCTTGCAGAAAGGGTTTATGAGCTGTTTTGAGCCAGCTCTGCTAATGAATATTCATTTAGTAAATGTCTGCATGTGTGGGAGAATCTGGTCTGAGGCCTGCTTTCATTAAAACTGGAGCAAGGTTATAGAAGAATGGCTAATGCTAACCAACTCTAATCTCTTCAGCCGCTTCCAAAGAATCTAGAGGGATCACGTTAGCTTTGGTCAGCTCACAACAAGGGGATAATCCCCCCAACTTCTCTTACAGGAATGCAAGGAAGGTACGGCTTTGGGTAAATATTCTTTTTTTTTTTTATTTTTAAACTTTACTCTACCTAAAAAGACAATGTCTTTTTTCTATTTTGCCTCTTCTATCAACTTGGGTTGGGAGGTAAAGCAGGCAAGGCCTGACCTCCTGCAATGGAGGCTGATGGCAAGCCCTGGATGGCTCCAAATTCTCAACTTGTAATGTGGGGTACCTGTGCCCTTTGGCCTGATTCTGGGTCTTGGCCATAATTCTGCAATAACAGAGAACAACATCTACCAGGTTTCAAACATCATTCTATTATAAACACATAACAAGTGGGCACAGACAATTACAGTGTCAGGGGCCAAAGCCAATTATCTTAGAAAATGCCTGGACACGTTGAAACTCCATGGTAAAATGATGGAACAAAGCTGAAAGTGCTACCCTGGGTCTTTGCTCTCCAGTCTTCTGACAAAGACTAGATTGCTGAACACAGGGCTCATCTCCACACTAAGCAAACCTCCTCGCCCAGGGAAATCGTCTCCGTTATTACTACTTCAGAGCCCCATCCATTTTAATAACAGGCATCCATCAGAAGATGGCCCAGAAATAAATAGGCAGTTACCAATAGGACAGGCTATATTCATAGGAAGAGAGAATAAGAAGAAATTAAATTCTCTGTGCTTTTTCATCTTGCACGTCACTCTCACCAGCTGAAACAGTTTACTGTGTCCTTTTTCCACCCACAGCGTGCTTGCCGAATTCTAGCAGAGATCGTGGTCGACAAGAACACCATGTGATTTGGAAACACAGAAAAGACTTTTACCTCATTCCTCGTGAAAGGAAAACAAAAAAGATTGTTATGGACTGAATGTGTTCCCTCCATCACCTCTAAATTCATATATGGAAGCCCTATCCCCTCTGTATTTGGACTTAGGGCCTACAAACAAGGACAGAGGTTAAGTGAGGTTACAAGGGTGGGCCTTAATTCTTCATGACTGATACCATTATGGCCTTCCCAGGTGGTTCAGTGGTAAAGAATCCTCTTGCCAATGCAGGAGATGCAAGAGATGCAGGTTCAATCCTTGGGTTGGGAAGATTCCCTGGAATGCAAAATGGCAACCTGCTCCAGTATTTTTGCCTGGAAAATTCCATGGACAGAGGAACCTGGCGGGTTACCATCCATGGGGTCACAAAGAGTCAGACACGACAGCACACGCACACATATGCCCTTATAAGAGGAAGAGACACCAGAGATCTCTTCCTACATGTACGGAGGAAAGGCCAGATGAATTCACAGCAAGAAGGTGGCTGACAACAACCCAAGAAGAAAGGCCTCACCAGAAATGAACCTTGCTGGCTTCTTGATCTCGACCTTTCAGACTCTAGAACTGTGAGACAGTAAATCTGTATTAAGTCACCCAGTCTGTAGTATTTTGTTCTGGCAGCCAAGGCTGACAAGGTAATGATACTGAAAATGCTTCTAAGTAATGAAAAGAAATGGGTTTCCAGTTTATCAGGTGGAATTCTACTACCTATAGTGGAGAGACTTAATCAAAATGGAGGAAAGAGTGGAAACGGCAAAGAAAAGCAAATGTCCCACTATGTGCCATCAAAAAGCAAGTTGAGAATGAAAAGGGCAAGCTCATTAGCTCTTTTTGCTGACCACTCAGGACTCAGAGTGAAAGTGGAGTTCAGGCCAATGCACGTAGTAGAGTTTTAAGCATCAAATCCCAAAACCTGGAGATAAAAGTTTCCAACTGGTTGTAGAAATGCCAATTTCTTCCATTTCTTTCTTTTTTTATGCACTGGATCAAGTTAGCTTTACAATGCCTGAGCAAGAAATTTCGATCTGTTCATGTTTAGGTTGGAAACAAGAGCTTTGGAGAAAACAATCCCTGAAAATTTCAAAGCAAAATCAAGTGAAGATTAATGCAGAGCGGCTGTTTTTGACTCTTGAAATAAATGTAACAATATTTGAATTCCTGAAGCTAGGTTAACAGCTAAACAGGCTTCACTAAATACAAGCTACATTTTTCCTTCTCTGTTTAAACAAATGCCTCACAGCAGTTAATAACAATGCTCAGTCACAGTGTATGAAATGCTGGAAGTTATTTTTTTTAATACCCTTTAAAACAGAAATCTTAAGCTGCTAAATAATATCTTGGTTAAATAAGAGGTTTCTTTTAATATTTCATTTCTTGTAATTTACCTTGATCCGATCACAAAGTTGAAGCCCTGGTAGTTTATCAGCACCTGTATTATTGAGCTCTCTGGTTTCAACACTCAGCCACTCCCGCTTCTGAACTACACCTCGTTCCAGTGAAAATAACCATCACTCCCCAAATTACTTCATTTTGTCCCTCATCAGGGCACAGGACTGAATAGTTACCTAGATACCAGTTGTTGAAAAATGTACACACTTCACATGTGAGGGCAGTAGAATGTTAAAAAAAGGAATGGTGTGCTTCTTAGGTTTTACTTGCACATGAAAAATCTGGCCAGAAAGCAAATACCAGGACTAGCGATGAGGAAAAGAAGGCAGCATCTAGCTTTTGTTCAGTTTCTGACTTTCAACTTGTAATCTTTCAACTTCGATAGACTGTTTCCCAGGAAGAGACAAAAAGACTTAAGAGTGCTTTTTCAGAAGAAAGCACGCAGTGTGTCTGTTGCCATGCAATATATACCATAGATGCTGCTCCGTCCCACATTCGTGTCTGCTGTCATCCTCTATATAATCCCTTGGCGCAGACACTTAACCTGTAATAGGATTTCATCTCCATATGCTAATTTGTTGCTTAGTAACTGTTTTTAGAGCATTTTATGTGTAAGTCTGAGTCATCTCCAGAACAACATTGTAAATTCCTTAAGAGCAGGGCCCAAAGAACATTATGACATGATCACAGCATCCCATAAAAATACCCTGTAGAATGAGAAAAGGAAGGGGGAGGCAGAAATCAAGGAATTTTCTTTGTGTGGAAGCTAAGGTAGTATACATGAGAAAAACAGGATCTGCTGTAGACATCTTTCAAGTTTTACCTGCTCAGAATCCCTTGACTCATTTTTCTGGTATGAGCACCCCAGTTCTCATTTGTGAATTGCCTCTCCCCTAGTCTCAGAGGAAATAATTGAGGCTGACATAGGAGTAGGTTGGTTTGACCCTACTACTCCCTTAGGCTCCAGGGACTGGCACATGGTCCCAATCTGCAGTCCTCTACCTTTGTGGCCCAGGATTAGTTTTAGGACAAACTTTTGTCCCAAGTGGACCAATAAGAGTCAGCCTCAAGACCACTTGCAGAAACTCTGGGGAAAGATTCATTTTCTTTCTGCATGGGTTGTCAAGTTGGTTAGATAAAGCCAAGGTTTGCTAGGATCAAATCTTGCCTGAGAATGATGCTAACTGAGAGGGAAGCCAAATGCAAGAGATGAAAAATGAAAATCCTAAATCTGATTTTGTTAGCTGAATGCCTAAACCCTGTTATGCTTGAAGTCCACTTACCACTTGCTTTCACTGCCAATATATTTCCTTTTCTTAGTTGAAACAAGTTTGAATTGGACTTCTGTCACTATAACCCAGAGTCCTGATTAATAAAAGGCCCTCAATAATAGTGGTTTAAAGTAACATAAAGTGTATCAATTACTTCCTGGGAAAAGGGAAGAATGAGCAGGCACTAGTGAATCAGATGAAGGGTTCAAACCCTAACTCTGCTGGATGTCTCTGAGCAAGACTCAGTATTTTAGTCTCATTGTTCATAACTATAAAATATATATTAAAGATATTTATTCCTCAGGCAAATCACAAGAATTAAATTAGAAACAGTAGGTGAAATTAGGCTGCCAACTGTGCCAGCCATCCCTGTGTTTCATTTGGTGGTTCAGAAATAGCTCCTAATACTTCTTCTCTTCCCTTCCCTGTTCTAACCTGATTATAAACTTTTTTACCTGAAAAGCAGGAAACAGTAGATATAGCTCTCAAAGTGTGGTCGTGAAGCTCCCAGGGACTCCCAAAATCTTTCCAGGGGGACTGGGAGGTAAAAATATTTTCATAATAACACTAAGATGTTACTTGTCATTTTCACTCCCATTCTCTAATGAATGTTAAATGGAGTTTTCAAGAGGCACAATAATTTGGAATATCAAAGCAAATTGAATACAGAAGCAGATATGATTATCCAGCTGTCTTCTATTAAGCCAGACATTAAGATTTTGAAAAAAAAAATGCCATTGTGCACACTAATTTCTTGGGGGGTTTGGAAAATATGGCATTTATGGTAACATTTAATAAGTTTCTTATTTTTGTATTTTAAATAAATTTAGTAAGTGAATTTCTCAAGTTCCCAGTCTGAATTCTGATTATGGTAAATATTTATAGATATAACCCACATAAAATAATGCTCTTTTAAGTACTAAAAGGGTCTTGAGAACAAAAACTATGAAAACTCATGAAGTTAAATGTTTGGACACTGGAGCCAGACTACAGGAATTCAAATTTTGGCTATGCTACTTACTGACTTAAAGAGGGACTTAAAATTTCTTTATTGGCCTTAGTTTCCTCATTTCTAAATGGGCATAACTATAGTAACTATGTTCCCAGTGTAAAGTTTAAATGAATCAATACATGTAAAATGCTTAGCTCAATTTCTAGTACACAGTAATGCTCAAAAAACCTCAGGTGCTCTAATTATTACTATTAAAGCTGAAAACATAGGGAAAAAGCAAATTATATAAAGCTCTACAATATATACACTGTTTTTGCTGTAACAGTTCTTTTTAGCAGATTATTTTTGAATACTTATCTAAACTCTGCATTCAGAGATGAAAATAAATAGACTGATAAGATCAGAACTCAGAATTTACGCATAGGAAGAATAATTACTTAGCTTATACTTTGTACTAGGCACTTTTCCTTGACTGTCCAATTAGTCTGCTAAGATGGGTACTTTTGGTTTCAGCATTTTACACTTGCAGTAACTCATGCTGACATAGATGGAGAACTTTCCCCAAATCACACAGATAATGAATGGGTCTGTATCAACTCAAACCTACATGTGCCAGACAACAAAGCCCTTGTTTTGCTCTTCTTAGGACACTGCAGAATCCATATTTGGGTGGCTGAATTTTGAAAAGTTCTGAATCAAAGTTTACCTCCAAAGGAAAATGGAAGAACATTCTTACTCCAAAAAAAGCCTAGAGAAATCCCAATACACCCACTTTTACCTCCTCCCAATACTGAAGGCTTTATAGATATGAACAAGGTAATGATTCTTGTTATAGCTTGGGCTATCAGACAGTATTATAAATATAAGGAGTAAATACAGAAAGGAGCCAAACTATATATCTTTACAGAAGGAGATGCCTGTTTATGAGGGATATTACCTGCTTTCAAACAATGCCCATGAACAAAAAGCTCTTCTCAGACAATAATAGAGATAAAAACCACCAAATAGGACCCAGAAATGTCACACACACAATTTGTAGACTAAATTATAAGTTGTTCTCCCTTACTATACAGTCTTTCAGAGAAAATAAAATGTGCCCCAGGGGAATGAATAATAGCTAACAGCAGCCAAAAATATGGCCTTTAGGAAGAGAAACAATAAAGCAACCATTATTTTTAGCAATTTCTCATTGCTAGTCTTGGGAGGGTGCTTTTTTCTTTCTCCCCCCCCTTCGTTTTCTCAAAAGATTCATTTTCAGATTAGTCACAGAGGGCTGGAAAACGCTGGGATGTTGAGGGCACTTCTGAATTGTCTTCTGGGGCAATGCTCCAAAGCTTTTCAGGGAAAATGATGCCACCCTAGCCCAGAAATCTATGTGAGCTAGAGTTTAAGAAAGGCAGAAAGCAGAGACCTGGGTGTCACTATCCCTTGCCATTTAGTTGAGCTTGGAATAGACTTTCTCTATAAT
Organism: Bubalus kerabau; assembly: GCF_029407905.1. Taxonomy (NCBI): domain Eukaryota; kingdom Metazoa; phylum Chordata; class Mammalia; order Artiodactyla; family Bovidae; genus Bubalus; species Bubalus kerabau. The sequence goes on along the minus strand of NC_073643.1, from coordinate 38,839,253 downwards.
AGAGGAAGGAAAACCTGACATAAATCAAGTCCATAGGACCCATACATAGATGTGGGAAAATAAAAGAAGAAAATCTTTATATAAAGGGAAACTGTGTATCAGAATACGTTTCAGTTACAGCAGGGGGGAAAAAAAAAGATTCCTTATAAAAGTTACAAATGAGATTACATTACTGTGTTATTAGCTGTGGCTTTTGTTCAGTCACCAAGTTGTGCCCAACTCTTTGTGATCCCACAGACTGCAGAATTCCAGGCTTCCTTGTCCTGTATTATTAATATTATGGGTTGTGTTATTAATATTATGGATTAAAAGGTGCTCCCTCTCTGTAGAATGGTGCAATTACTATGTAAAACAGGATGGAAGTTCCTTAAAAAATTAAACATGAACTACCATGTAATTCAGACCCTCCACTTCTGGGTAAACACCAAAAAGAACTGAAAGCAGACACATCTGTACACCCGTGTTCACAGCAGCATTATTCACCGTAGCCAAAATGCGGAAGCAACCCAGGTGTCCACTGGAGAATGAATGGACAAACAAAATGCTGCATGTATCTAGGAAAGAGTATAACAAGCCTTAAAAAGGAAGAAAAATCTGACACATGCTACAATACAGATGAACACCGGGGATGTTATCCTAAGAAAATGACGTCAGTCACAAAAAGACAAATACTGTCCATGCAAAGGATGTCTCTAAACAGATTATGCCTGAGGTAGTACTAATACAGACAGAACATAGAATGGTGGTTATCAGGGGTTGGGGGCGGGCAGGAGGAGGAGTAACAGGGAATTATTGTTCAATGAAGACCAAATTTCTGTTTAGGGAAATTCAAAAAAAAGAGGGGGTCTGGAAAAGGATGGTGGTGATGCACAACAATGTGAATATCTTCATGCCAATAACTGTTAAACATGGGTAAAATGGTAAATTTGATGTTACCTATGTTTTGCCACAATTAAAAAAAAAGAAAAAAGGAAACTGGAAAAAAAAAAAAAAAAACCCTGAAGATGAGAAGTGTAAGAGCTGCCACCTTCCCATCTGCTTTTGTCAAGGTGCTGCTCTTCCCACCATGAGGCAGAGTCCCCAGCCCCAGCCTGAGGACCTGGGCTGGCTCTCACCACACAATGTGGTGGAAGAGACATTCTGGGAGCTGTGGCCCTGAGAGGCCTCGGAGCTTCCACTGTCACTCTGGGGACCCAGCCACCACGTACAGAAGTCCAGACTATCAGGCTGGAGAGGGAGGCCCCATGGAGAGAAAGGCCTTGCAAGACGGCAGGCTGGAGGTGGGAGAGAGCCCACATGAGGAAAATGGGGCAGCCTGGCCAACCGCCAGGACCCAGTCATGTGAATGAGGCCATCCTGAAATCCCTAGAATCATTTGAGTTGTCTCAGCCATCACCACGTGGAACAGAGATAGACATGCAAGCTGAACTGAATGAATCTGAATTCATTTTGCTCAGTTGTGTCCGACTCTTTGTGATCCCATGGGCTGTAGCCTGCCAGGCTCCTCTGTCCATGGAAGTCTCCAGGCAAGAATACAGGAGTGGGTTGCCAGTCCCTTCTCCAGGGGGTCTTCCCAACCCAGGGACTGAACCCTGGTCTCTCGCATTACAGGCAGATTCTTGACCATCTGAGTCTCCAGGGAAGCCCAAGCTGAGCCCTGTCCAAATTCCTGACCCATAGAATGGTAGCCAACTCATGGGTTGTCCTAAGCCACTGCATCGTGAGGTGGCTTGTTTCCCATCAATAGATAACTGAAACCATCCTGCAAACATATGTCATACTTTTAGAGAATGTCCTCTTATCTAATTCTACTTCTACTATTACTTATTATATTCATCCACTCATCCGACCAGTATTTGAGTATCTGCTCTGCAGCTACTCTTCCCCAGCATTTGGGATCTATCACAGAATGAAACAAAGGCTTATGAGCTTATGTTTTAAAAGGAGGCAATGATAATCAAGATTTCAATTAATAATCAATTAGCATGTTAGAAGGTAAAGTGTGAAACAAAAGGAAAGGGCAGAGCAGAGTATTGGGGGTTGGCGTCAAGAGCAGGTAGGGATAGAGGTATTTCTTCTTAGTTTGAAGCGAAAGTGAAAGTTGCTCAGTAGTGTCCAACTCTTTGCGACCCCATTCTTTACCAGCTGAACCACAAGGGAAGCTCCTTCCTCTTAGTGGGCCTGCACAAATCTTTTCTGTGAAAAGATAACTCATCTTTTCTAGCCTGTGTTTGTTGTTATCTGACCTTTTCTGATGATGCTTGGTTTTGATTATATGTAATCACTGTGCTAATGGAAATAAATACAGGCAACTCAGTTCATCATCTTGATTACAGAAAAAATTATATGTTCTCTCATACTGCCGTTACTATTAAAAAAAAAAAAAGCCAAAACTTCATCTTCAGGCAAAATCTTAAGGAAAGACATGGAGATTCAAATATTTCCAAATTCTCACAACAAATCTGAAAGGGCACCTGTGGATTTTCTATAGTCTTTCTGCCGACCTTGCACACTATAGTGACAATTCATAACGCTGAATGGCACAGCTTGCTCTGGAAAAGGATCTTTACTGCTCACATTCTATCAGCTTCACACAAATTTGTGGTTACGACCATATGCTTTGGTGTCAGGCACACCTTGGTTCATAGCCAAATTCCACTACTTATAACCTGGTTGACCTGCTCCCTAAGCCTCAGTCTCCTGGTCTATAAAATAGAAGCAATTATACTGCACCTCACAAAAGGAAGGATTTTATGAGACCACATACAACTTAAAGCATTTACTCAATGGCTATAATGTGATCAGCATTAAATAACATTATCTATTACCATGTGATTATTTCTAGAAAGCATTCTCAGGTATAAAACACACAGGGAAAGAATGACAGTCAACATTTGACTCTATGACCATGGAATCAGTCAGCACTGGATCATTCACAGGTTCTACACATTTTCTTTAGAAGCATGAAGGCCAAAGAGTACTGGAATTCATGCTTACAGATGCCTCCCTGCTCTAACCACGTTCTGAGGCTGGATGTAAGTGACCTTTAACTATGCAAGACCCTGGTACAAATTGACTAGAAGAGGTCAATTGAAAGCCAGTGTCAAATGGACAAAAAGACACTCTCCTCTATATCTGAATATACCTGAAGGACCCAGGAAGCACCCCTTCTACCTGGAATCAACCTACGACTGAACCCCAGGGCTTCCCCTGCCTTCTTGAAACAGTATTTCTGACTTCGGATCAGGACCGAAAAATGAATAGATGGGATTTGGTCTTCGTGGGGCAGGAGGTATAAGGGGACTGTCTGGCATCTAAACTCCTTCCTACGATTGGAGGATCCCTGCCTTATAAGCGGAACAGACAACCTATCTCTCCGCAGAGAAGATGACAAGTCCAAACCTCACTCCTGGCTCTCCAGGCAGCTGGAGGAAGCCCTGAGCAGTTGTGTGGCCTTGTGTAGAGCCTAGAGTCTGGATCTGATGACACAAAGGAGCAGGGATTGGGGGTGATGCCCATCTGTCAACCAGCAGCAACATGGATGGAGAAGCTGCTGCAGTAAGGTATGAGCTGCAGCACAGTGGCGGCTGCAGCTCACAACTCACCGCAGCCGCCACTGTGCGCTGCGGTGGCAGCCATGTCCAGCTGGACCCCTTTTGGACATGACTCTTGGCTGACTCAACAGAATGCTTCCCTTTGATCTGTCTGTGCTCAGAGCCTGGCTCTCCAGCCTCTGGAAGATTTAGTGAGCTTCCTGATAACCTTTGAATAACAGTCTCCCTGCTCCAATCAGCCCAAGCTCATGGCCATAACTTACAGCTAAGAAGCCTGAAGGATATAGTGATTTTAAAACAGCTACCACTGGACAAATCTGACCAGGTGCCAAGCACGGGGCTCTGGATAATAAGCATGTTATCTCATTTATTCTCACTGCTACACTGGCAAGAAATCACTCTTATCTCCTTGTTTGAGATAAGGAAATTGTTAAGTGGTGGAAATGGAATTTGACATCAGGTCCCTATAATATGAAAACACATTCAGTTAACCTTTAGAATATACTTATCTCCTATTCCTTGTTATACAGATCTTTAGTTGAAAAAATTTTATTAAGCACCTACTCTAGCCCTACCACTGTTTCAGATACTGAGTATAGAAAAGTGATTAAACCAAGCAAAAATCTGTACCATAGTAGAATTTACATTTCAGATCTTTGCTACAGACTGAATATTTGTACATTCCCCAAATTCATATTTTAAAACACTAATTCCGAGTGTGATGGTGTTAGGAGGTGAGGACTTCATGAGGTGATTTGGCCATGAGACTGGAGCCCTCAGGAATGAGATTGGCACCCTTATAAATGATTTGAGAGAACAGCACTGAAACATGTACATTACCACATGTAAAACAGACGACCAGTGCAAGTGTGATGCATGAGGCAGGGCACCCAAGGCCGGTGCTCTGGGACAACCCAGACGGATGGGATGGGGAAGGAGGTGGGAGGGGGGTTCAGGGTGGGGGGACACATGTATACCTGTGGCCATTTCAGGTTTATGCACGGCAAAACCATCACAATATTGTAAAGCAATTATTGAAGTAAAATAAATGTTAAGTTAAAAAATGACTCTAGAATGCCTGCTTGACCCTTCCATCATGAAGACACAGCCAGAAGACAACTGTCTATGAACCTGGAAGCTGGTTTTAATCACTGAATCTTCCACTACCTTGATCTTGGCTTTCCCAGCCTCTAGAACTGTAAGTAATCAATGTTTGCTATTTACAAGCCATGTTGTCTGTATTTTTGTTACAGCAATCTGAACCAACTAAGACAGTGTTATATTCTTGATTCTTATTCTGCTGGCTTGTTTTCTTTAGTGACCCATGTTCTCTGTTCTGACTCTAGCTTAACAACTTAACTCCATCTAACCACACCATTCTATTTAGTTCAGCAGGAAGAGCCCAGACCAGGGATGGCACATATGTGGCAAACTTTAAGCCACTGTTAATCCATCACAGAGCCTGCCAGCAGTCTCAGACCTTTCCCAACAGAGCTCCACGGATGGGTGCTGATCCACAGGCCCCCCTGCGGGGCAATTCTATGTATCCACCATCTGTATTTAGTCTCCAATGCTACTCTAACAAATCACCACAGACCTAGCAGCTTAAAACACCAGTCTTTCCAGATCTCACAGTTCTGGAGGTCAGAAGTCCAGGGGGCTTTACAAGGTTCTCTGTTTCATGTGTCACAAACCTGCAAACAGATCATGGTCTTAGCCTCTCATCTAGAGGCCCTAGGGGAAGAATTCACTTCAAGCTGCATCAGGTGAGTGCTGGAATTTACTTCTTTTTAGTTGTAACGCAGATACATCCTTTTTGCCTTTTGCCATATAAACAACGCAATCATGGGAGTAACATTAGGGCAGAGGTTGTGGAAACAATCTATCAGTTCCTGCCTATCACACTGCCCTTAACCTGGGCCTCTTCTATACTTTTAATTTCAAAGAGTCTGGGCAGAGTCAGCCTCACTGGGAAGGTGACGTGACAGCCGTCAGCAAACAAGCTCCATGGATGTCTTGGGAACAGCATTCCAGGCTCTCCAAGTAGTGAAGAAGGAACTCAGCTAAGACCATTGTGGAGACCAGATGGTGGGGTGGCGCGAGACAAGGGGAGAGCAGGAGAAGATGAGTTCCTGAATGTTACAATGGGATTCTGAATGCGATTTTGGTGACGTGAGTAATTCAACAGGTTGGAAGCATTACTCTGGGTACTGTTGAGAAGAGCCTGGAGAGGCCTGGGCAGCTGAGGGGCTACTGCAATAATCTGGGCAAGATATTTTGAACAACAAAGATAGGCAAGTAACAATACCTACCTCAGAGTGGATATAAAGATAAAATGATGTGTATAAAGCATTAAAATCTGCCTACCACATATAAGTGCTCAATAAATGTTAACTACTACCAAATAAAATTTTAAAAAGAAAATAAAAAGTGAACTTATTGTATGTTAATTATGTATACCTCAATAAAGCCAACTTAAAAAGTATCATCATCATTATCATCTGGATGGAGGCTCAAGTTGGCGTGGGGTGGGGCTAACAGAGGGGCTGTTTCCTCTAAGTCAGATTCAGATTCTAAATACATTTTTTTTTACTATAGATTAATGATTTCCTTATCAAGTTTAGTTCCATTTTCACAATTTCTACTGAGATTTTTCTAAAATTCAGACAGTGGTTCATATGTCAGTACTCTAGTAAGCATTTTATTCTAGATTAGAAAATTATGCTTTCTTTTCCTCCTCCAAAATACGTTTGGAAGGTGGAGTCCATAGAGTGAGAGAAAGAGAAGACAAAAATGAAAAATGCTGGCTTTAGCATTTGCAAGCTGTGTATCTCTGGGCAAACCCTAGAAACTATCCATGCGTAGTTTATTAGGTAGAAAAATAAAATGGGACAGTTCTCGAATACCTTACAGGGGTTTCTGTGAGAATTAAATATGGTAATGTGTCCTGAAATCTAGCAGGTGCTCAGGAACTGTAGCTCTGCTTTCTTAATTGCTCACTAGCAAATGCCAGGTTCCTCCTCTTCCTTCTGAGCCCGGCTCCTAATATGCTAAGCCAAACTCAGGTTCCAGTTCAAAATAGAGAGGGAAGGGCCAAATTCTGTCTCATTTTACCATTTTGACCAAGGAGCTAAACACGAATTTAGGAGGCTTAAAGCAACCTTTAAATAGGAGAAATGGCTGAGGTTTCTGGTTATGGGTATAAATGGGAATTAAGAAGTTGATTTTCCTAGTGCGGCTCCTCTTCAACCTCAAAGGGTGCTAGTCCAGCAATAGGGAAACAATTCAACAAATAGTTAAGTGAAAATATGTGTAAATTAACTGTGTACTCCAATAAAAAGTTAAAAAATAGAAAATATGAATAAACACTTGAAACTTGGGGCTTTGGTATGGGGTCCTCCGATGGGCTGAAGGACCCTAACTAATACTGCATGAGGCAGGAATAAGTCAGGCAGCTACTATTTACATGGCAGAAGTGCTAAGGTTTTTATTCTTACTCTTTTCTGACCACATTCTAGCTGTGGTTCCCAAGTCCCAATTTTCCCAACTGAATTTCCTCCTTTAGTTACTGAGTAGACTAATTATAGATATAACATGTCCAGGAACAATGCCTTGTACCCTGTAAGTAATCAATAAATGGTTAACTGTTATTATTATCAACATTCTTATTAAAAATAGCTTCTGGGTGTGGGAACAGGAGCTTCACAGTCTCACTCTGATTGCATAGCTCTATTTTTTCCCCTCCTTTCTCTCTCTGACACAGGAAGAGTCAAATTTAGTACACAGATCCAAGAAAGAACTCGAGACAATATTGCAGAAGGCCCCTGGATGACACAGCTGGCCTCAGGTTTGACTTCTTTCTTCCTGGTGCTAACTATGCTAATTCCTTTCTGTCCCTTCTCACTGCCACCCAACAAGCTGGCTCTCCACTGACCCATCTGAGTGACTCACAGTTTGCTCTGATGCATCTGGAGTTTCGCACAATCCTGCTTTCTCCCAAACCTACGCAGATTTGTGTCATCAGCAAATTTCACCAACTTGCCAGTGAGAGAGTTGACATTTACATACCCACAGCTCCAGGCAGCAGTGACCAAGCCAGGGAATTTCTAATGAGAACAGTGCTGGTCCCCGGAAACAAATATTTGACAGCTGGAAATTTCCAGAAGGGAGTCAGTCATATTAACCCATTCTCAGCCATTTTCCTTCTTTCTCTATTTCTCTCTTCCCTTCTGTGTGTTCCCCACCCCACATCGCCACCACCACCCCCCACAGAGATGTAATTAACTACCAGGATTTCTAGAGGACCAGGTAAGGAGAAGGAAGATCAAGTTAGGGGACAGGTAATCCTTTGCATGTCTGGATCATCAGATAAAGTCTGTTATAAGATTCATGGCTATTTTGGGAGGGAAAATGACTGAATACTTTGCTCTTCAAAGTATCAGGCATCACAGAAATGATTTACAAAGATGCATTCCCTGGTGGCTTGGACGGTTAATGAATCCTCCTGCAGTGCAGGAGACCTGAGTTCGACCCCTGGGTTGGGAAGATGCCCTGGAGAAGGGAATGGCTACCCACTCCAGTGTTCTTGCCTGGAGAATCCCATGGACAGAGGAGCCTGGCAGGCTACAGTCCATGGGGTCGCAAAGAGTTGGACACGACTGAGTAACTAACATTTTCCCATTTTCATAGGGTGCTGCTTGATTGAGGGCAGTGATATTTATGTCTGTCCACTCTCCTTTGCTCTTCTATGGGGAAGAGAGCCCAGGTTTCCCTTGGTAATGTGCCTCTTCTCCAGTTTTGGTGAGAATGTCAATCACATTCCAACGCTCGACATCCACCCTTTACCAGGCACGTGATCCCAGTCAGGTCCATTTAGTTTTTCTCTAGCATGACTGAGGATTTTTAGCAGAGGAGCAGAAGATGGAAGAAACAGGACCAACGGACATGGGTTCCTGCTCCCATGACGCTTAGGTCCTATTCTTCTAAGGTCTGCTATTTCTGCTTCGCCTTAGAATCTGAGAGGCACTCTATAGCCTCCCTTTTTATTGAAATTAGCAAAATCAGTTTCTGTTGCTTGTCACCAAGTTAATTAATACAAGCTCTAAATCTAGCCTTCCTAAGGAAAAAGCGCAGTTCCAAAAAAAAAAAAAAAAAACCACAATAAATTGGCATGCTTTTATTCACTAGGTATGCACCATTATTTACTGCAGACAAGGATCTAATTTCAGGACAGCAGTAAAATAGGCACTTTTGGATATCTTGGGGTTCATAATTCCCATTTCTTCTGTCAGCTACTGGGGAAGGGTAGGGGGTGAGGGGGAGGCAGACGTGCACAAACATAACTGAGACCAGCACTTCAGAAGGAGTCATTAACCAAGGCTAGTGGGTTTCATCAGCATAATAAAAAGGAAAAAGGTTTTAAAGGAAAAGAGATATATGTCAAAACTATATAGAGATGGGTTTGCAAGAGCAGGATAATAGACACTCAGCCAGAGGTTAGGATCTGAAGTCATCAAATGAGGCAAAAATAATACAGCAACAGTTAACTCATCTCTTGAATTACCAATGAGATATAATATAACTGATAACCTCATACAGGAGAATTACTAATACATAGACTATAAGCTACGGTGCATAACAAGAGTACAAAGGCAATGTGTAATTTTGTATTGTTAGTTTTACGTAACAGAGAATCTAAACACATGAAATGACTGTGCGTGAGAAGCCCACACTCGAGAAGCAAGAGAGTTCTGGAAAAGCAGAGGCCCATCTCCTGTCTCACACACGAGCTGAGCACAGACCTTGTGAACAGAATGGCAGGCAGAACTGCCTGTAGGATTTTAAGTGCTATTTTTATTTTAGAAGGGGGGTGGTGGCCAAGGACTTAGCCAATGCAAGCTGGAAGCCTATCTAATACTATGCCTGTGACTTGCAGAGCCATTTACTTTATCAGGAATTAGGTAAGCTGGCGGGAATTCGGTAAGCTGCTACACAGCTTGGGCAGCTTCAGAAACTTCATCACGCCTACAGAGATGGCTTTCCCTTAGGCCTTAAACATTGAGAGATCCAGATTATTCTACAATGCCTCACTTGTTTTGGCTTCCTTTAATAAAAAACAAGTCTACAAAGACAGTCTCACAAAACACTAAGATAAAATGAATGAATAAATGGAATTAAACACACAATTCAGAGGCAGAGAAAAATATAAAAATGCACATAAAAGGATGCACCTTAGAATCTCATAGAATCACAAAACATTTTAGGCCTGAAAGAAGACTTAAAGATAATCTAAGGATTTTAAGCCATAATGCTTAGTGCATAGTAGGAACTCAAAAATGCCTATTGAGAGGGTGAACAATTTAAATGTTGTTTTAATTAGAAAATGACAGTGATTAAAATGACCCTCAAGTCATGGTGATTATTTTTAAAAAAGAAAAAAAAAAAATGAACCAGAGGAGGGCAGAGAGAAAGGAAATTCTTAAAAGTATGAGAAAATAAAAGGTAAAGCTTTGCTTGACAGAAGAATTCTAGCAGAAAAACTGTGACTGGATAATAGAATTAGAAACTCAACATTCTGTAACTCCCAACGTAATAACTGACTCAAGCAAGGATCATCAATGGATGCCACAGTTGGGTGCAAGGTTCTGGGGAACAAGAGGTTTACACAGGTTAATTATTAACTATACTGGGAAAAGTTACCTTTATAATAGAGAGACCTGGCAGACACCCCCTTGATCAAATGATCAAACCAAGCACCAACAGTTTCAGGACAAACTGACATCATGTACCGGCCAATATGACGCAAGGGAAGGACATAACGTCACCCATGCAATATGCCTGCCAACAAAGGTCTATTCTAATTCTAATCTTATGGGAACAGTTAGAAAAGTCCATAATATGGGTCATTCTATAAAATAACTAGCCTGAACTCTTCCAAAAAATTCAATATCACAAAAAAACAAACAAGGGGGAAATTTTTCTAGTATTTAGGAGACATGACACCCAAGGTGAACCTTGTATGGATTTTCCTGAACTTTTTTTTTTTAAGGCAGGAAAGAGCATTTGGGGAAATACTGGGGAAATACGAATATGGATTATATATTTGGGACTACTGAAACAATCTGACACTTCTTAGATATGATAAAGGCATGGTGGTTATGGAAGAGCATAACCTGGTTCACAGCCTGCCAGCTAAAGACCTTTGAGGTAATGGGTCCTTATGTTTGCAAATTACTTTCAAAGAATTCAGCCTGGAAAAATTATACCTGCCACCATCCTCTCCCCCATCCCCACCAACACACACACACACACACACACACACACACACACACACACACACACACACACACACACACACACAGAAAAAGCAAGCAAATGTGGCCAAAGATAAACAACTAACGGATCTAGAGGAACGTATAGGGATATTTCTTGTGCTGTTCTTTCAGTAATTTTGACATCTTGCTAAAAAAAAAAAAAAAAGTGGGAGAGAAATGAGGAATCAGGTTCAGAGACATCTTTAAATGACACCTGAAAATTATTAACAATATTATCCATGACAACTTAGTGTATCCTTTGATTTTCCCCAGGGTTGAATAGAAGATATTCTCATTGACCCAGAAGGTTCATATGAATTCAAGAGCCTAAATCAAAAATACTAGCAGCCAGAATATATAGAGAACATTTACAACTTGTTAACAGAAAGACATCCCAATAAAATAAAAATAGGTAAAATGTATTTCCTCAGAGAAGGTATACAAATAGCTAGTGAACACATGAAATGATGCCCGTATCACTTGCCACTAGGGAAATGCCAAACAAAACCACAAGACACAACCTCCCACTCACTAGAATGGCCATAATCAAAAACACAGACAACAGCAAGCTTTGGCAAGGTTATGCAATGCTGGTAACAATGCAAAATTGTGCAGCTGCTTTGCAAACTTCCTCCTAGTTAGGCACAGAGTTTCCCTATGATCCAGCAATTACAATCCTTCCTAGGTATATACCCCACAAGGAATGAAAATACATATACACACAAAAACTTACACAAATGTTCACAGTAGCATTATTCATAAAAGTCCCAAAGTGGAAGTAACCCATATGTCCATCAGCTGCGGTATATCCATACAATGGATGATTATGTGGCAATAAAAAGGAAATGACATATGGACACAGGCAACAACATGTATGAAGCTTGAAAACATTATGCTAAGTCCAAGAAGCCAATCAGAAAAGGCTACAGATTGCATGATTCCATTTATATTAAATGTTCAGAATACTCAAATCTGTGGGGTCAGAAAGTATGGTTGCCAGGGGCCCAAGGGAAGAGGAACATGGACAGTCACTGCTCATAGATATGAAGTTTCTTTCAGGGATGATAAATATATTCTTAATTAGATTTCAGTGATAGTTTCACAACCCTGAAAATACGCTTTAAAAAAAAATTCTTCACTTTAAATGAGTGAACTGTATGATATGTGAATTAAATCTCAATAAAGCTGTCTTAAAATACACACACACACACCCACACAATTAGGACCAAAAATAAAAAAGGGTTTGCAAGCAGCTTTGCCCTAATGTTCAATCCTTCTAGTGTGAGATGTCTTCTAGTCAGCTACAACTCACAGGTAAGCTCCCAGTTTCCCTTCCAAAGTCCCTCCTGCAGATCTCTGGCTATTGGACAAACAGAACAGGCATAACTTGCCTTCTTCCCAGCACCAGTTAGTACTCAGTCACTCTGAGCCATCCGCCCACGCCAGGAACATACGCACTGCACTGACTGATCGGCTGGTACCAGACTGTCCCTGGGCAATGATCACACGTACAGAATCAGGCGCAAAACTGCTCTCTGAGGCAGCCTGCTTCTGAGGCATCTGCTTTCTTAGACGAATTGGGAGTTGCAAAATTAGCAAAGCAAGAACCAGGTTTTTAAAGGGATAGAAAATGGTTGAGGCACGGATGAGGATAAGGAAGGCAAAGACTGAAAGAAGGGCAATGGGACAGGCAAGGAGGAGAGGAGAGCTTTAAGTGTGAGGCTGGAGTAGTCACGTGATGTTCCAGCCCTTCCGTCAACCTGTTATCCTCCTCCTGGAAACAACTGATTCCCACGGGGAATTGTTCTTTCTCTGCACTACAGCCCACTTGGCTTGGGTGAAGATCAGCTCCAGTGCAGGCTCCCTGACCCAGTCTAAGCCAATCAGTGCATTCACTGCCTTTGCTGCAGTGATTTGTTGAGGGGCAGGCATGTGACCCAGCTGAGCCAATGAGATGCAGGTGCAGGATTTCCCATGGAAGTCCTGAGAAGAAAAACATTCTGTGAAGATTTTAAGCCAAGAGCAGTGGCAGCAATCTAGCCACCGCAAAGGGAACACTTGCATGAAAATGGAGACAAAACAGGGAGGGCGCCTTGTATCAGGGGAACTTGATCTAGAAGCTAGACTCCCTGGCGGTTTGAGCCACTGAGTCACTCACACCCACCCCCTCCTTTTTTTTCCTTAAACTAGTTTGTATTATAGTTCTGCCTGTTGAGATATAAAGAACTGTACTTCACATAGAAGGAAATCAATAATACAGTTCCACTAGTGATTTCCCCAAAGGCCACCAGAACACAGGAACAAGATCTGTGATGGTTCATTTTATGTGTCAAGTAAGCTAGGTCACAGTATCCAGATATCTGGTCAAACATGATCCCATGTGTTTCTGCAAAGGTATTTTAAAGATCAGATGAACATTTAAATCAGTAAATCGTGAGTGAAGTAGATTACCCTCCATAACATATGTGAGTCTCATGACATCAGTTCAAAGGCCTTAACAGAGAAGCTGACTTCCCTGGAAGAGGAGGAAATTCTGCCAGCAGAAGACCTCTGGATTCTTACTGCAACTCTTTTCTGGGTCTCCAGGCTGCCCGTCTATCCTGCAGACTTTGGACTTGCCAGCCTCCACAACTGTGTGAATCAATTCCCTAAAATAAATCTCTCTCCTCATTCTCCACCAGCTTCTCTCCCTCTCTCTCCCTCTCTTCATTCTTCACCCCTCTTCCCTCTCTTTCTCCTTCCCCTTTTCTCTCTCTCTCCACACACACACAGTTTAACCTTCAACAACATGGAGATTAGAGTCACTGACCCCCGTGCAGTCAAAAATCCACCTATAACTTTACAGTTGGCCCTCATATCCATGCTTCCACATCTGCACATTCAACCAACTGCAGATTGTATAGTAGTGTTAGTACACATTTATTGAAAAAGTCCTATAAGTGGACACACACAGTTCAAACCCATGTTCTTTACGTGCCAACTGTGTGTCTTTTGGGTTCTGTTTCTCTGGAGAACCCTAACTTGTACATGATCAGGTGATCCCAGGCCTACATATTAGCTTTCAGAGTTTTAGTTGGGAAGAACATAGTATTAGCATCCCCTCACCCAGCTCGACATCCAACTTCAACAATAACCATCCCTCTGGCACACCAGGTTCCGTGCAGCATCCTTGGTTTCCATCAACTTGTTTAACACGCCATGCCTATTTTGCAGATAACAAGAGCTTAAAAGACTTGACCCAGGTCAAAATGCTGGTAACAGATACCCAGGAATCCAATTCAGGTCTCTCTCAATCCATCTCAAAGAGCTCAACCACTGGGCAAGCTGTCCTATTTCTGGGAGGAAATTCCCAAGGATGCTCTTTTCTTTCTCAGAGAGTCAGGGTAGCAGATTCAAATCACACGAAGGAGCAAGATCACACCCACACCCACGCCCACCCAGCCTTCCCCCAGCACTGCTTTTTGGTCAGGATCCCTTTCCCAGTTTACGAACCTGCTTGTGGGTGGTGCTGGTCTAGAGTGAGTCACAGAGCCACGGCCTCTGCCCCTGGAGGGTAGGATCCAAGCTCCACTTCCCAAAACACTGATGTGTCCCACTCTCCAGAGTTAACAGACCTACACCCTTTCTCCCTGTCCTCGGTTAGGCTTGATTTTCTACCAGGTGTCTGCTGGCAAGAAACTTGAGGGTAATGTGGACAGCAAGCTGCCAGAGAGGAGAAAGAAGACAACAGTGCTTGGTGTCCTCTGAGAGCCTTGATGAGTCCAAGTAGAGGCCTTAAGGATCAGTCTGGGCATAATGGCAGGCATGGGGTGTCCTTCAACATGGGTGTCCATCAGCACATGATGATGGGAGCAGTTGTTTCCACACATTTGTCATTTATGTTCTACTTCCATGAACTATCCTAAGTCTACAGACTACATGTACTACTGATTTAGCACAGTTTTAAACATGTTTTATACAATTTTTAAAGGTTATACTCCATTTACAGTTATTACAAAATATTGGCTATATTTCCTGTGTTGTACAATACATCCTCCTACCTTACACCTAATAGTTTATACCTCCTGCTCCCCCACCCCTATATTGCATAGTTTTAATCAGCTCGTCTCACCAAAATAAGTATTTGAAAAATGGAACTTTATACAATTATTACGTGTAAAAGTTCTTTTCACTTGCCATAACAAGAATTAAATTTGCAAAAATAATCATTAAAAGTATAATCAATTTCTGTCTTCCCTGGTGGCTCAACTGGCAAAGAACCCACCAGTCAATGCAGGAGACACAGATGCATGTTCAGTCCCTGGAGATCGGGAAGATCCCCTGGAGAAGGAAATGGCAACCCACTCCAATATTCTTGCCTGAAAAATCCCATGGATAGAGGAGCCTGTCAGGCTACAGTCCATGGGGTCGCAAAGAGTTGGACACAACTGAGCATGTGGGCGCTCACCCATACTCAATTCCACTAGATACACTTGCTCATAAAGGCTCTCAGCCTGTGGAGAAAGGGGCATCACAAGTAACAGATCACTATTAGCTAGTGACCTTGAATCACTAAGTGAAAGTGAAGTTGCTCAGTCGTGTCCGACTCTTTGTGACCCCATGGACTGTAGCCTGTCAGGCTCCTCCGTCCATGGGATTTTCCAGGCAAGAGTGCTGGAATGGATTGCCATTGCCTTCTCCAGGGGAATCTTCCCAACCCAGGAATCAAACCCAGGTCTCCCGCATTGCAGGCAGACGCTTTACCATCTGAGCCACCAGGGAAGCCCTGAATCACTAAGATCAGATTAAATAATATGTCCCTTGAAAAGGTGGTGGGGAATGCATGAAGCAAACCTTCAGTGAACAACCCCTCTTGGTCAGAACCTGTACGGACTATCCTTAACAAATCATTTCAGTAAGCATCGCCTCAGAAATGGCTGAGTAAAAAGATGTAGCATTTATTTCAATTATGTTTCAATATAAAAGTGAAGTGAAAGTGAAGTCGCTCAGTTGTGTCCAACTCTTTGCGAGTCTATATAAAGAGTACAGATGTCACTAAAACATATAATCTTAAGGACTATTAAACTGGAATTTCATTTAATTCCAGCCAAAGCACTGATGCTTTTAAACTGTGGTGTTGGAGAAGACTCTTGAGAGTCCCTTGGACTGCAAGGAAATCCAACCAGTCCATCCTAAAGGACATCAGTCCTGAATATTCATTGGAAGGACTGATGCTGAAGCTGAAACTCCAATACTTTGGCCACCTGATGCGAAGAACTGACGCATCTGAAAAGACCCTGATGCTGGGAAAGATTGAAGGTGGGAGGAGAAGGGGACAACAGAGGATGAGATGGTAGGATGGTATCACTGACTCAATGGACATGAGTGTGAGTAAACTCTGGGAGTTGGTGATGGACAGGGAGGCCTGGTGTGCTGCAGTCCATGGGGTCGCAAAGAATCGGACACGACTGAGCAACTGAACTGAACTGAAATTTCATGTAATAGTTAACAGACCTACTAATACCAGTTCAGACTTTCCCCTTAGGTTTGTGGAAGAATTAGAAATGTATTAATTTTTTCACTATGCACTTGATTATTTTCTTCAACACGGAATTTGCACACCAACTAAAACCATCCTCCTCACCACCTAAAAACACTTCAATGCCTTTTAAATCATGTGTAAGCTACAATGGCATGGGTCCCTTTTTTTTTTTTTTTTTTTAAGAGAAAACAAAGCAGACTTTGAAGTTCAACACCTGGATTAGATTCCTGCTCCACGCTGTGTGGCCTGGAGGCAAATTACTTAACCTCTCTGAATTGCTAATTCTTCATCTATAAAGTAAGCTTAATAATATTAACTTTATAGGGCTGTTGGGAAATAGAAGAAGATAAAACATCCCAGGAGCCTAGCTTAGTGCTTGGAATCCAGTAGGCACACAGTAGGTACATAACACTACTCTTTGATGGGAGGGTGTGGGAGTCACTGGTGACAATGAGGAAGTTCCTTTATGTCAGGGATGACAGCCTGAATGCCCACAGGGGCGGAGCACTGTACATGAAAGAAGGAGGCAGGCTGGGTGGGGTCCTAATAAAGTAGACATCCAACTACAAAAAAGTTGCCTGTTCAACGTCAGCTTATTATAGCCAAGATAACAGCCAGGAACATTTGTTAAGCTATGATGCTAAGGGTCTAAGGGCTTTCTATATACTAACTCATTTAATCCTCCTAACCACAAAAGGAAGGACCTATTATGGTCCACACACATGAGCACAGTGAGGTTGCTGCTGCTGCTGCTAAGTCGCTTCAGTCATGTCCGACTCTGTGCGACCCCAAACACGGCAGCCCACTAGGCTCCCCCGTCCCTGGGATTCTCCAGGCAAGAACACTGGAGTGGGCTGCCATTTCCTTCTCCAATGCATGAAAGTGAAAAGTGAAAGTGAAGTCGCTCAGTCGTGTCCGACTCTTAGCGACCCCATGGACTGCAGCCCACCAGGCTCTGAGGTTAGGTAACTCTAACCCCACCCAGCAAAGCCTGACTTTAACCTAGACATTCTGTTCTCAAAGCCAGTCACTCAGTAACCTCTAGGGACAGTGGGTAAGTCTCAGGCTTTAAGGTGCAACAAATCACCTAGAGAGCTTGTTAAAATAAAAACTGCCCAATGCTTTAGTAGGTCAGGATGGAAAGTGTATTTCTAACAAGCTCCAGTAATGCTGATGCTGCTGAACTGAGGACCACACTTTGAGAATCGCTGTTTTAGGCCCCACCTCTTCTCCTAAGGCTGGTCCAGGTTTCCACATCTTTTGACAGACTATCAAGAAAAGCCAGAAATGTGTCTTCTGTATGATAGTTTATCGTATTTACATGCTCACTATGAATTCAGTATTTTTAACAATATTGTGCAAACCAATAGGCCAAATTTAGCTTCTGGGCTGCTTAGTTTCTGCTTTCTGTGTCCAAAGCATTTTTTTTTTTAAACCGTTTTTCTTTATTTTTGATCATACCATGCAGCATGAGGGATCCTAATTCCCTGACCAGGGATTGAACCCACGCCTCCTTTAGTGGAAGTGTGGACTGCCAGGGAAGTCCCAGTCCAAGGCATTTTTAACACACTGATGCAACCAATGTTTATTGAGCATTTGCTACTCGCTCCTGTCATGGGGACTGTGCATAGAAAGAGGAGCAAGTTGGATAAGAAGGTCTCACTTTGTGGAGGTTACAGATATGGTGAGGGAGCAGAGGATGGTAGAAAAACAGAAAAATAACTAAAGAAATCAAAAAGATCTTTCCAGTTATGATAAAAGTACTCTGGGAAAAAAACAAACAAACCCAGCAGGGTGATAGGCTGGGTGATTTCCTTATCTGCAACTCTACGAGGAAGAAGGGAAGGTGTAATGTGAGTATCACAGAGGAGAAGTGGACAAACAATGGTTGAATTCTGCACTGCATCCAACGTCCCCCCAGGCCGTAGAGGTCAGCCGAGAAGCACACCACCTCCGGATTTCCCTGCCAATCCCAATCCCATGACATCACTCCATCTCCCACGGATTATTTACCCCATCCCCAAGTGTGGAAGGTCAAATCACCGGCATTCTGCAGCCTGCCTCTGCAGGTGAAATTTAGCTTTAATTGTCTAATTGCTACTCTGGCAACGGCTGCCACAGATTCATTTTAGAAATCGGCACAGGTGCACTCGGTGGCTGATGTTCTATTTTCAAGGACGAAAGGAAGGGATTAGGGAACCTGATGTCTTCTGCTTTAAGAGTTAAGATGAAGTTATTTTTTTTCCCCAATCAACTCCTGTTATCTCATTTCAATTTTCCAGAGTGTCTTCTCATCAGAAATTAAATTGGGTTGCCAAATCCCAGAGCAACAGAAATGGAAAGGTAGTTGGGAGGGAGAGGAGAAAAAGTTTTGGAGCTTATTAAAGCAAAACGCTTCTGTGTCCTTGAAGTACAGGCATTATGTAAAGGGGCTGTATGTGATGGTAATCATGACAATGGTGAGGAGAATGAAGACAATGACGGTCATGTGAAAATAAGATAATAATGATGATGCTGATGCTGACCCTGTCTGGCCCTTAAGAAACAGTCATTAATTAAAGACCCTGGATTCTACTCTGAGGTAGGTAAGAAGCCATAGGCCTACTTTACATATTGAAAAACAGATTTAAAAAAAAAAAAAAGTTCAAGAGAATTACTTAAAATTTACTGTGTTCTTGATTCCAACAGTTAATTCAATTTCAACAAGACACCCATTTTTTTTTTTTTAAACATTCGGAAGACAAATACGCTGACTTTACATGTGCCTTAATTATTTTCAAGTCAGCATGAAGAAGATGAGCTGTAACCAGGGGTATGTGCTTTTACAAACTCGACGTGTTATAGAATGAAAAATGCCAAGACAGAGCATGTTGATAAAGAGTAGGCCAATAAGTGAATTCCAGGGCCCCCGAGTACATCAGAGCCCATTCAGAAACCAGCATGGGTCTCACCTTATTCCTGCAAACAAAGCATGCAAAGGAACAGGTATAAGAGAAGCAATCCATTAAAACCCCCAGGTACACATCTGGCCGTTCGTGATCAAGCTTTGCGTTCTGATTGTTTCATGGGCATGGGGAGGCAGTATGAGCAGAATTCAGAGTCTGAGTATTAGTTACAACAATCAAGTCAAAAGCCTGCAGAGTCTCAATTTCCTAGCCTGTGGAATGGCAGTGATGACAATCCTTGCGGCCCTATCAACCCTCGGGTTGCCATGAGGATAAAACGTAACACCATATCGGGAACTGTCAAGCGACAGTCAAACAAAAGCAAGGCTCTTAGTATCTCTATCTTCTCCCCAACTGGCCTTGGGAGCTGCTTGTGTATAAAGAAGACATCACTTTATATTTCTTTGTACCTCTTAAATATACTCTTTGTACCTCTACCCACATTATTACCACATAATACCATGAAACGCAGAGCAGAAGCTTTGGAGGAGTTTCAGAAATCTTTGTCTACAAAAAAGTTCACCTAAGGTTTTCTTCAGTCAACGCAGTTAATGCATTTGAAATATGACCTGATTGCCCCCCAAATAGAAAAAACAGTATGTCAGTTCTAGAATAGAAATCATATCCCTTTTATTAAGTTCTTTGCATTTTCTCATATACTCTTCCCAAGAGCTCTTCAAAACTGATATAACTATACTTCATTTGGGATGAGGAAACTGAGACTCAGAGTTTAAATAAATCGTCCAATTTCACCTAACTAAGAAGCAACAGAAGCAAAAATTGACCTTGCTGCTACTGCTCTAAGTCACTTCAGTCGTGTCCAACTCTGTGCGACCCCACAGACGGCAGCCCACCAGGCTCCTCCGTCCCTGGGATTCTCCAGGCAAGAACACTGGAGTGGGTTGCCATTTCTTTGTCCAATTCCAAAGCTCCTGCATTTTCAAGTTGTGCTAAGCTTGGCTGGCAGATGGACATTGCTGTAGCTCTAAATGCCCACTAAACATCAAGTAACTTCTCAACAAACTTGAATATATTATGAAAAACTCAGTACTGTCTACAAATATTTCTTAGGAAATGACTCCTCTCACCAACGAGAGATAATCATTCTTTTGGACCAGTGTTCAATATATACACATCAATCTTATAGGAACACTAGAAACCTGTCCCATTTACTATCCGAATTCTAGAACTTCGTACAAGGGCACACAGGGTGGAAGACTGCATAATGGCAGGTTAAGCCAGGACCAAGATTCTCCAAATTTAGCATGCCTGAATAAGCACCTGGTCTTCCTTGACAGATCAGTTGATAAAGAATCCACCTGCAATGCTGGAGACCCCAGTTTGATTCCTGGGTTGGGAAGATCCCCTGGAGAAGGGATCAGCTATCCACTCCAGTACTCCTTGTGGTTCAGCTGGTAAAGAACCGGCTGCAGTGGGAGACCTGGGTTTGATCCTGGGTTGGGAAGATCCCTTGGAGAAGGGAAAGGCTACCCACTCCAGTATTCTGGTCTGGAGAATTCCATGGATTATATAGTCCATGGGGTCACAAAGAGTTGGACACGACTGAGTAACTTTCACTAATGAGCACTTACCCAGGTAACTTGTTTAAAATGCAGACTTCCAGCCTCCATGTCACCCCATTATAATTCCAACCACTTAGAGTAGAGCCCAGGAAACAGAGTTTTAATAAACTCTGCAGAGCAGGTGGGTCTCACACTATACTCTACGTAAATAGGCCAAGGAAAAGGGCCAGGAAATTAAGGGACCAAGACTAGCTCTGAGGCACACTTCTTGAGAGGCCTTCAACAGCTCAACCAGCCTCTTTGGGATCCTGTGTCTAGAAATTAACTCTGTCTTGGGTATCCCTGACCCTCATCCTTTGTGGGCTGACTGGATCTTGTTTGCTTTAGAACTTCTTGAAGAGCAACACTATTCTTTGGTGTTTGGTCACCGTATCATCTGCTACCCACTGGGATGTCCAGTAAATGCTTTCCTTTTTAATTGTAGAACAGGCTTCAGAGGGGAAGCTACGACTGAACACTGTGAAGAAACCTATGCCTATTCCAGCATTTGGAGGACTCTATTACAACCATGGAGTCATCTCCGGAGGCCAGAGCTACCAGCAATGACTTCATGCTCAGGTAAGTTTCTTCTACTGGTACTTAAGTGACTACGAGAGGTACCTTCCTTGGCAAATACGGTCACTAAGAAGACAGTACAAAGGCTGCTTGCCAGAGGGGGTGCCTCAACAGCTATATAAGAATGAATGAATGAATAAGTAAATAAAACCAGGGTCCCAGGTGAATCTGTTGTGCAAAAACTTTTGAGGACACTGTCTTTAAGAACCTTCAAGTGCCATCCACCACACTGGCAGTACAAAAAAACTGACCTCTTCCCCGTTCCAACAAAGGACGCTTCCTTTAGCTAGAGCACAACTCGAGCATAATCAGAACGTTTAGGCTAGTGGTCTCCATAGTGAATTAAGTGACAATATTAGAGTTAATCTTTAAATTGATTTTTACTTAAAATTTAGGGCATTAAACTTATGGGTATTTTATACACGGTTTGCCTCGGGGGCCGTCACTTGATTTTTGTCAGATGCTCCTGTGGCGTGCCTATGTGGCACTGACAGCACCCTGAGGAAAAGGCGGGAGAGCTGCAGTCTGGGACAGCTGACCGTGAGGTTACTGATTTCCAGGTTAAATGAGTTTATGGGATATGGGCACCTGGTATATTTGAACCAAAATTTCCAATTGATCTCAACAGATTACTACAAAAAATCCACTATATAACTGTCTAATGAAAGCACAATAAAATGAGACAAATGGCTGAGTTACTGCGCCTCCTACTTCTGATACGGGCTCCTTTGATGAGAGACTATAAATTAAGAACTAGGAGAACCATAATTTGGTAAAAAATGAGCAAGATGGCTCTTTGAAGTACACATTTTTGCATACTAAGATTAACTGTGCATCTTATTTTACATATATATCATACTTTGGAATACAGTGTTTGCATTGCATAGTTGCTTATGCACAAATTTCAGTTATTCCAGGTTTCTCAACTCTGGCCTCTCATCATGATTCAAATTTCACTTTCTATAGTTTATTCACTGTGAGTGATTTGCATAAAGTATAAACATCACTGCTTCAGTCCACAAATCATTATTATCAATAAAAACCAGGTGCACATTATGATCAGTGACCAGCCATTTCTTTCAGTCTGCCAGTGACTGGTCACTGAGCATCTCAGTTCATGCACAGACAGTAAAGCATGTAGTTGTGTCATCTTCTTGCCTCCCAGTGATACCTATGCAATATGGAGCCAGAGTAATTTAATGAAGGTGAACATTTAATGACATAAAGGCAAATGGTAGTGACAAAAAAGGGTGAAGATGTACGTTCCAGAAGGGGCTTCCCAGGTGGTTCAGTGGTAAAGAATATGCCTGCCAATGTAAGAGACGTGGGAGACATGGGTTTGACCCCTGGGTGGGGGAGATCCCCTGAAGGACTAAATGGCAACCCACTCCAGTACTCTTGCCTGGGATTAAGGACAGAGGAGCCTGGTGGACTACAGTTCACAGGGTCAAAAAGGGATGTGACTGAGCATGCACATATGTTCCAGAGTCAGTGACACATGACAAAAAAGGAGCTCTCCGTAACATTTCATGAAACTATGAAGCGTAAAATAGAAACTGATCCCAGCTTAGAAAGGAGTATGACAATCTGCCATGTTCTAGAAAAGATGCTTCATCTGTATCATAAGATAAGAGGAGGAAAGCAAGCACTGTTCAAACTGCTCTTAAGGTTTGTCCAAAGAAGTAAAACATTGTAATCCTCAATGTTTCCAATTCTTTAAGTTGCAGTGTACTAAATATTAATTTTAGTAGTTTTCTTATTTCCCTATGCATTTATAACCAACAGTAAGAATTTTTGCTGTTTTGAAAAAAAATTTAAAGGTCACAATACAATTGTAAATTTTCACATTGCTTATTAAGATCAGTCTGCAGTTTCAGCTTGCATGGTTATTTTTACAGTCCCATACTGTCATGCAAAGCAAGTATGGCCTGTTTCAGCCAATCACAGGAGTATGTGCATATACTTTATTGATAAGTAGATACACACTATTTGGCAGTCTGTGATCAAACATTTTCTAAAAGAGTTTTGGATACCTCTGGCTCAGACAACACTTACTGAATACTGTGGGACAGCAAAAGGGGAAAGACCACAGTAACAAGGAACAGCAGACAATCCAAGTCTCTTAGTATAGCTTTCTCAATTTCCACTGATGCAAGTCTTTCCTTCTAATGTCCAGTCTGTCCCCAAGTATCAGCGACAGTCTTGAACACCACTTACCTGGGTGTGCCCTTTAGGACTTCCACTACCCTGTTCCTCAAAAGCATCACCCAAAGGCTTGTTAGAAAGGCAGGATCTGGAGTCAGAGGGATGGAATGGGGAGGGAGGAGGGAGGAGGGTTCAGGATGGGGAACACATGTATACCTGTGGTGGATTCATTTTGATATTTGGCAAAACTAATACAATTATGTAAAGTTTAAAAATAAAATAAAATTTAAAAAAAAGATAAGACAAAAAAAAAAAAAGAAAGGCAGGATCTGAGACTCCATCCAAGACTCACTGAATCAGAATCTGTATTTTAATAGGATCCCCAAGTGATTCTTCCACTCTAACATTTGAGAAGCGCTACTCTAGACTTCAGGCTTCCCTGGTGACTCAGATGGTAAAGAATCTGCCTGCAATGAGGGAGACCTGGGTGTGATCCCTGGGTTGGGAAGATCCCCTAGAGAAGGGAAAGGCTACCCACTCCAGTATTCTGGCCTGGAGAATTCCATGGACTACAGTCAATGGGGTCCCAAAGAGTTGGACATGACTGAGCGACTTTCACTTTCACTCTAGACTTCACATCTGATTTCCTATGTCATTAATCCAAGGAGTTAAGTGTACATATTACTGAGATCTACCTTTTAAGGACTTATTACTTCTCTAGGTGACTGATACCACTGAGGAAAGCAACAACAATAACAACAATGGTAAACACTTAACCAAGCACTCACTCTACACCAGACAGTGTGATAAACCAACTACCAATCCTCTCCCATGAGACTCAAGTGATGTGTACAATGGGAATAATGATATTACTTCCAAAACACATACAGTAGCAGAATTGCAAAGGGCCTAGATGATGGTGGAGGTAGATGAGAATTTTGAGTTAACCTGTATACATGGGCCTAAGGGTGTGTGTGTGTGTGTGTCAGTGTGTGTTTTAATTGCAGCAGGAAAAGTCAGTGGGGTGACCGTCTTCTCACTCCATTTTTCAGTCTCACTCTAGACTACCTCCGAGCTACTGACTCCAACCGATAAATTGAGGACCTACTCAAATATGGGACGTAATATAAAATCCCAACTAGCTATTTTTCACAATTGACACGTTTCATATGGAAATTCAAGGGACCCTGAATAGCCAAGACAATCCTAAAAGAGAAGAGTTGGAAGACTCATTTCCCCATTTCAAAATTGACTATCAGTTCAGTTCACTTGCTCAGTCGTGTCCGACTCTTTGCAACCCCATGAATCACAGCACGCCAGGCTTCCCTGTCTATCACCAACTCCCGGAGTTTACCCAAACTCATGTCCATTGAGTCGGTGATGCCATTCAGCCATCTCATCCTCTGTTGTCCCCTTCTCCTCTTGCCCCCAATCCCTCCCAACATCAGGGTCTTTTCCAATGAGTCAACTCTTCGCATCAGGGGGCCAAAGTACTGGAGTTTCAGCTTCAGCATCAGTCCTTCCAATGAACACCCAGGACTGATCTCCTTTGGGATGGACTGGTTGGATCTCCTTGCAGTCCAAGGGACTCTTAAAAGAGTCTTCTCCAACACCACACTTCAAAAGCATCAATTCTTTGGTGCTCAGCTTTCTTCACAGTCCAACTCTCACATCCATACATGACCACTGGAAAAACCATAGCCTTGACTAGACGGACCTTTGTTGGCAAAGTAATGTCTCTGCTTTTGAATATGCTGTCTAGGTTGGTCATAACTTTTCTTCCAAGGAGTAAGCGTCTTTTAATTTCATGGCTGCAATCACCATCTGCAGTGATTTTGGAGCCCCCCAAAATAGAGTCTGACACTGTTTCCACTGTTTTCCCATCTATTTCCCATGAAGTGATGGGACTATAAAGTTGCAATAATTAAAAGATAGTCTGGTACTGGCATAAAGATAGACATTTAGATTAATGAAACAGAATAGAGAGCCCAGAAATACACTCAAGCATCTATTGTCAACTGATTTTTTTTTAAAAAGAGTGTCAAAACAATTCAGTGGGGGAAATAAGTCTTTTTAACCAATGGTTCTGGGACAACTGGGGATCCACATGTAAAATAAAGAATTTGAACTCCTTCCTCACATCACACACAAAAATTAACACAAAATGGATCACAGACTTAACTGTAAGAGCTATGACTATAAAATTCCTACATGAAAAAACAAGAGTTTTTCATAATCTTGGAATAGACAATAGTTTCTTAGCTCTGACCCCAATCACAAATGACAAAAGAAAAATATGGATATCTTGGGCTTTGTTATAATTAAAAACATTTGGTGCTTCAAAGGATACCACCAAGAAAGAGGAGACAATCCACAGAATGGGAAAGAAATATCTGCAAAGCATATATCTGATTTGGGACTACTATCTAGAATATAGAAAGAAACTTAACACTCAACAAGAAAAAGATAACTCAAAAGTGGGCAATATCTGAGTAGACATTTCTCTGCAGAAAGTATACAATGATAAATAGGCATGCAAAAAAAATGCTCAATGTTATGAACCAACATAAAAAAAGAAATCAAAACCACAATGAAAACCATATCTATGAGGATGATTATAATCAAAAGACAGAAATAATAAGTACTGGTGATGATGTGGAGAGATGGCTCCTCTTAGGTATTGCTGATGGGAATGTAAGACTATGTATCCACTATGGGACAGTTTGACCATTTCTCTAAACGTCAGAGATAGATTTACTCTCTGATTCAGAAATTCCATTCATAGGTATAACACCCAAGAGAAAAGAAAGCAGATGTCCACACAAAACCCTGTACATGGATGTATACAGCAATATTATTCACAGTAGCTAAAAAGTGGAAACAACACAAATTTGTCCATCAACATTTGAAAAAGACAAAATGTGGTATACCCATACAATGGAATTATTGTATTATCCAGCAAGAAAAATATGTGAGGTACTGATAATTGCTATAACATAGATGAAACTGGCGGAGAAGGCAATGGCACCCCACTCCAGTACTCTTGCTTGGAAAATCCCATGGATGGAGGAGCCTGGTAGGCTGCAGTCCATGGGGTTGCTAAGAGTCGGACACGAGTGAGCGACTTCACTTTCACTTTTCACTTTCATGTATTGGAGAAGGAAATGGCAACCCACTCCAGTGTTCTTGCCTGGAGAATCCCAGGGACGTGGGAGCCTGGTGGGCTGCCATCTATGGGGTCACACAGAGTCGGACACGACTGAAGTGACTTAGCAGCAGCAGCAAATGAAACTGGAAAACAGTTTGATTTAAGCTAAATCAAACAGGCCAGTCACAAAAGGTCATATATTATATGACTGATTTATATGAAAGGCCCAGAATAAGTAAATCCATTGACATAATCTAGATTAGGGGTTACTAGGGCTGGGAGAGAAGAAGTGATGATGTTAATGGATATGGTTTATTTTTTTCCTTCAGACTAGGAAAATGTTCTGGAATTAGATAATGTTGGTAGCTGCACAACTCGGTGAAGACACTAATGATCATGGAACTGTACACTTTATATGGACAAGTCATATGGTATATAAATTATTTCTCAATAAAGCTATTAAAAATTATTTAAATTAGGTCACGTCTGTAATTTCCCCACCCTTAAGGACAGCTTTGATGATTCAGGTCAGTGGCTGAAGCTCAGCTGCTCCCTTAAACCTGGTTCATCTTACATGTGCAATCTAAAAAAGTGATAAAAATGAACTTATTTACAAAACAGAAATAGAGTCACAGATGTAGAAAGCAAATGTACAATTACCAGAGGGAAAAGGATGAGGGAGAGATAAACTGGGAGACTGGGGTTGCCATATACACAGCACTATATATAAAATAAATAACTTATTAATAAGGACTTACTGTATGGCACAAGGCACTCAATAGTCTGTAACAACCTATATGGGAAAAGAATCTAAAAAACAGTGGATATATGTATATGTACAACTGATTCACTTTGTTGTACATCTGAAACTAACACAACATTGTTAATCAACTAGACTCCAATAAAAATGTTAAAAAAAAAAAAAAAAAGACCTGGGTTAGTCCTACTTCTGTATGTGTCTGCTGTTAAAAAGAGAAATATTTTTATTCTTGAGGAACAATGAACATGGTGATGGGTAGCCAGACAATGCGGTCCCTCCAGGCCCAGAGTCCTAATGAATACAGTTGGCAATTCACAAGCCAGGCCTCCTTGGCAATTGTCAGTACTCTCCACGGATGCTCTTAGGTTGGGACCCCTCTCAGAGGAGGCAGTGAAGCCCACAGGGGAACTGAGTTCAAGTCTTGGTCTCTAAATAATACTAACAGAGCTAAGGGAAGATGCTTGGGGTGGGGAGTGTGACCGTTAATGCTGTACGAGTGTGATACTACATTTCTCTCCTTTTCTTCAACTAATTAGAGCTTCATTTTAATTAGGCTGACTTCATCTGCCATTCCTTCTCAAATCCATATTCGAGTTGAACAGGAGATGACATCCCAATCCAAACTTTGTACCCAGCCACATCTGAGCAGCAAAGAATTTAGAGAAGTTAGAATTAGCAAAGGGACTCTTTTTTTTTTTTTTTTTGGTATAATTAATACCTCAATTAGCAAAGATACTATGGGCAATCTACATTTCAGTGATGACATGGCCCCCTGCCTGAGTTAACCCAGGAGAGGACCACATAATAAAAAACGTTTCCACATACCCCTGAGATTCCAGGGACATCAACTCACCAGGAAAGCCAGACAGACATCAAAATGCATGACTCAAAGTGCTCAATTCCCACTGGCAGTTACTCATGTTGCTTCGGAGGAAAGAAGACTCTCAAATATCGACTTTAACATAAATACGTCTTTTGCTGCTTACTTTCCAAACTTTAAATCCTGCAAGTTCTTTCCAAACGTTCAGTTAAAAGGAAGGAAAAAAGGTTAATTGCTCTGACCCCCTAAAAAGACCCATGCAGACTAGCAAATGTGTTCACACGCAAACAGGCACACACAGAGAGCACCTTGCTCTAAGTTTTTGTGAGTGGTTCGGATTTCTCATCAAGAATCTGGCAAGCTTGCCTGCTGGGTCCTGTATTCGTTTCCAAGCTCGTAGCCTACCCCCTCTCATACTTTCAGTCGGTATGTAATTTAGACCTACGCGGATTTCGAGTGCAGTGGCCAATTCGTAACTAGCCAGGGTTGGGGAGAGGGGTCACTGGTATGAACCCTGAGGATGTCGCTCATAAACTCTGAAATAAGGGGCTATCACTTGTTACACAAGAAGCTTTTCTTTTTTCTTCTTAATGGGGTAGCTCTAACTTCCACGGCTCTTAAAGAGTTAAATGAAGATGTAGTGAAGACCTTAAAATGAGGCCTAAGAGAAAAAGAGGAATACTCTTTCCCTCCTCTAACTCCACTTGGGAGTTGGGAACCAACTTCCGGATCCTGCTGTTTCTGGGCCAACCACCCCCACCCTTCTCTATTCTCTTCCCAAGAACCAACTGCAGCTCAGCCTGTTCCCTCTCTGCTCTGCCAGAAGGGAGCCCTCCTGCCTGCCTAGGACCACCCACAGACTCTGGGCTCTGTTTGGACAGGAGGACCCAACTGCAAAGAGGGAACATCTTGCCTGTTTCCAAAAGGAGGGTGAGTCACCTTGGTGGAAGCAGTCAGATCTCAGTAACAATTACGCCCCCGTCCTGACCACCTGACATGGCCAGAGCCTGGGTGGCATTGACAGCAGCGGTGTCCAAGCAGCAGTTGATGGGCCAACGCTTGGCTGGTCGAAGCATGACTACATAGAGAGGGTTATAAAATATACAGACTCTCAAGGCCCATCCTCAGAAGTGCTGATCTAGTAGGTCCTGGAGTAGTTACCGAGAATCCGCACCCTTTTTATGCCTCCTAGGATGTATAGATGGACAGCCAGGTTTGAGAACCTCTGCTCTCGAGCCAGGACTCTAAAGATAAGGTCTCTCAAAGAACTGAGATGAGGATGAAGTACAGTGGAGAGGAGGATGTGTTTCTTGAGACGAACACCACAGGATTCTATCTGGGTAGCTTTTGAAAGAGGAACCACCCGCATCCTGGTGTCCATGGAGTTGGCTAGAAGAAGAGGGTGCAAAAACAAAGTGAAAACTTTGGAAGTTAACAGACTTGGACTCCAGTGCCATCTCTTGAGACTGACAGACAAGGTCCCATGCCCATGATTTCCAGGAACTTCTAAATCTTAGACAACAAGCCAGAGCCTCAGTTTCCTCGGACAATTGATGCGGATGGTGAGGCTGAGGAAGGTAACTTTGTGTTGTTTAGCTACCCGGGAAATCCCATGGACAGAGGAAGATAACTAGTCACTAACAATCATATTGTGTGCGCTTTGCACTGGCCAACATTCTAACATTACAGATGCTAACTCCTGAGTGAGATGTGAGTAGGATGTAAGCCATTTCATAGAAAATACTTAGCCTACTGCCTTACATGTTCTATTATGGTTTTCTGGCTTTCCTGGTCAGAAAGATGACTGCCCTACTGTCTCTTTAAAAAGGACATAAAAAAGTTCCACTTAGTTCAGTTCAGTTGCTCAGTCATGTCCGACTCTTTGCGACCCCATGGACTGCAGCATGACAGGCTTCCCTGTCCATCACCAACTCCCGGAGCTTACTCAAACTCATGTCCATTGAGTCAGTGATGCCATCCAACCATCTCATCCTCTGTTGTCCCCTTCTCCTCCTGCCTTCAATCTTTTCCAGCATCAGGTCTTTTCCAAGGAGTCAGTTCTTTGCATCAGGCATCAAAGTACTGGACTTTCAGCTTCAGCATCAGTCCCTCCAATGAATATTCAGGACTGATTTCCTTTAGGATGGACTGGTTGGATCTCCTTGCAGTCCTAAGACTGCACTAAGACTCCACCTAAGACTCTTGAGAGTCTCCTCCAACACCACAGTTCAAAAGCATCAATTCTTCTGCACTCAGCTTTCTTTATAGTCCAACTCTACTTGCCTCCAGCCAACACCTTCCTGGCCACTCCTCCCCCACCCCATCTTTCATTCTGTTTCTAATGTTGCCCCCTTGACATGACCATTAGATTCTGGCATGGAAGGAAGGCTCTGATTAAAATAAAACTATTCTCATGGAGGAAAACACATTCCTGTTAGACACTCATACTCCACATATGATTTACCTTTCACACCAGTTACTTAGCAGGATCCTAGAGGGCTTAGGACAGAGATAGAACTTATGGAAGAGGAGAAGACAAGCTTATAAATGGGGTAAAATTTGCCTATCAAGCTAAGGACCTTTATTTTAGGATCATAGACACCTTGCCAAAACTATTATAACCTATGCACTCTTTCTCCAGAAATTTCTATTTGGGACACACACACATGCGTGCGTGAAATGTTCTGCATGTTATTTCAAGGGATTCATTCGATGGAAGGCCATGAATGAATACCCTTGGAAAAGTGGGGCCTCTAAGTTGAAAATCCATCAAAGGCTGGCAAACTCTTTCTGTAAAGGACCCGCAAGTTGGTATTTTCACCTTTGCAGGTGTGTGGTCTCTCTCCTAGCTACTTCCCCTCTGCCACTGCAGAGGGAAAGCAGCCACCGAGGATAAACCTCATAACTATGTCTCAATACAACTTTATTTACAAAAGCATGCAATGAGCCAGCCTTGAGTCGTAAATTGCTGACCCCTGCTTTAGAGTTTTGCTACGCCACTGTGGGTCAAATGTCACTTGGGAAACGTGTTAGTCTGAAGCCTATTGTGGACTGTGGTCTCATGGTTGGGCATATCTTCCACCCTGCAAGTCACCCCAGTCCTGGCTGAGCATCTTCTGAATGTACTAACTAGTCTGGGCTTCTAGGACCATAGCAGTTCCAAGGAGGTGCTGCCTACCTCTCACCCAGCTCTGGACCTCAGACTCTCAAGCCCCAAGTGCCCTGAGCTACTGGTATTTAAAAACCCCTTCTATATTAATGAACCTAACTACCTAAATAGTCATCATTTTCACCCCTAGAACACGCAGGTCCACATACATTGGCAGGACTTGCATGAAAGTGATGAACACGGTGACATGGTTCTTTCCAAGTAGGTCTTAAAGGAGAGAGACCGGTAAGAATAGCACACTCTAGAAACGCAGAGCACACCGGGGGCTGTCCTGAGTAACGACATGAGCTACTTAAGCGGGGCTGCCACAGGATAGAAAACTGCCTTATTAGTTTTGACAAATTCCACCAGCAACCACCACATCTTTATGTGCACCGTGATTAAAACATCATCCACAGAGAGCAGGAAGAGAAAGCCACTTGATTTTCCCCTGTGGTCAGTTTTTTTTTTTTTTTTTTTAAGCACCTTTTAAATAA
Organism: Bubalus kerabau; assembly: GCF_029407905.1. NCBI lineage: Eukaryota > Metazoa > Chordata > Mammalia > Artiodactyla > Bovidae > Bubalus > Bubalus kerabau. The sequence goes on along the minus strand of NC_073643.1, from coordinate 38,807,264 downwards.
TATACACGGCTGTAATCAGATGCTAGCCGAAGAGAGATATGACACTGTGAACTGTGGAGATGTGCCTGTTTCTCATCCCGCCTCTGCTGGGACCGTCTTATCCGACACGCAGGACAGACATCTGGGCTGATCATTAAACAACGTGCAGGAGAGCTTGTCCACTGACTGTGTGGCCGGAGACTGTCTTTTGTATCCTCAACTTGGACTAACTCTAGGATAAGTGTTGTAAGGGGGGCTGTGGGTGAAGTCGCTCCGGCAACCAGACAGCGAGGCAAAAATCACTCGACTCAAGAACCATTTGGAAGTTTGCAGCCCAGCTCCCAATTCCCTTTCTTCATTTCCCAAGAAATATTTTCTTAATGTACAATATCTTCCTGCTGATGAGGGTAGGAGTTGGTGGGGGAGGTGGGGCGGATAGAGGGGAGACTAGTTTTCAGTCAGAGAAAACTGAGCTGAAGAACAATGCCTTGAAGTAAAGAAGTCTGGACCCCCAAACCACGCCCCGCGCCCTGAGTATATTTGGTGTCCGTTTAGTCTGAAAGCCTCGCGGCTACATCATAAAAGTTTAAAACCCTGCCCTGATCTAACAATTGTAAATTCTTGAATTCACTCAGTTTAAAAAACATTCTAAGGAACATTACCACAGAAAGAGCTTCAGCATAAACCAGGAGGTATTTCCACGGTCCTCCCCATCCCCAGGCATGCAGGCGATCAGAGCAACAGGTCCTTTGTGGGGCAGTCTCAATTCAGACCCTCGTCTACCCAACCAGCTGAGCACACATATTTGTCTATCCTCCTAGTGCTGACATTTGCTTGCTGACGTTGCCAAAAAGAATGTGAGACGAAGCAAGTCTCTTACTAGATAAACATTTGGTTTTGATAAGGGAAGTTCTTTTCTTCTAATGGAAACAAACCAAAAATGCCACTTACACACTCTATCACAGGAAGCAAGTCTCAGAGACTGACCCGGGTGCTGCGGGCTCGCGGTCTTCAGGCAGGGGAAGGAGGCCCGGCCCTGCCCTGCCCTGGGAAGCCATGTTTGGTTTTGTTCTTAGAGAGCTGTCTGAGTTTCCTAATTAGGAAGACGCCTGGAGAACATCAAGAGGTCAAATATTTATTCGTGGAGAAGAAGCCAGACTTGTCTAATGTGCTCCCCTGATGCGGAGGTGAGTCACTTTCAAAGGCAGCCAGGATTGCAAGCGGCTGAGTTCGCACGGGGCTGCCAACTTCAGCTCCTTCCCTGAGCTGCACCATTCCAGCTCACCAAGCCACCGGGGGGCTCCGCCTGGCACCACAGCACGACTCCCAGTCCTTGGGAAGTCAGCTTCGGTCCCTGCTGTTTCAGAAAGCCTCTATGAATGTCTCTCTTTCCAAGAACTTGAGGCATGAGACTAGCTGGCCTGGAAAGGTTATCACCTTGAAGAATACGGGAGTTGAGTAGATAACTGGGCCCCATGATGCTAAACTCTGTCTCCTGGGACCCTGAACTAGATTCCATCACCCACAGCCTGCTCCTGTCCTGCTCTCTGCCTCTCTACTCCTCTTTCTTCCCACCCCACCCGTACACATTCACACCAACACTCTAGGTTCCTCTGAAGAAAGCAACACCATTTTTTTCTTCTCGGTCTTTAATTTGTCACTAATTGGGATCAGTACTTTCCAGTTACATAAAGAGTTCCTGTGTGGCTTTATAGCATATGCTGACAAATCATTTGGCAAACGCTTTCTTTTGTTGCAACAAACTGCACTGTGGAGAAGCGTAGCACTGGCAACCAAATATGTACACTTTTAATGAAGCCACGGAGATAAGAAATCCATCTCCATGCTGACTGCAGGCTCTGGGGAGCCAGAGTCATATGCACAAGGAAAATAGCGATCTATTATACAGGATGGATGTTTACTGGAATGGTTTCCAGATGGATCCAGGAGGCTCCAGAAGAGAGGGTTACAGAGGAATTGAGCAAGGTTCACGTGGAGGGTGCCGGTATGTCATAATTTATTCTGGAAGAATCTGCCCCAGCCTTATCAATGTAATTAAGACTTTATTGATGGGCTCCTAAACTAGGACAGTGTACCAGATCAAATGACCACAAGGGATGAGAAGCACAGCGACTGGAGAAGAGACAGGGCTTTAGTCACTAATTCAACAATGATGACGAAGAATCAGCAATGTGTCAGGCACCGTTCTAGGGCCCTGGGATTAGAGAATAAGACAAATATCCTCAGCCTTACATTTACTGCAGGGCAGGAGAGGGATCAGTTCAGTTCAGTCACTCAGTCATGTCTGACTCTTTGTGACCCCATGGACTGCAGCACACCAGGCTTCCCTGTCCATCACCAACTCCCAGAGCTTGCTAAAACTCATGTCCATTGAGTCAGTGATGCCATCCAGCCATCTCATCCTCTGTCGTTCCCTTCTCCTCTTGCCTTCAATCTTTCCCAGCATCAGGGTCTTTGCAAATGAGTCAGTTCTTTGCATCAGGTGGCCAAAGTATTAGAGCTTCAGCATCAGTCCTTCCAACGAATATTCAGGACTGATTTCCTTTAGGATGGACTGGTTTGATCTCCTTACACTCTAAGGGACTCTCAAGAGTCCTCTCCAAGACCACAGTTCAAAAGTATCAATTTTTTGGCACTCAGCTTTCTTTAGGGTCCAACTCTCACATTCATACATGACTACTGGAAAAACCATAGCTTTGACTAGACGGACCTTTGTCAGTATGAAAAGGGAGAAGGACAGACAGATCAAAAAAAAAAAAAAAAGCATTGGGACTTCCCTGGTGATCCAGTGGCTAAGATTCTGCACTCCCAATGCAGGAGGCTCAAGTATGATCCCTCATCAGAGAACTAGATCCCACATGCCACAAGTAAGAGTTCACATGCTGCTACTAAATATTCCTCAATGAAGACTAAAGATCCCTCATGTTGCAACTAAGACCCAGTGCAGTAAAAAAAAAAAAAAAAAAAAAAAAAAAAAACCATTGTGTTATAAAGTGGTTAAGTGGGGCTTTCCTGGTGGCTCAGTGGTGAAGATCTGCCTGCCAATGCAGGAGACATGGGTTCGATTTCTGGCCTGGGACGATCCCACAGGCTGAAGAACAACTGAGCCCATGCGCCACAACTACGGAGGCTGTGCTCAGGAGCCTGGGAGCTGCAACTACTGACCCCAGGTGCTAGAACTATGGAAGACCGTGTGCCCTACAGCCCACGTTCCAAATAAGAGAAGCCCTTGCAATGAGAAACCCATGCACCACAACCAAAGAGTCGTCTGCACTTGCCACATCTAGAAAAAAGCCTGCGTGGCAATAAACACTCAGCACAGGTAAAAATAAATAAATAAATAAAATTTCAAAAAAGAAAAATAGTTAAGTGTTATGCGTAGAAGAAAAACAGTGTGCTAGAGAGATGGGGAATCCCAGAGAGGAATGTAGGCATCTGAAACAGATTGCCCAAGGAGACCAAAGACTTTAGGGAGGTAAAGGCATGCCAGGCAAAAGGGACATGTGATGCAAAGGTCCTGAGGCAGGAGCAGGCAAGGCTTCTTCAAGGAACAGAAACAGCCCAATGTGGCTGAAGCTGTAAGCCTGAGAGAGTGTAGGGGTTTATGAGACTCATAAGGACCAAGAGGAATTAATGGTAGGGACAAGGGTCTGTTGATCACGTGGTGACATGAGTCCAATGAAGAACTTTGGGTTTTAGACTGAGCATGATGAAATAATGGGTGTGAGGAGCCCATCTGGAAGGTTTTCCAAAGATAGCTGGAGGCTGGGATGGAAATGATGCTATCACTGGGATTCAGGCAACAGATGAGAGTGACCAGAATCAGGGAATCATGGTGTAGTGGTGGGAAAAGATCAAAGTCTGCCTACTGTGGGGGCTTCCTGGTGGCTCCAATGGTAAAGAATCTGCCTGCAATGCAGGAGACCCAGGCTCTATCTCTGGGCTGGGAAGATCCCGTGGAGAACGGAACGGCAACCCACTCCAGTATTCCTGCTGGGAGAATTCTATGGACAGAGGAGCCTGGTGGGCTACAGTCCATGGGGTTGCAAAGAGTTGGACACAACTGGGTGACTCACACATGCTGCTACTGTGAAGGCAGGACCCCAGTGCTTCCTGCTGGACTGAGTGAGAGATGCCAGAGTAAGAGAAGAGTCCAAGGTGACCTCAAAGCTTTTGGCCTGAAAAGTCAGATGAATGGAACTATCATCCACGGAGGTGACAAAAGATGAAGCTGGAGTCGGGGGGTGGGGGTAGGGAGAGACCAGGAATCCAATTTTGGACACATCAAGCTTCTGACATCTACCAATCATCCAAGAAGAGAGAGAGACACAGAGAGGAGCTCTGAATACACAAGTTGGGGTCCTGGGAGAGGTCTGGACCAGAGATTCAGGCTCCACGTATGGAATAGACCAGGAAGGTGGAACCACAGGAAGGGTGAGCTCACCCCATTGTACATAAAAGTCCCCCAGAACCCCAAAGATGTCTGATTCTTCTCACTGTCCAGATCAGCAGCAGGACGCCCTGTAAACAAACACAATAGTGAACAAAAAAGGAGAAGCAGCAAGCTCCTGTGCTCCCAAATCACACAGATCGGCTGAGAATCGATAAGACAGTTATGAGAAAACGTGTCTGAACCTTCAGAGAGAGAGGAGAGTGGGTGCCTCCTCCTGATTATTTCGAAAATTATATGGTACTTCTAGAGAAGCAAGATAATGAGAAAAAACAGTATGAGGTCCAGAGCTCCAGTGTGCAGTCAGAACAGGCAAAATAACCAGTTACCTGAATTAAATCCTCCCTTTACTAATCTCCACTGCAGTCACATTTCCTGTGCCTACGGCATGTTCAGTCTCTCCTGGAGAAGGCGCTCACCTCCTGCTTCCCACTCCCTGGAGCTTACAGATGTCCCCTGGGAAATATCCGCCTCTCTAAAGCCAGAAGCACTTTATTTATCCCTCTCATAAAGCTCTTCTCGTCAAATTTGTATAGATTGATGGATGTCTACTTTGTCTTGTTACAGGGAGAAGTTAAGGCAGCTTATGAGGATACATCAAATACAAGACAGCATAAATTAAAAATAGGAACAAAAGGAAAAGAAAAATGAGGACAGGGATGTGAAGTGGATCCAAGAATGAGGCGAAACTGCATACCAAGAAGACGTATGGGCCACAAATTTGGCTCCAAATCTGCAGCAGCTGATGTGGAAAAGGAAAAATCATATAATTACACAACTTGCTATGTTCAAAAAGTAAAATCAGTCCAAGGGCTCTGGAAAAATCAAAACATTCCCATGGGTTCTAGATTACACCCCTCTATCTCTTCTTTTTTTCAGATACCCAGCTCGTCCTGTCTCCAGGAGCTACTCAACACGTCTGTGGATGTGTGAATGAATAAACAAGCAAAGTCATTCACTTGGAATTCATTCATTCTTTCATCTCACTAATATTTTCTGAGCATCCTCTGTGGGATAAGCACTGAATGAGGTTCCAGAGACAGGTTGGTGAATTTAAAAAAAACATAGGTGCTTCCCCTATGGTTCTCACATTACAGTGAAAGGGTATGAGAAAATACAACAAATAAACAAAATAATGACAGAGTGCCTCATGCTAAGAGAACAGACGGGAGCCTGAGGTTGAAATAATGGGGAGTAAGAGACAGATGTTGAATGGGTGTGGTCAGATAAAACCTAGCTAAAGAGACAATGATGGCTGAGAGCTTAAGTGAGGAGGAGGCAGCTATGTGGACAGTCATTAAGAGCTTCAGGAGGAGCCTACGCAAAGCTCCTGAGGTAGAAAAGAACTCAGCACAAGTCCAGCTGAATGTAGTCAGAGATCATGGTGCCTCACACATGGCAGATAAGGAAGAAAGTGGCATGAGGCGATGCCTGGTGATAAGAGCGGGCAGGCTGCGTAAACTGAGGGCAAAATTTGGTTTTATTCTAAATGCAATGGAGGGTGAGAAGCCAGGGAAGGATATCCCACTTGAAAGATCACTCTGGCTACACCTTAAAGAACAAACAGGAAGGCAGGAAGATCAGTGAAGAGGCTGCCTGCAGTCCTGGCAAGGCATGAAGCAGAGGAGAAAAGCAGAAAAAAGGGGGGTAGGGAAAGGCTACAAACAGCCTCAAGAGGACCTGGACTTAACAGGATTTGGCAAGTGGTTTTAGATAATTAGGAAGGAAATACACAGAGAGAGGAATCGAGAGCGGCCCAAGATTTCCAGGGCAGAAGAGGTGATGATGACAACGATCCGAGCGGCAACGCCACCAGCTAACGCAAACTGAGGCCTCATCTCTGCTGGGCTCTGCTAAGCGCTTGGTTTAAATCGTCTTCGCCATCTTCTCAACAAGCCTGTGTGGTTGGAAGCTATCATTATTCCCACTTTACAAATGAGAAGAAACACAGATATGAAATGTCCAAGATCCAAAGCTCATGCTTTCAACAATTAAGTAATTATGAGGAGCATGGTGTGTATGTGTATTCAATACATTCGTCTGGCACCTCTCAACCCTCCTGACTTACAGCCCAGAGACAGGGTCCAAGCATCCATCTTTTGAAGAAGCTGTACAGATGACTCCATGCAGGGGTACCTCAGGCGTGCTCTGGCTGCTTAAGAACCATAGAACCACGGCATTTTGATCACCTAAGCCTCCAGTAATAAAAAATTACATTCAAAGTACAATTAATTGCTGACAAACTGGGACTAATTATTCCCTGTTTTTGTTTTTGCCTTCATCAAGGTCTTAAGTGCTAAAGTTCAGCCAACTGTTTCTTGAATCTGTCTGTTGGCTGCGTGGTGAGAGAGGGTTGGGAAGGAAGGGGCCTGAACCATGGGGAAGAAAGATGAAACACTCGGCGAATTGTTCCAGAATCTCTCTCAGGAGCTCAGAACAGAAGCAGAGCCTGCAGCATAGTGAAGGGCAAACCTGCAAGGCGAAGACTGTTTCCCACATTTACAAGGCAGCTTCAGAGCGTTCCAGATCAGTGACTTTCTAGGTTTCGCTCATCTCCAAAAAGGCAATTCTAGCCCCTGCTCTGGTGATGAACTTTCACTGTCCGAGATCTTGGTCTGAAAGTTCCCTGTCTTAGCTAACAGAAATCCCTAGAGCTGTTAATTCAACTCATCTCCTTTTCAACTGTTAGTGGATATTCAAGAGAGATGGCCTTGATATTCTCTGAACAATTCTTCACATAGAATAAAAATTAAAAAAATTTTTTTTCTGTGTTATTAGAATATATAAATTCAGCAAAACAAGGGGGAAAAAAGGAAAAAGAAAAGATATTGTTCTCAACTTTCATTCCCAAGAGTTGTCTTCCAGGGAAATATAAATTGATTTATCACATACATATGTTAGCATCTGGAGGGAAACTAAAAACTGTATTTATGATTAGAATCGTTGAATTTTAGAGCTTGGAAGGAAAAGAAGAGTCCAAAAAAAAGCATACATATTAATCATTCAGTATAATTTAATTAGGTTTTCTCATTTCATACTCCCAGTCATCCTATAGGAGGGGATCTACATGCCCTTCTGCACAGATGAGAGAATCAAAGATGGGAAGGCTTTTAAGACATGGTCACACATTAACCTACTGAGTGAGCACGTGACAGAACTCGAATTCCAAGACAGATCTAGTGGGAATTTGGAGCCACAGTTCTCCGCCAGGGGGCAATTCTGCTCCCCAGGGACATTAGGAATGGGCTGTCTAGAGACATTTTTGGTTGTGCCACTGGGGACAGGGGGGCTCTACTGGCATCTAGAGGGTCCTCTAGGGGACTTGCCTAGTGGTCCAGTGGTTAAGCCTCTGGGCTTCCAATGTAAGGGCTGTGGGTTCGATTCCTGGTTGGGGAACTGAGATCCCATATGCTATGTGGTGCAGTCAAAAAATGAAATAAATTTAGAGGGTGATATAGAAGCCAGGGATGCTGCTAAACATCCCACAATGCACAGGGCAGGCTACACAATACAGAATTTTGTGACCCAAAATGTCAATAGTGCTATGGTTGAGAAACTCGGCCTTGCAGAATTCTCCAGTAGGATCCTCCACTCCTGACAGATTGACAAATGAAAGCAAAAAAGATTTAGGTGCAGAAAAATGTTTATACTTTTCAACTTAATAACTCGTTTGATTATCAATCTGAGCTACCTAGAGTTTACCTTCATACAAAAGGAAAAATGTGATTCAGTTTGTTTGACATTTCATAGATCTAGTGAAAGTTCTTTTCAAAACTGTTCAAAGAGTAAGTATGATTCATTTCCTTCCAAGGCCAGAATGAAACCTTGCTTTGAATGTGCTCAACTATTCACTGTCTAGTTCTTCTTAAAGGAACAGGCTAGATTCAAGTATGAAAATAACGAGCATTGCTATGTGGAAAATTCTTCCTAAGGTGCCATGAAGAGCCAGTGGTCCACAACCAGATGGTCTGCAACTGAATCCCAGCTCCACCATTTATTAGTTGCATAACCTTGGGTGACTTACTTAAAAACTCTTTGTGCCTCATTTTCCTGACCTGAAAAATGGGGATGATAATAGCTTGAACTTCATACGGTTTATTATAAGGATGAATGGAGCAAAATACTTACACAATGATGGGTTTGAGTATTTGTTGTTGCCATTATTGTGACAATTACTGGTATTATTCTCTTAGTGGAAGATGAGAATGGCAGGAAGTTTTGAACTTGAAAAAGATTTTAAGAATAAACAGAAATTTTAAAAGATGCAAACTGTTCCCAAATTCAACTTTGGCTACTGCGTTTCTTAAGCTTAGCGAAAAAATCCTCACATGGATCACAGATACAACAGGTCCTTTGCACCTGCTCCAAGGGCTAAATGTGTCAAGAAAGTCTAAAAAGATAAACAACTGAACTCCCTGAGTACTTACTGTGCACCACACATCACACTATGCCTCACATCACACCCCAGTTATTGCTTTTAATGCCAGGAAGTAGGTGCTTTTTCTGCATCTTCTTTCTAGCAATGGGGAAAGCAAAATTTACCAAGGTTAAGGCACAGGTCCAAGGGCACTTGGGCAGCTTACATCAGCACCTGGATCTGAATGCAGGTGCACTTGACCCTCATCAAACTGTTTAACCATTGAGTTATATCGCCTCTGCCTGTCTTTTATCCTGGGAACAAAAGTACAGTATAACCTAAGGATGCACAGTGGTGAATCAGTTTTCCTCTAATGGACTTGAACAACATACTCTGTTACCACATTCTTTTTTTTGGAGGAGGGAGGGCTGCCGCCTTTTTGATCTAGCCTGTCCACTAAGTGCTATAGGATGAGGAAGCCTAAATAAAGCGCACACATCCCAAGACACCTGCTGAGATGCCTTCTGGAGAGCATTTGGTCTGCCCAGGCCCTGGAGAACAAAGAAGGAATTGTGGAAGCACACTCATCGAAGGAGGCTCCAGAGTCACATCACTTATACAAAGGGTGGTTCCTGGACACTGAGGAGGCTGCCTGCCTGGGAGTGAGGAGTCCACGGCCGAGACAGATGGCTCAGATGACCAGCACCCCTTCTCCCAAGTTCAGGTGTGTCCACCAGTGAGGAAGTCTGCTCTGCCAAAAAAGCCCACACCACCACCCCTCTTCAGCTGCACCAGTGACACGTCTACAATGAACATCTGACGCTCAAGCCTGAGGTTACAAGGACTTGGCAGTCCTGGCCCTGAGTCCTAGAAGGGCACTCTTAAAATGCAGAACTGTCCTTGGAGTACTTGCACAAGTTGGAACTGGTGTCTTCCAGTCCCAGCTGAGTACATAGGGCCTAGAGCATCTGGGAGTTCCATGGGGTTCTAGGAAACTCTCAAATTCAAAGTACAATTTCCAAAGCACATAGGTGATGCCAGGTTCAGATGCCAAGACTGAAAAAGTATGGAAAGAACAGGATGTTTCTGTTTCCAGATGGCCCATAAAACAATGGAATGAGGTTGATGGGGTTGGAAGGAGACACTCTCTGGCACAGAACCTTTTCTGTCGTTTCAGCACAACCCAGGATGAGGGCTTGAGAGGCCCCAAACATTGTGAAATGAGTTATTGCTCCCTTTAACTTACAGTATACTTTTATTTTATTCTTTTGAAATAACTTCTCAAATTACATACTCAATGCCTTAAACAGAAAGAAAATGTCAAAAGGCACAGATTCTTGTAACACAAAAATTAGGCAAAAGCCCACTGCCTGGCCACTCCTCTTAAGATTTTAGTCTATATTTATTTCTAATAATTTTTTCAGGAACACCTTAAAACAAAAACAGAGGTTTAAATGACACCCTCTGTAATACAGGTTTTCCTCATTTAAGAGTACATCACTGACTTTTGTTCTTTTCAATATGTTGCTATACATATAGGTTCTTCAGATATTTAAAGTAATCCTATGATATGCACAGATTAGGACACCGGGACCAATTATTAAGGCAACCTGGGCAAGCAGCCACAGATAATACTTACATGAAAGGGTGTGGCTCTGTTAAAACAAGTTTATGGGTACTGAAATTTCAATTTCACATAATTTTCAGCTGTCAGAAAACATTTTCTTTGTTTTTGTTTTCTCTAGCTATTAACAAATATAAAAACCATCCTTAGCTAACAGTTGTTACAAAACTAGGCACTGGACCAGATTTGGTCCTTAAGTCACTGGTCTTGACCCCTGATCAAAAATACTGTTATATCTGCTTCTGTCCTAAATACATCTTCCCTCATAATTCCTTTGCTGTTCTATTCTTGAACTATAGGAACAAACCGGCCAAAGTCAGTGACATTTTCATGTCTTAATGGACAGCAAAAGACCGAAGAGATTTTTTAAAAGTAGCCAAATATTGGGGCCAACAAATGAAAAAATAGGAGATGTGGAGACACATAACTACACAAACTAATGCTGGTTGAACATTACACACGTGACAGGCACCAACTTGAGAGCTGAAAATTTAATTCACATATTAGTAAAGTTAGAAGTCATGCCACAGTAGCGAGCGATCAGAGAAGCTCCATGCTTATGATCACACACAGGGAGTACCCCTCATGCAGCATGGTCATTGGCTATAGCTCTGCCCCATTGTTTCCCACTCCTGAATCGGGGCTGATAGAGCAGCTTCTACCAAGAGCACTGCCAGTCTTAAGGGAGAGGGAAAGGAGAACATGGCAAACCAGGCCAGGAAGCAACATGTGTCCTTCCACTCAAAATTCACTGGCTAAAACATATTACGTGGTCATGCTTGAAATCAACAGAACAAACAGATAAATTCTTCTGGGGGTCCAGGAGAGGCAATACTTGTGCAAATAATAAAGTCCACAACAAAAACTTATTCTATCTTTATAACAATCCCTTAAGACAGAAATTGTTTTTCCCATATTACTGATGTAGAAACTGAGATCCAGAGAGCTGAGCTTGCCGAGGTCATGTGGCAAATATACACAGCTGGCATGTGGCTCCCAATGGTCTAACTTCAGAATTTATACTCAAATCTCTAGAGATGTGCCTGCTTTCTGCAAACACTAGACAGATGTAATAACTGGAAAGTCAACTACCAAAAGCTATTCATCCATATAGGTAACTACTCAGTTGACCAAAATGATGGGACCATGATCCCAATATGTCAGACATCATGATGAAGGTTATCTGAGCTGTGCCTACCAAACACTGAGGACTGTGCTGGAGAGACAGGCTCCTTGCTAGAGGTGAAGATATTTGACTCAAACAGTTAAGACTTGGAGTACCATCATTTCATAAACAAAATCAATGATAATATAATTCATATGCATTTGGAGTAATTTTGTTTTAAAACAGGAAAGCCCTAACTTATACAATGAAAGAGCATTGGCATATCCAAAGAAACATATAACAAATGTTTTACAAATTAAAACATTTTACAAACATTTAAACAAATATTTAAATGTCATTATTTATTGTGATGGCATTTTGGGGAACTCCTTCCATCTCTCCCTCCACCCTCCCTTCCTCTTTCCCATCTTTTCTTCCTTATTTTAAAAATAAATATCCAGCTCCCAAAATAGAAAAGTCATTCTTTATAGCTCCTGCATTTTTAATATCCATTGTTTGTGGATTTCCCTTGGTAAGTTCATGGCACCTCTAGCACTTTCCTATTATCCTTTTCCAAGTATCATGAATCCACAGTGTTCATGAGACCATGAAATAAGGACAGAAGGAGGAGGAGGACCTCTCCATGTTTTTCCTCCTGACCGGCAGGCTCATACAGTGGGAAGCACAGGAGGGCTCATTAGTCCTCATCTGTAGAAACTCACACTCCACTGACAGCCCTGAGAAAGCAGCTCTCAATACTGTCATCAACTGATGCACATGTAAAAATAAAAACGCTCCTAAGACAAATACTGCTATAAAAAGTCAGTGCTGATATATAATTGACACTTAATATTCACTGGTTAAATGAATGCTGAACAGAGCAGAATTAAATAAGTGAAGTATACACAGAATTTTTTTAAATAAGGTAAAGAAAATTATACCACCCAGACATGATAATCATTAACATTTTGATGTAAATCCCTTGTCTTTTTTCTTATATGTATGTATTATTTGAAAAAAAGAAAAAACCACTAGACAACTTTTACTTATCAATATATCATATGCATTTTCCATCATAAAAACTTTAGTTAACAGTTTTAATGGATATACTGTTTCAACACATTCCATAATATTCAATAACATTCAATAATATTCCAGCTATTGCTAGAATGTTCTATAACCTTACTGCTAGATATTTATTTCTAATTTGCAATTATGAAAAAAAAACATTTTTATGAATACCCAAGTGATACACTTCCTTTTTAAAAAAATTATTATTTGCTTAGTAAAAATTCCTGGAAATTTCATCACTGAGTTACAGTGCATGAATATTTTTCAGGCTTATAATATCTTGCCAGAGATTTTGAACCAATGTGTATTCCCAACAGCAGTATATGCCTATCACCCAGCATCCTTCAACATTAAGTATTATCACTGACAATTCAAAAAAAATGGAGCTTTGTTATTTAATAGGTAAAATGCTGTCTCATTTTTGTTTTACTTTCTACTGCTTATTGCTGCTGAGCTGAACTTCTAAAATCCCCATCTGCCACATGCATTCAGCTTCTCTACACTTTCTGTTCATATCCTTTGGCCCATCTGGAAGGCACTTTGAAAGCAAACAGTCATCATCTGTATAAAAGAGAACAGGGTCTGTCCCCACCCTTTAATCTTTTTCCCCCACTTTACCTATCTTCTTACTCCTGACCTAAGACAAATAAGTGAACATTAATGCCAAAGAATCCATTCCCACCTAGAGAAGAAAGACCTGTCTCTTCTTCCACAGTGAGAACACAATAACTGCTGGACCGCTCGCCCTCTGCTGTCCTTCCCCTCACTCCTTAGCACCCAGAGTCCACAGATGCTGGTGGGATGAGGAAGCTACAAGAGCTCCGAGAGGGATGGAAATGGAATTTGTGCAAGAAGCACCCCTAAGAACCCCCCTCCAATAACAGCTTTCAGTTAGAAAGAAGATTAGAGATCTGTCAAAATCAATTTCAGCATCCATCACTTCCCCTAATCTGTTTCTCAGGAGGCATGGAAAATGCTGCTGCAAGACGCTGGCACACACATGCTGAAATGCCCACTGAGCGCGAAGCTTCTCATGAAACATGACAACTGGGCATGGAGGAGGTTGCTGGCGTGAGGAGGAAAGGACCACCTTGCGACAGAGCTGGGCATTAATCCTTTGGAAACATTTCTGTTTCAGGGAAATTAGCTAGGCACAGAATGAATACTTGGACTCTGAAAAGTCACAGAAATGTGGGGGTTTCCAAGCCAACAGAATAAAGAACCCGAAGCTCAACATTCAAGATTCAATTAGAGACTAGCATTTAAGGCTAGCATAAATGGGCTAACATTTACAAAATCTGTCTAGCAACACCAGCACCCCTCAAAGTAAGCATCTTCACTGTGAATGATAAACAAGTAGGAACTGTTTTTCCCTGCATGGCTGGGATGAACTGCACAAGCTTTAGGACAACTGATTCTAAGCTGATTTGCCTTGAAGGGTCCACTCTTGTCTGGCATGAAAATCAACAGGCACTTTTCTTCCCTTTGGTGTGAACATTATTAACAAAAGCCTATTTATTCTATTTTATATTTTTAATTCATAAACCTAATGTCACAAAACACTGACTAAGCATACCCTACCTTACAGGCACTGCATCATAAAAAGACAGGCAAGCACAGGATCAGGGGCCAGCAATTACCAAGCTGCTACAGTCCCTCTGTTCCTAGATGTCACCTGTCAGTATGGTAGACGCTTGGCTGAGACTGAAATGAAACAAAAAAAATCTCCCTTGTATCCTCTGCACCTGGATACTTAGGGAGCTGACCAAGCATCAGCCTTTAGGGAAAGCAATCAAATCTAGCAATCAAGTTAACCGCCACTGGCAGTCAGGCAGACTGGAAGGGGTTTATTTCCCAGCTCTGTGCTGATGGGTTGTATGACAATGAGCAAGTTACTTATCCTCTCCTGGAGCAAATAAGTTATTAGCAAATGCACTCAAACAAGACTGTTTGAATAGCATCTGGGATACGAAAAGGATTGAGTAAATTATTATTATTACATTTCCTCAACTTTAAAATAAATACTAACTGCCCATCAGGAGATGGATGGATAAAGGTGATGTGGTATACATACACAATGGAATACTACTCAGCCATGAGGAGGAGGAAATAATACCATTTGTAGCAGCCTAGAGAGACCTGGAGATTATTATACTAAGTGAAGTAAGTCAGGGAAAGATAAATATTGTACAATATCACTTACACATGACTCTAAACAATAGTACAAATGAAATTATTTACTAAAGAGAAAGAGAATCACAGACATAGAAAACAAACACACTGTTACCCAATACTACATATAAAGTAAATTAAACAAGGATTTACTATATGGCACAGGAAACTATATTCAATATCTATAATGGATAAGAATTGGAAAATAAAGAATGTATATATTTGTATACATATAGCAATGTAGAAGCAATGACCAAATCACTCTACTGTATACCTGAAACTAACACAATATTACATATCAACTTTATATCAATAAAGGAATAAACATTCAAACTCAAGCTATCCCTTGGAGGTTCAATTGTGAAGATTAAATACAACTTGTAAAACGTTCATCATGATACCTGGTCAAGAGTAAGTGCTCAGTACCAGTAGCTATTATTTTTAATTAATGAAAAGCTTCAGAATTTAAAAAGAATTATATTTAGGCTGATTCTAGTCCTGAATTTACTATCATCCACTCTGTTACTTAACTTTATTTTAACTTTCATTTGAGAATCTGGCATTTGTGAGCAAATGCTTAGGATGTCACACGGGTCACTTAAAACTATGGTATCAGTTGTTAAAGTCAAAATCACATTTTAAATGAAATAAGAAAAACAAACAAAAGAACTGGTATGGAAACCTACCATATGCTGAGATGGCAACAGTAAAAGTGGCCAGGTCCCAATGAGAAGAGGAGGTTGACACCCCTCCATGCATTGTATCAAATCCAGCCATCATCACGATGGTGCCACGACCTTAATACTCAGCCCTAGACAAACAATATCATGGTGGTTTCTCAACCCAATATTGTGAAGATACTCATAAGCCTGAAAGTTTTTTTCAGAGGGCAGGGGATACACATTCTGTCTAATAGATATTGCCAAACTGTGCTCTAAAATGCCTGCACTAAAGAGTTTTGCATAAGGAATATGAATTTTGACTCTTGACTCATCCACAAGATGCAAGGAGAGACACACTAATATATCACCATTTTATAGATGGAAAAAAAAGCACAGTGAAGTCATAAAACTTACTTTGTTCATATAAGCAGGAAGTAGTAATACTATAAAGCAGTATTAGGTTGCCTACATGCGTGAATGCATCTGAGTGTGAGTATTTGTGTGCTTTAGGTCAAATGGAGAGAAAACAGAACAAGTTTCTGTGGTCAACAAGAAGTAGTGAATGCATGGATTCTTTATGTACAAGAAAATGTAAGTCACATGAGCCACAGAAGCTTCTAGACCAGTGGTTCTCAACCTCGGCTACACATTAGGATCTGTGGAGATCTCTGAAAGATCCCCATGTCCAAGAAAAAGCCTTATCTGTTATATCAGACTCTGAAGGGAGGTGGGACCCAGACATCAGTATTTCTTCAACTCCCTGGGTGATTCCAGCATGCACCCAAGTTTCAGAAACACTTGAGCATGAAGGTATTGATTAATGTACCTACTATTAAATTTGGAACAACCTAAACATTCAACATCCCCCATAATATGTGGAATATTATGCAGGTATGTAAAATGGTAACTGGTAATACTGGAAGCATATAGAAATCTTGATGATGTAACATCAGGTGAAATGGTCAGGTTGACTTTGCCTCCAGTGGGCAATCAAAACTAGAATATTGTCTTTTTCATGGGTCCTGCATGACCTCAGACTTCCAAGCTAAATTCTCCAGCCTTCTGCCAATTCTACAAGTCAGTGATAATGCTTCCAAAAAGTTCTTCTGGCGTTATGTTTATAAAATGAGATATTTATCAAATTTCCCATAAACTATTACTCTAAGAGGGTAAAAAATACTCATGTGAATAAACACAGGGGAAGAAAATGGGAAAATAAATACTATTATGGCATGTCACTATAAAACATGACATCTGAATAAGAGCACTGAAGAGAACTTAATAAATTTTAATCAAGTGCATTAGGCAAATGCTTTGGTATTAACTGTTGCAGGCAAACATCATCAACGGAAGCTAAAAGTGGTAAGCAAAAGTACAATGACAAACCGAATACGTGCATTGTATCAAAGTGTCTCCCCACAAGACAAGCAATACTTACAAAGGGAAAAACAGTAACTTTACAGCAGAGAAACCTGGCAGACACTACCTTAAAAAAAGTGGCCAAAACTAGCATCACTGATACCAAGACGTGCTGATATCACATACTTCCTGACAAGATGTACTGAAAAGAACAGCAGGACTTCAGTGGTCTTCCAGTCAAAAAAAGCATACCCCAATCAAATCATGCAAAAATATCAGACAAATCCAAATTGAGGAACACTCAAATATATGATCAGTTCTGTTCAACTATGTCAAAGTCATGAAATAAAAAGGAACTGTCACAGATTAGAGTTATAGACAAGAAGACATGAAAACCAATGCAACGTGAGATCCTGGAAAAGATCCAGGAGCAGGAAACGAAGACATTAATGGGAAAGCTGGTGAATTATGAATAAGGTCTGTGGTTGAGTTAATGACATTGTGTCAATGTTAATTTCCTGGTTATGATGATCGTACAATAATTTTTTTTTTAAGATATTAGCCTTAGGGAAAACTGGCAGAAGGGTACCTGGGGACTCTCCATACTAATTCTGTAACTTTCTATAATTTTAGATAATTTCAAAAGAAAGTTTTCAAGTATTAGTGAAGCTAAATTATTTAAAAATAAATATTAATATGAGTGTTGATATATTCTTCCCTCCCCCATTCAACCGTCATGTGTGTACTTTGGGGATTAAAGAATGGAGTCAAGACTTAGGACGATTACTAAGACCCTGTGGGTAGAAGAGGTGAATTTAGCCTTGAACCTAGGCAGTTTAATTCTTAATCCCTCCCTGGTGGGCATATACAGAAATATAAGGACACAGGCAGGGTGTCTGCCTACAGTGGGAGTTCCAGTGGGTGGCACTCACTCCTTGATGTTTCTACCGCCAGCTTTTGTGACTCCAGGGAGAGGCACTGCTACCTTCTGCCTCCCCGAAATACCCTCCAAGATCAGCAGAAATAACTAACCAGAGACATGGCCTGATATATTCAAACCGCAAGAGAGACAGGATCAAGGTTTGGCACCAATGGTCATGATAACCATTTCTGAAAACAGAACACTACACTCTGCCCAGAATGTATCCCCTTCCTCTTTCCCCTATATTATCTCTGAGCAAAGTCTGAGGAGGCAGGAGTTGGTTCTTTGGGGCATGAGTCCACCTTCTCCCCAGGACTGGCAGCTTCCTCAATAAAGCTATCTTTCCTTCTACTCCCTCCACTACCCCCAAAAGAGAAATGTAAGCATTTAACAACTGAGAGTGACTTATGGGCAAGTAATTATGGAGTAGTCAAAATATCCCTGGGTTTTGAGTCAAAGGTATGGACACAAATGCCCAAGCATTGAGCCCAATACAGTATAACTTTATGATCTTGAATCAATGATCTGTAAAAATGGAGACACTCTTTTTAATTGCACAAAATTTGGGGGAGGATAAAGTGAACAGGTGTGCCTGAAAGCATGCAGTAAATAGTAAAGCCCTGTTATAAAATGGTACATTACCAAGAGTAACAACAATATCTACCTAACCAAGGTAATTCTGCCATTTCCACTCCCAAACTACAACCACAGCATCCTAGCATTTAATGGTACTCATCCCATATGGAAGTAAATCTGTCTTGCCTTCTGCCTGAACTTGGAGCCTGGGGCCACCAGTCTTCATGTGTGGTCAGTATTAAGCACCATCTGTCCTGAGTTAATGTAACTCCTCCTCAGTTTTAGCAATGAACACAGGCGGCACTGGTGAAAGCACAAATAGATACAATATGAAGAGAGACTTTTCCCTTCTGTTTATTACTTCAGAGGGTGGCATTCACCTCCTAGCTGTTTACTCATCTAAATTGTGTGATAAAATATCTTTTGAACACTTTTTACAGGCAATTAGATGCAATCAGTTCTCTTCTTGCTTAATTCTCCTCAGCAAACAAGACACTAAAAAACCAATAAGATGCTGGGCTTCATTTCAAATCTTTTTTTTTTCCTGCTGCACATATATTCCCTGAAGTCACTCTACTCCCTCCTCCATAAAAAGCCCTAACAATTGCTATACTCATCTCTGATGGAGGTCATTTTTCTCATTGTTCATCAGTGTGAGAATATGAGATGGACAGGAAGCTATTTGTGGTGGGCATTTGGGTTTTAGTCTCCTCCAGATCCTTCTGGTACCAGCATCTAGGTTTTCTTCTGGGAAACCCCCTCCTTCCCCTCCTCTCAGTTTATGAGGCTTGAATAGGTTGGGCAGCTCCCATCCCATTACAAAGAAGCCAATCGGCATAGCCCATCATCTTGACCAGAGTTCACAGATGGGCATATGCACCCACCTAAGTACAAGGAAAGACAATCACATGACTTTTGTGGGAAGGAGTAGAAAAAGAGAGCTCCCCTTCCCTCAGGGTACTGTGTATAACAAAATGTAAGGCTTTTTTGTATCTCTCACTTTAAGTTAGGTTTCTGTTCATTGTAGCCCAGAGTGATGTGATTTCCAGAAAGCAGCTAAATAAACACTGAACACTTCCCTTTGTGAACTAAGATGCTGCCAGCATGGGTCCACAGTTTTTCAGGGGACAGGGATGGTTGCCCAGGATCAGCCACAACAATCTTAGCCACTTTCCCTTGCAGTCACGGGAGGGATCATTTACAAATCAACCTGCAGGTGTCAAGAGCCACCTGCAACAAGGGAATGGAGATTTTCTGTGTAGAGCGAGCACATAGTACACACGGCCCTCAAACAACCAGTTCGGTCTCATTTTCTACCTTCTGCTTCCCCGTCTCTGACATTTCAGGCACAAAGACCATCTTTCCCTTCCTTAGTTCACAGTACATGGCTTCAGGCTGCCACACTAACGCACTTGGGCCTGTCCTCTTCTAACAGAGAAGACCAAATCTGACTCCACATTACATCTGTTTCTTGAATGTTAACCTTTGTATGTTATTGCTTTTGCTTCAAGTTAATAACGTTGCCAATAGCCTGAAATGCAGGGTAGCCCCTTCTCAAGGCTCTCACTTTAAAGTTAAGAGTATAACACTTCTCCATTCATGTAGAAATAAAAAGTGACAGAACTGAGAATAACATTTGTCTTATTGGAGGTTTACAGGAATATGGTGACCATACCTACTTGTATAGCTGCAAGAACAAGGGATTGCTACACCAAGAAATTTGCAACTACCCTTGCCTTTAAAAACGCTTTGCTGAAACCCTTCAGGGGGTTCAGGGTTTGGGGGGCACCAGTCACCTGTCTCCTTGTATGGGTCCTGCAATAAACCTTTCTCTGTTCCAAACTCTGACATTTTGGTTTGTCTGTCCTCACTGTGTGTCAAGCACATGAACTTCTGTTCAGTAACACTTTAAGACCCAGTGCAGAGACCCCCTCTTTGAGATTTCCCATGACCTTCCCAGGCAGCATCTGTGGCCCTAATCATGGATTCCCACAGTTGGGACATGTTGCAGCAGTAGGTACAGGAGACCATGTGATTTCCATTGATGCACATGTTTTCAGCCTTTCTCCGTCCATGTACACAGGTTTTGGCTTTGTCAACCTGACTTCCCATGTCTACCTTAAACCCTCCCTGTTCCCCATCTGAGGTCTCTGGTTTGAAGACATGGGACAGTTTGCATTATTGATCCAGGAGACTAATTTAAGCCTTTATGAAGTTGAACTGAGAGAAAGTGAGGGCGGGTAGGAAAGGAGAAACCAAAGAGATATGTGGAGGAGGGGGCCAGGGAGAAAAGTGTTTTCCAAGGAATTCCTAGGGAAGTTTGGAAGAGAAAGATGAAGGGCAACTAACTGCATGAGGGAAGCGGATGGGTGGGGAAAATAGTTTTTTTTTAAAAGACTGTTTTCAAGTATCTTTCCATGATGTTTGAGAAAAGCAAGGAAAGAATGGATGGTTTTTTGAAATTATCTTTAGTTGTCAAAAGGTATTTCTTTGAGACAATACCTCTCCTAAACACATGGGTCTCTGCAGGCTCACGCACACACCCTCACACATACACATTCACAGACAATTGTACACACTCCATTTCAGATCCACTTCTCTCCTTATATTGTAATTTCACAAAAATCAGGGAGCACTTCTTAGACTGTTACAACATAGCTCTTAGTGCTCAGCACAGAGCATCTCCATACACACTCTTTTTATGGTAGTATTTCATTTGCCCCTTGCCACAGTACTCTGAGTGGAAGGATTTTATGCATGAAGGAACAAGGACTGTTCCCTTAAAGAGAATAAGGACCTGGAAAAAAGAGCCAATAAACAGTGAAAACTAACAAGGAAGGACAAACGTGTTCTGCACTGAATCTTTTCTCTTCGCTTTAACTTTTGTGCCCCATTGCAAATATTTAGTCATGCTTTTGCAGAATGTTGTCTATATCCTGAAATACACAGGGTAGCCCAATCTTAAGGCTCTGATCTTTGAAATATAACACATCCATTTATATAGAGATTAAAAGTTACAGAACAGAGTATAACATGTCTTGTTGGAGGTTTACAGGAATATGGTGACCAGACCTACTTGGACACCTGCAAGAAACAGGATTTTGGCACCAAGAAGTTTATAACAACCGACTGTACCCCTTCTCTTTTTTGTATAAAAGAAACCTGAATTCAAACTTGGTTAAGATGATGCTTTGGGATACCAGTCCACCATTTCCTTGGTCTGCTAGCTTTTCTAATGAAGTCACTATCTCCTGCCCCCAACAACTCGATTTATTGGCCTGTGGTTCAGCATGCAGGAAGACTCTGGACTAGGTAATATGCCTACAGTTCAACGTCAACTTTCTACTAAATCATATGGTGATCTCCTACAAATATTCTAGAACCTAGGCAGAACTAAATACCAACACGTGAACCACGACTGAGTCTCCAGACAAGACTTTCTCAGGCACCACATTTGGGCAATCTTTCACAGGTTAACCATGGACATGGCTAACAGTTGTTTTCTTTCTTTCT
Organism: Bubalus kerabau; assembly: GCF_029407905.1. Lineage (NCBI taxonomy): Eukaryota > Metazoa > Chordata > Mammalia > Artiodactyla > Bovidae > Bubalus > Bubalus kerabau. Next base: position 38,785,453 of record NC_073643.1, on the reverse strand, counting down.
CTGTTTCAGAATAGAACTTTGTACCAATTTTCAAGTTAGGGTAGGTTCTCTTTCTTTGTTTCTTCCTTCAGGCAGCAAGACTGCAAGAACATTATGTGTTCCGACTAATAGTAGTCCCAAAGCCTCACACAATTCCTGGCACATAGCATGTGTTCAATAGGCTAGATCATTCCATTGTGAACTTAAGTTCCAGTGTGTTCTGTGCAAGAAGTCTCCACTCTTCTAAGGGTTTTCCCCAGAAATGTTTCCCTCGATGACTTTTCTCCCGATTCCCACAAGCCATGGCAAAAAGTGAAATAGGAGAAACAGCCACTAGCTTCCTCAGTGCAAAGATGCAAGATGACAAACTGAGTTGTGACACTATGTGAAGAGAACCAGAGCTCATCTGGGGACCAGCTGTCATTTCCATGTGGATTCCGGCCAACCCTTAATACAAGTCAGAGCTGCAGCTGACCATCACCACTGGTGTGTCTTCTTTCAAAACACACACTCAGACTGAAGACCAAGGAAGCGTGGCTGGGTTTCAGAGAGCCTCAGTCAAACAGGGACAATCGTTCCCCATGTTTCAGTTGGGTCCTTCACTGCACAAGAAGTGGCCAGTGGGCTGGCCTGCCTCCCACCTCCCTTTTTCAGACCACCCTCCAAGGCCAGACTACACGGCCTACGTACCCACCCATAGTGTCCTGGAGCTGACACCCTAAGTGTGCATGGAGCAGATCCAGAACTCTCAGGGTTTCTGCCTAATTCCCTTCCACCATAACACATGCCATACCAACCAGACCCAACAGGGCAGCCCAACACACAAATAAGAGTAGCACAACTGTGAACAACAGGACAGAATATGATTTCTATAGTGACACCGACTTAAAAAATGAAAGCAACTGAAATACTTCAATTTACCTTATGCATCATTCAGGGGTCTCCAGAGAAGCAGAATCAGTAAAGTATCTTCCATGTCTGTATCTATCTATAGAGATGTGTTTTAAGGAATTGGCTCATACAATTGTGGGGGCTGGCAAGTCTGAAATACTTAGGGCAGACTGACAATTCGGGTAAGAGTCATTGCTGTCTTGAGTCTGAAATCTGTAGGGCAAGCCAGCAGCCTGGGTGCTTGGGTGGGGTTTCTATGTGGCACCCTGGAGGCAGAAATTTTTCTTTCTCATGGGAACTCAATTCTTTCTCTTAAGGCCTTCAAATAATTGGATAAGGCCCAGGCACACGATACAGGCCACTGGCTCAGACGGTCAAGAATCCACCTGCAATACAGGAGACCCAGGTTCAATCCTGGGTTGAAGATCAGGAAGATCCCCTGGAGAAGGGGATGGTAACCCACTCCAGTATTATTGCCTGGAGAATACCCTGGATAGATAAGCCAAGCAGGCTATAGTCCATGGGGTTGCAAAGAGTTGGACATGACTGAGTGACTAACACACACATACACACACAATATACCGAGTAATCTGCTTTACTTAAAGTCAAGTGATTGTAAACCTAAATCACATCTAAAAAATATCTTCAGGGCACCATCTAGACTAACTAGTCTTTGACTAAACAACTAGGCACCATAACCTAGCAGAACTGAAACAAGGAAGTTAATCCTTACATCTTAATTCAACATGTATAATTTAGTGGTTTTTCACTCTTTACTTTGGGTCTATGGGGACCCTTCCACTTTTTAAGTGTTTGGAGTATATCTCAAAATTCATACATTTAAAATATATAAATCAGTGATTTTTAGTAAGTTTATCAAGTCGTGTGACTATTACCATAATCCAGCTTTAGAAGATGGTCATCATTCCATTAAGATCACTCATCTACAGGGGTCCTTTTGAAAATCTGCTAATTCTAGCCAGAACAAATAGGTTCTACAGGTTGTTTATGCCCAACATCCAAGAACTTACCACTCACTGGAAATATTTTTTATAACGACTAGCATATATGCACACTTTGGGGTAGAATTCCAGGGGTCAAATATCCCTGTTAGCTTAATTTAGGTGGAGGCCTCTCATGTAAATAATCTCCAGTCTGCTCCTCTCATTCCTATTCTTTGACCATGCAGTGTCTAAAAACCCATGACCTGGAAAAATAGATGCTTCTTACTTTTAAAACTGCATCCTCCTTCCAACACATCTCTCTGGCTCTAAACATGTCTGTTGTGCAACCATTCTCCATCTCTAAGCCAGAAGAAAACTTCTAAACTGCAAATTAGCCAGCCTTAGAGCCCAAGCTCCAGGAGACGGTGAAGGACAGGGAAGCCTGGTGTGCTGTAGCTCACGGCATCACAAATGGTCAGACATGACTCAGCAGCAACAAAAGGGCCCTTCCAAGGTTTGCCTCATCATATCTGGCATCAAATCCAGAGGTTGGTCCTACAATTCTCAATAATTCATATCCAGCCATCTCTGCTATGGCAGTTGGCTAATTTTCTGGCTCTGTCTCTGGCTGCCCTGCCTGGTACATCTCACTTTATAAACTCAAACTGCTCACCCTCCCTGCTCTTCATATGGCTAACGCTATAGAAGCACGTGATGCTTGGGTGGGGTTAGGTAGGTACAGCTTCCCTCTGCCCTAGATATTTAGCATGTTTCTCTTATTAAACATACCATGTCATAATATAACACCAAGCTTCCATCTCTCTCTACCCGACTGCATTGCTCCTTGGAAGCTGCAGGCAGTCAGCCAGCCAACCAGCAGTTACTAATCCAGGAAACAGAGAGTCAGGCTAAAAGCTTAATCACAGCAACTATATTCTTTGCAGGTCTGAATGTCTGTAGCCATGGAATTTTCCTGAAATATCCTTTTTAGTAAGGAGCAGATACCATTCTAGGAATTATCCTAAAGAACCAACTAGATGAGTTTAAGAAGACCTGTGTACAAACACATCCAGACCTATACTTTGGAACCATGAAAGAAAGCACTGCAGCAACCTTATTCTTTCATCTGAGGAGAAGGCCAGAAGGTGTCCAGTTACACGGATTTGGTGAAATAAATTAGGATACACATGATACATAGAAAAGTATGCTGTTATTAAAATCACTGTAGATACATACTGATATAGAAAGTTAGTTTTGCTGTTTGTTGAAAAAGTGGCAAAATATAACATAATTAATATAGAGGTACATATCATGTGATATAGAAAAAGTGGTCAATAATAATAACACATATAGAGGCACACGCTGTGGCAGAAACCTTAAGAGATTTCTGTGAGGTGCTTCTTCTGGACGCTGGCACACAGTCAGCCCTCAAGTAAATCTGCACTTTCTAAACAGAAGTAGATTTAAAGAAATCGACAGCCCTGCTGAGTTGGTGAATGGGTGGGAGAAGGGGTGGCAGTTGCCAAAACACCCACTTTTCTGTGCAATTCCAAATAGCACTAAGGTTCTGTTCTGGAGGTTTCTGGAGCACTGCAGGTGTCCGGCAAGCACATTTACGCAGAAGCCGTCATTGTCCTTACTCCCCCTCCCCGCAAGAAGATTTTGTTTTTCATTCAAGTGCCCCAGAAGCAGGATGTCCAGCAGGTCCAAGGCCCCTGTGAGGCTATGTACCACAAGATGCTCATTCCTACCTGCTGGGGATGGAGACAGGGAAAGGGAGGGATGCTGGAGCAAGGAGAGTCTGAAAAAGAGATAAATCAACTGGGTCCTTCGAGAGTCAATGCTGTCCTCTGTCCTGTGCTAGCAGAGGAGGGGCCAGGAATCCGGTGTAAGGGCTATCAGAGTCTGTTTTTTTTCATGCCAAAATAATGAAACTATATTCATCTTCTCTAAGGTATTCCTTCACTTTGATTATCTAAATTATAGTAGGTTGCCTGCAATGATTATTTCTCTTATCAAAACCATATCTTTGCCTTATTTTTCCTTCATGGTATTTATTATAATAAGCAGTAATAAGTATATATGAGTTTACTTCTTTATTCCTGCCTCCAATTACTCAAAGGAACTAGAGACAGAACAGCACGTACCCACTGAGATGCCTGTCCTCGGAAGGATGCTCTTTTTCCCTAAATGTGGCATTCAAGGCACAAAATTTTTCATTATAATCCTTCCAATCATTCCCTTGACACATCCACTAAGTGGTCAAGAAGAGGTAACATAGTCCATCCATTTGTCTGCATTCTGCCAAAGGAAAAACATGATTTCTTATATCCTGTTGTGAAAACTAAATCCTCTGATGGCCTTTAAACCAAATCCAGTTTCCAGCAACATTAGTTGTCATTCTTTCTGTCTTCTTCCTGATGACAACAAATTGGATCTAGGGGCTGCTGGGAAAGAGGTAACACTGAAATTCAGAATGCAAGATTTTTAAAATCTTACAGTAACCTTTCTAGCATTAGGCTCATTCTAGAACTTCATGTCCCACTAATTAAAAAACCCTGTATTTGAACTCCAAGTTGTACACTGGAATTCCACAGATATTTAAGGAGTACCTACTGTGTACCAGGCAACGATCTCAGAGAAGGCAGATAAGGATCCTTCCTTTATGGAGCTCCCATTCTAGTCGGGGTAATAGACAAGAGACAAGGAGACAAATGAAGAAGACAATTTCAGGGGGAGGCAAATACAAAAGAAGGAAACACAGTGAGGTAACAGAGAATCGGAAGTAGGGGAGGAGACATTAAGGAGAGACCTGAAGGTTAACAAGGAGTGACCACGTGAAGTGCTGGGAGAAGGGCAGGCTGGACGGGGGACCAGCAAGCACAAAGGCTCTGAGGTGGGATCAAAGCTGGTGTCTTCAAGAAACAAAGAGGCCAGTGTGGCAAGTAAATACAACTAGACCAGATATCAGAGAACATTTTGGATGTACCCAGAGAGCCGAATTCTCCACTGCCTCTGAAAATGAGGGGGAAACAACAAAAATAACACCAATAATGGCAGATGAGTTCACTGTATGCCAAGCATTATGCAAAGAACTTGGCATGCGCTATCTCATTTGACCGACAAAAGTCCTGTAAGGTAGGTGTCATCATGCCCACTTTTCAGATAAAGCAACCTAAACCTGGAAGGGGTAGAACTCATAATTTTCACACAGCTATTAAGTGGTGGTAGAGCTGGGATTAGGAGCCAACAGTCTGAGTCCTGGCTCCTCCTCTCCCCTACTGAGCTTCACCCTAAATAATAACTTCTCCCTGGACGCAGACAGAGGCTAGCTTAGGTCCTGCAATAATGGTGGCTTGGCTTCACCCCATCCATAATCTGGGCAAAAATCAAAACGGTTTAGATCCACAAGGCAAAAAGACAAAAGCCATTAGTTCTGATTCTCTAGCAGCTCTGCACAAGATTCTGCTCACCACCCACGGACTCTTTCATTAACAGCTAAAATAAGTCTCAGATGAAAACTGTTGCCATAGGTGAAGCTTACTTTAACATATGGCTGCTCCAACCAGAGAATAACATGTGAAAAAAGCATTTTTAAAATCTCAATTTACTTGTGCAATGGTTTTGTAAAAAAAACCAAACCAAACCAAACAACAACAACACGGATCATGTTTCTGGTCTGCTGATGCATTCCACATGCTGGGGTATGGAAACATGTCCAGGGGTCATTTGCTAAACTGATAACAAACGCACTCGGCCCCCATGGAACTGGGCTTTCGATGTTTGGTTTGATGCAATTTGCAAAAACATAAAGAGGTAACCTGTGGTTTTGTCAACTTGGTTAAGGGCGATGCGTTTCTAACTTGAAAGCTAGCTGTGATGTTTCAGCGGCTGAAGGCAGCTACTCAGATACCCTCAAATGGCAGGCTTTACCCCACGCTCTTGGTCGGGGGATACTCTTTAAGTAAAGCTCTCTGCTGGGGCAGGCGAAGCAGCAGGGGCAGAGACAAAGCAACAAAGAAGTGATCAAACTGCAGCAGGGAGGAGGGTGGGGAGGACTCAGAGCTTCCTCTCAGCCATGACTGAACTTGGCCAGCAACTATCGCCTGCCTGATAAGCACTCGCTTTGCATCAGGCAGTGTCAAGTGTTGGGTGCTTTCTGGTGACACGTGTGTGCGGGCACTCAGGTTCCCTCTGTTCTAGTCCAAAGATGACTAGACCAGTTGAGCTCAAGGATATCCACCAGCCACAATTCCCAAATTGCTCTGGTGTGTTCCCTCGTGAGGATGCCTGCCTACCTCCAGGCCTCCACCAGCCACCAGAGCAATTTGTACCTTTATGCACATACCACTTATTCTAGTCAACATTGTTTAAGCTTATTAATTTATTTTAGTAAGTTTATTCTAACAGGAAACTTTATATTTCCATAGGAAAACCAATACACATTGCTGGAATGTAAGCTAATCATTAAAAAAAAAAAAGCCTGAAAATGTCCAGAATAGACAAACCTGTAGAGCTAAGAAATAGATAAGTGGTTGTCAGGGATGGGAGTGAAGGGAAATTTGGGGGATCAGGGCAAAGGGGTATGAGATTTCCTTTTGAAGTAATAAAAACAGCTAAAAACTGATGGTGATAATGGATGCCCAACTCCTGTGAATATACTAAAAGCCATTGCATTACACACTTAAAATGGGTTAAATGTGTGGATATAAACTATCTGAATAAAGATGCTTTTTAAACATCAATATAATATCCTCACTTTCAAAAATAAGAAGTAAAAAGAAAGTGATACACTAGTTACAAAATATTATCAATGTCAAATACTATTAAAAAAAATTCTACTTGACCCTGCAATCTCCTGGCTGAAGGGAGAAGGTTGGTGACTAGAGCAGAGTAAGCCTCAGGGAGTAAAACCAGTGAGACTAGCGTTTGGGGCCTAAATGGTTGTAAGGTCCTGGATGTTACTGTCCATGTGAAGGGAAGCAGGAGGTGGGGTTCAGAAGGCCACCTTCCTGCAGTGAGAACGCACTGTAAGAGATAGGGATGAAATCTGGGGCCCCAGGGAGTAGCGCCCTGGAGGCAAGACAGTGAAAGGTGGCAGCAAAGGGGACAGCCAGAGAGGCGCAAGAGAGAGGCTCTCAAGACAGAGCTGAGCAAACTGGCCAACGGTGTGATGGCAGGTGTGAGAGAAAGAACAACGATTTCTAGGTTTCTGCCCTACACATGGAAAAATAGACATATAACTGTTTAGAACAAGGTCTGGCACTGAGAAAGTACTCAAAAAATATTGACCACCCAGCACTGCATCAATATTGTGAGCACCAGCATTTCCAACTTCCACCATCCTTGCTGCCATGACCGTTACAACTAGTCATCAGCACCCGCAACAACAGGGGTCACGTGGCAGGAACAGCAGAGACCACCACACAAGGAGCAAGTACAGGTCAAAGAAAGCCCCATCCTAATCAAGATATCTTTTCCGGACAAAGGAAACACTTACCTGTCCTGGGATGTTACCCAAGTTGCAGGGCCATTTCCCCCATGCTGTCCCCATGCCACCCCCCACACGTATTTATATAACCTTCTTCTCATGTTTACAGCTTCTTCTGGGACTCCTGCCTTTACTCTCAGGCTTTCTCCTGGCCCCCTACCCCCATGCCAAATGGCCTGATGTATCTTCCAAAACTCCTGACATGTGCTTATGGGACATTCCCTTCTCAAATTAGTATTACAGTGTCTACAACATGCAAGCAATGTGCTCAACACCAGCACTGACCTACAGCTGGCAGATTCTATAAATGGAATCTCAAAAAAAAGAGAGGCATTAATTGTATTTGTAAATCTCTAATCCCTAAGTAACCTTATGCCCAAAATATATCCAAGACTCTTGGTCTTCAGTGCCACTTAGCTTTCTATCAGCTGATCTCTGACAGAACACCTCTCTAGGGTCAAAGAAAAGTCTCTCCACTCAGATACACAGATGCATGAAGGTCAGTAAACAGATGCGACAAGTTCAAGGAGAGAGAAGCAGGTACAAGGCGGCTCCCCATTCTCTGGGTGAGCCCTGATGGTACCCGAATTTGTGAAGGGAAAACAACTACTTCCCATCCTAGCAAAATCCACACGCATGTGAAACAGACTGTCAGCTCTTAGCAACTCATGGTTTAGCATTTCCTCTCCAAACACTGCAATGTTATATAATATGATTGATCTCCGAATCTTAACACAAAAGCCTAGAACAGGAGAATTCCAGAGCTGGGGTCCACCCTTCTATTTGCAAACAAGAAAGAGCATGTCTACTTCACGGTAGGAGGGGTTAGGAGCATCTGTCTTTGAAGTTTACTTTTGAAAACACCAATGTGTTCCTGCTAACTGCTCATGACTGTTTCTGAAGGAGAATGTGAGCTGTGGATGGTATCTGATGAAGCCTCAGGCCAGCCTGATTGCTGCTTTCCTGTGTGAGCTGGTCAGCGCACTAGAGCCCTTTAGCTAAAGAGGGCAGATCTTTTCATCCAGGACCAAATTCACAGCAATATTTTGGGGACCTGTATGAGCGTGGGGAGGAGAGAGAAATGATGACTTTTATCTAGTGAACAAAACTCCTTATAATTAGGTTGGTGGTTTCTATGGTAACGAGGAGCTGACTCTTTTATTTGAAAGAAAAAATAGCAACACTCCAGCTGTCCTTGCTGTCCGGACGCTCCAAAGCAAATGAGAGATTTGATTTCACAATTTGTGATGACTGCTGAGGACATTAAACCACATATTTTACTTGTTGTTAAGATTTGGCAAGACACTAGGTCCCATTCCCCTGAGAAAACAGGTGTGAAAAACAAAAGCAAAAAGCAACCAAAACAAAATTATGTTCCCCCTTTGCAAACGACATGTTCTTGTTTCCTTCTTCCCAACTGTCATACAAAACCATCAAACCACTTCCTTGATGAAAACTGTTACTGATGGTTCATTTTGAAAAACCACTGGAGGTCTCCAAAATATATTTACACATTTATAACAACAGCACCCACTACTACTGGGGACTTCATTAGACACTAAGTACCATGCAAAGGGTTTTCCTTACATCATCTCATAAAATGCTCATAGTAACCCTATGAAACAAGACTTGTCATCATGTCTTTTTTTTTTTTTTTTTAGTGATAAAGAGGTTTAAGAGGTTAAGCACCTTGCTCATTGTCAGTAAGAGCTAAAAGTTCATCCTCACGGGAGAAGTCTAGCCATCCCTATGCTATCCTGCCTTTACTGCCACTTTATAACTTGTATCAGAAAACATGTTTCACGAGGTAGAGACCCTGTTCAAAATGCCCCCACAGAGGACTGTCAACCTTAGAGGACTTGCTGGCTTATCTCTGGGAAGGTCCTTTTCTTTTCTCCCACCATCCCATATGGTGCCAGGCTGCCTGAGAATACAGAAAATCATGACTTCCTGTTTTTTAAAAAAATTTATTAAGAAGAAATACCAGAGTATAGTTGATTTACAACGTCGTGTTAGTTTCAGGTGTACAACAAAGTGAAATCAGTTCTGCTGCTGCTGCTAAGTCGCTTCAGTTGTGTCCGACTCTGTGCCACCCCAGAGACGGCAGCCCACCAGGCCCCCCGTCCCTGGGATTCTCCAGGCAAGAACACTGGAGTGGGTTGCCATTTCCTTCTCCAATGCATGAAAGGGAAAAGTGAAAGTGAAGTCGCTCAGTCGTGTCCGACTCTTAGCGACCCCATGGACTGCAGCCAACCAGGCTCCTCCGTCCATGGGATTTTCCAAGCAAGAGTACTGGAGTGGGGTGCCATTGCCTTCTCCGGAAATCAGTTATACATATGCATCTATACACTCTTTTTCAGACCGCCTTCCCATATAGGTCATTACAGAGTATTCACTGGAGTTCCCTTGGCTATACAACACAGTTATCTATTTATATATAGTAGTGTGCATATGTCAATCTCATTCTCCCCATTTATCCCTCCCCCCTTTCCTCCCTGGTTATTAGGAGGACCAGCCTATAGTCGACACATGACAGTTAGGGAGGCTGAGGGATGCTGACAGTCACATTATCAGAGGGTCCAGAGTGTAAGGGGGACATGCACTAGGTTCTAAGGGAACCAGGAAGGCAAGAGAGATGAAAAACGAGAAGAGTGGTACCTAACTGAGGCCAACAGGCTGGGAAGGCCTATCACAGAAGGTGATGCTTGAATTAAGTCTTGAAGGGAAAGTGGATAGAGAGAGCCTTTGAGGCACAGAAAGTAACTACATGGAGAATTCAAGGTCAGAAAGGACATGGCCCCCGAACTCCAGAAGTCTTGGCAGTAGGGCGTGACTGGGGTGGGGCAGGAAAGGCCAGCGAGGTCCACGACATGCAGGCACTGCCTGTCTCAGCAGGCTGAGGGCAATCAGCAGAGGAGGAAAAAAGGGGAATGACACATTTTGGCAGGTGCGTGCTCCCCCTTCACGCTATTCTAGAAACCTGGGTGAGTTTGAAATTCCTTTCGTTGTACACCACTCTGGGGAAGCAACCACATGGACCATGCAATCATAAATTTCCTGCGCTATCTTGTTTACATGATTGCCCCTTCCAATAAACCACACATTCCCCTAGAATGGGATTTTTATCTTCTTCATTTTATCTTTATCTTGTCTAGTAAAGGATCTAGGATATAGCAAAAACTTAGCAGATGAGAAAATACAAATGGTCAGCACTTGTTCTTTGAAATATAAAGATACTAATCCTCAAAGATGATGCTGTGAAAGTGCTGCACTCAATATGCCAGCAAATTTGGAAAACTCAGCAGTGGCCACAGGACTGGAAAAGGTCAGTTTTCATTCCAATCCCAAAGAAAGGCAATGCCAAAGAATGCTCAAACTACCGCACAATTGCACTCATCTCACATGCTAGTAAAGTAATGCTCAAAATTCTCCAAGCCAGGCTTCAGCAATACGTGAACCGTGAACTTCCAGATGTTCAAGCTGGTTTTAGAAAAGGCAGAGGAACCAGGGACCAAATTGCCAACATCCGCTGGATCATGGAAGAAGCACGAGAGTTCCAGAAAAACATCTATTTCTGCTTTATTGACTATGCCAAAGCCTTTGACTGTGTGGATCCCAATAAACTGTGGAAAATTCTGAAAGAGATGGGAATACCAGACCACCTGATCTGTCTCTTGAGAAATCTATATGCAGGTCAGGAAGCAACAGTTAGAACTGGACATGGAACAACAGACTGGTTGCTAATAGGAAAAGGAGTACATCAAGGCTGTATATTGTCACTCTGCTTATTTAACTTATATGCAGAGTACATCATGAGAAACGTGGGGCTCGAAGAAGCACAAGCTGGAATCAAGATTGCCGGGAGAAATATCAATGACCTCAGATATGCAGATGACACCACCCTTATGGCAGAAAGTGAAGAGCAACTAAAAAGCCTCTTGATGAAAGTGAAAGAGGAGAGTGAAAAAGTTGGCTTAAAGCTCAACATTCAGAAAACGAAGATCATGGCATCTGGTCCCATCACTTCATGGCAAATAGATGGAGAAACAGTGGAAACAGTGTCAGACTTTATTTCTTTGGGCTCCAAAATCACTGCAGATGGTGAATGCAGCCATGAAATTAAAAGACGCTTACTCCTTGGAAGAAAAGTTATGACCAACCTAGACAGCATACTGAAAAGCAGAGACATTACTTTGCCAACAAAGGTCCATCTAGTCAAGGCTATGGTTTTTCCTGTGGTCATGTATGGATGTGAGAGTTGGACTGTGAAGAAAGCTGAATGCTGAAGAATGGATGCTTTTGAACTGTGGTGTTGGAGAAGACTCTTGAGAGTCCCTTGGACTGCAAGGAGATCCAACCAGTCCATTCTGAAGGAGATCAGCCCTGGGATTTCTTTGGAAGGAATGATGCTAAAACTGAAACTCCAGTACTTTGGCCACCTCATGCGAAGAGTTGACTCATTGGAAAAGACCCTGATGCTGGGAGGGATTGGGGGCAGGAGGAGAAGGGGACGACAGAGGATGAGATGGCTGGATGGCATCACCGACTTGATGGACGTGAGTTTGAGTGAACTCTGGGAGTTGGTGATGGACAGGGAGGCCTGGTGTGCTGCGATTCATCAGGTCGCAAAGAGTCGGACCCGACTGAGCGACTGAACTGAACTGAACTCATTGTTAATTACTGTGCATCAGCTCTCACTACAGGCCAGCTACTGCGTAAAGCACTTTACATGCATAATCTCATTTAATCACCACACTGGCTCTATGTGGAGGGACTATACTAGTCTCATTTTATAAACACACAAAGTGAGGCCTACAGGGGCAGGTGACTTGTTTAGTCAATGGCAGCATCAGATTTAGAGCCACGTTTGCATCATCTCAAAGTTCTCCTTCAGCAGGCTGTGGGATAAAAGCCAGTTTGACTGATTACTGCAACAAGAGATATTCATTAATTTAAGAGTACTGGGCACACAGTAGGTACACCACATGATTCTGTCTATTGAAGTGAAGTGAAGTGAGAGTCGCTCAGTTGTGTCCAACTCTTTGAGACCCCATGGACTATACAGTCCATGGAATTCTCCAGGCCCGAATACTGGAGTGGGTAGCCTTTCCCTTCTCCAGGGGCTATTCCCAACCCAGGGATCAAACCCAGGGACCTTCCCGCATTGCAAGCGGATTCTTTACCAGCTGAGCCTCAAGGGAAGCCCTCTGTCTATTGGAACACTGATTAAAAACCTGCTGTTTGCAGTGTAACAGGGTAAGTCCAAAGATCATTATAGAGCATTCTCTGCCCCAAGGAGCTCCCAGTCTGCTGATGACTTGGAAATGCCTGCAACCATGACTTCAGATATAGGGGAAGGGTTATAGTTTCTGTAGCGGTAGTCAATCTCATTTAGAAACAGAAAAACCAATTCCTTTGTAGGTTTTTAAAGTGGTTCTTTGATTTATTTTGCCAGCTGTACCTTTTCCTCTTTTCAATGGTCAACTGACCTTGAATTGACTTTGGGGTGCCATACTATTCTCCTCTCTCTACTCCAGCAGTTTGGGTGAGGCTGGCTTTACACCCTGATCCAGGGGAGGTTATGTGACCCAGATTTGCAAAGTTGAGCATTTCATTTGCATGGCCACGTTCCAGGTAAGATACACATTTCAACCAGAGCCAATTCCCAGAAATTTTCCTGGAACTATATGGGGAGCCAAGGTCTTTGGTGGAGTGAGGACATTTAAGAGGGGGTTTAACCATGGACAACCATCTGGTCCATGAGGGTGGAGACAGTCTGACAGTAAAACCAAGTGACAGAAAGACTCATGTCCTAATGATATTCCTTGAGCCTCTGCATGAAGTCTTGCCTCGGTATTGCAATAAGCTCAACTTATAAATTCTTGCTTTTGTGCATAAACCCCTTTATAAAACTGGTCTCTGTCACTTGCAAGCCCGAGTTCAGACAAATATAGTTCCACTCTAAGGAAGAGATGGAGATTGGGGAATGGTTACATGCATTGGACCAAAAAGAGCTGAAGAAAATTATGGAGGGGGAAATTATGTTCAACTACTCATGAGGGTCCTTCTTATTTGTTTCATTAAGGTACATTCTACAGTATGGCATTAAAGCCCTCATTTGAATCCTCCATGTAGGTGTTTACTTAGTTTCTGCCTCTGGCACTAAAGATAAACACCCTAGGTGATCAGCAGGATTCATGCAACTTGCAAAGAATATGAACAGGACAGAAATTCATTCATTTAATAAATATTTATGGAGCATTGTCTTTGTGCAGAGCACTGAAGTTAACATTTGCTGAAAAATTATCTCATTTACTTCAAAGAGGACTTCAGCTATCTTTCAAGTTCAATTTCACCGATCCATAAGGCAGTTAAGACAATTAAGACATAAAGGCACTTTCACTAAAAGGATTTTTTTTTTTTTGGATAGCTAAGACTGGCTGATATCTATTTGGAAGTAAATTAGATTCTATAGTGTGTGAGAAGGAAGGAGAAAGGGACTGGATGATTGAGGAACACTTTCTGGAAAAAGCAAAGATATCCTTAAGACAAAGTGGAAGACAGACCATGTTAATACCCAAGTTACAATGGAGAGGTGAGCCTGAGGGGTTTGTTAGAAATAATACAGCTGATGTGCTTGGTCCAGAGGAGCTAAACCAGATGCCCCAGGGATCAGCCCCCAGGGATGTGCAGCCACTCTGGGTCACCAGGTGGTTCTTCTGCAAACTCAAGTCTGAGGACCATGACATCAGGCCCTAGGGCCCAGAGAACCATTCTGCACGAAGACTTTGAGGAAGATGCACCAGAACCCTGCACATGGCAAACACAGGCAGGCCTATCAGTATTCAACGCCAAAATGAACACCTAAGCTGTATTTAGAGTCTGATGAAATCATTTACAGGCAGCTGTTCTGAAAAACAGGCCCAGTTTTTTGCTGTTTACAAACCTCTCAGAATACAAATTAATGCTACAGCCTAAAGAATTCACATGTCTGCTGAGATGGCAGAGACAAAAGGTGAAAATTCTTTAACAAAGTAACTATAACTGGGCTAAAAGTCTTAAGCGCCTACGATTTTCCCTTTCCTTCTCTTTTGGCAAATTTTACTTGCTCCTGCGACAGTTAACAAACAAATCAAAACAAACACACCAACCTCTTGCCTCAAAATGGAACAGCTGACAGGCAATATTTTATAGCGGTACTGTGCAACAGAAATAAATTTGAGTCACATATGTGATGTAAAGTTTTCTACTAGCCACATTAAAAAAATGCTAACAAGTGAAATTAATTTTAACAGTATATTTATTTAAATGAGTAGATCCAGAAAATCACTGTCGTATGTAATCAATATAAAAATTAATGAGATAATTTAGATTCTGTTGATCACACTAAGTCTTCAACAACTCTGTGCTGAGAGCACATCTCAATTAATATGAAGTGCATTTCAAGTGGTCAATAATCATATGTGCTAAGCACTTACCACACTGGTCAACACATGTCTATGGATCAAGGGTGGTAAAATTTTAAGTCAAAACCTAAATTTCCGAACAAGAATTCTGAGATGAACGTATCTGAAGAAAAAGAAAGTGAAAGCAATGAAACTATGCTGTAACATCACTGAAGAACCAACTAGTATTCACACAGATATTTTCTATATTACAATTTTTAAAAAGCTATAAAAATCATGTCTAGTACAAGTGGGAAGAAACTAGACTAACACCCATCTCCCTCTTTTACCTGGATTAACTGAATCAAGGTCTTCCACATACTTTCCTCGGATCTTATATTTCAGGTTCCACTTGAATTTGATGCATTATCTCCTGGGCAGGAGTCAAGTCCTCTTAGAAATGGAAATGGAAAACTTCAAGTAGTTGAACAGAAATCAAGTCTCATGGAACAGAGAGAAAAATGTTCTGTCCCTCAAGAACAAGAGATCAGAAGAGGCTCAGAGCTAGACACATGGGGACTAGTATCCTGCTTCTGCCTTCGTGGCTAAGTGATGACTTCAGACAAGTAACTTAATTTCTTGGTGCCTCAGTTTCTTGATTTCTAGAATCAGGATAATCACTGTACCTATTTCAGGGTGATTTCATGAGTTACTATTTGTTAACGTTTCCAGGGATGCACGTTCCACATGCTAGACATCTATGTGCCATAAGGCACAGTTCAGTAGCTCAGTCGTGTCTGACTCTTTGCGACCCCATGAATCGCAGCACGCCAGGCCTCCCTGTCCATGACCAACTCCCAGAGTTCACTCAAACTCGTGTCCATAGAGTCGGTGATGCCATCCAGCCATCTCATCCTCTGTCGTCCTCTTCTCCTCCTGCCCCCAATCCCTCCCAGCATCAGGGTCTTTTCCAATGAGTCAACTCTTCGCATGAGGTGGCCAAAGTATTGGAGTTTCAGCTTCAGCATCAGTCCTTCCAATGAACACCCAGGACTGATCTCCTTTAGGATGGACTGGATGGATCTCCTTGCAGTCCAAGGGACGCTCAAGAGTCTTCTCCAACACCACAGTTCAAAAGCATCAATTCTTCAGTGCTCAGCTTTCTTCACAGTCCCACAGAGTAAGTACTTAAATAGGGTAAATGGCCTTATCAACATGGACAAGGAATAAATACCAGCATTTTATCATAGTACTGATCTTTTTTCCCCTTTTGCCTCAGGCTCCAGCATAGCTCTGGAGGGCACTGTGAATGTGCAGTCTTTCTTGAAAATTAACTGAAATTATCCCAAATTTTGATATTTGGTTCATGTGCCAGGACTCCAGGTCCTTGAACTCAGGGGGAGAGGCCTTGGACACCCAGTGCCTCACGTCGCCCCATGGGGCAGGACAAAGGAGAGCAGAGTTGCAGGACAAGAGTCTATGGAACAGAATCTAGGGCCCAGCTGCATGGAAACAGTAAGTGTTGTGTATCTCACATGATAAGGACCTTCCTGAAAGCACATCCATCCATCAAGTTCCAGAAAGAGTGATAGGCAACAGACAAGGGCTTGAGTAAGCAGCCAAGCCTTCCTTGTCATGAGGAATTTTATTTTCTCCCCGTCTTCCTTGGAGGCCTCCTCAAACAACAGGCCCCTCTGAAGGGACCTGCCTTCCCTTCCTTTTCCTTAGTTAACAACAGCAGAGATCAGATGCAGCAGAACTGAAATCTCCAGACAAAGATGATTTAAATGGCAAATAAATACAGTGTGTGGGAGTAATCAAAATCAGTGAAATGCAAGCCCCACTTCAAGCTCGGATTATTTTAAAGCATGAGCAGAATTGTCAATGAACTATACAAGAAAGAAGGGTGGAAAAAGCAAAAACTACCACCAGCATGGAGCTATGAGGATGGAAAGACAATTTACATTCTTTCTAACTGGGATGGAATCTTTGACGGACAGTGAGGTGGCGGCCTTGCCTCCATAGCCCTCAGTCATTAAGACTTGCTCTTAAGTTTCAGTAACAAAACTTTGTTACACTCACGCTTCAGAGGCCGAGTGTCATCAGAAAGCTGCTAAATACATAACTTCACTGAGCAGAAAATGTATTCTTTCCACAGGTCTGTGCCTTTTACAGTTCATTTCAGAAGCCTCAACTGCATTTTTCCCTTTCGGTGTTGGGAAAATGTCTTTTTTCCTTCTGGCTCTACATGTGATCCTTCAAAGGAAAAGAAAGACAAATCCACACAACATCCAGTGACTCTTTCCACAATGTGGTTGCCACACTCTGTCTAATTTGGTCCAGGCTCTTTTGGCCCATGGGATTCTGGGAGCTCTTTTGGCCCATGGGATTCTGGGAGGGGTGATTTTTCTTCTTTGACTATACAAACTGTCCTTGGTCTAGTGACTGCTCTCTAGTTCTGTCCCATGCGGGCCTAAGTGTCACCATGAACCCTACATCAAAAGAACAAAACCAAGGTTTTCATGGACTCCAGCTCAGAATCCAGCTCTTAATCCAAGTAGGATTATCAGCTTCCATCTGAGGCTTTCAATGGAGTTAATACAACCTCAGCAGGATCTGATCATCTCAGTCATCTTGAACATGCTCTTTTCAACTTCCCAGGCATGAAGAAAACCACTGATTTCAATAGTTTAGATTATTTAACCCTTAGGCACTGAAAGAAAACTCAAATTCCCTCTTCTCTGGGACCACTATTAAAGAATGACAACATATTCTCAACGTATTATGAGAATGAAATGCTCTTCACATCAATTTAGTGTCCGGAATGAAATGTTTTAACTATTCACAATAACACATCTCTGTAACACAGTACAAGAAACACACAAATTCCAAGCTATAGAGAGAAAACTTTGGCTGAGAGAAATGAAATTTTTCCCCGAATTATGAAGAGTCAGGAGTACAACCTAGGAGGGTACTTAGATCATTTTCCTTCTAGTCATCCATTCTACACGTTCATCCATGCTTCTCTAAAGGGACTTCATGTATATTTTTTGAGAAGTTAATAGATAGTGAAGGAAGGGAGGGAGAGAAGGATAGAAGGGAGGGAGGGAGGGAAAGAGTGGTTTTATGGCCAAATTTAGAAACATGTGCTAGAACCCCTTCTAGAATAACTGCGACACATGTTACTATACTAAAAGTTCTACGTCTTTTGCAATAAAAATGAAAACAGATCAATAAATTCTGGCCTCTTTGACTTAATGTAATTTGAGACTTCCCAAACAGTGGAAGGCTACTTCCAAGTATTTTTCACTTTCACACTTATGCCGTCTCTGTCACATCTCAATCGGAATATCCCCATGGAGATGGGTCTCAAAGAGACTCCTACAGATTGCATCATGTGAAAAGAAAATCATTTACGGCAAGCTCCCTTCTCCAACGGAATGATTATTTCTTTTAACTTCAGAGTTTTTAACTCTAAGTCTCAGTTTCCTCTATGGAAAATGAGGATAATAAATTTCATTCTCCTAAGGATGCTCTAAGGATTAGAGGGAATAACCCAATCAAAACGCTTGCATGTTAAATGGCCGACAGTGGGCCTCAGTGAAAACCAGCTGCTGGTCACAGGGAACTCTACTCAATATTCTGTAATGGCCTGCATGGGAAAATAATCTAAAAAAGAAAAGGTATATGTATTAATATATGTATAACCAATTCACTTCACTATACACACCTGAAACTAACAAAATTTGTAAACAAATTAGCTGCTGGTGCTTCTACTATTACTACCAAGATATTCTGCACTCCCACCCAGGTTCACCGTAACAACAAAAGCATGTGCCTGGCTGGCTGTACCACTGTGCCCTGGGCTGTCCCCAGAGGCTCAGCCGGGTGTAGGACTGGCCCCTGTCTGTCTGTCTTTCTACTGCTCTAACCCATCAATCTGCCCTCCGTCCTCTATCCTGAGTCACATCTCCCTTCCCCTTCAACACCACTTCCTGTGTACAGATCCCTGCAGTGACTCTATTTCTCTCTGGTCCTCCAAAGCCTTACACAAGGACTCTGCAAAGAGAGCTCAAGACTTGGCTCAGAACCACAGGAGAAAACGAAGAAAGGACTCAGAATGAGCCTCTCCCAGTTTCAGAAAAGGAACAAATTGAGGGATATTAAATTTCAAAGGGAGCACTCCCCATTCCACTCACCAACACTTTCCTTTTTACAGAGGCTCTGATTCATGACTAAATAATTATCTGTTTAAAAAATGTTCCCGGGCAGAGTTTCAACGCTACATGTCAATAAAGACCTGATTTGACTAAAATTACCAAGTCTTAGAAGCACAAATTTCTCTTCCTCTATAAGGCAGTTGACAAATCAGGTCTTTTCACCTAAAGCCTTGAACAAAGATGACTTAATGACTTACAACTCTACAAATGTTTGCTAAACAGTCCATTTTGCTGTTCTATCTTCTCGGGCACATTTTTCTTTCAAATGCTAATACATCTTTAGGGGTTATGATTGGGATAAATACCCCTTTTCATGTTCTTATTTGGGTTGTTGATGATTATCAAATGGATTCAAAGGCCTCCATTTCCACCATGTTGTACTGAAAAGCCATGTTAAAACAAACCAGTGAACAGAAATCAAACACATTTATACACGTATAGTATCCTTTGTGCAAACACAGAGCACTGTGCATAAACGTTCTTCCCAAGTTGGAGGTAAAAAGAACAGATAAAGGCAATTATAATATTAAACACACAAAAGCCAGCAGAAATCTGACTCTGCCAAATTCTCCAGACCGAAATATAATGTTGCCAAAGAAAACCAAAGGAAAATCTCAAAAGGTAGCAATTTGTAAAAGGAGGATGCCAATCAACTTCAATAAGCTTTCTGCACGTATGTCCCTGACCACAAAATGCTACGTCGGACAAATGTTAGAGGTTTGTCTTGAAACCACAGAAACAAAAACACCTCGCGTCAGGGCTGGGAGGAGATTGCCCCGGAGCCAGCCCTGTGTAAGTGATCTGGTTCAAAGGACGGTGGAACCACCTTTAAAAAGATACCACATGAGCTTGTATTTGTATAAAAAGAGAAAAAGCATAACTGGTACTTGACGGAGGGGAAGTTAAAAAAACAAAAAACCTTTATGTTTAGCTTAAATACTAAGCTGGGAAAGATTGAAGGCAGAAGGGGACGACAGAGGATGAGATGGTTGGATGGCATCACAGACTTGATGGACATGAGTTTAAGGAAGCTCCGGGAGTTGGTGATGGACAGGGAAGCCTGGGATGCTGCAGTCCATGGGATGGCAAGGAGTCAGACATGACTGAGCAACTGAACTGAACTAAAAATATCCTGCATCTTTATTGAATGTTTATAAGGTCTGCCCTGGGATAAACAGACATACTTTTTCTAAAAGCTCTTCGGTCCAATCTGTGTGTCACCAACAGTGCTTAATGAGGACGCACAGTTGACAGGGTGGAAATGGAAAGGTCTGTGGGGGTTGGGGAGGCTTGGCACGGGCCTCAGAATCTGGTGACCTGGGCCGTGTTCTCCAGTCTGGAAAAATAGGATCCCAAGGACTGACACATAAGGCTGCCTCTGGGTAGTAAGCGAGAACCCCCATACCTATCGTTAAAATATTGAAATCCTTGGCAAAATAACTCCTTCCGCAGCGACTTCCCTGAGGCAGCCCAACCAACAGCAAAGGGTTAATTCATAACACCAGAGGGTGGCCCCAAAGGCCCATTCCCAATGCTGCGGCCAGTGCTGTTTATCAAGTCTGACCATCTGTGTCCCCGTGTTTACTGAATCCTGTGAAAAGCATTTTTGTTCACATAACATTTCTCCACTTCATTCTAAGTGTGAAAAGAAGATGAACCCATCAACTGGAGTCCGTGGGGTAATACAGCTTTACAAGATCCCAGGTAAATGAGATAAAGGTCTACTCATTTCTAGAGTGAGATGGTAAAGGAAATACCAGTTCCCTGCCCAGGCTTCTGCTACGCAATGCTTTGAAGCCAGCAGTGCTTCACCCTGGCAGGTCTATAAATGTTAGCTTCTGAAGGGCAAGGACTGCATCTTATTTCCCACACAGACTAATTCCTGGCCAAGTGGAGTTGGTGGGTATAAGCTAAAGGAAATAGTTCAGGGCTGCTATCTGTCAGGCTTGAAGAATGGCTAGGGTTACACTGAGCATCAAGGTAAATGTTCATTGATTTTATTTATTAAGTAGGCTTTTCTATTTTAAATTTTACTCTGCGATGTGCTTATAAAACATTGTTACTGCTTCTCTTTGGCCAGTCACACAGAGGTTTTCCACCAAACACAAGTGGAGAACCATGTCCACCACCATCCTCCCACCAGGAACATCCAGAAATGCTTGAGGGCATGTTTTGGTGCTTTGTGTATTTAGTGCATAAAGGACAAGGATGCTGTGCCTGTGACAGACCTGCATCAGGAAGAACTGACCAAAACCGAGATGCCTATAGTTCCCAAGATGAGAAACACTTACGAACCTTATTCTAGAAAGCGGCCTGAATGGACAGTCTCTGATCCCCTCACACTCTTGTGTTTGTATATGTGGGCCATCTGCTCACAGTCCAGGTGTTGCCAGTCCCTGAGTTACAGTCCTCATGGATCAGCACTGATAATTCTCCTCCTAATCACTTGTCCTGCAAATCCATGACTGTAAAGGTGGCAACCGGGTATGATCATCAAAACACTGAGTCACCAGCACCAGCCAATTGGATTGGAGGTTGGCATGAATTAAGGGGCTAGACCCATCTCTTGAGTGCTGGTTATCAGCTCTGGGGGGTGGCCACCAGTTGATGAAAAG
This sequence comes from Bubalus kerabau, assembly GCF_029407905.1. Classification (NCBI taxonomy): domain Eukaryota; kingdom Metazoa; phylum Chordata; class Mammalia; order Artiodactyla; family Bovidae; genus Bubalus; species Bubalus kerabau. The sequence goes on along the minus strand of NC_073643.1, from coordinate 38,763,928 downwards.
TAAGAAGTAAAATGCGAGCCCAGATGATAGTAGCAGGCAAGGCCTCAGGGATAAAACATGCTCAAAGGAGATTTCTATAAGATTTCTATATGAAAACATGGCACAGGACGGTAAACAACCGACTATCCCTTGGGAAGATGCCTGGCTTATCATCAGGGCCTGAGGAAGGGTGAAGAGAGTCCTTTGTACTTGAATGGCAGAAGGAATAAAACCTGAGTAATGGAGGTCACCATCATTTATTAAGAAACCTCAGCACATATTACGTCAAGTGGCCTTCTCACGAAACTTGAAGTAGGAACTGCTTTCCCATTTTTACAGATGAGAAAATCAAGACTCATAGAAACAGAAAGACAAACACCATATATTATGTATATGTGAAATCTAAACTATGGCACAAATGAACTCATCTGTGAAACAGACTCTCAGACGTAGAGAATCAGACACATGGTTGCTAAGGGGTAAGGAGGGATGCATTGGGAGTGTGGGCTTAGTGGATCCAAATTGGCATATATAGATAAATAAATAACAAGATTCTACTGTACAGCTCAGGGAAACATATTCAATATCCCGTGATAAACTGTCATGTTAAAGAATATGAAAAAGAAAAGAATGTATGTGTGTATAAACCCTGAATCACTTTGGTGTACAGAAGAAATGAACCCAGCGTTGTAAATCAACTATATTTCAATAAAATGAATTTTAAAAAATTCAAGAAACAGAAAGCAACACACCTTTCCTAAAACCACACGGGAAGTAAGCAGCAGCATCTGAGGTTGGAACCTAGATGTGTTCTACAGTTTGGACCTTTCATGAATAGTGAAAAAACATGGAAGCAACAAAGGCAGAAACAGGAAGAGAGAGCAGGAGGAAGAGCTGAGGATGTCCTCTGGAATACAATTTTTCTATCCTGAATATAGGAATAAAATTTTAACGAGCCCATTAAATAAAGTAAGGCTGCCTCTTCTATATTCACTCCCAAGAAAACTCTGACCTCTGTTTGTGCAAGGCCTGAAGGAAGCGGCACTTTCCTCACCAACCTCTTCCAGAATCACACACCCTGAGGGAACTGTACCTTCTCAGAATCCCTTAAAGACCCAAAGTCTGGATCATATGAACGACCACTGTCAACAACTCACCCATCCTTCAAACTCCACCTTCTCCTTAGAGTCGTACCCACAGCTTCTCTGCTCTGCCCCAACCTCTCCCGGGGCAGCAGCACTCTGGTTATGTAGCTGTGCCCCTGCCTAGATTTCCACGAGGACTGTGGGTTTCTCATAACTCTCCACTCAAGTATTTGCATATGGATTCTCTTTGGGGGACTTCTGTCTGTGTGCATAGTTTATTCTATTAAAGTATAAATCTCAGCATCAGCCTTACCACCATCACTCACATGCTATTAGCCGTGGACAGTATGCCAGGAGCAATGCTAAATCCTTTACGTTTATTTGACTAATTCTCATGTTGAAGCAAAATCATTTTCATCTTTATTGCCCTCTACACATGTAAAACCTAGAGCTTCCCTCAAAACATTATGTAATTTGTCTAGTATCATACATGTCTTTTTTTTTCTTTTTTTGCAGTCTCTGAAGTACATATGTCCATCAAGGATAAAATTCAGCACCTTGAATATACTTAATGGTACATCATTCATTCATTCATTCACTCACTCACTCTCAGGGTCCACTACATGCCAGACAGTTCATAAACAAAAAGAATAGGGCCAACCTGCTGCCCTCAGAAGACTCACAGGCTAGTGGGAGAAGCCTCCTTCCCTCCCAAACAGGCCCCCAGGATATAATGAGTGTAATCATGGCGGAATGCTTGGGATCCTAAACAGCTGAGGGCACAGGCATCCGAAGCAGGAGGATCCAGGTGGTCTCGGGTGTCTGCCCCTGCCAGAGTCCCTCACCTGAGCAGCATCACTGCTACCAGCAGCTGTGACCTCTGAGGCCTTGCAAGGTGGTGATGTAAGGACTGGGCCTTCACTCGTCTGTGTACTTATCAGCAAAATGTGGCAAGGAAAAAACTCCCCTTCCCGCCCCCTTCCCCATTTGTACAGATGATTGTTGGTGGCACTTACAAGCAGCTTCAAATGAGTACACAGGTTTTATTTCCCAACAGACGCTAAATAACGACATCCTGCCACAAGCTGAAAATCTGGTTGGCGCTCCTGAGGACGTGTCAGCTTGCAGCGACATTCTCTTTCTAACATCAAGCCTATTTGCAACATAAAAATTTAAAAAGACAAAAATCCCAACATTTTCCTCGTGGATACATCGACCACAGGAAGAGAGGGTTTCCTTCCTGCCTGGCTGTATTAGTTCTCTATTGGCACCTCTTCCCCGGGTGTCTGTGGGAGCCGGGCTGCCTGCTGCATCTGGGGGGTGGGCTGGCTGATTTCAGATGAGTTCGGCTGCTCTGCTCTGCTCTCGTTTAATGCCGCTCGTTCCTTTCCTGGACCAGGAGGCTAATAGCAGGTGCATCTTTCTCTGGAAGATGACAGAGGGAAGAGTGAAAACAGAAACATGCCTGCACTTTAAGTGGCTGTCCTAGGTTTGCTGATATCCCAGTGGTCAAAGCAATTCCTTGGCTGAGCACAGAGTGTGAGGAGGAGAGGACCATAAACTACACAAAAAGAAGATGGAGGGAAGAAGTAGGGCCACTGATGTGATCAATGACCACACAGGCCCTGGTGGTCACTCAGACGGACAGGAGTAATATTTTCTGAGCCCAAAGTCAGAAACATATCCTGGGAAGAGTGGTCCAAATGCAAAAGCTGGACATCCTGGAGACATTCTGAGGGTATATTCAAGGTAATTTCATCAATCACTTGGAAGAATATTTATAAGCTGTTATGAAAACCAGGATGGACAGTCACCAACAAAGAGAGACCAAATCACTCTGAACAAAGGTTGAACGCCTCTGGCAGACCTAGAACAGAGCTTATGATTTATTGCCTAGAACTACTAAGCGACAGTTAGTGGTAAAGAACCCACCTGCCAATGCAGGAGGAGTAAGAAACATGGGTTCAGATACCTGGGTCAGGAAGATCCCCCAGAGAAAGAAATGGCAACCTACTCCAGTATTCTTGCCTGGAGAATCTCATGGACAGAGGAGCAGGGTGGGCTACAGTCCATGGGGTTGCAAGCGACTTAACATACACTAAGCTACAGTAATTGCAATAATGGCAAATAATCATCCAGCAATTGCCATGTCATGGGCTCTGTGTTAAGCACTTTCTATGAATTATTACTCTTAATTTTTAAAATAATCCTCACAATAGATGTTGAGAGGATGCCACTTTTACAAGATGTGGATGCTGAGGCCAGCAGTTTCATAACTGGGCTAAGAGTCCACACATAGTAAAAAGAAAAGCCAGGACTTGAACCCAGGTCTGTGTGGTCCCGTAGATCGCATTTTTTGCCACTACCATGTACTGTCCCTCTCTTGACTCGGGTGCACCTCGATAGCCTTGTCATATGCCCGATTTATAAAAAACCCTCCGAGCTTCTGAATCTTTTGTTCCTGACAGAAAGACTATTCTGTCTAAAAACGCCCACATTTTATTCAGTGCCTGGCTAGTCTAATTTAGTGTTTCTTCCATTTGTATATTAACTAAGACAGTTTCCAGGGAGAACACAGGATAAGATTCAAGATGAGAGGTCTGACTGGCTACTGCCAATCTCTGAATATAGATCATGCAGGGAGGAAATCAATAAAGTTCCAAGAAGCAGAGGAGAAAGGGAAAAAGCCCAGCACTTGGCTTGGTTCCTTTTGTGTCAATTGAGACTATTCCGTGATTATATTCAAAACACTAAACTTATTCTAAATTGATACAAAAATGCACACTGAAATTCCAAACTGCAATTTCTTTTATTCTATCACATATGTGTGCATAAAAGTGAACGGCTGGTCAGAAATTGCTAAGTGATATATAGGCTGAAGCACGTATTGTGTCTCAAATCGGTCTAAACTTTTCCTAATTGCTGATTCAGCTTTGTTGGCACACTCCTTTGCTTGATGCACTCATCAGTAGTAAATGATGGCTATGTTTGATCCATCCTTGACACAGGGAGCCACGGTAAGGTCTTTGAAAGACATTCTCGTGACAGTAAAGAGTCACGAGGGCCCCGCTCGGCTCCCAGCACCTTGCTGTAGTGAGGGGGAAGCCAGATGCTGGTTTATCTTGGCTGGTGAATGGGTGCCAGCTCTTCCCACATACCCTAGAGACCTTGAGCTTGGCCTGTGCTGACAATGTCACCCCTGCCCACCCCTGCCTCCTTCTCTGAAGCCTGGTCAGTGCTGGGGTAGGCACTGCCCGGGTCCCACCTTGGTCCATTCAGCTGCTCCTGGAAGTTGGCACCACTCCTGTCCTCCTCCACCACCGTACTGGTTCGGTGCTACCATCAACCAACAGTGTAACCACAGCCCAGATATTCTGGTGCTGAGGTACGAGAAGATGGCTTCTAAAACAATGAGTAAACATTGCTTATAAATGCTTTGGGGTATCTTTTCATCCACTGAATACACACTTGCTAAAGTAAAGGAAGTCCACATATTAGTCCTCCATTCTTCTCTTGCTTTCTGTTCACTAACCTGCTGTTCTCTACAATCTATAAAGTGTGCAAAAAGGCTGTATGTCAGCAGACTACTGTGCTGGGAAGAGTTCAGTCAATGGAATGAGGTAAAAGGAGCCCTTTCAGGCCAACAGGCATCCTACAACCACCTAACAACGGCAGCACTCCCAGCACTGGGGTCTGTATAATAAACTGTCACTCAGTGTCGCCAGCAGGCTCCCCAGGTGCTTTAGTGGTAAAGAATCCATCTGCCAAGGCAGGAGATGCAGGAGACACCAGTTCAATCCCTGGGTCAGAAAGATCCCTGGAGGAGGCAATAACAATCCACTTCAGTATTCTTGCCTGGAAAATTCCCACAGACGGAGGAGCCAGGTGGGCTACAGTCCACAGGATTGCAAGAGTCAATCACGACTGAGTATGCACATATGCAATGCAGACAGTGCTAAAACCTCCACCATCGTCCATGCCATCCCAGAACAAATGGAGATCTCCACGGTACAACAGTCAGGTCATATCTGGCTAGGCCTTTGAAGTTCATGCTCACAGAGAGATACAGAATAGTAGTAACTCTATCAGAAACAGACCAATAGGGATATATAGAGAGAGGCAGGAAAGTGGGGGGAAAAAAGGAGGGAGCAGGTCGGGGAGACAGAGAGACTGAGAGAGAGGTATTAGCTGATCACACACGCGCCTCCGGGACACTGCAGGTTCAGTTCCAGACCACCGCCATAGAGCGAACATCACAACAAAGCAGGTCGCACAGATGTTTTGGTTTCCCAGTGCATGCAAGAGTTATGTAGGTATGTTTATACGATCCTATAGGCTACTAAGTATGCAATAGCATTATGTCTAAAAAAACAATGTTCATACTGTCAAGAATATTTAATAGCTAAAATGCTAACCATCATTTGAGCCTTCAGCCAGTCATAATCTTTTGTCCTGGTGGAGGGTTTGAAATATTCTGATAATTACTAAAATATGACACAGAGACACGAAGTGAGCAAATGCTGTTGGGAAAACGACCCCAATGGGGTTGCTCAACACAGGGTTGCCACAAACATTCAATTTGTGAAAAATGTAATATCTGCGAAGCACAGTCAAATAAGGTATGCCTGTGTAAGGAATTGTCTCACATAATAATGGAAGCTGAGAAGTTGGAAATGTGCATGGAGGGCCCAATTCCAGTCTGCAGGTTATCAGGCAGAAAGAGTTAAAGCGATACTGCAGATGAAGTCCAAAGGCAGTTACCTGACCATTCTCTTACTCAGGGAAGGGCTAGTCGTTTTGTTCTCTGCAGGCCTTCGGCGGATTAGACAAGGCTAACCCCATACTAGGGAGGGCACTCTGCTTTACTCCAGTCCACTGATATAAACGTTAATCTCATCCCCAAACATTCTTACAGAAGCACCCAGAATAAAGCTTAACCAACTTTCTGGGCACCGCACAGCTCTACCCAGTTGACACCTAAAATCAACCATCTCAAGTATGTGTGCAGAGGAGTGAACCAAATTTCAGGCAGAGTTTAACAGCCACGGATTCTGATTGGCCTAGAAGTTCTCAGGTTCCATGAGTCAAGAAAAGTCCAGAAGGCTTGAGAATCTTGGATATTTTCCAGAGATAGATTTTGCAGCCCATGGAAAACTCCACTAGAAGAGGGTGGGGGGTTGTGAGAATAAAGAAAAACCATGGGGGGAAACCATTAACAGATAATGAATCATCATCTCAGCTTAGCAGCTCCTGCTGCTTCCTCTGACAAAATAGCATCTCTGCCAGGCAAGGTTATTTGGGAGGGGAGAATTCACTTGTGAAAAGCTGGAACCAGGACTTTTAACAGTGCTCTGTGCATATGTGTGCATGTGTGCTAAACTCTGCTAATAGAATATTTATCTAAGGATACATTTTCCCCTTCTCTGATTCCTTCTCTGATTCCTCTTCCCCTCTAAATCCTCTGAACAGTGCAAAGCCTCAAGCTTTGGACAGGCTCTCTGTCTGACATCAATCCTCTCCCTAACTGCTCTTCACCACAAATTTAAATACCATCGATGTTCCTGATATATTTTTTCCTGGATATATTTTTAGCTGATAGTTCCTGAATATATTTTTTCCCAGCCAGCCCAGATCTTCCCTGCCAGTTTCTTACAGTAAAACTTAATATATTCACCTTAATATATCTAATAAGCATCTCACCTGTACCTGAAAGTTTTTTCTTTCTTTAAAATGATTCCTTGTCATCACATGGTCTATAAAACCCTCAAAACATTAAAAAGTCACCCCTGCCTTTTATAATGCGCATGGCCCAGTTCAGATGCAACCAAGGTATACCCCCTGTTCCTTAAGAACCACTTACCATGACTTTTTCTCTCTTATCTCCACCACATCTCTGCTAAGTAGCACCCAGCATGCAGAGCCTAGTGAGAGGTTGGGTATGAAACTAACTCAGTAAGAGGTATGAAAGAATATAAAACCACTAGAACAGATTCACAGTAAGACCTCTGACAGTGGCTGATGCTTCAGAGAATAAAACTTGCATCTAAGATCAGCCACTAAAAGCTTTATTTGTTTCCTTCTTGAAAATTTATTTTAGGAGCCGGGGCAAGTCAGGAATTTTGCTAAATTTTTATCAGGAAAAATAAAAGGAGATGCATCTCTTTTGCATAATTCAATATGCTAACACTTTGCTTCTGCATTTCATGGATGAGCTGAAGCAGATGCTAAGTGGCCAAGCTTTCAGAACCTCTCATGCAATTCCCATTTTACCCAGAAACTGAGGCAGGTTATTGCTAAAATTGGTCCAGGCTCAGCATTTCAACATTTATGGATGTTAAACTAAACTGATGCTGGGTTCCTCAACACACCATAGGCTCAGCTCAGGCAATTTTCAACAAATGGCAAAAGCACAGCCCTAGTTCCTTGTCAATTACGATAACTTCCCCACCCCCGCATAATAAAGATTTCCCATTTTCATAATAAGTTTTGCTTCAGTGCTTTTGATTTGATTTTGTCTGGAACCTAGAGGAAACGGGGATCTTGGAGGCTATTTAATCTGTCTTTGTTTCAGAGAAGAGCAAGGTGGAGCCCAGAGAAATCCAGGGACTTGTTCAAGGTCACACAGCAATTCCCTTTATCTCAGGGTCTCCATTTCCCTTCCCATAAAATGGCAATAACAAACCTATCTACCTTACGGGGTTTTGCGACTATTAAATGAAATATTGCATAAGACAGACTCAACAGAGTGAGTGCCTGGCACATGAAAGAAAAACAGATGTTTGGCATTAATGATCCTCTCTGGGCTAATCCTCTGTGCAGGGGGCTGTGAAGATAGTCTAATAAGTCAGCAAGGCTGGCTGCATTGTGTTCGAATGTCCCACCACTCTGTACATTTGATTTAAAAAACAAAAACAAATGAACAAAAGCCAGAATAGCTACTCTACAGCAAAGCCCCTTCTATCTTTGAACTTCACAAATTAGACCCAACAGTGTCAGGAGGTGGGGTAGGCGGAAGAGGGAAATTTCCCCTTCAAGAAAATCACCCTTCCTACACATAAAAGATGGCCTCTAGGAGAAGGGATTTCTCTCTGCTTTATGAAGCTGGCCTAATTAAAGAAACTTTTCCATGGGTTTTTCAATTTAATAGACATCACCGCAAAGGCAGCCTTGATATGCATGAGAGATCGCCCTCTGCTGTAGGTTTTCATTACTGCACTAATTGCTGGTATTGTGGAGATCCTGGCTCTGGGAGAGGAGTGAAGTCCAGCAAGCCTGAAGGTCCTCTGAGAGTGGAGGACACTGACTTCTTCAGGTTCTGATCCCCCCAGATGGAATGAACAACCTACAGGGCTCTCAGCCAAATGAGGAATTCTAGGGGAGAGGCTGCCCTGGGGTATGGCGAGAGGCTGAGGCTACAGAACCATACTTACGCTTCACTGATTACTCAACCCTGGGTAATCACTGGGTTACTTCACTGATTACTCAATCCAGACAGGGCTCTAAATTACAATAAAGGCCAGTTAACTTCTGAAGCATCCCTATGTTTCAGATGGACAGCAAATTATTACAAAATTCCAACTTAGTGAGTTCAAAGAACGCACAATAGGCAGATGGAAGGTAAGCGTGTTCCTCTTTGTATTCTTGCAGTGCTAAAGATCACTGCTGACTGAATGTCTCCTATCATGACCGGGAAGAGGATTTTTCACTGGCATAAGGAAGGATGATCCAATGGTCATAATTGGCCAGTGATGGCAACTGTCTATCTCTGGAGGTAATCCAACAGAATCTGAAAGCGTCCTTACGGACGTGAAGAAATCTCCAGATTCCAGCTTCAGAGGGACAGTTGGTCTACATCAGTAGTTCTCAGAGTCTGAGATTTCTCAGGCCACACACACAAAAAAGCAAAATAACTTGGGGGAGCAACACAGGGTTTAAAGACACTTATAAAAACTACTACAGGTTTGCCCAGCTATCTGAAAGTAGAACACTCCTATGAAACCTTTCATAAGCTGAAACAGTGTAAAGTGAAGAAGCAATTCTCTTTTTCACAAATGCAGAAGACTTCTCTTTGGATTTCTTTCGGTTAGTGAAAACAGACACTAACGAAGGTCTTTCGTAAAAGCAAAGCAGCATAAAGAGGACTTTCAGAAAACGGGATATCTGTGTTTAATATCACTGTGGTTTCTTAAAACAGGAATCACTTTTTTTTAAAAAAGTAAAAATTCTACCAAAGAATTCTACCAAATGTTTAGAGAAGCGCTAACACCTATCCTTCTGAAACTATTCCAAAAATCTGTGGAGAAAGGAATACTTCCTATCTCATTCTATGAGTCCACCACCACCCAGATACCAAAACCAGACAAAGATACCACATAAAAAGAAAATTACAGGCCAGTATCATTGATGATCCACTCCAGTATTCTTGTCTAGAGAATCCTGTGGACAGAGGAGCCTGGTGGGCTGCTGTCCATAGGGTCGCACAGAGTCGGACACGACTGAAGCGACTTAGCATGCATGCATGCATTGGAGAAGAAAATGGCAACCCACTCCAGTATTCTTTCCTGGAGAATCCCAGGGACAGAAGAGCCTGGCGGGAGGCCGTCTATGGGGTCACACAGAGTCGAACACGACTAAAGTGACTTAGCAGCAGCAGCAGCAGCAGCAGCATGATTGATGAACACAGACGCAAAAATCCTCAAAAAATACTAGCAAAATGAATCCAACAATACATTAAAAGGATCACCCATCATGATCAAGTGGGATTTATCCCAAGGATGCAAGGATTTGCAGGTATTTTCCCAATAGACAGTAAAGAGTCCGCCTGCAATGTGGGAAACCCGGGTCCGACTCCTGGGTTGAGAAGATCCTCTGGAGGAGGGCATGGCAACCACTCCAGTACTCTTGCCTGGGGAATCCCCATGGACAGAGGAGCCTGGCGGGCTACAGTTCATGGGTCACAAAGAGTCAAGTATGACTGAGCACAGGGCAAGACAATCGGTATGATACACAGTAACAAACTGAAGAATAAAAACCACGTGATCATCTCAACAGATGCAGAAAAAATCTTTTGATAAATCAGCATCCATTTATGATAAGAACTCTCCAGAAAGTAGCCAAGGAGGGAACGTACCTAAATATAATAAAGGCCATATGTAACTAACCCACAGCTAACATCATACTCAATGGTGAAAAGCTGAAAGTCAGAGAAAGACAAATCATATTAATATACTGTCATTTATATGTAGAATATAAAAAAAATGATATCAATACAACTTATTTAAAAAACAGAAATAGACTCACAGACATAGAAAACAAACTTACCACTACCTAAGGAGAAAGGGAGGACAGATAAATTAGGAGCATGGGATTAACAGATACACAATTGTACATAAAACAGATAACCAACAAGGACCTGCTGTATAGCACAAGGCACTATACTCAACATTTTGGCACAGCTGGTAAGGGAAAAGAATCTGAATATATATATATATATTTCAGGGTTGGTCACTGCTTCCAGGAAGAGGATGAAAGGAGGGGCAGAGCCACTCCAGCAAACCCAGAAAATACACAAAGAGAGAAAAAATGCTTAGTGTTGCATGCCACTGAGATTCAGGGGTTATTTGTTACACACCACTACTGTAATAGCTAACTGATAGAGGATCTAAATTCCATCCTCTTCCTACAGTGGAAGAGAATAACCTAATGCCATCAGGGCTGAGTGGAAGAGGTGACATGAAGCACAGCACAGCTCTTAATCTCACCCCTACCAAGCTTTTATCTACACTTTGAACGCTTTTCCTATTCCCTGGTTCTAAGAGAAAGTGCAATCTTCTGCTCAAGCAAAGAAAAAACAAAACAAGTTACCTGGGACCAAGATGGGCCACCGTATTCTGCTACTTTGGACACTGAATGTCAATGGATGTGCCTATTTTTCAAATATTTGCAGATTATCTTTGTAGAAGCTCCGACTTTAACAAATTCACTTGCAATTGTTCTAAATGTTTCACTGACTTGCCTTCCTTAGCAGGCACTGTGTGCAGCCCACAGTTTTTAACTGTTCTATAGAAAGTCAGCCTGGACCACGGGTCACAGAAATAAATCTAAAATTTACAAATTAATAACTTTGGACTTTGTGCCAGACACTGGACCTCTCTAAGGCTATTTTCTCATCTGTAAAACCTCCTACTTACTTCAGAGGATTGTAGAGAAGTTTAAGTCATGTATACAGGACAAGGCTATGGAAGGTGCTCGAAAAATGCTTGATTCTCCCATGTTGGTGCCTTGGTCAATATAAACTTCAACAAGACTACAGGGAGGCCACTTGGGGCAGAAGCAAGGACTCTGGTGTCAGAGGAAGAAATGGACTCTCATCCTGGCTCCGTCAACCACCAGCTATGTGGAACAAAACCACTTCAACCTTCTGAGCCATCACCTGAAAATGGTCATCATAAAAAAACAAAAGCAAGGAAATAATCCCATGAGATAATCTATTCAAAAGGGTTTTGACAAACTGTTAAGAGCCATTCAAATATAAATTCTTATTCGTGGACAGAAATACAGTGACATTTTCATCTGTACTGGTTTTAATGGCACTTCACTTAATAATAAATACTTAATAATTAAATACTATTGAAGACTAGTTATAAAAAAACCATAGGAATTTATATAAAATCCATTTATTGAGAACTAGCCAATCAAAAATAAAAATGTGATTTAAGGGGTTTTCAAAGAGGGGTAGAAAACCACAGAGTTCTGTTAGCTCCAGTATTATGATTAATGGCCCTTTTGGTCCGAGGAGATGATGCTCATGAAAGCATATCACAGAACGCAGAAGGGTGAATGCAGGATTCAAATCTCCCTCATTTTGTGGGTCACAGAATGAGAGAACAGCGCCATACAGGGAAGCTAGCTTAGTAAATCCACATTCTGAGAAAAGAGTGAAGAAAAAAGACAGAGACAAACCACCTATGTGAAGCTTTTATGTGGCCTGTAATAGAACCTGACTTTGGTCCACATACTGTGATATATTAAACATATGGGTCATCTTTCCGAAAGAATGTTCAACTTTATTATTTTTGCATAGTTCCAAGCTGATATTACAGCCCCTCCAACTGGGCAATGACAGAGGTGGGATTCCAAAACATCTTTACAACATGGGCTCTGGGGTCCTCATGCAGGACTTGGGCCCTGGGATGAATGTCACAATTAGTTCCATGTGTGAGAAAGGGCAAGCTCTTTTGCATCTCGGCCCTGTTCCTGCAAGATTTCTTGTTCTTTTCATCGTCACAAAGTTTTAAATAGAACCTTTGTGTCCCTGCTGTAGGACTCAGATTCTCAAGGATAAGTGAAAGGGCTGGAAACAAAATATGTTCATATGCTTAGTTTATCAGGATGCTGGTAAATAAATAGCCTAAAATCAGAAGATTCATCTGAATGTGGTCACAGGAGTCTTCAGAAGTAAAAAAAAGGTAACACCCAACTAACACACATCTTTTCCTACTGGTAAGAGTAGTCTGATTCACTCAGGTGAAGAGATTAGCAAAAAGGAAAATAAGATAAGTCAGACATTTTCAATAATGTGTTCGTATTACAGGGAAGTTGAAGGACCTTCTCTGTTAGCATGGACTCAAGTTCAAGAGTAGAAAGCTGCCGCTGATCTTAATGCTAATAATAATATTTAGCTATTGCCAGACACTGTGGTCAAGGCTTTCCATATATAATATACACCATTTAATATTCACAATAATCTCACGAAAGAAACATTATGCACTTCATCATGCTGAGGGGGAAATGGGAACCTGACAAGTTGTAGGATTTGCTCACAAATTTAGGTGTTAGAAGTGTCAGGAAGTGCATCCTGTTCTGTCTAAATTCAAAACCGTCCCCCGACCTGGCCCAAATAACATCCACAGAGAGATTTAAAACACCAATCTTCTGATTCCTAGAATCAGATGTCTTTAGCATAAAATCATTTCTTGTTAAAGACAGACTTTAAAAGGAGGAAGGTCTCACACAGCCTCCTCATCCTCACACCCCTCCTACCCCCATCTGCCAATCTCCAGAGAGCAGGGCTTAGTTTGAGAGCAAGAACAAGTTAAGCAACACCCTTAAGCAACTGACATGATTATCAGTTATGAACTGTCCACTGCAAAGTAGAAGTTTTATATCTGTAACTTGTAATTTTAAAATACATACTAGAAGGTCATTTTTTAATGTTCACAATATTTATAGACCTTACTTAGGAAACCACCACATTAGATTCAGATTCTGATCTTTTATCTGCCAGCAAAAACATTTGCTTATAATACTGAACTTCCTCTCCCTGCCAATCAGTGTTCTCAACCGGATATTCCAGGTAGTCTCCAAGAGGCTTCCTAGGTCTAAGGTTCTAAAGGACAAAGAAAGGAAAGGTGATTTACTCTGGGATTTATGTAAGATTTGCTTATCATGAATTGAGCAGGAGTGTCGCTGGTGGCTCAGTGGTAAAGAATCCACCTGGCAATGCAGGAGAAGGCCCCCCCAGTGCGGGCCAGGAAGATTCCCTCTATAAAGAAATGGCAACCCATTCCATTTGCCTTGGAAAATTCCATGGGCAGAGGAGCCTAGTGGGCCGCAGTCTATGGGGTCACAGTCAGACAGGACCGAGCAACAGAACACACACTTCCCTGGTGGTCTAGTGACTAAGAATCTGCCTGACAGTGAAGGGGGACCTGGGTTTGACCCCTGGTCCCGCAGGATCCCACCTGCTTGGAGCAACTAGGTCTGTGCGCCACAACAACTGAGCCTGTGCTCTAGAGCCCAGGGGCCACAGCTACTGAAGCCCACGTGCCTAGAGCCCGTGCTCTGCAACGAGAGAAGCCATCGCAATGAGAGGCCCACGCACCACAACTAGAGAGTAACCCCCACTCGCCACAACTAGAGAAAGTCTGCACAGCAACGAAGACAGCACAGCCAAAAATAAACAAGTAAACAAATCTTAGAATTGAGCAATAGGGTCTTTGAAGGAAAGTCTTGCATCTAGGAATTTCTCAAAGTACTCTTGAAAGATGGATGCATACTGAAAAAATTTTCAGTGAGCCAAAACATAGTCTAAAGGACACAGAGGCACTTTCTATTTAATGATTAATGGCTCCTCAACTGGAAAAACATGTTAATAGGCAGCTTTGGGTAGTAAGTTTGATAAGCATGGGCACTTGCATCTTCGGTGATGACCAACCAACCCCGCTGGCCTGAAAGAGACCACCAACTAGCAGGGCAAGCTGTCAAGCTCTTCGCTCTGGAGACCATTTTGAGAAGATTGCTTTCAGGCTAGCCAGTCTTGACCTCAAGCAAGAGACTCAAGGCATGGTTACCGTTCCAGGCCTCTGATGGGATGATACACCACTCGCTTTGGCCGTTGACAATATCTCAACATGCCCAGCCCCAATGTGATTCGGTCAAACATATCCAATTGTATTCTCTTAAGACTGCCCTTATAAAAGTTTAATAAGAGACAAGAACTGACATTTATGGAGCATATGCCAGGCAAGCTGCATAGATCGTTGTATTTAATTTTTACAACTGTACTCTAATCAAGCCCATGAATGTCAACGGGAAAACTCCAGAAGGCCAGGCCAAGCTCTTGAACCAGGGTAAACCTCTTAAATTCCTGTGTCATGATTCTAACTAACTGATTGCCAGAGCCTGAGTACCTTGTTTGAAAACAAAAACCTCAAAGTTCAATAAAAGATGCTAAGTCCAGCCCAACAAGAGTCATGAGTTCTTTTTAGGCAGTGAGTTCTGCAGGTAGAAGGATGCCACCCTGTTATGGTAAGAGTAAGAGTGCTGCATAAAGGAAACCTCCCCAGCCTTCTCTCATACATGCTGAGAACCTGGAGAACTTGCCCTGTTATCTGTGGTGACCCTGGAATGCTATGAACATAAAAGTCGCCAGCAGCTGGTTTAACTTATGCATTTCTCGACATGGTTTTCAAACATCTTGGAAATGAGAGTGCACATAACGAACTTGCCTGAACTTCATATTTCCTCTCTCAGCTCTCCTCCTGAGCCTCTCCCAGTGGCCTGGCCAAAGTCCAAAAGCAAACACTAAACTTGGATGTTTCAGTCTCCTTATTAACCTTTACAGCAATAACTTCTGATTCACTGTCATGTCTTCATTTCCTTAAAATCAGCTCATCAAGAGAAATGACCTGCCCATGTCTACCCTGTGCCCACCCCTCAAAAAAAGACGTACCATACCAGAGATTCAGCCCAAAACAAGCCCTGACTTTTATGACAGAAACTCTCCAAAGGGGAATCAAGTATTTTTGGAAGAATTTCGAGCATCTCTCTGGAGTGACAAAGAGATGGCTTGTTACCAAAAGCCCGTGAGGATATAATGGAAAGGAAACTGATGAAACCACTTTCAAGTGTCTCAAAAAGAAAATTAAAAAAAAAAAAAAAAAAAAGAGGTTTGCTCCTGATAGCTCTCAGGGAAGATGTACTTGGTGCTATCGTACTTCCTGGAAGGAAACAAGCAGGAGGAAGAGAAACCGGAGACCTCATTATCTAAATCAACATTCCCCTTGAGTGTTTTTAACTTATGAACAAATGAAGGCATCCTAATGTCCTCATATTTTCTTCCTCACCCTCAACAGGCCATCTTTCGATTCTCAAGCTATCATAAGGTGCATGTGGAAGTGAAAAGAAGACTCTCATCTTCATGGATTTTGACAAAAAGAACACCACCAAAAAGCGAGTCCTCATTTTCAGCTAACCAATAAATAGAGCGGAGCGGAATATAGGAACGGGAGCTATTTTGAAGGTTTCCCATGGTTACAGCTGCTATGGAAATGATTTTCTTCTCTGGGGTTTTCAGATATGTGAGCCTAGCTTCAATCACGGTTTAAAGAAGGACAACAAAGGGAGAACACGAACAGAAATGGCTTCTTTTATTTAAAATTTTAAAAGCTTCCATACTGGGGTGGGTGGGGGATGGGTGCTGGCACCAATGGTCATGGTAACCTCAAAAGGCTCCATCAGAGTTGCCCAGCAGGGAATGAGATCAATCCCTTATAGTCTGGAGAGAAACCTGTGATTCTTGGACCTACACAGAGACAGGCTGATCTTTTAAAGCACAAATTGAATCTTAACTGCTCTGTGTAAAATCATTCAACGGCTTCCCATTAATCTTAAGATAAACTCCTCAATTTCCAAGATGATCTGGCGCAGACATTCTTCTCTGCCTTTCATTCATCTCTTCCATTCTCTGCCTTATTTTCTGTACATCTGCTGTCCTGGTGTTCAGTCCAAATATGTGACATTCCTTCCTGCCTCAGGACCTTTGCACATGCAGTTACCTCTGCCCAGGATACTGTTCCCCCTTCACTTGCCTATCACTTGGTTATCTTCCAGATTAAATGGCTAAATATCATTTTCTTCGGTCCTTGAAGCTTGATCAGCTCGACTCGCCCTTCCCTGTAGAGTACTTGCTACAATTAAATAAAATCTGTAATTGGATGCTTCATGCTCCGTGAGTATGAAGAAGTAGAGTAGAAGCCTTATGAGGCAGGAACTACATGTATGCTTTGCCATGCTGTACATGGCCTCAGTGCAGTGACTTGTATATTGCAGGCACTCAATATTTAATGGAGAGATGATTTAATGGCATGTTACAATTAGGCAGATTCTAATTGTCTCTACCCAATGCAGAGGTGTGATAGTTTTCTAAGCCCCAAATATCCCATCCCTGTCAGTTTTACAGGATTTCATAAATATGGACTGGAAATGGTCTGTATCAATTATATCTCAATAAAGCTAGAAAAATATGGACTGGAGTTACAGCTCAGGCAGGGTTTAGGTTTTCAGTTAGTATGCAAGGTCAGATCAAGAAAAACAGTGGTTCTCAACCAGGGGTGATTTGCCTCTCGGGCACATGTGGTGATGTCCAAAGATACTTTGGGTTGTCACAGCGTATAACTGGTAGAGATCAGGGATGCTGCTAAATATACAATGCAAAAGACAGCTCCCCACCAAAACAAAAAAACCAGTTATTCAGTCCAAAATGTCAATAGTGCCAAGGCTGAGAAGCACTCATGTAGACTGTCAACCACAAATTGGCACTTGCCATTGGCAGATGCCCTCTACCTCTACAAAGATTATATCATGTTGCTTCTGCGGTTGCTGATTTTGAACACCCTCCTGAAAGGAGTTCAGAGTGAGAACAGAAACGAGGCACTCTGTGCTCTGGGAAAAACTGGTGAAACAGGTCTTCAGATAATTAGATATTTTCAGGAGCTGATCTTATGAGCCCAATTCTTGTATCTCCTCATATTTAAAAAAGCACTAAGATCCTTCATGGTGATATCTGCTCCTCATGGTTAGAGGTAACCTTCATGAAACTAGCAGAAACTTTCTGCAAAAAATGTGTGCTGGACTACACGTACTCCCACTTCACCAAAATCACATATATACTGACCCTCCTATCTCTTGGGAGCAATTTCTCAGAGCTATGTGAAATGCTGCCTCCCTTCCCTGCCCCAGTGATAGTCCTCATTTTGCCCCAGATAAAACCTGACTCACAATACTCACATTGTACATTTTCTTTAAGTTGACAAGAGTAAGATAACTCTTCACAACATACTTGAAAGAGGTGCCATCTTGGAAAGTGATAACCATTTCTCCTGATATATCCATCCCACCAGCTTTCCTCTAGTATTTACAAAAGGCACTGCAGCTTCATATGAGTGCCAGAGTCACGAGCGTGCACCAAAGACCCACAGTGCATTAAAAATATGTATCTTTAAATACTAACATCCCCCTCGATGTGGCAAAAAGCCCACACCACCAGAGGCACTGGGAAGCTGAAATCAACAAGAACCAAAAGATTCATGTACTTCCTATTCTGATCACACTGTGCTAGGTACCACCATGAGCAGAATGACAGGCAAAATGTCCACACTTATTTATATCCTTCTCTTTCACTCTGTCTTCCCCAAACAGATTAGGTGGTGAAACATGAACACACCTGCCCAAATCTTGCCAACAGGGTCAGTGTTCTGTCATTGAAATGCCTCTAACAACATCCCCCCAAATACTTCCCACTTCCATACAGGTGAAAACTCTAGAGGATGCATTCTTCTGGATTTGTCACTTTCTCACACAAATGAGCCTATTAAAATGCAAATTCTTATAAGAAACGTAAATTCTAGGTAATTTTTTTAGAGGTAAGCAAGTACTTTACCTTTCAGTAGTGAGGAATTTAACTTATGAAATGAACAGATACAAGAGAACCGGGCACCAAAAGTTAAGGGATTTGGCAGAAGGTAAGATCTGGGTTGCGTATACGGGGGCAAAACAGTAGGAGAGAGCACTGAGAATAGGGTCCGTAGCTGTGGGACACCAGGCAAATGACATAACCTCTCTGTGCCTCAGTTTCTTTCCCCGTAGAATGGATATAACAGTGCCAGTCTCAGAGGGTTTCAGGTGAAGACCAAATGCAATAATGGAAGTTAAGCAACAGACTGGTCCTTGACCATACAATTTTTCCCAGGGTGGGACTTGATCCAATTGGAAGAAGATTGTAAAGAGAAGAAAGCCACTTGAAGAATTCCTACATATTTAATACAGTCAGCATTCAATAAATATTGCTCAATGTTTAATTCATTAATTTAAACTTTCCTTCGGCCCTTGTGCCTTGCTGACAGAACACTAATATCACAGTCAGGATGCCAATGAATCTAGTTCAACAACTACATTTCCTAACTTCCCTTGCAGGTAGGGATGGTCATGTGACCATGTTCAGGCCAATGAGGTGGCATGCGTGGCTCGTCCATGAAAGGAAGATAATTCAACTGAAACAACACTTTTCCTCCTTCCCTTTCCTTTCTCCCTGCCTGAAATATACTGAATGTACAGGGTGGAGATATGGGACTGGATAGTGGGGGGTGGGGGGGGGTGGGCAAGAAAAGCCACAGTGTTCTCTTGAGGACAAGAGAACATGCTAAGGATTGGATGAGCCGGAACAGAAGGGTCTCGGGTGAAAGCACTGAGATGGCAACCCACCCTTGATTGCACTTACTGGGTGTTCCTCATTATGTATTAAAAATAAAACTCCTACTGCATTTAAGCTAACTTTTGTTTTTTTAGGGGGGAGGGTCTGTGTTACCTGCAAGCACATACAATTCTTCACCAATAATACACTTTTCTTACCTTACAGAACAGTGTCTATACCTTTTCCTGGGCTTCCCTGGTGGCTCAGATGATAAAAAATCTGCCTAGAATTCAGGAGACCCGGGTTCAATGCCTGGGTCAGGAAGATCCCCTGGAGAAGAAAATGACAACCTGCTCTAGTATTCTT
Source organism: Bubalus kerabau (assembly GCF_029407905.1). Classification (NCBI taxonomy): domain Eukaryota; kingdom Metazoa; phylum Chordata; class Mammalia; order Artiodactyla; family Bovidae; genus Bubalus; species Bubalus kerabau. The sequence continues at coordinate 38,744,527 of NC_073643.1, read as the reverse complement.
GCCTGGAGAATTCTATGGACAGAGGAATCTGGCAGGCTACAGTCCATGGGGTTGCAAGAGTTGGACACGACTGAGCGACTAACAGACTCACATACCTTTTCCTGGTCATATTGCTTCCATGGTTTTAACTACCTACCCTCAACTTCCTAAACACAAATGACTAACAATATCTATTTAAAAAAATTTTTTATGTATTTATTTTTGGCTGCACTGGGTGTTCGCTGCTATTCATGGGCTTTCTCTAGTTGAAGTGAGCAGTGTCTACTCTCTCCAGTTGCAGTGCATGGGTTTCTCATTGTGGTGGTTTCTCCTGTTGCAGAGCATGGGCTCTAAGGTAAGAGGGCTTAAGTAGTTGTGGCATGCGGGCTTAGTTGCCCTGTGGCACATGAAATCTTCCCAGCCCAGGGATCAAACCTGTGTCCTCCGCATTGGCAGGAGGATGCTTAAACATGGAACCACCAGGGAAGTCTGACTAACAATGTCTTTATCTGAAGCCCCAACCATACTCTTGAGCCTGAATCCAGGATAAGCCTCCAAAACGTGTCTATCAGAATGTCCTCTGGGCCATTCAACCCTGTCTTACCTGAATCCCTCCTCCTTTCCTTCCCTCTCTTCTTTTCCTCCTCCTGGCTTTCGGTATTCAGCATCACCCAGTCTCCCAATGCAGAAACCTTTCCTTCCTTTCAATCTCTCAATTTCAAGTCAGCCACTGAGTCTGAAGGATTGGCTCACAGATGCAAGTCTATACTGTACCCATGCAGACTAGAAGAGAGGGTAAGGGATCAGGGGAAAAGGGCAGATGCTCACAAAGGCCTTTTTCATGCTTTATCTTCCACCTGGAGCTCCAGTCTCCTCACTTTCTGGAGCTGACACGATGCCACCAGCAGGACTTTCAATGAGGAGCAATGTAATCACCATATTTCACAACAGTCTGCCTCTGTCGTTAAAGCAAAAGAGGTACTCGGGACAATTATCCAGTTCATTGGGCCTGGTATATTTTTCTATTCTGAATTCCTTGCAACTGATGGTAGCACTGAGGAGTGTGCATGTATTAGGGGTTGTACTTTGGAGACACTTATTATCCCCCAACAAGCATCCATATAACTGGCACATTACCTCTGTAGTTTGGAGATACAGGTTTCTGTTTACTACCTCATACTCCAAACCACCAGGATGAAATAAAAATCCAATAGGCTTATTAAAGGTCTGATAGGCCTAGCCACCAAGAGAACCAATAATGGTGTAGTTTATTAGGCCATGAGGAGGGGCAGGCAAGATTGCTCCCACTGCCATCTCATGAAGCACCAGCCAGCTCCTGGCATGGGACTTGCATTTGGGAATAACATCAATTCATCTTAGCTGATTCCCTCTGTGATAACTTCATGACTATTTATGGGAAGCTTCAAAGGCTAAGAAATGCTAAACAAACAAGGAGATAAGTTGCCGAAATGTTAAACATTTGCCCTGGCTGACCTCACAAGGTTTTGCTGGGGGAATTCTTCTAAGTCCACCTAGATTATCACTGGAAACCAAATGCAGTGATAACATCTCCCCCTCCAAAAAACATCATTCTAGGCCAGACAGATGAAGCCTATGAGCCAAAACAAGATTATTTTTAGAATGTCAGCTATTGAGAAGTAAAAAAAGAACGGGATTATAAAGTGAGAAAAATTAAAACTCAGATCTTTCTTCAGAAACTGTCTTGACCTTTTCTATCCTAGCCTGAAAATGTGGGGAGTTAAAAGAAACCTAATTAAAAAGCGCTGCTGATATTTCCGTTAAAGTGAAGGTAATATGCCTTTAAATTTTTTAGATGAACACATTGCATTTCTCAGACATAATATTTCATAATAGTCTAAACTAGGTGTCTTACAGTGAATTTTTCCCTTTTCACATGGAGGATATTAAAATGATTTTCTAAAATCCCATTTTTTTTTTCCTTTAAATTCTAAGTAGCTAGGTGTGAATACCAAGCCAAGAAAAAATATTTGGTCTTGAAGAAACAAAACAGGCAGGCCTCTTTTCACAGACTACCAACTGTGGCAGAAAACAAAAATTGGAAGCGAACTAATTGTGCAGTGGAAGAGTCAATAGATTAAAAAGAGGTTCCACTTTTATTAGGCATCATCAGTAAAAAGTCTTCCCTGTGCAATTAGATGTTTAGCTCCAAGGAGTAGCATTACCAGATAACATTCAAGACATGCGCTCAATAATGAGAATGAACAAAGAGTACTGAGCCTAGAGGCTTAATGACAGCAACCAAAGTTAACATTTATTAAATACCTTTATTAGTCAGGTGTGGTAATTAGCATTTATATGGAAGAATTTAATATGTGGCAGCCACTTTTCTAAGCTTATTAACGTTATGATCTCATTTAATCCTCACAAAACTCCATAAACTCACAGAGTCCCTCTTGGTTAAATCCTATAACTATTTTTTGAGAAAAGTATCACTGTCCAGGTGAAGCAGTAACAATCAGTAAGAGTAAGGAACTTGTCCTAGTTTTTCAGACCAGACAGATCTGGATTTGAAGACTGGTTCTCACAAACTTTAGTATTAACTTTTTAAATTTTTCCAACAACCTTGTAAGGTACAAACTATGTCAATTCTCACTTTATAGATACGGACACTGACACCGAGATTTAAAGAGACACACAGCTGCCAAGTGGCAGAACTGGGGCAGGAACCCAGGCAAGGTCCTGAAAGCAGACTTACGACCCAGAATTGCCTCTCAGCAGCAGGGCAGGTCCCTAGATGTGGCAAAAGTCACAGAGGGGACACATGAACAGGTGGCTTTGGGAAGCTCTGTTCTAAGCCATGCTGCCTGGGAGAAAAAGGAGCTTCTATGCCCGGGCCCTTTCCAAGCAAACAGATGAAGACACATGGCAGTTTCCTGATATGTTCTCGCTGGCGCCTGGCAATGGCCTGGTTTTGCTTTCCTCCTCTCTTCAAACTCACATCGGGAGGAGGGCTGGGGAGAAAGCATTCGTCATGCAGTGAAGGGAAGAGGGAGGGAAGCTGAAAAGCATGCTTGTGTATGTGTGTGAAGTGAATGCAGGTGAAGAGGAGGGACCTCAGAAACACAGGAAGCTCCAATTCACCTCTGGGGACTCTCCTTTCCACCCTGTCCTCAGGGAATCAGAGAAGATGACACTTCACAAAACGCTGAGGGTAGGGGGACAAGTCTCTTAACAGCAAAATGCTTCTCTTGGTGAAAAGAAAAGTTCGAAAAATAAATACTCAACAGTGTGGTTAAGAAAAGCCAAAGCCACCTCCAAACCACCAACTCTACTAAATTCACAGACTTCTAAAGACAGACAACTAAAATATCCAGGGCAGATCCTCCTCTTCCTCCCTCTCCTCTATCCTCCCTTCAGAACAAGCATCAGTCTTCATCTGTTCTGTGCCTCACCCTCCCTACGGGCATTTGAGGAAGGCTATGAACCCCTTCTCATAATACAATGAGTAAAACAAAATATGAATTCTCCAGGTCAGAATACTGGAGTGGGTGGCCTTTCCCTTCTCTAGAGGATCTTCCCAACCCAGGGATAGAACCCAGGTCTCCCACACTGCAGGCGGATTCTTCACCAGCTGAGCCACAAGCGAAGCAAAACACAATATATCAGATTATAAAGGAAGCCAGTTATGTTAAAATAGTTATTAAAATATTTTAAAATCTGATGTAGCTATTTGTCTTTACATGTAAGTACACACTACACATATAGATTATATAATAATACACAGCATATAATAGTTTTTAGCATACAATTATAAATATTATATGTTATATATAAGCTATAATTTATATAGCTTGGTTTATATGGTAATATCAATTGAAATATGATATACAAAGATACGGAAGTAAATCTACTAAGTGCCATGATTTCTAAACAACGATGAGCATTAATGATCTTTCAAGATGACTTCCATGACCGTTAACATGATATGAAAACATCTGGGATTTTTATTGGTGCTAAAGGCACAGGTATTGTTAATGCAATCACTGTGGTCTGTTACCTTCACTCATAATTCAGGGAAATGCTAAAGTTCAAGTAGGGGTTAGCAGAAACAAAAGATGTCAGTTTTTTTCCATCCTTGTTCAGGAGTGCTCTATCTATGGGAGGCCACATTAAGAAACACTGTTCTGGAAAGATGTCAGGAAAAAGGTCAGAGTTGCAGCAACGGTGGGGAGGTCCATCAGCCAGTGGGCAACAAGGAGGCTTGGAGGGGCTTTTTCTGCCTTACTGGGCCACTAATTATCCCAAGTCAGCCTGCCCATCCTTTTCACACTAAGCTGACTTCTCTCAAAGAGGCATTTCCTCTTGGCCACAGACTTAGAGAGGTCCTCACATGTCAGCACACAAGCAAGGGGCACAAAGAGCCCCTTGGAGCTCTTTCTTCCAGGGACTTGCAGTCTGGAGGCTGATGCTCTGACAGTTTTACTTACCCTCTTCTACTTCCTGCTTCCTTTTTAGCAGTCCTCAAAGGCATTTGTATCTACAGGCTGCTGCCAATTGTTCAGTCTTAATCCTCCCATTTTAAATCATAAATGACTAAGAATGTATTGAAGCAAAACAGACTTGCAAAACCTTAAAAAAAAAAAATAAGAGTAGCTCTTTCATGGAAAGAGCTTAATTAAGAGAGGCTTAAGATATCTGAGCTGTTCTGAGAGAGAAGTGTGTCCCAAAAATACTGGCCAGAAAGTGCCTAGATCTGCATTCTGGGCCCAGTTTCAACTACATACTCCAGCATGTCAATCTCCTTTGGGTATCTCTTGCTCCATCATATATAAATTAAAGATAACTCTTTAGAGGAAAAAGAAATTCAAGCACTTCCCATGTGCCAGATACTGTGCCAAGTGTTTTTATCTTTATCATATCACTTCCCTCACTGGTAACTTAGAGAAGTATTGATGATCCCATTTTACAGATGAGGAAACCGAGGTTCAGAGAGCCTAAGTGACATATCCAAATTGACAGAGCTGGTCAATGAGTAACAGAGATTTCAGCCTGAGCTTATGATCACCTCCCTGCATGGCATCCCTGTTGCTGGGATTTCACAGGAATCTTGAACACGAGTCAATTCCCTCCCATTTCTAGGCGATCAGATTATGTATGAGAAAGTGCTTTGCAGGCTGTAAATGACTCCATGTAATGGATTTCGTTATTTATGGATACTAAAACATTATTTAGGGATGTTTCTGTGTTCATCTTCAAGAGTGACCTGCCACCCCCACCCAGTTTGCCCAGTACTGAGGCTGCACCGCCCAGCTTTCACCAGGCTGAGCTCAAGGAAAATGTGCCACCCCTAAGGACTGAAAGAAGCCAACTCCCATGAGCACAGGCAAAACCCCACAAACATCCACAGGCAAATTCGAATGTCCACACCGGGAACCTGAGCTCTGGACTAAAACCTCCCCAGGTCTCCCATCTGGGGTCACTTACTTTTCAGTCCCACTCAGGGCTGCTAGAGTATCGTTTAATTCTGCACCTCAAGAGCACCTTCACCTACTTTCTTACTTGGGAGACAAGCATGTCTGTAACTCCTGTTTATGCATGCCCTATTTATGTATGCCCTATTTATGTATGCTCTGGTTGCTCATTTATTTACGCTCCATTTATTCATTTATTGCACACAGACATTTTTCATGTCTGCTGGTGGAAATGTTCCACCAGAGTAGCTGAGCATCCACACCCCTTCAGAGGAGGTCTTCTGAAACCATCTTCATCACAAAGCTGCCTTGAAGCCAGAGCCAAACAGAGTGGGTTCTCTTGAACTTTCTCAAATCTTTACATTTCACACAGAAGACTTCAGACCAGAAAGGACTTGATTCATATCATTGCTTACTCTCATTTCAACTATTTATTGAGCACCTTCCAGAAAATCAATGTGCTTTTTAAAAACACAATGATGAACCAAGCAGACACAGGTTCCTGCCCTTATAGTCTGGGGGCAAGAGGGGCTTATGTGCAGAGAAATGTTCTGAGAAGGTGACATTTAAACTGAGAGTGGAAAGATGCAAGCAGCAGCAAGTTCTGGAATAGATGGGGAAAGGACATTCTAGGCAGAGGAAGCCACCATGTACAAAGGACTAAGGAGGGATCAGACAAAACCAAGCGTGGCCAAGGATGAGAACAAGCAGAACCTTAACTGCTGACGGAGTACTAACTTTGGAAAGCAGTGTATCCTTGTTTAGCAAAGTCCAGGTACGTGCCAGATGACCTGGCAAGGCCAATCCTGGACACATGCTTCAGAAACCTCTTGAATATTGTGTCCCAAAAGAACACTACAGAAGCAAAGATGCCTAGTAAGACATACATTATGGCAAAACTATGAAACAAGCTAAGGATGTGATAAATTCATAATTCAAGACACTAGTTACCTCTGAGAGAGGAAAAAAGGACAGAATCACAAGAGATAATAAGGTTCTTTTTCCTAAAACCAGGTGGCAGGTTCGTGGGTGTCCATCACAACACTGTTGTTTTTGCCTTATACATATTTTATTAATATTTTTATCTGCTCAATATTTCATAAGAACTACCTCTTTGTATCTGAGGGCTGGGTGGAAAATGGATTAGAGGGGTGAAAAGGCAGAAGTGGGGAAATCGGTTAGGTAGACCAGGGTACCTGTTGAAGCAAGAAATAATAGTGGTTTCCAGCAGAGCACGATACAGAGGAGATGGAGAGAAAGAAATGCTGTGAGGCACACAGTTAAACCATACCTTTCAAACTGGGTTTAAGGTTTAAGCAACATTTCTAGAGTCTGAAGGGAACAGTGAGAGAGAGAGGGTTTCTTCCCCAATTTACAAAACTCCTTGATTTTTACAGATCTGTAAATCAAGACTCAGATGAGATTTAAAAAAAAAAAAATTAGGGGCAGAATGGACCAGTACCAAAATCATTAACACTGGCCTTCTGCCTCTTTCTACCCAGTCATGTGATAGAACCAAACTCACACTCTGATGCCCCAGAATTCAGTGCCGCGGGCACCATCAGCACTGCGTGCGGACAGTATATTGGTCTCTGTCTATAATAATGATGATCTATCTTATTCCCAAAGAGTCTCCATCAGCGTTAAGTTACCTAAAAACTCCTACCCCAGGGCAAGTAGGTTAAATCCAATTTAATGGTTTTGCAAAAACTTGAGGGTGGTGTATCAACATAATAAATCAAGATGGCATCCCAGCTATGACTATCTTGTACATGCGTGCTAAGGTACTTCAGTCATGGCCGACTCTTTGCGACCTTATGGACTGTAGCCCCCCAGGCTCCTCTGTCCATGGGGACTCTCCAGGCAAGAATGCTGGAGTGGGTTGCCATGTCCTCCTCCAGGGCATCTTCTTGACCCAGGGATCAAACCTGCATCCCTTATGTCTCCTACACTGGCAGGGAGATTCTTTACCACCAGCACCACCTGGGTAGCCCATGACTATCTTACCACAATACAAAATAAATGCTTTAAATGGCATTCCAAAAAGTTTTTTGAAGTTAAATGTCCAGTCATGTAAACTTAATCTTTCACCCTCATATACACTGATAGATCTAAACCTCTCTGGAAACCATTATTTTTTCTATTTAGTAATACTCAACTAATTAATTTGCACATACATTTTGATTTGATGATTCTGTGTTTAGGAATTTACCCTGCAAATACTGTCACATGAAAAGGCAGTGACAAGCTACAAATAATGTCTGCTAAAGCACCACTGCATTATCCAGAAATTTTAAACATCTTAAATGATCATCAGCGACAACTGGTTAAAAAAAAAATTATGACATAGCTATATAATGGGCTATTGCCTGGTCTGTTGTTTTTTTTCTATAACAATATTTATATATAATAATAAACTAATGTTAAAAATCCTCCAAGATCTACTGTCAAGTGATAAAAAGTAAGTATCTATGCCACCATTTGTGTTAAAAAACAAAACATATGTACATATATATACACCCATATACATACATTCATACTGATCTATGTATACTGCATGTGCATACCTGTATGTATGCATATGTATCAAAGAGGGACATCCAACGAATTGAAAATATACACATTTATGACATCAGTTTTACTGTATTTTATGGCAAGCAGATAAAGAATTCACCTACAGTCCAGGAGACATGGGTTCGATCCCTGGGTTGGGAAGATCCCCTGGAGGAGGTCATGGCAACCCCCTCCAGTATTCCTGCCTGGAGAATCCCACAGACTGAGGAGCCTGGAGGGCTGTAGTCCATGAGGTCGCAAAGAGTCAAACACAACTGAGTGACTCAGCATATATGCATAAAGCCATAGCACATACATGATAAACTTTCTTGAATGAATAAATTCCCTTTAAGCTTTTCATAAATCCATTTCCCAGTGTGGTCCTCTTCCTTTTGAAAACTTGACCCCAAAATGTCATCTAATTTTTTCTCAGACACTTTTTATTACCAATTTAACACTGTGCTCAGATAATTTGAGAAAGCTGGTCAGAAATAACCATCATAAAGGTAATTCCTGCTTAAAGACTTTCACACAAAACTATTCTGGGATACAACCAACGGGGCATACTTTCCAGAGAGAAACGTTTTTGGACGGTGATTATTTAATTACGAGGTTAAAAAGGCACATGTCGTTCTGTGCTCACACAAAGGCGATAGGGTTTCACCCTTGCCCACACTCCCACACAGTAGCGCTGTGGCATGCCTCTCCACGGATGTAATGTGAACCCAACTCCTCTGCTCGGTCTGCTGGTAAAACGATAGGGACCATCAAATGGATTAAATGTATTCCTTCACTCTATTACCCTTTAATCCTAAAATAAGCAGTACTAAACACATTCCAAAACAGGATATGCACTTTCTCAGAGGGTGAAATCAGTGCTACATGATGACATTCCTGAGTTGTCCCAGGTTATTCCTCAATAGATAACAGTGCATATTCAGAGAGCAGTTGACCAACAGGAAAAAATTACTCTCTTTAATACCTATTACCACCACGAGTCATGCACTCTAAGAACTTACGAAATGCCAAGATTTCAGATGAAGGCATCCCTGCCTCAGAACAGTGTATTCTGGAACAGCACACCTGCCCTTAGCAAGAACTAAAATTAAAAGAACAGCTTGGATTATCAACCACTGAAAACACAACATACATCCCATTGTTATAGTCCTGTTGGCTTGATATGTGGCTGTAGGTGACTGAAAATTCAAAATAATAATGGCTTAAACAAGATGAAAATTATCTCTCATGGAAATACAGTCTGGAGTTACACAGTCCAAGGCTGCGCTATTGTCTCTGCGGTCATCAGGGACCCAGGCATTGCATGCCATATTCTGCCTTTTACAACAGAGGGCTTCTACCTCATGGTCCAATGTAGTTGCTTGATCTCTAGCTGTCACATCCACATTCCAGTGGACAAGAAGTCAGCAAAAACGGTACATGCTTTCCTTTCCAAAGTACTTTCCAGAAGCTGTACTTACTCTTTTTATTTATATGCTTTTGGCTAGAGCTTAGTCAATGGCAATCCCTAGAAGCAAGGAGGGCTAGGAAATATTGTCTTAATACAATATTTGCTGGACAGTACTTCGAAGGTAATGTTTCTAAGGAGTAGACAATGTACATGAGGAAAGTAGCAGTGTCAATAACATTGAGGAATCACAAAAGAATCATACATACATATCTTTTATTTTCTTGAAATACATAACCATACATTCCTTTCTAGTGGGCAAGGGAATTTAGCTTATGGGCTTACAGATCCAGTACCATAAAACACACCTATAATGGATCTTCTTCAATTCCCATTGCAGGTTTTCTCTTATCCGGTTGGTTTGTCTTTTTTTTTTTTTTTTTTTGGGTGGTGTTATTTGTTGCTTGTTTTTTGAGGGTTTTTTTTTTTTTTTAAGTAGTGTCAGAACTTAAAGATGCTGTCAAAAAAATCTAAGTCGTTTTACAATTTCCACCTCTCTCCCAATATTTTTAAATTGTTTCAGGTCATTTCCAAGCACTCAGCTTAATTTTCATATAAACAACTCTTCTTTCTTCTCACATTCATATGTCATGGGTTTATGCAGGTAACTTAAGTACAGTAGCAGGTGCAACTGGCAATAAGTAGTGTAAGGAACAAAGTCACACTTGGCAGATATACGATTCTACAACACCACAACTAAAGCGAGCAGAAGAGTGTGAGCATCCTGAAAAGGGGACGCTTATCAGGCAAGCGGATCGAGTGAAAAATTTCTGTTCTCTCTCCTAATTTCTTCTTGTCCATATCTCTTCAGTTGATTATCTGAGCAGGAAAACCCTCACAATACTATCAGCATGTATTAACGATGGGGGGAGAGAGAAGGGCTTCCTATTCTATAATCTCCCTCAATATATAGATGAGGGAAACTGAGGTCCAGAGAAGTTCCAAACATCGGATATGTACTAAGCACTTCCCAAAGGCACCTGCTGCCTCCAAAACTTTTCACTGCTTCTCACTGGGGAAGAATGGCATTGGCATTGGAGGCAGGACTACCCGCATTGTGATGGTACAATCTCACAGACCACAAAAGAATTTACATCTCAGTCCCCAGGCCTCTAAAGGCCACAGGCAACACTCCTAAGTCGTCATGACAGGAAAAGAGAAAGGTACCCATTAGCGGTGAAATGCCCACATCTCTAGACACAGAGGTGATTTTTGATGTTGTGGATTTGGTAGTCTTTTACTTGGTCTTTCTTGTCATCTCTTGGATCACACTAGCACAGCTACGGGTCTTGTTCATACCCATAGACAACTCCAAATCCTAAGGAATCTTAAAAGGCCTTTTAATCTTCTTGAGAGAAGCCAACAAAGCTTAGCCCAAAACATGAGTATGCATACTGTTTTAATACTTCTTAGGAAAAGAGATGCTATAGTTAATTGAATATAGACATCACAAACATTTTCTAAGAGCTACTTACACTAGACGCACAAATAAATGGAAACATAAGAACATTACTACGAAAACAAATTATACCTTCTCAAACACCTGCCTAATGAGATCAGTTGCCCAATTTTCTAATGAATCATTTCATATTTTTATTAGAGCTGTTTTCATATCTTAAAAAACTAGGCCTCTGTCTCTATCCTATTTGTTCCAAATTATTTTTTTCAATTTGTTTTGACAATTTTTAAATTATTTCATGTCAAAATAACTCATCTTCCTTTACAACATCTGGGATTCCTATCATCCATCCATTCATTCATTCAGTCAATAAATTCTGGTAGGTTTTTTGCTGTGCACTAGATATTTTTCTGGGTATTAGAGAATTGAACAAAGGAAACATGGAACAAAATATCCTCATGAAGTTTAAATTCCCGTGGAGCTAAGGTAACTTAATTCTAGGGTGAGAACAAAAGCCAGATAATCTATTAAAAGTATAATGTCAGGTGCTAATAAGTGCTTTGAAAAAAGAAAAAGTTAAGACGAAGGGAAAAGGAAGGGATCTGAACACAATTTGAAGATGATCACGGAACACAAGCGTGAAGGGAAGAGAGATCTGGAGGGAAGCAAGGGAAAAAACTGATGGGTATGTAGGGGGCTGGTCCTGGGGGATGTCCAGGCAAGGGCAGACGCCCTGAGGTGAAACTATGCCTGTGTTTGGGGACCAGCAGGGGGTCAGCACTGCAAGAGAGGAGGGAGTAAGAGAAAAAGGAAGAAGGAATATTTGAATTTAGATATGCTTTTCACTTTCCCAATTTGTAAAAGCATTTTTCCATAATCAAATTTAAATGTTCTTTACACTGAAAAGTTTTGGATTAATCTTTTCATTCCAAATGAAAAGCTGCTCGTCCTAGCACCATTTATTGAATCTTTTCCCCACTGCTTTTAAATATGTATCACCTTTATCACAGATCATCATCTTAAAATACCTGGGTTGATTTGGGGAGATATCTGAGTTTCTCGTAAAAAATCCATTTCTGCTCTAGTAACGTACCATTTTGCTTTATGTCGCTTTACAATGTATTTTATTATCTGGCTGGGCTCAGTTCAGTTCAGTCGCTCAGTCGTATCCGACTCTGCAACCCCATGAATCGCAGCACGCCAGGCCTCCCTGTCCATCACCAACTCCTGGAGTTCACTAAAACTCGTGTCCATAGAGTCGGTGATGCCATCCAGACATCTCATCCTCTGTCATCCCCTTCTCCTCCTGCCCCCAATCCCTCCCAGCATCAGAGTCTTTTCCAATGAGTCAACTCTTCGCATGAGGTAGCCAAAGTACTGGAGTTTCAGCTTTAGCATCATTCCTTCCAAAGAAATCCCAGGGCTGATCTCCTTCAGAATGGACTGGTTGGATCTCCTTGCAGTCCAAGGGACTCTCAAGAGTCTTCTCCAACACCACAGTTCAAAAGCATCAATTCTTCAGCGCTCAGCTTTCTTCACAGTCCAACTCTCACATCCATATATGACCACAGGAAAAACCATAGCCTTGACTAGATGGACCTTTGTTGGCAAAGTAATGTCTCTGTTTTTTAATATGCTGTCTAGGTTGTCTGGTTGGGCTAGAACATTTCATTTATCTTTAGTCATCTTCATGGATACCAGACCTTGGCTGGTTCTACTTTCCAGCTGACAAAAGAGCTCAAAAACCACTTTATTAACTTTATTAAATTTCATGGCCTCTACATGACAGGAAAGAGGAAGAAACTAAGATTATATGCAAGCTTTTGTGGGGGTGGGGCCTTCTTTCCAAACTAAATTCCAAGCGCTCCACATCAATACCAACCAGGTAATAGTAACCTACATTGTTTCTTTGTGATAAGAAAACGTATGGACTAGTAAACTGGACAGTCATTTAAATCATGTTTATCTGGTCTGATAAATGGATGTGACTATAAGTCCTGGAGAAGGGCTACAGTGTTGACCTGTGGTTCTCAAACTATTTGGACCAGTAGCAGCAACACCTAGTTTCTCTTGCCTGGAAAATCCCATGGACAGAGGAGTCTAGTAGGCTGCAGTCCACGGGGTCGCTAAGAGTCGTGTCACTTTCCCTTTTCCCTTTCATGCATTGGAGAAGGAAATGGCAACCCACTCCAATGTTCTTGCCTGGAGAATCCCAGGGACGGAGGAGCCTGGTGGGCTGCCGTCTGTGGGGTCGCACAGAGTTGGACACGACTGAAGCGACTTAGCAGCAGTAGCAGCAGCAAACTTAAATTATTAGGTGATTAGATATTCTAATCATCTGCTGATATCTAATGAATGAGAAACTCTGAGGAGAAAGGAGAGCAACCCTCCAGTCGATTCTGATGAATATTGAAGTGTGAAAACCACAGTTTAGAGTCTTATTATAAGATACTTCCAGAGCCAGGCACATACTGTGGGGCTTAAGAGTCCAAACTACAGTCAGGGTTGTAAGATCTAACCTTGGTTTGAGTACTCACTAGCTGTGTAACCTCGGGAAAAGTAACTCACTCTTGCAGCCTCTCAGTTTCCTTGTGAAAACAATGTGGATAGTGCTGTTTCTGTCAGAACAGGTTTCAAGAATTAAATAAGAAGACAAGAAACGTGCTTAGAATATAGTATGCCCTAGTCCATTGTTAACGTTCCATTCATGATAGCTAACATGATGATAAAAAATCATAATCTGCTTTCAATTTATTTCACATAATTTATTCTGGAAAGCCTAGATCCATTCATGCTGGATTTGACAGAAATCAGGGAATGAGGGAGTACAATTAGTGTTATAATTTTCTTGATGTTATTTACAGAGAAATGATGGGGAGTGGGGGTGGGTGGGGGGTACTGACTGAGGGAGGGGTAGAGGAAGTCATCTCAGGCAGGGTTTTGTGCGGCTGATTTCTAGGAGGATGAAAAATTTCCTTTTCTAAGGAAGCTCACTTTTTTCCCCCTTTGCAAGTGAATCAATTATATAGCCTAGACATTAATTAAAAGGTCCTAGGGCGAAAAGCGCTTCCCACAAATAACTGTCCACAGACTACCAGTTCATTTCCTATACATCTCCCTGGCAAGGCCCAACAAAAGCTCAAAGAAGATGGATGGACTTCATAGGATGACCCGGGGGTCAGCTGATTCAGACAGCTGAATTCATCAATATGGGCAGCAGATTCCGTCTCAGAGAGCCATCCATGAAGAGCAGCTTGTACAGTCCCCTCCTGCTGCAGATATTTAACTGGCCCAGGAAAGACAAGTAAGGCATAGTCCCCACAAAGGTGCCCCGCAGTCAAGGACCAGCCCTCCCGCCCCACTGTCATTTCACAAAGAACACATTTAGAAAGCCCAAATTGGACATACTGCTTAAGAATATGAAATTACATATGTTTTAAAATATATTAACTATATATCTAATATATAACTATATATTTAACTATATATATTAAATGTATATTATATATATATATATACTGTAAATATATATATATGCTTTATTTCCAGAATTATTACAATGGGTTGAATAGTGGTCCCTTCAAAGATCCACCCAAATCTCCAAATGTGATCTTATTTTGAAAAAGGTCTTTGCAGATGTAATTAAGTTGATGAGATCATCATGCCTAAATTCAATGACAAGTCCTTAAAAAGGGAAAAGGCCAGAAACACAGAGGAAGAGAAGGGAGCGATACTTCTGAAAGCCTCGAAGGCCAAGCACTGCCAAGAAGGTCCCCGGAAGCTAAGACAGCATGGGTGGATCCCCCTCAGAGCCTGCACGGGGACCAACTGTGCCAACACCTTGACTTTGGACTTTCAGCCTTCACAACTGTGGGACCGTAGATTGTGTTGTTTGAAGCCACCCAGTCCGTAGGCAATTGTTTTGGCAGCTTTAGAAAATGAATACAACTAATAACACTCTACCATAAACAAACCAGACTAGAAGGAAATCACAGCCTAAAGCTAAGAGATCTGTACTCAACCTCGTGTGATGAAGATAATGCTATTTTTAAAAATAAATCATTTGATTTTGTTCAATTTTCCAAGCTGTCTGCACTGCACACTTATGTAACAATTGGATCAAAATGAATTGTTTTAAATACTATTTACTATTTTAAGTAAGTATACCTGCCTGAAACTCTGCTCACTGTTATGTGGTAGGCTGGATGGGAGGGGAATTTGGAGGAGAATGGATACATGTATATGGACGACTGAGTCCCTCTGCCGTCCACCTGAAACTATCACAGCATTGTTAATCGGCTCTACTCCAACATAAAAGAAAAAGTTAAAAATAAACCTGCCATAAAATGCTATCACCATGATTCTGTAATTTTAAAAAAGTTATCCAAAAATTTTAAAAAAGTTATCCCTAGCTGCTGCTGCTAAGTCGCTTCAGTCGTGTCCGACTCTTCGCGACCCCATGGACTGCAGCCTACCAGGCTCCTCCATCCATGGGATTTGCCAGGCAAGAGTACTGGAGTGGGGTGCCATTGCCTTAGCAGTTAGACACAACTATTAATGGTTTTGTGTCCCAGAACCAAGGAAAACATATGATTGTGACCTTCCCTACAGCTTCAAATATTCGAGACTCAGGATGATGGAGAGTCTCCCAGTTACCTATTGTTTGCAAATTTGGGTCTTCATAAAGATGACCGAAGCCTGTCGCTATAATTTCTGAACAACTCAGCAAGTCGCTACAGAAGCTCCAAAGACCAAGGCGTCAAGGATGCAAATGAGAGGAGCGCTCCTGGGTGCCTAACTGTGAAACAAAAGACTTTGAGAAATTATATTATTAGAGTAATTGCATAGTGTCGTTGAAGAAGGAACACACCTGCATTCTTCTAATAAGTCCCCCAGAGGCCTAATTCCTCAGCATGCAAACGTGAAGGACCTGCTCTGGATGTTATATGTATACATAATGAGTCAGCTTTAAAGAATTGTGAAGGCAGTTTCTGCATCATCAGGTAGTTTACCAACCTAAAATCAAATAACGCTCTCATTAAATGCCTTCTGACAGTCAGATGTGCTTGGGTCTGTCTTGCAGCATGGTGTCAGACTTAGTAAAGTAATGAGGAGCAGAAGTTCAAAAACACAGATCTGAAGACTGGATGATCATCTTGCTTATTTTCAACTTGCTTTGACCTCAGATTGGCTGAAGGGAAGTACTGCCAACTCCCTTCCCTTGACTGAGCCCTCTGGTGGATGCTTCCTCTAGGAAACATGCAAATGGCATGTCTGAAGAATGTCCCCCACCGCCAGCTTTCACAAACTCCCCAGAGGCCCCAGTTTGACACCAAAGCTATCAACAAGCCGAATGGAGCCCCCTTTAATGTATGCTGATCTGATTAGAAAATTGCAAGGAGCCTTTTACTGGACATCGCATTATATTTAATGCAATTTCTCACCTTTCAGACACCCCAATAAGCTCAACACCACACCCTCTAATTTTATAGGAGTTCCACCTTCAAGACCCCAGCCTCGAATAAGCCAACTAGCCTAGGGTTCTTCTGATATCTGACAATAGTCCGATGTCATCCCCAGGTCAGTGAGAATATAAGATTCTGTTTTTGCCAAGGTAATGTTTTATATTTAGACCATGGGAGTCAAAATGAAAGAGCTTAACACTCTCTCTTTGTTAAAGAATTTGTGATCTCAAGCCCTCAAGACCTGGTTTCAAACTTGACTCTACTACTTATTATTTACATGACCTAGGACATTTTACCTAACTTCCCCTGGGCTTCAGTTTTTGTTTTTGTTTTTCCAGATTTAAAAATGAGAAGATAAAGGACATGCATTAGAAAACTGTTCTGAGGATGACAAAAGGTGATGCACAAAAGAAGCCAAGCACACAGCAGGTCCTCAATCACGTCAGCTCCAGCCCAAGAACATCTCTGGGACAGGGAGGGTTTAGCTGCTTAGATGTCATGCTTAGCACAGATGTTGCCACCAAGTGGCACCTTTATCCCAATCTTCCATTCATAGCATCCTTCCAGTAGTACACATTCCTTACTCACTTCTTCAAATCAGTGGTCACAACATCAGATGACTACATGGCCAGCCAGGGATGCAATGGGTGATTCAGGCCAGGTAAGCAACAGAGACTGTTGGGGACTGCAGAAAAATTTCAACAAGTGTATTCTATCTAGAAGGAAGCAAGGAATACGAGTTGCCACAATTTGTCATTGTTTTCACTATTTTTTCGTTATTCCAGAGGAAACCTTAAGTCTGAATTTTCATCCAAAATATCAATAGTTGGCAACTAATCTAAATTCTAAATGCTGTGTAGTATCAACAAGACATAGGTACAGTGAAGATTTCATCTCAGGAGTTTTCAGGGTATGATCTGGGTTCAGGTATTATGTAAATATCCTTGTTTCTCATAGCTTAGAAAAGGGAGCTTCTGCTTAAGGGACTGGTGATTGTGTAAATGGAAGTGTTTAGCATGGCACACTGGGCACCAAGGAAAAAAAATCATACTTATCAAGCAGGCTAGGAGAAAATGAAGAAAGTATTGTCTTGATTATGTGTGGTTTTTACTTTGAACATGTATTTTCAAGAGTGCCTGGCACAAAAAAAGACCCTTTGTAAATAAATACTGACCCCAAGGGCAGAGTTTAAATGTTGTCTTCCTGTTACAGATTGCAACCTGTTTTTACAAACATCATATGCTCTTACAAACATCACAACTTCAAAGAGATTGTGAGGGTATAGGGTCCAATTCTTCTAATTTTATTTAACCTAAAGTGTAAATATCCCCAGGTGAGTGTGTAATGAGCCATAGGATTCTGCTATTCCATCAGGAAGTCTAATTCCTTTAGATGCTGAATCCTCACATCAGAGGGGGACTCCACTCTCCCTCTTCTGAGTTAAGGCTCTCTGACAACGATCATCACCTCCATTTTTAGCAAATGAATGACTGTGGCTCACGGTGGGGAAGTGCCTTGTTCTGTCATATAATCTACAATGTCAGAGCCATGAACCCAGGTCTTCTTGCTCCTTATCCAATTGTGTTTCCATTAAGCCTTCTTCCAACCAGAAACATATATGAAGCCTACACATCATGCCCAGTGAAGCACAACACACACGTTATCCCATTTAACACTCACAATAACCTCAGAAGATACCTTAGAGTAATAAGTAATAGTATTCCCACACTGAGAAAACCAAGACAGGCTCAGAAAGGTTAAGTCACTTTCCTAAGAATACTCAGCTTATAAGAGGCAGAACCAAGACTACAGTTCCTATAAAGTATCTTCAAAGCCTGTCCCTTTAACCGCTCAGCTGGAATGGGCACCTAGAAGCTCTCATGAGCTTCACAGACATTTTTATGACACTACCTGAAAATACATATTTCCTCCCAGAAATCAACGCCCATGGTTCTCCCATATGCAACACAGGCTGATCTTTTGATCCTTTTGATGTCAAAATTCCCTTTAGGAAATGTTCCCTCAGTTCACAGGTAATTCCCTCTGGGATATTCATTAATTACAGGGTTAATGGATAATCTTCCAGCTTTCTGAATCGAGAGACTGCAAAACAACTCATTCGATTTCCTTTATCCACCAACCTTCAACAACAGAAGCATAAGAATGGCGCTCTTTCAATAGGCTGTGAGTATCACTTCGAGGGTTAAAGACAAGGGTGTATCTTGAAAACGAGATGGTGATCGAAGCCACGTGTTCTCTCACTTTTCATCAGGTATAAACTGTTACTCGGCGGGATTAAGCAAGGGTTACTTGCCAGGTTGCTCCATAAGCTGAGATGCGTCAAAGTTTCACCTCGAAGAAAACACACAAATATAGTCCAATTTTTTAAAAAATGGGGGTGAAAGCTGGCACCATCTTTTTAGAAGACCATTTGACAAGAGCTCCACATCAGCGTGTCATAGCACAAGAAGAACTACTGTCATGAGCTATATGATAAAGAACAAGGGAAAACAGCTGAAGCAGCCATGAATCAAAGACATTTAATTCAATGATAACCCATACACCGGATTCTAAAAGCTAATAAATATATTAGATCTTTATGTCATTTATATATTGACATATAAAGATGTCCATGAAGTATTTCCAAGTATGAAAAAAAGCTATAAAAAACCATATGTAGAATGTATATTTTCTACAAGATCTTAATAACTAATACATTAAATTTATTAAATAATCTTAATAAACAGATAATGATAATTTGAAATAAAACACCAAACCATAAACAACGTATATCTCCAGATGTAGGGTGAGTAAATAGTTTATACTCTGTATAGAGCCAGCTAGGAAATACTGGATTGGCCAAAAAGTTCATTAAGGTTTTTCCATAACATTTTATGGAAAATCCTGAAAGACCTTTCTGGCTAACCTAATACTTTCAGTTCTATGCACCATGAGGGCTGTCTCAACTATGCAATTCAGCTATTGTCAAAGCAGCCATGCTGTTGTTTAGTCGCTGACTCGTGTCCAATTCTTTCCAACCCCATGGACGGTAGCCCACCAGGATTCTCTGTTCACGGGATTTCCCAGGTAAGAATACTGGAGTGGGTAGCCATTTCCTCCTCTAGAGGATCTTCCCAACCCGGGAATTGAACCTGTGTCTCCTGCTTAGCAGGAGAAGGCAATGGCACCCCACTCCAGTACTCTTGCCTGGAAAATCCCATGGATGGAGGAGCCTGGTAGGCTGCAGTCCATGGGGTCGCTGAGGGTTGGACACAACTGAGTGACTTCACTTTCACTTTTCACTTTCATGCATTGGAGAAGGAAATGGCAACCCACTCCAGTGTTCTTGCCTGGAGAATCCCAGGGACAGAGGAGCCTGGTGGGCTGCCGTCTATGGGGTCGCACAGAGTCGGACACGACTGAAGTGACTTAGCCTCCTGCTTAGCATGCAGATTCTTTACTACTGAGTCACCAGAGAAACCCAAAAGGAACCATAGATAAAACTAAATGAACAGGCATGGCTGTTTTCCATTCAAACTTTATTTATGGACTTGAAACTGAAATTTCAAGTAAATTTTATGTGCCACAAAATGTAATTCTGATTTTTTTTTTCTGGCAACCATTTAAAAATGTGAGGACTATTCTTAGCTACAAGGCTATAACAAGACAGCAGAATGATTTTGTTCTACTGGCTGTGATTTTCGGATTCCTGCCTTCGAAGGTAGGATTAAAGGTTTTCTTCTCTCTGCTACATATTCTTTATATGTGTGTGTGTACATGTATGAATGTGTGATGTTTTAAATCTTTCTATAATAGCCATGTCTTATTTCAAAATCAGAGCTAAAACAGCCACAATGGGATGAACTTACACATTTCCTCAAGAGAAAAACCTATTTAGGTGTTTCAGGTTCTATCAGGCATATTATCAAATGCCCAAGACATAAGTAAGCTAAGACAACCAGCTTTCTTAGCTGGTAAGTATCTTTCCCTACCTAGAGGACTGTGAGCATGTCATGCACATGTGCATATACACAGACAGATGCACACGCACCCCACCTCCTTTTCCCCACTTCTCTTGGCACAT
This sequence comes from Bubalus kerabau, assembly GCF_029407905.1. Classification (NCBI taxonomy): domain Eukaryota; kingdom Metazoa; phylum Chordata; class Mammalia; order Artiodactyla; family Bovidae; genus Bubalus; species Bubalus kerabau. The sequence goes on along the minus strand of NC_073643.1, from coordinate 38,724,129 downwards.
CAATTGACTGTTTTTCCTCCCCAAGCCAAAAAAAAAACAATCCAGTGGAAACCCATTTCTTAGCCAAATTACAACCCACTAAAGGAAAGCAGGCCGGCATCTCCCCAAATTACTGCCCCAATCATCAATGGACACAATTACCAGGGCAACAAAGGAAAGACGCTGTTCGAGGCACAGTCTTGGCTGACCCAGTGAGTGCTGCTTCGGGGGCGCGGTCACTCAGAGTCCAAGCATCCTGCCTGGAAAGGCAGCCCTTGTCCCCAGACTAACCGCTCTGCATAATTAAAACGACTTCACAAGGCTACTAGTGCTCTGGGCTTTCCGTGTCAGCCGCTCATCAAAGTGCAACTCCAGGAGGCTTGTTCTGAAAGCCCGCCTTTTATTGCAAGAGTCAAATCTACATTTATCAGCAAAGCTGAAACGTTAAAGGGATTACAAGGAGCTTACAATCCACTGGAGGTTCATTGATCTGGTCTTGCAAGCCTCATCTCCACATGCCCTTTAGAAATGGCTGTAGTCTGTTTCCTAGTTTTTGGTTGCCTTTGATTTTTTAGCACCATTCTCATCCAGGTTGAAGGGGATGTTTCCTCCAGCCCTGAATCCAAAGGTTCTCAGAAATCTTTCTTCTAAAATTAAGAGAAGCTACTTGCATATTCCTCTATGAGTGGTATAGGAGAACATTTTCTGTAAATGGACAGATAGTAAATGTTTCTGGCTTTATAAACTGTACACTCTCCCAAGTACTCAACTCTATCATTGTAGCTCAAAAACAGCCACAGATAATACATTAATGCATGGGAGTGACTTTGTCCAGATAACAATTTATGGGCACTGAAATCTGATTTTCAAAGAATCTGCATACGTCACGAAATAGCATTCTTTTTTTTTCTAACCATTAAAAGATGTTAAAACCATGCATGATTTCTGAGTCATACAAAATAGGCAAAGGGTCTGATGTGCCCAGCAGGACCTAGTTGCCAACTCCTATGCAGAGTATGGTCCTGGACCAGCAGCATCAGCATCACCCAGGAGCTTGTTGAAAAATGCATCTTAGTTCCCTGCCCTGGAGCCTGCTGAATCAGAATCTGCATTTGGACAGGATCCCCTGGGATTCACATGCCAGCTAAGTCTGAGAAGTCCTAGCCCAGAACACAGAATTTTGAAGTCAGAGATGGTTGGAATAGCACTGACTGGGGACTGAAGAACCTTACGCAAGCTGTGAAACCTGAGACTCACTTTCCTTATATATTAGAAGGGGTATAAATAATTGCACCCAGCTCCAAGGACTGTTACAAGTGAAAGATTGGAAAGATGGGAAAATAGGTCCCCGAAAGCAACTGGAATATTGGTGACCACCATGAGCCAAGATTACACCCATCAAACGAAGACCGCTTGTGTGTTGCCAGTTACTGCCACACAGGAAAGTCGGCCCCATGCTACCACAGCTTGGGATTCTTTAAGAGAAGCTGGAAACCTGGCTGTTAATGTCAGAAAAAGTCCCCCGTTTAATGCAATGTGCAGACCAAACAGAACCCACCTGCAGGCTGGGTATGAGTCGAGGGCCTCTAGTCTGTGACCTCTTCCTTAGAATAGAGAAGTCACCAGGGCAGACAGTCACAGAGAAAGCAGGCTGGGTGTTAAGAGCCAAATCCGAGCTTCATTCTCGGTAGCCAGGAGACCTTGGGCCAATGATGGAACCACTCTGAGCCTCGGTCTCCTCGTTAGGAAAAGCATCACATCCACCTCACAGGCTTTGGTGAGGACATGACAGAAATGTACATACAAACAGGGAGACACACTTTTGGACAGAGTAAGCGTACAGCCTGGTCACTGCTAACAGTTGCTTTGGTATCACTATTACAATCGCTATTCCTCAGTGCCTAGGCATTCAAAGGGCAAACCTTCAGCGTCAAAATGGCTATTCCCCCTCCCTACTCAAACCAGGTACAAACAAGCAAGTCCAATTAAGCCCCACTCAGAGAGCTGTCTCATGGCAGAGTATACTAAGTGCCTAGTTATTAATGATTTTCTCCTGGCCACAGTCCACAAAGATGCCTTAATCTTCCCCTTAATGAGAGCTCCTTCAGCAGCCCTGTCCCTGAGGGATTTGCCCTGGGCTGCCGTGAGGGGCTTTTTTATTTTTTTTTGGGGGGGGGGGGCAGATCACCTGCAGGGCATAGTGTCCACCTTTGCTCCCCAACTGCCCTACGTTGGGTGGAAGAGGGCGCTTTGGCTGACAGTTACAAACATTCTCTTCTCCAAGGCCAAGAAATTCTGTGGTTTTGTTATTTAGTTTTTCTTTTTTAAGAATTCCTAAAAATCTCCTCATTTGCCACCAAATGGTGTGGGTGATGCTATAATTGATGAAGGAGTATGATCCCTCAGGAAAATCTCCATAAAATATAACAGACTTTCACAGAACCTGAGGCAAATTTATCACATGCAGGAGCCCCAGAGGGCAGAGAGTGAGCTGGAGTAAGCAGTGCCAGGTGCTATAATTCAGCTTTCCGCAATCTTTACCATGCACATGAATCAGCTGGGGACCCTGTTAAGGCCTGAAGCCAGATTCACTACGTCCAGGGCAGGGCCCGAGACTCAGCATTTCTAACAAAGCTCCCATGAGATGCGGGCACTGGCAGTTCCTGACCCAGGTTGAATCAACAGGACCCTCCTCCTTTGCTTCATCTCAGTGTCTGTGCAAATGTCACCTCCTCAGAGAGTCCTCTCCAGACCACCTTATCTAAAATGTAATTATTTGCTGAACAAGAGCAGGAACCCTGTCTGTCCTGTTCACTCTATCCCCAGCACCTGTCGAGAGCCTGGCACAAAGCAGGCCCTCAAATATTTGTTCAGAGGTGAGATCCCAGCGTGCGAGCTGAGGAAGATGAAACTCAGGGAGCCTGAGTCTTCTGCCCAAGGTCACACAGCTAGGCAAAACCAGAGCAAGGCCACAGCCCAGCTCCCTCTGGACTTCAAAGCCCCAGCACGCCAGAAAGGGAAGCAAAGTTTGTTTACAACCCGCTTCCTCCCTAGAACTTCGGTGTTGAAGGCAGGAACACAAGTCTGTTCTGCTTGATGGAGATGCCTGCTGTGTGGACAATGCCGGGGAGGGGACCACGTGGAAGCCACAAGAATAGATGAGGTCCAGGAATGGCAGCATTTAGAGTGTCGTGGTGCTTTGGAACAAGGAAAATTCACTCTCCATGAAACAAACCAAAGGCAGTCTTTGCACTTTGTATCAGGCCTTTCCTCCTATCCAGACCTGACTGTCTCTCCCAGGAGCTCAGAGGTCTCCCAAGTCAGAGCACTGGAAAAGGAGCATGCCAGGGATTCCTAACTGCCAAAGAAGAATCTTGTGCCGTAACTCAGAAATGGTTCTCTTCCTTCTCCAAAAAGTCACCCAAGAGCATGCCCGTGAGGGAAAAGGAAGGGGCAAAAGGCAAGAAGCTGTTTCCTTTCCAGCCATGAATGGAAATGCCATAAAAACCCCATTCATGGAGGCTTTCGGCTGCTAATGGGGAAACTGGGCATGAAAACCCATCCCAGCCTCATGAAAGGCTCTCTTTCCAAAAGAAAGGCTCCATACTGGGCTGAAAATAAAACACTTGTTTTCCCCTCACCGAACCAGCTGGGTTAACATTGCTGAAAGTTCTGCAAGACGCAGAGGTCCTGACAATCTGCAGTGACCAGCACATCCTACAACCTCTAGTGAGCACTAGACGAGAGGAAGTTCAAAATAACTGACAGAAGTAGCTAATATATATCGTACGCCTGGTATGGGGCAAACAATGTGTTTTCAATATCTGGCTTAATCCCTACAATAAAGCTGTGAGGAAAGTATCATTATGATGCCCATTTAACTGGATAGGAAAACTGAGACCTAGGGAGAATGACTGGCTGGAAGTCAGATGGGAAGCAGGGGACTCTGGCTACACTGTACCACTGCCCTACAGGCCTCTGATCAGAAGTTGTCCTAAAGGCTCCAGAGCAGGGGAGGAGCCGGAAATCACCCCGTTCATCACTCTGCCTTCCCACCCCCAGAGGAGCAAAGGGTGGATCAAACAGGAAGTGGTCAGTAGTGCCGTCACACTGGATTTGCCTGACAAAATCGGGCTTCCACATGTATGCCCTCATATCGCCCCTTTCACATTTGGGACACACCAGGAGCCAGTCCGGGGCCACCTACTGGGGCTACAACATCAGCGGGACTGATGGAAGCCTATGTCTGCCCACTACATATTTATAAGGTCACCGGGCCTTGCATCCGACACAGAAGTTATTAAATGCTCGGGAGCCATAAGGGCTGCGCTCAGTGCCCTGAAACAAAGGCAAAGAGGCTGCCAGCCCATCAGAGGCAAGAACAAAAGCATTTAATTTCTGAAGGAGCCGGCTGGGAGCTTCTTTAGAACTGGGTGCCCAGCACACATGACCAATTGGGAAAAAGAAGAGAAGCACAAACAGAGTTGGGGGGAAAAAAAAATCAAAGCAGGCTTTCTCCCTAGTATCCAGAAACAGCCTTCTTCAAAGGGGCATGGGGGGAGTGGGGGTGAGGGAGGAAGATGCATTAAGCAAAGAGAGAACGGGTTACAACACTGAAGAATTTTGTCCTCTCCCCAATTTTGCCTTTTCATGAAGTTGCCAAGAAGAACCTCTCCCTTCTCTTTGTATTACCAAACAGAGCCTGTCAGCCTGCACCCTAACTTTTCCCCGCCAGAGCCTCAGCAGCCAGATGTACTGGGAGGGCACCCAGATTCCTTGTCCCCCAAACATAATCATTCCAATCCAGGCTGGGGCTGCCTGGAAGTCAACATTCACGGCACATTAATAAGAAACATCTGGCCACCGAAGAGGGTTGACACAGCACAGGCGGGCAGTGGTGGGTTTGCGGTTAGGACCCAGAGTTACAGAGGCTGAATTAAAAACACAATTGGAAAACACCAGCTAGTCCCAGGAATCCTACATATGCAGTACTGTGGCACTTGGAAAAACTGTCCTGCCTAAATCGAGTCATTTGGTACAGAGTGACTTAGACTCACAGAGGGTGGTACAAGAGACCCCAAACTCTCACATTAGGGAATTGCAGCCAGAGCTGGGCCCTCCTGCATCCACAGTGTCTGGCCGCCACTTCCACCTTCAATATTTGTAGCAGATGTAGTCCCTCTCTTAAAGGAACAGCCTTTGCATTCTTTCCATGTGACTTCAAGTGCGTTTAAAAGGCAAAAAATGCACATGTGTGCATATATACACATATGTGGATTTATCTGTGCAGCTTCCCCCTGCAGTGGTGCTGTCTCCAGGAATCCCACATAAGGGGTCCTACCTCCATTTATGCAAGGCAAACCCCGGGCACTGCTCACCACAGGCATTACATGGCTGGCCTCTCTCGATCCGCCCCAGTCCGGTCAACTTCAAAACAAAAAGACAACACAAGCATGTTTCCACCACCGGGCTTCCTCCAGAGCCCCACTTGTGTCCCAGGCAGGACGGCCTGCCTTGCTCACCCCATCTCCTCTGATTTTCAAAGCTCCTCTTGGCGTTGGGGATTTAGGGCAAGCGCTGCAGGGCCCGAGGGGTGGTCTCCCGCCTGGGGACGGCTGTGCGGACCCAGTTCGGGCTGCCTCTGGCGTGGGCACCAAGCCACTAAGAAATGGCCCTGGCTGGGGCTTTGTCTCCCCTAGACACCTTGGTCACGGGTTTCTAAGAAACAAAAGCAAGACCTTTCTGCTCCCCGGAGTCCCCGAGAGGCGACCATTGCGTGCTCTCCTTGAACCAGGCTGATGCTCCCCGGAAGGGAGCAGAACGGGACACCCCCCTAAAACCGCCCCAAAGTCAGGTTCACGGCTAGAGCTCCAAGACGCTGGATGCTGGGGCTTGGGTACGGGGATTCTGACCTGTCTGAAGGGAAGGGGCAAAGGAGAGGGCTTCCCTGGGCGCCCCCGGACTGTGACATTCAGGGTCACGGTTTCCAGCCCGGCTTTTCCCGGGATTGGGGATCCGGACTTAAAGCCTTCAGCCCCTACGAGCGCTCCCGCGCGCCCGGGCCGCACCCCCGTTCGCGGGGCCGGCTTACCTGGGGCCACAGGTGCGCAGCCGCGGGGCGGAGGGAGCCTGCACAGGGGCGCTCGCGGCGGGACGGGGCACCCGGAGACTGGCCCCGCTCGGGCGGGGGACACTCACCGAGCGGCTGGAGAGTCTTTTCCGGGAGCTCCGGCTGAACATGGCCGGGCGCCTCCTGCACGCAGCGCCGTCCGTTCGTCCGTCCGCACCGCGGCCGCGAGGGCGGGTCGCCTGGGCGGGCACCCTCGGCGGCCGGTGGCCTGTCTCCGCCTCGCTGCCCCCGGCTGGCTCCGCAGCGCACGCCTGGCCCTCCTCCCTCGCCCGTGCTTCTCGCCCTCCCGCCCGCAGGTCCCTCCCTCTCTCCCGGCATCCCCCCGCCCTCCCCGGGTTCGCCCCGCGGTCCACGGGCCCTTCCCATCCCTCCCGGCGCGCGCCCAGCTGTGCCTATTTTCTCCCGTTCCCGGCTTCCCGCCGGCCCACCAGGGCCAACTCCCTTCCCTCACCTGGGCCCGCCTCCCCTCAAGGCTCTTCCCTCACCCTCGCCGTGGAAGTTAGGGGCAGGGGACACCTCCAGATCCCTCTCCTGTAGCCGGGCTATGGGGAGGAGGGGGGTGGGGGGGGGGGGAAGAGGGGGTAGTTTTTAAAATTAAAACATAATTTCCCCACAGTAAAAATCACCCATCTTAGTGCAGAGTTCTGGCAGTTTTGATTAATTCACACAGACTTCCATCCACCAGCATAATCAAGGTACAGAACAGTCCCATTACCCCCAAAATGGACTATTTTAAAAGTTTGTAAAACTCACATATAATCTACTTCGTATTTACTAAGTGTTGGTAGAGGAGGAGAAGGATGAAAAATGGCCCTATCTATTTCTACCCTCATTAAGTAATCACAGACAGGGCAAGCTTGAAACCCCAGGGCCCATGTGCTCATTCGCTTGCTAGCTAACCTTCTTCCTGAGTTCTTTTTGCTTGTCTCCTTACTATCCTAAAGGAAGTCAGTCCTGAATGTTCATTGGAAGGACTGATGCTGAAGCTGCAACTCCAATACTTTGGCCACCTGATGCAAAGACCTGACTCATTTGAAAAGACCCTGATGCTGGGAAAGATTGAAGGCAGGAGAAGAAGGGGATGACAGAGGATGAGATGGATGGCATCACCGACTCAGTGGACGAGTCTGGGTAAATTCTGGGAGTTGGTGATAGACAGGGAGGCCCGGCATGCTGGGCCATGGGGTCGCAAAGAGTCAGACACAACAGCGACTGAACTGAACTGAACCTTATCAATATATTAAAAAAAAAAAGATACAACAAGAGTACTAACCTCACAGCATTGTTGAGAGAAATGAATTAAGACACCTTAACAGTTTTACACGTTATAACAGGAGCCAACTGAGGGCTCATTTAAAGATCAGCTGTTAAAAAACAGAAGATTGCAAGCCATAGTGTCCACTTGGCATGGATATTTCAGCTCAAATACCATCTCCCTTTGAGGCAGGAGATAGATGGGCCACAGGCTCAACAGTTTCTCCCCTGTGGACAGAAACTCCATAAAAGCAGGATGATGGAGTAGGCTGGACCATGCCCAGTTAAGAGATAAAAGACTACATATTCCTCACTCTTGAAGTTAAGGAGGCCTCCCTGATTATACATGCGCTGAAAGGCCCCTCAGAGGTCAGAAGGAAGGGGGGCGTCACTTCATAGTAAGTGATAACGGCTACCCATAGGCCTCTTCACTAGAATCCAGCTTGGCTAAGAGGTACGCATGCCCACAGGGGAGGATCCTGAGATAAACCAAATACAGACTCAGAACCAGGCAAATCAAAGCGACTGGCCAAAGGAAACCTGGAAGAATGCCCCATAAAAGTGATTCAGACTGTCACAAAGGCGAGACTCTGTCTCAGCCCAGCCGTGTGTCCAACCACACGTATTGTACTTTAACTTATTTCACTACTTTTCATCTTTGTGGGAATTATTTTACGCAAAACTGAAGAGCTAGGGCCTTGTCACTGACTGTGGTTTAGTGACTAGGATTCGGAACTCTGCCACAACCTCACCTCAGTCTCTGGATGGGGAACTGAAGCCCCACTTCAAGATGCTGCAGGTTGAGGCCGTCTGAGATCACTTCAAGAGAACCTTCCTGACCCCCTATGGTAACATCTCTCACACACACTCCCTCATATGGCACATAGCATACGATAAAATGATTTCATTTACCTATTTGTTAAAAGAAGACATTCTTGTCCATGTCAAAAAGATAACTCTCCCAGTTTAGTATTTTTCCAGGTGAGACATTGAACTTAAGTGAAGAAAAGCAGCTTGCCTGGGGTAAAGTAGCAAATTAGTGGCTAAGCCAGTCTACCTATACCCCAAATCCAAAACAATAGAATAACACAGCTTGTATATATATATATATCTATATCCTCTTTGTGTGAGGTATGTATTAGCTCAAGGGCAAGGTTTGGTTTGAGTTCCAGACTAGTGTGTGAAGCCAGTGAGGTCTTTGCCTGAGGAGCAAAATTTACAGGGGCACCCACAAACTCAGTCATCAAGATTTTTAGGCAATAATTTAAGGAGTCAAAATTAATACAAAAAAGTCCATGATGAACAGAATGTCATTTTAAAGATTGGATCCTACCCTACATGCACACATCCTTGTCTGAGTCACCTCACCCTAATCCTAGCCCTGGGAAAAATGCTTCAAAAAGCAATTGCCTCAACAGTCGACTCCCCTCTATGGCATTTTCTACTTACCCACCACCCGCCATCATCCATGGAGGGTATGCTTGCAGAGGGCAAACTCCATGGCTCATTCCTCTCTTTATTGCCCAGGCCTAGCAGGGGTCTGGCCCACTGTAAATGCCTCACATTTGTTAACTGACTAAATAGAAGGCAGTAGCTTTGGTAGGGGTGGGGGCAGGGAGCGTGAGCAATTCAAAGCCCAGTTATAATCAGTACTAGCCCAGGACGCTCACCTGGCCTTCTCAGCGGGTGGCCACACAGCCATCTCTGCCCTGCACTGCAGGTGGCCTTGTGACTGGCAGAAGCAGGTCGGGAGGGCAGTGTTCACACGTAGCTGTGGCCCATTTGCACTTTAATTATAAAGATGTTTGGCGAAGGTCAGTAACAAAACCAGTGCAGTACAAGCTGCTAACAGATGGAGGGAATGATCTCCATTCAGAGGAACCAGCACCTTTTTCAAACTACCTGGGAGGAACCACAGGGGCCGGGGCAGTACCCCTGCCCCATGTCTTGCTCCAGGGTAGGTGCGGGTGGTGGAGGAGGCAACGCCCTGGGGACACATGGTTTGAGTTTTTCCAGACCTTGACTTTTGTTACTTGATCAAAGAGGAGAAAAGATGTACGTGGTCTCCACACGTTTATCAGAACACACCACATGCACAAGACCCAATCCCACTCTACAAAGAGGGCGCCGAGAGTGTCTGCCCTCCCACCTGCCATAAGAGCATCTCTTTGTGGATGAGCCCCCCTGGGTCCGTCTCTTCAGGGCAAGAACAAGTTTTCCCAGAACTTATTTATAACACACCGGAGGCTCACTTATGAGCAGCAGTGTCTTACTTATCTATTCAACAACCACTTTATCTTGCTTAGGAAGATAAAGCTTAGTAACCCAGGAAGGAAAATATACTCTCACTGGCAGCTATACGTGAACAGCAGCCAATTTTATTTTGCTTTATCACCGCATTTGCCCTTCACAGACATCTTTGATGTATGTTCCTTCTTCATCTCTCAAGGCAATACAATTACTAACACAACTTGAAGAAATGATCCTCCAGAACTCCTGACATGGGCAGATGCCTTGGCTATACTATGAAGCAGAAATGCAAAACCAGTGTAAACTGTTGGGCTTTAACTAGTCTTAAAAGGCATGCATCAAGAAACTGGAAAGAAGCACAAAATCTTACAATGGATTGATGGTGAAATGATTTTTTTTTCTTTTTGCCTTTTAAATGTGCATATCCTCATTTTATAGTCAGAAATGTAAACTTACTTACCTAGATTGAGAATTGTGTCCTTGTTGTCTGAAGCCTTCTAACATCAAATGTGAATCAAGTGAGGCAAGGGGCTGTTTCTCTCTCCTTCTCTTGGTCTACATGTGCCTGTCTTCCGTATTTTGACTTTTACATTTTTTTCTTGTCTAAGGCTGTGACTGTTAAACCAAGTGAAGCCACTGATGCCCTCTTCCTACACAACTGCAGGAAACCTCAGGGATCTGTCCACATAATACTGTCTAAGATAGAGAAGAACAACACAACATCTCAGCACGGCCTCACCCATGTGCATATTTCTTTCTGGTACTTCCTAGAAACAATTCTAAGTGTTTTAACAGGGCTAAAATCTCCATGAGCAGCAGCCAACACTTAGAAGCTCCGTCAAAGCATCTTCCTAATCAGAAGTCTACAAATAGTATTTTGAAAAAGACCATGTGAAGTCACGTGTGGTGAGGGTTTGGATGGAAGTAACTAGAGACACACTGCTCTCTTGCAGGGGGATTATATGAGACTTTTTCCTTTCTTCCCAATGCACATGCTTCTGAGGTCCACAAATTTTCTTGTATGAGCATGAAACTGACATAATAATCAGAAAAAATTAAATATAGAGAGAAGTGGAATAAAAAGTGTTGGCAGGCTAAATATTTCACAGGACTTTAAATAATTTTAGATTTATCAATATAATCTAATATGTATAAAGAAAAAATGTTGGAAATGATAAAAAGTCCTACACTAGGCAGTCAACATCTTTATTTTTGAAAAGCCTTAGGATTCTGCAGAGACACTGGCCCAGCTTAACCTAAAATTTAAATTACAAAAAAAGCACAAATTTGTGGTAAATGGATAGTCAGGACAGTGTTGTTTCTAAGAGGGAAAAGAAAAATCACACACAATCTAAATATTTGTCAGACAACCTGTTAAATAAATAGTAGTGTGTCCTTCCAATGGGATTCTACCCAGACATTAAAAATGAAGTTGTAGAACATGTATCTTGTTCCATTTGGAAAGCGGGTTATAAAATTAGCAATATGAGTTCTTACTTGCAAAAGATTTTGGGCACCTGTTACACTTTCAAAAATACACATATATTTGAATATTGAAAAGTCTACAGACTGTAATAAAAAATAATACAAACTGCGGTCAGTTGTTTTGAGGTTTCAGTTTCAAGTGATTTAATGATTTAGTTTCAACTGATTTAATGATAAAGTTTCCCTTTTGCTCACCTAGTTTTTATAAAATAAGTGTACACTCCTTGTACAATAAATAAAGGTAAAAATATAAAATGTATAAATAATTACATAACTTTCCAAAGTTCTAGAAGATTAGGAGGTTCTAAGTGGTAGAATATAGATGGTTTTTAACCTACCTATTCTGTTTCTATAACAAACATGTATTGTTTTGAATTAAGAGGCTTTTGAATTTGAAAATATGATGGATTTTAAATATACACACATAATTGTCCTGTAAGACAAAGACAAATAGCAGTATGCTTGGGAAGAGGAATTTCAGGTGTTACGTCTTTGCAATTGTCTAAGTTTTTCCCCATGACATGTATGTCTTTTGTAATCACAGAAAAAAATGTTTTTGTTTTTTTTCTTCTAACACTCCCTTCAACCATGCACGTGAGGCTTTGTAATACTATATTCCTCGTTTTCCTAGTATCCTTATAAAAGCACAGAGATGCAACGCTGACTTTTTAAATGATCCCTTGCACTTAGATAGCAGTCGACTGTTTCCAAAGTACATTCATAAATATCACATCCCAAGCCCGAGACTCCCAGGAAGGGCAGAAGAGGAAACAGATGCTCGCCAAGGTGTGCGGTCTGCCATCACCTTATGCTGTTAAGAGAGGTGCTTGCGGAAAGCATGAAGCCTAGCTCTGTTATCTCAGGTTCTCCTGATCTGTTCCTACCTTTGAGGATGACTTTCCATTAAAACTGCCTCTCCCCCACTCACACATCCACACAAACACACACAGAGTGTTCAGGGTTCCTCACACGCCTGAGAAGGACGGCGTGCATCCAAGGGGGCGAAGGACCAGTATGTTGCGGAAGGTGAGTGAACATCCTTCTCCTTTGACTACCTTTGTTTCCACTTTCTCCCCCACCTCTTTTCCCCTCTGCTCACCTTCAAGGCTGCCCCTTTCTTCCAGCTCTCAAGTCGTGGTTGCATTGTCTTCCAGTCGTGCCTTAGGAATAGGAATCATGAAAAGGAGAGCTTCCTGCTATTTCCCCAGTTGCCTTGGTCTGTGCTTGAAAAGCATCCTGCAAATGAGGATAGTAGTTTGATATAGGAACTGGTATTTCTCTCAATCCTAAGTCAAAAATAAAATCTAACCCCAGTTCCTGCCCTCCTACTTATGGCCTCTTTACCTCACCAAGATACAGAATTATTCAGTGGTTCTCAACCTTTGCAGGCTTATACTTTCTGATGGTAGACACTAAGAGGGCTCACTTGAAGGAATTAGACACTCAAGGCAAGACTAACTGGGTCAGCAATCAGGACAAAGCAATCGCTCTATAAGGAAAGGCCCACGGCTGCCCTTTTCCTCTTTAGCACTAACCAGCTTGGATGGAATAGCGTGTATCAAAGTTGGCTGCACCCTAGGAATGACTTGGGGAACTCATAAGAATCCCAGTGCCCAGGTCACACCCCAGGCCAACGAAATCAGAGTCTCCCGGGGTGTGACTCAGTCATCAGCATTTTATGAACTCCCCCTGTGATTTCAGCCTGCGGTCACAAAGCAGAACCATTGACTCTGACTCTTCAGGCAAAGGCTTCCCACAGGCAGCTTGTCTGGCTGTGATCTGCACCTGCTCTGCTTTTTTCCTTCCTCCCAGAAGCTGTGCCCAGCTCTGTACCCATCGGAATAAGCTGCTCAACATCCAGGTAACGGGTGATAACACATACCTAAAGAGGGCAGGTCTGGGTTTCTAGGGAACCTTGTGTTTGCTATGCTTGGGTATAGACAACCAAGCGTGGAGCAAATAGGACAGAGCTGAGCCATGAAATTAAAAGACACGTACTCCTTGGAAGGAAAGTTATGACCAACCTAGATAGCATATTCAAAAGCAGAGACATTACTTTGCCAACAAAGGTTCGTCTAGTCAAGGCTATGGTTTTTCCTGTGGTCATGTATGGATGTGAGAGTTGGACTGTGAAGAAGGCTGAGTGCCGAAGAATTGATGCTTTTGAACTGTGGTGTTGGAGAAGACTCTTGAGAGTCCCTTGGACTGCAAGGAGGTCCAACCAGTCCATTCTGAAGGAGATCAGCCCTGGGATTTCTTTGGAAGGAATGATGCTAAAGCTGAAACTCCAGTACTTTGGCCACCTCAGGCGAAGAGGTGGAAAAGTCTTTTCATTGGAAAAGACTCTGATGCTGGGAGGGATTGGGGGTAGGAGGAGAAGGGGACGACAGAGGATGAGATGGCTGGATGGCATCACTGACTCGATGGACGTGAGTCTGGGTAAACTCCGGGAGTTGGTGATGGACAGGGAGGCCTGGCGTGCTGCGATTCATGGGGTCGCAAAGAGTCAGACACGACTGAGCGACTGAACTGAACTGAATGGAGCTCTGCTCCAAAGGAGTAAAAGGCTGGGAGGAGGCTGGGTTTGGTGATAGAGGACAGTCTCCTTATTGGCTGTGCGTTCAGGTTTTCAGGGGGAGATGTATACCCACTGAGGACTGTTCAAGGGAAATGTGCCACAGTGTCTGATGTAGCCCCTCCCCAAGACATAAGGCATCTTCGATAAAATATTTGCAGATAGTTGGCATACTGAGATCCTGGAAAGGGGCTGAGCTTTGTGTCAAGGCTGGTCAAGTGCCAACTCTGAGCTGACTGCTGGTGACAAGGAGGCAGCCTATACCTGGGCTTCAGGAGTCAAAACTCACTCAGCAACACTAACGATGCTCATGCGTGAGATTGCGTTGGAGCATGTGTGCTGGGCTCACGGCCTCCTGATGGAGGGAGACCCACTGGATAGAGACCTGGGTAAGGTTACCAGCCAAGGTGACTTCTGTGCTCCAATTCAGTAGCCTCTGTGAGCACAGAGAACAATCAAATCCATGATGTTTGTGAAAGAAACGCGCTGAGTCGCTTCATTTGTGTCTGATTCTTTGCAACCCCATGGCCTGTAGCCCACCAGGCTCCTCTGTGAGACTTCCCAGGCAAGAATACTGGAGTGGGTTGCTGTTTCCTTCTCCAGGGGATCTTCCTGATCCAGGGATTAAACCCGCATCTCCTGTGTCTCCTGCACTGCAGGTGGGTTCTTTACCCACTGAGCCATCAGGGAAGCCCTAGAACCTCCAATTCCCCCCAGATGGCATAGATTTCATGTCTACCATTTACTGTTGGCTTCTCAATAGACAAACAAATTGTTCAAAGGCCCAAAATGCTTCAAAGAGTTAAGTTATCATGTCGGTGACCCAGAATTTTAGTGTTTTGTAATGGCTTCATCAAATGGATCCAATTTTTCAAGATTTCAACTGCCCTCTTATCTACAATTTTCATGAACTTTTTCCTCTTAAACTAGCACTGCCCCCCCCCAAAAAAAAACATCTGATCTCATATCTTGAAAAGATACTTTCTTGAATTTTTCTAGTTGGGAAACTTGCCTCTTTTCTCTAGGCCAGCAGTTTTCAACCCAAGCTGCACATAAGAATAACCTGAGGAGTTATTTGCTTTCATATGTCATAACTGGCCCCATCCCAGTCTCTTAAATATGTGATTCCTGAGGTGAGACTTAAAAACAGAGAGTGTTAAAGTTCTCCAAGTGAGTCTGAAGTCCACTCAGGTTGAAAACCTCGAATCCATGTTTTTTCCCACAATTTCTTTCCTCATTTTCCTGGATTCCCCTTCTGTCTGCCAACTATGTCATCCTCATCCTCCACTTCCCCCATTCTCTGTACTCAAAATAGAGAGTACGCTGCTTCTATGTGGGTGACAGAGGAGGGAGACACAGATCCAGTTGATGCTTTGAATTCCTTGTTCTCCAAAGGTGATGTCAGCAACCAGCAGCCTTGAAATTACTACCTGGAAACTCACTTACATGACATAAACCTGCTAACTCAGAACCTGGATTTACACAAAATCTGCAAGTGGTATGAATACACATTGAAATTTGAGAAGCAGTGCTCTAATTAACACATGGCCCCACATCCTCATCACAGGACCACCCTGAAGCACCAGGACTGGAATTGTATCCTCCAGACCCTCAGTCCCTCAAGGTACTGATTCTGCATGAAGCCCTGCCCTACATATGCTGCCACAGACACTGATTCATTTCATTCTTATGACAGCTCTGTGGGGTTGGTTTATTATTATTATCCCTAAATGAAAGAAAACAAGGCTCAGAGAAGTGACATGGTTTGTCTAAGCTAATAAGTGGCAGGGGCTTCTCTGGAGACTCAGTGGTAGAGAATCCTCCTGCCAATGCAGGAGATGTGGGTTCGATCCTTGGGTCAGGAAGATCCCCTGAGGAAGGACAATGACAACCCACTCCAGTATTCTTGCCTGGAACATCCCATGGACAGAGAAGCCTGAAGGGCTACAGTCCATGGAGCCGCAAAAAGAGTCAGATATGACTTACTGACCAAACAACAAGTGACAGTTGAGATTCTGGTCGAGGTCTGTTTGATTTCAAAGTGGGTTCTCTTTACAACAAAGCAGAAAGTCAGGTGCTTCTCCCAGAATCGGGCAAGCACATAGAGCAGGTGAGATGGCTCATGCCATCCTAGCATGTCTGGCTTTGCATGGAAACTTGCTAGATCCCCTCTCTGATGACACCAGAGAAGGTGAGATGAGCTGTCCTGCTCCAGCGATGCATCACTGTCTCACCTTGGAAATGACCAAAAGGAGAGTTAAAATGGTGTTCACAGCACCACTGAGAACCCTCCAGAGAGCATGGTCTATTTGGCCCCTTCCTGGCAGAATTCTCCTGGATATGGAGTTCATTTCCTCTTCAGCAGAGAATCAGATCTCTTGAGTATTAAAGCTTATACTTGTCTTTCGTGTTCTCTCCTTCAAGCCAAAAAATCATCAAACCAGATGGCCCTTTCTCTGTCATGAGCAGGAGAAGCACAGTTTAAAGCAGTTGTTAAAAAAAAAAAAAAACAACCACACAACTGGAACTGAGTTCTGAACAGTGAACCTTCCCACCTAGCGTATAACCAGGTCCGTATATGGCCAAGGTGCTAAGTGAAATCACTTGCTCTCTGGCCCACAAAGCCACCTCTTTCATCTTTTAAATAGGATAATCAATGCCTTGAAAACAAGATCTCAGCAGAGGCCCCTGGCATTCCTTGAGCTTCTAAAATGGATGAGGAGTAGACTGAATTGTCCTTTCTTCAGAAAGGTGGTTGCCAAGACACATGTCTGTGTTAGTCATGGCAGCCCAGCTGGTCAAACAGTAACCCTCACAGGCCAATGCAAAGAGCTGTTTATTTCCTGCTCACATCACAATCCAAGGCAAGGGGTAGGGGTGTGGGGATAGGCGGGGGAGGAACCGTGTTGGTTCCACCCAGACATTCAGGCCTATGATTCTCCTAACATCTGCATCTGCCATCCCCCAGAGGTGCATAGTCCAATAACAAGTCACAAGTCGTACGTGCCATTTAAATGAAAAGTAAAAATTCGCTTCCTCAGTCATACTAGCCACATGTCCAGTTCTCAAGAGCCTCATAAGACTAGAAGCTACTGTATTGGACAGTGCAGAATGGAAACTTTCCATCATTCCAGAAAGTTTTATTGGACAACCTGCTCTGAACCTTAGGGTCCTTCACTGGACTGTCTGCATCTGACCTGCAGGCAAGGAACAGGTAAGATTGAGAAAGGTCAGTGAGGAAGATTCAGATCAGATGTGGGAACTGGGGAAACATTTCCCCCCACTTCCACCTTAAGAACATAAGACCGGGTCCCCCTACAGCAGGGGTGCTGGGAAGTGACAAGCAGCTCTGTGCCCAGGAAGAATCACAGAGTCATAGGCCTGGGTGAGGCCGGGCATCCTGGTCCCGGGAGCCTTCTCAGACGTGCACCACTCCATTCCTTGTGTTTCTGGTAGAACTAGCCAAAATACGAAGGAATACGGCCTTAGTCTCAGTTGGTGTGGGTGTTAATTCTTGGTGAAAGACACAGAAATTAAGGTGTCGGTGAGGGTTGACTCTTAGGTACAGGAAATCTTTGACAAGAGTCAGCCACTTCACCTGATAGGAAGAGCCTCATAACACGCGTCCCTTCAATGGCAGATCACGTGGAAAAGACACTGCTGGTTTTTTCTTCTTTTTTTAACTCTAGATTGGGGTTGGCAAATGTATTCTGTAAACAGCCAGACAGAAAATATTTCCAGCTTTGCAGGGCACTCAGTCTTTATCACAACTCAACTCTGTAATTGTAGTGCAAAAGCAGTCAGAGATGAAGGAATGAGACTGACTCTCTGTAAAAGTTTTATTTAAGAAAATAGGTGGTAGGTCAAATTTGGCCTGCAAGCTTAGTTTGCTGACCTCTGGCCTAAGTCTTTCACCAGGTCCTCTTCACTTTAAGCAAAAAAGCCCTTTCTTCTGCCCATTCCCTCCAAAAAGGCTGGTAAAAAGAAAAATGGAAATAGGGATGCATGCACAGAACCAGCACTCTGCTGCGCTAAGCACTTTACTTGAGTTAACTGAAGTTCCCTTAATTCTCACAACTCTTTAAGTTAGATTTTGTGATGGCCCCATTTTACTGATGAGGAAGCTGAGGCACAAATATCAAAAGAACCAGAGCTTTCACGATTCACAGGCCCAACCCCCTTCTTTTTCTTTAGTGGTATGGGACCCTCTGACATACAGCCGATCGACTTACACAACTGTTAGATCGATTTATGCCCGCAACTTAGGGGGATGGTATTAACTACTTACTTAGGAGTCCTGTGTTATAGGAGTGTGTAGAAGTTGTCAAGCCCTGGAGGAAGGCACAGCAACCCACTCTAGTATTCTTCCTTGGAGAATGCCAAGGACAGAGGAGCCTGGTGGGCTACAGTCTATAGGATCACACAGAGTCAGACAAGACAGAAGCAACTTAGCAGACAGCATGCATGGGACCCTCACCCTTGATAAAGTTTCTCAAGGGGATTCAGAGGTCTGGGAACCAATGATGTCAGGGGTTGATCAAAGTGACCACTACTGTCTCTTCCAAGTTTAGTACAGTGTCACCCTCCACAGACCCCTCCTTCATAAAAGGATACATTGCAGAGATGTAGCCAATGAAAGCATGTTCTATTAAAAAGGAAGTGTGTCCAAAGGATCTTACAAATAAACACAGAGAACCAGAAGGCACAGAGTCACTGTGAAGTTACATCTTGCTTCTTTTTTAGGTCTGCTCGGATGTTACTTTAGTTCACTTACCTATTTTCCTGCCCTTTATTCAGGCCTGTGGGGTGCTGCCCTTTCTCTGAATTCACTCAAAAAGCCCCTTCCATGAGAAAAGAAAGTCAGATGAACAGAAAAGAGAAAAGAGTTTCTCAAGCCTGGCACAAAAATTCTTGTAGAGTCCAGGTGATCATGGCTGAGAGTTGCAACTGGAAAATGGCAAGTAAATGAAATTTTTATAAATGCCACCCCACGTTACAAGCCATAAGAGAGCTCCTTATGGCAATGGCTGAGTTAGAAGAATGTAAATTAAGTGTGTACAGCCACGTTTGGATTTTTAAGGGTTTTCTCCTGATCACAAAAATTATATTTATTGCAGAAAACACAAGACATGAAGAAAACAGAAGAAAAAAATCTTAAATATACACAATTCCATGACTGAGAGATATCTTAAACGTGTTAGAGCATGTGTTTCCAAATGAACAAAGATGCATATATATGTGTGTGTGTGTGAATATCTATGTACATGTAATAAATTGTTTACAAAAAATTGGATCAAACTGTACATATTTCTTTGTAACATGCTTTTTTCCCCTTCATCTATCCTGAGCTTTTTCTCACACTGCAAATATTTTTCCACAGCCAACTTTCCAAAGGCTGCAGAGAATCCTATTAAATCCTACTGCTGGACACTGCGGTTGGTTCCCATTTTGATATGATAAATAGTGCTACGTGTCCACATTAATGTTATTTTAAATCAATACACACATATATAAGAAGTGCTGCCAAGTAAAAGAATGACACTGTTAAATGCCTCATGTTGTATTTATCCTAAAACATTGAAACGATGCTTTGGAGACAGGTTGACAGGGTCAAGTGTGTGAACACCCTCTCCTGCTAGGGAGGTGAGATGCTTGGACAGCCACCCTGTGCTTATGAGATCAGCAGATGCCCTCAGGTTCACCAATGCCCTGCTTGACACTCTGTCTCCCGGATTTAGAAAACCTCTCTCAGTTTCTCCAATAATATTAATAATAATACTAAAGGGACAGAAGAGGGAAAAAAGTGGATGGTTTCTGTTTGAAGCTGAATTGTGTTTCCTAAAAATCCAGAGGTTGAAACTCTAAGCCTCTGGACCTCAGAAGGTGACTGTATTTGGAGATAGGCTCTTTAAAGACATAATTAAGATAAAACTAAATCAGGTAAGAGATTAACATTCAACATATATAAACAGCTCATACAACTCAACCTCAGAGAAACAAGCAACCTGATTAAAAAATGCAGAACTGAACAGACATTTTTCCAAAGAGGAAATGCAGATGGCTGACAGGCACATGGAAAGATGCTCAGCATCACTAATCATCAGAGAAACAAATCTAAACCACAATGAGGTATCACCTCTCACCTGTCAGAGTGGCTATCATCAAAAAGAGCGCAAATCATAAATGTTGGGGAGGATGTAAGGGCAATCCTTGTACATTGGTTGTTAAGAAGGTGAACTGGTGCAGTCACTGTGGAAAACAGTATGGAGATTTCCCAAAGAACTAACAATAAAACTACCATATGACCCAGCAGTTCCTTTCCTTGGTACATATCTGAAAAAACCCCAAAAAGACATATTCCAAAAGACAGACACACCTCAATGTTCACAGCTACATTATTTACAATTGCCAAGGCATGGCAACAATCTGTATTTCCATCAACAGCTGAATGGATAGAGTATGAAGTGTGGATGTATACACACACACACACACATATACATACAATGGAACACCACTCAGTCATAAGAAAAGAATGATATTTGGCCATTTGCAGCAACATGGATGCACTTGGAGGTTATATTATGTTAAGCAAAATACATCAGACAGAGAAAGATAAACACTGTATGATATCACTTATATATGGAATCCAAAAAACAGAAAACTAGTGAATATAACAAGCTGACTCACAGATACAGAGAACAAACTAACAGTTACCAGCGGGGGGAGCCACATAAGCGTAGCGGAGTGGGAGGTACAAAGTACTGGGTATAAGATAGGTTCAAGAATGTACTGTAAAACTCAGGGAACAGAACCAGTATTTTGTAATAACTGTATATGGAAAGTAATTAGAAGATAATTAAAATTTAAAAACAGAAAAAAAAAAGATAAAGTGAGGTCTTTAAAAAAAAAAAAGATAAAATGAATGAGCCTTAATCCAATATGACTGTGTCCTTATAAGAAGAGGGGATTCGTAACACAGACACACAGAGGGAAGACGCAGGGAGAAGACGGTCAGTCTTCACATGCCAGGAGACAGACTCCACAAGAAACCAACCCTGCTCACACCTTGATCTTGGACTTCTAGCTTCCAGAATCATGAGAGAATACAGGTATGTCGTTTAAGCCACCCAGCTTGTGGACCTTTGTTATGGCAGCTCTAGCAAACAGATACAGCTTCCTAACTCTTCTTAAGAGAAATTCTGTTAAAACTATTTTTCCCCTATAAAAATAACAATCACCCTCACCTCTTTTATTCCAGGGGAGTCAAACCCTTAAGAGTAGGCAGTTGTAGAGTTGGAGCAATGAAACCGATTTGGAGACTCAGGACCTTCAGCAAAACCTTGATGTATGTGGGCCTCAGCATTCTCATATTTGAAATAAATGTTCTAATTCGTGTGATAAGTAATATTCATATCTGGAAAGATACTGAGCATGACAGATAAGAAAATCACCTTGCACAGAAGGTATTAACAGGAGGCACTCATGTGCTTGCACGCTCAGTCATGTCCAACTCTTTGGAACCCCATGGACTATAGCCCACTAGGCTCCTCTGTCCATGGGATTCTCCAGGCAAGAATACTGGAGTGGGTTGCCATTTCCTTCTCCAGGGGATCTTCCTGACCCAGGGATCGAACCCACATCTCCTGTGGCTCCTGCATGGGCAGGCAGATTCTTTACCACTGAGCCACCTGGGAAGCTGTGGGAGGCACTGGATGAACCCTATTAGCCCGTGGCCTGGGTGAGCTCTTCTCCATCCCATCAAGTAAAGTGGGTCATGAGGAGATGTATAATCTTTAAAAAGAGGACTAAGTTTTCAGAGCTTTTTTGCTTTAAGGCAGAGTTGCTTTGTTTAGCCCACACGATGCTTTTTAAAACTTCAAATTAGTTGTCAATATTTTAAAAATTGGAGATGCTACATGAATTCTGGATGTCTCCCTTTTTGGGGAAGCAGCAGATCTGGCAGCACTGGGTGCTACTCTCTTAAGGTTGTCACCCATCAATGGCCCAGATATTTGACTCTCTGTCCTCCTGGGCACAGGACTCATCAGTGCCACCTGTCAGGCCCTATAGCGCTGAATTTGTAGCCCAAGGCTTAATGCATACACTAATTTTTATAAACAAAATGCACACACAGATATACATACATATCTACAGAGAATATATTTGTGTGTGTGTGTCTTAAGTTGCATACCTTACAACTTCATTGTTTCAATGCCTTTTCCCTTTAAACATCCATTTTGACTCAAAACGCGTCTCTTGCATCCAATGAAACTGAAATCTAAAAACTCTATCATTCCATACATCCTACAAATGTGAGTGAAACTTTGCAGTTCCACTAATGTGATCTATTATTTTATACATGAGGTCCCCCTGCTAGTTTACAGCCAAACGTTTAGCTTTGGAAGAGGCCTCAGAAATTATGTCGTTTCTTTGTAAACCTTCGCTTTGCTAGGTATCTCAGAGATGTAGGAAAGGTTTTTGTAACCTGATTCAATGTTTATAAGAAATAAAAAGAAAGAAACCCCCACATTTCATTAGTAGTGTTAATTTTCCTTCTTTCCCTCCCTGCAATCCCTAAAGTATCACCAAAGTGCTCCCAGGTAGTCCTCAAACAGGTTTGCCTCCTCCCAGCCCTGTGAACCTCTCCACTGTCTTGTATTAGTTGCTAGGTAACTGAGGAAGATTTATGCACATCTATTGTTAATTTCGAAGACAGTTCTCGGATCTGCTATAAACAGCATGAGGAGCAGACACCACACTTGCTTAAGAGAGACTCCTCTCGCCTTCCCTGAGACAAGGCATTCCAGGGCACATCTACAAGGTCCAAAAAATCCTGGTAAACATCCAACTGTCTGCAAAAACAGTTCAGCAAATCCGAGACATTTGGGCCCATCTCCAGTGCCCTCTCGTGCCAAATCCATCAGAAGTTTTATTCAAAGACCATCGTCTGGCCTCTTCGTTTGTCTGCGTGAAATCTAATCTTTCACCCCCGCCCCCACGTGCCCATCCTTCCCAGCAGCACCAAAATTCAGGCTTGGAATGGAAACCTTTGCATCCAGAAGCATCTGTAAAATTATTTCTCAAGCCACTGGTTTCACCACCTTTTTAAAGGCTCTTCTTAAGCACAAGTACCATTTATGCTGGTTTGGATGATA
Organism: Bubalus kerabau; assembly: GCF_029407905.1. Lineage (NCBI taxonomy): Eukaryota > Metazoa > Chordata > Mammalia > Artiodactyla > Bovidae > Bubalus > Bubalus kerabau. The sequence continues at coordinate 38,701,301 of NC_073643.1, read as the reverse complement.
AGCATGGCTTTTATTGCCACTGTCTGGGTAAGGGATGAGAGGGCCCAATTTATATGATGCCCCCCAAAACCAAAGTTTTATAGTCATCCTGTACATTTGAAAAGCAGTTCTTGTTTTACTGGGAGCGTCCCTGGGCATCCCCCCATTGCATCCTCACAGAAACTCCACAAGACGCCTGGTTTGTGGCATTACCTCTGGTTTAGAGGACTCCTAGGGCTCAGGAGTCTTTCAACTGATGGTCCAGCTTTGTTGCTCCCTGATCTATCTTCCACCTGGGCTCTGAGGGGTTGCTTTGTAACAGAAACCTGAACATGCTGATTTAAACCAGTCATTGACATTTCATCATGTAGAGGATCCAAGTTCCTTAGCGTGAAAGAGAAGGGCCTCCGTTGTCCAGTCCCTACCTAGTACCTCTTCATCCTGTCTCCCATCATGCTTACTTGACATTTTGCATCCTACCAACACTGCCTTTGGTACAGCTCCCTGCACGCCACACTGTCCTGCACCCTGGGTCTTCTATCCTAGTGTTTACTCTGCTTCCAAAGCACACACTCCCAGCATCCAAATAGTATAGCATCTCCTCCAGGAAGCATTCTCCAACACCCCTTCCCCATGTCACTCCTGTTGAGGGAGATGCTCTTCCCGTGCTCCCAGAACACCCAATACTCTCTCAGCACCTCTGTGGAACTGCTTCTGATGTTCTGTTCATCGGTCCCCTCCCCCGCATGCCTGAGTTTCTTCCAAGGCAGCATCTATATACCATCTACTTCCTTTCAGTATTCCCAGGGCCTAATTCAGTGTCCAGTCCATCACGATCCTCACTGTGTTGACAGGAAGGACTGAAGAAAACAGAAGAGAAACTGTAAGAGGGAGGCCAGTACCACCATCAGATAAGGCAAACCAGGCTCTGAGACCCCAGGCAACGCATTTAGTAAGCAGAAGATCCAGAGTGTGAACAGGGGGAAGGATCTTTACAAATTATCCAACCCATCCTACAATATAGTAGAAAGAGCTCCTGCTTGCATACTTCCAAGGACAGGGTGCTCACTGCCTCCCCCAGGAGCCATTTCCATTGCTGGTCAGCTAGCCTGTGAGACTCTTCTTTCTTGGGCGGTGCTGAAACCACTTTCCCCACGAGTCCCATCAGACTGATTCTGCTTTTGTCTTCTGTTCTTAGACATTAGCCTTCCTGTTGTGTGGATAAAGTTCCTGCCTGCCTCAATCATCATCAAAAATGCAAAAATAACCAGAATCCTGGCCTGAACATACGTGCTTTCCATGTGCTCTAATTCAAACCTCCTTGAAACACAGTGGAAAAGCAAGTCTGAGATCACACCACTAGACAGTCACAGATCAGGCTTAGACCCCAGGGGATCTACTCCAAGTTCACAGATTTAACTACACAATACTCTTGTCCATCTGAGCCCTTGAGCTATTCGACAGTGAAAAGCTAAGTAGATTAAAGGTACATAATTTGCACTGGTTTTTTTTTTTCTTTTTCTTCCTCTAATAACAGCTTTACAGGCATCTCTCTCCTCTGAAGTTTGTTTCTAAAAATGAGTTTCTTTCTTATCCTTCCTTTCTCCCCAGCTCCATCTGAGGAAAAAGATCACTGGGTTGCTGGCTCTGCAAACACAGTGTTATTCATGGGGTGCTGCAACAGGACCCCTCATTAGTTCCAAAGCTTCAAATTAATCTTACATTACTGTTCTTGCAGGTGAAAGGTCATTTTTTTTATCCTCTTAGCTGTATCCACCCCCCAGGGGAGAAACTGAATCTTTATGCAGGCAGAAACCCCTCCCTTCCTTGGACCAGCTGTTGGGGTTTCTCTTTGTCGTGAGTGAAACTATACACAGAGAGCTGGGACTGTTTAAAAAACCCAGAGGCTGTGGTCTTTAAAGTAGGGTAGTTTTGTAAATCGTGGGGTAGAGACGTGATGAAGAAGCTGGCACTGGGAGTACTGCAAAAAGTGAGAGACTGAGACAGACGGCCCTGCCCAAAGGAAGCTCATGGCAACTAGGAGAGTCCTTCCTCTCTCCTGTCATTTGACAATCCCCCTCTGGCACCTCTTAGTGGCAGAACCTAGAATGGCACCAGCTGGCTGGGAGAAGCAGCAATTCCAGCCACCGCATCTCCAAACAGGGGTGACTTTGCGGCTGAGAGACAACAGTTTAATAACTAGCACCAGCCATCGTCCCTAGAGCAGAGCTCTGCACTAAAGGCTAGCAGCCTGCTGTGTGGAGGGGCCTGTCGGGAGGGAGTGTTCCACGCTCACGGAATGGTCCAAGCTCGGACCTGATAACTTCCCAAATCACAAGAGAAGCTGCCCCCACGAATGAGATATGGTTCCCCTGTTGGGCTGCCCCAGTTACACTGCAATTCCTTTTGGGTAGCCCCAGATGGATCAAAGCTGCATTGAGGAGGGGAAGAAAGCAGCATTGAACGCTCCCTGCTCGTGTTCACAGGAGCTATTGTCTCATCCCCAACAGTGTAACTGGAGCAAATACACGGACCAGTGTTTGCTGCCCCACCCGGGACTTCTCCCAGTCCCACAGGGAGGTTAGGCATTTAAAGGAGGCGGGGTGTTCAGTTCAGTTTAGTCACTTAGTCATGTCCAACTCTTTGCAAACCCATGGACTGCAGCATGCCAGGCCTCCCTGTCCATCACCAATTCCCAGAGTTTACCCAAACTCATGTCCATTGAGTCAGTCATGCCATCCAACCATTTCATCCTCTGTCGTCCCCATCTCCTCCCGCCTTCAATCTTTCCCAGCATCAGGGTGTTTTCAAATGAGTCAGTCCTTCACATCAGGTGGCCAAAGTATTGGAGTTTCAGGCTTCAGCATTAGTCCTTCCAATGAATATTCAGGACTGATTTCCTTTAGGATTGACTGGTTGGATCTCCTTGCTGTCCTAGGGACTCTTAAGAGTCTTCTCCAACACCACAATTCAAAAGCATCAATTCTTCAGCACTCAGCTTTCTTTATAGTCCAACTCTCGCATCCATACATGACTTCTGGAAAAACCATTGCTTTGACTAGATGGACCTTTTTAGGCCAAGTAATGTCTCTGCTTTTTAATAAGCTGTCTAGGTTGATCATAGCTTTTCTTCCAAGGAGCAAGCATCTTTTAATTTAATGGCTACAGTCACCATCTGCACTGATTTTGGAGCCCCCAAAATAAAGTTTCTCACCATTTCCATTGTTTTCCCATCTATTTGCCATAAAGTGATGGGATCAGATGCCATGATCTTAGTTTTCTGAATGTTGAGTTTTAAGCCAACTTTTTCACTCTCCTCTTTCACTTTCATTAAGAGGCTCTTTAGTTCTTCGCTTTCTGACATAAGGGTAGTGTCATCTGCATATCTGAGGTTATTGATATTTCCCCGGGCAATCTTGATTCCAGCTTGTGCTTCCTCCAGCCCAGCGTTTCTCATGATGTAGTCTGCATATAAGTTAAATTAGCAGGGTGACAATTCACAGCCTTGATGCACTCCTTTCCCGATTTGGAACTAGTCTGTTGTTCCATGTCCAGTTCTAACTGTTGCTTCCTGACCTGCATACAGATTTCTCAAGAGGCAGGTCAGGTGGTCTGGTATTCCCATCTCTTTAAGAGTTTTCCACAGTTTGTTGTGACCCACACAGTCAAAGGCTTTGGCATAGTCAATAAAGCAGAAGTAGATGTTTTTCTGGAACTCTCTTGCTTTCTCGATGATGGCAATTTGATCTCTGGTTTCTCTACCTTTTCTAAATCCAGCTTGAACATCTGGAAGTTCATGGTTCACGTACTGTAGAAGACTGGTTTGGAGAATTTTGAGCACTACTTTGCTAGCATGTGAAATGAGTGCAATTGTGCGGTAGTTTGAACATTCTTTGACATTGCATTTCTTTGGGATTGGAATGAAACCTGACCTTTTCTAGTCCTGTGGCCACTGCTGACTTTTCCAAATTTGCTGGCATATTGAGTAGTACTTTCATAGCATCACTTTTTAGGACCTGAAATAGCTCAACTGGAATTCCATCACCTCCACTAGCTTTGTTCATGGTGATGCTTCCTAAGGCCCACTTGACTTCGCATTCCAGGATGTCTGGCTCTAGGTGAGTGATCACACCATCATGGTTATCTGGGTCATGAAGATATTTTTTGTATAGGTCTTCTGTGTATGCTTGCCACCTCTTTTTAATATCTTCTGCTTCTATTAGGTCCATACCATTTCTGTCCTTTACGGTGTCCATCTCTGCATGAAATGTTCCCTTGGTATCACTACTTTCCTTGAAGAGATCTCTGGTCTTTCCCATACTATTTTTTTTCCTCTATTTCTTTGCACTGATCACTGAAGAAGGCTTTCTCATCTCTCCGTGCTATTCTTTGGAACTCTGCATTCAGATAGGTATATCTTTACTTTTCTCCTTTACCTTTCACTTCTCTTCTTTTCTCAGCCCTTTGTAAGACCTCCTCAGAAAACCTTTTTGTATTTCTTTTTCTTGGGGATGATCTTGATCACTGCCTCCTGTACAATGTCATGAACCTCCATCCATAGTTCTTCAGGCACTCTATCAGATCTAATCCCTTGAATCTATTTGTCACTTCCACTGTATAATCGTAAGGGATTTGATTTAGGTCATAACTGAATGGTTTAGTGGTTTTCCCTACTTTCTTCAATTTAAGTCTGAATTTTGCCATAAGGAGTTCATGATCTGAGGGGTAGAGTGTGGCAAAAGTGATGCATGAGCCCTGGGAAGGAGGGGAAAAGTAGTCTTCCTTTCACATCTCTCAGTACTTCTCCATGATAGAAGTCCTAGAGAAAGCACAGGCTGTCATGCAGCCGTGGGGTCTAGTACTGCCAGAACGAGACAGAAATGAGTCCTTTCCCAGGGTACTGCCCATCAAAAGTTCCCCAAGAGTATCTTGGAGCCAAAAGTCACTTAAAAATTGCAGCAACTACACAAAGCAGGGAAAAGGTCAAGGAGAGGGTGAGATTTGGAGGAAGAAAGCAAAAACAAGTTGTTTTTAATTCAACTTCATTTTAGATGATATTCAGCAAGAAGTTGAATAACCCTGTGAAACAGGCCCAAGGGATTATATTTATTGCATGTCATGCTTCCAATTCAGTTTAATTCTCTCTCAAAGACAGAGAAGCAGCAGGGCACTAACCCCACCAGAGATGAAAACCCCAAGAGTGCGATTGAGGACTGGGGCTGGCAAGAAAGAACGGCTCTAAATCAGGTCCAGGTGTGGACACAGCAATTACTCCAGCTGCTACTTTTCACCTCCAAGTCGAGCTGGCATTGTGGGGAAGGAGGGCATGTGGCCAAATAGTATTCTGCCAGTTGGCTGAAGACACCTTACTCATTCTGTCCTGGAAAGGGACAGAGGTTAGGGACAAGGTCATGTTAATTTTGGAGGTTCACTAAACGCTGTGTCCTGGGCACCCCTACCTGGCCAACTGGTGACTGGATCTTAACTCCAGCTGAATTCCACCCTACACAGACGGGTGTAGACATGAACAAGCCTGGCTCCTGGCTTAACATACAGCCAAGGACACAGGTTTCTACATCCTCTTCAGGGACAGTATATTGAGAGTCAGTCACTGCCTGCTCAGTATCCTTCCCACCTTCTTCTAATAATAGCAGCATGATTTTCCTGTAGAGGACCACTGCTTCTTCACTTTCAGCAATTATGTCTTGATTCTAGACTCTTCTCTCTCCCCCCTCACCCCAGCATTAAAAAGATACCTGAGTCTGGCCAACTGTAATCAATCATGGGATTTTTGTTGGAACCATCAGAAAGGAAAAGTTTTCTTCTGGGGGTGGTGATCGGGAGAATAGCCCATTCATCCCTCAACTGTGGCCACAAGACTACACTTTGGGCCCTCCCACAGCCAGGGCACACACTACAGCAAGCACGGGTGGTTCACTGATAGCTCTGTAAGCTCGCTGGCATGCTCTGCCTCTGGTTCACGTCTATGGTCAGCAGGGCAGCTCTGCTCTCGATGTCTTTTTTCCCTTTAGGCTACCTGGGGCATATCTTCATGGTGATTCCAGAAGCACAAGAGAAAAGCAAATGGAAGCAGGCAATTCTTAACGGCGAGGCTCAGAACTGGCATGCTTTCATTGCCAACCATACTCTTTTGGTTAAAAGAGGTTATGTAGCCATGCCCAACATCGGGGTGGACACAGTCACTGGCTGAGGGCAGGCTTGCAGCAGGGGTGCCGAGTCGGGAGCCTGCAGGTGGACACCTTCCCTGGTGGGCACTTTACCACCTGAGGGGACAAGTCTGCCTGAATGAAGCCACCAGAAAAGAGAGCAAAGTCAGGGATTGTCGACTGACATGTGAAGATACTGTTGGAATCTCTGAATCCTGCTGAGTCCTGACTTTTCAATTATTTCATGCTGGAGTCTGTTTCAATTGGGTTTCTGTTGTTTACAACAAAAAGACACCTGACTGATCTGTATCAATCAGGACACTTGCTCGGGAAGTCCACAGAGTCAAGTCAGAGAGAGGAGTGGCAGGATCCAAAGAGAAGCCAAGACAGAGCGAGTGGGTTCTGAAAGCTGAGTCCAGAATGGCTGCCAGAGGCCACCGGGCTTGGATCAAGGAGCATCTCATGGGATGGTTACAGAGGGAGCACTGGAGGACACTGCCTCTGGATTGCTCTGGATCAAAAGACTAAGGGCTCTTGTTTCTCCAGCATCTGACAGAAACAGATGAAGCTGATCAGAGGAGGCCCCGCTGACTGGGCCACACTGCCCATCCCAGCAAAGAAGAACAGTGTACCATAAGTTCTGAAAAAGTGCCACCAGGACTCCTAGAATTGTAGGCACTAGACCAAGTCCTTGAACTTGTAATTCTAAAAAAGGAACCAGGAGTTTCCCTGGTGGTCCAGCGGCTAGGATATCATGTTTCCAGTACAGAGGACCCAAGTTCAATCCCTAGTGGGGGAATTAGATCCCTTATACCACATCTAAAGATCCAGCATGCTTCAGCTAAGATACAGTGTGGCCAAATAGATAAATAAAAATAATAATAAAGGAATCAAAGATTTGAGTGGAGCAAATGAGGCTCTTGACCTAAGAGGAAGGATTCCAAGGACACGTGTATCTGAAGAGCATTAGCAACATCACCTATAGACATTACTGTTTATTGAGGACCAGCCACACACAGGGCTAAGGAAATGGCATGTATTAGGACTCCTAATCCTATCAACCCAAGAGGTCAATATTTTATGGCCACTTGGCAAACAAGGGCAATGGAATTGGAGAGGTCCCATACCAGTCTATGGGCCTTGGGCTAAACCTCTGTCCTGCCCCAGAGCCCTTGCAGAGAAGGCCTGGCTATAAGCCTCCCTAGGATTTCTGTTGTTGTTTTTTAACCCCAGAGCCCACAGGGACCTTTAAATTAACACTTCCTTCCTTCGCCTTTTTATAGCCTCCTGTTCTTGGAAATGGGGGCTCAACATTAGACGGAAAAGAAATAAATCCTCTCTACAAAACCCCTGCTCGAGTCTCACTATGGAGGGCAGTTGTGTGCCCACGCCTGGCTCCTCTTCTTCCAGTTAAGAGCACCCAGGTATCCTTTGGGGAATCACCTTCTACCAACCCTCAGTCCAGGTGACTGAGTCAGAGAGGCATGTGATGTGCTGGGGCCAGAGTCTACTACCTGTGTGAAACTTACCAAAGTACTTCTGTACTTCAGTCTTCCCATCTGTAAAATGGGATGATAAAAAGAGTGCCCCACCACCACCACTTCTGCAGAGCTGTTATGAGGAAGCATTAGATGAGGCACCTAAAGAATGCCTTACACACATATTCCCTCAACAAGATACATCTGCGATCATTGGGAATCCAGGCATGACTGCCCTACCTGTCCAGGCTGATGGCAATCTGCTAGGATTTTAGTATTGAGCAAGCAGCATTCCCCACCCCATCCCTCTTCCTCTCTTTCTCTCTGGTGGGGGTATCAGATTGTGGACTTTGGATATGAAACAGCTAGTGGGAAGGAGAGTATAGAGGTGCAGAGACAGACTTTTCCCATTATTGTTTGGGGACCTGCTTCTGACAGTGCCTGTGGTCATCACTTCCTTGGACCTGGTGGTACCAAGTGCCAATCACTCCCTTTGGGGGGAAACTCAGTTTTAGATGGAATCAGGGAGGGGATGGGGCAGTGGAGTGAAAAAGGTAAGGACTGTTAGAATGTGTTCAGACTTCAGCATCTTCTGACTTTTCTCTCCTTTCTTAACTCATAAGAGTAGGACGGGGAGGAAAACATAGAACCTTTATGGTATCTAACCTCTCTCTCCCTCCCTCCCACAAGTCAGGCCAAGAAGCACAGTCACTCTGGTATACAAATCCAGGTACTCATTTCAGCTTAGCAATTCCCCAATTATGGAAACATGGGCAATTTTTGTAAAGCCCTGGCTCAGCCATATGAAATCATCATTTTTGTAGGTCAGGAAAGGTTGACCATTGACAGTTTCATATTGTCTAACAGTCCCCATCTTATGGGGTTTGTTAGGATGAAATACGATGATGCATAAGCAGTTCTTAGCTTGATGCCTGGCACAGAGATACTGACTATTTAGTGTTAACTGCTATTACTACCCTGACGATAATGTGATGATGATTAAGAAACAGTCACAGGGACCTCTCTGGTGGCTCAGTGGTAAAGAATCCGCCTGCCAATGCAGGAGACACGGGTTCAATCCCTGGTCTGGGAAGATCCCACATGCCATGGAGCAACTAAGCCCATGTGCCACAACTACACTGTCTGTGCTCTAGAGTCAGGGGACTGGAACTACTGAAGCCTGTGCACCTGAACTCCGTGCTCGGAAACAAGAGAAGCTTCTCACTGCAGTGAGAAGCCCACACATCATAGCTAGAGAAAAGGCCATGCCGCAATGTAGACCTAGCACGGCCAAAAATAAATAAATAAAAATTAAAAAAAAAAAAACCAGTCACAGGGACTTCCCCAGTGATCCAGTGGCTAAGACCCCATGCTCCCAATGCAGGAGGCCTGGGTTCAACTCCTGGTCTGGTAACTATATCCCACATGCTACAACTAAGAGTTTGTATGCTGCAACAAAGACCTGGAGCAGACAAATAAATATTTTAAAAATGTGTAAAAGATACAGCCACAAATCAAAGGCAAGAGAAAACACACCAGCTATCAGCAGCAATTTTTCAGCATGACTGACAATTCTGCTCATTTCCCCTCACATCTCACTCTTCAAGATTTTTGCAATTTCTGTCTCCACCCAGACAGGGAGGCAAAGGTTCATAAAGTAAACAAACTCGGGCCCTTGGAGCCTCAGAGGGTCTTCTATATTGAGAAGACCCCCTGGGAAGCCCGGGGTTGTGTGAAGTTTTGATGACTGGGGAGGGATAAGGGGCTGTTTTAGAATCGTCACTCATATTTTTAAATATCTTGACATCAATAAAACAGTTTCCAATTTAGTGACAACCAAGGCATTTGTTTTGATCGTAGCTTTCTCACCCACCAGCCATTTATTTTGGCTAAAACAGAGCATTTGTTTTCTGAAAGGTGACAATTTGAGGCATAGTTATTCTTATCTCCTGAGCCTTCCAGGTGTGGCCTCCAGGTTATTTAGGTTTGCCTCCCAGCTCCAGGTCTTCGGACACATTCTGCCCTGAATCCAAGTGCTTTTCCCTCCTTCTTTACCTGGCTCACTCCCATAAGGCTCTCAGCTTCCATGAGACCTTATGATTTGTTTCTAGCACCTCAAATCCATCAGCCTTTGCGATATGCCCTCATAATCTGTGCTAATTTCCAGTGGTCTTTGCCTCTGGACTCCAAGCTCCAAATGATGGGTGCTGACTGGGTTGACTGTATTCTCAACTGTCCCTAGGATCTCACCTGAAGGACGGATCATGGTGGATATTCGGCAATATATGTTAAATGATGAAGTCATTTTTCAGTAATTCATAATAGTTAGTATTAGTCACTCAGTTGTGTCTGACTCTTCATAAGCCCATTGACTGCAGCCTACCAGGCTTCTCTGTCCATGGAATTCTCTAGGCAAGAGTGGACTGATTTGAGAGAACAGCACTGAAACATGTATATTACCATACATGAAATAGATCACCAGTCCAAGTTCGATGCATGAAACAGGGCACTCAAAGCTGGTGCACTGGGACAATCCTGAAGGATGGGATGGTGAGGGTGGTGGGAGGGGGGTTCAGGACGGGGGGCACATGTACACCCATGGCTGATTCATGTCAATGTATGGCAAAAACCACTACAATACTGTAAAGTAACTAGCCTCCTATTAAATAAATTAAAAAAAAAAAAAAAAAAAAGAATACTGGAGTGGGTTGCCATTCCCTTCTCCAGGGGATCTTCCTGACCCAGGGACTGAACCCAGGTCTCCAGCAGTGCATGTGGACTCTTTATCATCTGAGCCACCATGGAAGCCCCCAATTCATAATAGTTCATCCAACAAATTCACTAATCAGAGACAGAAGCTTGGACTTTCTACATGGGAACTTGGTAAGGTTTTGAATTGGGATGCAGAGGATGGTAGCTAGGGTGCCACCTGGTCATCCATCTGAGGAGAGAGCAAGGAGGGAGGAAAGATTCTTTGATTTAGACATGTTCCAACTTGTGAAATCTGGGAGAGGGGACTGAAAGACATTCCAGCGTTGAGAAAAGTGTCCTACACACGCAGACAGAGACTACTGGGAACCAGTCTCGAACTTCCGACATGACTAACTGCCCAGAATGAACAAGAAGTGTCAGTGATGCGCTTGAAGTGAACGATAATCATGCAGATCGAGAGAAATTCTATATTAGTATCAGAAACTCACTCAATTTAACTCAAGTAAAAAAACACTGAAAAGAATAGGTTATGGAATTCAAGTTTAGGCAACAAGAGATTACCCAGGTGACACGGGTACTAGAATCAGAAAAGCAGGCACAGAGGTGACTGCGCTGTCTCAGCCAGGCCATTTCATCTGCTAACCTATACTGCATGTAATCCAGGACGGCAGCTAGACCCAACCCGACACCCTGACCGTGAAGGTCGCGGGCTTACCCTAACGGAGTCACCATGGCCGGGGAAGGTGCACATCACATGATTCATTGCCTACCTGCCTGGGCTACGCCTGAAATTTCAAATATGGGCAAAAAGACCCACATATAGGAAAGGAGAAGGGAGGAAGGGGCAAAGAGCACAGGGTGTGGAGGTTGGACGTTTGGTTTCTGCCAAAGGAAATGCAGTGGGGGACAAGGAGATCCCGAATTCCCAGCCTCAATTTTAACAAGGGATTCTTCTCCCCCTTGAGTCCTAACTGTGAGGAGAAAACGGTCTGTGAGAAAACATACAACAATGTTACTTATCTTCTATGTGTACATACGCATGTAAGAAAATGTAAACTACAAGCTCGGGAAATATAGACCCCCAACTTGGAACCTTCAGTTAAGAGGGTCAGCATCATGATGAAGAGTGCTGGTCCAGGGGAACTTTAACCGCATCTGTGATGTATTAAGATATTTTTTAAAAAAGAATGGATTCATCTCTTACTTGAGTAAAGTTTAATTGCTTAAATAAGAAACCTGGCTTATAGTATGCTTTTCCAGGGAACTTAAGAGCATCTTAGCTAGCTGATTTCCTTGAGGTCAGGTCAGGGTCCAGCCCCTCACTTACCTACGCACCCACCATGTGGTCCCAGAATTTAAGACCTGAGTTTGCCAACTTAATTATTAACTGAAAAAGTGACTTTCTGGAGAGTGGGCATTAATTTTGATGTTGATGCCAATGTGTTGATTTCTTTTTTTAAAAGAAAGCATCTGGTTATGTTTTTCCAACTATTGTTACAGCAAAATTAAATGGGAAGACAAATGTGCATAAATTGCTATTTTGGGAGACTCTTGAGAAAGTAAAAATATGAAATAGAGCATCAAGAAAACGCATTCAGCTGTGGATGGGGTCTAAGTGTGTCCTCCACTCTTTCTTGGTGAATTTTGGGCACATACCTCCTTCCTAATCCTGTTCTTACAATTCTCAGGAGTTTAGAGGTGAAAAGTCATACCATCAGCACATAAAAAAATCATCAATGGATCACCTATGTAATGGAGAATTTATAGCTACAGATCTTCCTAAATCTCTGAGCTAACCGTTAGTCTCAACTGCTTCCTCTACAATCCTGATCAAATCCACTGCAAAACCACAGATACTTATATAGTCCTCACGTGGGAAGCACTTTGTATTTCTCTTTTCTCCCAGCCTGCTAGAACTGCTATGAAATTCTCCCTCCTGCTGGGCCCATATTGTGTTTAAAAAAAAAAAAAAATCCCTGGCCTCTTTATGCCTGTAAGGCATTCTGAATGTCTCATACTTCATAGGAGAAACTAAAAATAATATAATTCAAAGCTTCTTTTTTGTTATTCTTTACCAGAAACTGGGAAGAATCAGTAAACTCAACTATAAGGATTAGGTAAGAGTGTGTTCTCTGACTGAACTTGGCCCAGGGAAGTGAAGGATTTCTGTAAAGATTAGGAATCCAGAGGTCACCTCAAGATCATGGATAGCGCTGAGGAAGAAGTCATCTACCAGCTAGAAGGACAAGGAAGACAGACCCAGGAAACCTAGGTTAAGAAATCAGAGGTTACAGAATGGTCTGGATGTAGAAGCAATCACAGTCAATGGACAGCAGCCTCCACATGCAGATGCCTCAAAAGACGTCCTTCAATTCTCATCACAACCCAGGCAGCGTCTGCATTTTACAGACAAGAAAAGCGGAGGCTAGAGAGAGAAGGTCACGTAACCAGTAGACAGAGGAGCTGGAATTTTAACCAAGGCAGTCTCTAGGGGTAAAGAACCAGCCTACCAATGAGGGAGGCTTAAGAGACACGGGCTTGATCCCTGGGTTGGGAAGATCCTCTGAAGGAGGGCATGGCAACCCACTCCAGTATTCTTGCCTGGAGAATCCCATGTACAGAGGAGCCTGGGGGGCTGTGGTCCATAGAGTTGCAAAGATTTGGACACAACTGAAGCAACTTAGCACACAGCACGCACAGTCTGACTCTAGTATTTATATGCAGCATGTCTAGGAAGGGAGAGGGGAAGGGGGACAGATGGATGGTTAGTTTGAAAGAGACTGGAATTGAGATATTCAGGTTTTGGTACAATCAGCAAACATCTTGAATGCAAGCAAGGTTTGCAGGAGGAAATAATTCTCAGTTTTGAGGCTCCTAGAGCATCCAGGAACATAAACCCAGAAAAAACAAAATGCACATATATGCCAAAGGAAGTTATGTCAATCAGAGACCTAATGGCAGTAGATGACATATTCAAATTAGGACAATTGGAGGAAGGTTTCTTTGGGTAAAAAAACTAACGAGGTGAAGGCACAGAGGATCATAAGGGCTAGTGCACTCACCCAAGGCTGGGAGCAGCTAAGGGGTCATGTCCCGGATCTGAAGGACAACGGAGGAAGCTGTTAGCAGAACTGACAGTTGCACAGAGGGGTTAGCCTGAGAGAAGCCAAGATCTTAGTCTAGAGAGCACACCTGGCCAAGGTGACCTTGAAAGAAAGGGCAGACAAAACCCCCACGGGGCCTTCTCTTCTTCTCCCTCCAGTCTCCCCTGGGCTCTGCATCAGAAGACCCCACCTGAATGCCAAAGGGCAAGGGCACCTGCGACAGATGGTCACCACCAGGCACAGTAGAGGGGGAAGGAGGAACCCAAGATGCCAACCCAGAGGATGAAGGCAGTGCTTTTATCAAGAGATACTGCAGAGGAGTGCGTAGATAAGGGCTGAGGTTACAGGCTGGCTCGAAAATTAAGGGGTTGTAAGAGAACACGAAAACCCACCCTCAGCCACTTGATGAAAACTACCATTTCCACCTGGGGATAGCTAAGACCCGAACGAAGCTCTTCACGGTGGAGCGGGTTCTGGGAGCCCCATGGAGGTTTCCTTCCTTGACAGCACATAGCACTGGGCCTCATGTTAGTCTGACAACGACTGGGGCTGCTGGAATGCCAATACACGGACTCGGGAGAAGGTGGCCAGCCTTTTGGGCCAACACACAGAGGCGAGAAGACTGATGTCGGACCCACTGATCCCTCCCACTCCTCATTCAAAGGCACAATGAGGAGGGCGTCTCTTTATTTACACCTGGAATACATCTCCAGGGACCTTGGTGGCAAAACTAGGGATGAGCCATGTTCAGGAAAAAATAAAAAAGGAACATGTCATTCAGGCAGAGGACTCTCTATGTTCTTAAAGGGCTTGGACATGTAGTGAAAGTAAAAGTAAAACAAACCAAAGGCCTCTTTTCACTGGGCTGTGTGTGGCTAGAACCACAGCTCTTGTTCAAGGAACTGAGCACCTATTAATAGTTAGGGTGTCTAGAGTGTGTGAATCTTCAGGATGGTGAGAAAGGAAGCAAGGACCTGCAAGGTGCTGAATGCAGCACAACCTGTCCTGTGAGCAGAGATAGCCGCCCCAGTGACGGGGGCTTCGAGTTACCCTGGCTCACAGCCAGACAAGGGGACGGGCCAACAGCCCAGCGTGCTAGTCCCTGTGGAGCACTGGCTTCTCTGGAAGAAATCAGGTGCCCGTCAACTCTGGTTTCCTTACACAGCTGGCTAGAAGCAAACCGGCCCTAATACCGTCAGGGCAGAAATTACCCTCAGGCGGAAACACACACCAGTGTCCATCAAGGCAGACCTGTCTCTGTAGGAAATGCATGCCACTTATCACTATGAGACAGAATTTCCAGCCACTGAATTTCCAGATTTCCCAGCTGACCATTGCTTAAACACAAAGTCTTAAACAGATGAAATTTTAGAACCGAGACATATGTGATGTAGTGTTGCTTCCTGGGGACCAGGTATATTTTTTAATTTACATTTTAAACCTTTAAAAACCTTGGGACTTCCCTGGCAGTCCAATGCAGGGGACCTGGGTTCAATCCCTAGTCAGGGAACTAGATCCCATGTGCCACAACTGAAGATCCTGCATGCCACAACAAAGACCCAGTACAGTCAAATAAATAAATAATAAAAAATTTTAAAACATAAACCTTAAAAAAAGATGTTATTGTCTGATTTATAAAACTGCAAGAGAGGGGCACAGAAAAGGAGGAAAGATTTCTTTAGTGAATGAATAAAAGGAATTTGTTTTCAACATATACTCCATGAACTAAAATAAAAGTTGTTCTTCTTGCCCACTTAATACACGTTGAAGAAATATTCAAAGAATTCTGGCTTGAAAAGGTGGAGAAAAATAACAGGCTGCCCCCTGTGGGTGCTGGATTCTGACTGAGAGCTTTCCTTTGGGAAAGTCTGAGCGCCTCATTCCACAAAATGTGTCAAATGTAAAACATGGCTTTGCTGGTTGACTTTCTTATCTTTTTATGTTGACTTAGGACAAATTTCAGTTCATTGAGCATTTGCCTGATGCCAGGCGCTAAATGTTCCATGTGGATAATTTTATTTAATACCTAAGGGACTTTCAAGGACACGTAGACTTTTATCTCAGACACATTTTAGACCTGCCTCTGCGCAATATTGTAGTCACCAGTCGCATGTGGTGATTTAAATTTCTTCTAATAAACAAAATTCAATATTGAGTTCCTGCATCAGCCATGTATCAAGCGTTCAAGAACCACACGTGGCTACAGACTACCTCACTGCCTAGTGCAGACACAAAGCACGGCCATCATCACAGAGGGACCATCCGACATCACTACTCTAGACCCTTCAGAGCTCTTTCCACCTCCCGTGGAATCATTTTAGGCAGAAAAGCTGCCATTGATTGAGCACCCGCTCTGGGCTGCACAAGGTGCTGGGTGTATAAGATCATCTCATCCCATTTTACAGATGAAAGAACTTGAGCACAGAGAGGCGAAGTAGCTTGCTCAGCATCACACAGCAAGTGAGTTGCAGAGCCATGGCTCTGCTCTTTCAGGCGATGCCACCTTCCAAGGGCATCGCCCCACCCCAGCTGTTAGTGAAAGCAGCATAAGAAAGAACTTCTGGGGTTTCTGGCCCTTATGACAGAGAAGTGACCACACACCTTCGGACTCAGAAAGGCTAGACGACCAAGCCCAGTCTCGCTAGTGACTAGCTAAATGGCTCTGGCCAAGTCATTCATGTTCTCTAAGCATACGTAAAAGGGGGTTGCTTACAGCACCCACCTTATAAAACTAAGAGGACTAAGTGATACGGTACACAGAAAGCACTTAGCACAGTGTTTGGTGGTTTACAGGGGCTGTTTGGTACGTACAGATAAGATTTCCAGAGTGAATCCCTTTCTCCTAACGGCAAACAAGATTCGCCTCGCTCCCAGCAATGCACATTTCCGAGTCTAGAGCGCCCTCTGCTGGTCACATCTAGATACATAATCCAGGCGGGTGTTTCCCGAAGTGGTCCTTCGTGAATATTCTGGAGCAACTTGACTCTAAAACAAGGATGTCCCACTGCAGCAGTTTCAGGGATGGGGAAGATGGGTGGGGAGGGGGAAAGGAAGAGGGGTAGGGAGGAGGGGAGAAGGCTCTTTCACATCATGTTCCCTCTTAGCACTCAGGAGAAACTCAGAGCTTTCGAAGCTTGCTGCAATTGGATCTTCTTCACTGTGGGACAGATGGAGAAGATGCATCTTTTCATACTCCTTTGCTCACTGATCAGCCCCTGTTCCCAGTGGCTGCTGGCTGCAGACCACCTACAAGCAAAGGGTCGTAACTACCACTCTAGAGTTAACTTCAATCTGATGCTGAATGTGAAGTACCATCCTGACCAATCCACCTGAGAGTCCTGTTAATTTTTTTCTTGTAAATATATTTAAAATCTGATCCTGCCTCTCCACCTCCTCTTATGCCACTCCAGTCTAAGCGGCCACTTTGCTCACCTGGACCTCTGCATCAGCCTCCTTCCTAGTTGGTCTTCTTGCCTCCTCTCCCCTCTCCCTCCAGTCTAGTCTCCAAGGCCAGTAGAGCCCAGACCCGCTGCCAGAGCTACTGGAACACCTTGGATAGCATTAACCAACTACTAACATACTGATCCGGGACCAAGGCAGAGTCTTGAGGCTGGGTGGGGTCTCAGCATCTATAGCTCATGAAATGCCTGGATGCTTCATGCAGGCAGGACTGAGAACCCCTGGGCTTGCTGTCGAGACCAGCAGCATCGGCATCACCGGAAGGGTTTGTTCAACCACAGAAATCTGGGTCCCACCCGAGAGCTGCTGATTCAGTAGCTCTGGGCTGGGCCTGAGCTTACAGGTTGCCAGGTGATGTTGATGCTGCTGGTCTGGGACCACACTGTAAGAACTACTGTTGTAAAAATGTGACTCAGGCTACGAAACACTTAAATGGCTTTGTACTCAGTCACTGACTCGTGTCCAACTCTTTGTAGCCCCGAGGACTGTAGCCCATCAGGCTCCTCTGTCCATGGGATTCTCCAGGCAAGAATACCGGAGTGGGTTACCATTTCCTTCTCCAGGAGATCTTCCCAACCCAGGGACTGAACCCGAGTCTCCTGCATTGCAGGCAGATTCTTTACCATCTGAGCCACCAGGGAAGAATATTTTAAAAATTCACCTTCCATACCATGGCTTGTCAGGCAGGAGGCAGCCCCTCCTATCTCCTGGCCCCTCACACCCTCTGCTCCAGGCACACCGCTTCCTGTCTGCCTCTTGACCACTTAAAGTCCTTCATACCAGCTGTTCTCTCTTCCCAGAGGGCCTCTCCTTTAGTTTTTCTCTGTCTGGTTGTCCCTCAGGCTTCTGGGGCCACAGAAATGGCACCTTCTCAGAGAGGCCTTCCCTGATGGCCCCATTCAGTGTGGGCCTCACTTTCCCTCACCCCTCACTCTTATCTCAACAACCTGTTTCTTTTCTAGCATTTATTACAATTTGCAATTATTTTATGTGTCTACTCACTTAGGTGACCTCTACCTCTCTGCCAGACTGCACGCTGTATGAGAGCAAGGGCTCAGTGTTCCCTTTCAGTGCCTGGCATACAGTAAGCGCTGAATGAATGGCCCCCAAGTGAAGGGGTAGAAATACAGAATCAGATCATGTGAGGCATAAACACAGTCATAAGAACAGAAGCAGGA
Organism: Bubalus kerabau; assembly: GCF_029407905.1. NCBI lineage: Eukaryota > Metazoa > Chordata > Mammalia > Artiodactyla > Bovidae > Bubalus > Bubalus kerabau. The sequence goes on along the minus strand of NC_073643.1, from coordinate 38,683,224 downwards.
GCATGTTCTCCCCTGAGGGGTTGCTGTGTTTTCTTTGGACATGACACCACTAACCCACACAAGGACCTAGCAAGACAAATGGCATCATCTTCAATGTACACCCGTGAAAATGACGTCTCAGAGAAGCTTGATGAGGTCATATAGTCGGGAATTCAAGCTGCACGCTTCCACATTCACTGTGAGAGAGGGCAGAAAGGAAGGAAGGAAAGAGGGAGGGAGAAACAGAAGGCCAGAAATGGCAATGCTTGAAGAACTCTTCCCTCAGGGAGTTTTTAACTCTAAGCTCTTAGGTGAGGTGAAAATTAAAAAAAAAAAAAAACTGGGCTGAAATCAAAGGACCCTTGCCCTACTTTCCCACTCTCTGATTCTCCCGGCATCTCTTCAGAAGAGAATGATCAAGCAGTGATGGCTGTCTCAACTTTAAAGATGTTTTCACAGCTTGCCCAGAGCCTTTGGACAAAAAGCTCTGGGTAGGAAATGAAAAAGGCAGGACCTGAGCCCTGCCCTGCCTCCTGCACAGCGAGCCCTCACCCACATGCACCGCATCTGGGAACAGCTCGCTCAGCTCCCTTTTGTGACCCTCACCTCATGACCCTATCAGGTAAGGCAACACTAGATGCCAGAACAGATAAGCAGTTCCCTCCCTAAACTCAGTGACTTGACGTGATGGAAGCTCCTGTCTCCAGTAAAGTCCTGATGGGGATGGGAGATGTTCTTCTCTTATGGCTGGAGAAGGGGACAGACTGAGGGCTTCATGGGCCAGTTCTGGTAGCTGTACTCACCATCTTCACCCAGTCCCTGGCCAGAACTCAATCACGTGGCCATATTTAGTGGCAAGGGAAGCTGGGCAATAGAGCCCAGGGGTCAAGCTTAGCCAACAGCCAGCCAGTTCTCTGCCTCATGCCCTGGGCTCTGTGATAAGCTCCCCACTGCAGCACACCTCCTCTTTCTAATGACAGAATCTCTACAGTCACAGAGAAGACTATGAATGAAACCAGCCCTAGGAGAGGGACCACCTGGATCGTAAATTCACAGCACAGAGGAAATGATAGGTGTCCAGCGTTCCCCTGAGAGGAGGCTGGAGGTTTGGGGAAGGCCGAAGAAAGAAGAGGAGTCAAGATGCACAGTCTTCTCAAGTCCAGTCTTGACTAAGACAGAACAACAACTTTTTCTACCATTTTGGTGTCGTTTTCAAAGTCTACTTTGGCTTCAATTCTAGATTTTTCAAAATGTCACTAAGTAAGCAAACATTTATTATCTATTGTTTTGCATTATCTATGTAGGCATTTGGGATACCAGTAAAGAAATAAAGAATATGATATAAGCCTTATTCTTTATCTGGTTGAGAGTTTGAAAACATCTGTGATGCAAGTTGGATACAATTAAATAATATTCAAGATTGTATCCAATATGTGCCATAAACGATTTCATTTAATCTTCACAATAATCTCATGAGGTAAGTACTGTTATTGTCTCTGTTTTACAGAGGAGGAAATTGAGACCTAAAAACAATGAATCAACTGTCCCAAATCTCACTGCTTTAAAGAGGCAGGAATATGTTATGCTGTCCTTAAACTACAGGACTGTATGCATATTCACAGAAGCACAGTCATAATGCTGTCAACTTTAGAAAACAGAAGGATGGTTGGAGTTCTAAACAGTTACCAAATCCAATAACAGGGTGAAACTGAGCTCAAGTGACAACAAGATGACCCTGCTGCTGCTGCTGCCAAGTCGCTTCAGTCGTGTCTGACTCTGTGCGACCCTGGAGCCAAGTAATTTGGGTGTTCCTGGAGGAGACACTCTCCCTCCCTGTTTGTCAGTTCCCCTTTCGGTACAACAAGGGAGCTGGCTCTCAGATGACTCCTGAATGCCTTTATTCCTATATAAGCAGCATGGTCTCTGGGAAGGGCAGACGCTGTCATCAGCCAGATTCCGGCTTTTCTGCCTATCTGAGCCTTTGTCTTCCCACCTGTGAAATTGGAATTGGGTCTAATTTGCTAGTTTTTCCATCCCTCCTGTCTGGCAGAGGAAATACAATAGGAGCTCCATTAATCCTGGTCACCCCCTTCATCTGGCGTCAGATTATATATGGGAGGACTCATGGGTGCAGAAGGCTGACCGTGTGAGCTGCTTCTGAGAGTGCAGGGTATCTGAACCTCCACTCTAGGGAACCAGGGGCATCCAGATAGTACCTGAGGACCAAGCGTAACACCACACAAAGCCTCTCCCTGCCCCATCTTCCCCAGTGCCCATGCCCTCTCCAACCGGCCCAGCCCCCTGAATCTGGATTCCCACACATCTCTCAGAATCTCCCACGAGCAGCTTCAGGACTTTGGGTTGCAGGATGCAGAGAGATGAATATTAGATATCCCCGCAGGCCTCCCCAGCTAGCCTTCTTTCTTATGAATGCTTCTGAGATACTCCCAGGAGCTGTGCTCGCCTGGCAGATATTGAATAAGGCAGAAGGAGCAGGGAGGGAAAGCAGTGTCTTGGAACGGTTGCCTGGTTACACGATGGTCTGGGTTGCAAGGTCTCCTGCCCTGGAAGCTGAGGCTGAGGTGCTGAGCAGGGGAGCACAGGGAGGAGGAGGGGCAGCGAGGGCAGCTCCTGGATGTGGTGCCTTCCTTCCCCCACCTGCAACTGCCCAGAGGCCAGGCCAGGACAAGTAGACAAGCTGTGTGGGTAGGGAGCCTGGCCTGACACAGCCTAACCTACCCTTCCTCACCTGTAAAGTGAATCTAATAAGTGGGCTACAGTCCACAGGGTTGCAAAGAACTGGACACAGCTGAAGCGACTTAACACACATCCATGCCCACACAATAATCGTACTCACTTCACTGGGGTCCAGCAAGGCTTCAAAACAGGTGATACAGAAAAAGGGGGCTCAGGGGGCTGAGCACACAGTAGTCAAGACCGTAAGAAAGCTAACACGGCCCAGGCAGAGCTGGAGGCTGATGGAGAAGGCAGTCTTAAGTTCTGTCAGGGCTGGCTACCTGCCCCCATCCCCACAAAAAAGGAAACATGAAAAGGACTGGCTACCCAACATGAGGTCCCAGTGCAAACTGGGAATGCAGGCCCCTCGGTCAAACAGCAGGCACTAACACAGAGAGCTTTCCCCCTCTTTGGCAGTCTCTCAGGGGGACAGTGCTTTTTGGCTTGTTATTTAATCCTGTGGGCATGGGGAGAGCGCACACTGTCACAGGTACCCAGAAGACTGCCCCGCAGCCTGGCATGTGCGTGCTTGCCCATTAGCTGCCAAGGGCCTGGAGAAGCCGGGTAGGGAGCCAGGCACCCTCCTCTCCCCGAGGCCTTCCCAGGGATGGATCGGTGACATTAGGGTGCACAAGGCATCTCAATCGGGGTCAGCTGCAACTCACTCCCACCGGGTTTCCCACTGAAAGCCCTGTGGCTGCCAGCCCAGGGCGGGGATGGCTGTGGTCACGCCAACCCCCTAGATGCTCTGGGGTGTGCGCGGCAGCCCTCCCCTATGTCCCAGTCCCTGATGGTGATGGTAGGGGGATGGGGCTGGGAGAGCAGTAGGGAGGGGCTGAATAGGTCAGTCCTGGGACACCAGGCAAGGTGCGCTGAGAACCCACCTGGGGATGCGGTAGGAGGCAGGACTTCACACGAATTGAACTTCCCAACCCCTGGTACAAGCTCCATTGTTCCATCAGACTCAGCTTACAAACACAAATTCAGACATCAAAATTATCAAGGATTTCAAGACACAACAGGAAGGCATTCAATTCCAAACACAGGGCCTGGTCTTACACCATCTCTGCATCCTTGTTCTGAGTTCTAATTCTGACTGTCACTAATCTCCCCCTTCTCTGGGCCTTGGTCCCCCCTTTTCTAAATGAGGGGAATAAAAAGGTGGGGCTATGTGGTTTTTACACCCTCTTCCAGCCTCTATATTTTATACCTTCTGTTTCACTGAAATGCTGTGTGGCCACAGGCAAGTCCCTTCCTCTCTCTGGGCATCAGTTTTCTCATCTGTGAACTGGGAATTTAGTGATCTTGAAGCACCCTTCCAGGGTTAACATGAAAAGGCATGCCTTTTCTCCTTCCTTCCCTTATTTGAGGGGACTTTTTCTTTTGGAGAAGGAGGTAAATTCATCAGTCAGGTGCTGGGATATTTCTAGTCTCTTTCCTCTGTCTAGGAGGGAAGTTCAATCAGCCTGTGTTATGAATTCAATGTTTGTATCTCCCGGTGAGATAACAGAAAATATACACTGGTCTCTTCCCCCAGTTCCTGCCACAGAGCTCTTGAAGTCCTTGTAACTTCCTAAGTGATAAACACACGAAGGGCATCTTTTGTTCTAATATTTGGTCTTTGGCTCCAGTTGCTGACACAGGGAAACCCTTGTAATTTCCTGGGTGATAGGAGTATCTTTTGTTCTAATGATGTAATGAACCCAGTCTGAGTGGGGCTGGTTCCTGGATGGGGGCTGGCTCCACAAAGACCAAGCTATGATGAGAAGTTTGGAATTTTCAGTTCCTGGCCCCCTCACCTACGATTCTCTTGAGAAAGGTAAGAAATGGAGTTAATGATCAATCATACCTGCAAGAGAAAGCCTCCAAAATTATGTCCAAAGTATGCGGGGTTTGGAAAGCTTCCAGGCTGGTGAACACACCCCCTGTCAGGAGGGTGATGCACCCCAGCTCCACGGGAACCAGAAGCTCCTGTGTTGAGGATCGTCCCAGACTTCACTCTATGTAGCCCTCCATTTGGCTGTTCATCATATTCTTTCATAAACTGGCAGACATAAGTAAGTGTTTCCCTGAGTTCGACAAGCTGATCTAGCAAATTAATCAGACTCAAGAAGGGGGCTTGTGGGAACCTCCAGTCTGCAGCTAAATTAGGTAGAAGTTGTATGTAGTGTGAAACTGCAATTGGCATCTGAAGTGGAGGGCAGTCCTCTGAGACTGAGCTCTTTACCTGTGGGATTTGATGCTATCTCCAGGTAGATGGCATCAGAATTGACTTAACGTTGTAGGACACCCAGTTGGTATCATAGAATTGCTTGCTTTGGTGACCAGAGTATCAGAGGTGAAATGTCTTGTGTGAAAGTAAAGGAAAGGACTTCCATGGTGGTCCAGTGGCTAAGACTCCACGTTCCCAATGTAGGAGAACTGGGTTCGATCCCTGGTTGGGGAACATGCCACACCTGAGAGTTCACATGCCACAAATAAAGACTCTATGTGCTGCAGCCAAGACCTGGTGCTGCTGCTGCTGCTAAGTCACTTCAGTCGTGTCTGACTCTGTGCGACCCCATAGATGGCAGCCCACCAGGCTCCCCTGTCCCTGGGATTCTCCAGGCAAAAACATTGGAGTGGGTTGCCATTTCCTTCTCCAATGCATCAAAGTGAAAAGTGAAAGTGAAGTCGCTCCATCATGTCCGACTCTTCGCGACCCCATGGACTGCAGCCCACCAGGCTCCTCCATCCATGGGATTTTCCAGGCAAGAGTACTGGAATGGGTTGCCAATGCCTTCTCCAAAGATATGGTACAGTCAAACATAAATAAATAAAGAAAAAAGAAAGTGAAGGAGAGACAGACAGGAGGAGAACCGTAGGCTTCTGCACTTAACCCCTGCCCCACACAATTGCTTCATTAAAACCTTAACCCCCAGTGTGAGGGCATTGGGAGGTGGGGCCTTGAGAGGTGATTAGATTTAGCTGAGTTCATGAGGGTGGACTCCCCACCTCCCCGAACACTGATGGAATTAATATCTTTCAAGGAAAAGAAAGAGAGTCACCAGGGCATCCTCTCCTCATCGTGTGAGGACACAAGCAGAAAGGGACCATCTGCAAGCCAGAAAGAGGGCCCTCCCTGAGACTGGATCTGCAGGCACCTTGACCTTGGACTCACATCCTCCAGAACTGTGAGAAACAAATGTCTACTGTCTTAACTGTCCAGTCCAGGATAATCTGTTATAGCAGCCTGAGCACCTAACACAGCCTGTGAAGAAGGCTCACCTGCTAATGCAACAGAAAGGCTAGGAAGAGCAGGTCGTCAGAGGTGAGAAAGCAGGCATCCCTGTGAACTGACTCATTCATTCACTGACACATTCATTCTTTCGCCTAGTCACCTGCAGCAGCCTCCACCCCAGCTCCCTGCTTCCAGGTTCTTGCCACTTAATCCACTCTCTGCACAAAAGCCTAAGAGAGCTGCTTATGTGACAAACAGAACCATGTCCTTCTCTCCTAACCCCTCCCTCAGCTGGGATTAGGTTCCACTGTGACAGACAACTCACACTAACAGTGTCTTAAATAAGACAAACATTTATCTCTCTCACACAGAAGCATCTGGTACCAGGCTGCCCAAGGCTGGCATGGAAGCTCAGTGGTCAGAATCCAGACCCAGTGTGGCTGGTAGCATCTATCATCCCTGGCTTCTATTTCTAAGCTCACTTCAAAGTCCAAGGTGGTGCGAGGGCTCTAGCCGTGGGATCTACATTCCACAGAGCAGCAAGGGTTGGGGAGGGGAGTGCACTCCCTCCTTTCAAACATACTTCTCAGAAGTTGCATACCAAAAAGCCTACAAACAATGCATGCTGCAGAGGGAGTGAGGAAAAGAGAACCTTCCTACACTGTGGGTGAGAAAGTAAACTTGTACCAACACTATGGAGAACAGCATGGAGGTTCCTGAAAAAACTTAAAACGGACCTACCATATGACCCTACAATCCCAGTCCTGGACATATACAGGGAGAAAACTATAATTCGAAATGATACATGCACCTCAATGTTCATAGCAGCACTATTTACAACAGCCGTGGCGTGGAAGCAGCCTAAGTGTGCAAAGACAGAGGAAAGGATGAAGAAGATGTGGTACATGTTATATACAACGGAACATTTCTCAACCATAAAAAAGAGCACAATAATGCCATTTACAGCAACATGGATGGACCTAGAGACTGTCATCTTGAGTGAAATAAGTCAGACAAGACAAATACATAATACTGCTTATATGTGGAATCTAAAAAAAAAAAATGGTACACATGAATTTATTTACAAAACAGAAACAGAGTCACAGATGTAGAAAATAAACTTATGGTTACCAGCAGGGGAAGCAGGTGTATTAGAGAGGGATACACTGGGAGATTGGGATTGACGTATATGCACTACTAGAACCAAAAAAGATAACCAATAAGGACTTATTGGATAGCACAGGGAACTCTTGTCAATATTCTGCAATGGCCTATACGGGAAAAGAATCCAAAAATGAGTGGATACATGTATAACTGATTGATTGCGTTGTACAGCAGAAATTTATGCAACGTTGCAAATCAACTATATTGCAATATAATTTTTTTAAATAAATAAATAGAAAATTAATTACCAATAAAAAGAAGAAGAGGAGTAAGAAGTTGCAAACACCACCTTAGCTGACATTCCAGGGACTAGAATTTAAGTCACCTGACTATAGCTACGGAAGAAGCTGGGAAAGTCTTCTCTATTCCAGGCAGCCATGAACCCAGTTTTCAATGCTGTGGGTTTTATTAACGAGGAAGATGGCGGGGAGGCAGATGCTTGGAAACAGCTGTTGATCTTTACCATGTAATCCCTCCAGAGCTCCCTACTGCCCTTAGAATAACACCTGTACTCCTTACTCTGCCCCTCACGGCCTGGCCCATTTTCCTCCCGTCTCTTCTCGCAGCCTCCTTCCCTCATCACGCTTCAGACCCCCTGGCCTCCTGTGTGTCTCCCAAAGGCCATGGCTCTTTCCCACACAGAGGTATGCACCCCGACTGCTCCCTCAGCACCCTGGAAGGCCCCGCCTCACTCTGTGTGGGCTGGATCTTTCTTCAGACTGCAGCTTTTGTGCCATCTCCTCAGAGAAGCTACCAGGTTTCCCTCATTGTTCTTTCTTGACTCCTTTTTTCTTTCTTTCTGTATAGTATGGATGCCATCTTGAAACCACTATATTAAATTATCTGGTAACAAAATCCCAAACCAAGAATTCTTGCAGCAAATGCCTGCCTTGTTGCTTGATCTCTGCCATTAGAAAGACAGCCCAGTGAGGGGAGGGTTTGTGTTTTGTTCAGAAGTGTGTCCCCAGAGAGTCTCTGAGCAAATATTTACCACTCTCTTAAGCGTATGCCTGCAATGCAGAAGACCCGGGTTCAATCCCTGGGTTGGGAAGATCCCCTGGAGAAGGAAACAGCAACCCACTCCAGTACTCTTGCCTGGAAAATCCCATGGATGGAAGAGCCTGGCAGGCTACAGTCCATGGGGTCGCAAAGAGTTGGACACGACTAAGCAACTTCACTTACTATGTACCAGAAACGTAAAGACAGTACACATACCCAGGCTTCTTCTCAGCTACAGAGAGGCCACAAGATGAGACTTGGGATCTGTCTGGTGGAGACAGAACAAGGAGGGCAGGGAGATAGAGAAAGGTGTCCAGTGAACCCCCAAAACAGTCCTGCAGCAGCCAGGGATGTGGACAGGGTCCATTTTTGTCTCCTTTCTGGCTCCAACCTATGCCTCCACCCTCATGTCCATGACGCACTTCTATCTTTTATGGCCTGTATTTTACTCCTTATCCTTTTAAGTAGCTTTACATCTTTCTAGAGAAGGGTAGGGGCATAAACAAACAGATACAAGATGATATATGTTAGGTACTTGGGGGTCTCCAATATCCAGGAATAGAAGAAGCCTGCTCAAAGCAATGCCGGGCTCCTCCTGCGGATGTCAGAGCCCGGCAAGCACCCGACTGGTGGGCTCGACTTGCCATCTCCTCTGAGGTGTCTTCAAGGGCTTGGGCTGGATATGTCCAGAAAACAGCCCCTTTCGAGTTGCTCTTCCAGGTTCTTGGTGAATCGGCTAAGACAGAAGCCCAGGCGGTGTCCTCAGGAGGTGCTATGACACAGTGGAGAGAGCAGGAGCTCAGCCTCTGTGTTACTGGGGATGCAGGGCTAGATAACCGCTGTCCTGTGATTATAGGGTTTTGAGCAACATCCCTAGCCTCTCTCCATGACATAACATTGGCACCTCATCCTTGAGGTGTGACGACCAAAAATGCCTCTGGATCCTGTTCAGTGTCCCCTGGGGCAAAACTGTCCTGATTAAGAACTATTGGTTTAGAGCAAGGATTTAAACCTCAGACTCTGTGGGCTCAAATCTCAACTCTGTTGTAGAATGTGGGGCATTAGATTAAATGAGCTAATGTACGTGGAGCACTTAGAACAGCGCCTGGGGCAAGGACATACTATGTTAGGTATTCTTACCTTTGGAATCATTCCTGATACCCCAAGACCATTCATCATCATTTCCACGCAATTTTACTTAACAAATATCTCTAAAAGTCATCCACCCATCTCCATCATTACCCTCGTCCAAGCTACCAGCAACTCTTGGTACCAAAGGTCCAAACCTCTGATTCCTCTAATTCACCTTCTCCAAAGGAACCAATTTCATCTATTTGAACTCTTCAATAGTTAAACCAGTCAGAATGTCACTGTTTTTGGAACAAATGGCCTAGAGATTACAGAATGAGCCCTGTCCCTCTCTAGAGCTTTGTCTCCTAGCTTCATCTCCCTTGTTTGCTAATTTCAACCACAATGTTTTTTTCTCTCCATTTCTCAGAGATGCCATTCTCCCTCCTACCCTAAGATACTCAAGTGCTCTAGACCCTTTTACTGTAACCTCAAATGTAACAGTGGTGGGATTTAAAGAAATAAAGACAGGCCACTTTCTGAGAGTAGTAGAAAGAAACTAAGTGATTGAGCCAGGAAGGGCTGCCTTGTTCTGTGGGGGCAGTGTGTGCACAGCACAAACACTTAACCGAGGAGGCCAGTAGAGACTGCAATTCATCCCAAGCTCCACTTGCTAAGCCATACCCTGGTCAGAAACATGTACTCACTACTCACCAAGCTGTTAGTTTGTGGAGCTGTGAACTCTGAAAAGGGGTATCTTTTGCTAGTTTTCAATGAAGATGTTACACAGTCTAGCGGGAGCTGCATAGTTAGAGCACCCCGTAGGTGATACTGGAAGAGCTATATTTTATAATGAATATTTCTTGCCTGTTGTAGGTACCTTAATCTGCCAAAGACAAGGGAAGAGAATGATTATGTCAACTGCCCAGCTGTCTCGTATTCTCTTTCTTTCCACAGCTAGAAAGTGACTGTTTCCACATCTCTGATACTAGAGCTGAGGTCAGCTTGCGGCAAAACTGCCCCTTACTGTGTGCATCCAGCAACTGCACAACTTTCAAGTCTTAGAGTGATGCAATTAATACATTTCATAATTAAATTCATAGCAGAATGCCTTCTGGGGATTCAATCTTTTTTTAATTACCCATTCTTATTAACCTCATTCATCTGTCTAATAAAAACTGTAAACTAAGCCTAGCTATATGGAACACACATTCTAGCAAATATAATTACCACTAAATATTTAGCCTCACAGTTAAAACATTTCAGAGCCAGAAGAGACTTCAAAGATCACCTGGAATAAATATTCACCTTAGTGATGGGGAAACTGGGGCTCAGACATTGGAAGCAATGTGTGCGGAGTCACTCAGCTCGGAGGTGGCATTGCAAGATACCCCATCTTGCCTTCTGCCATCCTACTGTTCCAGAAGCTAGAGCAGAAAAAGGCGAGGGGAAAAAAAAAAAAAAGCCTTACCAGGGTTTAAGTATAAATGAAAGACATATTTCTATACTTGGTCTGTCTGCATACAAAGGGTGGCAACTCTGTGCTTAATCTAACTGCACCAATTACAGAGACCAGTGTTGTTTTTCAGATGCCACACATTTTGAAGTTATCATTTTGAGGGAAATACAGGGCCTGGATTGCTGGGACCCAGACAAAGATGCATTTTATCACTCTCGTGTTATTTCCCAGAACTGAAGTGTCTGAGACCACTGAACTTAAAGAAAATCTGAGTCTTATACATTTAGATTAGCAGACTATAAAATGTAAAACAAAAAGCCAGTGCTTCCTAGAAAGGGTTGACCAGAAGATGCCAAGAATACTCTCCCTTGTAATATTTAAATGGGGTCACTGTCTATAATCCATTTACATCCATTTGGAACTCAGTGCCACAGGGGTCAGCATTTAACGATGTGCACGTGCGGTGTCCCCAGTGTGTTTATTGTGGAGTTGGAATCGCCATCTGTCACTGTCAGGCAGATCTGGGTTTAAATCCTGATTATACCACCTATTAACCATCTGTCTGTGCAAGTCACTTCTCTGAGCCACCATGTTCATGCCTATACATGAAACACTAACATCTACTTCCCAGAACTGGGAGAATAAAATAATACAGTGTATAAGAGAACTCCATGAGCACTCCAAGGGGAGCTGAATCCGTTATATCCTGTTCCCCTTATAAGGCTTTGTAAGGCTTTTGCCTGCTATCGTCACCTCACCTTGGTGTCTGCAATGCCAGGCATGGGCCTTCCTATTCTAGTCTGTGCTCAACAGATATTTGTTGACTTAATGAACAGATATGTGAGTGTGGCAATGGGTTGTATCTTTTCCCGTGTCTGCAACATTAGCCTACTGCAGTGTGTTGAATGGTGCCCTTCAAGAATAGAGGTGTCCATGGGCTTCCTCCATGGCTCCGTGCTAAAACATCCACCTGCAATGCAGGAGACACAGGAGATCCAGGTTCCATCCTCTTGCTGGGAAGACCCACTGGAGAAGGAAATGGCTACCCACTCCAGTATTCTTGCCTGGAGGATTCCACAGAGAGAGGAGCCTGGAGGGTTACAGTCCATGGGGTCACAAAGAGTCTGACACCACTGAGCACACACGCATATGCATGCCCATGTCTTAAATCCCAGAACTTGTGACTGTGATTTTATTTGGAAAAAAGGTCTTGGCAGATACAATTAACTGAAGGATCTCCATGTAAGATCTTTTGGGACTATCTGGGTTGGATGTTGTTATAGTCCATTTAGCTGCTACAACAAAAACACCACAGACTTGATGCTTATGAATGACAAACACTTCTTTTCTCACAGCTCTAGAGGCTGGAGGTCCAACATCAAGGAGCCAGCAGGTCTGCTGTCTAGGGAGAGTCCACTTCCTAGCAGTTTCATAGACACCCTCTTATCACTGTGTTCTCACACAGCAGAAGGACCCAGGGATCTCTCTGGGGTCTCTTTTATGCGGGCACTAATCCCATTCATGTGGCCTCCACCCTCATGATCTAATGACCTCCAAGATCCCCTCTCTAAATACTATCATATTAGGGATTAGGTTTCAGTACGTGAACTTTAGAGCTATAGAAAAATTCAGTTTATAGCAAACTTAAATGAGAGATCGAAGAGAAGACACAGAAAGAGAGAGGCTCCTTTGAAGATGGAGACAGAGACTGGAATGATGTAGCCTCAGGAAATGCCAACACCTACCAGAAGCTAGAGAAAGCTTTTTAAAATCTAAGTCAGGTTAAATATACTCCAAGCTCATTCAGAATGGAATTTAGGATCCATATCCTGGTCTGGTCCATAAAGTACTGTTATCAACTGTCCCCATCTCCCCATCCTGCCCTCCACCCTCTGATTTCATCTCTTCCCACTCTCCCTTTATTCATATAGATTGAACCCCCTAGTCCCCATGCTCCAAGATATAGATTGAACCCTCTAGTCCCCATGCTCCAAGTCTTTGCTCCAACCTCACGGCCTTTGCATCCACCATTCTCTCTACCTGTTAGAGAGCCACGTGGCCTTGTCTCTTCCACTGTTCAGTGTCTGGTCTGTGTCACCTCCTCAGAGAGGCCATCTTTGACCACCCTAGAAAACATCACCTCTCATCACTTTCAAACTCCTCTCCTCTCTTTTACCTTGCTTCTTTACAAATTGTACATCCTGTCAATAGAATGATCTTGGACACTGCTTTGAAAAATCCCACAACATGCTGGGATTTATTATAATTTAATCAGAAGTCTGAAAGAACCATGGGGGGGAAAAAGCCAGATTCTGGTCAAGTACATGTGTCTTTTAGACCTGGGAATAGATGGACTTGCTTATAGAGTGAAAGAAAGAAATGCAAAAACCAACAGCTAGTTCATCTGGGTAAAATGTCATGGATTACATGTGAATTTTAGGGATACAGGTGAAGTCATGGACTTTTCCTTTAGGCAATTCTGGAAAAGGGGTTCAGGTGGCAGGTGACACCTCAAAGATCTGGCTGCATCATGGTTGTTAAACTCAATGAACCTGAAGGCAACCTCCCAAACAGAAGAGGTTGATGTCACTATTTCCTTAAAGGTCAAGTGTATTTCAACCCTTAGGAATTCTTGATTAAATATAAAAATGTTTAAGAGAATCAAATCCATAGAATTAATATCTACATATTGAATATTTTAACAGTAAAATGTTTATTTTGTGTGCTTATTTTGTCTATTAGATTGAACAGATCAGCATAGTAATACCCATTTAAACTATGCAATTGAGTTATAACTGATCATGACTTAGGATTTTAATTTAAAAATCTTACTAAAATTATATAAACACTTTAAAATTATATAAAGTGTTAGAACATTTAAGACAATTTAAAGATCATCCTATTAGTTTAATTTAGCAGGTTTATAAAAATGACTTAAGCACCTAAGAGGATGTGTCAAGGACACAAATGTGCTACTAAAAAATTAAATTGAACACACAGAATTTATCAACATAGCTTAATTAAATTTTCAAATGCAATCAAAGATTTTTCAAATGCCCTCAAAAACAATAGCTCATAAAAACAATAATGCCATTTGCAGCAACCTGGATGGAACTAGAGAGTGTCATACTGAGTGAAGTCAGACAGAGAAGGAGAAATTCTGTATGACATCCCTTACATGAAAAAGAAATGATACAATTGAACTTACTTACAAAACAGAAACAGACTCATAGACTTTAAGAGTGAACTTACAGTTGCCAGGGAAAATGATGGGAGGAAGGCAGAGTTAGGGAATTTGGGCTAGGCATATACACACTGCTACGTTTAAAATGGATAACCAACAAGGACCTACTGTATAGCTCATGGAATTCTGCTCAGTGTTATGTGGCAGCCTGGATGGGAGCGGGATTTGGGGGAGAAGAAAAACATGTACATGCATGGCTGAGTCCCTTCACTGTTCACCTGAAGCTATCTCAACACTGTCTGTTAATCAGCTATACCCCAATACAAAAATAAAAGTTAAAAAAAAGAAAGATGGCTCTTTTTTTTTTAGATGTAGATATACAAGCTGAGCTTAAACATTTGCTTTTTTTAACATGTGACTTTAATAAAGCAATCATTAATTTCTAAACCAAGATACCTTGTGCCACTCAATAAGTTCATTTGGGCTTTTCCATTAGATGTAATGGCAAAACCCGAATGAACTTAGTGGCTAACCCAATACTGCCGAAGTCTTTTCTGTACCCCCAAACCATAGCGAACTTCAGTCACTGTCTCGTTTACCCCTTCATTAGAATAGAAGCTCCACGAGAATGGTATTTTGCAAGTTAATTCACTGCTGTATTCTCAGTCCTTAGGGCTGTATCAGGCACATGGTAAATGCTCAGGAAAAAGTTATTGAGTGAGTGGAGGTTAATCCTCTTTGCCCCTAGATCCTATATGATTCTCAGGTTCTTAATATATTCTGAGAGAGTAAAGCCCAGAGGCAGTATGAAAGATGGCCAAGATCCTGAATAAAGTCAAATGAAAGTGTTCAGTGACAGTCCTGTGACCATGACTTCCTGGGGCCTCTGCTCTTCAAAGGCATCTCTACTTGCTGTCTCCTCCATGAAGCCTTCCATTGAACTCAATGAGTACCTGATGCCACTCACACGACTCAATCTCATAAGGTTACTTTTGTACTTATTTCAGCTCCTCTAGTGATGGTCTGACATCCACATCTCTATGCCATGCCGATACCCTCACACGCCTTTCAAAAGAGTGAATACATAAGTGAATGGACAAAAAAAAGGCACTTCCATAAAGCAACGTTTGCGGCCATTGCTGCCACAGAGGTTAAGGGCCCAGGCTTTGCAACCAGGCTGCATGAGACGACATCCCATTGCCATGGTGTGGTGGTGTGTGCCCGTGACCCAGGTTTATGAAATATTATGAATTCCTCAAGCTTTGAAAATAAACCCTAGCCTCAATCTGCAACCAGGCAAGATGAAAGGAAATGCTAAACTCAGGATGCCTGTGGAAACATTTAAAATCATTTGCTTAAGATATGTCAATAGATATCTGCAAATGTAAAGACTTACCAGGACATGCAGGCCTTTAGGAGAAGAGTTTCAAAGTGGTTTACATTTCAGCTTCAATATTTATAAACAGAATGAAATCCGGAGGGAAGGAGCCTGGAGAGATAAGCCTTTGGGTAAATATTTCAGGAGGCACCGGAAGCTGCTTCCGGGGATGGGCCATTAGGGATTACCAATGAGGGTGGTTGGGTAGAACTGGAGAATAAGATGAAACAGAAGGAAGAAAAATAGAAGAGACTAGGGTTTTAGACCAGGGCATCTCAAATTTTAAAATGCACATGAGTCACCTGGGTTATCTTGTTAAATGTAGCTTCTGATTCGGTAGGTCTGAGCTGCAGCCCAAGATTCTGCATTTTGAACAAGCTCCCATCTGATGGCAATGCTGCTGATCCATGGGCCACAGTTTGAATAGCCATGATCTGTGGTAAGAAAGCATCATACACCCCCTGCAAAAACAGCAGCACAATGAAACAAAACAAACCCCCCACCCCCCAGATACCCAGAGGTACACACGGTGCTATATTTATTCTCATCAGGTAGGTGTCTTAGAGGCTGTTTCTTAACATAAATTACCTTGATAAGGTTCATTTATCTGCTTAACAAATACTTATTGAGCATCTGAGCAGACAAGGTCTGTGATTTCATGGAGTTTACATTCCAGTACGGGAAATCAGGTAAAACCTCATAAAGAAACCTACAAGCTAAAAAAGATGACATTGGTTTAGGTTGGGAAAAATGCCAAAAGAGAACAAACTAGGGGTTATATCTTAGAGAGTGGTTTGGAAAGGAGGGCTATTGGGAGGGGTGAGAAATAACTAGCCAGGTAAAAGTTCTAGGGGAAGAGTGTTTAAGCAGTAACTGCAAAGGTCCAAACTGAGAAACAGTTTGGCAAGTTTGAGGGACAATAACTCAGCGTGAGTAAGGTGCAAGGACCAATGGGGAGAGAATCAGCCCGGAGCCAGATTACAGTAGGGAACCAGGATTTTATGCTAAACGTGAAAGGGCTTAAGCCGAGGAATGATGTGAACATTTTTAGAAGACCACTCTAAAAAAAGGGTAAAGTGAACTTATTTACAAAACAGGAGTAGAGTCACAGATATAGAAAACAAATTTATGGTTACCAGAGAGTAGGTGAGGGAGGGATAAATTGGGAGACTGTGACTGTATAGTCATACAAATGACTATACATAAAACAGATAACTAATACGGACCTACTGTACAGCACAAAGAACTCTACTCAATACTCTGTAATGACCTATATTGGAAAAGAATCTAAAAAAACAGAGGATATATGTATAACTAATCCACTTTGTTATATACCTGAAATTAATACAACCCTGTAAATGAACTATACTCCAATAATAATAAAAAAAAAGACAATTCTGATCAATTATGAAATCATTTGCAGTGGCAAAAGCCATTATGTACTTCCTAGTAAAGTAGAATATGGAGCATACAGCATCGCTTATGGAATAGTCTCCCTGAATATAGGTATTTAGATCCAATCTGTAGCTTATAGGGATGACAGGAGATAGAGGAACAAGTCCAAAGAAGTCATGAGAAAGCACTCAGACAAACCCAGGGGGTAGGATGACTGATCTCCTTTCTTTTCAATGAATCAGTGGCATGAAAACAGGGAAGGTGAAAAAGAAATAAAAAAGGGAGGGTGAATGGTTTAGATGAAAAGACAGTTAAAAGATAGCATAATAATAATTATTATTAGCAAAATCCACTATATGGATCTTAGTTGATATGTAAACCATCTGTAAGGTGACATTTTTGAAACAACTGGAAACATTTTCAGATGGAGACAGGATCTAAGGTAGTAACAAGGAATTCTTTGAATTATTTCAGGTGTAATAAGTCATTGCATTTAAGGAGAAGAATGTCCTCACTTTGTATATATATATATATCTGAAGAATTTAGGAGTGGGAAATCATGTTTGAAATTAGCTAACAACTTGCTTCAAATGAACAGAATATAGCAAAAGGGATGGGAAAGTCACCTCCGAGATTAGGTGATAAGAGCCCTGAGACTTCCTTCTTACTGGCATTCTCTTTCTGGCTCTTTCAGTTTGTTCATTCTACTGAAGCAAGTTACCACATCATCTGCTCCCCTAGAGAGATGTCACTGGACAAGGGACTGAGGGCAGGCCAACAGGCTGCAAAGGACTGCATCCTGAGAACAACCATGCGAGGGAGCCTGGAAGCAGATCCCTCCCCAGTCAGCCTAGAGATGATACCGCATCCCTGACTGTAGCCTGTAAGAGGCCTTGAAGAGGTCCTGGGTCCAGCTAACCACACCTGCATTCCTGATCCTCAGACGGCGCTGTGACATCAAACAGATGTGTATTAAGTTTTGGGATGATTTGTTATGCAGCAATAGATGACAAATGGATGGAGAGGTAAATAGATAGACATAGATCAACTATATAATACATCATTATTATATAGATTTACCATACTTCATTTAACTATTCTATTATTATTGGACATTTAGGTGGTTTCCAAGACTTCTGCTGTATAATGCTGTATAACACATGTATTAGTCCAGGTATATCTTTAGGAAAGCGTTCTTTTCCTGCTGCTGCTGCTGCTAAGTCGCTTCAGTTGTGTCCGACTCTGTGCGACCCCATAGATGGTAGCCTACCAGGCTCCTCTGTCCATGGGATTTTCCAGGCAAGAGTACTGGAGTGGGGTGCCATTGCTTTCTCCGATTCTTTTTCTAAATTGAGATAAAATTGACATCTTCTATTTGTTTCAAATGTAGAACATAATGATTCAACATTTGTATATATTGTGAAACGATCACAATGTTTAGCTAGCATCCATCACCAGAGGGCGAGCTACTCTCTTAGAAACTTTTAAATGTGAAACTATTAACTATGGGTTACTAATGAAGGTATGGTGCTACTTTTGAGATTTACTGAGTTATCCTCCAGACGTTTCAGCAATTTATACTGCATCAACACTGCTAAGTTACTTCCTTGGTGGCCCAGTGCTTAAGACTCTGCACTCTCACTGTGGGGGACCCAGGTTCAATCCCTGGTCCGGGAACTACATCCTGCATGCCTGCAAATAAGACCTGGTGTAGAAAGATAAGTAAATATATAATTTTAAAAATTTCTGCTGAAAAGTAGTACAGAAGTAGAGAACACTTGGGCAAATTCGGAGTATTATTAATTTTTCCTCAGTGGATAGATGAAAAGATTCTCATTGATGTTTTATATTCTGTTGGTTTATTAACTAAATTGGGCAGTGTGCATTTGCTTGTCATCTAAAATCTTTTCTTAAACTAACTGCCTGTTTGCATCTTTTAAACACTTTTTTTTATTTTCCTTTTATACTCATTCTTTCTGTTCTTTAGTGTGTTCTTCCTTTTTCTTCAGTAAGCACTTTCTTTAAAACAGTTTTGCTCACCATGTTTGTAAATGAGAATAATGCCTTCATCTGGCCAATATTGTCCTCTCAGTTTGTAATTTATCTGTAGGCTTTATTTATGGGTTTGCTTGTTGTTGGTTTTTTTTTCATATCTAAAGTTTTTACTTTTATGTGGTTAAATTGGTAAATTTCCTTCTCTATAATTTCTGGGTTTTGTATCATTTCAAAAAAAAAAAATACTCGTAGTGGAAGACGTTGATGATGAGAGGGAGGGTGATGGTGATGGTGGAAGCAGGAAGGCAGGGGGAGGATGTCATTCCCTTCCTTTATTGTGGGCCATCGCTGCTCTAGAAGCCTGCTGCTCATTATGTCATTTAACCCTTGAATTGTCTTCTGAGGTCGATGTCATTATTACTCTGATTTACAAATAAGGAAAATGAGTTCAGAGAAGTAAGCAACTTGTCCAGATTTTAGAAACTGTACTCTTCACCGCCACACACTTGCAAAGACTGTGATGCTGTTTCTTGGTGAGTTTATGCCAACACAGCGTTCTCTGGTCTGTGGCTGCCAAGCCAACTCCCCTTTTTGGGTCCTGGGGATGATTATAACGCTTTTTCATTACCAAGGAAATCTTTTATTCCACAGGAAAATGGAGCCATACGGACTGAGCGCACACAAGGAGGCAGAAATGGAAATCCTTGCTGAAAACCAGCTCCTACCTGAGCTGATGGCTTGGGACTCAGAACAGAAGTGTGGCCTTTGATAATTGCTCACATCCTATACCAATTAAATGTTTGGGGAAGCTGACAAGGGCTTCCTGATGTGGAAATCACTTTGAAATGTGCAGGCTGGTAGTTAAAGCCTTTAGTCCCACTTGGGCTTCAAGCACAACTACAAAGAAAATATTTTGTAAATTGTACAAGAAGCAAGGATTTGCCAAAGCCTGGGTTAGCCCAAACTGGTCAAGCAATTGCTTTTAACACTTTATTTCCTAAGTGGACTAATACCTGGGGGCAGATGGAAAACAAACTTGACTTCAGACAACACAGGGCTTCCTGAAAGCTGCAGGTCTCTGCACCAGACAGCTGCTGAGTGAAGAGCTTGGCTCTTTTCTTGGACAAAGACTTTTTATTTCAGGTCCAAGTTTGAGGTCGGGGGAATGCAAATGAGCCCAGCACCCCTTTCCTGACCTTTCCTTGATGGAATGGGGATGGCTGCTCCAGTGGAAAGGCCATAGACGTTCCATTTCTAAGCGCTGCTCAGTCATATTAAAAGTCGAACTCCAAAGACAAATGGATCAGAGCAAAGTCTAACCAATTAAGTGAAAACTGAGTTCATCTTAACTTCACAAGGCCTGAGGCTCTTAACTGTTGATGTCTAGTCCAGAATGTAGTTGAGCAATCACAGGAAATGCTCCTCGAGGGACTCTTTTCTTTCCCTCTGCTTGCTCATGCAAAACAAAGTTCTAAATATTTTCTTCTGTCTGTGAAGAAGCTCTCTGGTGTGGAAGGTCGGTGGGTCGGGAGTGAGAAGGAATGGGTTCTAGTCTTGGCACTGCCCTCTAACTAACTGAATGCCCTGGACACAGCTGCATCAGGTCTCAGCTACGCTGAGTGCTTAAGCCCCTGGGTTTGTGAGACAGGCTGTCAAACTCTCTTGAAACCTTAATTTGCTCATCTTTAAAATGGGAATAAAAAGAGTGGCTCCACCAGAGAGCTGTCATGAAGGTTCCATGAGAGGACACGTGCAAAGTATTCAGGGCTCATGGTGAATGGCACCCCCTGGAGTTGTGCAAGAGAATGGCTCTGGCCTGTCACATAGTGTATTAGTCAGGGTTCTAGAGAGAGACAGAATCAACAAGAGATCTCTACCTATAGTCTACCTGTAATATACATATATAGATATGCATATATGGAATATATCTATAGCTATAAATATCTCTATACATAGAAATATAACATAGATCCTTGATGAGGGTGAAAGAGGAAAGTGAAAAAACTGGCTTAAAACTCAACATCCAAAAAACTAAGATTAAGGTATCTGTTACATCCCTTCATGACAAATAGATGGGGAAAAAGTGGAAACAGTGACGTAGTTTATCTTCTTGGGTTCCAAAGTCACTTCAGACGGTGACTATTAAGAGATGCGTGTGCTTTGAAAGAGAAGCTATGACAAACCTAGACAGCGTATTAAAAAGTGGAGACATCATGTTGCCAACAAAGGTCTGTATATTCAAAGCTATGGCTTTTCCAGTAGTTATGTTCAAATGTGAGAAGAAGGCAGAGCACTGAAGAATTGATGCTTTCAAACTGTGGTGCTAGAGAAGACTATTGAGAGTCTCTTGGACAGCAAGTAGACCAAACCAGACAGGCCTAAAGGTAATCAACCCTGAATATTCATTGGAAGGGCTGGTGCTGAAGCTGAAACTCCAATACTTTCACTACCTGATATGAAGAACCGACTCACTGGGAAAGTCCCTGGTTCTGGGAAAGACTAAAGGCAAGAGGAGAAGGGGATGACAAAGGATTAAATGGTTGCATGGCATCACTGACTCAATGGACATGAATCTGAGCAAACTCCACGAGATAGTGAAGGACAGGGAAGACTGGCATGCTGCAGTCCATGGGGTCACAAAGCGTCAGGCATGACTTAGCAACTGAACAACAATAATATTAGACCATATCTTTCTATCATCTGTCTATCTGTGATTCATCTATCTAGAGAGATTTATTTAGGGAAGAAATTAATTTTATGGCTTGTACAATTGTGGAAGCTAGCAGATTTGACATTGCCAAGGCTAGACAGCAGGCTGGAGACTCAGGGAAGAGTTGATGTTGCCATGTGAATGCGGTCTGGAGGCAGAATTCCTTCTTCCTCAGGGACCTCACTCTTTCTCTTAAGACTTTCAATGGATTGGTGAGGCTCCCCCAGAGTGTGGAGGGTAATCTGCTCTAATGAAACTCTACTGATTTAAATGTTAATCACGTCTGAAAAAAATACCTTCCCAGCGATGTCTCGAGTCATGTCTGTCTCAAAACTGGGTACCCTGGCCTTGCCAAAGCGGCACATACACTTAACCATCACACAAAGTACATGCTCAATAAATGCAATTTTTATCATGCTTATTATGTAGCTATTATTATTTTTGTTGCTCTATATATCCTTTCAGATCCCTTCTAGTCCTGACAGTATCCTCTGATACATAGCTTTCATTCACATTTTGGGAAGGAAAACAGAAAGAACCACAGTATTTTGTGAGCAAATGGAGTCTGAGGAGGACACATACACAGAAACCTCGTTTTCTCAACTCCAGGACATGGAGTGCAGGTGAGAGCGGAGGCCAATACCTTTATGCCTTTCCCATAGCAGCGTTTCTCAAATTAAATGGTTTCTATAGCATTTCGCCATTTTCTAGTAGCTAAGAGATACTGAGTTCTTGCCACATGCCAGGCAGCATTCCACATGCTTTCAGTGTATCAGCACATCGTTGCCTCACAGCAACCACGTGACGTGGGTACCATTACTGTCCCTCCTCCCAGTGAAGAGGAAGGTGAGGCCAGAGAGTATAAGAGCCTTGTCTGAGATCACACAGCTAGGCAGTGGTGACCAACACAAGCTGTTCCATCTTGTTCTACAGCCTGTGTGTGTTGACTGCATGACCACCATGGACAAATACTCAGTGTTGGGGTGACGGGATGAAGGAAACGGACACTGCCTGTCAGCCTCAGTGCTGCGTGAAGAACGATGCTCAGAAGGGTAGTTTCCCTAGTGCACGTAAGATCACCTGGGGAGCCTACTAAAATGGCAGATTCCCAGGCCCCATACCTAGCGATGTTGATTAAGCTTGGGGGTATGACCAGGCACCACACAAGGACCCCCTGAAGTCCCCTGCCTGGGCCCAGGGTGCACTGGGGTTGAAAAGGCTCCCATATAGAATGTGTACCCATTCTATCGTTTTGTGAAACTGAGCACCAAGCACTGAAGAAACATCCTGGCTTATCAAGAAAGATGAAGAAGATGAAAAAGGCATTGTACCTATGAAAGTGGCTACACCTGAGAGTGGCTCAAGTCCTAAAAGGCGGTCATAACATAAAGACGGCCCTATATGATGGCAGGTCACATCTATCAGAATTCAGTGCATCATCACTTGAGTGCCATAAGAATTCTATGTCCTAGGAAGCATATGCAGAACCACAAAATTCTCGCCAAGTTCAAAAGTCTTTGGACCAAGATGGGCAGATATGTATATACACAAGGGCCACATGGAAAACCCAATCAAGTGATTTAACTGTTGCACAGTTTGGAATGCAGGTGGAAAACCCAGGCTTATGTGGGTACTGAACATAGGCACAGGGGTTATGAGGACATCCCTCTCTTGTAGCTAAGAGTCATTGACATAAAGGCCAGTGTGGCTCTTTGGGGTTTTGGACAATCATGTCAATGCCTGGTCAATCTCTTGGGTCATTAAATGTTTGGAAAATATAGTACACAGAATAATGACCTTTCTTTCCAAACCCAAAGATGTCCACATCCCAATCTCCAAAATCTGAGAACATGGGATATTATTTTTCACAGGGGACTTTGCAGACGTGATAAAGGTAAGGATCTTAAGATAGAGAGATCACCCTGATTATCTAATGGACCCAGTGCAATCACAAGGATCCTTAAAAGAATGAGGCAAGTGAGGCAAAGTTAGAAAAAGGTGACATTTTCTCTTGCTTCTAGATCAGGCTGTGCATCTAAGCAATTGCTAATAAATTGTGAATATAGAGATTACCAGACTAAATGAAGTTAAGACAAGGATAAATAGATCATGACATCACTTATATGTGGAATCTAAAAAATTTGATAATAATGAACTTACTTACAAAACAGAAACAGACCTACAGATATAGAAAATAAACTTATGGTTACTGAAGGGGGAAGGGGGAGGGCAGAGAGATAAATTAGGAGTTTGGGATTAACATATACACACTAATATTTATAAAACAGAAAACCAATAGACATACTGTATAGAACAGGGAACTCTACTGAACACTCTGTAATAACCTATACGGGAAAAGAATCTTTAAAGAATAGATCCATGTGTATGCATAACTAAAACACTTTGTTATAAACTTGAAACTTAGACAACATTGTAAATTAACCACACTTTGGTATAAAATAAAAAGTTTAAGAAAAGTGGTTCTTTAATTTTCATGTACTGCCTTAAAATTATTGCCCTCTTCTCACGGGTTGGACAGACATAGTGAGGATAAGCTGTATAAGGACACCACCTTGAGAAAGGCCAAGCCACAGACCAGAAAGAGCCCAAGTCCTCTGTGACATACAGAATAGAGTCGCTGACCAGGTCCAGCTGTCTGCTGACCTCTGTGTGGTGAACAAGAGAAAAATAAAAGCCCGTCTTATTCTGGGGTCTCTCTGTCACATCTCTGTGATAAAATGAATTGTGTCTTTCCAAAATTCATATGTTGAAGCCCAGACCCCAACAGCGATTGAACTTGGAGATATGGATTGTAAGGATTAAATGAGGTCAGGAGGAAGGGCTCTGTCCTGTAGGACTAGTATTCTTATAAGAAGTGAGGTAGACACCAGATCGCTCTCCTGTCCTCAGTGCTCACACCAAGGAAAGGCCATCTGAAGACACAGTGAGAAGACAGCTGTCTGCAAGCCAGGAAGACAGGCCTCACCAGAAACCAACCCTGATGGCACCTTGATGCTGGACTCTGACCTTCAGAACTGCCAGAGAACACATCTTTGTTGTTTAGAATACCCAGTCTGTGATGTGCTGTTATGGCGGCCCCAGGGGACTGGCACAGCCTCTTAGCCTGTATTCTAAATAATAAAGCTGACCCTTGAGCAACGTGGTGGTTAATCCAATAAAAACTTATAGTCAGTTCTCTGTATTCATAGTCCTTTCATATCTGTAGATTCAACCAATAACAGACCATGTAGTACTATAGCATTTACTATTGAAAAAAACCCACATGTGCGTGGACCTGGGCAGTTAATGTTTGTGTTGTTCAAGGGTCAGCTGGACACTGCTGCATCCCTAGTGCCTAGAACAATGACTGGAAATTAGTAGATGTGCTATGAACAGTATTCGGGTAAATAATGAGTAGAACAGAAAGACAATATTTAATCTGTGCAGTGCTATAAAAATGTAAAGAATTAACACATTCTATATAGATTATGTCTGCCCATTCACTCATCCAACCATTCACCTTTCTATCACTCTGGCTGTATGCATTTGCAGGCAAATGAAACCTCATCTTTGAATCCTACCAGTGTCTTCTCCTCCACAGTCCACCCTGAATCTACCCATGGTCAGTTCCTGTGCATTTTATCACCTTTATCACTCCAAAATTTTCCACCATTACAACGGTCACCATTCTAACCCAGATCCTGTTATCACTGGCTTACTTTGCAATAATTGCTTCCAAACTGTTCCTCTTGTCTCTGTAGTTGATCCCGTCGCAGAGACTTCTATTAATAGTTATTTGTGTCAAATCCATTTTGCCTTCTAGGAACAGATTCCTCATTTCATTTAGTCTGGCAACACAGCCTGAGAAATAACCCTAATTCTCTACTGCTTCTGCAGCTTAGGTTCAAGAACAGGGCTCAATTCTGGCTGAGAAGATACAAGTGGAATTTGTTGGGTGATGTTTCTGGAAAACCCCTTTCAGAAAACGGAAAGCTGGGACTAGGCTACTTTTTACCATTTCCCTCACTCTTTTATTTTTGTTGCTTGGAATTTGGGAGTGATTGCTGGAGCTCTGGCAGCCACATGGAAATATGGAAGACTGAGGAAAGGAGATAAAGAAATGACATCTCTGATGATTTTGTGGAGCTACAATACCAGCCTTGAATTGCCTATCTTTAGGTTTCTCCTACATAATGGTGAAATATACTTTTTAATGTGTAAGCCATTGCAGTCAGGTCTCTGTAATTAGAAGCTGAACACAACTCCTAACTGATACAGAACCCATGCCTTCCACATTGTCAGCTTAGATATACTGATGCCCATTTGCAGTACTGCTACTTTGCTACCTCTAGTGCAGGGCTAAAGCATCTTCATACAACACAATCCCATGTGACAGGAGGCATGTCAACAGCCTCATTTTACAGATGAGGAAACTGGGGTTTAGGATCACATAGTCAGTACATGTCAGACAAAAGACTGGAACCCAGGTCTCAGATGAAGCTGTGGGCTGACAAGAAACTATGAAACTATGGTGCAAGCTATGGGATCTGGAGATTTTATACATGTACACGTACATGTGCATGCAAACACACACACACACACACACGTAATCTTGAGTGGAGATGTGTTGCTTTTGCCTGTCTTCATGCCATCTACCCTTTTCTGATAGCACAGCCTTTCTTTTCTGGGATAGCTGGTCTTTCAACTGAAGTTGTTGATCACCTGCCTCTAGGAGGGCACATAATCCCAGCCCTCTTGATGATGTCACTAGTTCAGAAGTGGCCATGCAACCCAATCAGAGCCAAAGTTCTCTCTGAGACTGTCACTTACTCACTGTATGTGAATGTGGGCCCATCTGCATCTCAAAGGCTCTGTCTGCTTTTCCAAAAAATGATGCTAAGTCTATTACGTGCTCAAGAACAAACTAAAACAATCTAGTAAAGGCTCCTGCATACAGGGATGTTCACTTACTATTAGCTGTTCTTTAGATCTCTTTGGAAAGCTCTCATTTTCCAGGAATCAATCTCTAGAATAGAAATATTGTTACATGATATTAACAATTAAGCCCCCAAATCTCACTTAAATCTTCTGTTCTGTTTGGTTACTTGTTTCCCCATTGCACAGACAAGAGGTTTCTTTGTCTGATTTTCAGAATAACCACTTCCACTAACTGATTTAAGTGGTGAAAAGACAAACCTTGAGACAGTCCCCATTCTTTATCTGTCTCCAGAATGGCAAATGCAATCAATGCGATTAAGAAAGCCTGTATTTCTTCTCAATATGGTAATCTTAAAAACTAGAAAAAATAAAACAAAACTAGAGGCATGTTCATCCCATCTTGAATCAAGTGTCCAGAAATCACGTGAAACACAAATGTTTGGATGTGGTCATGGTATTTATTCGCAGTATATTTTCACAATGTATTAATAAAGGAGAATAACACTTATTCATACACTGAATATAACTTCCTGGAGCACTCTGAAGTTTGTGTGGGTTTGGAGAATACTAACAGGTTTCTCCTAATCTCTTTGGCTTTTGAAGTGGGAAGGTTTCTCAAATCAAGTGTCTGACGGGTGACGACTCTTCTTCCATCAGGCTTAAAGGGCAGAAAGACCATGGCTTTGGCAGTTCCATTTTGGAAAGAAGTAACAAACAGGACTTCCACGGATGAATGGATCCAAAGATAAGAAAGACTCAGGCATCTTGTACTCCATAGTTCATTTTATTCCTGAATGCCGATTACCGCAGCAGCCATGGACACTGACAGGGTTTAAAGTTCATGGCTCAAAGGGGCTAAGTCACCAGCCAAAGTTTTCATGCAAAATGCAATCCTGATGACTAGGATTCCGGTTCTGGATTTCTCCAGGTGTGCTGGGGGGCTGAAGTTCACCACCCCCCCATGCATCCTGTCGCAATTGTTGACATAGACACCATTTCAGAGTATCTTGGCAAAACGCTGAGCGGCTCTCATTGGCTCAATGTCACTCTGTAATGAAGCTGCTTGAAGGACCCTCTCTTTAACCAGAGGGACGAAGGCACCATTAACTGAAGCAAAGTACTGATAAGAATAACAACAAGAACAAAGTCCCATTCTCTTCCCAAGAAGCCATGTCTAAAAACAAGGGTAAACAATTGGTCTTATTTTATTCAAGTGACTCGGTCCATTGAAAGTTGTCCTTCAGCTTCTCCCTTCTATTAAAAGTGTTTACAGTTCTGAGCCTGATTATCACTTAAATACACACAATATTAGCACCAAGGCAGCAATTTTTTTTTCCCAGAGATCACAAGAAACTGAATAGATACTTAACATAATTAATAGCTGGTACAATCTGTGACATCACTAAATTACCAATTGGCTAATGACACATTCCTAGAAATGCCAACCATATCCTCATACAACTCTCGTAGCACCTTGATGGTAGCTAAGTTGTTTCTTATAAAAAATTACAATTAAAAAAAAGTAACATAAAACATTTACAGATAGAAAGTAAACAATAGTGTACCGTGATAATAAAGGATCACTTTTGTCATAGAACTACATATAATGTAGAGTACGTAAAATGCAGTGGTCTGACTGCAGGGGACGAAATAATGTGAAAGGCAGTCATAATAGAATCATTTTACGTACAAAAATATTACATCACAATAAATAATTTCAAACATAAATATTAAACTTTACATCATTAGGTTATTCCACTTTTATATACACACACACATATATACATATGTATGTGTATATAAGTATATATATATGCATATGTACACACACAGGCACACAAATTCTCATACACACACACACACACACACACACAAATTTTAAGGTGGAGGTATTTCATCACTATCCTTCATCCATCCCATAATGGCTTCCTCTTCTGAGCACCTGAAAGCAAAGGAACCAACCAGGAAATGTAAATCTTCTGTCTCAAATGACATAAGTCAAGAACAGGTAAGCCAGAAATTTTTACATATAGAACTTAAATTAATGCTTGCTACAAGAAACTGGAAATTTCAAGGATATATAAGAATAAAATAAAAAGCCACCAGCCTGTGATTCCCCCAGCCTGAGATAATGTTCTTCACATACTGGTGTATTTCCTTCTAGCCCTTTGGTACAGACATGTAAATATTATGTGTATATGCTCATTCAAATGTTACTACTCATAAGATATGTATAAAATACGCTTTATTAGATATAAAATATACATAATACAAATCAAATGGAGATCCCCTGACTGCACCTTCCTTTATTCCATCTCCTCTTTTCTGATAACAAACTCTTTCTGGTCCTTTGGCAACCATCCCTCTTCCAAATGAAGCTGTCAGTCACCTGACTCTAGGTGGGTACATGATCCCAGTCTCCTGGATATTGTGACTGGTTCAGAAATGGCCATGTGACAAATCAGAGCCAGAGTTCTTGTGCAAAACAGATGTCAGAGGTGAGCATTTACTAAGGGCCATGAGATGTAAAGATGATGTAAACCTAGAACTGCCAGGGACCATGGTGTGGAGGAGATGATCTGCCCGAGAATGAAGTCACTCAAGAGGCAAGCATTGCTGGTGGATGGAGAAAGAAAGAGCCCCGATGACTCTGAGCCTCAGGATCCAACCACGCCTGGAGACAGACCACTGCTTAGACATCTCAGTTACTTAAGACAGTAAGTTTGTTTTCATTTTCCTTTTTTTTTTTTCCCCTGTTGCTTCTTGCAGTGGAAGTATTTCTACCTTAAGTTCATCATTTTTAATATAGATGATTAAACACTGAAACTGATAAACAAGTGTCAGCTATATACTCCTTTGCCAGGATCTTGAAGAGCCTAAAAAGGATAATGGGCTGCTGGAAGCTTGAGGGAAGACATAGGAGGGTCGCCTGAGTTGGCTGAGCTCATCTCTTACACACGAAAGGCAATGAAATGAGAAAAGAGAGTGATCAGTTCACTTCTCTGCTCAGCAGAGGGAGCGCTTGCCAGCATAATGTAGTCACGACAGGAACTGTCAAACTTTTAACAGGGAAACTCTCCTGCGCATTTGTTAAAATGCAGATTTTGACTTTGAAGATTTGGAATGAGGCCAGAGATCCTGCATTTCTAATAAGCTCCCATGTGATACAGATCAGGCTGGTCCTTGGATCACATCGTGAGTTACAAGTGTGCAGAAGAGTACAGAAGAGTACATTAACTGAGAGCACTGGCTGTGGGTAGAACCCTCCTGGGTTCTGCCAAGGAAATCCATGGTGAACTTAAGCCAGCCGCTTAACTGTTATGGATCTCAGCTTCTGTCTGTAGAATGGGGGTAACAGCCCCAGACTGTGGCTTCCCTGTGAGGATGCATGGAAATAATGCCTACCCAGCATGGTGCCTGACACACGGTCAGTGGTCAACGACTGTCATTAATATTACTCTTGTAATACCCTTGGCAGTATTTCTCAAAGGCTGATCTGTGAATCTTCTGCATTAGAATTTCCTGCATTAAAAATACAGATTCCTAGATCCACCTTCACTCAACGTTGCAGGACCTCTAGAGATGGAGCCCAGGGAGCAGCGTTTTTAATAAGCACTGCAGAGGAACCTGGTGCAGGATGTCTGGGGACCGCACATCCAAGGTGGAGAGCAGGCGGCCACAGGCGTGCGAGAACAGATGGGCAGGAGACACAAGGCTGAAAAGCACTGGGTCAGCTTCCCCTGTCTGGGGGCAAGTGACCCACCTACATTTGCTAGTCATTAGACTGCAGAAAGAATGAGAGAGAGCCAGAGGGCAAGAGAGAGAGTGTGAGAGAGAGAGGGACAGAGACACTTACCTTAACTATAAAACTCGAATCTCCAGGCCAGTGCCAGAGGACGGAGCACATTTTCCACAGTAACCACCGCACTTCCCAACAACCCGGGTACCATCCTGCAAAAAAAAGATGCATCATCTTAGTCCACCTGCTTGGCTACTATGGTTCCAGGGCTTGAACTGGCTTTGGTGGGACTCATTCCGGTATGTACAGCAGGTAGGACTTCTCAGCAGAAGTGGGGACCAACATCCTCTCCATGGTCTAAAGCAGGGGCTGAGAAGCAATGGCCTGCGTCTCCCCTGTGTTCGTACGGCCTGCATCTTCACAGAGTGCACTTCAGTCTTTTGGCCCTGGTGCTTTCCCACCCTCTTTGAAACATCCTTACCTGCACTTCTTCCACACAGACCATTCATGGAGACTAATCTTTAGTCCCTTCACACTCAGCATGGTCTCTCCTCAAACACCCAGCTGAAGAGTCTCAGTAGAAATCTATCTACTCATCAAGAACCAAAGGAAACCACTCAAAAGAACTGCTTTGCTTTTCACCTGATTATTGACATAGCTACCAGTGTCAAGAAGAGTGTTTATATTTTTAAATGGTTGGGAAGCAGCAAACCGAGAATACTATTTCTTGACAGGTAGAAAACACATAAAATTCAAATTTCAGGGCCCATCAATAAAGTTTTATCAGAATACAGCCACATCCATTCACTTTCCTCATGTCCTGGCTGCTTTCTTGTTACAACAGCAGGGTGAGTGGTTGGTCTCACAGCCTCACAGGGCTACTCTGCACACAAGTCACAGTGAAACACTGTAACCTGTTTTGAGGGCCATGCCTATTGCAGTATTATAACATTTTCTTTTTTTTTTAATAACCAGTGTATGTCAAAATAAGAAAAGACACAAAAAGTAGACTTTATTGTACTTTTAAGGTACAGTAGGATGGATTCTTCTATTGTCACATTTACATGGCAAAGCACTGCATTCATCATGCAATGACACCGTGTACGTGCGTGCTCAGTCATGTCCAACTCTTTGCAACCCCATGGACTGTAGCCCACCAGGCTCCTCTGTCCACAGGATTTTCCCAGCAAGAATACTGGAGTGGGTTGCCACTTCCTCCTCTAGGGGATCTTACCAGACCCAGGGATCAAACCTGTGCCTCCTGCGTCTCCCGCACTGCAGGTGGATTCTTTGCCACTGAGCCAACGGGGATGCACACGACACAGAAGTTGTGCCAAAAGAAGACGCTATGCACCAATATCACCACACTTAGCATGTGCATGGTATTCCCAACTCTCAGGCAAGCAATGCTCAGGAATTTGGAAAACTTAGAATATCTCATCATAGTGTAATTCTTCACAAAAATAAGAAATCAAAGTGAGTAAGGATAAAAGATGAAAAGATGTAAGCGTCCAAGTGGCGTGTTTGTTAGCGACATAAAGAAAAGTCTACTAGGTGGTGAGTTCATGAAACCTTGTTTAACTGGAACAGCAGAAGACATATGTCCAGAGAAAATCAATTTGTTGAACACTGTTATCCTTTTGGCAAGACCAGTTGCTCCAAAATTTAATGACATTTGGGAGCCACATCAATAAACAATTTAAAAACGAAGCAAATTGGAATGGTTTCCTGCGGTTTTTGATGAGAAGATAGATTTTACTGATACTCTTTCAGTTGTTTGAGGAAACCATGCTGAGTTGTGAAGGAACCAAATAATTAGTCTCTATGAACGCTCTGTGTGGAAGAAGTATGGGCGACAGTATGTCAAAGAGATAGAGAAAACACTAGTCAGAAAAACTGAAGAGGAATCTGCTAAGATGTGTTGACAACTAATAATGGTAAGATCCATCTGTGGAGAAGAAAAAGCTTTATTTGGACCGATTTACAAAGCTTGCGAAAATGTAAGACGTTTAAAGCCTGTGATTATTCACTGTGGAAAATACAAGACCCTATCTAGTGTCATGGAACCCGTGGTGCTAATAATGAACTTCTTTTTCTATCATAGACTTAATCTTCATCAGTTTTGGGAATTTGGGTATCAGGATGAGAAGTTGAATACTCTGACTTATCCTAACATACAGCAGTTGGATGACTTAGGAGTGGTAGTTTTATCATGAATTTTGAGCTCAGGGACAGGATAAATAAATTTTCTGAACGAGAAGAACTGTTCTCAATCACTGTCATTGAACAAAATTAATGGTTTTGGACACTATCTTTTGCTTCTGGCTTGATAATGTTTCTTAATGAACTGAAGCTAAAATTACAAGGCAAAAACTGCACTTACAGGCTAAAGTTATACTGTGGTAAAGTCATTTCAATAACAACTAACATTGTTTGAATCATAAATCATGTTAAGGTGCTTTGTACACTTGGGATGTGTACAAGGTGCTTTGTACACTTTGTACACGTGCTTATGTACACATATTGGGAAATCTGTCAAATGTTAAAAATGAGAAGCTTTATTGCTATTCCACATACATTTATAGTGGATATACTTTGTGAGAGTGAACTACAGTTTCAGCAGCACTTTTTGGACATGGATGTAAGTGCAAAGGAAATTTTCGTATTTCAAAATCCATCTAATGAGGTAACTGAAGAGAGCTTCCATCTCACCTTCAAGTACAAGTGATTCATCTGTAATGTAATGATGTGCAGAAAGGCAAATACCAAGTGTAAAATCTAACGGAATTCCACCAACAGCTGCCAAGGCATGAAAATGCTCAATTAAAGTGATGTGGTTGTAGACGAGAGTAGTGTTTGGCAATACCTATCTCTGAAAATAGACATTCATAAAGACGAAGTGCAGAACATCTCATTTCAGATCAGCATTAACAAAAATAACACTTCGAAGCAATTTTGGTAACAGAGAACACTGATTAAATAAAATGTTATCCTTTCTCAATATTTCATTCATTTCCTTGGTAGATTCTGGATAACAAAAATATACACTCAATTATTATTCTGCTTTGAATTTAATCATTAAATTTTTTGTGTAAATTTGTTTTCATTCTTGTCATATAAATATATATGTAATATCCATGATTTTCACCTCCTGGATGGCAAAATCTAAAATATTTACTATCTGGCTCTTTACAGAAAAGGTTTGCTGAACCCTGGTCTCTAGCCTTGTACAGTCCTACCTGTCTGGATTTTTCTTGCTCTGTTCTTGTCCTCTGCATTTCTTTGGGTTGCTCCTCTAACATGCCTCTTAACACAGGGCCTTTGCACGTGCGGCTCCTCTAGCTGGAACTCTCTGCCCTTTCCCTCTCTGTGTGAACTGGACTCTGTGTGCATTTACCAGCTTTTGTCTGGTAAATTCTTCAGAACTCAGCCCAGAAGCCACTTCCTCTGAGAAATCGTTCTGACCAAGTTAGCAGCTGCACAGCACCCTATAAAATGGGGTAGTTCTCTCTTTATGTCTGTCTTCCCCCCCTGGAATGTAAGTCCCATGATGGCAAGGCCAGTGCCTTGTTAGAATACTAGGGTCCCCAGAACCTAGCAGTGGTCTAAACACACATTTGTTGAATGAATCCAAGAAGGCTGAACAAGTACGCTCTTCTCTGTGAGCTGCAATTCAAATGGCCCTGCTACTCAGCCCCCTTAATCCTTCCCCATGCTATGAAAAACCCCTTATTTAACTGTGGCATCATATCCCAGTTTGTAAATTACCATGTCATATGAGCCACCCTCCACCCCTGACTCCTGCACAAGGTTTGGCAACTAACATGTTTTTCTCCACTGGGACTAATGCTGGTGTGAATCTTACATGTGTGCACATTTCAGAATTTCTTTGGGCCATATTTGATTCATATGGCCCAATATGGAAGTCTTTTGAAAACAATGGATAATCTCATTAAAAAAAGAAAAATAGCTGAAAAAGTTTTGAAGAAATTTTGAAGAAAAAAAAATATATAAGTTTCACTCTTTTAAAAATTTGCATGCTTTTGATTATGAGTGAGATTAACTTGGAGGGCTTCCCTGATGGCTCAGTGGTAAAGAATGGGCCTGTAACGCAGGAGATGTGGGCTGGATCCCTTAGTCAGGAAGATCCTCCGGAGGATGAAGTGGCAACCCACTCCAGTATTCTTTCCTGAAAAATCCCAAGGCCAGAGAAGCCTGGCAGGCTACAGTCCAAGGAGTCATGAAGAGTCAAACATGACTGAGTGACTGAGCATGCATGCACAAGAATAAGTTGGAAGACTGAGCTCTATCACCCCAGTGGATCTTGGTTTTAGGGGCCCATGTTAGTTCTGGAGCTAGTCTGACATCATCAACTAGATCTGATGCCAGATCAACTGGCTCTCTAGCCAGGAACTTTTCCCCTAGGCTGAAGTATATAGGTCTGGTGGCCTTAAGGATGCTGACATAGTAGAAATGCCTTCTGTCTCATTAAAGCTTTTTTTTCACCCAAACTCTTCCTTCCCCAGCAGCAGAGATCAGATTGTCTCAGACTTGCATCATATCTTTAAATAACCTTTTTAAACCTCAGTTTTCTGGTGTATCTGTAAAATGGGGATAATACGTCTCCACTCATAGGTTTGCTGCAAATGAAAGAAAGCATATCAAGTGCCCAGAATAGCACTTGGCCTAATGTACATGCTCAATTATTAGTGATCATTGTCATAATGGTGCTTTTTAATGTGTGAATTTCCATCACGGCCTGTTCTCATGGAGATAAGGAATAGTCTGGGTAATTATAAAATTGTTGATACTCGCTCTGCAATGTTCATGTTACTTCATTAACTAGGACTCTATTAATGTCATTTAGGTAAAGGTTGAACTAACACTTATTTCTAGTACAGAATAAAAAATATATGTACTGAGAAAATAAATAGCATAAACATGATTGTCATGGAAACAGTAACTATTTCAGAGAAAAAGGTATGTTTTCCAGCACTTTTGAAGTACCCACTCTCATACAATGAAACATTAACTGTAAATCATTTTTATTTCTCCATTAAAGCAGGTCCTCTAAAATTCTCTTTTCAACAAATATTTTGTTAGCAGAGTTTGAGCTATTACATATAATTAAAATGAGCGACTCTGTGTTCCATTAAGAACAGTTTATAGTTCATACTTTTCACTCTTTTCTCTGCTTTCTTCAGTCAGTATAACCAAGGGAGGTTGATTCGCGTAATTTAGGAAAGCCAACACATCTTTGATTAAAGTGTGCTTATTTACATTTCTCTGGAGCTGCTGGGAGTGAAACTGCCCGTTAAAAAAAACAACAGTATTTGTTTTTTTCCCAAATAAAGTCCTAATCACACATACACAAATGTACACACACACAATGTATAAATATCTAACTTCTATGGGATCATACAGAATAAAATGTACACATATATAAAAGGTAGTTTCACTCCACTTGTCTGTAGTAAATGTATGATTTTTATACTTGGTGGATAATTGAATTTTCACAAATGAATTTTGGGTTAGGACACAGCTTATAGTAGATAAAAAAGAACTGATTCTTTGCTTGCTACACACACACACATTTATCTCATGCTACTTAAACTCCATTGATTGTAAATGAACTGAAAGATTAAAAAAAAAAAACAAACAGGAACTGAGTCCATCTCCCATACAGTAATACAACTTTAATTTTTAATTTCAAAGTAATTCTTGGATTTAGAGCCCTTCTCTCAGAAAAACAGTGATGGTTAGGCCTCAGGGCCAGGCACCCAGCCTTCAGAAACACAGGCTCCCAGCTCCTCTCAGACCCTGTCCCATCCCCTAGAAACACAAAGCAGCACAGAGACCCACGGACACCACTCCCACCCTGCTTACAGGAACCTGCCTTCACTGTGCCTGGCTCTGAGGACCATTCTGGAACCTCCTCCAGGACGGAAGGTGAGATAGTAGCCCTGAGAATGGGCATCTTTTGGGGTAGGGGGAGTGCTGGCAGGGGGGACTCTCCCAGATGGGGGCTGAGGATCTTCTCACATCCTGAGTGCGCTCATGAGTTGGGGAAGCACAGAATGTCACTGGCAAAGGAGCTTAGAATGACAACCTTTTCTCTCCAATCTTACAGGTGGGCCAAGTTCCCCCCTTTCTGTCTGGCTGCCCCTCACCCACAGAGCAGAAACTTGGTACAGTCAAAGCATTTGTCTAGAAGCCCATGCCTGGACCCAGGAGGTACCCCATATGCCTCAGTCCTGGGTGAGGAAGGGCCCGTGTGGACAAAATCCACATGGTGTGGTGGGTACCAGCCAGGTCCAGGCTCAACCTCTGCTCAGGCTGCAATCCCATCCTCCCATCACAAGCAAGCTTGCATCTTTCACCACCGTGACCAATTCTGCAACCTTATGGCAAGCCTTAGGCCTATGAAAATGTGATAAAATTAATAGGCAACATTTACTGTGCCCCTGCTGCCTGTCCAGTGACATGCAAACAGCTTTATCTCCCTATTTCATTTTTGCTCCACAAGAACCCAACTGGGTAAGACCACCATGATACCCATTTTATAGATGAAGAAACTGAGGCCCCTGAGAAGTTAAATAACTTGCCACAATGGCAGAGCTGGTAAAAAAGCATGGCAGGCGATCTGACTTAAGGGCCTGGAGGCTTAGCCTCTATACTCTGTGGCTTCTGTGGGCTTTGATTTCAGTGCTCCCCCAAGAATTCAATGAGTAACCTGGAGGAATGGAACTGAATGCATGTAAACTGTCCAGTAAACACAGGCGCTTTCAGTAACAAAGGTTATTTCAATAACAAAAATCCTTATCAGTAAAAAAAAAAAAAAAAAATAGAATTCTTCCCACTACACATATACGGGCAGCCAGTAATGAACCTGACACAGACTTATTTTCACCAGGTCTGTTCCTGTTGGTGAGACCGTGTGCCCATCCTACAAGTGGTTCTGGTAATGCAGTTTTACCCTGAATGACTGGAGCTTTCCTTTAGTTTTTCTTGGGGAAAAAACAGTTTATCACCAAGCAGGTTTAGAAAATGGAGGATTCCATTGTGTTTTTCCTTCTGGTGCTCCCGGCAGAAAAGTGAAAGAAAGTGAAGCGTGAAGATGAGAGGACTGAATCAAAGCAAGGCTGTTTGGAGTCGATCAGGACTGGCCAGGATCTGTGCAAAATAGAGCAGACCAGCTTCAGCCCCTCAGAAGCAAGACAGTGGTAAGGCAAGGTGGGAGCAGGATGTGACACAGCTTTTCAAAGTGTGTTGTGTGGAACAATGGTAATTCGGGGAAATTAGGGTCTGACTTTGAAGAGAAGTCTCTGTGATTGGTTTAACTTAGGTCAGTGGTTTTCAAAACGTGGTCCCAGACCAGGGCATCAGCATCATCTGGGAAATTGTTGGGAATGTACATTTCAGGCCCCTTCCCAGGCTGGCTGTGTTTTAGCAAGTCCTGGCCCAAGTTTGAGAACCACTGATTTAGGGAAATGCTGGGTTCAATAGAACCACACAGGTTTCCTTCCTGTACACTTTATTCCAACCTCCAATACATGCATGGTTAGTTACTGTGACTCTTACAGAAGGAAATAAAATGTACAATTTCCCCCCCAAGTGTCTTAGGCTGCGGAAGCCTATTTTCATGGAGCATTCCTAGAGGATGCTGCTTTGTGGACCACACAGCAGGTCAGGCACACAAAGCCTCGTTTCTGGGGGCTGCTAGGAGCTACAGATTGCTTAGTTCTGGCTCATGGGGATTAATAAGGAGTGCTCGACAGACCCTTGAGACTAATTTTGAGCTGTCTCTCTGAGCTGTCATGGAACACCAAGATTAAAAAAAAATTTCTGACAAGCAATTGTGAAACCAATTCCCTTCAGCACAGGCGGAACCTCCCCAGAAGGCTGGGGGAACAATCAGCCCGTCTCGGCAGGGCAGTGATCACTGTCGCCACAAGGTGGCGCTCCAGGCCGCAATTACCTTTAGGTTCTGGATGATCACTGCAGTCACATGAACAAAATTGAAACTAAGGTTTCAACACTGTTTACATATATGGTTTTCTACATAATCATGGCTTAAGTATGACCACGTTTGAGGCAATGCATTTTTTTTTTTGTCTCTCTTGGTCACTGCAACATAATATATAGTAGAACATAAGAACATAATTTCTGGGCCCACTGTAAAGCACAGCCAAGTGTGCTCTCTCTCAGTTCTCTTTATTTCTTTCAGTACAAGCAAAAAAATTAATGATTAAATTATAAGCAATCAATATAGCTATTTAGATAAATCAGAATTGAAGGAGTTAATTGACTTTCAAAGAGAAAAGTTGTTTTTTTTTTCCTCAAAGACACAAATTTAACCCTTGAAGCTAAAAAAAACCTCTGAAATAGTCCTGGAACATTATAATTGATGTTTCTTCTCTTCCTGGGTGGACGCAGGCTGATTGAGCTGTTTCTTTATATTCGGATTTTGATAGGGTTTAGGAAATGGCAACCCACTCCAGTGTTATTGCCTGGAGAATCCTAGGGACGGGAGAGCCTGGTGGGCTACCGTCTATGGGGTCGCACAGAGTCGGACACGACTGAAGCGACTTAGCAGCAGCAAGTAAAAACACCGGATGCTTAATCAGATGTGAATTTCAGATAAACACATTCTTTTAAAAGAAAGAGTATGTCCCATACAATGTTTTAGACATGCTTATAGTAAAAAAAAAAAAAAATTAAAAAATCTTCCTTATTTGAAATTCAAATTTAACTGGGCATCCTGTATTTTGTTGGCAACCTCACCTTGGAGTAATACCCCACTTTCTAGTCCTCTTCTTCTCTCTCCATTTCTTACTTTTCTGAGGAGACCCTGAGACAGAGGTCACAGCTGTGGCAGGACTGTGGCCACAGGCCATACCTTGTAAGTTTCCCATTTGCCTGTGGGTCAGCTCCTGCCCCTCGTCCTCGTCCTTGAAACTTCTTGGCTGGAAAGGGCAGCGCTTCCTGCCCCACCTTAGACATTAGACACCCCTGGGGAATTTCAAATTCTGCCCCTGTCATAGATTCCCTGAGTGAATCCGGATGGGGCCCAGGTACATGCATCTTAAACTTTCCCAAGTGACTCTAACATACCCCCAGGCTGAGCAACATACACAGACCAGAGCGGATTCAGAGTGTCCATCTGAGAGCTTGCTCAGCTGTCGGTCTTGCTCAGAAGCTCTGGGACCCCAGAATCTTCACTGTCAACAAGCTCCCAGGTAATTCGGGTGCTCTGGGGTGATCCCACCGTGAACAGCTAGATTTTAGAGCACGAACTGACTTGTAGAGCCTGTGAGTTTTTCTCTCATTCTCCAGAAACCCTCCTGATGAATGACTCCTTTTTCCAGCCCTTTTTGTATTATTTCATTTCTTCTGAAACAGACATCACTGTCCCTAAGCTCGCATAGGTTAATTGCATG
Organism: Bubalus kerabau; assembly: GCF_029407905.1. Classification (NCBI taxonomy): domain Eukaryota; kingdom Metazoa; phylum Chordata; class Mammalia; order Artiodactyla; family Bovidae; genus Bubalus; species Bubalus kerabau. The sequence continues at coordinate 38,643,820 of NC_073643.1, read as the reverse complement.
TTGGTTAATTAATTGCAAGATATCTGAGCCACACACACCCTTAGAGGCTGGTGAGTGCTTTCGGCTTCCTGGTTAGGCATCCTTCTAATTGCTCCCATGGTACTCAGGTTCACATCTCTGGGAAGAATTCATCAGAAGGGTAAGCAAGACTGCTCCACTCACCTGTCCACGCGTCAACCTTCCATTTATGTCCTCAATTTTCTTCCTGACACTTTGTAAAATGGTTTGAGGAAGTTCCTTTAGCACCATAGCCTCAGAGGGAGGGAAAGAGGAGGAGAAAACAGAACTCATCCTCCAAGCCATAGGGACCCTTACCGGGGACTTCTTGATGTCAGAGACGGCGTAATTCCCTTGGGAGATCCATCTGGCAGATTCAGTTAGAGACAAACCGGTCCCGTAAAGGTTGATGCTAAAACGACCCTGGAATAAATGGCCAGTGAGCAAGATTTTTAGTCCACGTGACATCCTGAGCAAAGGTCCCACACAATAAAAAGGTAACCTGGAGAAAGATATGAATTCATTATGAAAGGTAACTAATGACTGAGGGTTCTTTGTGGTGGTGGGGGGCGGTTCTGAACGAGGCACTTTACATGCATCATCTCATCCATCCTTGCAAGAGCAATCTGAAGGGGATTTTCTTCACAGATGGGGACAGGGAGGCCTGGCGAAGGTGATTAACTTCTCCAGGAGACACTAAAAGCCCAACTCACATTTTCCTAACTTCAAAGTCCTCACTCTCAACCACCGCTATTCTGCGTCCCTAACACAGCAACCCTGATGTTGTTCACAATTATCAGATTCCTACAGGAACAAAATGCCACAGTGTAATTTTTTTAACAAGATCTCGCTGCCAAAGCTTCCTGAGCTTCAGCTCCCCACCGCGCTGAGCACGCCGAGTCCTAAGCACAGCGGGGCGAGACTTCAAAGGAGCGGCGCGTTCTCCGGATTAGTCTGCAGAGGGCGCGCGCGGCCTGCGCTGGACCAAGGTAGGGACCAGCCAAGCTTCCAGGCCCAGGGAACCCACACCTCCCAGCTGCGCTGTGGTATTCCTTTCCAAGCGTGGCCTCGGGTGTTTCCATTTTTATTTCCAAGGAGACAGGGCAGCAGAGAGCCTTTCTTGCCTTCTCCATCTGTCTCTGTGTATTTCTCTCTTGCAAAAATGACTCCACAAAGGCATCTTAAATAGATTCATGAGCAGTTTGGGAGTAAAAAGTATGCTTTCTGCAAGAACTGCAGACAGTGGGTGAAAGCTTCATCTCTGAGCCTTAGGATACAGTTTTTTGTCAAAATGGTCTTAAATACATCAAAGAGAGTAGTGAGGTGGAGGCTCACACCTAACCAGACCTAAGTGTAAAGTTGGCTTTTTCACGTGCACAGATGATTTACCCTGTAGGAACCTCAGTTTGTCCATCTGTAAAATGGAAGGTAATAATAAGAGTGCCTTCCTCAGAGTAGTATAGTGATGACTAAATGAAATTAGCTGAGGGCTGTATGGCTGGTCCCTAACAGATATTCAAAAATATTGGTATTAGTCCTGCATTTTCTTATTGTTTTGTAAGTGCTAGTTTTCTCTCTCTATTATAGCAGTAAGCTTATTGAGGGGTGGGACTTGGCATTGCTTTGCCTATTTATACCAGTTATGGTTTGTAACATATGACGAGGCATTTGATATAGTCTTGCTGTACTTAGTTGCTTAGTCGTGTCCAACTCTTTGCAGCCCCATGGACTGCAGCCCGCAAGGCTCCTCTGTCCATGGAATTTTCCAGGCAAGAATGCTGGAGTGGGTTGCCATTCCCTTCTCCAGGGGATCTTCCTGACCCAGGAAACGAAGTCAGGCCTCCCATATTGCAGGCAGATTCTTTACCAGCTGAGCCTTCGGAAAACCCTGATATAGTCTTAATAAATATCAATATTACATCCTAGCTCTTCCATGAAGACTTCCAGGATCAGGTGTAACTTGGAGGTTTCCTCTCCATGTTGGTTCCATAAATGCTAAACAGTTTATGAACTCTTTAGGGGCCTTAAATCCTACACCTGTACACTGGGAACAAAGAGCGTTCCTATTCACAGAGGTGAAGGGAGGATTTAGTGCAGTCTAAATCAGTGGATTCCATCAGAGGGCATTTTTGCCCCCATGGGAAATCTGGCAACCTCAGGAGACATTTTTGGTTGCCATGTCACAGCTGGTGGATGTGTGAGCCACCAGCAGCTGATGCAGAGAGACCAGAGTTATTACTGTTATTACTAAATATCCTACAAGGCACAGCCTAGTCCCCAACAACAGAGAATTATCCAGCCCAAAACATCAGTCGTGCTGTGGTCAGGGGGAGGAATTTATCCTAGAATCCTGACTCTTCTGCCTTTAGTGCGATCTCAGGCAAACGGGTTACCCTTCCCGAGGCCATCTGTAAATGGGTAATAAGACAGAATGCAGAAGATATGACACACCTAGCCCATTACCTGGCAGAGAGTAGGTGATGTTTTAAAATATTTTTTGAACTGGTTTTATGACAGTACTATGCAGATGTTAGTGGCTGTCGTGTTGAGTGACTTCAATACCCAGGTATCTGTGATTGTGGTCACACCGGATGCTCAAAACCCTCCTTGCTGAGCCTCCTTAGACATTGGCTTCTGGATGCTGCATTCACCCACCTGGCCAATTCTTACTTTCCTAACCTCCCTCCCCTGCAGAGGGCATCCACACTGATCACAACACCCAGCCCTCACTATTGCCAAGGATACCCTCTTCTTTCCTTCCTTATCCTGTTTCCCATGAAGACTGCCTGACAAGCCTACATCTCAGAAGACAGACGTGATATGCTTTGACGTCAAAGTCCTTAGAAGGAGCAGGCTTCTAGTCCCAGGATGTGTCAGGCTGATCCCCGGGTTCAGTGTCTGAGCACGTAGCTGAGCGGATTACATGCTGGTTAGATCTGCCCTTTCAGAGCAGGTGATAAACAAGTTTTTGTTCTTATTCTCTCTCTGGCCTATTCAGGGTCAGGGATTTGCATTTTTAGCCAGCATCCTAGTTGATAATTAGCACTCTGAAAGTTGCCTGTCATCAGTGGAGCGTAGATCTACTGTCCTTTCCAGCTCCAGTTCTCTGTCCCCACAGGCCTTATCTTCAGGGTCTAAAGGGCGTTTTAGCTACTATCTCCTGTTGCTGATTTAAGAGTAAAGGTGATTAAGGCATGCATACACTAGATATTCCAGAAAGGTCAGCAAAAGATGTAGCTTTGACAAAGGGAGGTTTTGTTCCCTGCTGGACAAGGGTGTATGCTGTACAAGTCTTGTCTGAAAACAGGATCAGCCAGACACGTCTGCTTTCATGGATTCGGACTCAGATGCACTGGCATCAAATCTGGCCTCTACCGAGCACCAACATGGGTTTGGATAAGTTACCTGACCTCTCCACACCTCTCAGCTGCCTCATCTGGAAAAAGGGAGCATTCTCACAGAATGCTGTGGATGATTAAATGCTACCCTGATTTAGAAATGCTGAGCACAGTGTCTCAAGTGTAGTGAACACTCAGCAGACACTCATAACACCAGCAGTAATAATAACGCCACACGCACTGTGATCAGGATAACAACATGCACTCTGGCTGCATCTTGAGTGGAGGGCTCTTGGGGAACCCACCCTTAATGATACATAGATCCTTAAAGCAACAGCAGTGGATAAGGAGGAAAAAGAAGCAGACTGTCAAACACAGCATCGCTCTGCTTTGATATCTCTGCAGTCACAGATCAGAGGACAAGCAGGGCTCCAGAGTAGTTTGCACAGTCCTGCTTTCTACAGGCATTTCCCCGGAAAAGTGATTTGAAAAACTCCCACCTTTCATCAGCATAGTTGGTGCTCAATAAACTTCTAAGGAATTTAATTCTAAAAGTATCTGACAAAGTCTATGATCCAAGGGGAAAAAAAAAAAAAAGTATCTGACACGATTTAAAGAATGGACTGGAAAGAATACAAGTTAGCCTCACACTGGCTTTGCTTTTCTCACTTAGTAACTGCATTAGTGTCAGGATTTAGCAAATCAATCAGTTCCTTTGTCTCTGAGTTATTAAAATAATCGAATGCAAATTACCTCTCATTTACTTAAGTTTCGCCAAAGATGCACATATCGAAACAAGAAAATCCTGAGGCATTTGAAAAGGGCAGGGACAGCCAATCTATAAGCTGTTAAATGCAACCCATACGAATGGGGTGTTTGAAGTCATCAAGTGCTCTAAAGAAACCGCACTTCAAAAGTCTTTCAATTCCTGGGTAATGGAGAAAAGGCCCCTTTTAACATTCTGTCCTTTGTTTATTTTCTTTCTCCCCTGAGAGCTTCCTTTTCACTGCTCTAAAATGTTTAGCAATACTTTCTAAAGCTTGGGGCTGAGAAAACACGTCGTTAAAAGAAAATTCAGATGTGTTTGTCTTTGGATGGTCTCTGGTTGTGTGTAAATACATCCTGGGGAGGCAGTGGCTGGCACTCTGAGCATCTCCCAGTCCCAATTCCTAGAACCTGTGAAGGCTCACAGCAACACGAAGATTTCCAACACGGAGTTTGACAACAGCTTTATAAAGACCTCATGTAAACCAGCGGAAAAAACTGGGGCCAGGCTCTTCTGTCCAGAATCACCTAAATCATTACGTGTGTCCTGCCCTCTCCTTGCAGAAGCCTCTGGCAAAGACTGATGCCTACTTGGCAAAGTGAGCCAAGGATGATTATAACAGCCTGTTTCAAGAGGCAAGTCAAATGAACAAGCCACACCTTTAAGGAGGCAAAAACCTGCGCAACTGTCGAATGGGTAAGACGGCCACTGAGCAGCTCTGCTGGAGACAGAATCCAGGAGACAGCTTTGCACTTTCTTGGTCCAGACACTGCACACTTATGCAGTGGAAACTGGACTGACAGGTTTTCTGTGTTATGCAATATTCAGAATTTTTAACGTCTGACAGCAGAGTGTTGGCATCTGCTTGTACTGCCTTTTGAGAGACAACCGTGTGCATCTCTCCCTAACTCTCCTATTTGTGATAGGACACTGACAACCTGAAACCAGTCAGGGAGAAAATGGACACCCCAGAAAGGGGCAAATGCTACAAACCACTGCTTCCCCCGCCTCCATCCCTTGGAGAGCCAATCATTAAACATTTACCAACATCATCGTTTGTTTAACCAAAGCTTGCCATCTGATATCTGATTTGTTTCTAAGTTTTTACCATGATCACTGATGCATTCTGCTGAATGCAGAAGTCTGGCTCGTGGCCGTGACCACTTCCTTAGGAAGCACCCCTAGGAGCTGAGAGGCTGCAGCATCTGTGAGGCCTGGATACAGGTGGCCAAACTGCCTTGCAGCTAGAGCTGCCATTCTGATTACATCTGCAGAAACAGACGCAGCCCAGGGTGGGGCGGGGTGGCCAGGGAGGGGTGCGGATCCCCGGGGGCGGCGGGTTGGTGTCCCTGGCACGTACCTGTGGGCACTTGGCGGCACTGTAGCAGTCCCCAGCAGTGGCAAAGGGGACGGGATGTCCTTCATTGGTCCTGGCAAACTGTAAGTCAGTGGCTGTGGGGTTTTGGAGAACGGGTTGAAGGGAGGGGAAAGGTGAGAGCAGGAGAAAGAGTTTGGACAGGATATTAACAAGGAGACAGAAGGGAAGAAGAAGAGTTAGAGAAGTCACAAGAGGGTATGGGAAATTAAAAAAAACAATCCAAAATATGATTAGTGAGCAAATGGATCCAGATGTACACTTGCTCTGCTCCCCACTCCCCCAGTCACTGTATTTGTGGTTCCGAGAGCTTCCTTCCCTGGGTTTTACCAGCACTGTCTGTCTCCTCACAGTATGGAAGCCAAAAAAAGGGGTTTCAGATGACTCTGGACTCGATTCCTATACAAATAACTGTGTGAATCACCTCGCTTAAATGCAGTCCAATTGGATGATTGTGAACCTCCTGTAGACGGCGGCCGCCCCGGAGGCTGCAGGACTGGGGAAATCAGCCAACCAAGCATTTCCAGCTACTTAGCAGTTCCTCCCCGAGGCTCAGCTGTCCTCCTGTGGCCCAGGCAGTCTAGTTGCCAAAATGTGGAGCAATTAGAACCCACATCTTGAAAATATTAATGGCAGTTTCTCAAGTTTGGGGCTAACTTGTAGTTTTTAAAAAAGCCAATAAAAACAATGTTCGTGTTTTTAACCCTCGTGTAGGTCCTGAGAACAGCTGGGAGAATGGGGAAGGCGGCTTGGGAGGAGACAGACTGAGAATCCTGCAAAATCTGGTGGGGACTGGAGACCGGAGGCAGCTTTTTAAATCTTTCTGCTTTGTCTTTTGGGAATAGCAAGAGAAGGCCTCAATCTTTTCTGCAGTTTTGTGGGAGGGAAATCTGAGTCCCCCATCCTGCCTTTTCCAGCTTCAGCACCAGGAAGCTCTGGGTCTCAGCTGGGGCAGTATTTAAGTGGGAAACTGCAGACTCTGCCCTTAGCCCTCATCAGTCTGGCTGAAGGCAATTAAAAATATCTTGGTACAAATCAAGTGTAATCTACCTCCAAAGGAAAGCAAGGCAAGATTACAGGAACAATGTTAATGAAAAAAACTTAATTATTCATTATTTCTGTTTTCCCTCCATTCAAGGGAACAGGTTGGGATATTTGAGCTGTCTTTAACCACTCCTATGATTAATGTCCCTAACAAAAATGCAGTGTCGGCCAGAGTATGAAATTAGCCCATAGGCAGGCTAGTTTAAAAAATAGGTAATTCTGTCCTCCACTTTTCTTCTGTAAATCGGCCTTCAGAGCAAATTAGTTTTATGCTCCTGTGTGTGTGTGTGTGCGCGTGTGCGTGCATGTGTGTGCGCGTGTGCATGTGTGTGCGCACGTGCCCGTGTGGATACACTGCTGGTGGGAACCCAGGGTGGGGTGAATGCTGCTACAAGAATTTCATAGCTTCAGAGTCTGCATCTGCTCCCTTAAAACTTCATCCTTCAGAATTTCTGCTCCCATGCTTGCTCTGCCTAACTCAATACTTGGCTCACTCCCACTTGGCCTTAAGGTCTCAACTATGATATCATGTTTTGGGAGACGCTGCCCTGACTTCCCCACTATGATGGCACCCCTTTAATGTGCCTCTGTCTCCTCTGTTCATTTGTCACTAATCTGATGGAGCACTGCCCACTGCTCAGCCCTTTCCAGGCACTGGGGGGACCACAGTGATCAAAGGTGGAGCAAACCCCACCTTCAGGCAGCTTAGACCAGGGTTGTCATCCCTGGATCGTAAGTTCATTTTTGTACCCTCTGGGCCTCAGCCCAACCCTGAGCAGGATGTGTCATGGCCTGAATGGAAAGACCCACGGACACATGCCCCAGAATGTTCTATGGGACTTACTGATGATCTGCATGGTGGTCAGATCTATTCTGACCTTCTGGAAGCTGGAGAACCCAGCTGCTGTGTAGTCCTTCCGACACTGACAGTCATCACGTCGGCTCCCATTGTAGGGGCATTCGGTTGGGTTGTGCAACCTGTAAGACAGAAAGAATGTTCTGGTGAGGATGGGGAGGCGTTTCTAGGGATCTCCAAGTGGTCCGGGCTCTTCTGAGTTCGGAGCTCTCCTACCTGTGCCCGTAAACCTCAGAGAAATTCTCAGAGTCGCCGTGGACCAGTGTCATATACTCCTTGGGGTGGTCAGAGTGCATCCCTGCACAGAAGACCTGAAAGACAGACCAGACAAAACCTGCCAGGGGAGGCTCGGAAATGGGACCATGACAGCCAGGGCTGCCAGCTCTGAAAGCAGTGTAGGAATAATGACTGAGCTCGGACGAGTACCTTCAGGAGCTTTCCTGTGACGATCAGGAAGTATTCCCCATCTTCGCCGGCACCCTTCAGCCTTTTCACTTCCTTGCAGTTCTGGGGCAACTCACCTAGAATACACAGATCCATGAGCATGAGCTGTGAGTCTGCAGTGGCTGCCAACGGGACTGGTTACATCATTCATGTGCACATTGGTCAGTGTGGGGGCCAATGTCTCAAAAATAAATTCTCTATTCCAGAAAAGGGCAGGCAAGCGCATCAACAACAAGGCCTGCTCTTCAAGATCCAGAAACGTGGCTTTGGTTTGCTGACTTACAGTTATAGATATTGTGGCAGGTTTTTCTTTCTTCTGGCTTCAGGTCAGCAGGGCATAAGTGGCTGGGCTGGTCATCGTTGGTGAGACACTGCACAGACCTATGCATCACTCCCACGCCACAAGACACGGAGCACTGTAAGCAGAGCAGGGCCAGTGATGGGTCTGTGGAACCTGGGGGACTGGACTTCCTGAGGCATGGAGCTCAGAGCTTAGAGGTTTGCTGCTGAAAACAAATACCCAATACTTGGACAGCACTTCCTATGGGCCAGTCTTTGTGCTGAGTTCTATACATACATGCCTGTACATATGTACTTCTGTACCTACATAGGTATTCAAGCATATGAGAAATTAATAATTTTCTCATCTAAGCCTTGCAATCACCCTATGAGATAGTACTGCTGCTGCTGCTAAGTCGCTTCAGTCGTGTCCGACTCTGTGCGACCCCATAGACGGCAGCCCACCAGGTTCCGCCGTCCCTGGGATTCTCCAGGCAAGAACACTGGAATGGGTTGCCATTTCCCTCTCCAATGCATGAAAGTAAAAAGTGAAAGTGAAGTCACTCAGTTAAGCCTCCAACTCTTGGTGACCCCATGGACTGCAGCCTACCAGGCTCCTCCGTCCATGGGATTTTATTCTATTTTTACAGAGGGAAAATTGGGGCTCAAATGTGAGGAAATTTGTTTAAGGTCATGGTGGATCCACGATTGAAACCTTAACCACTTTCAACTGGTCCCAAACTTCAGCCTGATCATCTCTTCGCATCAGTGAAAGTCTCATAGTCAGCAGCCAGGAGGCTGGGGCAATTTTCTACAGCAGTTTCAATTTCAAATATTCTTACCTGTTGTAATCCTAACTCAACCAAGAATTCCTGATCCAGAGGGACAAACAGGCTTCTTAGCAACAGAAGCTACAACAGTGAACACTTCTATAACCCTTATTAGGGGAAAGACAAGAATTCTGGGTGCTTTTTAATTTTAAATTGTGGTCAAACATGTGGAACTTAAAAAGGTTTCATTATAACCCAAGTGGTTTTTATGCATGAATATTCATTTCATCTTCATAACCCATTCTGCAGGGGAGGAAACAGACATGAACTTTTGGCACCTTGTCCAAAGATCAAACAAGTCAATCCTAAAGAAATCAGTCCTGAATATTCACTGGAAGGACTGATGCTGAAGCTGAAGCTCCAATACTTTGGCCACCTGATGCAAAGAACCGACTCATTGAAAAAGACCCCGATGCTGGGAAAGATCAAAGGCAGGAGGAGACGGGGACGACAGAGGATGAGATAGCTGGATTGCACCACTGACTCAATGGACTGAATTTGAGCAAGCTCTGAGAGATGGTGAAGGTCAGGGAAGCCTGGCATGCTGCAGTCCATGGGGTTGTAGAGTCAGACACAACTGAATGACTGAACCACCACCACCAAGGCTGTTCAACTGGGAAGTGGCAGAACCAAGAATCAGATGGAGGCTGTATGGCTTCAGGGCTAGCCACCCCCACCCCCCGGCCCCTGCTTTAAGCACCAGACCCAACAATCAGAGAAGCTTTCTTTCCCTATCAGCCCATTTCACGATGTTAACTCCTGTTTCTCTCCCAGGGCTCTCCTGGGAGGCAGTCACTTAGGACAGCTCAGGTAAGGTATGTTTGAGTCAGGATCTGAGATCCAGCAGCTTGCCACCATGACCACCCAGTTGGCTACTTACACTCCCCCAGTTGCCCACTCTCCAGGTGGCCGACACAGGGCACTCTCGCAGGAAGCAGGGCTGGACACTGGGCGGCTGCATGCCTGGGCAGTTGATGGCGGTTTGGTAGCTGTACTCGTAATTCTCCTTCCCGGTGTAAATCTCGCTACAGGAGACCAGCCTTTGTTTGTAGCCCTTTCCACAGGTCACTGAGCACTGGGAAGAGGCGGGTAGAGAGCAGAGGTTGGAGCAGGGCCTGAGGGCAGCCACAATAGGCCTCTGACCTCCACATCGAACGCTGACCCCGGGACAACGGGGCCGAGAGCTCTCTTTATTAGCTTCTTATGCACTACAAGCAGCAGCCCACAGCACTCAGGGGATGTGCAAGCCCTACAGGAGCCTTCCAAGATCCATGCTGCTACTGCATATTTGCCCCCAAACAGTCCCCGTTGGGGGCACCTCAAGCCCCTGCTCTGGATTTTCAAGGTGAGAAGCAGGTGGGGGAGGCGCTCCGGCTGTCTTTGGGTCCACTTACAGCATCCACAGCTCTACAAGGGTGGACAAATCACACTTTTCTGAACCTACCATGACTGCGTCAGAGAAGTGACCCGGTGAGATGTAGGGAGAGCTGGAGATGCCCTCTGTGTAAAATCCAGGCTCTTTGCCGAAAGAGGACTGTGGGACAATATCCTTCCCTACTCGATGGTCTGCTGGCCCATCTGCCCTCTGCTCAACCCCTCCTGTCTCCTATCTCCCTGGCTATGTATTGGGTTGGCCAAAAAGTTCGTTCAGGTTTGTAGTCCAAACAAACTTTTTTGGCCAATCCAGAATCTTGACTTAAACATTACCTTTCTGCTTCTCTTTCACTCTCTCTCTAAATCATGCAGTCATTTAGGCCTTTTGCCATAATTATATGGCACTTAAAAATACCCAGACAATCCAGAAAAGGAGAAAAAAGAAGTTTTTCACAGGTGTCCCAGCCCCCTTCCGTGATGGGACATCTAATTGGTTATTGGTAAGATTTCTAGATTGTGTTCAACTTCCTCAGCTACATAATTTATATAATATACTATTTTAAAAAGAGAACGCAAATCAACCAACAAATTTAGTTTTGATGATACTTTTGGGAAAAGTCATCAAATAATTGGCCACTTGCTGTAAAAATGTTACACAAAATTAGGGTTTCAGGATTCTCAAGGTCAAAAAAGGGGCCAGATGAACCCTGGAAACTGTATGCAGCATGTGGTGTGTTTTGCTTTTCTCGGGGTGAGGGATCATAGCTTCTTGGCTCAGTAGTAAAGAATCTGCCTGCCAAAGCAGGAGATGCAGGTTTGATCCCTAGTCAGGGAAAATCCTATGGAGTAGAGAATGGCAATGCATTCCAGTATCCTCTGCCTGGAAAATCCGATGGACAGAGGAGCCTTGCAGGCTACAGTCCATGGGGTTGCAAAGAGTCGGACACGACTTAGCTTCTAAACAACGACAACAACCATAGCTTCCATCAGTTCTCACTTGCTATTAAAACCAGTGTCTCTTTTTCCTGCTGTCTCCTGAGTTATCACATTAAGCCACATGGCTGGCTGCTCCTGTAGCATTTCCAGGGGGAAGGCTCCCCTTGACAGGGTCTCAGACAGAGTAGGGAGCCAGCCCAGCCACAGGCACGCAGAACATCCTCGCGCCTTCCCTTCCAGCTGGCTTGAGACTTGGAAACACTGTTATCCACTTCTTCCTTCTTTGGCTGCTGCTGTTCAAATGCCCAAAGATGCAGCTGATACCAGGCCAGCAGAGTGCAGGGCTCGTCTGAGGTATGTCATGTGTGGGTAGATGGCTTACAAATGGTGTCCGTCCAAGCTGTGGGTATTTTAGAGTACCTAAAATGCACGCCTTGACCTCAGTCTGCATTACTTTAAAGGCTGAACGTCTGAGATGGCAGGTGCTAAGACCCTTTTCCCCTACCAGACAGGAGCAATAGGAATCCACATTTATGTGGGGAATGAGCTGGGAGGTAGTCTTATATAGCAATGGAAGGGAGCTCCACAAATGGTCAAGTTCTATCCAGAGGCCTCCACAGCTCTGAAAAGAACACACACCCTTCAGTAGCTGTTAAGAGCTTCCTGAAAATGTTGAGTGCCTCTGGCTTCCTTTATCCTTTGCACACCAGAGTTCTGATGTGTAAGAGGCTCTCATCTCTGGGGGTTGGAGAGAGGAATAAGGTGGGGAACATCCTACGATTGACTCTGAAAGATCACCTCTGCTAACACAGGACCCACATTTCTGCGTGGCCTTCGCTGGAGGGGAAGAGAACCTGTTCCTTTTACACACCATGTGCTAGTTTGTCACAGTCCCCACCATTTCTTATGGCCTCCCTCATGCTAAGATATTTTCTTTTTTTTTTTGGCTGTGCCCTGCAGCATGGGGGATCTTAGTTCCCTGACGAGGGATCAAACTCATATCTGTTGCATTGTACAGAGTGTTAACCACGGGACTGCCAGGAAAGTCCCCTAAGATATTTTCTTATACTTAACCTTCTTCAGGCACCTAGAGCCATCCTCTAAGAATTCCTTTCTAATGATAATAACAGGACATCAGGGTGACTCACATGATTTTAGAGTTGAGGGGAGCTTGGACACCATCTCATGCACCTCTCCCAGTTTGCATATGTAGGACTCCAGCCCAGGAAGGCTGAGGGACTTGTCTGAGGGCTTCCAGTTCTTAGGGAAAGAACCAGCAGGTGGATGTGCGTCTCCCCCATTCTTGCCCTCATCAGTCTGCCACCCCTAGGCCATCGCTGCCTGAAGGCGGTTCCAGAACCCCCAAGACCATACCTCTGACCATTCTCCTGTGATCCAGACATACTCGCAGGGCTGCAGACTACAGCTCTCGCGGTCCACAGGCCGTGAGCTCATGCCACAGTGCACGCCGTGAACCTCACCACCTCTGTCCTCATCCACACATACCACCTTCCGGTACCTGGAGCCTTCACCACAAGTCTTGGTGCACTGTTATAGATAGACAAAACAGGTGGTGATGTGGAAGAATAACAGATGATTTCTCATGTCTTGTTACTGTGATAATTTATTTTCCTTTCTATATACTCTTTAAGATTGGGAGATCGCTGAGTGTATTATCAGAGAACTTATTACTTTACCCTCGTAACTTAACAATGTAACTGAAAAGAACACACGTGACTCCATATTGGGTCTAATCCTTTGGCTCTAACTCTTGTGCTCTGTTGCCTGTACTTAGGAGAAGGCGATGGCACCCCACTCCAGTACTCTTGCCTGGAAAATCCCATGGACGGAGGAGCCTGGTAGGCTGCAGTCCATGGGGTCGCTAAGGGTCGGACACGACTGAGCGACTTCACTTTTACTTTTCACTTTCATGCATTGAAGAAGGAAATGGCAGCCCACTCCAGTGTTCTTGCCTGGAGAATCCCAGGGACGGGGGAGCCTGGTGGGCTGCCGTCTATGGGGTCGCACAGAGTCGAACACGACTGAAGCGACTTAGCAGCAGCAGCAGCAGCAGCCTGTACTTAGCCATCTGCCTCTGCACCTTTTATAAAAGAATGTTGCCTGTAATGTATGTTACAGCCCATTCTCAAGGCTCTGACCTTTAAAGTATTCATTCATACAAGGATAAAAAGTTGCCAAAAAGAAAATAACAATGGTCCTATTGGAGGTTTATGGGAACCTTGTGACCAGGCCTACTTGGACAGCTCTGAGAACAAAGCATTCTGGTATAAAGAAGTCTGCAACAACCAGTAAGTCTAGCTCTGGTTAAGATGGTTCTTTGGGACACTAGTCCACCACCTTCTTGGTCCACTGGCTTTCTGAATAAAGTCAGAAAATTGCTGTTCCTTGCCCCAATACCTCATCCCTCGATTTACTGATATGGCATGTGGCAAGCAGCATGAGCTTGAACTTGGTAACAACAATACTGTTTCTGCCATAATGATCAGCATTCAATAAGTGACTGTCAGGATGAAGCAATGAAAGTGTGAATGAATGAAAATTGGATTTGGAATGAACCTTACTTCACTCACTCAAACACTGCTGCTGCTGCTACTGCTGCTAAGTCGCTTCGGTCGTGTCCGACTCTGTGTGACCCCATAGACGGCAGCCCACTAGGCTCTCCCGTCCCTGGGATTCTCCAGGCAAGAACACTGGACTGGGCTGCCATTTCCTTCTCCAATGCATGAAAGTGAAAAGTGAAAGTGAAGTCGCTCAGCCGTGTCTGACTCTTAGCGGGCCCATGGACTGCAGCCTACCAGGCTCCTCCATCCATGGGATTTTCCAGCCAAGAGTACTGGAGTGGCGTGCCATTGCCTTCTCCACACTCAAACACTAAATCTCTTTAAAACATATGGCCTCTAGATATTGATGTTGAAATACCTCTAGAGTCAGGGAAGTTATTCCCTGTTCAGGTGGTCCATTTCATAACACAGAACTAAGCCTATCTCTTTGCTGACTCCAACCTCTTGTCCTAGTGGTTAATTCCAAGGGAGCATAAAGGACAAGTTTTGTTTCCTACAAATAACCACCCTCAGGCACCTGAGGATAGCTTTTCTTCTCCAGACTGAGTTGGTGTCATCCCTGGATCATTTGGCCAGTATCCACCAAGTTCCTAAGAAGTGTCTGGCCCTATGATGGGTCTGGATGAATGGTAATGGAAACAAAGAGCACAGAGATGAGCTGTATTTTAGTAGCAAAGACTGACATTAAAGAAGTAGACAGCTAGCGATCAAGATTGAACCACTACTATAATTTCCATTTTCCAGATGAATAAACTAGGATTTAGCCGCCTAAAGATCTCAGGCTATCCATCTCTTTGTGAGGTAAACAGGATAGATGTTTTTTATTCCCATAAACCATGTGGAGAACATAGAGCAAGTGGTATGTTTCAATCTAGAATGATCTTTGTGCTGACCACAAATTACTTATCTCATTTTACTTTGACCAAGAGCAAACCCCACTGTAGAAGTTTCACCTTAGTTATCTGTGCTGTTAAAGGTCTTCCAAAGCCTGTCCTATCTAAAGAATCTGTGTTACTCAACATTTCAAGACTCTAGATTACATAGGAAAGGTACTGTAACCAACCTGTGTCAAGGACAGCTTAGGTTTCCTTTAACCAGGGATTATAAACTCTGTTGTCTTAGGGCCTTATCCGACTGCTGTGAACTGTCATTGTTGTTCACATAATATATTTTAAACTTTCTCCTTTTAGTCTAGAGAGCGTCACAGATCCCATTTTTCTTTTGTCTCTGACAAGTCTCCTTTGCTTTTATGACCTGCCTTATCCCAAAGGCATTTGAGTATGGAATTCAGCTTGACCCAGAGATGTCTTACCTCATATACCCCTTGCCTTACTTTTCTTTTTCTTTCTTTCTTCATTTCTTCCTTCCTTTCTCCTTCCTTCCTTCTTTTTTTTTTTTTTTTTTGGTTAGGAAAATAGACATAATCCATTCACCATTTTAACCGTTTGAAAGTATACAATTCAGTGGCATGTAATCACTGGCCATGTTGTGAAATCACATCACCCCAAAAGGGAACCCTACACCCATTAAGCAATCACTCCTCATTCCCTCTTTCTCTCATATTGTTGCAACTACCAAGCTACCTTCTGTCTTCATGGATTTGCCTGTTCTGGGTATTTCATAGAAATGGAATCATCCGATATGTGGCCTGTTGTTGTCTGGCTTCTTTCAATTAGCAGAATGCTTTCAAGGTCTTGCCATGTTGAGCATGGATCAGTATTTCATTCCTTTTTATGGCTGAATAGTCCATTGTATGGATATACCACTTTTTGTTTATTCAAATGTTAATGGACATTTGGGTTGTCTCAGTCTTTTGGCTGTTATGAAGAGTGCTGCTATTAACATTTGTATGCAAATTTGAACACCTGACTTCAATTCCTTTGGGTGTATCCTTAGGAGTTAGAAATGCTGGGTCACCTGGTATATCCATGTCTTTTGTGAGCTGCTTTGTTCTTTCAACAAGTAGAGGGGGTATGTATGTGGCTGTATCTTGATAGCTCCTTATCAAATATTTGCAAATTTAATTTAAAATTTCTGTTGCTTCAAAATCAACATCTAGGGTATGGAATCATTCATAATTTTTCTGGGGCACAAATCTGAATAGAAAACAGTGTGAGATGAGCACAGAGGAGCAAATCCTTTCCTCCCAGTGCAGGAGACTAGCTGTGCCTGATGCAGCCCAGCTCTGACTCAGCAGTTCTTGGGATTTCTCTTCTCCCGAAGGATACTGAGAACCATTGTGAAGTAGTAATGTTTCTGTTGCTTCATTAAAAAAAGCTAAATGAGCCATTGAATGTCACAAAACAAAACTGGCTAATTTGTGATGTGTAGATCTGTGCAGAAGACATACTTAACTCCCCACAGAAAAGGTAATTCCTGAGAAATCAGGACTTAGGTAGCGCAGAGAAGAACATGATTACTGAGCAGTCAACCTGGACTAAACCTTCTAGTGTCCTCTTTCATTTCCACTAATCCATAGGACTTTAAGCTGTATCAGTAAGTAACAGTTTAGAGCAGAAAAGCAAGGGTTACTTTTCTGCTTGTTAGATGTTTCTCCCTTGGTCTTAAGTAATGCTTAACTACCATAAAAACTACTTTGCCAATGGTGGCAAAGGGCATTGGGAAACCTTATTTTGAATATAACTTTTAGAATAACTAAAGTAAGTAAATAAGTGACTTGCCCAGTGGTTTGGAATGAGTCAACAGTGGCTCTGAAAATCACTTAGCATAGGCGTTCTCCTGGGGTTTTAAATCCTAACCAGAGTCTAGGGGCTGGGTAATCAGAAAGCAATCCAGCCCATACTATAGGATTTTATCAGCTTTCAGTAATATCACCCATTCCACCCATGTAAGATTTATGACTCTTTCCTCTGTCCTGGAATATGACCTAGAATATTCTGGAAAACAGATGGAAAAGCTCAACTAAGCTTATTTTAATTTTCAGAAGATTTTCCTCCAATTTCTTTATAGCTTTTAGAAAATTCTATACAAAGTATGTAAGACACACTACCAGCCTCTCTGAAATTCAGCATATCTGTGATTCAGTAAGCAACTATCACAGCCCTGGGTTAACTTGGGTAATTTGCCCCTTGTTCCATGGGCTACATGTAACTATAAATGTGTGGAAACTCACAGGGAGGAAATAACGTTTTAAATTTGAGGGTGAGGAAGATATAAAATAAACTTTTAAGGAACTATTTTATTTAGCTAGTTTGGCTGACCACAGGGTGATGTCTAAAAAGGATCATTTAATGCAATGAGTAGAAATTGTCTTTCCTAAAAGACTGGAATTGAGTTGCTTTACTTTTTTTGCTTAGGTGCTCTAACCATGGAGGAAAGAAAATCATTCTTCATATTTACCTGCTCAACCTGTATGGTTGCTGATTTTCTCCATGGAGGAAAGAATGTGTTGTGTTCTTACCAGGGTCAGGCTATCATTGTTCAATAGTGTGTGGGAAAGCAAGCAAAAGAGCAAGTGAAGAACTTGACAGTATGGTGTTCTGCTTGTGCTAAACAGAGTCTTTGGCTAAAAGGAACAGACAGTAAAAATTAATTTATCCTAAATTGCTTTACATCCAAAAAAGAAAAAGCAACCTTCAAATTACAACAGGTTCATTTTAAAAGTGGAGTTTGGGCATCTTTGTCCTAAAATATTATATGTGCCAGGGTAAAAGGCAGAAATAACTGTGTGGATACATTTTGTAACTTTAAAGTCATTCACTCATTCAACCAATACAAACACACCTCAGAGACACAGTGGGTTTGGTTCCAGATCATCACAATAAAGGGAATATCACAATAAAGCAAGTCACATGGGTTTCCTAGTTTTCCAAGGCACACAAAAAATTATATTTGCACTATAATCTACTAACTATGTCATAGCATTATGTCTAAAAATGTACATAATTTTAAAATTCTTTATTGATTAAAAAAAAAACAAACACACACAGATGCCCATCACCTCAGCCTTCAGTGTGTCCCAGTAGGAACATCAATAATCACTGATCACAGGTCCACAGACACGCTGGGCTCTGTCCTCCTTTTCTCTTCTACCTAGAATCACTGCCTCTTGGCGTTTACCCCTGACCACCCTAGAGAAGGTAGGGCTAGCCTATCATTCTCTATCTCAGCACCTTGTCCGTATTGTTTTTTTTTTTTCTCCATCATAGCACTTTTCATACTTGGTGATTTCATAGAACATGTCTGTTTGCTTGTCTTCTGTCTGTCTCTTTCACTAGATAATCAATCCCTGCCATAGCAATTCCACATTTTCTATTGTAACCGTAACGCCTAATGCCTGGCACTTTGCAAAGACTCTATAAAGATTTGTTGAATACATGAATGAAGGAATGAGTAATAAAGAGTTAGTATTTGGCCCTTGTTCACACATCAAAACTTGATCACTCCCTACTGTAAACTTCATAAAATCTTTGTAACCAACTGGCCAAGGACCTGCAGTTCATGACTAATTTTTCTGTGCTAAAAAGATGAACTTGGGAATCATTTTACAGCTGATATCAATAAAAGTTTTTAGAATCCAAATATGTGTTAGAGTGGTCCAAGTCCCTGCACTGGGTCAAACAGCCATGGGGTGGGCAGCTCAACAAAGGCCAGGCAGATCTGAGCACAGCTTGTCCATGGCAATGTGACAGGAAAGTAAAACAGCTGTCCTTACAGGAAAAACAGAGCTTGTTTGACTGTTCTAAAAGCTATTTTACAATGCTGTGATTTTAGAGTTGAAGCCAATTACCAGGTATTGTTTTATAAAGTCTTTTCTTCTTTCTTCCTTCCTTCCTTTCTTTCTCTCTCTCTCCCTCCCTCCCTCTCTTCCTTCCTTCCTCTTTTCTTCCCTTCCTTCTTTCCTTCCTTCCTTTCTTCCCTCTACCTATTATTCTCTCACTGCATTCATTAATGGAGTCATTCATTTATAAAGTGTCTTCAATGCCACTGTGCTAAAAGCTGGGAAAACTCTGGTGAACAAGTTTTATGACTTCAAACAGCTGACAATATCAACAGCAAAGACAGGCAAAAACAGTTCAGAGCACTAACTACTGAAGCAGAGTATTTTCAAGGTGCAATGAGAGTGGACAGGAGGGCTACCTGACTCGAGGGGAGGTATGATCAGCAAGGGCTTCTGAAAAGATACGACATCTTGTCTGAGACTTGAAGGATGAGCAAGGGTCACTGAAGTAAGGAAAGGAGGAGGGCAGCCTTATTGTGATACAGAGGTACTAGGGAGGAAGGAGAGTATTCTGGGTAAAGGTAAGAAAAGGTAAAAAAAAAAGAGCACTCGTAAGTCCTGGAAGATTTACTCCTTAAAGCTAAGGGATGTATAACCCACATACTCAGAATTCATATTTAATCAAAAGCCCTATAAGTAAGCTATGAGTAAATTCATTAGCTTACTTATAGGGCTTTTGATAATCTATAAATTTATAGATTATAATATTATAAGTTTCTTATGATGGTAATTTTCAAAAGAATTAAAAAGTCAATTTTTTAAACTCAGCCCCAAGAGCATAATAATTCAAAAGTGAGTAAAACTGAGCAGTGAAAAGCTAAATAACTAGCCCAAAGTTGGCAGGTGATCTTAAAAGCCCAACACTGTGATACACAGTCTTTGCTGAAACAGTGGTCATCATCTGAACTCTCCATCAAGAGTTCATGTACCAAAGAGGAGTAACATTTGCGGAAGGCCTAAAATATGCTAGGCACTGCACCGAATCCCTCCCTTAACCTCATTTAACCTAAGACCCGGATTCAGCAAAGTCTGACATATAATACCCATTTTGCAGATGAAGTAAATGGAGCCCATAGATTTGATGTCAATTTCCCAGAGTCCCAGGTGGTCTTGTTTACAACACTGTGGTTTTCTGAAGAGAGCATTTTTCTCTTCTTCAATTATTTTGTGCTATATCTGAAAGTCCAGGCTCTATCCTTGTGGTACCATGAATAAACATTAACCCCCCTTCCCCAGTATAGTCAACAGGCCTCTCAATACACAAAGGGGACTAATGACATGCTCCATCTTCATCAAGACTTCCCCTCAACCACATGCCTTAAGGTCTGATTATCAACCAACTGGACCAAGAATTTCATTTTAAGAAGAGGGTGGGGCAGTCACCCTCTAGAGAATTCTACCAATACTTTGATGCCAACTATGCAGAAAGAGGCTGGCCAAGCCAAAAATAAAATAAAAGAATTCACCTTGGGTGCATGTCAACACTGGAGGAGGTAGACTATAACGATTCAGAGCATGTATTCCTGAAGTCAGGTTTCTGGTCTTCAAATCCCAGCCTTATTACTTAGTAACTACATGAACTTGGATGAATTAACTTAGCTAAGCCTCCAGCTTCCTCATCTTTAAGTGAGGATAAAAATTTAATTACAACACCAGAGAGTTATGGAAAAGGTTAAATGAGGTCCTCCATATAAAAATACTCAATAGAGTGCTTGGTCCATAGCTTAATGAACAATGAGATGTATTACTTTTATTATCATTTGTATTAGGGCCACTGTGCCAGATAATCATAGACGATGCCCCTCACATTGTAGCCTATGGGAATGGCACCCTTGGGCTTGTACAGTGTACAACCTGTGTGACTGTATACAACATTCCTGATGATCATGCTATTGTGCATAGGTGGAACTCATGCTTCTCAAGGCGGACACTTGGATTATTTCTCATGAAGAAGAGGGTGCCATTTGCTATATGCCTGGCATGAAGTACATCTTGCCAACAAGCAGGTGGGTTTTTAATAGTGTCCAAGGGGGAAGCAAAATGAAAAAATGCACATGTAGAAAGCAAACAACAGCTCTGAGTTAGCTGTCAAGAACAGCTAAGAAGAAGAGAACTTCCCATAATGGGAAGGGATGGGGGTAGCAAGTGTCCAGCATCTGATTCACTGGGCTCTAAGGCTGTGCCCTGACATCTCACTGACATTAGGTCAAGGTGTCACTTGATGAAGGGAGGGAAGTTAAGACATGTGTCTGCACATATCAGGTAAAATGGAAGCAGAGTGAGTGGGTGCAGAGGAGGAGAGAACCAGAATGAAGGTGCAGGTTGATTGAGGGGAGCATGAAGGGGGTGGACTATCAAGTGACCACCCAGTTGACTGTTTAACAAGGACACTTTAGACCATGGAAGTAGGGGCAATTAACAATTACACCAGGGCTGCCCCAGGTAAATAGGATGAGAGGCCACTCTTTTCCTGACATGGCTTATGAAGGTGGTTGCCCAATTGCTCACAGCATTCCCTTTAAGCCTTGTGGCCAAGGGGATGTTAGGAAAGGACCACCAGCATGCCCTGCTAATGAGAAACTATGGCTTTTGATGGAACTTCTCCCTCGGCTGATGGGGAAGCATGTTGGCAGGAGGGTAACTATCAGAGTCTGCTTTTCTCATTGCTTCTGTATGACCAGCTTCTAAATTTAGCCACAGGCCAGGCTTTCTTCGTAGGTCTTCTATTCTTACATGGCACTTGAAAGCAATATTTGAGGAAGGATTTAGAAAGATCAATCTGCATGGCACATGCAAAGATGTAAATTTCTAGGCACGTTTTGGATGATCAGAGAAGAGGATCTCCTCAGTGCATGTCTGGCAAGATTTCTCGTCTGTGGGAGTCAGAAAGAAGCGTCAATGGAGCATGCATTTTCCCAACTGACTCCAGCGTTTTCAAAAGTTGGCTAAAGCGTCAGCTGTCAGCTTAGATTCATTTCTGAACACGCTTACTCTGTGCTCCTTGGAGCAGTCACACAGGGTGGAGTTTGGCAGGACATGAAGACAGAGAGGGAGAGAGCAGGCAGTGGTAGGTCTGAAGCACGAATCAGAAAGAGTGTTGAGTTGTGACACACAGGCAGAGACGAAGGAATCTTTTCTCCCTTCCGTATCTCACCCTGTCAATCCCCAAGCCACTCGATTATTTATCGTTTTCTCAGAGGGACTTTGCATAGTTACCATTTTACCATTTTACAGATGGCAAACTCACAGCTCAGAAAATTAGGCATCCTTGTTCTAAGCCAGGCGTTTGAAGTGTGGCAGTCCCAGGATATGAACCACGTCTGAAGAATTCTACAGCCTCTGGGGTTCCCAGCAACTTGTGTGGCTCAAGTGCAATTAATTTGAAATATAACTGCTCTAGCTATTCCTCTCTACCACTGTCTGATAGAAGTGAAGAAAAGAAAGAAAAAAAAAAAAACACCCTAGAGTTTCCTTTGAAAAGGAAAATGAGAAAAAAAAATTTTTTTCTTTTAGTAGAGAGGGTGAGACTTCTAAAGAAAAGAGATGACTGAAAACAATGGAAATAATCAATCAGGAAGGTGAGAGAGAGGGAAGAACAGAGCTGGAAGGCTGAATCCCCACAAGGATTAAAAATGCAGTTGTAGGAAAACAAATCCCATTTAAAATGGAATAAAACAGAATAAAACACCTAGGAATAAATTTAACCAAGGAGGTGAAAGATCTGTACATTGAAAACTAATAAAAGACACTGAAGAAGGCAGAAATACATGGAAAGATTCTGTGCTCATAGGCTGGAGGAATTAATATGGTTAAAAGGTTCATAATATCCAAAGCACCATATGCAAAAGAATAAAACTGGACCTCAATCTTACACCATAATAAAAATAAACATATGGGTCGCAAAGAGTCGGACATGACTGAGCGACTGAACTGAACTGAACTGAACTGAATATAAAGCACTCACCAGAGTGCCAGGCACTGTCTCTCCTGTCCTGAAAAACTATTCCTGGTGGGAAATTCCTGTCTCAACTTCCTATCTCTGAGCATTTTACACCTTGTACTTTCTGTTTCATTCCAATGTCAGTAGATAAAGTATTGCTTTTAAAAATATCTTTTCCTCCCTTTTCTACAACTGAATCTTCTCCACTGAAAACAGAGGATCCTCCCTACGAAAGTCCTATCCTTGCTAGATCCAGGCCATTCCTCAGGGACACTTAATGTTTTCTTTAACTAGACATTAACTTGGAGAAAAACAAATTGGTCTATTTCTGCATCAACGGAGCAGTTCTTCAGAGGCACTCACAGTTTTTTACATGTTGAAAATCCTTCACTAATTAATCCGGGTTTCAAATGAAATGCCTGCCTCCCAGCTGATGGCTGAAGCCATGGAAGAAAAAAAAAATTCCAGAGGAGATCCTACCTAGGGTCTGCCCAGTGGCTGTTTGAACTTACGCAAATGACCACGTCTGAATACACACATTCAAAAATATTTCTTCCATCTCCCCCTCCTTCTGGGAAAGTTATCTTCATGCATTTGGCCCACGGCCTGTTCAACTTTTTCTGGAGGCAGCCAGATTTGCAACATCAAGAACACAAGCGTTGGAACGGCAGAGAAAGGAGGAGTTCTCCCACCCTGCCTGGAACAAACTACTGCCCTCTGACAGTGACCTGGTGGGAAAACGCCAGCCTGGTCACTGCGCTGGAGGGCTTCACAGGGGAACGGATGTGATGATAGCAAGGGGGCTGAGCGAGAGGCTGGCAGGTGCCCGCTTCCTGGCTCTACTTACTTCTTGCCATTCCTCTGCCCTCCACGCGTACAGCGGACACGGCGGGGCTTGGCAGGCACGCTCTGACTCTGGTCGGGTGTAGGGGTTGCACTCGGTCTCCCTGGCCGTTTTGTGCGTTCCCATCTGACAGCCCACATTTCTCCGCCGCACGCCTTGGCCGCACGACACGGAGCACTGCAAGGACAAGAGGATGTAAGTGGGAGCTGTGGGTTGTTGGTGGGAGGGGGCGGTCATCAGGGCGGAGAGGGTCAAGGACCTGGGGATGGCATTCCTAATCCAATGATCTTCACAGCCATCACGGGGTTTTCTAATTTCCAGTGAAAGGGACCCAGGAAATGTCTAAAATCTGCAGCCTCATTGCCTAACAAAGCCAGTTGAGTGAGGAAGAGACTCAAGTTTGGGGGTAATTTCTCAAGTTAACAAAACTCCTGGATGATGGAAGAGGCTGGGAGACATCATTCAGAGACATTCAGTACATCCTAGAGTACTGCTGCCATGGGAAATGAAAATCCCAAGTGATTTCTATCCCGGAAGGTTGGAGGGCCTTGAAAATTGGAGAGACAGTTGCACACAAGAGAATTTCTTGGCAGATGAAAATTATAACTCAAGGAGAGAAAATCACTGAAGATTTTATGGCCTTATAAGTAGAATTATTTTCTCCAGTCTCCTCTTCTTCTTGCTCCTATTACTAGAGATAGGGGAATTCGGATGAATGTATGAAAAATAAAAGCTGACAGAGAAAAACTATTTCCTTGGGTGTTGTGTTTTCAGCCCGTGAAATGTACTGTTAATCAGGCTGAAACATTTTGTTGACCAAGCTGCAAAACACCCTATTAACCTGCAATTAACTTTTCTCTAAATTAATTTTTTAGTGGTTTCCTTGTTACTGGGTTTTATAATCTCACTCATGGGCAGGCCAAGAATTATTATCTTTATTAAGCTTTTGACAGTGAGAAACTAAAGGCAACATTTAACTGGAAAGAAATGCCTATTATTTCACTTAGCTATTAAAAATTGTTTCCAAGTTTGTGTGATAGCTGAGCCTCCATTCATTTTTCTGACTGAGAAAACAAGCTTAACATACATTAAAGTCATATTCCTAAGAGGAAGTCTTCATACAGAATAGAATCAAGCTTTTA
This sequence comes from Bubalus kerabau, assembly GCF_029407905.1. Lineage (NCBI taxonomy): Eukaryota > Metazoa > Chordata > Mammalia > Artiodactyla > Bovidae > Bubalus > Bubalus kerabau. Next base: position 38,619,332 of record NC_073643.1, on the reverse strand, counting down.
AATTAGACAAAAATTCCTGTCCAGCTACCCTGCAGCAGGATTCATCGTACTCTGAGGCTAATGGGAATTTACTATCAAGAAGCACCCCTAATGAATTCTGGTGCATATTAGTATTATTTCCATTTCAGATTCTAAAAAAACAGGTGATAATATTTAGAAGGCAGCTTGGGAAATCATATCATTTCAGATAAGTCTGCCAGGCAAGGAGCTTAAACATTCACATCAAAGCTAGCTGAAGAGAAGGAAATATTTTAGAGCAACATTGCTACTATTGTTTGGGTTTAATTGTATTAATTGGATTGAATGAGTTTGTGACCCACAAGAAATCAGACATTTAAAGTCATTGTGCTCTGGGTGGAATGAGAGGGTGCCTGAGCACAAGTGACTGCCTTGTCTACAGAAGATGGCCATTTAATACTTTGGGGAGCTATGTGTATATTTCCCATTGATTCCACATTAAATGAATGAACTATGACATAGGAGAAATAGCACAGGAATGACAGAAATCGTCAACCACGGACAGCAAATAACAACCAAAACACTCTTTGTGTATTTGAATTTGGGGCCTTAAGCATAAAACAGAACAATTCCAGAACATATCCAAGTAAAAACACAAGGAAAAAAATAAGAACAATTAAGTAAACAAGTCTGAATTTGCATAGAGCTGATATATATTCAAAATCTCATCATGCTTTAATAAGGTAAAGAAAAAGGAAAAAACATTCAAGGCTTTCCGGGTGTATACTATTCAGGTTCTAAGTAAACGGAATTTCTTTTTGATGCTACTGTTTGTTACTAAATTATTACTTATGGCTCAGCAAAGATAAGGTATTATCAGCCATAAGCATCCAATATTTAAGAAATAATTTCTACAATGTTCAATATTTTTTTCCAAAGGGCAAATAAAGACAGAGGAAGTTTCAATTATACAATAATGTCATTGTGGCTTTTGATTTTCATATTGTCAAAGCTAGTCCTGACTTAACATATTCAAAGATTTGTACAGGGCTTAAATGCACAGCAAGGTATAATAAGCCTTGCCTCTGTGAAAACTGCATCCATGGCAATCTTGGTGCAAAATGAAGTGTACTGCATCAGAGCTAGTTCTCTGTGTTGGACTTTTCTTCCTGTGCTGTCTCAGGGGAGGCAACATTTAGCATACAGAGCGAGCCAGGCTTGCTTGGTAAATTCTGAGAGATTTGTGCAGAAATCCTATGAATAAAACAGCATCAGAAAGACCTCTGTGTGACCCTGAAAGTGCTGATGGTGGTGGTGTGTGCACGTGTGCGTGCTTAATTCTTGTTCTATGTAGTCCAGTTTTAGTTACTCTAAGAAGAAAAAAGGTTGAGCAGCGTATTAACATGTGCCCTCTCCCTGCAACTATCATTCCTGCATGGCAGTCTATTTGTGCAGGTTTGAACACAGATGTTTTTAGTTCCAAACTACTAAGCTAGGAGCTGTGTTTCATCTCTCTGGACTCCCTGCTATGCAATGTTAGTATGCAGAACTCACCGATTTAAAGGAGAAAGTTAATGCTTCTTTCTATAGATAAAACAAATCTCTACGGAACTTGTGATGCTTAGGGAACTGTAGTACATACTTGAAAGCCTGGAAAGAATTTTACATACTTTCTATCAGTGTGACTGCTACAATCATGGCCATGACAGGATTCAAAGGAGGGATTAGCTTGAAAAATAACAAACTTTAATAACTAACTAAAGTATGAACTAACTTTAATAAATAACAACTGGTAATGATAATAGCAAGCTTAGTGAGCACTTACTAGGCCAGGCTCTATTCTAGGGTCTCTCAACCTAAGAAATCGTTTTTGTTGGAGACTGTCCTGTGCATTGGAGGAAGTTCAGGGGCATCCCTGGACTCTATCCCACTACATGTCAGTTGCATTCCCTCTCCTCTGCCAAACTGAGACAACTAAAACTGTCTCCAGACACCTCCAAACATCCCAAGAGTTACAAAATCACTGCCAGTGGAGACCTTAGTTCTATGCTAAACATCTTGCATAAAATATATTTCATACTTCCCAGTAAACCTTTTACATAGATACTTCACACATAAATAAAGCAAAGAACAATCACCCTAACTCAAGCAAAAACTAAAACAAAAAGTAATTCAAATAAGTTCTATCCTAGGCAATAAACCAAAGCCACTGTGGACTAGGATTTGGCTTCCAGTTTTAAAATACGGTGCTAGTATTATGCGGCCTTTTGTACTACGTCAGCAAGAGTGTGGGTGAAGGACTGTATTCAAACAATTCAACATCAATGTTTGCAGTTCAAATACAAGTCACAGACAGCACATATCACTAAGGCAACTCTAGTTCTCATCACTGACCATGTGCATAGGGTTTCTAAGATTTCTCAAAGGACACACATTGCACATCTGCCATGTTTCTCCATTAAACACTTCACAATCACATGACCAAGCCACTCTCATGGTAGTTACAAAAATTCCCAACCAGAAATGGCTGGTAGGTTCATAATGCAATTTGCCAGTTTCCATTTTGGCATGAGCACTGAAGAACTTTAAAAAAATCAAGTGTTTCCCTGACTTCAAGACACAGTGCTACATTTTGTATCACTGAGAAAGAAAAAGGAGCAATTAATCACGACCTTCTATTAGATGTAAGGACCATCCTGACTACAGAAATTTTCAAGTATCAAAAAAAAAACTGGTATCTCAGGGCTGAATGAATTCATGATAGATGAATGATGGTAAAGTGTTACTTTCATTCTAATCTGATCATTTTTATTGTTTATTCTTAATCTTCTTTTGTTTAGGATGCTTTTCTATAGGAATAGGATACATTAACGATTTTTACTCTGGAAGGCTTTTGAATCATGGACCTATAGAGCCTTCACATTTATCAAGCTGAATCAAGAATCAGATGCTGATTTTGTCTGAAAATTTCATCCCTCAGCTCTTTATCAAAATCATCTAAACAAACTGAACATGAACTTTTGAAAAAAAAAAATGCTTTCAAACTTGAGTATGTTTTTCAATTAAAGTTCTTCTTTTACTAGAAAAATTTCCTTGACACATTCAAGATGTTCAAAAGATGTAAAAGTGAAACATTCCACTTTAAACCTCAAAACACTAATTCTGAGGAAAAGACAAAGAAGATTAGCCTGGCTGCACTAGCTTCCTCTCCCAATATTCTATATGCCTTATTATTGTCAGACATTTTGACATAATGAGAAATTACAATAATTATTTCCCCTACCCTGAAGACGAGATGACTAAAATACAGCCACCAGCAGAAAACAGAAGAACCAGATATAAAATCTTCTAAAAATTATTGCAAATGGATAATCATTACTCTTGCTTTATATTACTGCCTTAGGGATATTTCTGTTTACCATGGGATCATTAGTAAACCAATAATCTTTAATCATGCAGACTAGCTTTCTCCATCAACCTCTGGGTCTGAATATTTTCAGGTATGTTTCAAAATTGCACAAATCGGATTTTACCCATGTAGCATCTTATCTTGCCTGCTTTTATAATTCATTTCTATAAATCAAATCAGAGCATTAGAAAGTTGGCCACAGACCATTACATGACTGTTTTTACTTGCATTTTCCATAAAGGTAACTAGACTTTCCTAAGCAATCATTTTGAACAGGTGCAGTCTTTTTTGGGGAAGCATTCTGATAATCCTATTACCTTATGTTTGAAAAAACCCCAAGGGTTCAAACCTAATCATCCCAGCTTTGTGAGCAATTTTAGACTTTCCATCAAGTTCACAGGATATGAGAGTAAAACTCACTCTGTGCTTACCAATAAAGAGTGAAAGATTCTTTTAATCATCCTTCTTTTAAATGAATTGACTTTTATAACAACTATCAATTAAGTGCATCTCGACAAGATGCAAATAGATAAGTCGAGGCCAAGGGACATAAAGAAAAATAACAGCATGAAAGTATGCAAGAGGACAAGCTAATTGGTGTGGTATCTTAAATAATGTTAGCTATAGGCTTTTACATGAATTGAACAGCTCGAAAATACAAGGGCTGGAAGTCAGAGATGACAGTAGTCAGTTAGACAAACCATTACTGATGACCAGTACGAAATACTGCCTAGAAATCTGATCCCTTGAAGAAGCCAGAAGAGGAACTAGCTTTGGCTGGACACAGACACTTTGTTAAAATAAAAATAAAAACAAAATGTGATATGATAAAAGCACTCTGAGGCTATTCTGCTGGGGTACAATGCAGGCCACATTTTATTTCTGTGTGAAGGGGAATATGACTGTGAGGTATGGGGGACAATGACAGCAGCCCAGAGCATTTAAGAAAAATTCATGTTTCTAGAAGAATTTCCTATCATTCATGTTGAAATAGAGGATTCTCAACTCCTTCTCATGTTAACACAGCTGTACAAAGCTTCTTTGCGGTGTTAGGAATCAAGATCCAGGCTCTGAAAGAATCAATTCTACAGGCTGCTAACCTTGAACCTGGTTTCCTATTGATTCTCCAGAGTATGTGCATACATCTCTACTGCACAGGAGAACCACAAACTCAGCAAAACCTCACTGCATCAAATTAACGGAGGGAAAGAGCATATTACACACAGAATATGTGAAAAGACATTGGGCCTTACTACTTTTAAGTAAGCAGCTTCAACTAAGCTGAGGAAATGTGTAAGTGAGGAGTAACAAGATATACTTTAAGGGCCAGATATGAGTGATCTGTTCACCCATCAACTGTTAATGTGTAAACAAAAGCTTCTCAAGTTCCCTCTTGAATTCAACAGGGAAACCTACTGAATTTAGCAAATGTGTAGAATTAGTGGAGTCTAACTGTAATCAGTTTCTTGGGTACTTCCCCCACTTTCCCATTGGATATACACATACTGCACTCATTCAAACAAAGTATTTCTTTTGAGAGATTATTAGAGTTAAGACTACTGAGCTAAGTAGGTGGCATTCATTACTGCAATAAATCCTCATAAGAGCTATATGAAGTCAGGTCAGCAAGGTCACACAAATCACCCAAGGTTGCAGAGCTAGGAAATGACAGAAAACTTCCCATCTATCCCCCACCTCTACTGTATACAATCTAACAGGCAGAGAAGTATTCTTTAATACTTCATATTGACAGCTCTTTCTTTAAGAATCTCAAAGATAAATTTGAACTCAATTCCTGCCAGGTAACCATAGTCAACCTTACTGGAATCTGAATTAGTGGTTTTCTAAATGGTGAATAATAAAAAACCATCAGCAAAGCATTGAGGGACTACTCTGTCCTACACAGTTGACATCTATCACCACTTAGAATTAATCCCCACAACTGTCCTAGTATATATATTATCCAAAGCACCAAGGGATGAAGCCACTTGCCCAAGGTCCCACAGCTAGCGAGCATTCTGACATAAGGCTGTTTCCTTCCCTGTCTCCACACTCCCCTCTAAAAAACTGAAACTGAGCAGGGAAACAAGCCAACACACTGGTATCAGCCACGTGGCCAAAGGTAAGGAAGAAGTCATTAGAGGAGAAGCATTGCTCACCTGACTCCAGGCGCCAGCCTTCCACTTGGGGCATCTTCCTCCTCGGCACTTTCTGTGCCCATTTGGCTTAGCAAGGTGTTTACAGTAATCACTTTCTAAATGGCTTCCATCTTTTGCCATGCAGTAAACATTTCGTTGTTTATGCCCTCGACCACAAGAGACAGAACACTGAAATATAAAGCAATGGCAAGGTTGTTTTTTTTTTTTTTTTTAAATCACAAGAAATTTGATAAAAACCTAGGTCGTGAGATGTTAAGATCATGCCTAACAAGAGTCACCATTCCCTCCCCCTCTGCAGTGCCATTTTGGATAATATCTCAAGGCTCAACATGGAAGGAACATGGCAGTGGAGGAAAAAAAATATGGACAGCGGGAATCCTGTCTAGTATTTTGGGTCACTCAGGAGTGAGGGTAAATCCTGGTAATATAGGCCAAAAATAAGCCCACGAACCTGAAATTACCATGAAATTATGATTTAAAGAAGTCCTACTATGAATTAGTAAGGATTTATTTTGGACATCTCACTTCATGCAGTCTCTGATCAAGATACTTCTTCAACAAAATGCCTCGTGATCCACTCTTTTGGATAAAGGTGCATTTCCAAAATACAGCTGTGTTCAATTTCCTAATGAATTGATTTAAGGAAACTCTTCTACCATTTTTCAGAGGATAAGCTCTCATTTTCCCAGTCCATTGGAAAGGAGGTGAAAAAGGCATGTTAGAAACTGAAAGGTAAGTTAGCAGGTGGGTCTGTGCCAAGTTTGGGAGGGAGGCATTACCTTTCAACTTTGATCTGCAGGTTCACTGAACTGTTTTAATGTGACCTTGTCTGACCACATCTAAGAAACTTGACTTTGATTTCAGAGTAGGTTTCTCAGAAAGGTTTAGGAATCAAAGTGCTCATGGAGTCGGGACAAAAATGTGACATGACAGCTTCTTGTAGAACAGGCAAGAGGCTGGCCCCAATGAGTACACTGAGATATTCAACGTCCATTGCCTCATTAGCGATTACAGAAGTCATTACCACTTGGATCATAAGCTTGCTGGCTCCGGTTTTCAAGACACATTATTTCCCAATACAATGTCCTTACATTTCAGAGGGAACTGAGTTTAAGAATGAAGAGCAAAAATGTGAAAATGCAACAAAAATAGATTTCAAGTGTCATTTCTTTCTACTCAATGTTTCTAGTTTCTCCTTTGAACTTTGTGATTTTGTTAACTTAAATGGCCAAAGTGTCCTTTCAGGTCTAATAGATAAATAGCACCATGTAAAACATGTAGTCTAATATAAATTGAACCACCATTACCAAGCGAGCTCTAAGTGATCCCATTCATATATGTGCCAGACATGTTTTTTTTCTAGTAAATATAGACTATTATAAAAATTCCAAAGTAGCTGCTAGAGAAATGTAAAATATGTGTATTAATATATTGGGGCCTAACTTTTTACTTTAGGAGATGGAAAGGTTTTTTTCTTTTGAGCTCTTATTTTGTGAGTATTATGATTTTGAGTAGTCATTCTGGAAGGAGTATACAGAGTGGAAGGAAGGAGTCCAATTTAAATATCTACATCAAAACAAAAATATCCATCTTTCAGCCTTTAGAGTTTTGATGTATATGAAGACTTTGGGCTACAATTCTAGAAGACTTTTCTAATGAATCTCCAAGAAGTTTCCCTATAAACCAACTTACACACAGATAATCCCTATTATTAGTGACTAATTTTAGTATTTAAAAATGTTACTTCCACCAAAATTACAGGCACAGTTAGAGTTTGAGGTGCGTTCATTTGTTTAGTCAGCAGACATTTATTAAGCACCTACTAAGTTTTCAGGATTATGCAAAGTGTTGGGAATACAGTGATAAATAAGAGTGATATAATCCCTGCCCTTGTGGAGTTTAGAGACCAGTGAGGGAGACCAGCATTAATCAAGTGACAACAAAAACAAATACGTATTTGCTAACTGACTTGAGTACTCTGAAGAAAAGGGGCTGAAGTGCCTGCAAGAGGAGTCCCTGGGGCATTCCTGAGGGCCAGACCATGCCGAGCTAATAGGTCACAATAATGTATTTTATTCTCCACAAGACGGAAAATCACTGAGGGGTTTTAAGTTAGCGTAAGACACAGTCTAATTTTCGCTTCAAAATTCTATTTTTACTACCGAGTACACAATGGGTAGAAATTCAGCATTAGTGGAAACAAGAAAACTTAGGAAGCTAACGCAGTTGTCCAAGCAAGAGGTGACGGTGGCACTGATGAGGGGTGAAGGAAGCTGGTGAATTTAAAACCGTTTTTGAACTACAAGTGACAGTTCCCCGATGGATCTGCTGCGGGGTGGATGGGAGAGCGCAGGGGCAGGAAGGCCTCCAGGGTTTCTGCTTTGGGCAATTGGATTAGAGTGATGATATGGACAGAGATGGGGAAAACAGCACGGGGAGTCAAGACTATATTATTTTCTAGGAGATGAGCTGAATTTAGAGGATATGGGTTCATGGGCGGTAATGTGTTTGATTAGGGTGAAGAAACAGACATAGCTGTCTTATTAATCAGATGAACAAGTATCAGTTGAAAGCAAGTTTGACCCTGAAGTATCATCATTTCAATAGACAAACAGTTCAGACAAGCTGTCCCTAAATATGGAGGGGAGGAAGAAAGTTGGTGGAAATGGAGATTTAGTAATCTATTGGTCTGTAAGTTCCATGAGGTTAGGGGTTACAGAAGCTTTGTTTATCACTATGGAATTATACTTCCAACACTTTGTAGAATACTTAGAACTTTGCAGGTGCTCAATAAGTGTTGAATGAACAAATAAAACAAATCCATTTAGTGGTCACTGGAAGAGGTAACCTAATATTAGGGAGCAATCTACAGAGGCAGAATTAGCAAAGGCACAGCTTTCTCCCATTCATTAGGTGCAAGGCACTACTCAAAGACTTTATATACATTATCTCATTTAATCCTTCCAATAACCACAGAGACAGGTACTATTATTGAAGACAAATGGCGTTTTCAAAATAGCATAACCAAAATGCTTTATGTGTATACATCTCTTCCTATATGACTCCAATTAAGTGGCTAGATGTCTTTTGGGAACATAACAGCACAATGAAAATCAACAGCATCACTGATAATAATTCATCTGAGAAGTGCTACTGGTGCGGCCAACATCTATTACCCAGGAAATAAAGATGGAGGAAGTTGATTTTAAATATAACACCTTAAAAATCTTTTAAATACCTGGATTAGCTACATCGGCAATGGCACCCCACTCCAGTACTCTTGCCTGGAAAAATCCCATGGACAGAGGAGCCTGGTAGGCTGCAGTCCACGGGATCGCTAAGAGTCAGGCACGACTGAGCGACTTCACTTTTCACTTTCATGCATTGGAGAAGGAAATGGCAACCCACTCCAGTGTTCTTGACTGGAGAATCCCAGGGACGGAGGAGCCTGGTGGGCTGCCGAACTGGGGTCGCACAGAGTCAGACACGACTGAAGCTGGAGAATCCCAGGGATGGAGGAGCCGGCTGCCGTCTATGGGGTCGCACAGAGTCAGACACAACTAAAGCGGCTGCTCGCTTCAGTCGTGTCCAACTCTGTCCTACCCCATAGATGGCAGCCCACCAGGCTCCTCCGTCCCTGGGATTCTCCAGGCAAGAACACTGGAGTGGGCTGCCATTTCCTTCTCCAATGCATGAAAGTGGAAAGTGAAAGTGAAGTTGCTCAGTCGTGCCTGACTCTTAGCGACCCCATGAACTGCAGCCCACCAGGCTCCTCCATCCGTAGGATTTTCCAGGCAAGAGTACTGGAGTGGGGTGCCATTGCCTTCTCCGAGCAGCAGCAACAGCAGCACCCATATCTAAGGGTGGTTTTCTTATTTGGGGACGTGAATGAAACTGATTTGGAGAAAAGGATGCAACACTTCAGTATGACTTACCATACATATTATTTGCCTAAAATTCAGATCTAAAAGTGATAAAGAAATTCTTAAGGTATCTAATCTGATAGCAAACACCTTTCATTTCATGTTTTCTAAATTACCAATGACAAAAAGCAGCTGCTTGTGGAAATTTCCCTAGCTAGCAGGCTTATTAATAGGTCTATTATGATTTCATAAAGAAGTTATCATCTTGATAACCAAATAAACACAGGTTTTAGCTCTTCTATTCTGAGGGAAATTTCTGTATGATTATTTCCAGTCCTTTCCCAGGCACTGATTTTTGTCTCAACATGCGTTGCAGAAATAATAGTTGAATTTAGTGTGTCACCTAGTACATATTATTTTTTGGCTATATATATGAAGTTTTCTGCTCTGGGGAATATTTAATTCCTTATATTTGCAGCCAAATAGCCTTCTAATTTGCCAGGTGGACCCTGACTTTTTTCCTCTGGAGAAACAACCCATTACATTTAAGAGAATGATTTTTCTTCCAACTTTGAGCAACACTCTTAAAGTAATCTCTGTTTGTTACACAGAAACACCAAGGTCAGTATCTCTAATGCCTTGGCTTTTGTTTCTGCGAGGTCATTCAAAGGGAATGTTTAACACGGAGCTTTGTGGAGAGGTTGTCTTAATTTTTTAGATGAAGGTCTAAGAGTTTAAAATCTGTGCATTTCAACACATATGGTGGAAATGGAACTGGCTCTCTCTCTCTAGTAGTAGCTCTGGATGTGGCGTGGATTTGCATCTCACTCTTCCTGGTGTGCTGTCCCTGGCGTCAGGGATGCCCTGCATCGGTCCCTTCACTTATATTGAGGAGCTGGGTCTCTCAATCACCCAGCAGCCAGCAAACAACCTGGTGTGTCTGCCTGGATGACAAGGGCTGAAGATCCAGAGAGAATGAAATCCCTAGCTTTGCTGAGGCTGGTGAGAACCTGGACATCTGAAGGGAGATGGGGAACCACATGGAACTGGTAAGAACACCATTAGGAGCCAAGAAGGAATAAGAAGGGGAGGGTGGAGGTCACAGATGCACACAATATCTGGCCAGAAGGAAGCTTCTTGATGAGGCTGGATGATGCTGGGCGCTCAGAGGAGGTAATGCAGTGAGTGGGGTATGAACCAGGACTACTCAAGTTGTAGCTGATGCTTGATACATAAAGGTTAATGGACAGTCCAGGAGGACAGCTCCAGCAGAGTGTCTGGGCACAGTGGAGTATGTCTCAGTGATTTTTATCTCCAAGTGATTTGTATATATAAGATTCTATTTATGTGAAATGTATTTTGGAGGATATTGAACAAGGAGTCTATTTCCAAACAGAGGACTGACAGCGGGTTAGAAATAAGAATTGAAAAGCCAAGAGAAAGGTTAAATGCTAGAATCTACTAAGCTAAGCCAGGACTCTATAATGATCTAAGCATTTCTGACAGATAGAAAACCATCACTCTGAGACTGGTGGGCAGAGTTCAGTTATGAGACAGCAGACTCTACTGATTATTATTCAAGGCCTTTCCCTAGTGATTCTATAAAATATGAAAAAATCATCTAAATCATTTAATATAAAAAATGAAATGTGTCCTTTCATAACAATAAGCTCTTCTTGATTCCACTCTGATTCTGATTTTGTTTAAAAAACATAGTCAGATCCCATCTGGGAAGTATGATATCAGAAAGCAGGCAATGCATATGCCCACAGTTCAGAACTGCCTTTGCCAATTACAGTGATAAGTGAAGTGAATATTGCATGAACATCTTACCATCATGAAAAGCAAAGGATTCCAGCCTGTACCCACCAGGTAAATAAACAGAAAAAATAAACAGAATATGAGAGGAGAGATATAGACTTAGGGATCAAGGTCAGGGCAAGACCTGGAAATCCATGTGGGCTAGTAACTGCAATCCATGTATGTTTATTACTGCTTTCCACACTATAGTTGCTGAGAAAATATTTACAGGAATGAATGAACAGATGAAGGCTACAGCCATCACAGAAATGGACTATGACCCAAATGTCATATTTTCCTAATGGTTTCAAGAAAGAACCACCTGGAATCTGATCCACCTTATTTGGCACAGCTATTTAGATTCAAAGAGTTGGAGCAGGACTATTAGAAATCACATCAGCTAACTTTTATTGACCTCTTATATGAGTGGGACCATGAGCTCAAAGATACTAGCTTCTCCAATTTAATCTCTACAGCAACACTGTCCATGGCTCACGTACTATTAGGATTCCTCTTAACGAATAAGGAAACTGAGGATTAAAGAGGTGACATGACTTGCCCAGGGTCACAGAGCCAGGAAACAGCAGGGTTAGCCTCTAAATATGGCAGGTATGTTTCCAGAATGACCATTTTCTTCCTTAAGTCATACTGAAGAGAAGACCTGGTTAAGATGGCAGGCTGTTCATTCACCTCTGCTTATCCATGGTGACAAGAGAAAACTGGGATTTCAAAGAAACACTTCCTAAAACTATTTTAGAGATCTCTGACTCGTTAGTCTCCCAGGAAAAGGATGGTTATACAATGTGTTTCTCATTTTAATACAACCTTTTAGCACTCTGGGAAGAAAGATGCTATGAAAAATGAGCATACCACTATGTACAATATCACATAAAGATAAAGAGCCACATTTCCTTTCGGTCAGAGCCACACTCTGGTTTTCTTGTGGCCATTTTTCAAGGTTGATTCACCCCTTGCATTCAGCCTGAGGTCATATGCTGAGTTTTCCTCTCTATTCACTGCTGAATGGTCCTTTGCGTGGTCAGGAATGGAAGGTTACAGGTTGTAAATTTTGGGCTGCCAATTCACCAAGGACTAAGCTCTCAAATATTTGAGCTAGAGGTCATCTCAGAGATTATTCAGACCATGTATTTATTTTTACAAATTCAACACAACGGAAGAGGAGACACGCCGTGCTCATAGTCACACAGGAAAGAAGCAATAGATGGATGTAGGAGCTCCTGGACCCAGCACAGAACACGACTTGGTGCCAACTGCACTGAGGATTTGTGAATAGATTCCGGTGTTTTGCATGTTGCTTGGGACCTACAGCTGACCAGACATCCTAATTCTTTCCACTCCAACTCGGTCATGCCCACATAGTGCTAGCAGCATGGTCTGGGGCTACCCAAGGCAGGAATAAATTCTGCACCTCTGGCTCTAAAGGATTACCAACACAAATGTGAACAAGCACGGGTTTCACTATCTCTTGTTCTAAGATATCAGTTAAGAACAAATTCCGAGAGGTGGCTGCGCACGAATCGGGATTCCTCAGCTCATTGCTGAGGAATGGCACTTGTCTTCACCTTGCTCTAAATTTCAGCCCTTCGAGACACAGGTTTTGGAGTCAGACAGACCTAGGGTAGAGTGCAATCTGCCACTTTATCATGGTGCCATCTGGGGCAAGTTTCCCAACCTGTCTCAGCTGTGTTCTCTGTAACAAAATGAGGATAACAACACCATACATATGCAACAAGGCTGCCTTACAATCAGATATGACAAAGTATACAGAGCCCTTGGGGTTTTGCTGGACAGTGTAAAAATCGACACACATTCACTGTTTCCACTGATACTACTTGTATTTGGTGGACTCTTTAAAAAGATCTCCTAACATGCAGTTTAAAAGGTGAATGTTTGTTCACTTATGGAGTCTAAAGTTAACATTCTAATACAGGCACTTCTGGGTGAACAAGTCTGGAAAAATCTTCCTCTTGTGAATGGGGGAAGTACTTTCCTTTCTAAAGGTCACAGAGAGATCCCCAGAGCAGACATAAATGCGGATGATTCCTTCGCTTCTGCAGTGTCCTTTTTACTCTCATAGACTATTACTCAGTAATACAGGCTCTTCTAACCACAGAAGACAGAAACACAAGTAAGAGAAAGAAAGGCATCACTACTGAAAGCCACATCTACTCCATCGTTTCCTGTTCACATTTGCTATCTCAAGGACTCCTTTTGTCTTTTTTTTTTTTTGGTCATGTTATTTCTTTCAATGTCCTGAAGCACAGAATCCACATTAGTGATAACCATATTCAGTCACTCCCCAGCTCGGTCCCCAGTGGTGGGAATGCTAAGAATCTTTTGTCAAAAAGCATATCTTCTCATTGGCAATGTGAACATGTTTAGGGAAATTTTTATAGGGCTTCTCACAATACAAGAATAGCTCTGAACAGGGGCATCAGGGAACCAAAATGACGGAGGAGGAAGGAGAGAAAGCTTGGCCACGAAACAAGGGCTGTGACTTCAGGGCGTAAAGCCAGTGTTGACAGGCCTGCCTGATGGCCGTTCATGTCCAGGACCACCATGGCACTTATTACCATGAAAAGGAGCTGCGGAAGCATGAGATTGGCAGGGAGCACCACGGAAGAAAGCCGAGGCAGGAGTCACAGTCACTGCAGCCGGATGGGGCACCGGGCCATCCTTCTTCCCCCGACCCCCCCAAACCCCAGCCTGTGCAATGCTACAAAGGTCTAAGACCACGGAAGAAAGGGAACTAAGATTCACATGTCAACTCGCAGAGCACACTTGAAGGAGCCTGTCAATACTATATCCAAGTAGGTGGCCCCTCAATCGCCTCACAAGGGACATGGCAGGGCCAGGAAAAGAAGCGGAGGCAGTGAGAGATGTTCATGACCCCCACCTTCCATCACTTCCAAAAAGTGGATGCTCTCCAGTTGCATCCTGCAGCTTCATAATATAACAACTTCGTATCAGAGGATGGAAAAACATTTTCACATGAAATACAGTAGCATATGAAGTTAGCTATGGAACTTGTGAAACCCAAATTGGGGACCTTCTTATTCTGCAGGAGTATAAACATTACAGTTTTTCTCCCCATCAAGACAGAAACAAAAACCAAGAAAATCTGCAAAAGCCATACATGGTGACTTCTAGCGTGGCCACATCCAATAGTGCCTCCAGGGATTTGAGGTATATTATGTTATCAGGCTCTGTTACCCCTAGATCCCCATTCCCAAGCACACTGCTGATTTTTGTAATGCTTCTTTCCCTTGCAAGGTTAGATGTGATGATTTTTTGGTAATCTGACTTCAGCAAAATCATGACATTGTCACTTTTCAGGAAAGAGGTGAAGATGGTACCAGGACCCATCCTCTAACCACAGAAGTATTTGTGAAGGCAGACTGGAAGATGGGGAGGGTAGTGGGTGACGTTTTTGTTCTAGGATCCTTTATTCTCAGCTGTTCCAAAGGTGGGTGCGGAAGAGCCTGAGTGATAGAAAAGTTACGTCCGCTGGGAACACGGATCCAAGTTTCCTGATACTCTGCAGGTGGGTTGTAACTAAAGGCCCAGGCTGAAGCGTTCAAGGCTATCTGGAGATGTCATTCTGCTAGATGATAGCACCTGAGAAGACCCACTCATTAACGCTACTGTCCCAGGCAGCCGGGGAGAGTCATGGGAACTTAAGGTGCCCTTGGGAATGCCTCTGTAGAAAAGCAATCCAGATAGGCTATATGTGGATTTTCAGACACCCAACCAATGTTCAGCCCTGAGCTTCTTCCCCCTCCCAAAGAGCTAGTCTAAGTATTATTCAGTCATTTAAAAAACACTAGGTTATGGTTCATTTAATTGCCTCTTCCATTCTTGCTTTCTCTGCCTGTCTGGTCCTTCCTCCGTCAGCTTCATGTGAAAGGAACATATTTATCTGCCAGTATGTCAAGTATCTTACATTGAAAAAGTTACAGCTGGAGAGGTAGGTAGTTCATGTATTGAATTTGCTTTGGGTGGATATTAATGCTACCCCAGAACTGAAATGTGCATACCTCTGAGTTTGTAATCAGAGAAATATATCTCAGTGAGAGGGAAAAGGTCATCTTAACCATTACTGAATGAGATGCTCACCCTTCAACTTTGCAATGTTCTTCTGGGAGTTTCAGATAAAACCAAATTACCACCAATAGGCTCTAGTCAAGTCCTTTGTGGCTTTCCTTGTCTCTTCCTCCTGCTTACCTTTTGGTAAAGAAAAGACTCAAGAGTACCACTATGAAAGGATGAGATGAGAAGAAATAAAACCCAGCTAAAATGTAAGTGGCTCACAACACAGAAGAGTGGGCATAGAAGTGGCTAAACTTTTCTTTGATGGTTTTCTGTGAATTTAAATTATTCCTGCACTACTCTGAGATTTATTCAAATGGAAATCCCAGAGTTGAGGCAGAAGCATGTGTAATAACTTGGTTTTGGAATCAATCAGATCTAGTTTGATTACTATCTCTTCATTTGTGATCTTATATGAGATGCTTAACCAGGTATGAAATGATGGTGAGTAAGCAACTTAAACCTAACATGTCCGAAACAGTTGTCCTGATCTTCGGATTAGCTTCTCCATTTCAATCAATGGGAACTATTCATCCACTTATTCAGTGCACAAAATCTGGCTGGAGTCATTCCAACTCCTTTCTTTCTCTCATTTCCCACATCTAAACTTGGACCAAATCCTTCAGCATTACCTTTAAAATGTCAGAATCCTACCATTCCTCATGACTTCCACAGAATACTCTCATCAGAATTACTTCAATGGCTTTTAATGTTCTCCCTGCTTCTATCTTTGTTCCTCCTGTAGCTTCCCCTAAATTCAAAAGCCAGGCTCATTCTTTTAAACAAATCCACATTTCTACTCAACTCTCCCTTTCCCCAATAGCTTCCTACTTCAGCAAATGTAAGCAAAAATTCCTCTAGTGGTCTTTTTCTCTCCCTCTACCATGATGAACTTTCATGTTCCCCTCCATCAATTTCATCTCTAATTTCATATCCTACCACCCTTTATTTCAGCCGCATTCGCCTTGCAATTGTCAAGATACACCTGGCATACTCTTGTCTCTAGGTCTTCACCTGAAATACCATTCTCCTGTAACATTCTTCTCCTGAGTATCCACATAGCTAACTTTTCTGTTTTCCCAGATCTCTGCTCAATTGTCACCTTTTACAGGATAACTGTCTGACCTTAAAAATTATAGTTCCCATCTCCTCTTACATGCTATTTTCGCTCTTCTTTATTTTTATCCATGGCACCACTCATGTTCCTTCACAATATATATTTCACCTCTTTTGTTTGGGATTTATAGGTTATTCCCCCTCCCGACTAGAATGTAAATTTGATGAGCTCAAGGATTTCTGTCTGTTCTGTTCACTGTTATCTCCCTAGTGCTCAGAGCAGTGCCTAGTTTATAGAAAACACTTGACTACTTAGGGAACATACAAATGCATGCATGAATGAATAGTATCTAATAGAGGCTAGAATCACTTATCTCACAAGAATTTTTATGGATGAAGCAAACACTCGACACAATGCTTAATTCATTGGTAAGGCTCAAATAAATAACAACTGCTCACTCCTATCTTTTGTGTCTATTTACTCCAAAACTGGCTAAGCACACTTGTGGTTTAATATTTAATTCATAGTTACAGGACTAAATACTGCACAGGGGACATCTAAGAGGAAGGTTATCTGAGAACGTGATGTAAGATAACAGGAAGTAGTAGAATCCTGAGTTCTGCACAGGCAAGACTAACACTGAAAGCTTGGCTCATAGCCACTAAGACTGCCATATACTCTTAGGGTCACAAAATGCTTTTTTCCTCCCCAAATGTGTTACTTTAGATCAACACTTTTGCCAGGTGGAAAAAAAGTGTAGATATATAGACTGAAAGTAGACTAAAAAGAAATGTAATGGACGAGAATGGGTTCTATCTGGGCCGGGTATTGTCTATCTCCATTCTGGCTAGAAACATCAAAAAGCAAAAATGATCAACCACCCCAAAACAACAAACAAAAAACAAAAAGGCAAATAAGATATACCCCAAAACAAAAAACAAACCAAAAAACCAACAAACCAATCAAACAAAAATCCTAAAGACTTACACTGTTCCAAAATAATGTGTCTAGGTTTGAGTCTGATTTTTCTAGTTCCCTTTCATTTAGAAAAATGCTCTCAAAGTAGAGGGTATTCAGGATTACAAAACCAACATCAAGTCTGAGATTTTTAACTGAAGATTGAACCTGATAGAATTAAATCATTGCCACTCTCCTGTGTACTCTCTACACTAGCCATCAGAAGCCTCCCTACTAAGTGAGATAGTTAATACCCAAATAATCGTATTAGGCTGCATCCAGAAAGATCTACTTTTCTTAGTTCAATAGATATCTCCCTACAGATGCATTCATTCACACTGTTCTAGCATGCTGTAAATGTCCAGGGGAAATACAACTTTTTTTCAGAGCTCTGGTCTCAAAGTGTTGGGTGACGAAACTCAATTGCTGAGTTCTTTTGAAAACCATTCAAAAGTAACTGAAGTGTTAAAAGGACCTATTCAAAAATTCAGACCCCAAAGACTCAGCTTCAATGGCTCTTAAAAAGTAGAAGAAAGCTAAACTGATTTATACTAGGGTAAGAGCCTATTTTTACAGGTGCCACAAATCAAAATGAGTATTTACAGAAGTTCTGAAAGCCCTTCCAGAGAAAGAGAGGGAAAGCGTTAAACCTGGGAGTCAGTTGGGTCTGGATCCAAGAATTACTGATTGTATGATGCTGGTACATTTTACTTAGCCTGCCTGGAGCTCAGTTTTCATACCTGCCTAATGGATACAATATGGACCATTCTGCAAGGATTATATGAGGATTAGCAATAACGCTTACAAAGCACCAGGCCCAAAGCTTCGCGCAAAGAAGTTGCTCAGTAAAATGTGGGCCTTTTGTTATTCTTTCTCCACTGCTGGTAAAATCCACCTGGCTTACTGCAGACGGGCACTTTTATATGCCACATCAAGGTACATAAGACCACTGGTCATCAGTTGGTGATTAGGAGGTGGAGAAACCCATTAATCCAGAGAACTGAGGTTTCCCAGAATAACTGGAAAGATTATAATTAGGTAAAAGGCAAAACTCCATTTCTAATTTCAAAGAGCTTTTGACATAGTTAGCCCACTGGTGATTTAAAACTCCAGTTATTTCTGGAAAGTGGCACCCATTTGTCTTATGGAGAACCACGGTCTCATCTACACTGAGTTCCAATGTGTGTCTTTCTTTTTATAAAAATTTCTGCTCTTTCATCCAATAAAGTTTAAACATTGTGGGAAGAATCCAATATTTCATTAAAGTTTGGGTCCTACCATAGAACTTCTGAGGCTGATGACAGTGTCTTGGGTTCATTTTTTTTGCCTTTCCTCTACTGATAGATTTCTTCTCTGGTCTCAAAGACCTGGACTCACTACTAGTAGTTTATTGCCATCATTAGTGACCTTTTTGAAGAAGAAGAATTGAGATTGATTTTCTTTCTAGGGCCAGGAGATGGATCATCTAAAATGTTCTCTGTCCCACAGATCTTGGAGTTCCATTTGCCATTTTGATCATAAATACGTATGTCTGTGTGGCATGGGGATCTGAAGTTGGTACATACATAGAACTACCATCTGTTAAAGCAGAAAAGATTTGAAAAGTGGAAAAGGAGAGGTATGAAGGAGTAAAACTTTAGAAACTTTTTTCCCCGTAAGTTCATGTACTGAAAAGCCAGGTTAACCTTACACATCTGAAAAAGCTGATCATGGTTTCTTCTGACAGGTTAAAAAAACAACTGGTGGGAAAACAACTGTGAAAATCTAGTGATCTCTACAACATAATAATTTACTATGCCTACTTAATGCCCATGAGAATATGGAAAGTTCTGCTGTAAGAAACTCACTGAACCATGACAGAAAGATAATATTGCTCCCAGGGGACATAAGCCAATGTTTGAAGACATTGTTAACACAACTAAGAAGATATGCTGCTGGCAACTAGTGGGTAGAAGCTAAGGATGCGGCCAAACATCCTATGATGTCCAGAACAACAAAGAAGTATCTGGTCCCAAACATCAATAGTGCCAAGGCTGGGAAAGCCTGCTTCGGACCTATACACAAGTCATGGAACAGTTTCTGTACCACTGTCCCAGTTTCTAGTCAGAAACTGGTTTCCTATTTCCAATATAAAATGCTCACTAGGATTAACTATGCTTTTATAAAAGTACCTCCTGTCCAAAACTCCTAAATGTTCAGTTCTGAAACCATCTCTTAAATAGAGGTGAACCATTACACATATGTAGATTCTACCATGAATGAGGGAAGTGCTGTTTGTTTGAAACATAAAGTGGAAAGGAATCTGTATCTATATATCTCTGGGTCTACCTCTATCTATCTGTCCATCCATCCATCCATCTCTATACTATGAGTGCTATCAGTTTATATAGCCCAAATGTAAGAACATGTTGGAATGCTGGAGTAACCTTGTTTTCTTAAGAAATTCTCATCCTCACTGATGACTTTCTATCCAGAGTTGGTAGCCCCCACCAAAGCTGCCATGCAGAATGTCTATGGAACACACTGGGCACATCTGTACACATTAACAACTTCCCCTCTTGGCTCCAAAGACTGAGTGACACTGCATGTTGGTTTGCAAATTCATAGTCTCTTGAGACACCTTTGAAACCCTTCTATTTTTAGTTTATTCTTGAAAATCTTTGACCTTGTTAGGTTCCTAGGATCCCACATACTACTTGATGGAAAATTTGACGCTCAAGAGAAGTATGTTCTGATAGCTAACCAGCGTCATTTCTATGGGGTTTGCAACTGTGACTTCAGCCATGACGTCTGATCATGAGTCCTCCCTATCATCTGGGAGCCATGCTGTTGGATTCTTGACAACATCCCTGGCTGCCCTTAACCAGATGCCAATAATACTCCCCAAACCCATCTATAACAACCAATTATGTCTCCAGATATTGCCCAATGTCCACTAGTAGATAAAAATCAACCCTGATTTTTAGAGAACCATGGAATTATCTCAAAGTTTTCAGAAAGTCCTTTAGAAAGCTCTCAAAACCAAACTGAGTTTAACTGACTTGGTGGGGGGTAGGGAACACAGAGGGCTGTTTTTTTGTTTTTGTGTTTTTTTGTGGATGAGAGTGGCAAAGGGCCCACTGAACATCAGTTTAACAAGGTCAAGATCCTAGGCTAAAAGGGTTTGGAATCCCTGGTCTTAGAAATGTGACATGTACGACGTAAAATCAATTTCCATGCATAGCAATGAAGATTACAGCTACAGTGAAACAAGCAGGCTGTGCTGGATAGCATTCTTCCCTGTCCTTGCAGCCATGACCTGCCACTGCTAAGGGGTTCCTGGACACTTCAGATCTGACTAAGAGACAGCCAAGGAGAAGGAAGTCACGATTTCACTAAGAACAGGCAAACTGCAATGGAGGAAGAGGTGAGTTGGCTGGGTGAAGGCTTTTTATGAGGCAGAAGGAAAACAGCACAGATTTTTCAAAAATTTCTTTAGTTTTCAAAGGAATCTGGGTTTTGGCTATGAAGCAATAGATAAAAATGGGCAGTCTGTATTTATTCAAGTATTTACTGGAATTTACTAGCAAGCCTGGCAGTGAAAGTCTGGATTTCCCTGGGAAAAGGGGAGCAACAAACCATACCATTCCCAGAGGCCTTTTCATTTTAGCTGCCTGGGTGGGACGGGTGGACAGAGGAAGGGAAGAGAGGGCAGAGGAAGAAGCTCATGGGAAAAAAACCGATGAAAACTAGGAAAGACGCTCTTTATGCTGAGCTCAGACTGGAGCACCCACTTTTATTATGATGTTACAGTGCAAATCTGAGATTAAAAACAGCTTCCTAAAATGTGTCAGAATTTTTAAAGCCCCGAAATAAATCCAGACATACACTCTCTGCTTCCTTGTGAAGTATAATACACATTCTGAATATATTTACGTTTAAGAACTTTTAAAAAATAACTTACTCTGAAAATTTTCAAACTTAAAGAAAAATTGTAAGAATATCACAAAGAACTCCCTCTCCCCTTATCTAAATTCCCTAACTACCAACATTTCACTACCTTTGGTCCCTCCATCCTCCTCCCTAAATATATATATATATATATATACATATATATATGCCATTATATTTTGTCTTTTCCTGGAAAATCCACATAGTGTCTCATCATCTCCAAAAGTCGAATTTTCCCAAATCAAGGACACTCTCCACATAAATACAACTCTGCAAGTCAGGAAATCACCACTGATACATCACCACCATCTAAACCTATGTTGTTTTTTTTTGATTCCCTCCTACATGTTAGCTTTTTATTTCCATAGTTTTGGCCAGTGCAACAATCATTTCAGCTCCTGAGTAACTAGGATTTTCTCATTCATTCATTCATTTCAATATTATTGACAGTCTGCCTACTTTGCATAGTAGGCTTGAACAGTGGGCCTCTACAGCCCAAAGGAAATTAAGCTTTGGGGCAACTCGAGAAATGATTTGGTTAAAGAGAATTTCACTTGAAATGTGGTGGCTATGTCTGTATTTCTCCTTTTTTCTAGTTAATTTTTTATATCATCTTTTCCCTCACTTCATAGTGCCCCAGTCTTGCTCTTCACCTGGCTTACATTTAAGAGAAATACTTTTCTCATATTCATCCCTTTAGAGCTCTGAGCAAAATCTGTAAATGGCTCAATAATTCCAGAATGTTTCAAGTAGTTACCCCATGGAAAAACAGAAAATCTTAAATTGTAGATAACCTCTTTCCACAGCTTTTCACCACTTCACCAACTAAAGAGTAAGATGAGGAGATTACGTCTTGGTTGCTAATAGGTTCAAATCCTCATTCAGCCAGTGTGACCTAGTACCAACTAGGTAACTTCTCTGATGGTACTAAGCTCATCAAGTAGAAGAGATTAAATCTGATAATAGGAGTGAATTGCTTTGCATAACTCCTAGCAGAATATGTAAGTGAGAAGTGATTGTGATAATAAAAAGTCAAAACCATCACAATAATTACAGGAGGAAATGCATCATACAAAACTAAATGAGGGGGAAACAGCTCTTTTGTGGATAACTGAAACAATCCATTCCACTACTTTCTGAAATACATCAAAAAAAAGGTGGCTGAGGAGAGTTATTTTGACTTACTTCCAATTTAGTACAGAGACAACCTAAGTGTGAGGATAATAAATTTAAAAGAGCTTCTAAAAATACAGACCACCTGAATGTTTATTGTTTATCATTTACTTCAGATGTTGCCCTAAAGGGGAAAAAAAAAACCCCAACAACCCACAACTCTATCTGATCACTAGAAAAGAACCAATATTGCTACATACATTTTAATTTCTGGGGGCATCAGTATGGGATATAAACATGAAACAAACTATAATGTTTTCTTAACACTGGGGAGGTGAAGGTAAATGATGGCAATTACAGTGATGGAGGAGACATTTGGTTCAGCTCTTATTCTTCTAAAGTGTCTTTGAAAAAGCTCTATCAACCTAATCTGCTCAACCTTTACCTACAGGGATCAGTGAATATGAAAGCTGCCTTCCTGAAACTTCTCAAAGACAGCATGATCTCTTGGAATTCAAGCTTCTACAAGGTGGCTACCTGGTGGTGTCTGTTTTTGCCTTCTCCTAAAAACACCAATCAAACCTTGCCCTTTTGACCCACAGAACACATAAACATTCTTTCTCCTTAACTGAACTTACTGCCACGATGAACTTGAACTATGAGATGCACAAGAGGAGAGTTTGTTTTAACAGCTGCTTTTACATGGAGGCCCTGGAGTTACTATTCTGAAGATAGCTGATTCTAAAAGCCTCTCTTTTCACTGTCCTATTTTTTCAATGCTCAGCTGTCAGGGAACAACCACTGAAGTGTTCTCAACCAAAGGTGCAAAACAGAAGGACAAGGGGATGGTACTCACTAGATGGGAAGACATCCTACATAGGGATCCATTGCATGCTGACACAGGGTTTTTCTCCCCAATTTATTTGTATAAGTTTACTTACCCCTTGACAAGCTGAATATTAACTGCTAATTGCCCGAGGTTGCCCTGTCTAATACAGTAGACACCAGTTACAGGTGCTGTTTATATTTAGAGTAATTAAGTTACATACAATTTAAAAATGCATTATCCCTATTGTACTTGGCCACATAATAAGTGCTTAATATTAGCCACATGTGGCTAGTAGCTTCCATATTAGAAAGCAATATGGAAGAGAGAATATTTGGAAAGAGAACATATCCATCATCATAGATAGTTATTGGACTGTTTTGGCCAGTGCATAATTTCATTCTGATAAGAGCAAGGGGATGCAGGCCTCACTAAGAATGGTGACTTTGTAGGTTCAGCCTATATGGATTGTTTTCCATACTACTTCTTCCTCCTTTCTTGGCTGCCAATGCTCTATTTTATACATTTCTGGAAAGGGGTCTTGTAGTGATTAAAATGATCCATGAAAACAATACTACTTTAGAGGAAACAACAACAGCAAGGAGCAAAGATGGTGGTGTGGCAACCCACACATTTCAGATCTTTTTATTGGTACCTAACAAAGGGGGGAATGTACCCTCGGCCACAACTTCCCATGCTGGTGTGGAGGCTCGTGGGCCCCTGCAGGGAGAGGCAGAAAGCCAGGCCCTCTACTTATCCTGACTCTTAGACCCCTGAACTCATGTCTGGGTTCTAATGAAAAGATGAACAGAAACATACTTCCTGATAGAAGGTTTTTAAATGTTCCATGCCATCAGCAAGTGAGCATTTATCACTGAAAATTTACTGGGCGATTGCACATTTAAAAAGAAAGACAAGATCAATAATTTATATTTATTGAACAAAGATCATTAGCAACCATGAAGATACACACGCACATACACACACACACACACATATATATCCTAATAGCAACTTTTATTTTTATGGTTGTAGTAAGGCTGTCAGGAAAAAATTGTCAGTTCTTTACATGTTCAACTTTATTTAATACCGAATTTTCTCTCTTCCCAGTAGAATCAATAGCTCTGATTGTGCATTGCTATATCCTCAGCATCCCAGAAGAGACTAGCCCCACAGTAGGCAAATAACAAGTATTAGCTGAGAAATTAATGACTTCTTTTTTGAAGGAATGACCTGTAGTCTTTTACTCCCTCCTCATAAAATAAATCTTCCTCAACCACGTTTAATAATCAGGATTCCCTCCCAGCCAATTAGACCTGGACTCAGCCTCTACCTCCCACTCCACATTCCAAAGTTTCCATTTGTGTCCATTCCAGGAGGGCAACTCCCTGACCTGAGTCAGGGGGAGGAGCTACACTCCTCAGGGTCTAATGTCTCTCTACCCTTGCCCCCATCCCCACCTTTGGACTTTTTAAAACTGTAAAAACAGAAATCTGTCAAGCAGTCATGAAATATCAGCTGTCAGAAAGCAGGAACAGAATCTCTGACAGGCATACAATCATTGTAAATACTAAAACAAAACAAAACAAAACACAACTCCAGTTAAGTTTTATCTCCAATGAAACAGATGCAAGGACAGTGTGTTCTGTGGTTTTTAAGTATACGTGAGATGAGTGGTTTATAGAGTCTTAATCTACTCTGAGTTCAAATAAATTTTATAATTTCATATGTTGTAATGTTTTCATTAAAAAACTATCTTATTTCTATACTCTATATTGATAGAGCCAAATAATGTGTTTCTTATTTCTTTTTAAAAAAGATACTAGCAGAATGTTTAAGATATGCCTGCATTAGTAAAAAGATTCTTATTTTTATAAAAAATGCATTCATATTTAATGTGATATTCCTTGTAGCCAAAATCTTTATATCATCCTCTGAATCTGGCTATTAATATTAGATATTTCAAAAATAAAAGTGAGAGATGTTTTGCCATTCCCCAAACACAGTCAGTTATTGGAAGTGTTCAGAGCTGCTGGTTATGGGAATTTACCAATAAGAGTTATAAATTCATATTTTCTATTGATGGAGTCAAATGGACAACATCAATATTAGCTAAAAAATGTTGAGTTTAGATGGAGGGTGAGTTTCAGCAATATCCTTTTATTGAGTATAAGCAAGAGTTAAAAAAAAATTCACTCTGAACATGACCTGTTTCTTTCTACCAAAATAAATAGGATTAATATAGTCAAGCATACTGACACTGGGAGACACTACTTTGGAAAAGATCCCTGGTGTTCTCCTTACTGGCTGCAAGTGATAAAGCCTTCCTTCTTCTTCTTCAAAAAAAAATGTCTTATCACTAAAGTACTCACTAGATTATCACACATTCAAATGGATTCATAAAAACACCTCTCTCAACATGGTCACATGGGGCTAAATGTGACACCAATTTCCTTAGCCTGATTTGGTACATAATAAATACTGAGTCAGCGCTAGCGAGCATCTTCTGCTTTGGAGATGTTATCTTATACAGCACCTCCTTAAAAAAAAAAAAAACCCTCAAATGCATATAAAGTGAAAGGGAAGTCACTCAGTCGTGTCCGACTCTTTGTGACTCCATGGACTGTAGCCCACCAGGCTTCTCCATCCATGGGGTTTTCCAGGCAAGAATACTGGAGTGGGTTGCCATTTCCTTCTCCAGGGGATCTTCCCCACCCAGGGATCAAACCCAGGTCTCCTGCATTGAAGGCAGACACTTTACCCTCTGAGCCACCAGGGAAGTCCTCAAATGCATATAGGGAGTTCCTTATTTTGGTCTTTCCCCTTCAATTTCCATAAGAAACTACAGCACAAAATGGAGGCTCAGTAGAACAATGTGGAATCAGTAGAGATCTGAGGTCATCTTTATGATTTATCACGTTTTGAAAAGTACAGGTTCTCTTAAAACTTACAAGTTTATGGTTGTTTTCTTTATTTTTCTTTAATGAGAAATGCTTCTGACACGTATTGCAGGTGAACAAATCACAAAATTGACAAATGTTCTAAGTCTTTTACAGTTATGCGAACAAAAAGAATAAGTTATGATCAAACTGGTGTGCATTAGGGTGAGCTTTTCCCTGTACCTGGCTCCTCTGACATGTTCAGAACCATTTCTCCTAATTACTTGTTTTGACTTCTGGCTATGCCTTATCATTATCTACAAATTCAATAAATAGCATACATATTTCATAGTTTAGACTCAATGAATCAGGACAACAGTATTAGAAAAGAAAAAAAAAGCAACAAAATGTTAAGCCTCTTATATTTTTGTTTATATCACTAAGCATCATTTCCAAATTCAGAAATATTTTTTAAAGTATCCCTTTAAAATACACATTTTAAACTATCCAATTACATAAAGCTTGCCACGTTGTTACTCAGATTTGGGAGAGAGACAGTACAGGTTGGGAGAGATTTACAAAATTAAAAAGTGTCTTTTTAAAACCAAAGGAAACATGTACACGCATTTCTAAGCACACAGCCTACCGGCCTTTACAGTCTGCTGATAAACACTGATTTTTAAACATTGTATATAAAATTAAATAACATGGAAAAAATAAATATGCTTTATTATATAAACACATAGAAATCTGTACTCCTCAAAATATTCAGATAACATGAGGCTTGGCTGCTTAAAATTGTATTCAGAAAGTATGGTAGTGATATTTACAGTCTTTATTTTTCCTAGAGATAGATGCAGTGAGGTGATAAAACACTGATGTCAGACATTCTCTCTACCTACCTACAGAAGCTGCAAACTTTCATATGAAAATGAGGTAGACACAAATTCATAAATTGACCAGGCAGAAACAAAAGCACAGTTCCTTCGTGAGCCCATAAATTCTCATTATTCAGGTTGACAGGCATTATTCCAAAGCACCTAAAGCAAGGCTCAGAGAACACTTTTAAGTTTGTCAGGAAAAATTCACACAAGCAATTCCTCCTAAGGAAAACCATGGCCTCCAAGGCAGTCAGCAAGCAGATATACCTGTTGTAAGTCGCTTCAATCAGGTCCGATTCTTTGCAATCCTACGGACTATAGCCCACCAGGCTCCTCTGTCCATGGGATTTCCCAGGCAAGAATACTGGAGTGGGTTGCCATGCCCTCCTCCAGGGGATCTTCCTGACCCAGGGATTGAACCCAGGTCTTTTATGTCTCCTGCACTGACAGGCAGGTTGTTTACCACTAGTGCCAATGGGGCAATGCAAAAAGGAAAGCTAGAGGACCATCTTGGACAGATTAGCAACCTTTTCAACTTTTGTTACCTCGAAGTGGCTTACTCTAGAATGCTACAGAGTTTTAACCCACTCCTCACTATAGTTTGACAGCTCTCTTTTCAATTTATCCCTCTAGCCACAGGATGTGTGCATGCAATAGGCAAATCAGTGTTAAGAACCTTATTTCAAAAACAAACATTGCCAAGTCAGAGTGCAAGGATGCATTCAAAACAGGACAGAAAAGACAAAATCTAAGGAAGATGTTTTCAACAATCATGATTCTCAATCTCTGGTGATTTGAGCCAGAACTAACAGTCTTAAAATGGGTACTTGAACCCTACATTCACAGAAGCTTCATTTTAGAGTCTGGAAACTGTGCTAACAGCCATTTGGAGTTTCTTTCCTAAATATTGCTCCTTAGTAACAACTGTTGGACTAAGCTATCTTTATTTCGACCTTGGAAAAGACCTACTCACACAGCAGTAGTTGCTTCTCAACACTATCTCCTGTGTGGGGGTACTCGGGATAAGAAAGCAGCTCGGCCAGAGGGGGACTAATGGCTACCCTTGGTCTCTAATAATCGGCCGGAGGGGGACTAATGGCTACCCTTGGTCTCTAATAAATCTAGTTTGCTTTCTCTTGAAAGCAACATGTTAGCACCTCCAATATAGTTTTTCTTGTTGTTAATGTCACTGTCAGTTACAATGATGAAGCACCATAGAAGTGGCTTATGGCTATCAACACAGTTCACTGAGGTATGCTTCAATTTAGAATTACTAAGAAATGGTACCAAAGCATCCATAAAAATCAACATACAAGTAAAATACAAATCCTACCATAAGAATCTGAAAGGCTGCCCTTACATAATTTAAGTCATATATTACAAATGGATCTATTTAAATAAAATGCTTTTGATTTAGTTGATTTTCAAAAATCACCATGAAAAGTCTTGTAAAAGTGGCCTTGCTCCCATGCTGCAGAGGCATTTGAATATACATCTGAATAATGATTACTTTATAAAGGAAGTGCTAAAATCATATAGGCAGCAAAAGCATTTTCAAAATCCACGTATTTGCTTTGGTGCATTACAGAGCATTTAGAATCTCTCTCTCCTTTTCGCTGTGTGTTGGAGAAAACTATGTGCAGCCCCAAGAACAAGAACTATAATAAGAAAAACTTAAAGTCTTTAGTTAAATTATTTAGAAGATCATGTTTTAAAATTTAAGCATTTAAACTCTTAAAGTATCTACGGGAGAGGGTGGTGATCCAGTGTAAAAGAAATTAAACTGTGTTTAGAAAGTGTTCAAGAAAGAGAATGCCATGGTAACTAATATATATATATATATGATATAATATATTGTATATATACTACATACAATATATAATGTATAATAATAATATATTATTATATTATATATACACACATATTCTGAGGGTTAGGAGATGCTTTTTGGTGAATATTAAAGAAACAAAACTTTTTGGAGAGCTACTATATATTTTGATATATACTAAAGTGTGGTGTTGGTGTTGGCTGAGTGAGTGAAAAGATGAAACTATAATGGGCTCAAGAGGGAAAATTTCATGAAAAATAACATGTAACAGGTGACTTAGGGAAGCTGGAATGTCAGAAGATGCTCTTGACATTCTAAGGTTATTTCTGATCTTTTTCGAAACGTTCATTTAGGGAGAATGCCAGTATTGCAGACAAAATACTCTGGGTGAACAATACATCTGAACTGCCCTTGAATAAAATCCTTACAGCCCAGATAAATAGTACTACTTGAGATAATGCGCTAATTCTTCTAGATTTCTACTTAACACAGAGTACAGTAGTTATGCAGCTAGTATTCTACTTATAGATACAATCTCCAACCTTGAAACCTTTGACCCTTAGAAGTATCAACAGATTAGTAGCCATGTCAGATCAGTTAATCTGCTCTTTAGTTGCTTTCAGGAATGGTTAAGGTTTTTTCTCAGAACCCTATAGAACAAAAAAAGGCTTTTGGATATGAATTCACATAATATTAATTCAGCTTCAGTGCAATTAATGCATTCACAGGAAAGTTTACTCTATTTACATGAAACAACCCTAATGGCTCCATACCTGTGGCACCATTTAGCCACAGTATTGTTTTGACACAGATGATCCTTCTGTTTGCCAAGATTTGCCCCAGAAGTTTGCATAGTATTTATAGAGCCAAATCTGTCTCACAATGGTGTTTAAAAGCAGATGACAAAGGAAGCCTAGGACCAAAGGAAAAACCGGTCTCAAACGGGCTTTGTGTCTTGATAGGAGAGACAACATTTTAGATGCCTTGAATGGCATCAGGTCACTGAGTCCACTGTTTGTCTTTGGAATTTTCCAAATGATTTCACTTGATTTTATGGGCACAGCCTTTTTGGCGATTGTGTTGAGAGCTGTACCCGAGTCACACAGGCAAAGTATAGTCACTGAATCAAAAATTGCTTTGGCCTCAATAAGCAGGTATCTTCCCGCCAAAGTCAATACCACCAGCTTTGAAAAGGAAAGAATATCTGCTTCTGAGTTGTCTGCTTAAATCACTTTGGAGTTTAAAAATGGCACGGAGTTTCTTAAAAAAAGAAAAATACACACAAACATATATAGTCTAGTTCTAGAAAAGGATGCTACTTTTTGGCATTGGCAAAAGGCCTGTATGAGGTACACGTATCCTGTAAAGTCACTTTGGCAATATCATTTAAAAAAATGAATTTTGTTGAATGTCAATATGAAGAAAAGAACAGACTGTGTATAGTACAGTTCCAGGGATGCCCTTGTGAGGAGGACAATCTGTCTCAAAGGAGTGACCCAGAGCACCTTGGAATTGGAGTGTTAGTTTTAGTTAGCAAACATGAATAGTTAGGGCCGTACCGAACTCCAAGGGCCAGCACTCCAGGCAGCATCTTGAGGACAAGCGTGTGTGTTACACTGCTCTCGATCTGGAGGCTTGTCAAGAATTTCACAGCTCAGATCCGGAAATCGTTCCCCGCTGGGCCTCTGACAGACAACCAGCCTTGTTCTCAAGCCTCCACCACACAGCTTAGTACACTGAAAGAAGAGAAAGGAAGGCTGCAGTTATTCTGTCTGAACAGCCAGTGGCAAATTTTCTTTCCCCATGAGAAAAATGTTTTAGCCAAGATAGATTATGGCACCAGGCAAGATAAGCCGATAGGCAGAACGAAGCTCAATTACCAAAAGTATACATACAGCAGACTGGAGTCCTGTCCTTTCATGCTGTGGTGTGTGTGTCAGTCGCTCAGTTGTGTCCGACTCTTTGTGACCCCATGGACTGTAGCCTGTCAGGCTCTTCAGTCCATGCGATTTCCCAGGCAAGAATACTGGAGTGGGCATCCACTCCCTTCTCCAGGGATCCTCCCGACCCAGAGTTTGAACCTGGGTCTCCCGCATTGAGGGATGATTCTTTACCATCTGAGACACCAGGGAAGCCCCCTTTCATGGTAGCTATTGTTTATTAAGCATTTGCTCTTCATCTGTACTAAATGCTTATATATATGTTATCTCATCAAGAGGAGAGTGTAATTATATGGGGCAACTGAGTTTAAGAGAGCATAACTTCATTAAGGTCAATTCAGCAGCAGGTGTCCAGGATAAGATTACAGCCTTTTCTTTCAGGTATTCAAAACCCAAATCAAAGAAACAGATAAAAATCTAAAAACCACTTAGTACCAAATCAAGGATATAATGACTGAGCTGGTCTCTTTTCTGGCAACCTCTAGAAAGTTGTCACCAACCTCTTGGCTATTCTGTGACTCCAGTCTCCGTAGACCTTTCTGACGTCCAAATATTTTATGCTATCTCTGAATCTGAGGATAATGATGCATTCCCCCAGGATGAGTCAACAGTGTGGTGGGAATGCTGGATACAGTTCTGACTGTTGGCTGGACCCACGCTTCTGAGGCAGGAACAAGTTGTATTTCTTGGACAGTACCATGGAGCTCACATCCAGGAACACTGACTGTTCCCCTGCTGTGTCAAGGCCAGATCTCCCATGGAATTTGGAATGATCTGGTCTGTGCTGACAGCCAGCATCCCAGCAAATGCGTGTACTCTCCTGGCTTTAATCCAATTACAGAAGCTTACGCACAGGCCCCATGGGACAGAGCTTTATGAGGAGTTTCAGGAAACCCACAATATATGCGTCTCCAAACCTGACTTCCCTTTCCGGTCTTTCAGCAAAGCCCTCCAGAATGACGTACTATCAACAAAGGTTAACAAAACTCTGTTATGAGTGCCTATGACTACTAGGTTACGTGAATGAAAGCATGAAATGTGGACACGGGACTTCGATTAGCCAGGGGTGTAGACTAACATGGCCTTCCATCTCATGTGTCTCTGTTCCCCTCTTGGTGGGCATAGGGGGCCTCCATGATGTTAATCCTTGTGTTTTATTTTATAAATTTTATAGTCAAGATAGAACAACTCAACAAACTCTAAGTATGTGCTCTCCCTGTAGATTCGAGTAGAAATATATACTCTTTAATTAAATACAAAACAAAAAACATCTAAGTCCTACACATGATAGTGGCTTAAAACCCCATTCAATAATATAGTCATACTAATGATAATTATTATTAGTAGTAATAATACTGATTATCATTATTATAATAGCAGCTAACTATGATTGAAGGCTACAGGCTAGGTTTTGACGTGCACTATCTCATATAGCATGAATATTATGAAGTGGGTGCCATTATTTATTCTCATGTACAGATGAGAATACAGATATTTGGCAAAGTTATATTATTTGTCAAAGCCACAAAGCTTGTAAGAGCCAGGGCTGGGACGGGGGCCCAGTTTTGTCTGCTCCAAATATTCTACAGCCTTTCATCAATCATAGCTGACAGTCCTTTTTTTATTATTATTAATTTTTATTGGCATGTAGCTGCTTTACAATTAGTAGTCAAAAGCAGTAGCTTTTGTGTTAGTTTCTGCTGTACAATGGAATGAATCAGTTATATGTTTACATATATCCCCTCTTTTTTGGATTTCCTTCCTATTTAGGTCATTACAGAGCACTGAGTAGAGTTCCCTGTGCTCTACAGTAGGTTCTCATTAGCTATCTATTTTATACATAGTAGTGTATACACGTCAATCCCAATCTCCCAATTCTTCCTCCCTACTCCCCCTTGGTATCCATTCATTTGTTCTCTACACCTGTGTCTCTATTTTCATAGCAAGCAATTCTTAAAAGGTTAAGAGCTGAAGAATTTCATTATTTGAGACTATACAGCTAATTATTCACTTCTATGATTACAATGCATCACCTCTGACAAGAATAACAGCTCCTAATCCCTGATGAACAACAGCTGGTTCATTACGAATTTGAAATACTGGGAGACACAACGCCATGAGAACAATGGTGTACCACAAACACCCCCAAATTATGAAGATGGCAAAACTTCCATTGATTAATTTAACACACATTTCCAGTCACTTTAAAAGCACCCATGTTTTAATCAGCAGAGGTTTACATTTTAAACTAACATTATCTGTATTCTTTCCTAACTTATCTCTCCTATGTAGTCAAGCCATTTCTATATGGTAATAAATGCACTTTTAAAATAGTCCATAATTAAGATAGATCTCCTAGTTAATCTGAAATCAAGAAGCTTTAACTAGAGCCAGTTCTTCTTCCTTCATATAAACTATGAACAACAGCACTGTTTGGTATTTGTTTTTTCCCAAAGGATGTATAAGTGGAGTTTGCGCTCACCTCTCCCCAGCTGCCATAAGCCCACTGAGGGCAAGGGCCAGATTCGCAGGCTCTGTGCTCATCAGGTTTGATTCTCTCCACGCAGTCGTTGGCAGTGTATCCGTTCTCATCCTGACACACAACAACACGCCGCTGGGACCCACCAGCACAGGTACTGGAACACTGAACACAGCAGACATTGGTCAGCAGGTTAATCCCCACCTCAGGCTCCACCTCGAGGACCCAGAAAGCAGCTGGCTCAAGGGTCAGAGACAAATGTGGCAGAAACCACTCTCAAGTCGTCCACAATGGACAGAATGCAATCCTGAGCGTCTCCCTTTCACGCAGCTGCTTAATGTTCAGGTCTTAGCAATATTTGGAGGGCAGAAACACAACTTCCCCCTTGTGCATGTTAGGTCTCAGTAGGTGTTTAGCAACTGCCTAATGAGTGATCATGTCTTGTGATTTCCAGAGCAATCCGATTCATCCTCTGCAACTCTGAGAGGTGCAGGCGTACTGACTGACACCACAGTCTACTGGGAAATTCTTTTTCTTTTCAAAACTGCTAGCACTTATTTAGAACCAACATTTAACCTCCCTTTCAACACAGGGGTCAAATCACTTGCTTAAGGAATTGCCAGTTGTTTGAAATTAAGCTTCTATACTAATTCCTTCAATTATCCAAGGAAAGCATCATGGAATGTCACTTACATATCGTTTCCTTGCAGCTAACATTCCCTTCTCTCCCTTCACTTTAAAAGCCTCTACTTTCGTAGCTAATGTAGCGAGATTTGTTTTTCTTCTTTATTCTTATTCCCCAATGAACTTGAATTCCATATTGACAAACTTCTCTTCAGGTGCATGAGCCCAGCCATGTCTCTCATGGTTGTCACAGAATTATGTTCAGCCTTCAGCTTATTTCCCACACAAGCTTCTCATAGCTCTCTTATTTATCTGCATCGTGAGTGTTTTTTTTTTTTCCCTCTTTCCATTTTTTCCTTATCTTTTGAAACCCGATGTGTTTGCTAGTCTCCTTCACTCTGACCCTTAACTTGTAAAATCTGTTTGCCTGTAAAAAAACCATCAAGTCCTCTAAGCAGTGCAATTCTCACAACTTATCAAGTCTCAAACTGTATTTGCAACAGTTTTGAGTTCCAGGTTCCAAAGGTTGATAGGTGCTATCAAACTCCAGCTCAAACTAGTGTTATTTAAAAATAACTGTAAATACTGCTCGTTGCTGGTCACCTTCTATATAAAGATGTGAAGAAGTTTTTTACTTATTGTACTGGACTTTAGTTCAATTTCCCTGCCAATGTTGGTAAAATTATGAATGATTTTCAAATATACTGAGCTTAATTTTTTAAATGCAGAGCAGGATAATAGATTTATTAATTCTGTCTGAGCAATTATTTAGGAGATTTTTGATTTAACAAAATCCCACCTCTATTCTCTGAGGGTTCTGTTATACTTACTCTAAACTTAAAAATACTTGTTTTCTACTTTTAAACAGCTTAGTACACAAGAAACACAGAGAACTATTATTTTAGTTGGCTTTGTTTGGGGCCAAGAATTTGAAATCTTAGGAAGGACCTTCAATAGTATAAAGAGATTTGGAATATATATTTTGGCCCTTGGATTTTTCCTTTGATAATAAAATCTTGATTCATTTGTTTATTATCTCACCTGTGTTATTGTCCCCAATAAAATGATAAGTCTCCTCAGAACTTCAATATCATACTTGTAACCCTAGTAGGTTCCACAGTGCTGGTCACATGATTAGAGTTTCTGGAAGGAATAGCTTCATAAACCACAGGCTATCCTCCCTTCAATATGGCTGAGTGGAGCAAGGAAGGACAACAGATACAGGGTCAGCTTAATGCATTGGCTGCCCAGTGACCAGTCCAATGCTTCCTACAGAGAATCTGACCAGAGACAGAGCTCAGCTGGGGGCCAAGCAATTGCCCAGCACAGTCTAGAACTCGCACTGCACCATTCTCGACCCAGGGTCAGCCAGGGTCTTTATACTCCCATATCAAGGTGAAATATTGTACATGATCTTTCTCCAGGTCCAATTTTGCCACATTTTTTTTTTTTTTTTTAATTAATAGGGATTCTTCATTCCATTCCCATGTTGCAGAATTTCACTCTGGACTACTTTTGTTAACAATTTTCCTATCCTCTTTAGACAACATATTTTCCTAGGTAAACATTCCTTTGAACAAACCCTGTATCTATCATCGACACTCTACAAAACAAGAGAGAATGGCCATTAGGGAAGCAAGAGATGATGGACATCTGTTTGTTTTTTTTTAACCTGCCTCGTATATTTCCCATTGATATCTGGCAGGCTGGATTTTCCTTTAAGAAATCCATCAATGGACCTCACCTTAGTGGGACTGTATTTTTGGGGGGCCATGCCATGCCATATGCAGGATCTTAGTTCCCTGACCAGGGATCGAACCTGTGCCCCTGCAGTGGAAGTGCGGAGTCTCAATCACTGGACTACCAGGGAAGTCCCAGTGGGACTATTTTTTAAGAAGTTCTACACTTTCCTGATCAAGGAGTAAGTAGAACTGGCTGAGCCAATCAGACTTTCCTGGGAATTTGAATCCTGAGCAGAGCAACCCAAGGGTGGTTCAGAGTGAAAAGGGTTCATTAAGATAGACACTTCTTAAAGAAATGATCTTACAGATATTGTTCCATCTAGACTGGCAAACCACAGCCTCGGGGCCAAATCCAGCCTGCCAGCTGCATTTATAACTAAAGCTTTGTGGGAACACAGCCATGTCCACTTGTTTACATTTTGTCTATGCCTGCTTTTGTGCTAAGACAGCAGAGTCTGTTAGTTGCAACAGAGACTGTATGGTCCACACAGCTGAAAATATTATCTGGCCCTTTGCAGAAAAAATTTACCAACCCTCAATGAGATCCCTGAAGATGCTCTGGGCTCAGTCTCTACTGGGGCTAAATGAACAGTTTTGCTTTCCCTTGAAAGAACCAGTTCCTTTTCTTTTGCTTGCAACCAGAGACCCCTAGTCGCTAACACTGAAAATCTCATAGAAGGTTTGAGTTTACACAAACACATCTGGAAAATGAAGTTCTGATTCCAGAATCTACTGAAAATGCTAGATTCCCGTTCTCTAGTGTTCATAATTCTCTGCTGCCTTTCCTGCTGTTGCAGGCAGGAAGAATCAAGCATCCCAAACCACGAAGAGAGGTATACGCATGCCACACACTCCTGGGAGTAAGTCAGGCACATCAAGCAAGAGCTGAAAAATCTCATCATCCACCTTCAGCCTCACTTAACTTAGAAAAAAAAAAAAAAAATCCCCAAACAAAAAACAGGCACAATGAGGAGAAGAATGGTATTGCCCATTGCTGCAAAAAGGTTACTTAATCCTCCTTAATTGGGAACTCTGCCCAAGGGCAGAATCATTCAATCTTAAAGGAATGCATTATCCACAAATGTAGTCCTAAATCAGAATAGCTTTCAATTTTTTTTAAGTTCTAATTTTATCATTAGAATACACATGTTTGAGCTGTGAATTTTTTCAACTAGAAAAATCATGGGACACTCAGTGATGACCTCGCTTGATCACTCTTTAATTTCATAGAACCCAAATTTCTTCTAACCCAGGCAAAAGAAGCTTCAAAGTGGAAAGTAAGGGAGGAGAATGAGGTGGTGAAGGTCCTGGGCAGATGTTCTGCTTACAATCAAGAGGTCCAGTGTATAAAACCCATAAGGGCCATCAACATCACAGGAAAGTAAGCCTAATTCATTGAAACATAACCATGGTGGAAAACTGACCAGTTCCTTCTAAAGCTTTTTAGTCCAGAAATAATTAAACACGGTTAGCAGTACTAGAAGGAAACAAATAATAAACAATTAAAAAGAAGACTTCATGAGAGATTAATAAACACCAAACTCCCCAAACCTCCCCCAGGATCTCCTGCTGCCCTACCCTTCCTGTAGCTCCTTTAGACATGTCCAGTATTCCAGAATATAATTATTTTTTGGAAAACTATTCAGTAAAAATTTCTAGAACTTTTGAGAGCATATTTTTCCTTTGAATGTTAAATACTATTTGTCAAGTTCTTTCTAGTTTGAAGGATAAAGATAATGATAACAATAATCATCAACATTTAATTTTCACTCTATGGCTGGGAGAGTGTGAAACAGTATTTGCATTGCTTGATTTAATTCTTACAACAACCCAACAAAGTCACCACTATCATTAACTTTGTTTTAGCGATGATGAAACAGGCTCACATTGGAAAGGGGACCAGCTGAAGACCCTAAAATTGGAAAGTGCAAGTCCTTGGATCAAACAGAGGCAACTTCTCTCAAAGCCTTTGCAGTTAACCATTGAGTTAATGGTATTTTTCCTCTAAGCACAGATTTTACCCGGCTGAGTGTTTCTCTCCTAATCCGCTACTACAAATGGCATAGCAAATGTGCCACTTTAAGACTGCACTCATCTGGAAAATAGCAAGAAGGAAAATGACTTTCATTAAAAATTTCCTTTCAGAAAAGTTCTTCTGCCCTTTGAATTTTCCTTCAGGTAAGGAGGAGCCGTCTGCCAGCTCCAGGATCAATCATCATGGCCTTCACAGTACCTTCTAGGAAGCTGCCTGATCAAGTCACCCAGCAGTGACACCCCCTGCTCCACCTGGTTAGAGGTTAAGGTAGCTTAGAGTCTCAAGTGACACCCCTTCCGGGACTACAATTAACCCCAACAAATGAAAAGTGCACATCAATCCCTCCTGAGATAAAGATGTTCCAGAGGTGTTTCTAGTCTGCTTCTCTCTGAGCATTATATCAAGTGAAAGAGAAGAAGGCAAATTCGAGAAAGACTTGAGGGACTACTCACCGCTCCCCAGGGGCCTGTCCTCCACTGATTTCCTCCGAGCACATGGGTGCGGCTAGGGCTGATGCTCCTGGGGTGATAGTCCTCATTCAGGAAAGGGTTCTGAGAAAGGTCTGTGTCTGGGGTCCACTGAGGGCATGGTGACATGGAACAGTCCTGGTCAGTTTCTGGGATATAATCTGGGTCGCACTCACTTTGATCGATCACGTGGTCACTGTAGTTGACACAGACCACTTGCCGGGTCGTCCTACCTTGCCCACATGTCACGGAGCACTACATTGGATATTCAGAAAGGGAAAGAGAAAGGATATTCAGCCAGTTGCTCAGGCCAAAAAACCTGGCATATATCCTAGTGGCTCAGATGGTAAAGAATCTGCCTGCACGGTGGGAGACCCGGTTTTCATCTCTGGGTTGGGAAGGTCACCTGGGGAAGGGAATGGCTACCCACTCCAGTATTCTTGCCTGGAGAATCCCATGAAGAGAGGAGCCTAGAGGGCTGCAGTCCATGGGGTTACAAAGAGTCAGACATGACTGAGTGACTAACACTTTCACTTTTCACATTCCATTCTCTCCCCTTTTATTCCCACCACAAGGCCATTTCATGGAGAATGCCTGTTGTGTATATTCAAAATACACCCCCAATCAGCCACTTCCCATCATCTCTGCCATTGCCTCCCTGGTCCAGGCCACCACCTTCCCCTGCCGGGACTACTGCAGTGGCCTTTCAGCTGGGGACCTATTGGTAATCTTGATGCCTTCACCCACAATCCAAGTCTGTTATCCACAGATATGTTAACCATATCATAAACCATGACCCTTGCGAACAAAACTCAGATCATGTCATTCATCTAGTGACTGCCCAATTCACTGTGAGTCATGTCCAGAGTCCTTTCCTGGACCTGGTAGGCCCTTCATGATGTGGTCACTGGCTACCTTTCTGACACATCTCTTTTTATTCCCTATACACTGCACTTCAGCCCCACTGACCTTATGGATGTTTTTTGACTAGGCCAAGAACATCCCAATCTCAGGGTCTTTGCAGCTACTCTACTTTCCGTTGCACAACACAGATATCCATGTGGCTCACTGCTTCACTTCATGTAAGTGCTGGCCAGTGCAATGTGGGGACTTTTCTGACTACCTTGTCTAAAAGCACATCATCTCCTTCTCTCCGCCATCACTGTGCTTGACCTTTTTTCTAGTACTTATCAGTATCTGGTGCTGTATCATATATTTATATCATTATTTGCTCATTGACTGGAATTGCCACTGTCATGATCTTCATAAAGGCAAGGACTTTCTTATTTGTCAGTCACTGCCCTTTCTTGGAGAAGGCAATAGCAACCCACTCCAGTACTCTTGCCTGGAAAATCCCATGGATGGAGGAGCCTGGTGGGCTGCAGTCCATGGGGTCGCTAAGAGTCGGACATGACTGAGCGACT
The DNA here is from genome assembly GCF_029407905.1 of Bubalus kerabau. NCBI lineage: Eukaryota > Metazoa > Chordata > Mammalia > Artiodactyla > Bovidae > Bubalus > Bubalus kerabau. The sequence continues at coordinate 38,579,851 of NC_073643.1, read as the reverse complement.
TCACTTTCACTTTTCACTTTCATGCACTGGAGAAGAAAATGGCAACCCACTTCAGTGTTCTTGCCTGGAGAATCCCAGGGATGGCAGAGCCTGGTGGGCTGCCATCTATGGGGTCGCACAGAGTCGGACACGACTGAAGCGACTTAGCAGCAGCAGCAGCCCTTTCTTAGTAAGTTTGACAAATACCTGGTGAGTAGACTGATGGATGTGATAGACATCTGTGTGTGTATATTTGGAAGCTCAGGGCATGAGAGTGAGGTTATCTACAACTGAGCACCTTCTTCATTCTAAGCATTTAATAGACAGACTCTCAAACAATCCTTATAATCTATATTATAAGCTATTCTTTTTTGCCTCTTTTAAGAGCAGAAGAAACTGAAGTTCAAGGATTTACACCAGACTGCTCAAGGTCATGCAGCCAGTTAACATCAAGGTCTGGATGTTTACACAGCTTTCTCTGGACCCAAAGATTTGGATTTTCACAGATTTGGATTTTCTTTCAGATTTCACATATGTATTAATGGTGTTTATTGAGATATTCACCTCCATTCTCTTCACCTATCCTGAGCTTTGGATTTCCTGGACTCAGAAGCTTTTTGCAAGGCAGAAAGCAGCAGCTACCTGAAGACAAAGGCTTTTTCTATTTTTATAAAAGTCCACAGGTGATTCCCAGTGTGCACAGGAGAATCCATAGTGTTAGCTGAGGATTCCCACTTCTTACTCTTGGCAGGGAAGCAGAGGCACAGGACTTCAGGGAACCATAGGATGCGGGAGGCACCCAGATTCAAGCTGAGGCTCCCCTTTCCTCCCCTAATTCTCCCTGCCACTTCTGGCACTACACAAGCCTATTACATTCTAATGTGGCTTGGCTCAATTAAAACTGCATTTTTCAATCAGCCCAACAGGATGTGGGCTTAAGTAGACTGTAAGTTAATTTACACATTTTGAAGAAATGTGCACTTCTTGCACATCTGGTTACGATTCATACCAGCTGCACATACATGGAGAAAAATAATTCACAAACCAAAGTCCAATTCTAAAATAGTACTGATTGACCTTCTTGACCCATGACTAGTCATCCTTCTTATGGCTCCCCCAGTCCTCTCCCAATTCCAAAGAATTCACTTGCTTACAGGGTTCCAGTCCAGAGCCTTCCATTGCCCGCAGGGAGTCACAGAACATTCCTCCTTTGCCACTGGTCTAGGCAGGGTCGCACAGGCACTGTCATCAGCCACAGAGCCGTCCTCATCCCGACAGCTGACATATCTCATCCGGGTACCTTTTCCACAAGTGGCTGAGCACTAGGTGTTGGGGTGAAATAATGCAGAAAGGTTATTTGAAATGGTCATTCACTGGATAGCAACCTACTTCCTAAAGTCATGTCAGAGAACATCTGCCTCTCCTTCCACCCTCTCTACTTCTTCCATTGTACTTCTTACTGGAGTCCAGGACCCAAATCGCCACTGGGTCCTTGGCGCACTGTGTGTGCTTCTCCTTGCTTCCGGGGCAGCTGGGGGAGGCTGACAAGATGGCAATTCACAGTCCTAGAAGAGGATGGGAAGAAAGAGCCAAAGTTACCTTTCAGCCATGGCACATATGAATATAAGGACTGATAATTCTAAGATCTCAGGCTTCACTGCGATTTGGGGCAAGTCACATGACAAGTCACAGGATATCTTGGGCTTCCCTAGTGGCTCAGACAGTAAAGAATCCACCTGCAATGTGGGAAAACTGGATTCAACTCCAGGTCGGGAAGATCCCCTGGAGAAGGGAATGGCAACCCATTCCATTGGTATTCTTGCCTGGAGTGGGTATTCTTGCCTGGAGAATTCCATGGACAGAGAAACTTGGTGGGTTACAGTCCATGGAGTTGCAAAGAGTCAGGCAAGACTGAGTGACTAACACTTTTATTTTCACATGACATCTCTCAGTTCCAACTACAAATTCAACTGTAAAATGGGATATAATCTAAGTCCCTTTGTGGGTGCCTTAATACGGAGCAGGAGTTTACTTTATAATTTTCTTTCTTTTTTTTTTTTTTTGGCCATGCCTCATGCCACTTGCAATTTTAGTTTCCCAACCAGAGATTGAACTTGTGCCCCCTGCAGTGGAAGCAGTAAGTCTTAACCACTGGACGACCAGGGAACTCCCAACTTCATGATTTTCAAAACCGTATTTATTTACCTATTTGTGTGAAGAGAAATATTATAAAATGGCACATAATTTAGAAAAAGCAATATGCCCTTTTAAAATTATTGTTACTTAAAAACAAATTCTGAATGCCAAATTCTGTTCCTACATTTTGTTTCCTAGTCAGATTTTGCTAGCCATGAATGTGCTTCAAGTGTACCTGAAGATACCTCCTGAAGCCCTGAAGAAGGTCAAATCTAGCTATAACAGGTGTGTTCAACATTCCAAAGCCTAGAATTTGTATCACACCCCTCAATCAGAGGAAATTCCTATAATGGATTGAGGTTATTCATGCATAGATAATATTCCCAGATTTACAAATGGGAAAATGAAAGTCCACACCCGATCACTATCATTCCAAGCATCAGTGGTTATCAAATGTTCTTTGATTAAATGCATACCCATTAAATTCCCAGGAAGCCCTGGGCACAGTGCAAAGTGCTAGAGGCTTGGGGCTTAAGTGACTTTAGGAAGCTTACAGACCTAACAGGAAATTCTGTTATCTGGCTCCAGACCTTGCCGATTCCTCTGCCTGGGTCCAAAGAAAGGTACAGGGAACTTGGCACAGTGAAGAATTTATTCACATGCTACAAATGCAGAAGCTTCCCTATAGTCAATCCATGAATATTACTGAATAACTTAGAAATATATTTTGTGAATTTCTAAGCAAGTTGCTAAGACCTCATTTCTTGATTGTTCAGATGTCACAGCTAATACTTCCCAGTTAACATGCACTGAATTGGAGCATTTCAATAAATGAAACTAAGAATGACACAAGTCACATGTGGTGTTTGGTTAACTGATCAGTGATGACGACATGAACTACACTGCCATACTCGTTTCCTTTTGAGACTCTTCATCCATCAACGACCCAAGCTGCAAAGTAGCAGAGTGAGGGTCTCAGAGCGAGGCAGTACACCTGCCAGATGGGGCCTCAGAGCGTGAGTTCTGGGCATAGTGTGGATTCAAATCCTATCTTCTGCAATTAGCAAAGCTGATGTGAAAACCCATTTTTCATGACATACTCTCTTTATATAAATGATGCCAGAATCAAGGTCCACATTGAACAGTATACTGGTGAATGATTATCAGCTAGATCTCTTGAGAAACAAGGTGTGTTTATAGATACAGGTATGTGTGTATATATATTTGTATATATATGCTTATTATAAGTTTTTTTCTGATATAAATAATGTGTAGCATAAAGTTTACAAACAGTAATAAGATATAAAATTTTACATTTTAAATTCCATCAGATCAGATCAGATCAGTCACTCAGTCGTGTCCGACTCTTTGCAACCCCATGAATCGCAGCACGCCAGGCCTCCCTATCCATCACCAACTCCCGGAGTTCACTGAGATTCACGCCCATCGAGTCAGTGATGCCATCCAGCCATCTCATCCTCTGTCGTCCCCTTCTTCTCTTGCCCCTAATCCCTCACAGCATCAGAGTCTTTTCCAATGAGTCAACTCTTCGCATGAGGTGGCCAAAGTACTGGAGTTTCAGCTTCAGCATCATTCCCTCCAAAGAAATCCCAGGGCTGATCTCCTTCAGAATGGACTGGTTGGATCTCCTTGCAGTCCAAGGGACTCGCAGGAGTCTTCTCCAACACCACAGTTCAAAAGCATCAATTCTTCGGCGCTCAGCCTTCTTCACAGTCCAACTTTCACATCCACACATGACCACAGGAAAAACCATAGCCTTGACTAGACGGACCTTTGTTGGCAAAGGAATTTCTCTGCTTTTGAATATGCTATCTAGGTTAGTCATAACTTTCCTTCCAAGGAGTAAGCGTCTTTTAATTTCATGGCTGCAGTCTCCATCTGCAGTGATTTGGGAGCCCAAAAAATTAAAGTCTGACACTGTTTCCACTGTTCCCCATCTATTTCCCATGAAGTGGTGGGACCGGATGCCATGATCTTGGTTTTCTGAATGTTGAGCTTTAAGCCAACTTTTTCACTCTCCACTTTCACTTTCATCAAATTCCATAGAGCCAATTAATTCTTACAGATTATTTTTGTTGATTTTTGCTGAACTCTTGAATCTAGTGCCAAACTATGGCTGTCATTGCTAGACCAGAGTAGTTCTGACATGAATGTTAGCTGATATTTTGCTTACAACTGAGTACTGTGAAGGAGAAACAATGAAGATGTATGTCAGAACTTCACTCATTCACCAATGACATGAACAATTTCTTTGCTGAGTCAGGCAATAATTTTCAAATAACAGAAAGATATATCTTTAATTTTTTTGTATGTGTTCTTCACAACATAATAGCTGCAGACATAAAACTGTTTAAAGTTGAGTCTGCATTATGAACACTTGCTCTATCATCTTTTAAGCCGAAATAATCAACATGAAAATCAATTAAACTCCGACTCACAGCATTTGCTGATTTCTGTGGTATAAGTACTCTCACTATGGCCAATGTCAACCTAACAAATTAATATCAGTGAACACAGACTGGGAAAGGATGTGCAATGGTTCACCATTATATAGTATTTTCACCATGCAAATACATACAAATGTAATGTAAATCATAGTAGTAAGAAATAAAGTATTAAAATATAGGAAGATAATTAGAAAGTGATAAGCTCTGAATATTTTTCAACCTATTTTTAATATTATCCATTTAATTATAGGTTTTTATTTTCAATTTTCAACAATGGCAGTATATAACAACCAGCTTGCAAAATTTCTGAAAATTTACCAACCATCACTTGTGAGCTGCAACAAGACAGCTCCAACACTTGCAGCCTGAACATATGATACCATTTGCTGAACCCTACATTGGATTTTTGGAACCCTCCAAAATCACTGCAGATGGTGACTGCAGCCATGAAATTAAAAGACGCTTACTCCTTGGAAGGAAAGTTATGACCAACCTAGATAGCATATTCAAAAGCAGAGACATTCCTTTGCCAATAAAGGTCCGTCTAGTCAAGGCTATGGTTTTTCCAGTGGTCATGTATGGATGTGAGAGTTGGATTGTGAAGAAAGCTGAGCGCCCAAGAATTGATGCTTTTGAACTGTGGTGTTGGAGAAGACTCCTGCGAGTCCCTTGGACTGCAAGGAGATCCTACCAGTCCATCCTAAAGGACAGCAGTCCTGAGTGTTCATTGGAAGGACTGATGCTGAGGCTGAAACGCCAATACTTTGGCCACCTCATGCAAAGAGTTGACTCACTGGTAAAGACTCTGATGCTGGGAGGGATTGAGGGCAGGAGGAGAAGCAGACGACAGAGGATGAGGTGGCTGGATGGCATCACCGACTCAATGAACATGAGTTTGGGTGAAATCCGGGAGTTGGTGATGGACAGGGAGGCCTGGCGTGCTGCAATTCGTGGGGTTGCAACGAGTCGGACACGACTGAGTGACTTAACTGACTGAACTGACTGACACTGGAATTATTAAAAAAAAATCTGAGTTCAAGAAAACCAGCACAAAGAGTCAATCTTCACCACCTAGGAAGAATCAGAATTAAGAATCTACATATAATTTAGAATCAGAATCAAAATCTACATACAATTCAAAGAAATATAGAAGACAAAAGTACTACATCAAAAAATTAGATCCAGAATATAACACATAAATAAATCCAGAACAATTTAGTTAGTCTACTGTTTCTTCTACCTACATACTTACCTATAAAAGGACTTTTGTTTTGACTGAGCTCCTGGGGAGTTTTGGCGTCTTAGTAGCCAAGGTCAGTTTGACAAAGGCACCTTACCTGGGTGTCAGTTGGTCTCGTCGCGGCATTGCAGTCATTGTCATCCACCACTGACATGTAAGTCCCGATGATGCATTTCACTGCTCTTAGCTGGTATCCCTGTCCACAAGTGACACTGCACTGAGGGGAAGAAATAAAACAGAAAGTATATACAATCTAGCAAATGTTCTCTATCCCTAACTTCACCCATAACATTCACAAGAGAAAAAATATTCCCATCATAGTGGGCCAGAGGACTGGCACCCCAAGAAATTAGTTAAGAGCGGGTAATTCTACTTTGTACAAATTAGACTGATCAATTATCAAGATATCACATGGAATTATTTCTACCTCCCATAGGAACAATGTTTGTAGTTTAATTCCTTGATTGCAAACCCCTGGAAGGAGGGGAGTACATGTCAATCATTTTTACATCTTTCACACTATACCTAGCAGAATGCTGTGGCTAAAATAGGTACTTTGTAAAGTTCTTATTTGACTTCTGAAAATTTTCCCTAAAGAAATGTAGTTTGCATCAATATTTCTATACAAGAACGGTCATCACAATATTATTTATAAATGACAAAATATTAGAAACCACCTAAATAGGGAAGAACCAAAGTCAATTCAATGCACCATAGCAAACAGATCATAAAGGAAATATGTCAACTAAGACTAACTGTTATATTTAAAAGTGGTTAAAAAACAGTAAGTAGAGGGAGTGATGTCATGGAAAGGGCAGATAGTAAAGAACTGATCCATTCCCACTCTCTGAAAAAGCTATCAAACTGACAAAAAGTGGCAGAATCAGGTTTTCTTAAAGAAGAGGGTTCTTTAAAAAGATAATAAAATTTATAAACCTTTACCTAGACTGATTAAAAGTAAAACAGAGGAGATGCAAACAATTAAAATCAGAAACAAAACTGAAAGCGCTGCTCCTGACTCTATAGCAATAAATGGGATAGTGAAAGTAGTGTGGACAATTCTATGCCAACATATTAGCCAATCGAGATAAAACACATGAATTTCCAAACTCATACAAACTATCCAGAAACACACAAATCACAAAATCTGACTTAATAAGAAACAAAAAAGAAGTAAAAATATTGACTTAGCCATCAAAGATCTCATAATAAAAAAAAGTCTTAAGACCAGAGGGCTTCACTGGTAAATTCTACCAAACATTTATAGAAGAATTAAACACTTTTCACAATGGCCAAAAAGTGCAAACAACCCAAATATCCTTAAAGGGATAAACGGATAAATTACGCTTATATGCACACATGGAATATTATGCAGACATAAAAAGGGATGAGGTACAGATGTGTGTTATAGCATGATGAACTTCAAAAACATTATGCTATGTGAAAGAAGCTGGAGACACAAATGATCATGTATTGTATAATTTCATGTGTATGAAATACTTAGTATAAGTAAACTCGTGGAGCTAGAAAGCAGAATGCTGGCTACAGGGTTGAAGGAGAAATGGGGAATAACAGCTTGGTGAGTATTTTAGCGTGATATAATGTTTTAGAACTAGATAGAGGTGGAGGTTGCACAACATTCTGAATGTACTACATGTCACTGATTTGTTCACTTCAAAATGGTTAATTTTGTTTCATGAGTTTTACTTCAATTAACAAAATAAGTACAATTCTAATACTAGTTTTTAAAACATAAGAAAATCATAAATGTATTAACTCTGAAATACAGAGTTAGGAGTATGGCTATCTCCTTTTTGCTAAATTGCTTTTTACAAAACTTCTCTTATAAACATGAACTATCCTTCAATAATATTAAGGGAAAAAATACAACAACAAAGAACAGATGGTTGCCATGAACTGTATGTTTAGTCAAAGGAAGGACAAATCTCTGGCTAAGACTGACATGCCATAGACAAGGGAAAAGAAAAAAGGTCAGTTAGTTCTAAAGATGTTATCTTCAAATCTTAACAGTGACCCTGAGATGCACTCTCCACAAGAAATATGCAGATATAGACAAAAAGGAGGCAAGGTATGGAGTGTAGGCAGACTCCACCTATTTACTGAGTGTGATGAAACATGATCAACCATTCTGACCACCAGGGATGCTGTGTTAACAGGGCATATTCGGAAGAGCCCCAGTGCGAAAGGTAGAAACTGTAAGGGTGCAGTAATAAATCTACTCTCATTCACTTCACGCATGTTGGAAATGAAGACATAAGCCAGGGGCCTGAAGAGGCTGTGGCTGTGGTTGGACTGGGTGGAGGGAGAGGCAGTCTTAGAGAGATTACGTAAGTGACAGCAAACAGCTGCTTTGCTTCTCTAGGGAACTTGGAGTGCTACTTAAATAGTACCCAGAACGCTTTTGCTTCTATATTAGGAAAGACTTAATTCTAAGAGTCGTGACTTCTTAAATGCAAGCCCAAGGGAGATTCTCACTCTTTCCTTTCAGAATAGTTCAAGTGACTGTGAAACCAACAATAGGGACTTGGAAGATTCTTTCAAAGAGAGAGGAAGCCTGCAAACTTTGATCTAATTAATTTTGTTTGAAAAGCCTGACTTATTTTTAAGAGGTGAGCTTAGGAACCATGACACTGGGAGCTAAAACATCCCTTTCAAATCCCAGCCCAGACCCTCCTGCCAAAGACACTGGCGCTGGATCACATTCTGTTACAGACCCACAGCCGCATGCTAGTAGATAGCATCAGCCAGGCACGAGGAGATCTGTTGTGAATTCGTTCCAATGTGTGTGTGCTCAAGCTACAGTTTTAACCCAAGGGCGAACACCCACACGTGGGTCTGGAAAGGGAATGATTAGCTCCCGGAGGGGAGCAACAACCCTCAGAAGTGTAGCAGAACGGTTACGGGTTTCCAGCGCTTGGCGCCACAGAGGGACTGCGCATGCCTCATGCTACAGTGGTGAAATCCCTGCCACTGGAATGCCCCTCTGCAGGCCTGCTCCAGATAAGAAGGAAAGAATGTACTTAAGAACTTTATCATTCAAAATACCTGTCCCCAGGGACCCGCCTGCCAGGACGCACATTCTGGCTGCTGACAGGTCTGCATGGAGGTCGGTTTGGTCTCAGGGTCACAGACTCTATCGTTTAATCGATCTTCGCCAAACTGACACCAGACCTGGCGGTGCTTATGCCCTTTTCCGCAGGTGACCAAGCACTGTAAGAAAAGGCACAGCTAGTCAGGGTCATTTCTGAACAATGCACTCTGATGTTCTTGCGGATTAGTCATCGATTAGCAAAACCAGGTGTGCTCTTTTCCCAGAGCAATTCCTCTCTCTCTCTCTCTTGTCGCAATCTGTAAACATATCAGGCCTTATGCTTTTGGCTCTGTCACTCATTCGTTCATTCACTCGGTATTTATCCAGGCTCTGGGCCAGTTTCAAGCACAGCATAAACGTCACACAGCATCAGGCTCTGAAATTCTAAAAAATAGCATCCATGGCTTGGTAGCATATGAGCTAACGGTAGGGAATTTACGAGTCAGATTAACTTGGATTTTAACCTAATACAACTGACTATGGATACTAAGTTAAGTGATCTCCCAGTACTTCAGTTTTCTTGGCTGTACAATGGGAATACAGTAGCGCTAATGGCCGGCAATTGTGAAAACTGAATGAGAAAAACGCAAGTGAAGTGCTTAGCTCCTGTTCATTTAAGGAGTCTTAAATATAACAATCATTGTTACCTACATTCATTGTAGAAAACTTGAAAAATACAGAAAAACATAAAAGGGAAAATTATAACAAGCCCCAAGTCTCACTATCTACCTAGGGATACCGTTATTAAAATATTGCTCTTTTCTTCCTCTTTTAGCTATAGAACATTGGGATCATACTGAATATATATTTTGATATTTCCCACCTCTATTTCATTATCTATTTTTGGAAAGGTTTGTTACATAACTTGATATGATACTTTATCTAGTATTAGCTATCTAGGTAGAACTTAAATCTAATGCTTTCTTTCATTTTTTTTTTTTATTTTAACCAAATATGGGATCGAGATTGAAGCTAAGGCTGCTTTTAACATAAACACAAGCACTAGCTTTCCTGTTAATCTGTCCAGGAGACAGACACTGTTAATCACATGTACTGTTACTTTTCTGCCATTTAGAGACATTAACAGTATTCTTTTAAGACTGAGATTTTAATTAATGTTGAAAGTAAACAGTTAATATTTCACTTACCTGAATGAGATAAGGGAATGGATACAGAAGCTGTAGAAATATCTCTCTCCCCACATTCCTGGCTTGGCCCAGTGAATAAGACAATTTCTGTTCCCCTGCCATGTGTTCCTCTGAAGGAAGGTGCGTTGGGGGGTGGGGCTGGGGCGGCGGGGGGTGGGGAGGACCTGCTCAGAGACAATCTCACTGGGAAATACTAGCACTGTTTATAAAATTGAGAAAGAGCCTTCATCTTCTTTCTCTTGTTGTCCCGGGACCACCCTGCTAAACAATTTGATATGCTTCCTCAAATAAGAGATAAGCAAAGCATAAACCTAGAATACTCAGCCTGGTCCTTTCTCTTTTTTCCCAAGTTTTCTACTAGCAACTGGATGGGTAATCAAATAGGTCACTTGCTAGGGTTCAATTCTCTCATTTCAAAGATAAGCTATTAGGGAATCTCATTTTTTTTAAACTTCAAATCTAAACCAATGCAGCTTTATAATTAAAAAGCTCTGATTTCCTTTACAGCAACTTAGCCAGGTCTGAAAGAGGCGAGAAGGTGAGGGACTAGAACTTCAAAAATCCCCAACAGAAGCTATTACAGTGGGTGATCCAGCTAAACCCACTGCAACTCTGAGATCACTCATGTCATGTCCAGTAAGACAATCACAGGGTGGGTGGAAGAAGAGTTGTTTCTTCAATGGGAGGTGGGAGAACGGTGCAGCTGGTTTAACTTTGGACTGACCTGGAGAGGCTCAGAACTGAGCATCAGAGATGACCTGTTGGGGAATTAACAGCCTTCCCATCTCACCTCTGACCAGTCTCCTGATTTCCACTCTGGACAGGAGAACTCACTGCACTTCTGAATGGTGACTTTCTCTTGATGAGTGCATTTGCTGTCATCCAGTACATCATTACGGGTGTTGACACAAATAGCCCTTCTCCTCTGGGTTCCACCATCACAGCTTTTAGAACACTGAAAGGGAAAAAAAAATGAAGCCAAAGTGTTGCTAAGTTTCTCATCAAGCACGCTCAAGATACTGGCTAGGCTATCTTGTCTCTTCCAATTCTAAGGAAACAACCAACCAACAAAGCCTGGTCAGTTCTACTTGTTCTTTTTAGGGGTATATGTTTATGGTATCAATTTATTTACCAGGTTCATAACAAAGCCAATATTAGCAAACTGGTATAGGACAACAAAATCAGAAATGGCCTGTGGGATATGAAAAAACTGTTTGGCTAAGTTGTTCCACCACTTCCAATTTTCCATATGCTATGCCCACACCAGACATCACAGATCGATTGTATTACTCTTTTCTGCATTTTTAATGCGGGCAGGCATTATAAGTCAATCATGGTACTCTTAATGAGGTTTCCTCAATGCAGCTCTGTAAGGAGTCATCATCAACTAATCAGATTTAACATCCAAGAAGACTCTCTGAATGAGAACCAACTTACTTCAGTCCAAGCTGAATAGCGCCAGCCACCAGTATTACATTCTCCTGAGCACTTTTCCTGGTTGCTTGGTTTGGGGTGACTGCTGCAAAAGGTGTCATCAACCTTCTCAGTCTTCCCATCTAGCCTGCTGTACTTGGCACAGTAGATGTCTAATGCGCGGTAACCTAAACCACACTGGGCACTACATTCACTCCTGCTGGCCACGTGCCACCTGTGCACAAATCATGGGGGAGAAAGCAATATCACTGTTAAATATATATGTCTTATCCAGACTCAATTGGTAGAAGAGCTGAATTCTGTTTTCTTCCTTAAATACCATGAACCCAAAACCACAGTCAGTCACCGAAATTCAGTTTGAAACCAACATTTCCATGTATTTTTCATCACTGCCAACATACATGAAAGTCACAAAATGACAGTCAGAGGTTCTATCTTTATGAAGATTCTCGCCCAATACAGTCAATCTGAAATTCAAGCAACTAAAAAGGAAAAAAAAAATGGAATTCAACAGAGCAAAAAAACAAAACAATTTTATATTTAAAAGACTCATGCAACCCAGCATTTTGTTTGTCAAGTAGGCTGCTTTTTAACAGAGAACGAACAACTGTTGGAAACATTCCCTCAGAAATTTCTAGGTGGCCACGTGCTGGAAAATGCTCAATGGACATTCTATGAATTAATAAAGGAATGGATTGCAATTAATTAAATACTTAATTGGAACTATTGCTGAAATTCAAGTATCATAAACTTTACTTGGTGAATAAAGATTGTATGGACCATATATATAACTCAATTACCTCTTTTTTAAAGACTAATATTTTTAGAGCAGTTTTAGGTTCCATGACAAAACTGAGAGGAAGGTACAGAGATTTCCCCACACCCCTGCCCCTACACACCCCTGCTCCCACAGATGCACAGCCTCCTGATTATCAACACACCCCTACCAGAATGTACATTTGTCACTCTGATGGACCTTTGTTGACACATCATTATCACTGAAATCGACAGTTTTCCTTAGAGTTCACTCTTGATGCTATATATTCCATGGGTTGGACATATGTATAGTGAAACATATCCACCATTATAGTATCACATGGACCTAAAAATCCTCTGTGCTCCACCTATCTATCCCTTCCAGCACCACAATTATTCACTTTTAAAATTAGATTTGAGTCTACAAACTTTTGTCAACTTTGTATCCCTAGCACATATAATAAGCCTTTCTCGGCACACAGGAGGTGCTCAGTATGTACTGATAAATCAAGTAGCTCTTTTAACACTCCAGCAATGGGGCTAGTGCTTTAAAAAGAAAAAAAAAAATTACTTGAATAGAACAGTCTAAATAAATGAGCTTGAGACATGTTACGCTGATCAAATTTAGCAATCCCAAAAGGATGATTTCACTCTTGATCATTAATTTTCTCCTGCTCAGAAACTCGGTGGTTTGTCAAATACCAAAGACCGAAGAGTTCTCCCATCTACACTCAGGAAGAAAAGAGGAGCACTGGACACACACTTATCTTGGAATTTCTCACAAATGCTCAAAAGTAGGTCAGAGTTGACCCACTTCTACATTTGGCATATAAAGTGGGCTACTGAGATGTTCTGTGAGAGTGGCATAGTATTTGGAGGATTTGTTCTAACCGGAAAATGTTATATGGGGATTGTACAACAGTGCTTTATCTCATCCTGTCAAAGTTTAATCTGGGCAAACTCTCACTTCCCTAAGGAAGTGAGCCAAGAAACATGGACCAGTTCAACAGAGGCATCTGGAACTTCCATCTGCCCTTTGATTCCTGGTTACCTTCTCTTTGCCTTCATCATCACTTCCTTGTGGAAAGGTTATTTTCCATCCTGGAAAAGGGAGGCAGGAATCCTCCTCCCTTCCCCACAAGAAAGCACACTAGCAGCTTGGGCTTGGAACAGAGTACTAGAGTTTCCCTGATATTCACACAATCCCCGGAATTCGGGCCGAGAATGTAGTCTGTGGAAAGGTCACAGTACTGTCTTAGGAAAGGTCTCAAAATGCTATTACTCACTTAATTTATTCTCACCTGGAAAGTCATCTCACCTTCAGTGTTTTGAATTCATTCATTCATGTCATGTGACAATTTATATTGCAGAAAGGCAAAGTGTTTGTTAATAAATGGGAACAGAAAAAAACTGTATTTCTCTGTGGGTGTGTGGGGCATTGTGGCATTAAATAATTTGAGAAACTACTGATATAAGTAGGTTCTTCAATTGCAGAACTTCTCAGGGCCCTCAAATCGCTAATTCAAGCTACAAATCTTCACATAGTAGAGAAGACAGTAATTCTTCTCACATGCTGGTTTGCTCTGGATCATCTTGCTGAACTAGTGTTCCATAAAAATGTTTTGGGGAAAACTAAGAGTTTAAGCAACCAGTGCAATCCTCTCTACTATTTTTCCATTTTGCACACAGATACTTGGCAACAATTAGTATAAATTAATTAGTATAAATTAATAGCAATTTTCAGGTTGACAGAGAGAAGACAGTAATGCTTATTTGAACTTGTTTCTGCATTTGCATATTTTTCAGTGAATAACTTTATTCTTCTAACAATCTGTAAACACCAGCAAGATATGCATTTGAATGCTGACAAATGAACATGATCTTCAAGGGAATTCCCAGATGGTCCACTGGTTAGTACTCTGCTCTCACTGCTGAGGGCCTGGGTTCTAGTCCTGGTTGAGGAACTAAGATCCCAAAAGCCTTGTAGTGCACCCAAAAACCAAACATGATCTTCTACTTAAGACGTGAGCATGTACCTGTCTAGTTATAAGGCTGTGAAAACTAGCAGTAAACTTACAATTTTTTCTTTTTATTTCTAAATTATTATCCTCAAGGTGTGTCACTTCTACCATAGATACTTGTACCAAAAAGCAAGGCTAAAATTCCTTTACTTCCTCTTCTTTAATCAGCCAGAGGTGCCATCATCATTCAAGCCTGTTCCCTGAGCTACTTGTCTCCTTTGGTATCAGTAGAGTTTAGGTTTTTAGTTTTTTTAAGTTAGTATTAAAAAAGGAAAAAAGGTACCTTTCTCCAAATGGGGAATTTAGAATATCACCATTGATATACCTCTCTCAGACTCTGTTTTCCTTATTTCTGAAGTGGAGATAATAATACTACTTACACCACTGTGCTGTTTGAGGAATTAATGTATTAATTTTATATGATATATAAATAAGTAGGATGTTAATTAAGATTATATAACAATTAATATACAAATATTAGGAAAATTCGTGCTTGCTCAGTCACTTCAGTTGTGTCTGAATCTTTGTGACCCCATGGACTGCAGCCAACAAGGCACCTCTGTCCATGGAATTTTCCAGGCAAGAATACTGGAGTGGGTTGCCATTTTCCCCTCAAGGGGATCCTCCCAAGCAAGGAATCAAAACATAATGTTTAAATATGGTTCTTAGTAAATGGTTGACTCTACTGCTGAATGATATTCACAGTACTAATTAATACTAGTTAATTATTATTATTTTCAGTGATAATTTGAAGTAAGGCTAATCTTATATCATCTTTCCCAATTTAATGAGGTTAAATCAAGCAATCTATTTACCAACTCAATCTTTTTTCCCTGTTTTAGTGATTAATGCAGTTCAGCAATTAGCTAATTATTTTTTGAAAATTGACTTTAAGTCTAATTTAACTAATTTAACTCCACTGACTGAAGCAATCGGTTTATACGAACATAACTCAAAACGAATTAATACTGCCTAACGTAATACTGCCAGACATAACTAGCTAATCACAGCACTCCTCTCTTCTCTCAGAGCCTTGAGGGTACTTAATAATCTTTACTCCAGCCCCAGGAGCTGACAATACCACTTGATACGACTTGGCATGGTGACACAGAACCTAAAAAATATTTCTGTGTTCATTTTGCTATTTATGAATGATGAGACCTTAACAATTTCCCAAACTATTCCCTGCTGGTAATTTCTTCTCTGAAAGGAGGACAAGCACCAGCTTATCTTACCTGCATTTAACTGACATGTAGACTATACAATGCAAACCCCAGGCTGGTGAACATTCAAACATGACATGGTCAATTGCAGGAAAATAGAAAAGCTTTATAATTCTCTACTCACTCACCATTTGCGGCCTAAAATTTCATACTTTTCTTAAATATTGAACTGTCTGCATGAAAGTGAAAAGTTAAGTCGCTCAGTCGTGTCCGACTCTTTGCGACCCCATGGACTGTAGCCTACCACGCTCCTCCGTCCATGGGATTTACTAGGCAAGAGTACTGGAGCAGGTTGCTATCTGTATATAAATCTTCCTCTAGTTCTTTTCATGACTACCTTAGTGCACTGCAGCTTTCATGTATATAAAACTTCTTATACTGGTGATAAACATTCTGGGTGGATACTGACTATTAAAGGTACTTTGATGGATGAGGTTCTCCTCTTCTGTAGTCTTTCAAACAGAAAAAAAAAAACTTAAAAAAAAAAATCACAAACTTTTGCATTCAATGTAACTCAGTCATAATAATACCTATGCAGCAAGTTGCGAGGGTCCAATGAGAACTTTCTTGGGCAGCTGCCATACTCTATTAGCTATTTTTTTAATTCTTAGGAAAAGAACAAGAAATCTGCAGGCATATGTCTTAGATAATCAGTTTCAGAGGGATGGAAAATTGACTAAAGCTTATTTCACTGAAACACAAGAAAGGGGCCTAAAGACTAATATCCCACCTGCTCCTTGCAAAACCTTCACAACTCAGTAATAAAGACCATGAGGAAACACTGGCCTCACCTCAGGTCACAGTCTGTGCCACAAGGTTCAGTAATGGGTGCCGGCTGAGGCAGTCGATCACATCTTTGATCAGAAACTGTAAGCTGATCAGATTCCCTGGTGCAAATAGGTTTTCGTTTCCGCTCCCCTAAGCAAGGAGGAAAAAATATTTTTCAGACAAAGTAACCTATTCCATCAACTATTTAGACCAGAGACTGGCAAACATTTTCTGTAAAGGGTTAGATAGTCAATATATTTGGTTTTGTGGGCCATACGATCTCTATTGCAACTACTAAACTCTTGTTATAGGGCATAAGCAGCCACTTACAGATGTAAAAAATTGTGTTCCAATAAAACTTTATTTATAAAAGCAGGAAGTGAGTTGAATTTGGCCCACTGGCTGTAGTTTGCCAACTCATAAATTAGACAAAAGGAAACCAGATAAATTGCATATAATATGACTACTAAATTTATGTCTCTGGAAAGTCAATTTGGCAGAGCTGATTTTGCTTGGCTTCACACATGGTGAGGAAACCAAACATGTCCTAAATCCCTTAAATAGTTCAACTTGCCAGCCCAAAGTGACCAGACAGAGGTAGAGAAAGATTAGAAAATGGATGCAGACAGAACTGCCTCCACAAAAAAGAAAGAAATAAAGAATTAAAAAACATGTCAAACCCCTTGAACTCAACCTAGAAGCAGATACCTTGGCAGGGTTTGCTGCATGCTTGCCAGGGTCCATGACTGTTCCAGTAAAACTGTTGGGGTTTGTCTTCAATGGGAATATTGAAAGAATAGCGCACATCGGGGTTGTATAACTTTCCCACCGACAATACCTGGAATGCATAGAGAAAATGGAGAGGATGGATGTGGGCCTGGAAACTCATGGAATTAGAAAAGGGGCATGGGCTCATGGCCAAGTTTTTACCTGAAGCAGAAGTTCTTGTTCAATGCGACCTGTGGAGTTGATTCTTTCCACAACGTTGTCGGACCCGCTGTATTCTATCACAGCATTCCCAATACGGATTTCCCTTTTGGACATTGTGACAACAAAGTCTCCATTGAGCAAGAATTCGCCTTTACTGCTCGATAAAGCTGGTGGTGAGAAAAGAGAAATCATTGATTTGTTGCCATTTTTCTGTTTGCAAAATGAAAGAACACATTGATAGGCCGATAGAATGTGAAGAATGTGGACTTTTCAGTCAGGCACACACAGACTCAAATCCGAGCTTTGCCACTTCCCAAGTATGTGGCCTTGGGACATCACTTTCCTACTCTTGGTCTTGATTTATTTATCTCTAAAGTGGAGATAAAGACACCCGCCCTTCATGGTGCCTTTGAAAATTAGCTGAGATATAATACAAGAGTGCTAATTAGACTGGAGTTTGTGATACAGGCCCTGCAGTTACAGGGTTACAGATGGAACTAATGAATGTGGTTACCAGAGGAGAACTGGCAGGGGTGGCCAGGGGTAGGGCAAAAAGAGTAAGGAGATCAACTGGATGGTGATGGATGGAAACTAAATTTCTTGTAGTGAGTATGCTGTAGTATATACACAAGTAGAAATATAATGTTGTACATGTGAAACTTACATAATGTTAGAAGCCAACATTGTGAAAGTCACTCAGTCGTGTCCAACTCTTTGCGACCCCATGAACTGTAGTTCATGGAATTCTCCAGGCCAGAATACTGGAGTGCGTAGCCTTTCCCTTCTCAAGGGATCTTCCCAACCCAGGGATTGAACCCAAGTGTCCCACATTGCAGGTGGATTCTTTACCAGATGAGCCACAAGGAAAGCCCAAGAATACTGGGGTGGGTAGCCTATCCCTTCTCCAGCAGATTTTCCCGACCCGGGAATCAAACTGGGGTCTCTTGCACTGCAAGCAGATTCTTTACCAATTGAGCTATCAGGGAAGATCTCAAAAGTAAATACAAATCACTTACAGGTGAAGAAATTCATCTCAATCTGTTTGTCAAAGTAGCATTTCAAGAATACTTTGGAGAGAGAAATCAAATCCAGTCTTGTCTTAGCCCATTCCTAACAAAATCAATTTACACAACTAAATTTAATCCAATCTTAGAAAATCCTGATCATGTATAACTCTTTGCCTATACTTCAGTTCAGTTTGGTTGCTCAGTCATGTACGACTCTGCGACCCCATGAACCGCAGCATGCCAGGCCTCCCTGTCCATCACCAACTCCTGGAGTTCACTCAGACTCATGTCCATTAAGTCAGTGATGCCATCCAGCCATCTCATCCTCTGTCGTCCCCTTCTCCTCCTGCCCTCAATCTTTCCCAGCATCAGGGTCTTTTCCAATGAGTCAGCTCTTCGCATCAGGTGGCTAAAGTATTGGAGTTTCAGCTTCAACATCAGTCCTTCCAATGAACACCCAGGACTGATCTCCTTTAGGATGGACTGGTTGGATCTCCTTGCAGTACAAGGGACTCTCGAGAGTCTTCTTCAACACCATAGTCCAAAAGCATCAATTCTTTGGCACTCAGCTTTCTTTAGGGTCCAACTCTCACATCCATACATAATCACTGGAAAAACCATAGCCTTGACTAGACAGACCTTTGTTGGCAAAGTAATGTCTCTGCTTTTGAATATGCTATCTAGGTTGGTCATAACTTTCCTTCCAAGGAGTAAGCACCTTTTAATTTCATGGCTGCAATCACCATCTGCAGTGATTTTGGAGCCCAGAAAAATAAAGTCTGACACTTTTTTCCCTGTTTCCCCATCTATTTGCCATGAAGTTATGGGACCAGATGCCATGATCTTAGTTTTCTCACACAAAAAAGCTTAAACCACGTTCAATACCAGATATCAATTTTGTCCTGAACATTTTTCAGATGACATGAGCCTGAAATTTATTCTGACCTGATTATTTTGTATTTTTGAGTATTTATGAGTATTTAATTTCCTTTAAGTCAATTAAATAGAGCTCCTTTATGAATTAACTTTTGGCAATATCACACATCTATAAAACACATACAGACACATACGAACATATAAACACAGAGACCTCATAGTTCCTGTTCCAGAATTTCAGCCATGATCTTGAGAACCCAAACCATTTTTCCAAAGTTACCTCAATTTAAAAAAAGAAAGTGTATGATTTAAAAATATATTATTAATGAAAAGAACATTTATAAAACTGGTTCCCACCCAAATAACTCTTTATATTTCATTCAATAGTTGAACCTATTGAATCTTTGTTGTCCTGTTTTGACAGATGTTGAAACTGAAAATCCATGACCACTATGACGCTCAAATATCAATTCTTTGGCAAGACCCACTGAGGTAGTCAGCCTCCAATATGGCCCCAACGATCCTTGCCTTCTATATTCACACTCTGTGCTGTCCCCTCCCACATTGAGTTGCACTGACTGTATAATCACTAGGATACTGTGATGTCCAAGGCTAGGTCTAAGGCATTAGGGCTCCACCTTGCTCTTCCTTGAATCTCTGGCTTTGGGAGAAGCCAGCTGCTGAGTTGTTAAGATACTCATGCAGCTCCACTGAGAAGCCTTCTGCAAAAGGCAGCAAGGAACCAATGCCTTCTGCCAAGAGCAATTAAGTGAAGCATCCAGTAAGGGGACCTGCTAGCCCCATTTCAGATAGAATCACAGGCCTAACTGAAGTCTTCACAGCCACTTCAGGAGAGACCGCAAGCCAGAAGCACCAGCTATGCTGCTGCCAGATTCCTGACACATGGAAACTTGTATACTGTTTACACTTGTTATTCTAAGTCACTAGATCATGAGATAAGTTGTTGCATGGTAAAGCCTACCTGGATCATTCTTTTTAAACCTTCAAACCCCTTCCATCCAAACTTCGTATCCAATTCTTAGCTTAATTTTTCTCCATAGCACTTTGTTTATGCTCTCTCTACTCTCCCAGAAAAAGAATGTAAGCGAGGATTTTTGGACTGTTTTGTTCACAGTTATATCTCAGCTTCTGAAAGAACACATGGTAAATGCTCAAAAAATAGGGGTTTTTTTTGGGGGGGGGGAGGGAGAATGAATGAATCTACTGCAAATATTGCAAAAGATGAAATAATCAGTGAAGCTGAAAAAATAATGTTAGAGAACAGCTTGAGTCAAGTGCCAAAACACTGGCCAACTGAGAACATGACAGAGTTAGACCAGTCAGACATTTAAGAAAAGGAAAGGAAATGGACAAAGAAGATGAGATGACAGCTGCTTCAGAAGGAATAATTTAGTTCTCCAAATGTCAAGAGAGATTGTTGGGAAAGTAAATAAGAAAATCTCAGGAAGCTTTTTAAAAAATGACTCCTTTTCAGATTTTACTGTTGAGCTCAAACTTTAAGCAAAGAATGTACCACTCTGATGTCATATAACTTGACTAAAAAACTTAGGCAAAAATATTTATCCACTGACATATTCTCCATTCTAAAAACCTGAGCATGATTAAAATCAAAATGTAATTTTGTTGAACGTAAGAAAAAAAAATTTATTTTCATACTTTTTAATTTCTCAAGACAAAATCCCAATTATATCATGAAAAAAATCAAATAATATCCCAATCATATTTTCTCCCTAGTAGTTATTAGCTCAGTTGGTAAAGAATCTGCCTGCAGTGTAGGAAACCTGGGTTTGATGCCAGGGTTGGAAAGATCCCCTGGAGAAGGAAATGGCAACCCACTCCAATACTCGTGCCTGGAGAATTCCAAGGACAGAGGAGCCTGGCTACAGACCATGGGATCACAAAGAGTTGGACACGACTGTGCAACTAACTTTCACTTTTGGTTACTATAAAAATTTTTAAGTACCACTTTTTTTTTCCCCCCCAGTACAACTGCTTTTTGAATAATGAACTATTCCATGTTTTGAGCCTGACATGTAAGAAGTACTCAAGAAAGCAGAACTACAAAACATTTGAGCTCTGAACAAAATACTAGGAAGAGGCCCCTTCTCTTTTGTAAGTTGTACACAATTAGCATATCTCAGCAGGGAGGGAACCTTTAAAATACACAGGCCATGTAAATATTTAGGTGAATAAAAGGAATGTGGAAACTTAACTTAGAGTTGGCAAATAGGTTTATTCCCAGACACCAATGTGAATCATTTGGTACTAGTCACTCAAGAAACTATGGAGAACAGGATTTCTTTTCAGCATCATGTCTCAGCATCATTAGTGACATCTGTCTTGGTTCTGGGATGGGAAGAAGCCAAGCTCTCCCAGGCACCTGCCACATCCTAACATGTCTTTCGCTGATGCAGGAGATGTGTTGTCTTTCGCCATGCAGACCAGAAGCAATGCATATGCAGAAGCAGTTGAGAGGATTTAGGGAAATTAGATATCGTACTTTTATGTAGAAATGAATGAAGGCTGTGATGTAGCTCTGAATAGACTCTGTGCCTCAGTGGCAGCAGGGCCCTTGTTTTTGTAGACACGGGAACCTCACAGAGTTCACCCCACTGGGCACTATATGGATGCAAAGACTATTCTTTGCAGGCTGAAGAATGAACTGCATCAAATTTGGTCCCTAAAGCAGTGCTTCACCTACCAGAATTTCTACCCTTATAAATAAGCCTTATCTTGGCCCTGAGGGAACAGTAAGATGCTTTCACTTGAAATGGTTGGGAAGACAGTGGTGACACAGGAAACAAAGCCTTTAAAAACACAATCTTTTAAAAAAGGTAATCCAAGATCTTGGTTTCTTTTTGATTCAAAATCATTTGATTGTCCCTACTACCAACAGAGTGTTGTTCAAACTCCTCAGCATCACTCTCTTATCTTGACCTATTCTTCCAACCTCACCATTCACTCCCACCAATAAACCTTGACTTCCAGTCATGTTCATCCCCAGGTCAGCTATACATTTTTCTATGTGGAGGCAATAAACTGAAGTGGTTAAAGGTATAATATCTGAAATCAGACCCATAAGGATTTTAATTCGTCCCACTTTGCTTGTGTGACTTCGGGGAAGTTTCTCAACCTCTCTAAGCCTCAGTTTCTTCCTCTGGATAAGGGCTTTCTTATAAAGTGAAAATGAGTGTTAGTCACTCAGTCCTGTTGGAATCTTTGCAACCCTATGGACTGTAGCCTACCAGGCCCCTTTGTCCATGGAATTCTCCAGGCAAGAGTACTGGAGTGGGTTGCCATTTCCTTCTCCAGGGGATCTTCCCGACCCAGGGATCGAACCCAGGTTTCCCACATTGCAGGCAGATTCTTTCCTATCTGAGACACCAGGGAAGCCCAGCTTTCTTATAGAATTGTTGTAAATTTTGAAAAAGTGCATATAGGATTTGGTAGCTGGCAGATCAAAATGCCTTCAAATGAACTTTCTTCTCATCACACTTTTATAGATGCTTAATTTATGGATAAGAAAAGCATGACTTAATATTATTAAAATATTTTCTGAGGCCAGGTGACTTCTAATCATGGAAATATATCTCTAGAGCCTGTCAACCACCAGTTTTTCAAGAAGAAAGCCAACAAATGTCCATGAAATCAGTGAATGATTTCAGGCATTCTTTACCTTATGTGCAAATTGAAAGCAAATATGTTTAGCTATAGATTTTTTAAAAAAAATTAAGTTGTTGATTTTGCTAGATTGCATGAGCCTCTTTAAGTAAAGTCAACACTTAAAAAGGCGCTTGTATAAGCCTAAGAAAGATCCCAGCCCATAGTAGGTGCTCAATCAACGATGCCGAAAGAACAAATGATTGATCGAACCTGACATTTGTGACAAGAAGAACAGAGAGCTTTCAGCCAAATAACTGTTTTCCTATCGGTATAAACCTCTGACAACCTCGTCTCCCCGCAGCTCCTGCAGCATGAGACCCACCAGTCAAGCAAGATGCAGGAGTTTCAATGGGTCACTGGTTGGAGAAGAGGTTGTTTCTGTGGCACCTCAGGCCTCCTAAGGCTGCCTCCTGATGTGGGCACTTGCATGGCAGTGGCAGGATGTGCTGCCAGCAAAATCACCCAGTGCTTTCAAGTGGAGTCGAAGGCTAGCTACCCAGCTGATGCTTCACTGAAAAGGGGGAAATGAGATGTCACAAGGCCAGTTCTGTAAATTAAGTGGTAATCCAGTTCTGTCTGTATTCAAAGAGCAATCATCTATCCTAGGTTAATTCTGGGGACCCTTTCCAACATCTCCAGGCTTCCTCGCATGCTTATGCTGACTTGGGGGCATTTCACCCTTCACTGCATGCTCTTTATCCCAGCAAATGGTGAGTAGGAAAGGAGATAGGAGTCATCAAGTGAAATGGAGTTCCTGCTTTATCTTGAACTGAATCAATTCCTGTCTTCCCGCTGACACTATTCATCAAAGGTTAGTATCCTGGAGACAAATAAACACTATGGAAATGACTCCTTTTTTCTCCTAAAGAAATACGAAGATGGTAGCACTGGGTGCAACTTGGCTTTAACCCAACTGGAGGGAGGGGTCTATGTTGAAAGGACGACCTTTGACACAGAGGCTTTCTGCTTCGGTACCTTGTGAAACAAATAGTTTCCTGAAAACAACCGTCTACTGCCCAACCTCCCACTAATGCGATTAGGGAGCTAATTTCCTGGGTTGGTTTCCCCCCCATTTCACCCATCAGAGCTGGGAGGCTACAAAGGCCCTCTCTCCTGGAAATTGCTTCTTCACCAACACATGCAAAAGAGTATGCCTTGACTGACCTTAAAAAAAAATATGAGGGATAAGAATGATGATTGCTTAGCAACGAAACAGCTGGGGCTGGACTCCAGCAAGACTCAACTGGGGGCTTTAAAATCTTCTTAGAGCATTTGCTGTGCCTTCCTTCAAACCGAGAGTAAACATTTACACACGCCAGATTTGATAACAACATCATACTCTACCTAACTTGTTAAGAAACCACTGTAAGGTTCAAAGGCTCTGAGGTCTTAACCTTCACACTCGGTGAACTGTGACGTACCATCTTTGCTTGCACTTTTCATTTGCTTCCAGAGAGACGTTCTTTGACCAACAGGTAACTTTCCCATAATATTCCATGAAAGAGCCATGACTACTTCAAACTGCCCTTCCCAGATGACAAACCTTCTTTAATTTTGCTTTTATTCTTTACAAGGAGATTAAGAAACCTCTAGTGAGACATAAAAGGATATCAGAAGGTCCTCCCTAATTTAGGTGCCCAACCTGGCTGATGAATTTAACTGAAGCCGCTGCTTAAAAGGGTATTTTTCCCCAGAAGGAGAAGAACACTGGAGAATCCTTCTCCTTTTTGAGGAGAAGAAAGGAACGGCTCAACATGGCATTTGGCTCTCAGGAAATTAACCAATAAAGGAGGCTGCATGCAATGCTGCTGGATTTAATTAGGAAGTAGTGAGACCACAGCAATCATAGGCCCTAATTTATAACCCAGTCCACGAAGAAAAATGCCTGACCCATTTTGTACAGTGGTTGAAGGAAAAATGTGGGATTCCCCAAAAATAATTTGAAAAGGATCCTCAAGAACTTTGTTAACTGTTTTAAAAGGCACCACTCCTTTGAGTATTTAGGGTGTGGAAAAGCTGATGTGACCACTGAGAACTGATTCCAAGAAAGATTTAATAGTCTTTCTTTTTTTTTTAATTTTATTTTATTTTTTAAACTTTACATAATTGTATTAGTTTTGAAGAAGTGGAGAAGGAAATGGCAACCCACTCCGGTATACTTGCTTGGAGAATCCCATAGACAGGGGAACCTGTCTGACTATAGTCCATAGGGTTGCACAGAGTTGGACATGACTAAAGCAACTTAGCATGTATGCTTAAAAGAAGGAGGGTTTCCCTGCTGGCTCAGTGGTAAAGAATCTCCCTGCCAGTGTAGGAGACATGGGTTTGATCCCTGATTTGGGCAGATCCCATATGCTGCAGAGCAACTAAACCTGTGAGCCACAACTACTGAGCCCACATGCCACACCCACTGAAGTCCTCGTGCTGAGCCTGTGTTCTGCAACAAGAAGCAGCCACGGCAATAAGAAGCCTATGCACCCTAACTAGTAGTCCCCCACTCTCAACAGCTAAAGAAGTGTCCGTACAGCAACAAAGACCCAGCACACCCAAAAATAAAGAAAGAAAGATAAACAAATAAAAGAAGGAAGAGTCTATATATTTCCATCATAATTCCATCCCCATTAATGGTGGGTACTCAGTAAAGACAGAGTGAACGATGGTTATTCAATAACTCAGCCATCATGTACTCGGTTCATATTATGTAAAGGCTTTATATCTTGAGCTAAAGATACAAAATCACAGCTTCTGATCCTAAAACACTAGTGGTCACATAAATATATAAGAAACAAGTCTCATCTGAATTGATAGTGACTCCATTCTTCCAGCTACTCAGGTCAGAACTGCGGAGTCACCCTTGAGCCTCCTCTTTCCCTCACATACCATATTCAATCCACCCGCTAGTCATGATGGCTCCACCCTCAAAAGATATCCAGATTCTGACTAATTTGACTATTTTACTGCCAATTATACTATTCCCATTTGGGGCCAAGCCACTAGCAACTCTTTGATTATTTCAATAACTTCCTAACCAGTCTTTCTGTTTCTACCCTGTTTACCCTTCCCCCCGACCATCCCGCCATTCTCAGTGTAACAAGTAGGGTACTCTTTTGAAAATGTAAATATGACTGTATCATGCTAGTCCTTGGTTCAAAATATCCAGTAGCTACCCTTGTCTCTTACAAGTTCATTCAACAGTTATATATGGTCCTCTCTGATTTAGTCCTGATACGTGTTTAAACTCATCTAGGACTCTCCTCTGTGCTTACACAGCTCCAGCCACACTGGCATCCCTCTATCCTTGGAACAAATTAGACGCATTACGCTTTTAAGGGTTTCATACTGGTTATTCCCTCTGCCTAGAATGCTCTTCCCCAGATATCCGTTATCACTTGCTACAATTCAAGTATTTTCAATTCTACTGTTCCTGCTCCACCCTCAGTATCCCAATTTCCTCTATTTTCTAATTTTACTTATGACCTTCTAACAGAATATAGTTTGCATATCTATTAAGTTATTGTTTTATCATCTATCTTTTCCCACTAAAAAGTAAGTTCTAAGAAGACAGAGATTTTTATTTGTTAATGTTTTTGTTCAGTTTGTTTATCATGCCTAGAACAGGACCTGGCACATATTAAATAAGTGGCTGACTGAATGAACAATGAGACATTGCAGAAAATACTACAACAGAGGAATTTGTTGTAGAGCCTCTATAGAGGCTGTATTCAAGATGGATAAGTAGAGTCCCTGCTTGGGCATTATAAGAAAGTCCATTCATTTCTTTTAAAAATTGGCAGCCCAGCAAGACTGCCCTGATTTCTTCTAGATCTAAGTGAAACTCCTGCTGTTTTTCACAGCTAAGAAGAGTCTGGTTGTGCTAAGTGACTAGCTCAATCCTTTTCTGTCATTATCCCACTCCCCATGTTCTTTTTTTAAATTAAAAATTATTGGATGAATTTCCTAATCACTTATGAAAGTTTACAAAATAATAAATTGAAGTGGAACTGGGATGAGCCACCAGCTTAAAAAAAAAAATAAAAGAACACAGAGTTCCTGGTGAGTTGTGGTTAGAAAACAGGAATAAATTTGAATTAATCATGATCCTGGCTATGGTGAGAGAAGGATGGAGAATCTACAGAATAGCAAGATGGGCCATGTTAGTAATGACCTAAGAAAAATATTGCCAGTATAGAACCTTTTGGAATGATCAGGCATAATGAAATATTGAATAAGTCCACCTGTGGTCTGCTATTCATTAAGTTAAGTAACACCTTTATGAAAACACTGGCATGTCAATTACTCAAAGGACAGATTTTTTTTTTTTAATGACTCAAAGACAGCAATGATTTTATGCTAAACTTACAAGGCTAGTGTTTTCAAAATTTGATTTGGGGCATTTCTATTTTCTAAGATCCAGAGTCAATTCCTTGATATTGACTAGTGTACCTACATGACTCTTAAATCAATATACTGAGGGTATAATGTATGAAGGAATATAAAATAATGAGTTTCAAAATCAACGTCTTTTATGAAAATATATGAAATCTGAAAGCTCTCCACATGGTACAGGGAAAAGGAACCAGAATTCCTACAAAAGGCAGGGCACCCATCTCACCTAAGTAGTTATCATCCTCTGATTTCCCTGAGAAACTGTGCTGCCGCACATCGATATTGGTAGCACCAGCTGGAATTAGGACCACAACGTTGTAACCTGAAAAGAATTGAGCAGAAATTGAGCATTCCACAGACTGGTTCATTTTCTCTAAGCATGGTGTAAAGGGTGGCGACAAAGGAATATATCAGAAGTCTCACTGTTAGGCGTCTTATAGCCAGATGGGTAATATACCTTAACAAGACTGATTTTATGTTTCACACAAATACTTTTACATATTACATGTGGTTAATAATGTTAACAGTTTGACTATTTTTCTTCTCACAGTTCTTAGGAACAAATTCTTACCATAATGTACTGTGTTAAATGTTCCTGCCACTGTTTTGCATGAAGAATTATCGCCACCACAAACCCCACATTTATCTCTCCGGGCTTTTGAGTTTAAAACATGATCGCATCCAGCTTGCTTTTAAAAAGAAAACAGTTGAAATACATGGTAAGTATTAGAGAGGTTAAAATTCTTAGGTAATGTGTTTCTTTGAAAGAGGGGCATTCAAAATGACAAGAACTTAAAGTCTCTGTAAACTTTTAAGCGTGGTGAACTCAAATAGTCTTTATCCTTGTTATGGGAAAATGTGGTCCTCGGACCAGCAGCCATGAGCATCCCAAATGATGTTGGGCATGCAGAATCTTAGGCTCCACCCAGATTCACTGAATCAGAGTATATTTCCTGGCATGTAAATAAGACCCTTAGGTGCTTCATCTAGAGATTAAAGTTTGAGAAGCACTGGCCTACAAGTAAGTAAAGTAAATGTGAAAAACAGCTCAGGAATGAAAAAAAAAAAATTAAGGAGTGGCTGAGGGCTATCCCATTGAACAGCTCACACCCCATCTTAAGGTAGCAGTCCCTGTCTAATCCAGGCTACTGCTGCCATGCAGAAACAGGAGGTTAGTGTTGACATTTCTCAATTTTCCAAGATATTGAAAATCTGATTTTATGTGAAATCCCCTATGTTTAAACACTGGCTATGAATGGAGGACTAAAGCATGACTACAGGCTGCCAGGTTGAGGCCTCAGGTTCCAAGTAGCCTCTTCAGTGTCTTCCTATCTTAACGCAATGCAGCAGAGTAGACAAGAGTCTGCAAACATCAGTGGCAACCACCAGAAGACCAGGAGGTCAGAGTTCACATTCTCATCTATTTTGCTCCTTCGAATGAACCAGTCTCTGAGGAGAAACTCCATGTTTTGCTCTAGCATGGAGTGACAAGGAAGTCCTCACTGTAGCTGTGGTCAGGAGTTGGGTGAAGCTCAGAGACTCTTCCATCAAGTCCTACCAATGAGGAGCTCCAGTGTGCCCTGGACTGCTTGCAAGGAACAAATGCATCATCCCAGAGACTGGCTGTGTAAGAAATGATTTCTGACTGATGAGAACAGGAAAACAGTGCCAAACCTCAAGAAATCAGTGCTTTGATGCTTTACTATCAGCCAGAAGTGTTATTCAATTTCTAAAACTTGCTGTCAGGAAGCTTTTGGGTTTAACCTTATGCACAATGGTTAAGGTAAAGAAGTTGTGTATAGTGTCGATTATAATTTCCTCACAGGGAAGTTTCTTGCAGGCCCCCACAGAGAGTGTCAGAAAAATGTAGGGCAGTGGTTCTCAAACTTTGGCATGCATCAGAATCACGTAGTGCTGGGAGGGATAAATTAGGAGTTTGGGATTAACAGATATACAGTACTGTACATAAAATACATAATCAATAAGGACCTACTATATAGCCCAAGCACAGGGAACTATACTCAATGTTTTGTAACAACTAATAAGAGAAAAGAAAGGATATATATACATGTATACACACAGATAAATATAATTGAACCACTGTGCTGTACACCTGAAACTAGTACAACATTGTAAACCAATTACACTGCAATTTTAAAAAATCAAATAAAATAAAACAAAGAAAAAAAAAAGAGAATCAGATGGTGCTCAAGCTGGTCTGAGGACCCCACTTTGAGAACCACTGCCCTGGAGACGACGCACAGACACAAGCAGCTGCTATTGTGTTGAGGAAGCTGCACGTGACAGCTTGGCAGCAGGACAGCACAGTGAAGAGAGAGCCGTTTGGGACTCACCCGGCACAGGCCTTGGACACAGATGTCATTGGTGTCCTGGCCACACGGCGTTCCATCGATCACTCTGTCACGGAGCTGATAGTAGGCTGTGCTCCCTGCCACCCTGCAGAACAGCTTGCAGCGGTCCTTCATCAAAACTAGACAGGAGAAACACCATGCGACGTGACTTTCGTGCCTGGACCCTGTGCCAGCCTGCAGCCGTGGGCACCTCCCCCGATAAACTTACTTCCACTGTATTTTGGGACCCAGCGCACGTTCGGATGCAGACCGTTGATGTTGAAATGCTTTCCGTCAAAGTGAGCACACTGTTCATCTCGGAAGTCTCGCTTCTGCTTGGGACACGGCTCTGTGTTGCAGGACTTAAATTTCATTCTGCGCCCTACACAATACTTGCCACCATTTCTGGGCCTGATGAAAGGTAAAGAACACACAGGCTGTATTATACTGTATTTCTCTAATGTATTATAATATTTTATGTTATAATGTGGCTTCCTGTCTTGGAGGGAGGCAAATGTGAAGTAGTCAGTGACAGTGGCCAGGACAAGGGCTCTGGGGATCTGGGTTTGTACTCTGCCTTCAACATCATTAAGTGTTTAACCCTGGGCAAGTCACTGAATGTCTGCAAGCCTCAACCCTTCCACGTGTAGAATGGGAAAGCACCATTCTGATAAGGTAAGGCAGTTCTGAGGATAAAATGAGAGAGCATTTAACTTAAAGTCTGAAATATAAAACCGGGGGTCTATCAGGTCATTTTCTGTCCTCCATGCCCTGAACATCCACATTCCTTTAAAGACACAGAAGGAGAAAAGGTACAAATGAATACGTGGAATGCTCCTGTCTACCTCTGTACCATAGTATTCTCATGGGTGACCATCCTAAAACTTGCCCCATTCCATTTCCATTTATTTCTTTCCCTCTTCTCTCTTTTTCTCTCTCTCCCTGCATGACTATTGTTTTTTGTTTTGTTTTACAAATAAGATGGAATAGGATGTGCTCATATTTTGACTAAACTTAATAGGAGAAGCAGGAGAGAGTGTACTGGTTTCATTAACTTGTGTGTGACAAGAGTGTGGAGGATGCCTTGCAAAGCACCACAGAACAATTTAATCTCAGCATGCAACCCCGCTCATGGATTTTCCAGATGTGACCCAGAGAGTAAATTATATAACCCATCTCCCAACGGTCAACAGCTTGCCAAGTGCATCACGGAAACGGGAAGATCACAGAATCAGAGGAAATCAGACTCACCCACCCACAGCTAGAGCAGCCTGGATACTGTAGCTACTCTAAGCCACCTCTCAAACTGAAAGATTTCTACCTTTTGTCTTTAGAGTGAATCTTTCAGAGTAATTCAGACAACAAGAAGTGTTGTTTCCCCCCCCGCCCCCCGCCTTTGTTTTGTTTTGTTAAACCAGGACTTGGGAAATGGGAACTATATCCATGACCATAAAATACAGAATCAAGGGCAGTCTAGCAGAGCTGGGCTGCTGTCTATGGGGTCGCACAGAGTTGGACACAACTGAAGTGACTTAGCAGCAGAGCTGGTAAGACTCCAGAGTTGGATCTGGTTTCCTGTCTTGGCCCTAGCCTCACTCTGTGACTAGAGACAATGTTCTAGCCTCCCACAGATTCAGCTTTCCTCTTCTCTAAAATGAGTGCACACAGCAGATGCCTAAAAATGTTAGCGACTATGACGTCATATTTCAGCACAACCCAACCCAATCTGATCCAGCAGTTTGTTTGTTTTGAGTACTGCATCCGAGCTATGATGTATGGGTGAGTCAGGTCTCATTGGTGTTGCTGAGTGCCTGAGTCTCAGAAAGGGCTGCCTGTCTATGATGCTCTCATAAACATGTTCCCTCCACTGTGTAGAGGGCGGTAAGAGCGTGGGCTTTGCAGTCACAAGCTGGGCAACTTTGTGTGAGCTACCTGGGCTCTGTGAGCTTCGTTCTGCCCAAGTAAACAGAGATGATACTGTTCACCTGAAAGGCTTGTTATAAATGAAGAGTTCAATAATGAGTATGGTAAGTATTCATGGTTATTTTTCATGAAGGCTTTATCTAGGGATGCAAAATAGCACATAATCCAGCAACATCTATGTATGATTGTTTCCCCATTAAGCTCATGTGATTTACATCTGCCTGTGTGCTTGACTAGCCCATACTCACGTGTATCTTGTGCAAGGGAAAGCCGGCTGAGGTACTCTTATACCAAGGGATGGAAGGTTCAGAGAAGTTAAGGACTTTCTTTGCCCAAGGTAACACAGCTAACAAAAGAGCGGAGACCAGACTGAAATTCAAGCTTCCCAGATTCTCCCTCTGTGCTCTTTCTATTTCATTACCCAGGAGCTACAGCCCAGAGTCCTATCTTTTTCTTTTTTGGTACCATGTAGAGATGCAGTCTTGGTTTCCTGGATACCAAGTTCTTCTCTCAGAACCAAAGCAACCCAGTCTCATGCATAAAATATCACTGATGACACATGAATAACAGAGCAGGCTGATATAGCTATAAAATCTGTTTTTCTGTTTATAAGGAAGATCCCCTTCAATTTTTTTCTCAAATTAAAACAAACTTCATGGAATTTTTTTTTTAATGTTTCAACTAACTACAGTGGATCCATCAGGTCATTTACCTGTTGCCTGAAAGTAACTCATATTTCTTCCCTTTTGAAAATAATTTCTTTTACAGTTGATATTTTTCTTCCAATTCTCTTATATAAAGTGTTTTCTGACTCTTGAAATTGAACAACAGCAGCAAACAGTTAACATTTGCAGGTAGCTTCCTGTTTCACATAGTAACACTGTCCACCTTTGCTTGCTCTGACCACTACCAAAAGAGCATTTTTAAATTTCTTTTTATAACTGACATTTAAAAAAGTAAAGAACACAGAAAACACTCCATGTATGAGGCAATATTGCTGAAGGTTATATATGGACCCTGGAAACAGGTTTGAACCCCAGCCCTGTTTCTTAACAATGGTGCAATCTTAGGCAAATCACTGAATCTCTCTTAGTTTCCCTATCCATAAAAGGGAGATGATGCTAATATCTACTTCATGGGGCTGAGTGAGGGTTTTTCGGTTAATAGATTTGAAGCACTTGAACATGGCCACCCACACAGTAAATGTTAAGTTATTCCAAGTGTCTGTAACTATAGTCCATGGGCCAAATCCAGCCTACTGTCTGTTTTTATATGGTTAGTGAGCTAAGAATAGTTTTTAACACTCTAAAATAATTTAGAAATAAATAAAAAGAATATTTTGGATCACATAAAAATAATATGAAATTCAAATTTCCATGTCTGTAAATAAAAGTTCTGTTGGGATATAGCTACACCCACACGTTACATATTATCAACGTATGTTTCTCACTAAATCAGCAAAGCTGTTTAGGAGGGACAGCCAGCCAATGCTCCCCAAATCTAAGATATTCACTATCTGGCCTTTTACAGAAAACGTTTGCTGACCCCTGAGCTGGATGGCTGGATGGCATCACTGACTCGATGGACCTGAGTCTGAGTGAACTCCGGGAGTTGGTGATGGACAGGGAGGCCTGGCGTGCTGCAATTCATGGGGTCGCAAAGAGTCGGACACGACTGAGCGACTGAACTGAACTGAACTGAGCTGGTCCAGCATACAAAGCACTATGTCACTTGCCAAGATATGTCGCTGACTGTGCACAGCCATCCTGTGCAGCAGGTAGTGACAATCCTTGTTGCTGAATCTTTGCTTGAACTGGGTTTAGAAAGGTTAACTAACCTGGCAAGTTCCCATGCCAATTAAGCGAGACACACTGACTGAGAGGGCAGGGCAGGCCTTCCTGACCCAAAGCCCATGACCTGGCCTCCCTCCCATGGTGCCTCTCTTGAGACAGGTCTCTTCCCATTTCAAAACTCATTCTATGACTTTATTTGCTTTTTGTGTGAAGGCAAATGGTATTTTATGAATGAGCGTAAATTTGCCCTTTAAAATATATAGCTTTTAAAAAATATCCTAGACAATAGGATCTCTACTGAATCTGCATGGACTGTGTAATGGGGAGGGCTTCAGACAACTGAATTTCATGGAAAAAATCTGTGTTTTAATTTAATAATTTAGCTGAGTGGGAGTTTTATTCCCCCATAGGCAAATACTGAAAATTATACGAAATGTAACTTTAAAAATAGCATTAGTCACATTTTCCAACTACTAAAATCCTTTTAAAATATTGTTTCTCAAATAGGGATAGAAAGAACTTAAGGAAATTGCTGATTAATTACTACAAAAGTAACTGTATTCAGCACAGGCAAGTTGAATCACATATACAAAGAAAAATCACAACGCTGCATGGCCAAAGCTTTGGGAGAATGTTGCAAAGATCATTGTAGGCGTATTCTACCTATAAGGAAAGTTAAACTTTGGGCTGCAAATGGGTTTGAACAAAAATCTCAACATTTATGTTTACTTACAACAAATTAGGGTTAGCACTAGGAAGAAATTTCTAATGATACAACAGGCAGCCTGAGAAGGTAAATGTGTTTTCTATATCTGGAGGGTTTTAAGAAGGGGTCTAATGACCAATTATGAGGAATGCTGAAAGGCTATTCAAGGATTAGATGGGATGGACCAAGGAGCCATACTAGCGATCATTAACAACTTTGTCAAATGGAATAGTCTATGAGACTGGATCTCTATACATTCATTAGTTAATGGCTTTCCCACAGCAGTCAATTCTCAGTATTTCAAAAGATAGATCTCTCTGGACTTAGTATGGGGTTATGTCCTGATTAAACTCATTGTAATTTGAAAATATCTTAAAAGTTGAAAATGCATTTAATACACTTAAGCTTACTTTATAATAAAGTATTGACTATCTCATAATGTATTGAATGCTATACTGAAAGTAAACAGTAGAATGTTTATCTAGGTACAGAATGGTTAGAAGCATATTAGTTATTTACCCTTATGATCGCATGGCTGACTGGGAGGTACAGTGGATGCTGCTGCCCAGCATTATCTGAGCATCATATTGCATATCAGTAGCCTGACAAAAGACCAAAATTCAAAATCTGAAGCACTTTTTCTCTTCGGCATGTGCTCCTGCTCAGTTGTTAAGTCATGTCCGACTCTTTGTGACCCGCCAGGCTCCTCTGTCATGGGATTTTCCAGGCAAGAACACTGGAGTGGGTTGCCACTTCCTTCTCCAGGGGATCTTCCCAACTCAGGGATCGAACTCTCATCTCCTGTCTCCTGCATTAGCAGGTGGATTCTTTACCACTGAGCCACCTGGGAATCCTAGCGTATTGCTTTTGCACCATTGTAGAGAAATCTTAAGTCTAACCAACCTAGGTTGGGGACCATCTGTAAATACCTCAAAAAAACTTCACAGCCAAATGAGGGACTGATTTTCTTAGGTGAAATATACATATGTTTATTATTCTATTTATGGAAGATTTCATAAGCAGTTGCTAGAGTCAAAGCCTAAATGGGAAATAAGTAGTTTACAATCTTGTCTTTTTTTCAAATCTATGAGCTTATTCTTTAATTTGACCTATCAAAAACTTAAAAGCAAAACAGAAGCATAAGAAGAAGGAAATACTTTGCCTTTCTTAAAAAAAAAAAAACTGTATGATTTTTTAGTTTAACAGACTGTAACAATTCTATATTCCAGTTTGTTCTAGTCACCAGGAACCTCAGAGCCAAATTTAGAGCACAAAATAAGTATATGGCCCAATGGCCTGGTAATGCATCATCTATATCTAAAGCTTTGTCTTGTTTTGGGACCCCAAGTTCTGTTTTTGGTGGTTCTGATTTTAAATTTCATCCTATGACATGTTTCTTATAGATCAGGTGACCATGTAATTGTTTAATTCAGGACATTTTGAGAATTGAAAGGAGAGCTATCGATAACTTCTCTCAGGATAACAAATGTAAATGGGGACCATCCTTACAGACCAAAACATATACTTATCTTATATGTAGGACATCAACCAAAAATGGGACTAAAAAAGTAAAGCATGTAAAGACAAAACATTAGGGCTCCATTGTCATGATGGTGTACCAACTGGGACCAAAAACATTTTGGGGATATGAAATTAGAGAGGATATGCTTTCTAAAGTTTGCTCTTCTAGTATAGCATAATCCCATGCACATGGCAAGGCTGCTTCCCTTTTTTAGCTTATATATATTTAAAGAAAAAAATACATAGCTTAAAGTAGCCAGATACTAATTATATTATTGAATCCCATGAATATAGTGAAAATAAAAGAACAATCCAGTGTTCTTGATAGAGGCCTACCACAGATTCTAAAAATGGAGCTCCTCATTATATTCTAAGGGCTTCTGAAACTGAGAAGAGCATTTTGCCAGCCAACGTGGGGGCCAGGAGTTCCGTTCTTTCAAACTTCTTGAGAATCAGGACAGCAATCACTGGCACATTCTACATAACAAACCATCTGCTCTGCTAATTTCTCTGAACAAGCTTTTAAACTGATTTGGACCTGTTTTTCTCTTTTCAGTGTCCCTCTTTCTTGTCTAGCTGACTTCCCCAGCGCCATCGTAATCTCAGTTACGAGAGCAGACTCTTTCCTTAGTAGTTCACAGGGACATCCCAAAGTACACATAACTTGGAGGAGTTTAATGAAATGATGTCAGTGCTGACACTCAACTAGGTGGGTTGTATTATTTTAAAACTTCCCATAGCAAACATCCAGGACAAGAACATCTAATTGAAGTCTTTAATGATCAGTTCCTAACTTCTGAAGGCGAGGATCCCTGCTTCGCTTTGAAGCTCAAGATCTTTTCCTGCTGAGATCTTTAACACTGGGTGCTTTTCTTTGCCTGGCCCATTCCAGTTACAGTGTGATTTATCTCTTCCCATACTACTTTTTGAATTGCTCTAACACTATAAAAACAAAACAAACACACACAAAAACAAAAAACCCACTTCTTTTGAATGGAAAATTCTTGAATCAAAATGTTAAACTATTTGCAATATCCACACTCCCACGATAATAATAGCTTATTATGATAGTAACACGGCTTCTCTGGTGGCTCAGTGGTAAAGGATCCGCCTGCCAAAGCAGGAGGTGCAGGTTCAATTCCTGGGTCAGGAAGATCCCCTGGAGAAGGTAATGGCAACCCACTGCAGTATTCTTGCTTGGAAAATCCTCATGGACAGAGGAGCCTGGTGGGCTACAGTCCATGGGGTCACAAAGGAGTCAGAAATGACTCAGTGTCTAAATACAACAGCAACAACAACATGATAGAAACAACTTGGTTCAATGTAGCCAAATGTTTTAAATTTAAAAAAATTCATCATATTTGCTGCTAGCTTAAAATGTTCTGTTTTAAAACTTCAACAATATAAGCAGCTACGATTACATAACCAATCGATTTTATTTTATTTTTTTTTACCAATCGATTTTAACAAGCAAGTTGTGGAACAATATATATAGGATGACCCATATTTTATGTTATGTGCTACTTATTTCATGTAATACATATTAGATTGATAATCTTTCAAATTATTTTTTAGTGGTTATTTCTTGTGGGGAGTAGGGGAGTAGGAATAATAATGACAGTAAGTTTTTATATCATACACTTTTGTATCTGAATTTTTTGAAAACACCTACTATATTTACATTGTATTTTTTTAAACTTTTTATTTTGTATTGAGGTATCACTGATTAACAATATCGTGATAGTTTCAGGTGAACAGCAGAGGGACTCAGCCATACATATATATATATGTCCATTCTCTCCATTATTATTTTAAAAACTAATACTAAACATAGACTTTATGGGAAAATCTAATGTATATTAGTTTATATACATAGCTACAGGGTTAGTTTTACAGATTAGAGTCTATAACTTATAGACTTGTCCTTAAACATTTATATTATGTGGATATGAAATAATCTTGGACTATGAACAAAGATAAATTAAAATAAATTGATTGCCATCTGTGATTTGGACTATACAGAGTGTTTATGTGACCAGGGCTTACAACGACAGGCTAAAGCTATATTCTTTTTTGTGTACACAATTCAGATTTTCATTATTAAAAAATGGCACCTTTGTCAACAGGAGGCCCTTTTCCTACTCAGGGACAATCAGCTGGCCTGAGTAGCTATTACTATTTCAGGACTTCAGGGGTAGACTCTGCAGTAAAACCTAGTCTACTACTGCACTAGCCCACTTTGCTCCTCAACCTGCTTGCTCTTCTCTCCTATCCAGTCTGTTATCCCTATATACGCTGTTAAAAATTAAAGAGTACTGCTGAGGCAAACCGTTTTGCATAATCCCAAAGCAGCTGGTTCTTAAAGATGGTTGTGAGTCTGCATATCTAAAAACTAATCTGGGAAGACCTCTTGGGCTATATAGCTTTGATGGTAATAAAAGCATGTATTATTTTCTGTTCCTTTAAACTTTATACATCTTAGAACCAGACAAAATTTGATATCACTCCTTATAATGAAGATAGCAACTTTTAAAATCCACTTATAAATAGCCTCTCCCCAAACACACGTCTATCATAATGAGATGCTGGGGGAAAAGCCTGTTGACTTTATTTGAACATGTTAAGTTTCAACAAGGTTTGGCTGGTAGAGACCACTATGGTCACTCGCTGAGAATCACCATGAAAAGCTGTTGTAGGATGGGACCTCAGGAGTCAGGGTAAAAATAGTTTGATTCAAAAGTAAATCCTGACTTAGGCTTCCAGGTCCCTTGGGGTTCACTAATGCCACCTTGGGGGTCTGCGTGCCCTTTTAGCATTTCAGTTGCTAAGTAGAAAATTAACATTTATCTACAATCTGGGTGGAAATGTCCAATTTCTTTGTTTCCTAATGAACATCTACTTGTTTATTAGCAGGCTACCCCAGCCCATGGTGGGGGATGCGGGGGGGGGAGGGTAGTGAGACATTCCTGAATGTCAAAGCAACACAAAGCATCTACCATTTAACAGATAAAGCTTTTAAAATAAAGGGTCACAGGAGAAAAATAATACAGAGGGATAGAGCAGAGATACCATTGGTCTGGGCAGTCCTAGAAGTCCACTCATTTTATAATCTGGAAAGAGCTCTTCACTTGCCTCAATTTAAATGACTTCCTCTAGGAATTTTCCACCCCTGCTGCCCCAGTAGTAAGAGCGATCAGCTCCGGGACTTACTCTGGTCTGTTGCACTCGCGAATGGCTGTTTTGATGCCCCCTCCACATGTTCTTGAGCAGGTTCCAAAGTGACTCCAACTTCCCCAGGATCCATCAGTCACAGGGACCTCCATTTCTTTGGGAACACAAAATCCAAACTTGCAGTGCTGTATTTAATAAGGGGAACAGTGAGGGAGAGCTCGGTGCTTGAGGTATTGCAGGACCCGCTGTCCTTTTAAATATACCGTACTATCATTGTTTTCCACTTGCTGGTTTAAAATGCTGCAATTTAATTATCTCTGTGAGTAATGGAAATGGTAGGGACCTTAACCTCTTCGTGATTTTAGGCTGTGTCTTCATTTACAACTGGCTTGAATAAAACTGGCCAATGAGTGGCTGGCTCCAGGCTGTCAGGGAAAGTCCAATGGCCAGCCTCAAAGCACTCAATTAGTCTACTTGGAAAAATGAGGCGTGGAAATGGGCTGTCTACTGGTTGTAGACAGGGTTGAAATGAGTTATTGGATTTGTATAGTGCATCTCCATTAACAAGGCCTAGAGATGTTGTGAGTCTGGTAAAATAATGCTTTACGGTTCCTCATGGATTTGAAAACCCAATTTTAATTAAATGGGAGAAGGGGAAAGAAAGCTAGATTACTATAAACTAAATTACTATAAACTCACTCTAGCAGATGATGAGACTAAAGCAAAAATGGACACATTACAAGGAGCCCTAAACTTTATTACTTTTGGGTTGCTAATGGTTTCAGATTCTTCAGCCTGGAGCAGGAAGAAGGCCCTGATGCTTTAAAGTAAAACAAAGTAAAACTCCCCAGCAGGACAGGGGAGTGGAGAAGCCCATTTCAACCCTCTGCCATTGTTGGGGTGTGAGGCCCTGACAAGAAGCTGAGGTCACTGAGCAACGCACAAAGGAAGGGGGGCAGCAGGAGAGTGACGCCCCGCCGCTTGCTCAGATCTCTGAAGCGGAGCTGGTGGTGGCCACTGTGATTTATCTGCAGGGAGGACTCAGGTTAGAAGCAGAGTCAGGAGGTCGGGGAGTGCACGGAGAAAGGGGACAGATAAGAGACTGGTGAAGCCCCAGTCGGCAGCCAGTCCCAGCAAAAGCCTGGCGAACAATTATTTAAAAGAGTGCAGTTAAGGCTTTCTCTACTTTGCCCTTATGCCTTCTTCCTTATAATTATCCTCTTGAGTAACTGGGGCCACATCCCTCCCTCTGGGCTGTTTGGCTGAGGCTTAAAAGGTTTGGCATCCAAAGACTCCTGGACAACCCTGTACCCGAGAAATGTGGGCAGAGGCAGAAGTGACCACATCACTCCCCCAAATTATTTTACAGTTGTCTTTATAGCAATCTTGAACATTTTTTGGAATCTATGTACATAAAAATCAGTGAGACAAGTGGGAGGGGACATGGGCAAACCTATGGCTGATTCATGTTGATGTTTGGTAGAAACCAATGAAATACTGTAAAGCAAATATCCCTCAATTAAAAATTTAAAAAAATCAATGAGAGAGGCAGCCTGGTGAACAGCACCATTATCTAATAACATACTTGTGCCACACATGTAATTTAAGAAATTCTAGCAGCCATATTAAAACAAGTAAAAAGAACACTGAAATTAACTTTAATATCTTTTACTTAGCTCAAAATATCTAAGACATTATTATTTT
The DNA here is from genome assembly GCF_029407905.1 of Bubalus kerabau. Lineage (NCBI taxonomy): Eukaryota > Metazoa > Chordata > Mammalia > Artiodactyla > Bovidae > Bubalus > Bubalus kerabau. Next base: position 38,539,514 of record NC_073643.1, on the reverse strand, counting down.
TCCATATAATCAACATAAAATTATAGCTAAGGTTTTCTTCCCACACTTTTTTTCATGCTAGGTCTTTAACACGTGGTATATATTTTCATTTTAGCACATTTCAGTTCAGAATGACATTTCAAATGCTCACTAATTATATGTGGCTAGTGGCTGCCCTATTGGACAGAGCAGATCTTAAGGGGACATAGCTTAGCAGGCAAATGGTCTGGTGGTGTGGGGTGGCCATTCTACGAATTAATTGTGACCTCAGATGAGTCACTGAACTCCAATTCCATAGCTGAAAAATGAGAACCTACCTGCCAAAGTTTCTTTGAGTTTAACATGAGACAATGTATGGAAAGCAACTAATATACAGCTGTGGACATAGGAGATCCAACTTGAAAAAGGTTTGTAGTAATAAAAGCAAATATTTACACTTAATAGCACTTAATAGTTGCCAGGCACTCTTCTAGGTATTATGTATGTATTAACTTACTTAATCCTCACAGGATACTATGAAATAGGTATTGCTGTTACCCCATTTTTATAGAAAAGAAAACGGAGGCACAGGGGGGTTGATGTCAAACATCTGTTAAGGAGCTGAGCTAATACTGACAATCTGGCTCCAGAGTGCACACTGTTAACTGTGATACATGCTGTCCTTCTACTGTTAGCAAATGGGAACAATTTTTGATATCTTAAATAGGCTGAGATTTAAAAGTAAGATTAATGAGATGGTGAGGTGAGGTTGACACTGAGGTGTCTATGCAATATCATTCTGTTCTTCTCCTTCTTAACAATCTATATTTCCCTGGATTCTTGTATAGGTAGAAATGGTCAAAGAAATGTTAGCAGAATTCATTGGATAAGATTCCTGGGAAGGTCCTTTTGCCTCTTTGCACCTTGCCCTTTGGTTTCATTCTGCCTGGGACTCAGAGTCAATGGCTGGAGCTATAGCAGCTATTTTGTGACCTTGAGGATGGTGGCCATTTGAATATGATAGTAGAACAGAAAGCAATTAGGAGCCTGTGTCTCTTATTTTGTACACCTACCATGGCAGCTCCATGACTTGCTTACATCTGACTAGTTTGTGTGTGTGTGTGTGTGTCAGAAAAAAAGCCAATTTTCTTACACTACTATAATTCAATCTGACCTGAACAAAATTCTTAATTAATATACAATTGAGGTTATAGCCAATGCCCAAACTCGGATACACATTTTATAAATTCTACAAACTAAAGAGAACATTCCTATGGCTAGTCATGGACTCTCATAATGAGAAGTTGTCTGGAAATATATTTTTTTCCTCACAACACTTCAGTCTTTAGTCTGTTGGCCTCCCTATTCTATAGACTCTACCTCCACACAAGAACAATATTCTTTAAAGTGACCATAATTCTCATTAAGTATTACCATAAACCAGAGCAGAATAAGGGCATAGGTTAGTTAACAATGGATTAAAATGTCCTTATAGGGTCCCTTCTTAAAAGAAAACCTAAATAAAACTCATTTGCAACTTAAATATTTCTTACTGATAGGACCACTGATGGGGGTTCAAAGGGAAGGGAGAACCTCAGAGGAAGAGGGAAGAACCTGCGTGAAAGAGGCTGGAAATGGGGACTGTTTGGCAAATATGTATCAAGTTAATCTATTTTACCAGGAAACTAAACAAACAATAATTATATACTAGAAAAACCATTACATCATAACAAAGCATTAAGCAACTGGTGGAGCTGGAGCCAAAATATAATCGGCCTTCCCTAAAAGCACCCAGAATCATTTAAATGATATTTTACATAAATGTTTTTCTAAAGAGACTGGAAGAAGGACTTGGAGGTCAATTTTGTTCCAGAGAAGCTTAAAATACAAGAGTTTCAAACCTCAGATTTACAAATAGGGTTAAAATGAAAATGTTAATGGACTTAACAAGAAAATGGAAAAAAATAAAGGGACATGAGAGAGCCATTCATCAAAATAACATTGTGTCAGCAGTCCAAGACAGATTACTGCTGAGGGAGCAGGGCAGAGAGAAGAGAAAGGAAAAAAATTTAACCTAGCAGCAAAGGGAGTTAGAATTTGCTAGAGAAAAGGATAAGGTTTTACTGCCAATTTGATGAAAACAAAACAGAATGGAGAAACACAGAACATTTGTGCAAACATATTCACCATCTTATTTGTAAAATGCATAAACGCTCTTCTGGGAAATAAACACACAAACAGCCATGTCTTTAATATAAGCTACTAGAGACTTAGCCACTTTACTAAAACAAACTAAAAATGTACCCATCATGTTCTCTGCATAGCTGCTTCTCTGAAAGTGTTCAGAGTCTGCCCTTTGGAATGCCTTGAAGTCTCTTGCTTTTGCTGAACAAACGCTTACAAGGTAAATGTTTTTTTGAAAGATCTCCCCAAACCCCCCATTTATCAGGTATGAGATTATACTATAATCTTTTATCTTCTGCTACTGTTACAAAAACAGAAGATTAGAAAAAGACACAACAGACATCTTCTCAAGTACTACATGGAGCTTGGTAGCCTGTACATGACTATTTTACTAAATACAATTCATGTCATCATATGATTGACAGTTCTTCTTTGTTAAGGTTTTTCCATCAGTAACACGTATCAGATTTAGACATAATAGGTGGATATATCAGATTGACTAAGAACCATGACACAATACCAGTGATATCTTTGAGCTCAAACAGACTCAATTTAAATGAATAGTTGGCTGGTTCCAACTCAGATCAGCTAACTAAGTTGTCAACCATGTCTACTGTCATCTCCCATCAACTGACAACAGCTGTATGGGTGACTACGTATAGAAGGACTCTGAAGCTACATCTTCACTGAGGAAGAACGAGCGAATTCTGATGGCTGACGTGGAAGCCTAGGAACCATATTTCCGCTCAAACCTAAGATTCTTTGGCCATCAACAACACACTGAGTTAGATGTTTTGCAAAAAGTAAAAGTTCACTCTGACCAAGTAGATATATTTCTTTCTAAGTGAGTGAAAGAGGCAGTGCAAAAGTTGTTATGCTTATGTCCTTACACAGTTTTGTTAGGCTGCTCTTGGAGAAAGCTGTATTCTCAAATGCTGAGGTCCTAGCTGTAGAGAAGTGAGACCAGAGCTGACAGAGTAACCAATCTAGGTCAATACAAAATCATCTTCATTGCAACTTTATAAAACCACTCTAAAAACATTTAAAAAATTGAAATCACTCTAAGAAATGAGTGGATAAGCTACTAGTTCTCCTGCTTGACCACAGAAACTTCAAGAGCTCAGTGAGCTTGAGTTATGGCCACAGCCTACAGCTGCGGAGCCTGCGGCCCCTTCAGGCACAGAAAGCAAAGAAGAAACATGGGGAGGGAGGGGGGGTGTGTGAGGACTCCACCCTGAGTGAGGCTGAATGACCTTGGGAAAGTCAGACTCTTGAGAGTCCCTTGGACTGCAAGGAGATCAAACCTGTCACTCCTGAAGGAAACCAGTCCTGAATATTGGTGATGGACAGGGAAACCTGGCATGCTACAGTCCATGGGGTCCCAAAGAGTTGAATATGACTGAGCAACTGAACTGAACTGAACTGAAGTCATTTCTCCTTTGTGTTCCCTATCTATAAAATCAGGGATGGGATAGGTAAGTTCCTCATCTCTGAGGACAGCATGTTTCCATGAAAACACTGGGAGCTACTGATTCCTAAAGTGGAAAAACAGAAAATCAGATGAGGACAAAATAATAAAAGTGAGTAAAGTGGATGATGAGAGAGGTGAGGAGAAAGGAAAAAACTTAAGTAAGGAGGACATGAGACTCAGATATAGTACAGGGATTGCATCACAGGTAAGTGACAGAATACCATTTTCTTTATGAATTTAAAAGTCAGGTTCATATCTAAAACTTTTGATAAGTAAATCCTTAACATACTACCCTTTTTTTTCTTAAAAGATAGACACCAGGTGCAATATGTTACATTAATACTACTTGTAGTTGTTGGGACGTTGTTATCACTAGGCTATATAAGAAGCAGATTTTGTTTGGTTACTAACAAATAAATGGGAACTATTAGAACTAACTCAGAATTTGGATTTGCAAATAACCCAGGTGACATCACAGCTCCATTAAGCGATCAATACTGGCTGGAAAAAGCCTAGTATCCAAGTAGTGAACACAGTAAGTCTTTCTGTATTTTCTTGATTTTAAGATATTCCACCAACTTAATAACAGCCTTTTCCACTGCCACTCTAAGAGAGAGAGAGAGAGAAAAGATGTGCTACCTCACATTAAATGTTCCCATAAATTGAAAAGCACATTGGAATTTCAAAAACATTAAAAATGAGAAAAATATGTCTAATAAATTGAAGAAATAATGATAGCTATGTCCCTTGTGTCAGTTTTAGGCTGTAAGGTAAGTCTGCACAATTTTCAAGAGCAAAGTTGAACCTCCTACCTCAAAAAAGTATTATGCATGCTGAAACACACTGCATTAACTTATGTTCTCAACAATGGTGACTGAGCCTACAGCCCAGATCTTGCCCACATCTGCCCCAAGACAGAAGGACAGATCGGGGCGTTACTTGCCTTTCCAGGCTCATCACACTCGGTCCCATCAGCCCAGGGCGTGTGCTGAGTTCGGCAGCCTTTGTGCGCTCCATCCACGTTATTGCACCAGAGCCGTCTGCACTGCATCTGCGCAATTCAGTTGAAGACAATTCAGTGACAATGTGATTCAGTGACATCAAGCAAGGCAAGGATTGCTTTCAACAAATGTTTTGCCGGTGATGTAGAGTATAGGTTAGAAAGGGTTTTTTTCTCTTGGTCTGATAAATGATAAAATATTCCAATGGATACAGAGAGCAGCCCACAAGACACACTTCTCTCCCTGGTAGGGTTTGCAGGGATGTCAAAGGGAAACTACTGTGCAACAGGAACATACAAGATGCCATTTGGTCCTAGTAATGTCTCCCCAAATTACAGATGAGAAAACTGAGGCTGGCAGAACAAAGGGCAGGTCAGTATCACAATGGAAATGTATGATGTGAGTTTAGATTTGCAATGAGCTATGATTGGCAAATAGATGGGGAAACAGTGGAAACAGTGGCTGACTTTATTTTTCTGGGCTTCAAAATCACTGCAGATGGTGACTGCAGCCATGAAATTAAAAAACGCTTACTTCTTGGAAGGAAAGTTACGACCAACCTAGACAACATATTAAAGAGCAGAGACATTACTTCGCCAACAAAGGTCCATCTAGTCAAGGCTATGGTTTTTCCAGTGGTCATGTATGGATGTGAGAGTTGGACTGTGAAGAAAGCTGAGCACCCAAGAATTGATGCTTTTGAACTGTGGTGGTGGAGAAGACTCTTGAGAGTCCTTTGGATGGCAAGGAGATCCAACCAGTCCATCCTAAAGGAGATCAGTCCTGGGTGTTCATTGGAAGGACTGATGTTGAAGCTGAAACTCCAATACTTAGGCCACCTGATGCGAAGAGCTGACTCACTGGAAAAGACCCTGATGCTGGGAAAGATTGAAGGCAGGAGGAGAAGGGGATGACAGAGGATGAGATGGCTGGATGGCATCACCGACTTGATGGACACGGATTTGGGTGGACTCCAGGAGCTGGTGATAGACAGAAAGGCCTGGCATGCTGCAGTTCACGGGTTGCAAAGAGTCAGACATGACTGAGTGACTGAACTGAACTGATGATTGGAGAGTGAGCAACTGAACTGAACTGATGATTGGAGAGTGGGTTTTGATTTCTGTTGTGATTAGTTTTGGTTTGACTTGATGTTAAAACTGGTATTTTTTCCTACTAAGCCATACATATTATGTCAGAAGAAAGAAGGGACAAAATATCAGTAATATTGCAGGCATATAAAAAATATGAACAGTAACATAATGGATACCCATATGTCCACCTCCCAAATTAAGAAAGAAGACACTTCATGGGCCCAGCCTTGCACACTCATTCTCAATCCCAATAGCTTCTCTTTCTCCACATAGGTAACCATTGTTCTAGTGATGCTCACCATCTCACCATTCCCATTGCTTTTACTGAGTGTGTGTACATGTGCTCAGTCATGTCCAACTTTGCGACACCATGGACTAAGCCTGCCAGGTTTCCCTGTCCGTGGGATTTTCCAGGAAAGAATACTGGAGTGGGCTGCCATTTTCTCCTCCAGGGGATCTCCTCACTGAGGGACCAAACCCTTATCTCCTGCATTGGTAGGTAGATTTTTCACCACTGAGCCGCCTGGGAAGCCCATTGCTTTTACTACAAATGTTTAAATATCTACTGATAATGCACAGTACTTTGGCTTTAAACAAACAATGCTATTCAATATTTCAGAACATACAGAGGCATCCTACAATTTGCTATTTGCTTCCTCTATGCACTGTGATTTTTAGAGTTATCCAAGTTGATATATTTAGCTCTATTTCAGGCCATACTATTTTTTTTTTTCTTGTAGTGTAGCTTGTTTTATTTATGCCACAAATATTTCAAAGAAATTACAAAATACTCAAATGGAGAGAACACAGAAACCACAATTTCTAGGTGTCTACTCTGTTTACACTGTGTAATCTCAAGGCCAACTACTCATATATACATTTAGCTTCAAGATACATATAAACGTAGCAAATCAGAATGTACTCTGCTCTGCCGCAGTGAAGTGAAACACAACTTTGAGGACAGTGAACAAGATACACGCAAAACATGGAAGAGCAAAACTCAACTCCAAAGCAAGGTAGGAAACCAAGGAGTTGGACTTCAAATACACTGCAGAGGCCCAGGTCTCCTACACAACCTGGAGCTGACCAGGTGAGCTTTTCAGGTTGTGGGTTTCCACATGGAAGAACCCCAAGCTTCACCTGGGGACAAGGGGAGAAAACCAAAATCTAACGAGAAAATGCCTTCAGACAGTTTTCAAGTACATATTTCAAAGTACTTCACTCTCTTCTTTGGAAATGTGGATGAAAGAGAGAGGACATGAAGAAGGTTTAACTGAACAGTAGGCATCATGGAGTGGCAAAGAGTCAGATACAACTGAGTGACTAAGCACACATGCACAGGCATCATGTCCTACCCAAAGGGAGAAGACGAAGGGCAGGCAGCAGCGGGGCATCTGTGTAGGAGCTGGGAACACCAGGAGCACCCGGCAGGAAGGGGCCTGGCTCAGAGGTGAAGAGTCTGCAGCAAGAGCCTGCCCAGGTGTCATGTCACTCCTTAGCCAGAAAGATAATTGTTCCCATGATGATGAGAATAAACCATACTCAAAGTAGAAAAATTCAGAAGGTACTATTTTTTTGTTTAATAGAAAAAAAGTTTTAAATGACCCAGTCTTTTCTGAAGCTCTTCTCCCCCTTTTACATTAAGAAAATACTCAGTAAAATAATTCTTTACCCTGGTATTTTAATTAAAACTATAGCTGGAGCATGTTCCCATGTATAGTCACTTTTCAATTTTTGTATAATATTATTCCATTAAATGGAGATGGTGCAGTGGTCAAGAAGCCGCCTGTCAGTGCAGGAGATGCAAGAGGCTCAGGTTCAGTCCCTGGGTTAGGAAGATGCCCTGGAGGAGGAAATGTCAATCCACTCAAGTATTCTTGCCTGAGATATCCATGGACCGAGGAGCCTGGTGGGTTCACAGTCCACAGGGTCACAAAGAGTCGGATGCGACTGAGCAATTGAGCAAGCACACACATAAGTTTGCTTAACCTTTCTATTCTTGTGCTTGTAGGTCACTCCTAATGCTTGCTATCATGAATAGCAGAGAAATGAATATAATCATGGATACATTTTACACAAAATATTTTGTTATTTCCATGGAATCACTGTTCACTGGCTATCTCTGAACCTCTCCCAGAAAAACACCCAAAGGAATAGAATGGGGCATCCCATAGAAGAACAGTTCTGCTAAGCCTCTTGTTAACCACTGGATCATATCATTGGTCCAAATGTTTGTAACACATACATCAAAGAATCACACACTTGCCAGCTGAGCTACCACCAGAAATGATTTCAAGCTCCAGGCAGTCATAGGACATGGTCTTGACCAGCTAAAACAGGGAAACAGTTTTGTCTCATGAGTTACTGAATCTAGAAGAGTCCCTATAATAAAAGTCTTCTGGACAAGCTGGTGGGAAGAAAAGGAGACACAGAGGAAAAAGGGCTGAGCTCTGTCATTACCAGCTCTGTTACTTTGTCCCCTCCTGAGTCTCACTTACCCACTTATAAAATAAAAACCATAATGGTATCTTCCTTTTGGGTTGAGAGTGAAATGACAAAGTTCAGGAAACATCCAACACTGAGAACTATTACTGTTTATCCCCATCATCATCATTACTATTATCCTTAATAGTTAATGGACCACTCAATGAGTGGTATATGTTAGCATGAGAATCCAATGGAAAACTACAAATAAAAAAAAGTTCACAATCTGGTTATGAGGGTAGAGAGAGACCTCAGACACTTACCATATATGGGCACACCTGAGAACCTGGTCCAAAAATCAATTCACATTGCTTATTCACGTTGTAGAGGAGGCCTGGCAGTTGATGAGGCAAAGGATAGGGTCTGTATTCAGGTTCGTTAAGCAAACATTCGCCGTAACCAGTGCTGTGGGAAGCAGAAAAATACAGGTGGTAAGGGCAGTGGATGAGATGTGACTGTCAGAGTCTCCAAAAGACAGTGAAGGTCATTCTGTCATTTTAATGGTAGCAAAGATTGCTCTTTTGTTGTTTTGCTTTTGTTCTATTCTTTTCATTCAAACTTGAGTCCAGAAGCTGAAGTTCTACTTTTTGGTGTCTACTTGTTTGTGGAACCACTGGCTACACATACAACATGCATGCATGCATGCTCAGTCACTTCAGTTGTGCCTGACTCTTTGTGACCCCATGGACTGTAGTTTCCAAGCTCATCTGTCCATGAGATTCTCCAGGCAAGAATACTGGAGTAAGTTGCCATTTCCTTCTCCACGTATACAACCAGGGGGAAATGTATACCTGCTTCAGCCTTTATCACATTTCAGGGCAATAACTCTAAAATGTTTATTTTTGGTCATCTTTTCCAATAGAGTATAAGCTTCTTAGGGGTAAAAGCTTGTTTGGGGTGAGAAAAGTTTGTTTTTCACCCAAATATGGGATCCTGTCCATAGCAATCAGTGTTTAGTAAATATTTGCTGATTGAATGGGTAAGTGAATAAATGACTACAGTAAGAAACACTTTAGATCATCTGGTTGAAAAAAAAAAAACAGAACCCCCAGCAACCTGCCAGTTCTTCCATGTTTCTGCAAACACATCTTCTGGAAAATTCACACCCAGTGAGTTCTGATTAACAAGCCCCCTCTTCCCTGTGGCTGGGGAAATATACACCCAGTGACCTTGGGATAATCACTTAACCTTCTGTACATCTGGGAGAGAAGAGCAATAAATCTGTGATACAAGGATATTGTATAAAGTAATTGGATCCTTGAGCATCCTGGTGGGAAACTTAAAAAAAAAAAGCAAAAAAGGAGAAAGAGGGAAGGAGATAAAGAGAGACAGAGAGAGGATGTTTTTAATTCAACAACATGGAGGTCTGTGCAATTTTCATCCACCCTGTAATGTTCTTTGGGGATGTCTCACTTCCCTATCTCTTTCCAACCCCAAATTACTAACTTAGAAGCACATAAATATTTGCCTTCCTTCATCATGTTATCATATTTATGGTCTCTTCCCCAAGACCTGAACAGATTTCACAGCTTTACTAAGAATGAAGCAACATTTACGTATTCTCTTTAAGACCTCAACATTTTCTTCAGCTCAGTCTGCAATCTTCTAAGTGCTGGCGAGGACATGAACTACACAGATGTCAGAGAGTATTTTTCTTTTCCCTCCTCCCAGGAATGTCAACAAAAATAACAACTCAAAAGGAATGCTTGACTCTACGTTTTCTTTCCCACAATGAGTTCACTGCATGTAGGTCATATGCAAGCATGAAGGCTATATTCAAAGTTCGAGTCTTACTCTAAAAATTCAGTGATATATTTTCGACTACACTTTGACCACATCCAGGGGTTGGTGTTGAAGTTCAATGTTGGGGCCATGACGTGCTGGGGGCTCTTGATTCCTTCTTCTTTGCACTTATTGTTGTCATCATGAGGCATGTTGAACCTAAGGCCGAGAAGACAATGATAATAAACAGTCAATAAACGATAAGGGACTGAGCTGTTATAATTGCTCTGAGAACGCAGCTAAGAGAAAAAATTTAACAGACTACTGCATTATGGATAAGAACCTGAATCCTGGTGAGCAGAACAAAACTTACTAGAGGATTAAAGGTAGAGAGTAGAATAAAACATATTTCTGACTCAACCGAATGTAAAGTGCCTTTAATGTAAAAAAAAAAAAAGAAAAAGAAAAAGATGTGAACTGGGCCATTATTTGGCTTAGCCGTATTTTGTGGAATTGCAGAGGCTCTGCATGTGCTGTAGCTGGTGCTAGAATACAGTAGTTGGAATTCCTAACAAGCTGTTAAAGGCCAATTTATAGAGTCAAGAATTTGGCAGGTTATGATAACACTATTCACATAAAGAGTCAGTCAAGTGTCAAAACCTGAAGCCAAAAGCTTTCTAATGAGAGGCTCACGGTGGGTCTTGGCATCTCCTCCTTTTTGGGTCAGGTTGACAAATGCTAAAACCATGTAAGTATACCATTATAGAGCTATACAAAGTTCGTGCACAATAAAACCCATTAAGGAAAGCTGCAAGCACGGAAACCAGAGGCGTGCCAATTCAGTTGGCTTAACTCAGATGGCAAATAGTTTCAAGCTTCATGCCAATGACAATTGATGGGTACTGGCTTCCTGAAAATCTGGGCACAAAAGAATTCTTAAATTAATCCAGGTTCCACCCCAAAAACTGGCTATGATGGAGTGCCAACGTCCTCTTGGGTCTGGGAGGGAACTCAGCAGCAGCATTAACACATATTTGCCATTCTTGGCTTAGAGAAAGGAAGTGGGGAAAAAAAATGACAGGAAGCATTTCTCAATCCAGAAACATCAGTTCTATGACCCACATGCCTTTCTCAGTCAGATAATTATCCACTGGGCAACAGCCTCACAAGGGCTTTCCTCTCTGGATGACTATTCCTAATCACAAAACTGATGCATCTGACTAACTTGGCACTTAGGGAGAAATTCCCCTTACTAGTTCATCTTTAGATATGAAAACAAGCAAGTCAGACAGAAGTAAACTCACTTGCTTTATATAAAAATAAAAGCTGGAATAAAAGTCTGTGAGGTCCATCCCAGTAATTTCTCATGTTTTATTTCCTTTTTCTTTTAAAACCTTAGGCCCCTCAATAATTGCCAGATGGGAAAACTCCAACTCTCTTGGTTGGACTTAATAGTAATGGATGCTTAAGAGTCTACTTTCTTAAAGAAATGACTGCCCACGATTCTAAAACCCAGATGCAGATTAAGTGTAACACCTCCATCAACAAACCTAATAAAAGAAAAGCTTTCAAATCTTGCTTGTTTCTCTCTGGTGCAAAGGAGCTGGTATTTATTCCCCATACCACCATGAGTTGATAAAATCCAGTTTATTCCATCATGTAAACAGAAAACGTTTTTTTTTTTTTCTCATTCAAATGTCAGGCACGTTTGTTCGTAGCAGGGGTTATATAACAATAACCATTCATCGAGCACTTACTAAAAAATAATTAACAAGACTTTTTTAGCATTCACAATGCACTAGCCAGTGTGTTAAATGCATTTGATGTTTTATTTAACTTAATTACTTATTTGACCCAATGACTAGTATGCTATTACTATTCACATTTTACAGAAGAGGAAATTGGGAAGTAGGAGGTTTAACTATTTGATCAAGGTCACATGGTTATTAAGTGAGCTAGAACTGGAGTTTACTTCAGTCTAATACCTCCTGTTTTGGAATATTTACAACCTACATTCTCTCCTGTGAGACAAGATATGGACAATTTTTCAGGAACACTGTGTAAGGATTTCTGTGTTCAGTAGAGACTCAATTACTTCCCCAATTCTTCCTGACTCTTAGATTCTCAGTGTCCATGAAGCTGGTACAAGAAGGCAGGAGCTATTTTTGAAGCATCCAATGATGCTCAACAAATAAAAGGTTGGTTGCTTTTTCCTCCGAGCAGCTCTCGGATTTTATTTTATCAGAAAGTCATGACCATAATAACTTAACATTTAATTTTGAAAAAGTTAATTAGAAAAATTTGTTAGAGAATATGGTAGGAAATTAAAAAAATAGTAATAATAATAATTCACTAACAGGCTAGGAATACACTTTCTGTTTAAGCCACAACTTACATCATTCGCTGATTACTTGATTTCTTATTTCCTGACACTTTTGAGATAAGGTGTATATGTATTGTTTCCATCTTATAGGAAGGGAAATAGCATATATTTTCCTCAAGTCAAAGGGAATGTTGTAACAATTCAGTCCAGATCTTGGCTATCTGGCTACCTGCTGACTTCTACCCTAGAACTGGTGCTCCAACATCATATGCTCCTATGCCTTCATTAGCTACCACGATTTGGTTGGCTACTACCATTTGGTTAACTTAATATCTCTAAGTCAAACACACAGACTTAATATCTACTTTGCAGGGATTATAAAGATTAAGGGAGATAATACAAATGAAAGCTCCTGGAAACATGTCAACAGCATAGCTTTTACAGGGGAGTTGTCTGTTAACTGTGAATTAAGACTTCTATATGGCATAAATATTTTGTTGTTGCTATTTAAAATTCTTACAGTCTTTAAAATGTCAATTTTATAACCTGGCTATCTAAAAGAGGTTTATAAACTCTTTTGGGGAAAGGAATTAATAGGAAATTAATTATATTTCTTTACACAGTATATTTTTGTTAGCCCTATTTTGGGGGGAAATGTTAATTTGTTAATCAAATACACCCTTGCCCTTGGAATACATTCTTGTCTCTGTAACTCTCCTTGTTCCATGTTCTGGGGCAGGAATAGTTTCCCCATTGAAACATCACCCTATTCCTCACTATGAAATCTACATTCCCTATTTAAATGTCTAAAGTAATTTACTAGGTTTCATGTAAAACAAAGAAATGAAAATCCTCCAAAGATTCTGTTAAAATAAATATGGGGGAACTGAGATAAAATCAACACCTGAGTTAAAATCAATACAGGACTTGTCAGAACCTTTACTTCATGGCATTTAGCCTTGGCACTCCAAACATGGCTAGGAAAAATTTTTTTAATCACTGGATTACAACACCCTTATTTCGCCCCATGGACCATCCTCTTGGAATCAGCATAAGAGTACCAAACTTTGGGAAATGCTGGTAGAATCAGTAATTTTCAAATCTAGTTCCAAGAAATCCTTGAGTTTCATGAAGGTAATTTGAGAAATCAAGGGACAGAGAGACAATTGACTAAGAAGGACTCTGATCCATCACAAAGGCTTAATTGAAAGTCATGCCTTTTTTATTCTGTAAATATTGAGTACCTGATGATATTTCCATTGGAGAATAAAAGGAGTGTGCTCTTAAAATATGCTTGAAAATATATTCATTATATGTGGAATTGGGATAAGAGGCTGTGGAACTGGGATCAGAGATTCCTTTATACATGCATATTGCATTACACCTACCATAATACACTGCATATAAAGTGCCTTCAAAAAACATTTGGCAAATGAAAGAGTTTGCTTAATAGATGATGTTATCTCTAAAGTAAACATCTGACATGCAGATCAATACACAGCTATTTTTGAAAATTATTTCAAAAAGGTATAAGTAATTTAATCACTGTAGATAGAAAAGATAGCAGATAAAAAACTGGAATAATTTTGAGTAAATTTATACTGTTTTGCCTCACATTCTAACAAGGCTTTGTCACTAAAGAACAAAAAGGAAAACCCAATTTCATAATGACCAGACACTTAGTGATCATAAATAGGAAATGGTTTCTTTCTTCTCTGTATCTTTGCTCATTCCTTCCCCTGAAAGAGGGTCACCTCTGTTCTCAGAGGCTAGTATCTGAAGGACAAACTTGTATAACCAGAATCAGGAATTATCTGGGTTTGGGAAAATTGTGCAGGCCACAGCAATGCTGGAGGACCCTACTAAACAAAGGTAAGTTTTCTGGGCTGATATACTCTCTGCTTCAGTGGAAGGGATAGAAAGACCCTCTTTCTTCCACTTTGAAGTAGGAAAGGAGCATATTAGACCTTGCCTGGTAAACCTGTTCAGTTAAGCCGAAGAGACACATGAGCTAAGGCTGAACAGGGTGCACTGCATTTACTCAGCTTTCTGAAGTCAAAGTCCTTTCTCCCAACAAGGTTCAAAGCTTTTCAACCCTGCAAACTCAACTATGCCTCGAAAAGTGTCTTACACCTTTTAAAGTCCACTGAATGCTCACTGATGAGAAGGAACTAAAGTTTTAGGTCACTGCAAATGAAATGAAGATATGGAAAGGAAACATACACATGGCCCAGTTCGTGGGCTATTGTGAAAGCTGTACTCAATCCACTATCTTCACTGATAGAGCAGCTTCTGTATGGATCACAGATGGTTCCCAGTTCAGCCAGACCTATTAGAAAGGAAAACAAACAAACAAGGATTTACTTTAAAAAGCATTTGTGGCTTGGAAGAAAAGCATGTCATAAAGTGTTGAATCCAGAGAGGATACGCACAGTAGACTCACCTAATGTATCACATTTGTCATGAGCTCTGCAGATATCCTGTCTGAAAGCAAAGCAGACTTGCTTTAGGGCCTTGACACCCAACAGTAAACACCAATACAAGCAAACACTTCAGCCTTTCAGGTATTCGTACCACCACTACTTTAGGGATGGGGAGGGATGACAAAAAGCTAGTTAACAGAGCCAGGGGTTTGCAACTCAAAAAATTTATGAATCACTGGCTTACAGATTAAAAGTTACATTGAGTCGTCTCCTGTCAACCAGGGTAGCCAAGGGCAAATGAAAATCTTTCCACCCAGGATTTTCCTCATACCTTGAAACAAGTGATTCTACTTTCTGAAAAAACATTCTGAGAAGGTTATAAATGGCTTTCACTTAAGTTTAGTTAAGAATGTTTGTGACCATATCAAAGATGTTGATGGAAGACACAACTAGGCCAGCATATTTCTGTACTGTCTGAGCCACCAGGGAAGCCCAAGGCCAGCATACTTCTTTGTTGCCCTGCATAGCATTTTAAATATTTTGAACTAGAATCTACCATTTAAAAACTAAGAGCGTTCACATTTTCAAAAAAAAAAAAAATCCTCATTTCTGGCTTCTTACAGAATCACAAAAGCTGGCAAGACTCTATGTATATCCTGCACAGTAATGACCAGGTCAATCTGAACGGCAGCTGCCCCCTCTATAAGGGCGTTTACTTTTAGGACTGTCTAACACACTTATTGCCTACTTGGTAACTATGGGTTAGTGGTTCTCAACCAGGTGTGACTGTGTCCTCTTCCCCATGCACCCTCAGAGAGCATCTGGCAATGTCTGGACAATAGTTTGGCTGTCACAGTCAAGAGGAGGGAGAGCTGCCAGTATACAATAGGTAGAGACAAAGGATGCTGCCAACCATCCCGCAGGGCACAGGGCAGTCCCCACAACACAAAACTATCTGATCCAAAATGCCAATAGTGCTAAAGCTGAAAAAAACTGGACTAGGGGCTGGCTAGCAGCAATATACAACCTTAGCCCATCAACTTGACAAGAAACTAAATGCTGGAAGGATAAGACGTCCATATACCTCGTTACAAGAACCGCTGTATCATGCTGGATTCCACCTGGATGGTTCTTTGAATGCTGCCACTGGCAAAAGTTTTTTAATGTTGTCTGGGCATTAAAAGATATGGAAGGTCCTTCCTAAATACAGACAAGAATTATGGTTGATCCACTGTACCAACACCAATTAGATATGCCATTTAGGATACAGAGAGAAGAAAAAAGAAATAAAACTTTATTACCTGTTCATTATGAATCACAACTAAGTTCACAATAACAATATTAATTAAATTTCCAATACTTGGGTCTTTATAGATAGAGGCTACCTGCAACCGAGATAAATTGTTCAGTTAATTGTGAATTCTTTGTAAGCAATAAGCAAATCACTTCTTACACTGGTCTCCATGGCTTTTTATGGTTCATAAACATATGCATTTTGGAGTTGTGAATTTTCATTCAGTCAACAAATATTTCTTAAAAATCTCTCTGTAAAATGCATAGATGGCAGTTTCAGAGAGTAAATAAATGCAAGCAAGTTCAAATTTCAAGGTGTTTTCCAAGGAAACCACATTGCCACATAAGTTAGCAGTTCTCAGTGCCAAAACACTGGATATTAATTTTTGATTGAGCTTTTTCATCCCAGTAGAAGCTGGACTGCCATTTATGCAATCTCACATGGGCAATAAGCTTGCTAATACTGCTGGTGTACCAACCATTTATATTCTCCATAATCTGGTAACTTTTTTTTCCTCCATTATTACCATTAATTATGAGAGCTACACCCATTGAATGCTTGCTGTGGACTAGATCCTTGCTAAAAACTGCATATGCCTTTGTATTTAGTCCCCATAGCAACACTCGAACTAGGTATGACCATAATCTTTGCTCAGCAAATGAGAAAAATGAGGCTCAGAGAAGCTAAGCAACTTGTCCAAGACTAAACAGAGAGTGGTAAATAGCAGAGCTGGAATTCTCAAGCAAGATTAATTTGACCTTAAGTCCATGCTTGTCATTAAAATTCTTGGCAGATCTGAATTTATGGGGTAGAAATGGAGTTGAGTCTGAAAAGGGCATGACTAGGTTTTTCTTTCCCTCCACCAGAACAGGAGAGGGCTGGGGCACATGGGACTGAACTTGAGGAAGGGGGTGAGGGAGAGTAGGGGGGAAGAGGCAGGTGGGTGCGGGGATGAGGAACATAGCAGAGTGATTCACAGCACAGGTGAATTCACAGGGGATGCACAAGGAGAACCACAGACCATAGAGAGGAAAGAAGAAACTCTAAATGGATGTTCCCAAAGGGCAGCTTTTCATATGCATTTGGGGAATGTAATACAAGTAGATTTCCATTCAAATAAACTAGGGTCAATCTATTAATAGGAATGCTAGCCTGAGGCTTAAAATGAATGAAGGCAGAGCATATGGACTATTATGGGACAATCTCCAATATTTCAAGACAATAGGAATATGTAAAACCATATTACATATGCTTTATCTCTGAAAAAATACACCCATACATGTTTGCCTAAGAAGTGTCTAGAGCTGCACTGTCCAACATGGTGGCCACTTGCCAAGTGGTCACTGAACAACTGAAATGTGGCTTGTCTGAACTGAGATGTGTTCTGAGTGTGAAGCCCATACTGGGCTTTAAAGTCTTACTCATCTCATTAATATTTTTGAAATAACATTTAGATATAAAACAAAATACATGATTAAAATAGGTTTTGTCTGTTTCTTTTGTGTGTGTGGCTAACAAAATTTTAAATTACATTCACCAATGTTTTTAAACATGGCTAGTATCAATTTCTATTGGGCAGTGCTGGTTAGAAACATGGACAAATAAACTTGCCACATAGGTGGCCTCTGGGAGACTGGGCAGGGGAAAGCACTTAGGCTTTTCCCCTAGTCTTTGGATCTGCTTCATCTGTTTTTCTATCATGCAAATTTATTACTTTTTCAATTCAAGATGGGAGCAGAAAAATTCAAAATTTAAGTGAGAGATTCCTAAGCCTCACCCCAAAACTACTTAATTAAAAATCCTGGGGGTGGGGGATAGAGACATTTTACAAAGCTCCACCACTGACTCTGATTCACAACCAGCGCCCAAATGTCTTACTGGTGACCCATACCTGGCTGTGCCGGTTCACATGTCAAAGGGCACTGATTTGGAGAAGTGGACAGGCTGAAGATCACATGCAGTCTCTAAGCTACGTTTCTGGCTTTACATGATCATGGACAAGCAACCCAACTCCTGTGAGGTTCAGTTTTCTTATCAACAAAATAGGAATGACAATCTACCTAGCAGAGTTGTCAGGAGGACTAGAAATGATGCCTTTTAAGTAAGAAGTACATTGTCTAATGCAGAATAAACACTATTTACACTCATTATTGTCATTGTCAAGAGCAGCCAATGAATAATCTTATGTTCTCTTCAGTCACTTGCCTGAATTGTTGAAATGCCAGCCCTAAATGATCCTCCAAAGCACTGGGTGGAAACCCATTCCCAAAGGCACATTTAGAAACATCATAAATCACCTACTTTTGAAGATACTTACAATTGACATTAAAGTTAAAATATAATGTTGAAGGTTCGCTCCATGGTATAAAACCATTCTGTTGTCTGCTACCACCATCACTTCTACAAACCGTGGATAGGATAAAAAACGTTTTGTTCTTCTGTGGGTCCCCTTTTCCCTTGTGCTGTCTGTTTTGCTACCATTGGCAGGAAGCATGCTTGTGGTTAAGCTGCTATTTAACATGGCCATGTCATCAGCCAGGCTACTCCTCCCTCTCCATTTTCTTGTCCTCGTTTTCCTCTTGTCCTTACTGTGACTATTTCTATGTTCTGTAACAAATCAGATGGCATGCATTATATTTTGAGCCACATATATTTCATACTAAGAATTTAATTTGACAGGTCTTAAAATGATGCCTCTGTAGTCAAATTACATACAAAAATCAAGTTGTACCCGCTATGGACTCTCCAGGTAAAACTCAATCTGTGCTCTCATTTAAATGACTAAAGACTTGAAATCAGCCTTCTTGGAAGCTTCCATGTTGTGTGTGTGTGTGTGTTAGTTGCTCAGTCATGTCTGACTCTTTGCAACCCCATAGACTGTAGCCCACCAGGCTCCTTTGTCCATGGGATTCTCCAGGCAAGAATAGTGGAGTGGGTTGCCATTTCCTTCTCCAAGGAAGCTTCCATAAATGCTCAGGTAAATTATTAGAAAATCAGGCCTGAGTTTAGGGCAAACAATTGCTTATTCTCTTCATTTGCTAACAAAAGTCTGACTGGGGTTTAAGTGGTTTGTATTCATTGTTCTTTGCTATTCATAGAGTAAGGGCCAACAAGGCAGCTATAGAGCTCTAGAGAATGGAAATGGAGATACTTCATGTACATCACTTTTTATATTCAATGAGAGACAGTGTAAAGGGGCCTGAGCAGTGCGCAAGGTAATAGTACAAAGAACTACTGAAAATGCATGACAGGGTATTATTCTATTACCATATTCAATCACTGTAATACATGAAATTTAAGAATAGAATCACTGCTGTTCAATGCCTACAAATTTTTAATTATTTCAGGGCTCAGTTAAGGAAGTAGATTATACTCAGAGAGTATGAATAGGTATTTGGGACTGTGATATATAATACCAGATGGGCTCTCCTCATTTCTGATTCTAGCCTAGGTACCTCTTGGATTCTACACAATCTTGCAGTTGAAAGTGTGGTCCATGGACCAACAACATCTGCCACCCCTGGAAGCTTGTTAGAAATATAAACTCTCAGGCCCCGCTCTAGACCTGATAAATAAAAATCCACATTTTAACAAGATCTCTAAGTGATTCATATTCATGTTACAGTTTTGACAAGTAGTAGTTTTGAACCTGGTTTGAGGCTTGTGTTGCTGTAGGTGAAAATACTCAGTCATCAACCACACAATAAACAAAATAAGCATAAAAGTGCCTGCCAAAATATGCTTTGAGTAAAAACAGAACTTAATCAGTTATCTTGCCAATCAAATCATAAATGTGTTTCAAAGCTTTAAAGCCACTAATCTGTAGTCCAAATAGGCAACAGAATTGCACAACTAAGAAATAATGCTTTCCTAAAACACAATTAATGGAATTTATTACACCAGTAATAACAACAACAAGTTAAAGTTTTAGTCCTTTCATATTTGAGGGGCTCAAATATTTAACCATTATAAGCTATTTCTAAAACAATCAATTAGGCCAGCATGTGTATTTTGCCTAAGCAGAGTGTTTTAGTGGTTGTTAAAACAGCGATATCAGTCCAAACTGTCAAACAAGTTATGTGTAGTGCAGCTTTAGATAATGCAACCAGCCCTAAGCCTGGTACACAGTAGGATTCAACATTAGACTATTTTTCTTCCAGTGTCTCTTTCAAGAGTATTCATATATGTATGTGTGTGCATTCAGTTGCTTAGACTTGTCCAGTTCTTTATGATCTCATGGATTGTAGCCCACCAGACTCCTCTGTCCATGGAATTCTCCAGGCAAGAATACTGGAGTGAGCTGCCATTTCCTCCTCCAGGGGATTTCCCCCAACCCAGGGATTGAACCTGCATCTCATCTGTCTCCTACATCAGCAGGTAGATTCTTTTACCACTGAGCTACCTGGGAAGCCCCATTCATATATGTATATCCATGCCATATAGGTACTTAGGCTGTCATTCCAATTTTAATTCACCAGTGATTATAAATAAATATGAATCAAGCACCTACTACATGCCAGATATTGAACTAGGCCCTTTTACATGTTATCTTATAATTCTCAGACAGAGAAAATTGCCTCTACTGTACAGATGAGGAAAGTAAGTCTCAGAGAGATTAAGTAACTTGTCCAATGTTACATATAGGGTGTGGTGGTATCAGGAATCAGGCATGGATTTGATCAACACCCTAAACAGTGCTCTTGCTATCACATAAGACTACTTAAGAGCTAGGAACTGAAATGGGCTCATGATTTGGTTGACAGTTTCTAAACTGAACCCATACTGGAAAATAGTATCTGGTGCATATTTTCACAAACACTAGCTTTTTAGAACAGGTGTATGGAGGCCACATTGAAAATTGGACGTTAGTTTGTACTGTATTTCAGATTCCTCCTCTTTGTCAAGTATCTTAAAGTGGAAGGTTACGTTTTTGATTTGAGATCTTTCTTTCCGTGTGTGTGTTGGGTCATTTAGTCATGTCTGACTCTTTTCGACCCCATGGACTGTAGCCCACCAGGCTCCTCTGTCCATGGGATTCTCCAGGCAAGAATACAGGATTGAGTTGCCATGCCCTTCTCCAGGGGATCTTCCCGACCCAGGGATCGAACCCAGGTCTCCCGTATTGCAAGTGGATTCTTTACTGTTTGAGACGTTTAAAACATAGCTATAAATGTTCTTCCAAGTCATGCTTTAGCTGCATCCCATACATTTTGATATGTTGTGCCTTTATATTCATTTATCTCAAAGTACTTTCCAACTTCTTTGATTATTCAGGAGTGTGCTATTTACTTTCCAAATATATTTGAGTTTCCCATTTTTTCTGTTATTGATTTCCAGTTTCATTTTACTGTAGTCAGAGAAGATACTCTGCATTACTTCTATGATTTTAAATTTATTGATAAGTTTTATAGCTTTGCATATGGTTTAGTCTGGAGAATGTTCTATGTGTACTTCAGAATAATGTGTGCTCTGAAGTAGAGTGTTCT
This sequence comes from Bubalus kerabau, assembly GCF_029407905.1. NCBI lineage: Eukaryota > Metazoa > Chordata > Mammalia > Artiodactyla > Bovidae > Bubalus > Bubalus kerabau. The sequence goes on along the minus strand of NC_073643.1, from coordinate 38,518,077 downwards.
ACAGATATCTGTTAGGTATACAGTTGGTTTACAGTGTTGTTCAAGTTTTCTATTTATTAGTTAATCTTCTCCTTAGCTAGTCTACCTACTACTGAAAGTAGTATTGAAGTTTCCAACTACTACTGTTGAATTTTTTATTTATCTCTTCATTTCTGTCAGTTTTTGCCTCGCACATTTTGGTGCTCTGATATGAGATGCATATTGTTTATAACTGCTAAATATTTCTAATGAATGGACCCTTTTACCATTATAAAACATTTTGATAAACATTATATCAGTAAAGTGAAGTAAGCTTGTCACAAAAGCCAATAAATTATATGATTCCAGTCATATGAAATTTCCAGAATAGGCAACTCTATAAAGACAAAAGTAGATTAGTTGCTAAGTGCTGGAGGCAGGGTGAGGACCTTGGCAGGGGAGTTGATAGCTAATGGGTACAGGGTTTCTTTTTCAAGTAATAAAAATGTTCTATTATTGGCTGTGATGGTGGTTGGCACATAACTGTGAACACACTGAAAATCACGGGACACTTTAAATGATGAATAGTATGGTATGTGAATTATATCTCAATAAAGCTGTGAAGAAAAGAAAATACGTAACTTAGTTTGTGAAAAGCAAATAATCTTTACTTACTGTCTTCCATAAATATTTTGACTTAAAAGATTTATTTAGAGAGAAGCATAACTGCAGCAAGAAAAATACTGAGGAAATACTATATAGAATTCACTCTTTCGATCACATAGAAGAATCGTCTCTAGAGAATCATCAGGGGGTACTTGGGCATGGGAAAACCTGAGAATAAATCAGGCACTAATTGCAAAAAAAGTACACTTAAGTAGCAAAGTTGAAAAAATTAAGGCATTAATCATTAAAAGAGATTTCTAACAAAGAACAGAAATAATGGAGAATAACTCATGCAAATCCTAATACACCTGGAAGACATTTCATTCACAACTAATCTTTGTATCAAAGAAACAATTTAGTATGCTATATACGGTATAAAAATCCAGGAATAAAATTATGTTTTCAGAATCAAAAAGAACATCTTCTATTACATACTTCCCCAGTCTTTTACCCATCTGACCTTTTATCTTAATGAGTTAGAATATTTATTGACCTAATTAGCCCAACTAATTTCTACCACATTAACCATTTTAGCAGGCAGTTTTGAATTTGGCTTTACAAAGACTAAGAGCTTTAAAGATTCAAACATTCACTATCACTACAAATCCAAGAACATTTTTACTGAGAATGGAAAAACCAGACACTTTAACTGGTATATCTGCTCAACTCTCCTGCCTCTGAATAGAAACTGTTAATATCAGAGAACGATTTTCACCAAGGGACACACATTATCAGAATAAAAAGAAAGCCATCCACATTTCTCTTTAGTGACCTGATAGCATAATGGAATGAAGTTTAGTATTTCAAATTTGCAATGTCACTTTGCTAATAGTTTTATCAGAATGAGCTACATAATGAAATTTCACCCTGGTAGAAAGCACGGTATAAATGATCAGTGTATTTTTGCTCTTCATTTCACCCACATAAAGCTTTACACTTATCACTTTTTAATAAGATATAATTTTATACTATAAAATTCGTATTTTCAAAGTATACAGTTCAGTGGTTTTTGGTACATTTATAGAGCTGTGTAATCATTTCTATTATCTAATTTTAGAATACTTGTATTGCCAAAAGAAGAGACCCTATACCCATCAGGTTATCACTCCTCATTCTTCCTTTTCCCCTCAGTCTTTGGCAATCATTGACCTATATTTTGTTATCTATGGATTCGCATTTAATACAAACACAGTCATGCTTTTTGGGTCTGGCCTCTTTCACTTAGCATAATGTTTTCAAGGCTCATCCATGTGGTAACTTGTATCAGCACTCTATTACTTTTTGGTGCCATCTAGTATTCTACTATATAGATGTATCACCTTTTGTTCATTCATTCATTCATTAGTGGCATTTGGGTTCTACAATTCAACTGAATAATGTTGCCTTAAATAAGCATGCACGATTTCTTTCTGTGACTATGATTGGATTTCTCTCTAGGGAGAATGACTGTTCTTTTTAAAAACAATTTTCTGGCTTAAAAATAATTCTAAAGACAAGCTGTTTGTACCCTTAAATAATCTTTTCTGAATCACTTCTCTTGGCCTTAGTTTTCTGACCTCTTCAATGGGTATATGAATAGCTGTTTACACCCTTAAGGGTATTTTGAGACTTAATAAAGTGTATAAAAAATTACTTCCAAATTACAAACTGAATTTTAAAATCTTTTTTTTTTGTAACTATTTTATGCAAAGCACTGGCCACGTAAGTTGAAATAAACAACAACAAAACAGAAATAAGACTTGGGAAGGATCCTTAAAAACAAAGTATCATAAAAACTTAAGATAGTATCAATATTAAAAAACGTGACAGCCAAAAAAAAAAATTTGCTTATTTACTGGCAAAAATGTTTTAAATGAACTTCATTTCACATTGCCATGCCATAAAATGCATATGGCATTACTAAACAACTGGAATTATTTTAGAAAATAACATCCAGGCTTGGTTATTCTGTGTTAGTTACTCACTGAGTGCTTCCCACCCACTGGGGCTGAGCTAAGGAGATTCGAATGTTAACATTAACAGCTGGGAAGTTAATCATTGCTCTCTATGTTTATAAGGTTGATCAAAATTTAACTGAAATTTCCTTGAGGCACTCAGCCACCTTTTGACCTCATGATCTATGCGGGCAGGGGAATCACAGCACAGGACCAAAGGGAAGACTGGAGTGCCGGGATTTTAGCAGGTCTCCTTTCTGCCTCTCCAGGACGTGAGAGCCAGAAGGAAGTGGACAGGAGTCTGCAGAGGCTCCACACCTGGATTCTGGAGCCAGACCAGCCCTGGTTCATGGTCCTGCCTTAGCATGGCTCTAGCTGCCCCTGCTTGGGCAATTTCCTATCTTAAAGGTTCAGTTTTCTCATCCGTAAAAAGAGGATACTGACAGCACACACTTGAACGGATAACTGTGACGGTTAAAAGAGAAAATATGAAAAATGCCTGCTGCACAGAATGTGGCTCACAGGAAAGCTCCATTTAATACTTACTGTGATAGGAATTATTAGTTGTTATTGCTTTACTAGTAGTATGCAAAAGAGCCCCTCTTTATAAATTAGAATGTTGACATCATAGTTTCTCAAACAAAACAATTCTATTTTTCGAAGAGTCTTCTAAAGGAAAGGAGGGAGGGACAGGAAGAAGGAAGGAAAGTCATAAAGACCAGCCCCCTGTTCCCTTGGAACTTGCAATGTAGGTGAGAGGCGCATGCAGACTGACGTGGGAAGACCCAGTCCAAGATGTAATGAGATGGAAACAAATGCCACAAACACTTCCGCCTCTCAACTGGCTCCAAAGACTGATAGCATACAACAAACAAAAAGTGGAAGCTGAGGGCAGCTCCCGCCCTCTGTTCTAGTCATGTTTAAGATCTACCCTCAAAGAGTTATTCAGTGAAACCGCCACAGAGAGACTCGATGAGACAGGAACCACAGTCTACTGGGATCAGAGGAAGATGGGTAAACAAGCACAATGTAGGGAAGAAAGAGATAAAACATAAAAACAAAAATAGCCATAAAACCAATGAATGTTCTAATATAAAGAACAATGTGTTTCCAGAAACTGGATGGGGAAGGAACTAAGGGAAGGAATTATTTTGTGTATATAAATTTCTAAAGCATATGAATGAAAATCATCAAGACTTAATTTTTTTAAGGGTACTCAGTTTGATAGCCTAAAAAACAACAGTGAATTCCTAGATACTCTAGACAGTCACATACCCAAATGTGTCCCATTTCTCTGGACAAACTGTTAGTTTTGGGGTGGGGGGGGCAGGGGGGGAATGGCACGCCCAGTCCAACATCTAACAGTGCTCCACATACAGGGCTAGGGGGACAAGGGTGCCAAGGGCCGTGGCGGGAGAGATTTCCCTTTTGGCTGGCCAGAACCTTTATGGACAATGTTTCCCCAGTAGCGGTTTACAGAACGTTAGTCCCAGAACATATTTCCCAAAACAAGCCAAGTGAGATTGCAAAATACTTTATACAGCATTTACATCTGGGACTTTCTCCATACACATTAGCATTTTAAGAGCTCTGAGAAGTCTTGCAGAAAAAAAACCAGTCTACGTTTTGTTTATCCATGGAATCAGGAAAATTATGGGATCTGGGCCAATTTATGAGGGGATTGAAAGTCCTTGAAAACAGAACAAGATGAAGAGGAGTGTACTGACGGACTTTCCTCTTGGGGAGAGAAGGAAATGCCATTGGGAGAAGACAATTAGAAGCTTCTTGCAGTTCAAGGGGCTTTGATGAGTGGTTGGTGGTGGGTGGTGGGAGGCATATCTGAAGGTCATCACACCACCTTCCAAGGGCTGTGTGCCTCCCCTATACTGGGGAGGTAAATTTGCTGACTCAGGTGCAGAAGCTGAGACTCTTGCCCCAAAGGCCCTGCTGCATCCTCCCATATTCAGCATCCCCCAGCTCCTTCAACTACATGCAGTAACTACAACAACACTGACTACACTGTTAAATAATCCTGGCTCACATTTAAGCTTTCCACCCTGCCAAGCACTATTGAAAACACTTTACGTGGACTAACCTGATCCTTCCTCACAGCACCCCATGTGACAAGCCTTATTAGCTCCATTCCATAAATGATCAAACTGAGGCACCCTTGAAATAACTTCAGAAAATATTTAAAACACATCTACTTGAAATAGCACAATGCTGAACATACCCAGGCCTATATTTTATAGGTCTTAGAGTTTGTTTGGTTTTGCTATTAATATCCTGAGATAGACTCCTAGGGAAATGTTGGTTTTGACTCATTCCATCTCTGAGCAATAGGGGAGATGGGCCCTTCTGCCCAGAGGGGTCCCAGCTGTCTACAGGCACCATGCACTGTCTGCAGCCTGCTTCCAATGGTTGTTTCACAGGCCTTTTTGTGACATGACGTGGGATCTTCCAGGCCAGCAGTCTCCAGGAGAAATAAAATGTGAGCCCCGCATGGAAGATAACAATTTCCAGCAACCACATGTTAAAGAGTCAAAAGAAACAGATGAAATTAATTTTAATGATGCTGCTGCTGCTACTGCTGCTAAGTTGCTTCAGTCGTGTCCGACTCTATGCAACCCCATAGACGGCAGCCCACCAGGCTCCCCTGTCCCTGGGATTCTCAAGGCAAGAACACTGGAGTGGGTTGCCATTTCCTTCTCCAATGCATAAGAGTGAAAAGTGAAAGTGAAGTCACTCAGTCGTGTCCGACTCTCAGCGACCCCATGGACTGTAGCCCACCAGGCTCCTCCATCCATGGGATTTTCCAGGCAAGAGTACTGGAGTGGGGTGCCATTGCCTTCTCCAATTTTAATGATATATTCTATTTAACCTAATACATCCAAAAATACTGGGTTGGCCAAAAAGTTCATTTGGGTTTTCCACACCATCTTACAGAAAAACCCAAACAAATCTTTTGGCCAACCCAATATTATCCTTTTAACAGGCAGCACCAATGCCATTTCAAGGGCTCCGGAGCCACATGGAGCTATCGGCTATGGTCCAGGCTGGTACATTCTAGGCACTAAGTGTTTTCAGTGTGAACACAGGAGGCACCGTGATGTGCTGCTAAGAGTTTGGGAGTCAGAGAGACCTATATTGAAATCCTGGTTTCTGTGCATTCAATTTGGGACCTTGGGCAGGTCACTGAAGCCCTCTGGGCCTCAGTTTCCTCATCTGCGAAATGGAGATAATGATGATTCTTACTTACCAGGGTGGTAGGAAGGGTTGAATCACTCAATATACAGGGAAAGTGCTGAAATAGAGCCTGGTGCAGAGTAAGCGCTATAGAGGTATTGGCCACAGCAACTCATTACTAAGGTTGAGCAGCCTTTTAGGGCTGCTAGAATAAAGGGGCTTCTGCTAACATTTCTGTGCAGCTCCTGGTGGCCCTGTGATGCCCACAGTGGGTCTAGGCATGGCTCCCATATCACAGACTAAAAGGCACTTGGGCTGGAGTCCTTTAAAAAGGCTTCTAAACAACTCCTAGAGAGCATATCTCCCACATTCCTTTGATACACCAGTCTCCCAGTTTTCAGGCAACTGAGGACAAGTTTACCCACTAGGCCTGCAGTAGAAACCCTTCATCATGATGTCCATATTCTGGCCACCACAGTCCTGAGTGCTTGTAAGGACACACTGTACTCTTATCACAGCTTGAACTCACCAGGGGCCCTCCCAACCACAGGCCACCAGCCCGCAGCACCCTGGCCCAGCTCATATATTCAGTTGCTATATATTCGGCGCTTGCTGTGACAACTTAATCCCTTAAGGGAATTAAAAGCCTAACGTCTTTCTCTATAGCCTTGATATAACTTTTTAAATGCTCTCACTAGTTTATTCATAGTTATTACACTTGCAATAAAGCCAGTGGCACTACCAAAATCCCATTTGAGTTGCACCTCTGAACATCCTTTTTGCAGGCACCATGCATTGATTTATATTTTATTTTTATATTTTCCCTGATTTACAGCCTGTAAAGAATATAGGAAGGAAGAGGCCTATGTTTGTTCAGGGCTCATTTTTCCATTCACTTTGGCTCCAAGATTATGAATCCCTTAAAAATTCGGAGCCTCAATCCTCTTATCCACAAAGACAGAGAAGAGAAGTTAACTAAAGTTCATTCCAATATTGAAAACTGATGAGTTCTCATATTTAATAAGATAAAAGTGAAAAATGCTGAAAATGAAGTCTTAAGATTCAAAAATTGCAAAACCCAACAGTCTCCTCTCTTGGCCACTCAGAGAGGATATGAAAAAAATGACCAATGATACACAGGGTAGGCACATAGAAGGAGACAGAATAACTACAATGGAGAGAGACCAAGAAAAAAGAAATGTGCTATGCATGATGTTAAAAAATATCAAGGAAGGGACCATATATGTATCTCCATTTCTCACTACAAAGTGCTTATTTTGGAACTGCTAACATAGGTGACAGTTTCTAAAAACCATTTCTATTCTCTAATTTGACTTGTTTCACTAGAATAGCATAGAATGTCAGGATTAGGAAATATGCTTAAAAGAAAAAAAAAAAAAAAAAAAACTAGCTCATAATCAAGTTACCTTTCAAAAACCATTATACTGCCCACAAAGGAACTTTGCGGGAAAATGGAGTCATGTCTCCCATTCCTGTTTCCCCAAAAATGTGTGGTCACACACAGCTGAATCTCACACTGCTGACTTCTGCTATGCATGCCTCCGTATCACTGTCCTCTGGTTTTCTCTCTTGTGTGCACATAATGTGAAGTAGAACACAGCTGCATTCTTAGGGATTCAGGGTTTCTTTTGTAAATGTTTGCATCCATTAGGCAAGAGGAACCTATTCCTATCATTAACTACACGGCTTGAAATTGAAAGTTATGTTTCTAGATATCAGCTAGAAAGAAACACAACAATGTCCCTTTCCATTGGCACAGACTATGGCTTTGAATAACTAGACTTACAGAAGTCTTTCTGAGTCTATTTCTCTGCACCTGTGTCTTGGACAAAACCTATACTGCTCTGTCTACTATGCTTTCCTGCAGCATCATCCCGTGACAGCATGAAATCCACAGAACATGAAATGTTTGCAATAAAATAAGGAAGACATATATGAAATAAGGGTCTGCAAATGAAAATGAAACAACAAGCTATAGTCTGGGAGGAAGTATTTACAAACTACATTTCTGATAAAGGGCTTATATCAGAATATATAAAGTACTCTTCACTAACACAAAAACAGATGTTCCAGTTTTTTTTTGTTTTTTTTTTAAAGGAATGAATTTGAACAGACACTTCACCACAGAAAATACACAGACGGCAAATAAGCACATCATTAGTCATTAGGGAAATGCAAATTAAAACTGCAATGGCTACACCTACTAGAATGGCTAAAATTAAAAAACAAAATCAGCCAAATAAAATATTGCCCAAACCAAGTCCTGGTGAAGATGCAGCAGAACTTTTATATCCTGCCATTGGGACTACAAAATTGTACAGTCACCTTGAAAAGCAGATGGGCAGTTTCTTATAAAGTTAAACATATGCTTACCATATAACTCAGATATCTCACTTCTAGGTATTTATCCGACTGAAAACATATGTTCACCCTGAAATCTGCATGTAAGTGTTTATAGAGGTTTCATTTTTAATTGCCAAACTTTATCCCTCAACTGGGTAACAAACAAATCAAGGTCTACCCATACAGTGGAACACTATTCAGCAATACAAAGGGATGAATTACTGATCCAGGCAACAGTGTGTATGAACCTCCAATGACCATGCTTAATGATTCCAGTGATATGACATTCTGGAGAAGGCCAAACTAGAGAGACAGAAAGTAGGAGGCTGCTGTAAAGCACAGCAGGAATCATTCTCTATCTTGATTGTAATAATGGTTACCTGACTGACTGTATGCCAAAACTTGAAAAATTGTACACTGAAAAAGATGACTGTTTTCTGAGTATAAATAATATCTTAATAGGAAAAAAATGAAAATACTAGAATATATTATATATACATATGTGGTATATATATAATATAGTTCCCAATATACTGGAAAATAAAAATATTTGTAAAAAATTAAAATCTTAGCAGGAAAATTCTGAGGTCTATCCCATTAATTTAAACTTTTCTCACACATCACAGGCCAAGTACATTCTTAACACCCTACCCTAACTCTAATGTCATGTGAGAGATGGGGAATTGATAAAAAAGGAAGAATTCTGCCAATATTTGCCACTCATTTATTTTTACTCCTTCTCAAAGTCCACTGCTCACAAGTACACAACCACTGTATTTTGAATTTCCTCCTGCTCCTTTCTGTGACATGCAGAATGCCTTGTACTTACTAATGATTTGGGATTGTACAGCATTTCCAGGCAGAGTCTGGTCCAGACACACAAGCAGACTCTAGCTACACAAAAATAACTATGACAAGGATTCTATAATAATCTAATCATTACAAAGAACCTAACTTTGGCAGATACAAAGTTCAAGAATTTAAACCTCCAATTATATCTCAATAAAGATGCAAGAAATGAACATTTTAAACCTCAACTGTATGAGTAAATAGCACTTTATTAAATGAATGGGTTTAGAAGAAGTAAACCCTTGTAAGAAGAGAACCATGAGCTTCTCTGATGTCTTACTCTGAAAAGACAGCCTGCTCAGGTGAAGGTCTGAAAGCCCTCAAATTTACCCTAAGTACCTCCTGCCACTATCAGCCTGTACATCTGATGGCTGCCCTCTGTCCCAGGTTTCTGTCATTTCTTACATTCTTTCTTTAAAGGACATGCATCTTAACTGTTTCAGGGGTTTCCTGGGAAGATGAACAAACTAGCAAGTATCTGTCTGACCCTTTTCCTTGAGAGTGAACGCACTTTTGCAGAAAGGAAAATAACTGAGATCTGATGACAGGTGACAGGGAAAGGTCCTGATTTGGGACCAAAGGTGAAATGGTCCACCCTCGGGCTATCTCTGAATCCAGAAGTTTATCAAAGGGCTTGTGGGAGGGGACAGGAAAGTGTGTCATACATCACAGAGACCTTATTTCACATCCAAACCTAACCTGCCATTTCACTTTCCCAACTGCAAACTGGCTCTTCTGGGTTTCAGAACACAAGCGAGTGAAACTCTTGAATGGTAGATAAGGTAGTCTCAAAAAATACTGTAACCTGAGGATCTTTCTATTGGTCAGTTTAAAAAAAAGGGGGGGGAGGAGGTTTTCAAGAGGCTCCAGACAAAGGGTCAGGAAAACAACCTAACACACCACCTTTTGTGCTCAAGGAAATTACTCTGATAAGTGGCTCATCCCTGGTGGCTTTCTTCTTGCTGTGTTCTAGGTTTAGGGGCTGACTCTGCTCTTTCAAACGGTTGCAGATGCACCCTGATCTTAGGGTAATAAAGAAGAGTTAAAGAGTGAAAGAAATGGAAAAGATAAAAAGGGTCATAGGGAGCAAAACTAAAACTAGAAAGAAAACAGTGACTGTTAACAACAATGGCAATGACAACAAAGTGACAAGTTCCTTAAGAGACCTAAAAACCAACTGCAGTGTGTGGACCTTGTTTAGAGCATCATCTAAAACAAATAGACTGTAAAAAGGCATTTGGGAGACTATCAGGAAAATGCTAACATAGATACTGTTTAGATGATATGCAGTCATTACTACTGATTCATTCACCATGACAAACACAGGTATGTTAGAAAATGTATCTTCATTTTTCAGAAACATAAAGTATTTAGAAAATGGCATCATACTTAGGTTTACTTTAACAAAAAGGAAAAATAAGAAGCAAATATGGGGAAAACACTTTCTCATCATTAAATGTAGATGGTACATACTGGTGGTTCGTTTTACTTCTGCCTGTACTTTTCTTGAAGATGTTCATAATAAAATGCTTTTTAAAAAACATGATGAAAATTTTTTAAAAATTAGATGAGAACAGGTCCTGTATTAGAAGTTTCTGTTTTACTACCCTTTGCCAATTTTACTGGCGTGCTGCACTATTAATGTTAAAACAAAATAAAAGCAATATTTTAATATAAATGCTCAAAGAATATAAAGCTGAGAAAACAAGCTCAAGAATTCAATTATTTAAAACAGTACTTTTCTAGTAATTTACAGAGGATTTTAGAAGTCATTGCTGCTATTGACTATTTAATAGACATAATAAGGTTCATCAAAGAATTTAATAAAGGGGGGAAAGGCATATAAAGATGGATGAGGAACAAAAAGAGGTAAATGAAAAGAAATTAAGCCAAAACAATAAACCCCAACTGAAAAAATCCATCTTTAAAGATGCCAATAGACCTTGGGTTTAATCTGATCTGAATTCAAGTGTCAAGCCAACTTCCTATACCAGCTGTGTGACTTTGGACAAGAGGCTCAACCTCACTGAGACGTTATTTACTCAACCGTAAAATAGGCTAATAATAACTACACACAGTATTGGTGAATGAATTACATATGACAAGATATGGAAAGTGTGTAGCACAGCGAATTCATAGGCATCCTGTATTTTCCAGGCTTTACAATTGCATCCTTGGGAGCCCAACCAAGAAGTGACAGTACACTCTAATGGGGTGACAGGCAGAGGTCCCAGCACTGAACTAAGACTAAGACATGGTAATCCCATTATAATCCCACAGTTAGTACAGCAGGCATAAGGCAGTTTAGCTAGGTGGGAATGGAGTCTCAGCTTTGACCAGCCCTGGTGTTCCAAAGAAGTAGCCACAAGGCAGGAATTTTATCTGTCTGGGTACTGAGATTGAAAGAAAGTAAAAGTGAAGTCGCTCAGTTGGGTCCGACTCTTTGAGACCCCATGGACTGTAGCCTACCAGGCTCCTCCCTCCAAGGGATTCTCCAGGCAAGAGTACTGGAGTGGGTTGCCATTTTCCTTCTCCAGGGGCTCTTTCCGACCCTGGGATCGAACCCGGGTCTCCCACATTCCAGGCGGATGTTTTAACCTCTAAGCCACCAGGGAAGCTGGGATTATCTCATCCCAAAGACAGAAACGTGGGGTCTTGACTTGGCTATTTGTCCCTGGTGACAAGTGTCTTGGGATTACAAAATAATTATATGCCACTCCCCCTTTTATTTTCAACTGCATTTTTTGATTATGAACCTATTATAGAATCATGACAAAAATATAAGAATATAAGCTAAAAACGTAAAGATTGCCTATGTTCCTACCAACAAGAAATAGTCCCTTTTAATATTTTTGTGACTACTGCTTCAGATCTTTTTCCTTATACATGCATGCTCTCCCACACACTCTGTCATTATTTTTAAAAATGAGATCATACCCTCATATTACTTCATCACTTGTGTGCGCACTTAATATATCTATTTCTGGGTTTGTTAACCTAAATCTATGCCATCATTTTTAATGGCTGCATAAGAATCCATCAAATGTAGACTTCATCAGTTATTGATCTATCTTTCAACCAAAGACACTTAGGTCGTTTCCAGTCACTTGCTATAATAAACAACACCAGACTCAGTATATAAACCTGTTTACACAAATGTCCAATTAGAAGCAGCATTGATGGGTTAGTGAGTGTACAACTCTTAAATGCCTTAAGGGAGAGCAAAAGAGCGAGCCTTGCTGAGATGGGAGGGTGAGAGAGACATTTTAGTTACAGAGAGTCACTGTTTTTTAGGTCCAGGCAAACAGAACAACCTTCTGTTGGTCTGTTGGTCTTTTCTCCTGCCTTCCTCTCATTCACCTATCGGGAAATGCATCTCTTTCACTGACAAAAACAACTAAATCGTCTTGCATAAAATCCAGAGGCAAATAGCAGGTGTCTGCAAAACAGAACTTGGGGTGTCATCTGGAAATGCAATGCAAAGGATCAGCAGGTAGGGGCTTTTAAAAAGCAACAAACTCTCCCAATCAGCTGCCATGAGTCTACCACTTGGCCCCCCTGGCGTTTAGGGTGGTCAGGCAGTCACCTCAAAGACCTCTACTGAGGATCCAGTGGGCAAGGGAGACCAGTCACAAGGGCCTGCCATAAGAAAGAGAAGCTACCCCACACCCCATCCTGAATCCTGAGGAACCTACAAACAGGATGGAAACCACACACCAATGCATAGACGCTCAAGTGGCCAATGGGCACATAGGTAGACACAATCAATGATGGGAAAACAGAGATACAGAAACTGAGCTAAGAGAAAGTAGCAAGAAATAAAATTTCAAAATGCTGCATTAGGTAGAGATAAACACAAAGAAAGGGCTCTTAGCCCTGCCACTCACTGGCAGGGGCACCATGGGGCAAGTCTCTTATTGGGTTTTTATGATCAGGTGACCAAGAAACTCTAAGCTTAACCACAGGGATATGATTAACTTTGAGTTTTGGTATTTTGAGTTTAAATACAAAATATTTTGAGTCGCCATACCTAGCTATGGTGTCTTAATTTCTACTTGTATGATCATTAAAAAAAATCTCCCATTCAGTGATTGTCTACCATCTGTCCCTGGAGTTTTCATTATTTCATACTTATTTAGTCCTACCTACCCTCTTGGAAGGGACATGTTACTCATGTTACTCTTACTTTATGTTCTAAATGTGCTTCAGGTCACATACCTAACTGTAAAAAGATGGTTTAATCCTCATGGCATAGAGGAGTTACTCAATAAATAGCTCATGGCTGAATGAACAAATGCACACATAATGTGCATTTGAATAAATTATGTTGTAGACTCCTTTCTAATTCCATAACATTTTTACTCCATAAGACTCCTTCTACATGTCTTTTTAACAGAACTTATCTCAGAATCCTTTTTGAAAATTCAACATACATTAACAATCAGAAATGAGCAAGACGTCTGCTCCGTCTGTAGGACGCAGCGTCACAGCCACAGTGCCCGCCCCCAGGAAGACTCTCACCATCCAGCAACCGAAGGGTTACACCTAGCCCAGCAGAGGGCTTCCAGGTGCCCGCCTCCAGGCTTGGGCCATCTTAACTTCTGAAGGTTTCTTGTTGAATATTTAAGTATCACTCCAGTAAACAAGTAACCTAACATCCCAGCCCTACAGTTTGCTCATCTGGGTAGAGCTAGCATGTTGACCTAGAGCTAGTCTCTTCTAGCTCGAATCATCTATCACTTTATGAGAAGTGAAGATGGAAAGCAGTGATGGAGATTCAAAGACAGTGCCAGCTATGGACAGTGCTTACTGCCTGAAATCCCACTTTACTGGGAACTCTCACATAGAACTGAACTTCTAAGTCACTTGGAATGCTTTTAAACCCCACTGATTCTTGCTCCATCTCACTTCCCTGCAAGAGGAGTTTGTTTAAAGAATCTGCATGAGGCTCCCAGGGCACTTTTAAAGTTTACCTCTGATTACTAACCACTGCTTTTGGGGGGAAAATCTCTGAACATGAATGAACTGATATTTGCATTGGCCAGATACTCCCTGGCCAGAGGGACTTCTCCCACCCCCACCTACTTTTATTCCCTGTGCCAAAGCTCCCTGGATTTTGGAGGTTTCTGATCTGCTTGTCCATGCTGCTAATGGCTGCTGGTGAAATGTGCCATGTTCCGAAGTTCTCTCCAATTGCTCTGAGCTTCCTGTACCTGAACTCAAAGAAGGGGTACAGAAGCAGCTGGGAGAGAAAAACCAGAGCGGCACAGTCCAACAGCAACCTCTGAAAGAGCCAATCAAAACTGCCGGCCTGCTGAATCATCACACAGGGTGAGGGAAGGGTCTGCCAGATTGGTCACCAGCAAGCAAAAAACCAGATAGAAAACTAAAAGTTGGCACTGCTGATTTGGAAGATGGCTCGGAGGCCCCAATACAGATAATTAGAACACAAATAAGTGGTTTTGAAAAATCTTTTCTTTTTTTTTTTTCCAAAAAAATGGTAAAGACAACAAAGGCATTTTTTGCTGTCTTCTTTTCTTACCTTTGCAGATTCCCTCTCTTTTGTGTTTTTAACTGAACCTGACAATGACTTGTCCTCTGTTCCAGAAAACCAAATGTCTATTTATTTTGGTAATTAATTTAAGAAAATGAACCCAGAGGATTTTTGGAATGACAGTATTAAAAAAGACTTCTCTCTCTCTCTTTCACACAAATACACACCTGAATGTACACACTCATACACATCACAACTGTACACAGCAAAGGCTGCAAGATAAGTCAGGAAACCATGGGTTGTCATCACGGACTAGCTGTGAGATCTCAGGCAAGCTGTTCCAACTTTGAAAGCCTCAGCTCCTTTACCAGACACAATGGGGGAGAGACTGGTGTCTGACTCATAGGGTTGCTGTGGTAATGATTAAGTGAAGTCGTGTAGGTAAAGTGCTTTGCCCAATGCCAGCAAAAAATAGGACCATAATAAATAATAAAAGCCAGTTTTAAAAAAACGGTGGTTTGCTTTTACTTTAGGGAGAAGAGTGTCACAAAGTGCTAATGTTTAACAAATTGATCAATGAAAATGTTATTTATCTTTTGAATGTACCTTATATAAGATAGAAATGGAAGAGATATATTTCCTTTCTTTACACATATGCATAAAATAGGCACTTCCTAGTTCAGATTTAGAAAGTCAGAAGTTAAGGTCTATATTCTTATTAGCAGGGCCACAAAGATGTGAATTGCCATTCAACTTGCAACTGGCTGGCAGTCTTGGCACCCTGACATATGTTTCTGACTCCAGACTCCCATCTCTACCCCTTGGCTCTGTAGAGAGTCTAGACAGAACATTTCAGTTATGTTCCAATTAGCCCTGGTGGTTAAGAACACAGGACTGAATGGGATAAAGCCGGATGACACACCCTACGACTCGGCTGTACCATGTTACAAGCCAGTGTCATCCTATATTAAAGGTTTCACTTTAGAACTAATAATTCTGGGAAAGAAGAAGACATCACACTCTGCCACAGTGGAAGAACCTGATATAGATACAAGATGCAACAACCGATCATTTTAGGAAGACCTTCTTGGTCTTGAATTTTGGTCTTATTTGGAGAAACCAGAAACACCCTGAGAAATCACTTAATTTGAGGAAGAGACTTTAAAAAATAAAGAATGGGGGGAGGGAGACCATTTTAGAAACAATAAAAAAGATGGTTATTTTAACAAACATCCTAAAACACAGGACCAAACAGACAGATGGTTTCTAAGGAAACAGGACCATCAGAGAGAAATAAGTAGGCATCAGAGATAGTGAAAGGGTGCTTCAAGACTGGAGACTGAGAAGCATACACAAGCATAAGCTTTCCAGCAGGCCCAGGGGAAATATAACTGACAAGGGCCAAGCGTGTCAGCACCAAGCCTCCAAGAATCTGACCAGGATGGAAGAAAATCTATGGCAGGTATATATGCACTCAACTGACACCTGACAGCGCAAACCACAGCTCCGTTCCTGTATTTCCTGAAGTCACAGAACATTAGTTACATTGAAGTTGATTGAAAAAAATTCCAATGAACATATAGAAGTTTTTGTGCCTTCCATTTGTAAGACTTTTTCATACTTGTACACTGTTAAAAAAAAAAAAAAGTCCTAATGAATACAATAACAACAGCCTCAAGACATCACTAAAGCTTAATCCTAAAAATCAGCAACTTCAACAAGAGGTGGCTCTGCCCAGAGTGGGTTTGACGTCACTGCTGTATGAGTTCATCTCCTGGATTTGTCACTTATTAACTGTGCGACACTGGACAAGTTACTAAACTTCTTTTTAGTTTCCACATTTGTACAATGGGAATATACCTACCTGGCTTGAAGACTGAATAACAAAGACAACGTAAATGGTAGAGCTCTGTAGCCTGTGAAAAGCTACCTCTTTGAGACCTGGCAAGTAACCCAGCTCACACAGGTAGGACCTCCACTTAAGCAAGATGCAAATACCTGAGGTGTCACATGCATGCTGTCCTGTTGCCGGCTCTCTGTGGGGGGTGCTGTGCCTATAGATAATGTGGGGTTTGTTTTGGGCCTCTTCATCTTCTTGTTCATCAATGGACAGTAGTGGTTCAATAAAATAATCTCCATCATGGGACCGAAATGTGCCCAGCTGCAAATAAAGAGAGATGAGAGGTTGACTTAATATAACTTAGCCACTGAGAGGAAGAGGACAGTGGAACAATGCCAAGTAAGTGGTGCCATCTTACCCAACTCCTTTCCTATGAGGGCTCCTTAAGCTAAAAATCTTACTGATATACTTGGAGAAGTAGTATTTTTTATTTTTCTTTTTTCACTCTCTGCCATATCAGTACCTTAACCTTTGATTGGACTCTACAGAACCTGCTATCCAAATCAGTCTCTAAGAAATATTTCCTTGGTGCTTAAGCTGATTTATATTCATTCCTCCAGGCTGCTGAAAGAGGGTTTCTGTGTGTTAAGACAGCCTGGAAACAGGGACAAGTATCAGTTTCAAAGAGAAAAGCCTACTCAAGAAAGCCTTATCCTGACTTCAAAATCAGGAAGCACATGTTGACCAGAAGGCACTGAAGGTGGCGCTGCCAGAGACAATGGCAGAGGAGCCTCTTATCAACCCTTTCCCTGATCACAGGGAGTGACCCAGGATAAGACTTTCCAGGCAGGCTGCCCAAGGTTCCAATCTCAGCGCTACCACTCATTCGCCCACCTTGGGTAAGCTCCTTAACTACTCTGAGTTTCACCTTCCTTGTTTATCAATAAGAGAATGAGATAATGTGTGTAAGTGAAGTGTAAGTCGTTCAGTTCTGTCTGACTCTTTGGAATTCTCTAGGCCAGAATAGTGACCTTTCCCTTTCCCTTCTCCAAGGGATCTTCCCAACCCAGGGATTGAACCCAGGTCTACTGCATTGCAGGCAGCTTCTTTACTAGCTGAGCCACAAGGGAAGCCCAAAATGTGTGTAAAGTGCTTAGCAAAGTGATACCTTGTCAGGGCTTGGAACAGAAGTGGCTTTTGGTGTTGCAGAGTTGGCCAGCCTTTAACCACCAGGATATAATTTGTGTTTGCCAATCACTCTAAGAGTTTCACGGTAACTCTTTCTCCTCCCCTTCCCATATACCCACAAGGTTTGCACATTATAAATGAAGCTGCAAAGTTGAACCACCCAAAGGAAACATTACAAGAGCGATAAAAAGTTCCCCATGCCATGCCACTGGGCAGTGTTTTAAGGAAAAAATCAAGCTCTTCTCACCTTCTCTGTGGTTCCTTTTCCCTCAATGTTGGGGAAAAGGCAAGGGCCTTTGATTTCCCCCTGGATCCAGGAAATGACTGTCCTTGAACATCAATGGCAGTATCAGCACTGAAGTATCACATTCCACCCAAATTCTAATCTACTGAATTGAAATATCTGGGGGGTAGGTAGGGCCCAAGAACTGACATTTTAGAATTCTTAGGCATGACAAAGTTTTAAAGTACTTGGCTAAGCACTGGGGTTCCCAAACCCAGCTAAGTGTCAAAATGTCCTGGGAAGTTGAAAAATAAATTTAGATTTGAGAAATCACCCTATGTATGCAGATTTGGTATTTCTAATGGTAAGATCTAGTATTTTAATTTTTTTAAAAAAAGTCTCCATGTGGTTCATCCCTGACTTAAAGATAAGACTTAGACACAAGATAGCTCTGACAAGTCTGGTGTCAGAATAAGAGAGTAACTGGCTTCCAGAGAAGTGATTTAACAAGTTTGCTTTTACCCAGGCACCTCTCCCTATTTTCAAAACACAACTCTGGTGCTCTCTGAGCACAGAGCAAGAAACCGACTACAACATGTGAAAGCTACTAGAGGTGGGCCACAAATACTGAGAAAGAATCTTGGAGCCCATCTGGTGAAGGTCTGGCATCTTTGATTATTAAAAGGGGAAACTGAGATCCAGAGGCAGGAATTGACTTGTCCCTTTCAGTGATACAGAAGCAGCTGAATAGTTCTCCTGCTAAATCTGGAACTCAGGTACCCTGATTCTAGTCTAGTGCCTTTAAAAAAAAAAAAAAAGCAACAACTTTGAAATTCTCTTTAGGAACACAGATTCAGTGTCTGGCCCGTGGTTAAGAGTATGGTCAGAAGGACTGGATGGGAACCCCAGCTCTGTCACTTGCTACCTGTGAAACCACAAGCAAGTCCCCACCTCTCGAAGATTCAGTGCCCTCAACTGCAAAATGGGTTCTTTCAAGGATTGGGCTGTTGTAAGGATTTAGATGAAATAATGCACACATAAAGCACTTATTACAGTACAAGACACATAATAAGAGTTCAGTAAAAGGAATATAAATGAGGTCAAATTAATTTGTGGCTGATTCACAACACAGTTGTTTGAACGAAGAGTAATCCTTTCTTGGCTAAGGTGACCATTTATTCAAATACAGGCTGTAAGTACTTACTACAATATATAAAAGGCACTGCAGGAGAGAAATGAATTGATGCTGACCCTCCTTCCAGGGAAAGGGGATAGAACATGTGTTGCAAGAGCCATAGTACAAGGGAGAGCACACTTAACATCAAGGAGGGAGAGAGGTATATGCCTGTGAAAGGGGAGAGAGATGGCAGCAGTCTGAAGGACTAGGAAGAGGTTTCCTGGGAAACAAGATACATTAGTTACACTTTGAAAGAAGGGTGTGATTTGAGCATGTGAAGCTGGTTGAGGTCACTCACCTAGTAAATCCAAAGGCCCAAAGGTTATGAGATGGGAGGGAAATGAAATGTGCAAAAACAGTTTGCCTGAAATGTAGGATTTGTGAAGCAAAGCTTGACAGATGAGACTAGACACTCTGGATGTACAAAGGGGTGAGGAGGTACAGTGGCAATGGCCTTAAGTGCCAGACGGAAGAATTTATAGTCATTCACTAGGCAGTGGGGAGGTCTGTGCAGTAACTGAACAGGATAGCGATGTGATTTTGCACCTTGTCATCATTAATCTACAAGCAGTGTGTGGCAGGGATTAAAGAGAAAAGACCAGGAGAAGAAGCCAGACAGAAGTATTTCTTAGACATCAGCCCTAATGAGAGAGAAAGAGAGAAGCAAAGAGGTCTAGAGGTAGAGTAGGGATGCTTAGAACAGGTGAGAAACACATCTAAGAAGGATTTCAGGGAAACTAATAACTGACCAGTAGGGTGAGGGAAGGGAGGAAGGCTGGCATGGCCCAGTCTAAAGAATGAACGATTTCCAGGAAGATTTCCTGAGAGGGCCAGGAGGAGGGCCAAGATACTACAAGTACCAAACGGGTACGGGGACATCTTTCCAAGAAAGATAAATTCCAAAAGGAAGACAAAGGGGCAAGGACTTTGGAGCTAGATTCATCCCAGCTATAAAGGGCTACCTCGCATATTTTTCAGATAACATGCCAGATCTTCTGCACCTCCCTCCCCTCCAAAAAGAGAGCCAGACTGCAATACAAATGGACTCCTCAAGGTCTAGGGAGTTCGTCTTTCTTAAGTCCTGGCCCTCAGTTCCCTAAGATAGTTACTACTCTGCAGTTACAAGTGCGAGTTACCACCTAAAATTGCCAACAGAAATTAAGGTCCTGCGCAGCAAAACGTTTATACCACTGCTGGGGCCACTCAGCAGGGTGTGGAGGCGGGGAGGGAGGAGGAGTAAAGGCTGTTTACAAACTTGACTTACACACGCAGCACTATCAAGTAAGGTTCTGGAACTGTGGGTTACAGCCTTAGGATCTGGGCAGACTCTGATGCTCTGGTTCCAGCACCTGACTTATACGCACCCAGATCAAACAACCTTTCCAAGAACAGAAGGATTCCAGGCGTCCCGGGGCAGCGATGACTCATGCAGCACCCCCTGCCATTTCGCCAAATTGCCGTCTCCGCCCACCCCCAATCTCAACGACGCACCGCGACTCTGGGAGCTTTGCTGGGGGCTAAAGGGGGTTCGTCTTCATCCTCGCATCCCAGCAGCCTAAACCTCCCTCCTCTCAGTCTACAAGCTTGCTTCCCTTCCCACCCGACCCCTCGGTTGAGCAGTGGAGATAGATGCGACATCAACATTTGGGACTCGCGAGCCACGAACAACAGGGCGCGAAGGGGGCAGCCAAGAGCCCTGGGTAAGTAGTCAAGCTTCCACTTAGAAAAGGTAACGGCGGGGAGTATGGGTGCTCTGGAGAAAAGTAACTGCATCACTGGGGAGCAGGGCGCACAGCCCCTGTGCGCTGGGAGATCCTGACCCACGATAGTTTCTGCGTCAGAGAGCGTGGCAGAAACGCACGTCGCTTGGGGAAGTCCTAGAACCGCTCTCACTTGGGCCAAAACCTTACAGCGGACCCTCAAATCTCACAAAAGGGAGAGGGCAGAGGTCGTGTAGGGCAGACAAGAGGGCAAGTGGGGCGGGGGGGAGGGGGAAAGAGAAGGGGGCGGTGAGTAAACAAACACCGGGTAGGGGTACCAGCTTGGGTCCCCTGCTAAGTGCGTATTTTGCAACGCATGGAGGTGACTTCCGCGCCCTCTCACCCTCCCTCTCTAGGGAAATGTGCACTTCAGGCTCCCTTTTCGAATTCTCTGGCACCCCATGGGTAGTGGAAATCTCAGGAGAACTGAAATCTCTCCAGGCTCTCCCCAATATTTCTTCTTCTTGGGGCCACCCCGCCAGCAGGGTGCAGAGTCGGACTGCGACGCACCCCCACTCCTAGTTCCTTGCTGAAGCAAAGCATCTAGGACAGGCCCCGCCCTCTTCCCCGCCCCCTAAGCCCTGGGCCCACCCTTCCGTTCCTGAGACCGGACCTGTTCCCTGTCAATCCAGTTCAGCCTCAGGGTTCCTGGCGCGTGAAAAAAGACCCTGAGAGAACGTGGGGACTCTAGATTACGCACCGCCCTCCCAAGACACACAGAAGGAACTCCCCGTACCGGACGCGGGGGATTCTCAGCCCACACCCCCGACTCAAGATGCACCAATAAGGAGTCGGGTTCTCCCAGTGCTCAGCTGCTCCACTCCTGGGCGGCCGAGTTTGCAGAAGGCAAGGACAAGTCTCTTTGAGTTTGGAAACCGACACCCCAGCCACCTACTGGTGTGGGGCAACACGCAGTTCAACAGTTGAGCTGAATTTGGACCCTAGAAAGTTCCGAAACATCCAGAACTACCCCTCCCGGGACTTAGTGGAGGGGGCGGTGTCGGGGAGGATGAGCTTCTTTCAAGTGTCAGCACACTCGCCGGAGTAGCCACCCAAAGTGTAGGACGCAAACAAGTTAGTAGCGCATGTTTAATGCTAGAGCAGAGAGACGGCGCAGTGAGGGTCCTAGGCTAGAGAGCAATTAAGTCTTCCAGAAGCGGGTGAGGAGGTGAAAGGGCAGGGCAGGGGAGGGGGCGCGCGTCCACTTACCATTCCCGAGCAGAGGCTGATGACGGCCGTGTGCTCTGACTTGGTATTGACATGGCCTTTGTAGAAACAGTGCTTGAGTTCCGCTTCCTCCTCGGAATAAAACTTAGTCTGGTTCACCCCGGGTGCCCCAAGGAGGGTGACAGTGAACATTGGGGCGATAAATCCAGCATGGGCGGTGAGATTAAATAGAAATTGCTGGCCAAAGGCGGAGAGGCGGTAATGCTCCTGGGAGGAGGTAGCGGAGGAAGAGGAGGAGGCGAAGCCAGGCCAGGGGTCAGAGGCAGAGTTAATGCTTCGTCGCCTTCTTTTGAAGTGTACGTTCGTGGGAAAGGGTTGTCCGAGAGCGTTCACTCGGACGGGAGATGCGATTTCGTATTCGCTCAGGGTCTCTAATAATTTCACTGTAGAGAGAAGCAGAGGCACATGAACCAATAATATAGTTTTCTGCAAGTTTTAACTTGAAGTGTGTGTGTGTGGGGGGGGGGCAGCAGAGGGGGGGTTCTCCTAAGTTATTTTCCAGCTTTTTCCTCCCTATTCAAGTCAATCCCTTCACCTTCACTGACTGGACAAATATTTGCTGAACACCTACTATGTATCAGAAAGTGTTAGATGCTGTCAGAGTCAGACACTGAACAAGACAAAATACATAACATGATTGTAGATCCTGACAGATACCCTGAACTATGCGACGAGCTGGTGCCCCCAATTACTAACAGGTTTGGGGCCTGGCGTGGGTAAGGAGGAAGATCAGGCTAAAAGAAGGGGGCGGACGACTAAGTTCTTTCCACAGTGTCTCTTGAGAAATTGGCTGGGAATGACCTAAAGAAGGGAGAAGCTGCAAAGCGGGAGATACTTCTTTCTAGGAAAAGGAGAGGGCAGAGAGAGGCCTCCGCTGCGGGGTGTCCGCCGTCGGACACGGAGGCTAAGGAGGTGGCGACAGGGGCGGAAGGGTCCCCGTGGCCGACTCTCGTTACCTTGCCTCGGGTGCAGCCTGTCCTTGCGCACGGCCGCCGCGGCATCTGGGCTCCCCATCTCGGCCAGGTCTCGCACCAGGAGCGTTAGCAGTGTGGCCCAGGATACAAACTGCATGGTGCTCCCCACCCCTCCCCAGCCGCCCCCACCCCCCTCCCCTCCTGCCCTCCTTGGCTGCGAGGCTGCGGCTGCGGAGAGCGCGCGGAGCCCGGTGCCCGCCGCCAACTTTTGACTTTAGGAGTCGCTGAGGTCTCGCGGCGAGGGTCCCGTCTGCGCTCGGCTGAGCAACGCCGCCGCCTGCCGAGAGCTGAGCCGCTCGGGCCGCAGGAGGAGCCGGAGGAGCAGGAGGAGGAGGAGGACTGGGGCTCGGCTGCTTGGCCGCATAATGTCCAGGGAGCCGGCGGGAGAAAGCGCGGAACGTGCGCTCCGAGGCGCGCCGGGCGCCCTGTGCTGGCGGGGATAGCGGAGCGGCTTCTTGAATGGGGGGCTGGGGGGCGGAGTGGGGGGGGGGGGGGCGCTACTCAAATACTCAGGTCCCCGCCTCTCGGAGAGGGGAGGAGAAAGCGGAGTGAGTGGGGACCGCCTCCTGCCACTCGGCTCCTCGGCTGCTATGCGGTACTTGCTGCTCGCAGAGTCGCCGGGAGCGCAGGGGCGCCGAGTGCGGTCCGCCATCTCCCCGGGACGAGCTTTTCTGAGACTCCCTGCCCTGGCGAGACAGAGTAGAGAACGTTCTCCCCTTTTCCTGGCGCTCCCAGTCTCTCCCGTATCCTCTCTTTCTCCCTTCGGAATCTCTTCTCTCCCTCGCCCTGTCAGTCCGCTCTCTGCCCCCTTTCCCGCTTGTGGTCTCTTCTCCCCGTCCCTCTGTGCACCTCTCTAGTTCCCGCATCTCCCCCATCCCTTTTCTCTTTCTACACGGTCCCCATCTCTCTCTCTTCTCTTTCTCTCTTTCTGTCCCTGTCTCCTTTTGGTTTCTCGCAAGTGAAAGTGGCCCAGCGCAGGAGCGCCTTCTCGTCCCACAGTTTCTCACTGAGGGAGGCGGTGTGGATTCTGAGCTCCGCTCTTGGCCTCACCGCCCCAGGTCAAGCGTTTGGGAGCTGGGGTTCTCATCTGGCAGTTCAGGATGCGTTTCAAATTCATGGTCTCCTCAAAGTTTCCCAAAGCTTTTCAGTTGTGCTTGCCCCAACCTCAGACCCATCGAGAGAGTGTCTATAGCTTTCTGTAGGTCTCCGGCCCAAAAAAGGTTAAGAACTGCTCTGGGCAGCAAGAGGAGGCGGGGATTTCGGCGCCCCCAAGTGCCTCGGGTTTTAGAGATACGGGGAGCGGGGGAGAGTGAGAGGGGACTGTCATTGACTCGAGGGGAAGCACCAGTGCCTGCAGAGATTTCTCAGCCACTTCCGCTTGCTTTTTGCCAGAGAAATGCTTGGAACAGCTTAAAGCTGACACTTTTAACTATACCTACCTCTGACTTGGGATGCATATTTTAAAGTCGGAAATTCTGCCAGAGAGGGATGGTGTGTATGTATGTGTGTGCGCATGTGTGTGTGTGTGTGTGTGTGTGAGAGAGAGAGAGAGAGACAGTGAAAGAGGTGTTTAATTCTGGATGTTTTGAACAATTTCTATAAAAAATGAATATTTGCCCCAAAGTCCAGAACCAGAGTTCTCTGTTGCTTGGAAGGCTGGCACTCAGGGATGAAAACACCAAAGACTGCCTACTCGGGTTCGGGGTGGGGGAAGGGGGACTAAAGCAATATTCTATAAGTGTCTACTACTCTGGAAATATTAATGTAAATATTTCTCCTGATACAGGGAGAAATGACTTGGCAAGAATAGAATTTCCTAAAGAAGTTGTTAACCCAAACAGACCAATGTTGCCTTGACTGGAATTTATGATTGGTGCACACAATGTAAAGACGGCAAAATAGAAACCCCTGTTAAGCACACAATCAGATTTTTAAAGAATAATATTTAAAACTTTGTCTTAAACCTTCAAGGTATTGACTAAAAGACATTTCTTCTAATACACAATCTTTCTTATCATTATGTAGTAAAAATTACTCACAATCACAGTGTCTGAGGTTTGCTGACAGTTTAGCAGGAAACAGAAAAACATCAAGAAATCAAACTCTTAGCTGATTCCTATGGAAAATGTTCTAGGACTGCCACTATAAAATTACTCAAAAATGTAGCACGTTGCAGTATTTCCCATTAAACAATTTTCCTCTTTTTCAATTTGAATCCCTCCCGTAAAGAACTTAACAGTATAGCAATGATTATATGTAAGGACAGAGGTTTCATTGTGTGCTCTTTCTCAGTGGCTTTCTTTCTAGGACTTGGCATTAAAGGATGAACTTTTTTTTATGGTTCTTTAACATTGCTCCTGATACAAATAACCATCTCTACAGCTGATAGAAACTTTGTAAAAATACAAAGTTTCTCTTGGAACTTCCTGAACTGATCAAGAGTCTGGCTTTCTGAATTTCTCATCCTCAGGGAGTTTATTCACCCTTTCTTAAGTGTTACTAGCTTACCTCTGGATTTAAATCTATAAACAAGTCTTAAAAACAAAAATCTTAGCAAGATATTTGAAATCATAATAAACGAACAGGACAACTGAGCGAGCTAAACAATTCAAGTCAAAATTTTTTGTCTGAATAATAATAATGATGATAATCAACTTTATGTGCTACCCCTTGTGCATTTAATACAACATTTAATTTTTACAGCAGCTCTATGAGGCAGGCAGGATAGTAATTTCATTTTACAGATAAGGATATTGAGGTTGAAAGAGGTATCCTTGACAGATCAGATCAGATCAGATCAGTCGCTTAGTCGTGTCCAACTCTTTGTGACCCCATGAATCGCAGCACGCCAGGCCTCCCTGTCCATCACCAACTCCCCGAGTTCACTGAGACTCACGTCCATCAAGTCAGTGATGCCATCCAGCCATCTCATCCTCTGTCGTCCCCTTCTCCTCGTGCCCCCAATCCCTCCCAGCATCAGAGTCTTTTCCAATGAGTCAACTCTTTGCATGAGGTAGCCAAAGTACTGGAGTTTCAGCTTTAGCACCATTCCTTCCAAAGAAATCCCAGGGCTGATCTCCTTCAGAATGGACTGGTTGGATCTCCTTGCAGTCCAAGGGACTCTCAAGAGTCTTCTCCAACACCACAGTTCAAAAGCATCAATTCTTCGGCACTCAGCCTTCTTCACAGTCCAACTTTCACATCCATACATGACCACAGGAAAAACCATAGCCTTGACTAGATGGAACTTTGTTGGCAAAGTAATGTCTCTGCTTTTGAATATGCTATCTAGATTGGTCAAAACTTTCCTTCCAAGGAGTAAGCGTCTTTTAATTTCATGGCTGCAGTCACCATCTGCAGTGATTTTGGAGCCCAGAAAAATAAAGTCTGACACTGTTTCCACTGTTTCCCCATCTATTTCCCATGAAGTGATGGGACCGGATGCCATGATCTTCGTTTTCTGAATGTTGAGCTGTAAGCCAACTTTTTCACTCTCGTCTTTCACTTTCATCAAGAGGCTCTTTAGTTCCTCTTCACTTTCTGCCATAAGGGTGGTGTCATCTGCATATCTGAGGTTATTGATATTTCTCCTGGCAATCTTGATTCCGGCTTGTGTTTCTTCCAGTCCAGCGTTTCTCATGATGTACTCTGCATAGAAGTTAAATAAACAGGGTGACAAGATACAGCCTTGACGTACTCCTTTTCCTATTTGGAACCGGTCTGTTGTTCCATGTCCAGTTCTAACTGTTGCTTCCTGACCTGCATACAGATTTCTCAAGAGGCAGATCAGGTGGTCTGGTATTCCCATCTCTTTCAGAATTTTCCACAGTTTATTGTGATCCACACAGTCAAAGGCTTTGGCATAGTCAATAAAGCAGAAATAGATGTTTTTCTGGAACTCTCTTGCTTTTTCCATGATCCAGCATCTCTCGTTCCTCTGCCTTTTCTAAAACCAGCTTGAACATCAGGAAGTTCACGGTTCACGTATTGCTGAAGCCTGGCTTGGAGAATTTTGAGCATTACTTTACTAGCGTGTGAGATGAGTGCAATTGTGCGGTAGTTTGAGCATTCTTTGGCATTGCCTTAACGGTCCCCTAACTAGTAAGTCAGAGATATGGTTCAAATTCAGTTTCAGCGCTTTAGTCTAAGTTCATAATTATATACATATTTATCAATGTTTTGATAACTATCATAATTATCAATGATTTACTTGTGTATAGTGAGTAAATCATTGATCTGAAATGCTGCCAAGTTTTGGGGGGTTGGTTTGGGTGGAGGTGGCTAAAATCATCAAGAGAATTCCCTCAACTATCTTTGCTATGTATGATGTATCGTTGACTCTCTTACTTCATTTTCTATTGTTAAATATTTCATGATAATCTTAATTATCTCACTGATATTTCAGGATGTTTCTCTCAGTATCTAGTATGGGTCTGGCACATGGTAGGAACTCAAGAAATATTTATTAAATGAATGAATAAATATAAACCTCTATTTTGTTTCAGCAGTCCTAAAGTGACTTTATCATATTTAAAGAAGGCAAATATCGAATTAATGTACATAAATATGTGATATAAATAAATTATATAAATTAATAAATGATAAAACATTTGTATTTGGTATCTTTTAAAGAAATTTTTGTCACCAAGTTTTTGGCTGGAAACTGTCTGGAATAACTGTTTAGAAAAGAATCACAGTTAACATGATTTTGTTTTAGATTTTTGGCACATCCATTAAAAATTAAAATGTATGTGTACTGAGCCTCAAAACAACCAATAAAATGTAAATTATAAAAGAAAACATATGTGTATACAGTTTGGAAGTTGGTTCTATATATATAGGAATATATAAATATACCTGAATGCAGGAGGGGAGACTAGATTCTGTAATAACCGGCCCCCTAGAGAAGTCTTCCCTGAAGGAAGAACATCTTGTTGAGGTCACCTGGAGTTAAGGGAAGGACAGATTTTAGCCCATTTTCTTCTCCCAAGCTTTACTAGAATTGAATGTTATTGTAGATTAAATGGGAGGTTTCTGTGGATGCTTCTTCATGAAAATTAAATCTCAGAGGAGTGATGATGCAGATGAGTCACTAGGGAGAGACAGTCTGGTCAACAGAAATGTGAAAGATGACATCACATATGACTTTGCAGAACACCAGTGAAAACAGCAGGAAGGAGATCTGAAGCAAAGCCATCTCTTTCCACAGAAAGGGAAAACCCACACCGAAATGAGAGGCAAACACCAAGAGGCAGAAATATAATGAACTGTTTCCTGAGTAGTCAGCAGTAAGTGGCTTCAGGAATAGGTAAGTCTACGGTACTGGGTAGCATGTGTGCGTGTGTGCTCAGTCACATCCAACTCTTTGTGACCCCATGGATTGTGACCCCGCCAGGCTCCTCTGTCTGTGGGATTTTCTAGTTTACTGGAGTGGGTTGCCATTTTCCTACTCCAGGGGATCTTCCTGACCCAGGGACGGAACCTGCATCTCCCGCATCTCCCACCTTGCAGGCAGAGTCTTTACCACTGAGCCACTGGTTGTAACTGCAGGAGACTGCCTGGAATGCTCAGGTTCGATCGCTGGGTCAGGAAGATCCCCTGGAGAAGGAAATGGCAACCCACTTTAGTATTCTTACCTGGGAATTCCCATAGACAGAGGAGCCTGGTGGCCTACAGTCTATGGGGTCGCAAAAGAGTTGGACATGACTTAGCAACTAAACTATCACCATAGCAGTTCTGCTGTCTGGGTTCTGCTCTATTTTACATATGATGAAAATTAGACTCTGCAAAGTTAAATGACCCAATACAGAATTACAGAGCTAGAATGTGCTGAGTTGGGATTTAATCAGGAATCAGTTTACCTGCAAAACTTGTTATCTCCATAAATAAAAGCAGCTTAGTGACAGAAAGATGGCCATCTAATTGTTTCTGACCATTCAGCCTTTATACCTGGCCTGATGAGTATGATCTGTAAGAATATCCTTTCTTTTCATTTGAAAGCTAAATCTACAGTTCTAAATAACTCCTTTTGAGCCTACATGGAATGTCCCAGTCTGGTCTTTATGATGTTCCGAGATAGTTCATGACTAGCTAGCTCATGGCAATTTTACAAAGTTATTTATGTATCAGGTGTTCCTTTCCTACTTATTGTTCCAGAAGACCATACTTTAGCTATTACCCAGGCTTTGGAGCCCCAAGTGAATCCCACTAACAATTGCTTGAGACTCTTTGGGCCTCAGATCCTTATTCTGCCTCCTTCAGTATCTGTAGAATGAGACCTCCAGACCAAGGGTTTCAACATCATAACTACAAATGATTCAGAAATCCTCAGATTGAAACCACTCTTAAACTGAAGCCAAGTTAGACAGCATTGCAGTCTGTGCACATACAATTTCACCATTTCCTGAAAGTCCACATTAAACATAGACAGCTGCTACCCTTGCTAGCATGGCATCTGACAATGCTCGGATTGTTGGGAGATGTACCAGGATGCTATATGCCTCCTGAAATCTGAACTTCTTCTGCCCTACTTTGTTTCACCCCTTACGTCTTGTTGGTGTTTGGTGTTATTTGTTAGACTTTAAACTATGTGAGGGCAACAGCAAATCAATCACCATCCTCACTGTAACCCCTTGGTGCTACCTAATAGGCACTCAATACATATTTCTTAAATGAATGAGATTATAATTATTGAAAGTTGTTTCTAGTTTTCAGAGCCAGTATTTCCTTTAATTTGCAAGTCATTTTCTTTCTCTTACTCTCTGTCTCACACACACACAAAGACACACATGCATGCACACACATGGAACTCCAGGAATGATGGAAGTAATCTCTATTTCTCATGGTATCATTACTCCTAGGAGAAAAATCCTGCTTTAATTAGAATCTTATCATGATTATTACTTTCTAGAGTAGAAATTTCCAGAGCTAGGTTTTCTCCAATGCCTACTTTAGGATTATGAGCATAGAAAGTAAGAGTGCATTCTCTGTATCCTTTCCATATCCTGAAAAGAGAGTTATAATCACAGTTGCCTGCTTCAAAGGGGTCCTGTGAAAATGAATGGACCGAGGTGCTGGCTTAGTGGCTGGCACAGAGGAATTGATCTCTAAACATCCAAATCTGCGCTCTCACCTTCTGACTAACCCACTTACTAGTTAGGAAGAGCTGGAGAAGGCAATGGCAACCCACTCCAGTATTCCTGCCTGGAGAATCCCAGGGACGGGGGAGCCTGGTGGGCTGCCATCTATGGGGTCGCACAGAGTCAGACATGACTGAAACGACTTAACAGCAGCAGCAGTTAGGAAGAGTGGTTCCTGATTCAGTTTGACAGAGAACAGCGCTGGCCACCAAGCACTCCTTCCCCTGTTAACCTCCTTCTACTCCCATCACCAGCTTATGGGGCTTTTTTTGTTTTACTGAAAGCTACCCAGCAACTCAGTGGTAAAGAAACCGCCAGAAGGAGACTCAAGAGATGCAAGTTCGATCCCTGGGTTGGGACTATCCCCTAGAGAAAGACATGATAACTCACTCCAATATTTTTGCCTGGGAAATCCCATGGACAGAGGAGCCTGGTGGGCTATAGTCCATGGGGTCACAGAGTTGGACACCCAAAGTTGGACGTGACTGAGCACACATGTATGCATGCTACACTTCTACTGAAAAAGAAAATATGTCATGTGCATGGTTATATTTCACTGACTGTGTATTTCTTCACATTCATCCTTGCTATAGCTACCCTTTCAAAACTTTTTTTTTTTTTTCATTTTTAAACAGCTTTACTCTTTCTTTCTTATATTCTGCTTCAGTTCAATTCAGTTCAGTTGCTTAGTCATGTCCAACTCTTTGTGACTCCATGGACTGCAGCATGTTAGGCTTCCCTGTCCTCCTCCACCATATCTCAGAGCTTGCTCAAATTCATGTCCATTGAGTTGGTGATGCCATCCAACCATCTCATCCTCTGTCACCCCTCTTGTCCTCCTGCCTTCAGTCTTGCCCAGCATCAGGGTCTTTTCCAATGAGTCAGCTCTACTCATCAGGTGGCCAAAGTATTGGAGCTTCAGTTTCAGCACCAGTCCTTCCAATGAATATTCAGGACTGATTTCCTTTAGGATGGACTGGTTGGATCTCCTTGCAGTCCAAGGGACTCTCAAGAGTCTTCTCCAACACCACAGTTTAAAAGCATCAATTCCTCGGAGGTCAGCTTTCTTTATGGTCCAACTCTCACATCCATACATGACTACTGGAAAAACCATAGCTTTGACTATATGGACCATTGTTGGCCAAGTAATATCTCTAATTTTAAATATGGTTATCTGAGTCATGAAGATCTTTTTTGTACAGTTCTTCTGTGTATTCTTGCCACCTCTTCTTAATATCTTCTGCTTCTGTTAGGTCCATAGCTTTTCTTCCAAGGAGCAAGCATCTTCTACTTTTGTGGTTGCACTCACTGTCCACGGTGATTTGGGAGCCCAAGAAAATAAAGTCTGTCACTTTTCCCATGTTTTCCCCATCTATTTGCCATGAAGTGATGGGGCCAGATGCCATGATCTTCGTTTTTTGAATGTTGAGTTTTAAGTCAGCTTTTTCACTCTCATCTTTAACTTTCATCAAGAGGCTCTTTAGTTCTTCACTCTCTGCCATAAAGGTGGTATATACGTATCTGAGGTTATTGATATTTGTCCCAGCAATCTTGATTCCAGCTTGAGCTTCATCCACCCCAGCATTTTGCATGATGTACTCTGCATATAAGTTAAATAAACAAGATGACAATATACACCCTTGACATACTCCTTTCCCAATTTGGAACCAATCTGTTGTTCCAAGCCCGGTTCTAACTGTTGCTTCTTGACCTCTATACAGATTCCTCAGGAGACATGTAAGGTGGTCAGGTATTCCAGTCTCTTGAAGAATTTTCCACAGTTTGTTGTGATCTACACAGTGGTGGCTCAGCTGTTCAAGAATCTGCCTGCAATATGGGAGACATGGGTTCGATCCCTGGGTTGGGAAGATCCCCTGGAGAAGGGAACAGCTATCCACTCCAGTGTTCTGGCCTGGAGAATCCCATGAATTGCATAGTCCATGGGGTCACAGAGTGTCAGACATGACTGAGTGGCTTTCACGTTCCTGTTCACACAGTCAAAGGCTTTAGCATAGTCAATAAAGCAGAAGTAGATATTTTCCTGGAACTCTCTTGCTTTTTCCATGATCCAGCAGATGTTGGCAATTTGATTTCTGGTTCCTCTGTCTTTTCTAAAACCAGCTTGAACATCAGGAAGTTCACGGTTCACATACTGCTGAAGCCTGGCTTGGAGAATTTTGAGCATTACTTTACTAACATGTGAGATGAGTGCAATTGTGTGGTAGTTTGAGCATTCTTTGGCATTGCCTTTCTTTGGGGTTGAAATGAAAACTGACCTTTTCCAGTCCTGTGGCCACTGCTGAGTTTTCCAAATTTGCTGGCATATTGAGTGCAGCACTTTCATAGCATCATCTTTTAGGATTTGAAATAGCTCAACTGGAATTCCATCACTTCCATTAGCTTTGTTCATAGTGATGTTTCCAAAAACCCACTTGACTTCGAATTCCAGGTTGTCTGACTCTAGGTGGGTGATCACACCATCATGGTTATCTGAGTCATGAAGATCTTTTTTGTACAGTTCTTCTGTGTATTCTTGCCACCTCTTCTTAATATCTTCTGCTTCTGTTAGGTCCATATCATTTCTGTCCTTAATTGTGCCCATCTTTGCATGAAATGTTCCCTTGGTATCTCTAATTTTGTTGAAGAGATCTCTAGTCTTTTCCATTCTATTGTTTTTCCTTTATTTCTTTGCACTGATCACTGAGGAAGGCTTTCTTATCTCTTCTTGCTATTCTTTGGAACTCTGCATTCAGAAGGATATATATATCCTTTCATTTCTCCTTTGCGTGCTTAAATAAGTCCAATTTAGCATTTTTTTCAAACACTGGATTTTCTTTATCTGGCAGAATATTTTACATAACCAAAACATTAGCCAGAACCCAATTTCCCCACTGAATGAACAGTTTAAAAATGTTTTTATATGGTAGAAAATATTTACATATGCAAAAATGTAATTTCCTCTGCCAGAAGATGTTTAATAGGCTGTCTATTGTAAAGGTATTAATCATAATAATGGTTAACCTTTGTGATGGCTTACTACTTCAGCTAACAATGGATTAGGTTGTAGTCAGTTCTTCTGACAACCCAATTAAATAGGAATGCCATGAGCTCCACCTTGGAGAGGAAGAAATAAACACAGGGTAAGTAATGGGCTCAAGGTTACTCAGCTAGTGAGTAGCTAAATGGGCCTTCAAAGGTAGACTTTCTGATTTCAAGGTCTGTATTCTTAAATCACGGGCTTCCCTGGTGTCTCAGTGGTAAAGAATCTGTCTGCCAAGACAGGAGTCAGGGGTTTGATCCCTGGGTCAGGAAGATTCCCTGGAGGAGGCAATGGCAACTCTTGCCTGGAAAATTCCATGGACAGAGGAGCCTGGCGGGCTACAGTCCCATGGGGTCGCAGAAGAGTCAGACACAACTTAGTGACTAAACAACAACAGCAAAGCTTAAAATAGCATAAATTTTGATGGTGAAGAACACAATCTCAAAGAGTAGAAATCTAGACGTCAGAAAAAATTCAGATATCAGTCCAGCCAGGCCTATAGAGGATCTGGTTTAGGGAGTCAGTCACAAATGGTGAGGCTTCTGGATATGGGTCCAACTGGGGTTGATGAAGAGGAGGCTTTTCCAACACCCAGACCACTCAATGACCTACCTGTAAGACTGGACCTTGTGAACACTGCTCTTCTTCAGGGGTCTCATAGCAACAATCATCCTTATAAACTCTCACGGCCCTCAGTTCAGCTCAGTATCTTTGTATTATTCAGGCTGTACTATGGTCCTTGCTATCAAAATAGCATATGGCCAGAAGGCCTGCCTTCTAGTTATAAAGTGGTTCAGGATTTGAATTCCCTGTGAGTTTATGTGGAAGCCTGCTACAAAGAAGGTCTTCAAAGAACTTTTCAAAATATCTCAGTTACTGTGACTACCAAGGACAATGGAGAGGGGCTAGAGGCAGGGATAAATAATTTCATTTTTTACTTAATGTGGAAAAACACAGATGCATTGCATGCAACAGCTTGACATGGTAATGAGATTATGTGACATCAAATCAGTGCCAGTTGGAAATGGTATATTCACCATGCACTGTCTTTGTATTAATTGGCACCAATCACAGAAAATAGGTTGCTTCCTGAAATGTAAGCCTGGCAATTAGCACCTTGTCAAGTCCTTATCAGAAGCTGGCACAAAGAAAAACGTTTGTTTTTTTTCCCCACTTAGAAACAGGTCTGATGGCACATATCAGGGAAACTCACGGCGAGCATAACTGGAATAAAGTTTCGCTACTGTTGGGCTCTGTGCTAGAGGTGCAGTCACAAACAGCAAGACTTTGGATGTATAATTTTTTTCTGGGCACTTACCACAGTGGCGGTGGCGCCTGAATTCTAATTACAGTCAGCAACACAAATTCACCCACATACATTTTAAAAATCAGCACTTCTTATTTTGTGCTGATTATTCAGTTCATTAATGCTGACTACAAATCTGGACCTCAAGGAACTTATATTTGCTCTAAGCACCTTTTCTGACAGAGCAGAGGTAGAGAATGACTCCCTGAATGGTGACTTTGGTCCTCTTGTCCAGGAGGGATAAAGGTCCTAATAATTGAAAACAAACATAATTCAAGATCCTGTCCTCCCCACTTCACTGATCAGGTGGAAAGGGAAAAGAACCATCAAGAAACAGTAAATCCAATGAAATATTGGGCAATTATTTCAGAGTCAGAAAGAGCAGTATGTTTTAACATATAAACATGTCCAAGTTGTATTATTAAGTAAATGAGTCACAGTGTTGTTTGTGTAATTGTCTCCTAAAAACAAAATAAAAGAGCAAAATCTCAACCTGAACAGGATCTGCATAGGAAAAAAAACTCTAGAAAGAGGGATTTACATCATGCTATAACCATATGACTATGATCTCTGAAACCAGGAATTATGGAGATCTTCCATACTTATTACATTTCAGTGATACCTACCCCCGTATTATCTGCCTTTTTTAGTAATAAGAATATATTACTTTCTTAGTGAGAACAATATTTTTTAAAAATAAAGAAACAATATATAAAGAAGATACAGTGTTATCACTACCCTCAGGGAAAAGTTTTTTCATAAATTACGCATAATGGTAGCTTTTTCTGTAACATTCAGTATGTATTTCACTATTTGAAAAGAACCTCATATATACTGATGTGATCAAACACTACAAAGAGATTTCTGATAGCTAAGTCAAGTTTTTGAATGAAATTTGACAGGAGCTTGTGATTTATATAGAAATGGAAGTGTTTGATATACAGTATCCATGGAATTAAAACATGATTGGAGAATAATTATTGAGTCTCAGGAAAAAGTAGATGCTTACTCAGCCCGACTATATAAACAAGGAAGACATTTATTTATTAAAAAATATTTATTGAACACCTACTATGTACCAGGAAGACATTCATTTATTCAAAAAATATTTATTTAACACCTACTGTGTACCATGCAGTTTGCAGAGGAGCTCACAGTCCAGTGGGGAAGAGAAACACAAAATAAGTAAATAGGTGAACAAGTATATTAATTACGCACAGTTCTTTGTAGAGGAGATTAAAAGGCATATAGTTGAGATTAGGTGGACAGAGAAAGGCTCTTTGAGATGTGCTAGATAAATGGAAGCCTTTGGCCACCTGATGCGAAGAGCCGACTCATTGGAAAAGACCCTGATGCTGGGAAAGATTGAGAGCAGGAGGAGAAGCGGGTGACAGAGGATGAAATGGATCGATGGCATCACCTGCTCAATGGAGATGAGTTTTAGCAAACTTTGGGAAACAAAGAAGGACAGGGAAGCCTGGTTTGCTGCAGTCTATGGGGTCACAAAGAGTCAGGCACAACTTAGCAGCTGAACAACAACATAAATAGATAGTAAGAAGGAGCCACCCCTTTGAAGAACAAGCAGAAAAATATTCTGGGCAGAGAGAACAGCAGGAGAATGTCTAAGACAGTTAAAGAAGTTGAAGGGTTTCAGAACCCAAAGAGGCCCTTGTGGTTGGAGTTCTGTGAATGAGGGAGAAGGGATGGAGAGTGGGGCTGTGAGCAAGTGAAACAGGAGCCAGGTGTTATGGGACCTTTCAGGTGTGGAGTTTGTATTTTACTCTAAATGTAAGAGCAAGACAGAAAATCGTTAGGCAAGGAGATGGCAAGACACTCCTTTCATTATGAAAAAAAATCCCTCTGGCTGCTGTGTGGACGATGGGATCTAGGAGGCTATTGTGTTGTTCAAATGAGGATGAAGGTGGCTTTAACTAGGGTGTGGGAGTGGAGGTGGCAGGATTTAGATACTGAGAAAGTGTATTTTAAACAGGACATGGTGAAGGATGTTATCACAGGGATGAGAAGGGAGGACGTCAAGAATGAGTCCCAAAGTGATTATGCAGAAATTGCTGCCTTTGATATATACATATTACAACCAGAGAGAGAATACAAAAGAATAAAAACTCACATACAATAGCAACAAAATCACTGGGGATAAAAATAACAAGGAACATGCAATGCCTATATAAATACTACTTTAAAACGCTAATGAAGACTTCAGAGGTGATGTGAGTAGATGGAAGATCACCACATTCTTAGGATGACTGAGTGTCAGTAAGGTGCCCATTCTCCCTAAGACAGTTTATAAAATTATTGGAAACACAATATAAGTGCCAACAGTTTGTTTCTGTTATTTTTCTTTTGTTTGAGACAAAATTGAACCAACCTTTACTTGAGAACATAAATAAAAAACAGCTTGGAAAATTTTGAAAATGAGTTATGTGTAGACTCTAATAATAATACCAAATATTACCATTCTCTGATCAAATAATAAAACTTTCCTTTGCTTCTGAACCTAAATAAACAAAATAAAACCTTCACAAAATTATTAACCAAAAAATATACCAAATATCAAAATATAATGGAATGCCTCAGTAAATAAATATAGTGATACTAGATTATGAATGCACAGAAAACCCAATGGAAGAAACCAGAAAATCCAGAAACAGATCTCAGAGAATTTAGCTTCTGATAGAGAGAGTTTCTGAAATTGATTGGGAAAACTTGGACTAGTCACTATGCAGTGCAAGAATGACTCGGCAGCTATGTAGTTTAAAATATTTTTTAAATAATAAAACTATTTTAAAGTTGGTGGTGAGGATATGGAGAAAAGGGAACCCTTGTACACTATTGGTAGGAATGTAAATTGATGCAGCCACTGGGGAAAACAGTTGGAGGTTTCTCAAAAATTAAGAGTGACCCAGCAGTTCCACTCCTGGGTATATATCCTAAAAAACTCCCACTAATTCAAAAAGATACATGCACTCCAATATTTATAGCTACTTTATTTACAATTACTAAGACATGGGAACAAGCTAAGTGTCCATCAGCAGATGAATGGATAAAGAAGATGTGATGTGTTTATACATATATACATGCAATGAAACACCACTTGGCAAGCTGGGAGTGGCGTGGGGAGCACTAGAGATGTAGGGATGCACCCTAGAGGTATGTCAGTGGGGCAGCTGAAGTTCAGGAGAGGAGTCGAGGTAAGAATAAGGATGTCTTCTCCATGATTACAGAGTCAGGGAAAGACAGGAGGGCAGCAGTTCTCCAATTTGCTTTAGTATGCTTCCCAGTCATCTGAAGGGCTTACCAAAACTATTCTACAGGAGCCCATCCTCCAATTTCTGGTTTAGCAGTCCTAAAGGGTCAAGCCCAAGAATTCATACTTCTAATAAAGCCCGTGGAGTGCTATTACTGCTGGCTGGGCACCGCACTTAGAGAACCAATGCCCCAAGGCAATGAGTTTCCATTGTAGCCTCCTATTAGTATCAGACAGAAAGCTAAGGAAAAAACGGAACATCAGGGATCCACTGCATTGCAGATCATTCAAGTCAGAACCTCTGGAAAGTGGGTCTGGGCACTGGTAGATTTCAAAAACTCCCCAGTTGATCTAATGTAAGCCTGGAAAGAGAGCTTCTGACAAAGAGGAAAGATACACTGGAGAAACAAGAGAAGGCCTAGAAGGAAGACTTGAGGTTGCTTGCTTTGAAATGACCTGGAGGCGAAGAGGAATCAGAGAAGAGACTCAGGTGAAGAGACTGAGAAGTGAAGAGATGAAAGGAAAACAGGGGACCCCACACGTGGCAAGCGGTCACTAGCTGGCAGCCTCTGTGCTGGGATCTGGCAAAACAGATACAAATAAGACCTATGCGGCCTTCAAAGGGCTTCTTCAGAGGGAAGAACCAAGAGGCTCTTTTAAAGAAGCAGTGGCATCATCTATCCATTTCTTGATGTGTGTCTTGAAGAAATACTTGCTTCCAAGTCTAAGAATGCACGTCAAGGCTGTTCATGGCAGCGCTGTTTGTCCTACTGAAAAATTGGAGACAGTGTGTTTTCAGTAGAAGGATGGCTACATTATAGAAAGTGGTGGACTTACATGACAGAACCCTGCACAGCAATTCAAAGGAGCGAACCAGCTAGATAGTAATTTGCAAGATCACGGAAAACACTGTTGAAGGGCAGAAAGCAAGCTGAGGCATGCTATTTATGTGAAAAACAACATGCATAAATGTATTTGGGAAAATATATACAAAAAGAGGGCTGGAAGGATGTACTCAATTCATACCTGGAGAAAGGGACAGGGGAAAAATTTGAGGGTGATGAGTAGAGGGACTTTAGATTTCTCATGCTCTTAAAATTGTTAAGACTTTTGATAAATGCACATACTTAATTTCCTCAATGTTGTACTAATTTAAATTTTTAAAAGTCATTTACAGACGTCGGTAATTAGTAGCACATCTAAAGTTAATGTATGCATGCAGTTTAGAATTTTACTTTATGTGGGATCTTGATATAGCACTCCTGGTATCACTCTCCTGATTTTGGGCTAAT
This sequence comes from Bubalus kerabau, assembly GCF_029407905.1. Lineage (NCBI taxonomy): Eukaryota > Metazoa > Chordata > Mammalia > Artiodactyla > Bovidae > Bubalus > Bubalus kerabau. The sequence continues at coordinate 38,479,195 of NC_073643.1, read as the reverse complement.
TGGAAATCTTCACTGACCACATGAAGTATTATCTCTCAACCTATTTCCTAAACTGAGAAAAGGGCAGAAACTATAACTTCAAAGGGAAAAAGCCATTGCCTGCCTGTTACTTTTCTCTGAATTTTTCTGCCAAAGAAGCATGTTTGAAATAACATTTCAAAGATACAGACAACTTCCTTCCCCAGAGCCCTGCCTGGCAGACATTCTAGTTATTCAATTAAGGGGCTGTCCTGGAATGCAACTCTAAAAAGGCAACTGAGATTTTTATTTTGCAGGCCTCTGACTCTTAAATAGCAGGTAAACAATGCTGGGAGATTCTGGAGATAAAGATTTGGAAATCTACAGAAGTACACATTAGCCAGACCATATCTGTTATTTTCTAGACAAATGGGTACCTTGGAGCTACCTGTGTTGACAACGTCATTGTGTCTCTGGGAAGCAATGACTTTTAAATCCTTAGATACTCATTTTCAGAGTCAGAAGACAATCTCTTTATGTACGTTTCAAGAAAGCAGGGACCGTATCTGCATCATTGCCATTGTGTCTGCAGTGTCTAGCATACAGTGCTTGGCATACAGTAGATGCTCAGTAAATATTTGTGGAATGAATGAAGCCACATAACAGAAAGATAAAAACCAAATCAGGGATGAATTCTATATAATCTTGAGTGAAAGAAACCAGACACAGAAAAGTACATCCTACATTTTCCATGTATATCTTGTTAAATACAGACACAATTAATTGGTGGTGAAAGAAAACAGTTACTTTGGTGGCGGGTAGTGCGTTGGAAGGACACAGTGGGCGCTTTTAAGAGGCTGGTTATGTTCTACTGCTTGACCTTGGTGGTGGTTACAGGGATGTGTTCATTTGGTAAAAATTAACTTTATAATGGTTTGCTATATATTGTGCACTTTGCTGTATGCATGTTATTATTTTTTTTAAGTTTACACAACTGAAGCAACTTGGCACACATGCAAACTAAAAGAAAGTGACTTTTTCCATTAAAGAAGTCAATGTTAAATAAAGGTATGTTAACTGGGGTTTTGAAGTTTTAATCCTTTATGTCATAGATCATGTCATCCCTGGAAAATTATTTTCTATCCCTAAACAATTTTCACTTTGTATTTCTGAAGAGGAAATATGTAACATCACCTCCAAAGCTTAAAGGCTTAGCTTGCCATTTTCTAAGGTATTTGCTTTTCCTTATCAGAATTCAGCTGATGGTCAAACAGCTGCTGCAGGACTGCAGGCAGATCTGCTATTAGGTTTTTAGCAACTATTCTTCTTCCTGCCCTTAGTCTTTTGAAATTTTTGACCTCTTGAACAGTCAAGGAAGAAAACCAGAAACTTCAGAGATGAGCAATCTGGGGTAAATATATGATAGATCCCACCATTTAATAACCACCAGACTCACTAAATTTTCTAATTTTTTTCTTTGCTTTCTCTCCCTTATTCTTTTTTCTTTTTTTAATTTAATTTTATTTTTAAACTTTACAGTATTGTATTGGTTTTGCCAAATATCGAAATGAATCCGCCACAGATATACATGTGTTCCCCATCCTGAACCCTCCTCCCTCCTTCCTCCCCATACCATCCCTCTGGGTCGTCCCTCCTCCCTCCTTCCTCCCCATACCATCCCTCTGGGTCGTCCCAGTGCACCAGCCCCAAGCATCCAGTATCGTGCATCGAACCTGGACTGGCGACTCATTTCATATATGATATTATACGTATTTCAATGCCATTCTCCCTAATCATCCTCTGATAATAACAAAAACATTAAAAAAAGTCCTTGAACCCAGTAATTCAAAAGTTTAACTTAAACACATTCCCTTTTTGTTGTTGTTCAGTTGCTAAGTCATGTCTGACTCTGCGACCCAACGAATGCATCATGCCAGACTTCCCTGTCCTTCACTATGTCCTGGAGTTTGCTCAAACTAATGACCACTGAGTCCGTGATGGCATCCAACCATATCATCCTCTGTCACCCCCTTCTCCTCCTGCCCTCAATCTTTCCCAGCATCAGATTTTATTTTCTTGGGTTCCAAAATCACTGTGGACAGCCTCAAAATTAAAAGATGATTGCTCTTTTCCAATGAGTTGGCTCTTCACATCAGGTGGCCAAAGTATTGGAGCTTCAGTACCAATGAATATTCAGGATTGACTTCCTTTAGGATTGACTGATTTGATCTCCTTGCTGTCCAAGGGTCTCTCAAGAATTCTGCAGCTCCACAGTTTAAAAGCATCAATTCTTTGGTGCTCAGCCATTTTTGTGGTCCAACTCTCACATCCGTACATGACTACTGAAAAAACCTTAGCTTTGACTACACAGATCTTTGTTGGCAAAGTGATGTTTCTGTTTTTTAGTACACTGTCTAGATTTATCATAGCTTTTCTTCCAAGGAGCAATCGTCTTTTAATTTTGTGGCTGTCCACAGTGACTTTGGAGCCCAAGAAAATAAGATCTGTCATGTTTTCCCCATCTATCTGCCATAATGTGATGGAATCAGATGCCATAATCTTCATTTTTTGAATGTTAAGTTTTAAGCCAGCTTTTTCACTCTGCTCTTTCACCCTGATCAACAGGCCCTTTAGTTCCTCTTTGCTTTCTGCCATTAGAATGGTATCATCTGCCTACCTGAGGTTGTTGATACTTCTCCAGCAATCCTGATTTCAGCTTGTGATTCATTCAGCCTGGCATTTCACATGATGTACTCTGCATATAAATTAAATAGGCAGGGTGACAATATACAGCCTTGACGTACTCCTTTCCCAATTTGGAACCAGTCCATTGTTGTTTCATGTCTGGTTCTAACTCTTGCTTCTTGACCTGCATACAGGTTTCTCAGGAAGCAGTTAAAGTGGTCTGGTATTCCCATCTCTTTAAGAATTTTCCACAGTTTGTTGTAATCTGCACAGTCAAAGACCTAGTGTAGTCAATGAAGCAGAAGTAGACGTTGTTTTGGAATTCCCTTGCTTTTTCTATGATCCAACAGATGTTGGGAACTTGATCTCAGGTTCCTCTGCCTTATCTAAATCCAGCTTGTTCTTCTGGAAGTTCCTGGTGTTGAACCTACTGTTGAACCTCCTGTTCAACAGCCTCTCTTGAAGAATTTTGAGCATTGCCTTGCTAGCATGTGAAATGAGTGCAAATGTACTGTAGCCTGAAGATTCTTTGGCATTACCCTTCTTTGGGATTGAAATGAAAACTGACCTTTTCCAGTCCTGTGGCCACTGCTGGGTTTTCCAAATTTGCCGGCATATTGAATGCAGCACTTTAACAATATCATTTTCAAGGATTTTAAATAGCTCAACTGGAATTCCATTACCTCCACTAGCTTTGTTCATAGTAATGCTTTCTAAGGCCCACTTGACTTCACACTATGACTCTAGGTGAGTGCCCACACCACTGTGGTTATCTGGGCTTTTGTATACTTCTTCTGCGTATCCTTACCACCTCTTCTTAATCTCTTCTGCTTCAGTTCAGTTCAGTCCAGTCACTCAGTTGTGTCCGACTCTTTGCAACCCCAAGAATTGTAGCACACCAGGCCTCCCTGTCCATCACCAACTCCCAGAGTTCACTCAAACTCACATCCATCGAGTTGGTGATGCCATCCAGCCATCTCATGCTCTGTCGTCCCCTTTTCCTCCTGCCCCCAATCCCTCCCAGCATCAGAGTCTTTTCCAATGAGTCACCTCTTCGCCTGAGATAGCCAAAGTACTGGAGTTTCAGCTTTAGCATCATTCCTTCCAAAGAACACCCAGGGCTGATCTCCAAAGGACTCTCAAGAGTCTTCTCCAACACCACAGTTCAAAAGCATCAATTCTTCGGAACTCAGCTTTCTTCACAGTCCAACTATCGCATCCATACATGACCATTGGAAAAACCATAGCCTTGACTAGACCGACTTTGTTGGCAAAGTAAGTCTCTGCTTTTGTATATGCTATCTAAGTTGGTCATAACTTTCCTCCCAAGGAGTAAGCATCTTTTAGGTTCATGGCTGCAATCACCATCTGCAGTGATTTTGGAGCCCCCAAAAATAAAAGTCTGACACTGTTTCCACTCTTTCCCCATCTATTTGCCATAAAGTGATGGGACCGGATGCCATGATTTTAGTTTTCTGAATGTTGAGCTTTAAAGCCAACTTTTTCACTCTCCTCTTTCACTTTCATCAAGAGGCTTCTGAGTTCCTCTTCACTTTCTGCCATAAGGGTGGTTCATTTGTGTATCTGAGGTTATTGATATTTCTCCCAGCAGTCTTGATTCTGGCTTGTGCTTCCTGCAGCCCAGCGTTTCTCATGATGTACCCTGCACAGAAGTTAAATAAGCAGGGTGACAATATACAGCCTTGACGAATTCCTTTTCCTATTTGGAACCAGTCTGTTGTTCCAAGTCCAGTTCTAACTTTTGCTTCCTAACCTGCATACAGGTTTCTCAAGTGGTGGTTCAGGTGGTCTGGTATTCTCATCTCTTTCAGAATTTTCCACAGTTTATTGTGATCCACACAATCAAAGGCTTTGGCATAGTCAATAAAGCAGAAATAGATGTTTTTTCTGGAACTCTCTTGCTTTTTCCATGATCCAGCGGATGTTGGCAATTTGATCTCTGGTTCCTCTGCCTTTTCTAAAACCAGCTTGAACATCTGGAAGTTCATGTATTGCTGAAGCCTGGTTTGGAGAATTCTGAGCATTACTTTACTAGCGTGTGAGATGAGCGCAATGGTGCGGTAGTTTGAGCATTCTTTGGCATTGCCTTTCTTTTGGATTGGAATAACTGACCTTTTCCAGTCCTGTGGCCACTGCTGAGCTTTCCAAATTTGTTGGCATATTGAGTGCAGCACTTTCACAGCGTCATCTTTCAGGATTTGAAATAGCTCAACTGGAATTCCATCACCTCCACTAGCTTTGTTCGTAGTGATGCTTCCTAAGGCCCACTTGACTTCACATTCCAGGATGTCTGGCTCTAGGTCAGTGATCACATCATCATGATTATCTAGGTCGTGAAGATCTTTTTTGTACAGTTCTTTTGTATATTCTTGCCACCTCTTCTTAATATCTTCTGCTTCTGTTAGGTCCCTACCATTTCTGTCCTTTATTGAGTCCATCTTTGCATGCAATGTTCCCTTGATATCTCTAATTTTCTTGAAGCAATCTCTAGTCTTTCCCATTCTATTGTTTTCCTCTATTTGTTTGCACTGATCACTGAGGAAGGCTTTCTTATCTCTCCTTGCTATTCTTTGGAACTCTGCATTCAAATGGGTATATCTTTCCTTTTCTCCTTTGCCTTTTGCTTCCCATCTTTTCACAGCTATCTGTAAGGCCTCCTCAGACAGCCATTTTGCTTTTTTACATTTCTTTTTCTTGGGGATGGTCTTGATTCCTGTCTCCTGTACAATGTCATGAATCTCCATCCATAGTTCATTAGGCACTCTGTCCATCAGATCTAGTCCCTTAAATCTATTTCTCACTTCCACTGTATTGTCATAAGGGATTTGATTTAGTTCATATCTGAATGGTCTAGTGGTTTTCTCCACTTTCTTCAATTTCAGGCTGTATTTGGCAATAAGGAGTTCATGATCTGAGCCACAGTCAGCTCCCTGTCTTGTTTTTGCTGACTATATAGAGCTTCTCCATCTTTGGCTGCAAAGAATATAATCAATCTGATTTTGGTGTCGACCAAGTGTTGATGTCCATGTGTAGAGTCTTCTCTTGTGTTGTTGGAAGAGGGTGTTTGCTATGACTAGTGTGTTCTCTTGGCAGAACGCTATTAGCCTTTTCCCTGCTTCATTCTGTACTCTAAGGCTTCGGTTAGGTCCTTACTATTTTTGTCCTTTACTGTGCCCATGTTTGATGAAATGTTCCCTAGGTGTCTCCAACTTTTTTGAAAAGATCTCTAGTCTTTCCCATTCTATTGTTTTCCTCTATTTCTCTGCATTTTTCACTTAAGGAGGCTTTCTTCTCTCTCCTTGCTACTCTCTGAAACTCTCCATTCATTTGCCTTTCTCCTTTGCCTTTTCCTTCTCCTCTTTTGTCAGCTATTCCCTTGTACATGTACAAAGTAAGGGAATTACAAGGTAACTCACAGATACATTGTCCGTTACAGCAAAATGTTAAAGGCAACTCAACTGTCCATCAAAAGTGAACTTGTAAAATAGATGTGTGCGTGCTCAGTTGTGCCTGACTCTTTGAGGCTTCATGGACTGTAGCCCACCAGGCTCCTCTCTCTATGGGACTTTCCAGGCAAGAATACTGGAGTGGGTTATCATTTCCTCCTCCAGGGGAATCTTTCCAACCCAGGGATCAAACCCACATCTCCTACACTGGCAGGTGGATTCTTTACCACTCAGCCACCTGGGAAGCCCTTTAAAATATATAGCATTTGACAATAGAAAAGTACGTGACCTTAGAAAAGAATGAAGAGGCTACATTCCTGATACATAAGCAAGTGCAAGGTACAGTCAGTATGTCTAGCCTGCTACAATTTATGAACACATAAGTGATTTCTTGAAGAATACACAAGAAACTGTTAATACTGGTGGCACCCAGAGGGGGACGGTGTACATGGGCAAGGGAGAGACTCCTCCAGGTATCTTTTGGTTCCAGTGACACTTAAACTATATTATATATTGTCTCATTGACAGAAAACAACAAAATTCTGTAAAGCAATTATCCTTCAATTAAAAAAATAAATAAATTTTAAAAAGCAAAAAAAACCCAAAAAACAAAAATAAATTTTTAAAAGAATAAATAATATTTTTGGCAATGGTTTTTAAAGAAAGCCCTGATTTTTCAAAGGATGTAGAACAAAGGCACAGTTTCATGCACTGCTGGAAGGGGAAAATGGGATAACCTAACAGGAAGGCAGTTTGCCACAAAGACATTTTAAACACTTTCAAATTTTCCTTTTAATTACATAGTTCTACTCCTAGCAATTTATTTTAAAGAATGTAACTATAACTATTAAGGTGCTAGTGGAAGACATTGAAGAAGACAGAAATAAATGGGAAGACAGTCCATGTTTATAGATTGAAAGAATTAATATTGTTAAAATAACCATACTACCCAAAGCAATCTACTGATGCAGTGCAACCTCTATCAAAATCTAACTGATTTTTTCAAAGGAATAGAACAAATGTTCCTAAAATTTGTATGAAACCATAAAAAAGCCCAAATAGCCAAAGCAGTAAAGGTGAAAGAAGTGAAAGAAAGACAAAGAAAATAAAAAGTGGAAAGAAGTGAACGACAAACAAAGCTGGAGGCATCTCACTTCCTGATCCGAATATAATACAAATAATCAAAACAGTGTGTACTGGCATAAAAATAGACACTTAGATCAATGGAATGGAACACAGAACTCAGAAAATGACCCATGTACAGATGATCAATTAGTTTATGAAAAAGGAGCAAAAAATATGCAACAGGGAGAGGATGGTCTCCTCAGTAAATGGTGGTGGGAAAAAAAGAAAGGCATGTGTAAAAGAATGAAATTGGAACCCCTATCATATACCACACACACACACATACCTACCTAAAACTAGATTAATGACTTGACTATAAGACGTGATTCCATAAAACTCCTAGAAGAAAACAGAGGCAGTAAGCTCCTTGACATTGGTCTTGGCAATGATTTTTTAGACCTGAAATTAAAAGCAAAGGCAACAAAAACAAAAATAAACGAGTGCAACTGCATCAAATTGAAAATTTTCTCCACAACAGAAAAAAAAAAAACTTTTAACAAAATGAAAGGCAACCTACAGAATGGAAGAAAATATTTACAAATAATGTATCTGATAAGGGATTAATATCCAGAATACATAAAGAACTCATAGAACTCAACAGCAAAAGGAGCAAAGAGAGAAACACAATCCAACTAAAAAATGGGCAGAGAAGGTATTTTTATATCTTTATATCTGAATAGGTATTTTTCCAAAAAAGACATACAGATGGCCGATAGTTACATGAAAAGGTGCCTGATGTCAGTAACAAGAAAATGCAATAACATTTGCAAATAATAAATGCAAATGACAAAGAAATGCAAATCAAAACCACAGTGAGGTATCACCACACACCTGTTATAATGATTATTATATTTATTATATAATAATTATTATATGCATTATAATACCTTATTATAATGTATTATAATACCTTATTATTATAATGATTATTATTAAAATAGCAAGAAATAATAGGTATCAGGAAGGATATGGAGAAAAGGGAAATGTTGCACAACACTGTTGGTGAGAATATAAGTTGGTTCAGCCACTATAGAAAACAGGATGGAGACTCCTCAAAAAATTAAAAGTAAAATGAGCATACAATCTAGCAATTCCACTTTCAAAGTAAGTGAAAACACTAACTCGAAAAGATATACATTCCCATGTTCAATGAAACATTATTTACAGTAACCAAGACATAGAGGTGCCCACAGATGGATGAATGGGCAAAGAAGTTGTTATATATAATGTATATCTAGAATATTTATATATAATTATATATATATGTTATATATATATATATATAATTTAGCCATAAAAAAGAAGACAATCACGCCATTTATGATAACATAGATGGACCTTAAGGATATTATGCTAAGTGGAATAAGTTAGCTAGAAAAAAATGAATACCATACTATTTCACTTCTTTGTGGAATCTAAAAACAACAACAAAATAACCCAAACTCATAAATGCAGAAAACAGATTGGTGGTTGCCAGATGAGGAAGATGGGGCTTGGGTACATGAGTGAAGTGAAAGTCGCTCAGTCGCATTTGACTCTTTGTGACCCCATGAAACACACGAGCGGCACATGGCATATGTCCCCACCGCGGGGCCAGCGCACCCACCCCCTCACCGCCCACAGAGGGGAGGTGGGGGGGTTCTGCCCACAGGCTCTGGCAGTCGCCACGGCGGCCACTGCGCACTTGGGAGGGGCAGCAGCTGGGGGTCTAGTACCCAAATGGGTGGGTCATGGTGGAGAGATCTGACAGAATGTGGTCCACTGGAGAAGGGAATGGCAAACCACTTCAGTATTCTTGCCTTGAGAACCCCATGAACAGTATGAAAAGGCAAAATGATAGGATACTGAAAGAGAAGCTCCCCAGGTCAGTAGGTGCCCAATATGCTACTGGAGATCAGTGGAGAAATAACTCCAGAAAGAATGAAGAGATGGAGCCAAAGCAAAAAGAATACCCAGCTGTGGATGTGACTGGTGATAGAAGCAAGGTCTGATGCTGTAATATTGCATAGGAACAATATTGCATAGAGCAATATTGCATAGGAACCTGGAATGTCAGGTCCATGAATCAAGGCAAATTGGAAGTGGTCAAACAAGAGATGGCAAGAGCGAATGTCGACATTCTAGGAATCAGCGAACTGAAATGGACTGGAATGGGTGAATTTAACTCAGATGACCATTATATCTACTACTGTGGGCAGGAATCCCTCAGAAGAAATGGAGTAGCCATCATGGTCAACCAAAGAGTCTGAAATGCAGTACTTGGATGCAATCTCAAAAATGACAGAATGATCTCTGTTCGTTTCCAAGGCAAACCATTCAATATCACAGTAATCCAAGTCTATGCCCCCACCAGTAACGCTGAAGAAGCTGAAGTTGAACAGTTCTATGAAGACCTACAAGACCTGTTGGAACTAACACCCAAAAAAGATGTCCTTTTCATTACAGGGGACTGGAATGCACAAGTAGGAAGTCAAGAAACACCTGGAGTAACAGGCAAATTTGGCCTTGGAATACGGAATGAAGCAGGGCAAAGACTAATAGAGTTTTGCCAAGAAAATGCACTGGTCATAACAAACACCCTCTTCCAACAACACAAGAGAAGACTCTATACATGGACATCACCAGATGGTCAACACTGAAATCAGATTGATTACATTCTTTGCAGCCAAAGATGGAGACGCTCTATCCAGTCAGCAAAAACAAGACCAGGAGCTGACTGTGGCTCAGACCATGAACTCCTTATTGCCAAATTCAGACTTAAATTGAAGAAAGTAGGGAAAACCACTAGACCATTCAGGTATTACCTAAATCAAATACCTTATGATTATACAGTGGAAGTGAGAAATTGATTTAAGGGTCTAGATCTGATAGATAGAGTGCCTGATGAGCTATGGAATGAGGTTCGTGACATTGTACAGGAGACAGGAATCAAGACCATCCCCATGGAAAAGAAATGCAAAAAAGCAAAATGGCTGTCTGGGGAGGCCTTACAAATAGCTGTGAAAAAAAGAGAAGTGAAAAGCAAAGATATAAGCATCTGAATGCAGAGTTCCAAAGAATAGCAAGAAGAGATAAGAAAGCCTTCTTCAGCGATCAATGCAAAGAAATAGAGGAAAACAACAGAATGGGAAAGACTAGAGATCTCTTCAAGAAAATCAGAGATACCAAAGGAACATTTCATGCAAAGACGGGCTCCATAAATGACAGAAATGGTATGGACCTAACAGAAGCAGAAGATATTAAGAGATGATATTAAGAATACACAGAAGAACTGTACAAAAAAGATCTTCACGACCCAGATAATCACGATGGTGTGATCACTGACCTAGAGCCAGACATCCTAGAATGTGAAGTCAAGTGGGCCTTAGAAAGCATCACTATGAACAAAGCTAGTGGAGGTGATAGAATTCCAGTTGAGCTACTCCAAATCCTGAAAGACGATGCTATGAAAGTGCTGCACTCAATATGCCAGCAAATTTGGAAAACTCAGCAGTGGCCATAGGACTGGAAAAGGTCAGTTTTCATTCCAATCTCAAACAAAGGCAATGCCAAAGAATGCTCAAACTACCACACAATTGCACTCATCTCACACGCTAGTAAAGTAATGCTCAAAATTCTCCAAGCCAGGCTTCAGCAATATGTGAACCGTGAACTTCCTGATGTTCAAGCTGGTTTTAGAAAAGGCAGAGGAACCAGAGATCAAATTGCCAACATCTGCTGGATCATGGAAAAAGCAAGAGAGTTCCAGAAAAACATCTATTTCTGCATTGTTTACTATGCCAAAGCCTTTGACTGTGTGGATCACAATAAACTGTGGAAAATTCTGAAAGAGATGAGAATACCAGACCACCTGAACTGCCTCTTGAGAAATCTGTATGCAGGTTAGGAAGCAACAGTTAGAACTGGACATGGAACAACAGACTGGTTCCAAATAGGAAAAGGAGTACGTCAAGGCTGTATCTTGTCACCCTGTTTATTTAACTTCTATGCAGAGTACATCCTGAGAAACACTGGACTGGAAAAAACACAAGCCGGAATCAAGATTGCCGGGAGAAATATCAATAACCTCAGATATGCAGATGACACCACCCTTATGGCAGAAAGTGAAGAGGAACTAAAGAGCCTCATGATGAAAGTGAAAGACGAGAGTGAAAAAGTTGGCTTAAAGCTCAACATTCAGAAAATGAAGATCATGGCATCCAGTCCCATCACTTCATGGGAAATAGATGGGGAAACAATGGAAACAGTGTCAGACTTTATTTTTGGGGGCTCCAAAATCACTGCAGATGGTGACTGCAGCCATGAAATTAAAGGATGCTTACTCCTTGGAAGCAAAGTTGTGACCAACCTAGATAGCATATTCAAAAGCAGAGACATTACTTTGCCAACAAAGGTTCGTCTTGTCAAGGCTATGGTTTTTTCTGTGGTCATGTATGGATGTGAGAGTTGGACTGTGAAGAAGGCTGAGTGCCGAAGAATTGATGCTTTTGAACTGTGGTGTTGGAGAAGACTCTTGAGAGTCCCTTGGACTGCAAGGAGATCCAACCAGTCCATTCTGAAGGAGATCAGCCCTGGGATTTCTTTGGAAGGAATGATGCTAAAGTTGAAACTCCAGTACTTTGGCCACCTCATGCAAAGAGTTGACTCATTGGAAAAGACTCTGATGCTGGGAGGGATTGGGGGCACGAGGAGAAGGGGACGACAGAGGATGAGATGGCTGGATGGTATCACTGACTCGATGGACGTGAGTCTGAGTGAACTCCGGGAGTTGGTGATGGACAGGGAGGCCTGGCGTGCTGCGATTCATGGGGTTGCAAAGAGTTGGACATGACTGAGCGACTATCTGATCTGATCTGATCTGAACTACACAGTCCATGGAATTCTCCAGGCCAGATTACTGAAGTAGGTAGCCTTTGCCTTCTCCAGGGGATCTTCCCAACCCAGGGATCAAACTTGGGTAAATGAGTAAATGTAGTCAAAAAGTACAAACTTTCAGGTGTAAAATAAGTCTAAGAGATGTTATGTCCAGCATGGTACTATAGTCAATAAAGTGTGTGCACGCATGCTCACTTGCTTCAGTCATGTGTGACACTTTGAGACCCTATGGACTGTAGCTCACCAGGCTCCTCTAGAGGCAAGAATATTGGAGTGGATTCTTCAGGCAAGAATATTGGAGTGGATTGCCATGCCCTCCTCCAGGACATCTTCCTGACCCAGGGATCGATCCCACATTTCCTGCACTGCAGGAATATTCTTTACTGCTGAGTCACTGGGGAAGCCCCATAGTTAATAATACTGTATTGTTTATATCAAAGTTGCTAAGAAAGTACATCCTAAAGGAAATTTCAGCACTGGAAGTATTGATCATCATGGTATATATCTGAGACTAATATAATGTTGTATGTCCATTATATCTCAAAATGAAGTTATTTGAAGAAAATAATAATGATACACAAAAGGACTTATACACAAGAATTTCATCTAATTCTTTATAGTAAAACTGTAAACAGTTTGATGAAAAGTGGAAGTTGCCCTCTGCCCGAAGAAGAAGAGTGAATGCAGTAATGGTTACAATGGAGCACAGTAAAGGACTAGATTGGGGAAAATAAATATATGAATAGATGATCAGTTTCATAAAGTATGGTATAGCTATACATTAAAAATGCCATTTTAAAAGGACATAAAATTGTTCATAATATTTAGTTCTGTTTAGTTGCTCAGTCATGTCCGACTCTTTGCGACCCTATGAACTGCAGGATGCCAGGCCTCCCTGTCCATCACCAACTCCTGGAGCTTACTCAAACTCATGTCCATTGAGTCAGTGACGCCATCCAACTATCTCATCCTCTGTCATCCCCTTCTTCTCCCGCCTTCAATCTTTCCCAGCATCAGGGTCTTTTCAAATGAGTCAGCTCTTCGCATCAGGTGGCCAAAGTATTAGAGTTTCAGGTTCAGCATCAGTCCTTCCAATGAACACCCAGGACTGATCTCCTTTAGGATGGACTGGTTGGATCTCCTTGCAGTCCAAGGGACTCTCAAGAGTCTTCTCCAACACCACAGTTCAAAAGCATCAATTCTTCAGCGCTCAGCTTTCTTTAGAGTCCAACTCTCACATCCATACATGACTACTTGAAAAACCATAGCTTTGACTAGATGGACCTTTATTGACAAAGTAATGCCTCTGCTTTTTAACACGCTGTCTAGGTTGTTCATAACTGTTCTTCCAAGGAGCAAGCGTCTTTTCATTTCATGGCTGAAATTAAGCATCTTTTAATTTCATAACATTAGGGAGTAAAAAATATATAATATAAATAATATACTATATATGTAATATATATAGTATATTATAATATATTATAAATAATATAATCTATATACAGCATAATATTATTTGATAAAAAATACACTGATACTACTGTATATGCATGTGGAAGTACACACATGTGTATAAAACCAACATTTGACACTTTCACTTTATATGACAGAATTATGGGAATTTTAATTTTCTATTCCTATTCCTAGGTGGATTTTCAAAAATAACTAGAGTATGCTTATGTTTTAAACTAAAAGTTTTACAATAAAAGTATGAGAATACTTTTTAAATGTGCTATAAATAAACCCTGGCAATGCAAAGTGCGGCCCCAAAAGATTCAAATGCACAGAGTGAAGGGCTGTATTACACTGAGGTTAATGAAGTGACAGAACTAAGACTGCTGTATAGATCAAGAGCCAATTGCCAGTCACTTTATATCCCTAGTTATATTGGAATGGATGTTTTATCCTGGGTCACTATCTCCATGTGGCCCATGTGGATCACTTGTACTGTGAGAATTATTTCATTCATACCAAACTAGTTTTAGTTCCTTTAGGAAGTAAGTGCTTATCCTAAAACAAAAAGAATCTGAAAAATAAAATATGGATGGCATGATATAATGCTCTTTAAAATCACTTATAATCAAATAGTATCATTTATTCTTTATTACCTATTTTTTAATAAATTAAAGTGAGAGTCACATAATTTTAACTATTTCAAAGTGAACAAGTTAGTGGCATTAAGTGCATTCATAATGTCACATAATCACCACCTTTATCTAGTTCAAAAACATTTTCATCACCCCAAAAGGAAGTTCCATACAAATTAAGTAAGGTGCTCCCCATTTTTCTTTTCCCACTGCCCTTGGCAACCACTAATCTGTATTCTTTCTCAACAGATTTATCTATCCTGGACATTTCATAGAAATTTCATAGAAATCATACAATATGTGGCCTTCGTGATTGGCTTTTCCCCACAGCTATTTCAAGGATCATATGTATTATAGCATATAGCAGTATTCCATTCCTTTTTATGGCTGAATTGTCCAGATATACCTCAATTTGTCCATCTCTCTGTGATGGACATTTGGACTATTTCCACATTTTGGCTGTTACAAATAGAGCTACTATGAATGTTTGTGAATATCTATTTGAATCTCTGGTTTTAATTCTTTTATACCTAGACTTATAATTCCTGGATCATTAGGTAATTCCTTCCTGAGAGTTGGACCATAAAGAAAGCTGAGTGTCAGAATTGATGCTTTCTATCTGTGGAGCTGGAGAAGACTCTTGACAGTCCCTTGGACAGCAAGCAGATGAAACAAGTCAATCCTAAAGGAAATCATCCCCAAATATTCATTGGAAGAACTGATGCTGAAGCTGAAGCTCCAATACTTTAGCCACCTGATGCAAAGAGACAGCTCACTGGGAAAGACCCAATGCTGGGAAAGACTGAGGAAAGAGGAGAAGGGGGTGACAGAGGATGAGATGGCTGGATGGGCATCATTGACTCAATGCACATGAGTTTGAGCAAACTCCAGGAGATAGTGAGGAGGGAATCTGTGCTGCAGTCCATGGGGTCGCAAAGAGTCGGACATGACTAAGTGACTGAACAAGAACCACAACGGTAATTCTAAATATTGCTTGTTATGGAATCATTAAACTTTTCTATAGGAGCAGAACCATTCTAAATCCCCACCAAAAATGTCCAAGAGTTCCAATTTTTCATATCCTTGGTGACTCTTGCTATATTTCTTTATATTTTTTACTTTTTTTTCATCAAAAGAATAACAATCCTAGTAAATGAAGTTGTACCCTATAGTGGTTTCAACATGCATCTCCTGATTAATGATGTTGACATCTCTTCCTGGGTTTGTCGGCCATTTGTATATCTACTTTGGAGAAAGGTCTATTTGAGTCCTTTTCCCATTTTTTAATTTGGCTGTTTTTTGGTTGTTGAGTTATAGGAGTTAAAAGTTCTTAATATAGCCTACATACTAGACCCTTATCAGGTATATGCTTTGTAAATATTTTTTTCCCATTCTATGGATTGTGTTTTCACTTTTTTGATAATGTGATGCATCTTGGATATATTACTTTTATTTAGTAATGTTTACCTAGAGAAATGGCACTCTATCAGATCTAGTCCCTTAAATCTATTTCTCACTTCCACTGTATCATAAATCCTAAGGGATTTGATTTAGGTAATACCTGAATGGTCTAGTGGTTTTCCCCACTTTCTTCAATTTAAGTCTGAATTTGGCAATAAGGAGTTCATGATCTGAGCCATAGTCAGCTCCCAGTCTTCTTTTTGTTGACTATATAGAGCTTTTCCATCTTTGGCTGCAAATGATATAATCAGTCTGATTTCAGTGTTGACCATCTGGTGATGTCCATGTGTAGAGTATTCTCTTGTGTTGTTGGAAGAAGATGTTTGAAATAACCAGTGTGTTCTCTTGGCAAAACTCTATTATTAGCCTTTGCCCTGCTTCATTCTGTACTCCAAGGCCAAGTTTGCCTGTTACTCCAGGGGTTTCTTGATTTCCTACTTTTGCATTCCAGTTCCCTATAATGAAAAGGACATCTTCTTAGGGTGTTAGTTCTAAAAGGTGTTGTAAGTCTTCAAAATTCTGAAAGAGATGGGTATACCAGACCACCTGACCTGCCTCTTGAGAAACCTGTATGCAGGTCAGGAAGCAACAGTTAGAACTGGACATGGAACAACAGACTGGTTCCAAAAAGGAAAAGGAGTACGTCAAGGCTGTATATTGTCACCCTTCTTATTTAACTTCTATGCAGAGTACATCATGAGAAACGCTGGGCCGGAGGAAGCACAAGCCAGAATCAAGATTGCCGGGAGAAATATCAATAACCTCAGATACACAGATGACACCACCCATATGGCAGAAAGTGAAGAGGAACTCAAAAGCCTCTTGATGAAAGTGAAAGAGGAGAGTGAAAAAGTTGGCTTAAAGCTCAACATTCAGAAAATGAAGATCATGTGACCAAGTTCTGTCCACTGGAATGTGAGTAGTCAATGTGGAAAACTTGCACTGTGCCTTGAAAAGAAAGGGGCATACATTTCACTTCGCCTTTCCTCTTTCTGTTGGCTAGAGTGAAATCATAATGTTAAACCATCTTGGACAATTAAAGATGTGAACAAAACAGTGGGAGTGGTAGAGCCACAAGAAAGAAGGAACCTGAATCAGAGATGTTATGGAGCCACCATACTAGCCCAGAATACCTAAGCCTTGGTTTCTTTTCATATGGGAGAGAAATAATAATCTTTCTGTTTAAGCCACTGATTTTATAGATCTCTGGACAGCAGCTGGATACGTATACCAACTACACACTCTTTCTTCTCACTTCATCTTCACAGTTTTTCTCTGGCCATAGCTATTTGTGTCATTTTAGATATTAAGAAAGAGGAGATCACAAATAATAAGGAATTCATCCCTGAGTCATGTAGCAGTGAAGTCCAGATCAAATGTGAGTGTCTGATTAAAGCCTGAGTGTCTGATTTAAAACATTAAAGCCCATGTTTTCTCATTGTTCTTTGCCTGAAGAATTTATAGTTCTTTACATGCCCTTAATTTTCAAATCTCTACTTTGCTGATTATATGATAAGATTTTATACACATTATAAATCATAGTAATCACAGTAACAACAGGACAAGAATCAAGTTAGAACCAGATGTGGAACAACAGACTGGTTCAAAATTGGGAAAGGAGCACATCAAGGCTGTATATTGTCACCCTGCTTATTTAACTTATATGCAGAGTATATCATGTAAAATGCCAGGCTGGATGACTCACAAGCTGAAATCAAGATTGCCAGGAGAAATATAAAAAACCTCAGATATGCAGATGGTATCATTCTAAAGGCAGAATGTGAAGAGGAACTAAAGAACCTCTTGATGAGGGTGAAAAAGGAGAGTGAAAAAGCTGGATTAAAACTCAACATTCAAAAAACAGAGATCATGGCATCTGGTTCCATCATGTCATGGCAAATAGATGGGGAAATAATGGAAACAGTGAGAGACTTTATTTTGGGGGGCTCAAAAATCACTGCAGATGGTGACTGCACCCATGAAATTAAAAGACACTTGCTTCTTGGAAGAAAAGCTATGACCAACCTAGACAGCATATTAAAAAGCAGAGACATCACTTTTCTGACAGAGGTCCGTATAGTCAGACAATGGTTTTTCCAGTAGTCAAACATGAATGTGAGAGTTGGACCATAAAGAAGGCTGAAAGCAGAAGAACTGATGCCTTCAAACTGTGGTGTTGGAGAAGACTCTTGAGAGTTCCTTGAACTGCAAGGAGATCAAATTAGTCAATCCTAAAGGAAACCAACCCTGAATACTCATTGGAAAGACTGATGCTGAAACTGAAGCTCCAATACTTTGGTCACCTGATGTGAAGAGCTGACTCATTGGAAAAAATGCTGATGCTGGGAAAGATTGAGGGTAGGAGGAGAAGTGGGAAACAGAGGATGAGATGGTTGGATGTCATCACTGACTCTATGAATATGAGTTTGAGCAAACTCTGGGAGATAGTAAAGGACAGGGAAGCCTGGTGTGTTGCAATTCATGGGGTTGCAAAGAGTTGGACAGCACCAAGGGACTGAACAACAACAACAAACATGCTAGTAATGTAGAGATAAACTTATTTATGCCTTCTCTCTCCACATTTATGTCTCTTCTTCCTGAATTCACTTTTTCCTGAACTCCAAGCAAAATTGGTGTGAAAGCTATTTTTGAGCAATCTTGAAAGTGAAAGTTGCTTAGTCAGGTCCGACTCTATGATCCCATGGACTATACAGTTCGTGGAATTTTCCAGGCCAGAATACTGGAGTGGGTATCTTCTCCCTTCTCCAGGGGATCTTCCCGACCCAGGAATCAAACCAGGGTCTCCTGCATTGCAGGCGGATTCTTTACCAACTGAGCTACCAGGGAAGCCCTTTACACTTTTTAAAAACAATTGTTTCAGTGCTAAATAAATTTGATTCATTTATTCACAGAAGGGTAGGAACAATCAACTACGTGCAACACTGTGAGGAGAGCAAAAACAAATGAGTCTCAGCCCCTGTCCTTAAGGCGCTCATAGTCCTGTGAGATTGATAAATAATTTTAACCTATAGTAGATGACAAGAAATGTAAGTACAACAATCTCACTAGGAGATTGTTAAATTAAAAAGGCCACCTGTCTTTTGAGGCCAGGAAAGCTTTAGGAATTTGATGACCTTTGAAACAAAACCATAGTTATAGGTAGGATTTTGTTTAATCAAGATTTGGGTTTTTTTTTGTTTTTGTTTTTAGTGATAGAAGCCCAACTCAAATTAATTTAAGCAAACATAGAACATTCTGTTGGTTTAGCTAACTTTAAAAAATGTAAAAGTATCTAGTTTCAGGCAAATGTGAATCCAGGGTATCTAAATGATTCTGTAAGAGAGCTGCCAAAAATACTGACAACTGGGATTCCCTAGGGGTTCAGTGGTTAAGAATCTGCCTGCCAAGGCAGGGGATGCAGGTTCGATCCCTAGCCCCAGAAGATCCCACGTGCTGTGGAGCAACTAAGCCCGTGCATTGGCTCAGCTACTGTAGCCTGCACTCTAGGGCCTGTGCTCTGCAACAAGAGAAGTTACTGCAATGAGAAGCCCATGCACCGCAGCTTGCTGCAACTAGAAAAAGCCTGCATGCAGTAACAAAGACTCAGCACAGTAAAAGATAAACAAAATTTTAAAAATTAAAAAAAAAAAAAAATATATATATATATAGGGCTTCCCAAGTGGCACTAGTAGTAAAGAACCCACCTGCCAATGCAGGAGACAAAAAAAATATTGATATTATAGTTGAATAATGGAAAAATTATTCTTTCCCCTTCCATGTAAATTTGAAAACAATTTTCCCAATAAAATATTTTAGAAGCTCCAGGAGGGCAGAAATTTTGGTCTGTTTCTATCACTGCTATATCCTCAGTACCTAGAACAGTATCTGAAATATAGTAAAAATTTAATAAATATTTGTTGATTGAAAAAAAATAAGAAAGCTGTCAATTTCTTAGAGGTTCTAGCTTGTACTGGCTTTGTTTTCAGACAAGCTTATTTCTTGTGGAAGAAAGGATGGACACCATCTCTTCAGACTGTCATTGTTACCAGCTCCACTGCTCCAGCATAAAGAGACTCCCTGTCTCCTGATAAGTGAGGCAGAATATAAAAACGGCTCCGGCCAGGTTTGGATCAATCGCATGCCCATGTCAGGAGTCAAAGATGGGCTCAGCCCACTAAACCCACGGACTGACTTTGTGCAGGAGTGGTTTCCCCAAATTAAAAAGGAAGCTTTAAAATGAGAAAGAGGAGAAATGGTTGCTGCATAGTCAAGAACAACAGAGGCCTATCACAAGTTTCACAGGTGCAGATGAGAAGTGAAGTTTCTCAGCCATGTCCAACTCTTCGTAAACCCATGGACTGTAGCCTACCAGGCTCCTCCATCCATGGGATTTTCCAGGCAAGAATACTGGAGTGGGTTGCCATTTCCTTCTCCAGGGGATCTTCCAGACCCAGGGATTGAACCCAGGTCTCCCACATTGTAGGCAGACGCTTTACCCTCTGAGCCACAAGATGAGAAGGAGCAGGGAAATCCAGGTGGAGGCAGTGGCCTGAAAGAAGGCAGACAGCCAAGACAGCAGTCCAGTTTGACAAGAAGGTTGGGGAAGAAAGAAAAATTAAGCTGGAACTGTATTATAAAAAAGGCTGGACTATCAGGATAAGGTGTTTAAGCCTCTTTTTTTTTTGGTTGAAGTATAGTTGACCCTGATGCTAGGAAAGATTGAAGGCAGAAGAAGAGGGCCGCAGAGGATGAGATGGTTAGATAGCATGACAGACTCAATGGATATGCATTTGAGCAAACTCTGGGATTTAGTGAAGGACAGGGAATCCTGGTGTGCTGCAGTTCATGGGGTTGCAAAGAGTTGGACAGGACTTAGCAACTGAAGAACAACAACATAGTTGATTTACAATGTTGTGTTACTTTCAGGTTAGAGCAAAGTGATTCATACACACACACACACACAGTTTTTCAGATTCTTTTCTGTCATAGGTTATTGCAATATATTAAATACAGTTCCCTGTACTATATAGTAAGTTCTTATTCTTTGTCTCTTTTATATATATTAGTGTGTATCTGTTAATGCCCAAACTCCTAATTTATCCTTCCCTCTCCCCTTTCTCTTTGGTAATCACAAGTTTGTTTTCTATGTCTGTGAGTTTGTTTCTGTCTTGTAAATAAGTTCATTTGTATCACTTTTTTAGATTACATGTATGATATGATATTTGTCTTTTTCTAACTTACTTCACTTAGTATGATATTCTCTAGGTCCATCCATGCTGCTAAAATGGCAGTATTTCATTTTTTTATGGCTGAGTAATGTTCCAGTGTGTGTGTATGTGTGTGTGTATAGCCTAATTTTAAAGGGAGAGGGGAGCCAAAAGAGTAACCCAAAATATCATCACATATTACATATATAATAAATATATCATCAAGTATAATTGAAAATCAGTTAGTTTTCTGCATTTTCTTTAAGACTGTGGTTTGTAGTTATATGCTTCATTTATAAGGCATTTATTTTCAATTAAACTATATACGCCTGCTTGACCTGCTACTGGGAAAAGTTTCATTATGTTTGTTAAATGCATCTGTTTCCTCCAGCTTATTGAATTTCCTTCTTGCCTGTTACTTTGGGATTTGGCTAAACTGAAAAATACATATCAGTATGGGCAAGCCCAGGTGAAGGACCAGGGAACTCTTAGAGATAAATACAAAGAATGCAACCAACTATGAGTCCTTGAACCTGCTGGGCAATTTACAATCTTACTTTTTTAAGGCACTCATTTATTCTTCAGTTAAAGTTGTTCTCTCAAGCTTAGCACACACTTTCGAAAAATAAATATTTCATTGTAATAATGAATAAAAAGTAGCTTTGGAGGAAGTATCTTGCTGATGAAGAATAATTTCTGTCTCCCTCTATTTTCTCTGTGTCTTCTCTAAAAACAGAAGTGAGAAAAGAGTTGACCAGAGCTCAGAATAATAAGCCATGAAGTTCCCAAAAGAGAGTCAACCT
This sequence comes from Bubalus kerabau, assembly GCF_029407905.1. Classification (NCBI taxonomy): domain Eukaryota; kingdom Metazoa; phylum Chordata; class Mammalia; order Artiodactyla; family Bovidae; genus Bubalus; species Bubalus kerabau. The sequence continues at coordinate 38,457,527 of NC_073643.1, read as the reverse complement.
GGGTTGACCACCACATAAGTTTTTATTGTTGTTTGTTTCTTTTCTGGATCCAGATCAGGAAGTTTTATTGGTGACTGACCTCAATGTAGTTTTAATGGCCTCGCTTCACTGTAGCATTAAATGAGAAAGTACTTAGCAGACAGTGAAATGCTATACATGAATTCATTATCATCATCTCAATGACGAGATGAAGTCCATGAGGTAGGGTTACCATGGTTCCCTTTTTTTCTGATGTGAGGCAGTGTAGCTTCATGATAACCATTCCTTGAATTCCCCAGCTTTTTGTTGTTTAACCTACAACCACCCCCCCCACACACACAGCCTCAGCTTTACGTAATATGGGGAAAGTATCTGCTTATTTAATAGTGCTCTGGTGAGGATTTAACTGAGATAAAAATGAATAAAAAGCAACTAGTTCAGTTTTGCAGCACAACCAACTCATCCAGGTTTTCCTAGAACTTCCCTGGGGTTAGCATCATAAACCCCTGAAAGTCCTCAGAACATGGTCAGCCCCAGATAAACTGTGATTCCTGGTTATCCAAGAGGCAGGAGCTTAAACATTCTTAGAAAATATTAGTTATTTTTGTCTTAGAGGAGAAAGGTGAAGATTAAAATACTTAGCATGGTGTAAGGAACACAGGTATTTTGTTAAAAAAAAAAAGTCATTTATTTATCCTAAGAGAATTAAACCTCAGGATTCTTATCTAAGGCTTTTAAAGCTACATCCAATTCTTTTCCGATGGTGCTTTTTTTTTTTTCATTCAATTCTTCATTCATTTAATCCATCCCTGCCCTCATAGAGTTTATAACGTAGAAGACACAGACATTTACTAAATAGCTGCTGCTGCTGCTGCTGCTAAGTCGCTTCAATCGTGTCCGACTCTGTGCGACCTGATGGATGGCATCCCACCAGGCTCCTCCATCCCTGGGATTCTCCAGGCAAGAACACTGGAGTGGGTTGCCATTTCCTTCTCCAGTGCATGAAAATGAAAAGTGAAGGTGAAGTCAGTCAGTCATATCCAACTCTTTGCCACCCCCAGACTGCAGCCTACCAGGCTCCTCCGTCCATGGGATTTTCCAGGCAAGAGTACTGGAGTGGATTGCCACTGCCTTCTCCAACTAAATAGCTACCTTACAAATAATTCAAATTGCTGTTGCATTAAATGTACTGTGTGTGTGTGCTCAGTCATTCAGTCACGTCCAACTCTGTGACCCTGTGGACTGTAGCCCACCAGGCTCCTCTGTCTATGGGATTTCCCAAGCAAGAATACTGAATTGGGTTACCATGCCTTTCTCCAGGGGATTTTCCCAACCCAGGGATCAAACCCATGTCTTCTACATTGAAGATGGATTCTTTACCACCACCACCTGGGAAGCTCATTAAGTGGGTCAGTAGCAGGCAACTGTTCATGTGTGGTTTTTCCAGAGATTTCCCCAAATCCACCCACTCTCAAATGTTTCCATTTGTATCTGGTTTTTCTTACAGCTTGGACAGCTTGGGGCTGTAGTATAGCCTTTGGCTATGGAGTAGGAGAAAGTTAATTAACCTGAAATGACCATGTTTGGTCAGGTCAGGGGCTTCCTCTTTTTACTGATACATTTTCATGAATCAGTAGATTCAAAGAGTACAGGGTCCTCTTTACAGTCACATGGACCAATCCACAGCCAGCCAGCTTCTCACCAAAAACGAGGCCCTGCCTGATCCATGCAGAAGAACCAGGTCCCCATCTGCCTGCCAGAGGTTTTACATTTCACCTCATGCTCTCACCATCCACAAGAAAGGGAAAGTAGGCTTTTCAAATGTGTTCCCACCACAGGATGGAGTGGTCTTTTATTTTCATTTCAGTTGAGTCAGTTAATTCAAAATCAGTCACCTAGTCCAAAATATAATAAGCTTTTGGTATTCTATTTATGATAACATATCAGAGAGAAAGTGAATATCTCATCTGGGAGCCAGGGCAGTCACTGGGGGACTGAATTTTGTCAGCACTACCATGTTAATAAACTTGAGAAAGCCCTGTGTTTGGTTAAAATGCAACTTTTCACCCCCGCTGGCCTGGCAAACTAAACGGTGAAGGCAACCTCTAGCAAAAGAGGATTAGATTTCACAAAAAGATATGGGAAGGGATACAAAATCCCTCACCATGTCCCCTGAAAAAATAAAAGAACAAAAGAGCCAGTGGCCATTTCTTCAAAGAAGAGCGTTCCCTGGACTGTTTCCACTTAAAATCTACTTTTTTCTTACTTTTGAAATTGGGTAGTTGGTGTTTAACAAAATCTTTACAAAGGTTAAGTGTTTTATCTTCTTCTTTTTATTTAGGAAACATTCCAGGGAGGATTATGGGGTGTTTGAATTTGGTAGGAAATTTTGTGATCAGTTCCTGAGAAGAAAATAGGGTTTATTTTTGGTTTGGGACCCAGCTAGACAGGCAGGTAGAGGCTGTAGAGAGACAGTGGTTCTGTGGTGTGGAGTTACCAGGAGGCTGGCTTGAAAGGATAGCCTCCAAGGCATGTTGGCAGCAGCATTTTTATTAGCATTTTCATTTCTTTCTTTCTTTTTTGTAAAGTTGTAGTAAGACTATGGCTATTTCTTAAAGGAATTTAGTGCAAAAGTTATGCCCCTCGCTATTCTGAGATCTTGCCTAAGATTTGAAAATGTGCCCAATGTAGATATGATCTGAGACTTCAAATGAAGAAAATAAGCTCAAAATAAATTTTTTTCTTGATGGTGGTGGGGTGGGGGAGTTTTAAAGAGAAGGTGCATCTATTTTTCTTCACTTTTTCTTTTTTTCCAAAGGAAGATTTTTTTTGTTGTTGTTAATCAGACATCTTAGCAGGAAAGAAAAAAAGGAGAGATCTTGTCATTGCTAATCTTGCCAAGAGCTATGTATGGGTTGAATTGGCCGTTCCCAATTCACATGCTAAAGTCCTAAGCCTTAGTACCTCAGAATGTGCCTGTAGTTGGACACAGGGCCTTTAAAGAGTGATTATGATAAAATGGTCGAGAAGATCTCCTGGAGAAGGGCATGGCAACCCACTCCAGTATTCTTGCCTGGAGAATCCCAGAGGAGCCTGGAAGGCTATGGTCTATAGGGTTGCACAGAGGAGGACACGACTGAATCTTACTAGCAGTAGCACATGATAAAATGAGGTCAAATGGGTGACCATAATCCAATATGACTGAAGTCCTTGTAAGAAGAGGCAGTTTAACTCAGACATGAACACACAGAGGAAAGGCCATGTGAGGACACAGTGAGAGGTTGCTATCAGCAGCCAAGGAGAGAAGCCTCAGAAGAAGTCAATCCTGCCAGCATCTTCATCTTGGACTTCTGGCCCCCAAAACCGCGAGACAAACTTCTGAAGTTTAAGCTACCTGGTCTGTGGTATTCTGTTACAGAAGCCCTGAGAAACTAGCACACTAAGTTAAATGACTATCTCTGCCAAAGGATATTGCCAGGGGGGGCATGATAACTCCTTATCTGAGGAGGAAAAATAGTGGCTTGCTTATGTCTTTGTTATACATTTTTAGCTATCTCTTAAAAATATATACAGAATTAGGGAATTTAGGTTTCAGTGGGGTCATTTTTGGCAGGGGGGTGTAGGGATGTAAGAATGTATTTCAGCCACATTTATTAATCTAAGTTTATTTTAATGTGTTTAGTAAAATTCTGAATCATGTATTACCTATAGGATAATTTAAAAATGAAAGAATATTAATGTATTTTTTTTTCATAAGGCTTTGATTTCTTTGTATGGCCAAACTTGGACTTCTTTTTAACTTAAAATTATGGTTTAAGTTTTTTTTTCCTGACCTTTGTAAGTTGCTTAAAATGACTGTGCTCAAGCTCAGAGTAATTAAGATAAATATGAGAGAGCCACATATGGAATAAAATGCTGCTGTTTAAAAAAACTATAGCAGCACCATGTTAAAAAGCATGTTTAGTGTTAACTGAAAAAAAAATTAAACCAACTGTATGTAAATTATTGCAATTATGCATAATTATACATAGAGTATGTATATTGTAATTATACCTATTGTATCATTATAACTAGTTTTTTCCTAAAACCCACCATAAAAAAAGCACTGTGAGGAATATACTCAACAGTGGTTGCTTTTGGAGAATGGCATTATGACTCTTATGGCTTCCCAGGTGACTCAGTGGTAAAGAATCCTGCCAATGTGAGAGACATGGGTTCAATCCCTAGGTTGGGAAGATCCCTGGAGAAGGAAATGGCAACCCACTTTAGTATTCTTGCCTGAGAAATCCCATAGATATGGGAGCCTGGTGGGCTAGTCCATGGGATCACAAAGAGCCAGCACGACTGAGTGTCTAAACAACAACAACAAACAACTATGACAGCTCCCCTCCCAATGGTTTATTCTTCTTTTTGCCTACATTTGTTTCATAAGCACGTATTACTTTTATGATTAAAGAAAACTGTCCACCATCAGTGTGAAAATGCATGAGTTCATTATACTTAATAACTAAATGAGCTAACCACCAGATGTAAACACCTGGCACAGTCTGGTCTAGACTGAGCTCGGTCAGGTTTAGTTCTCTTTGTCTACATACAGGCTAGACTAGTTTCCCACCATACGACAGGATACAGGTGTCCCAGAAGTAGCTTATGGTATTCAGTTCTAACAATCAAGACAAAATCAAGAGTCAACACAGTTCAGACATGTGGGTAGGAGGCAGAAGGAGATGTAGGTCTTCTCATAAGTAGAATTTAATCTTTTTAGTGAATTGGTACTACACTATGTTCCTCAACAGTAGACATGTACATTGTTTATTAAGAATGTACCAATTAAGTACTTTTGTGGAATGCAAATATCACGGATGCCTCTGCCCAGAACACAAAAATAGGATATTCCCTTCCAGAAAGATGGGTGGCAAAGTAAAACTTATGTTGCAAGTTAGAAGAGATCTGATGAAAAAAAAAAAATTCTTTAGGCACCATATAGACTTTACATAAAAAACTGTTTGGAGTACTACTGAGATAAATAAGAGCTGCTTTGTTGATCAGGCTGACTCTGCATGTTGACACAAGGCTTTGAGGGAGAATTTCTAGGTGTTGGGAAATTACTGAGCACGCATGGCTAACTTCAGTAGAAGGACTGACACTGGGACCAGCACTCCGAGAACTGTGCTCTTTCCTCTCGCAGCTTCCTGACCCTTCTCTCCCTGGGGAAAAGAAAAAAAAATCCCTAAGCCACTTTTAGAACAGCTAAGGAAGTTGTGTAATGAGGTGCAGGAAATGTTTGCTGGTGACTCTAAGAGAGGGATTTTCAATATGGTTTAGCCAACGAGAGAATTTGGAAATTCTATCATTTTTCTGAAGGTACCTAGAAACCTAGAACCCAACAAAACGAAAACTAATTGAACGGTGCAACTGGAAACCTTATTCACCCTCCCAACATCTGGATGAGTACCTCCAGTAAGGACCGGAAGGATTCAAGCGTATCAGCCATGTTTCTCACCTGCTATTACTCTAGCAGGTTCTCAGCAAAGTGGAGATAAAAGAAACTAGAAAAAAAAAAATTTCTGGAAGACATCTGAGGATCACAGATTGTTTGTATTTCTAGATTCTGAGCTGAGTAGTTCCTTCTCAACTGAACAAAGTTCTTTATTTTCTATTTTAATATGAGTTGACCTGAAACTTTTAGGCCCGGGCCAAGTTACAAATATACTCTACCAGGAATTGGCTTTGTTAACAAATTCCAAACTGGAGTCCCATTTTTAACTGAGGAGTTAGCTGTAACTTACAAGTGCAGTAGGGCTCAGTGTAACAATATGAGCTTTCATAGCCTTGCTATTTAAGATTCTTTCTCTCAGACTAAATAAGCAAAACTACTCCCAGACATCTACCCCAAGTATCACAAGAGCAACTTACATATCATATAACTTAGAATGGAGTGGTTTGATTCCTTTAGGCTTCCTGACTTTAGTCAGCTGCATATGCTGATGTTGGGAATGTATTCTGAAGACACTGTATTATTTGACCTAGGAAACAGAGAGCAGGATGGCTTTGAAATTATATTAAATGGCAGAAGCCTGTCTTGGAATGCTTGTTTCTAGACATCATACTTGTATTTCCTAAATAGTATTCTTTGGGGTAAAATTTTGCTCTTTTATCCCTGGTGGTTCAGATGGTAAAGAATCCACCTGCCATGTGGGAGACCTAGGTTGGGAAGATCTCCTGGAGGAGGGCATGGCAACCCACTCCAGTATTCTTGTCTGGAGAATCCCAATGGACAGAGGAGCCTGGTGGGCTACAGTCCATGGGGTCACGAAGAGTCAGACATGACTGAGCAACTAAACACATCCAAACCAGAGATAATAAGGTAGATAAATATTTTTAGGATATTTTCTAAAATAAAGAAGATGAAAGCTTTTTGAAGAATGACAAATGTAATTTTGAATATCTTTGATGGCATGGTGCTTAGGATGTTTTACCTTATTGACACATTCTGTCTTATTGAGAAGGCATAATATTTACAATTAGCTTTCAGCAACGTGTTTCCTATGTGGAAGGAAGATTTTTGAAGACTAGAATGATACAGCCTTAAGTATAAATCAAGAAGACTCAAAATTATGTTGATCTTTACTGTTAGTAGGATTAATAAAATCACGTACCCAAAATTCTTAGAATGATGCCTGTCACATTATAACTACTCAATAACTTAATGGCTATTATGATTATGCTTATACTGGAGACTCAGGGAGTCAGCTTCTTATTTTACATCTCCTCTTGGCTATCTCCCAGCCACTCGAAATCGACATATTCAAAGATGAGCTATTTATTTCTTCACCATTGCAATCTGGCTCTTCCCAGTTGCAATCTGGCTCTTCTCACAATCCTTCCCATCTTAGTAAACAACACCCCACATTTGTTCAAGCCAGAAATCTTGTCAGTCACACCTGATACCTCCTTCTCCCTCAATAACCATCCATCACTAAGTCCCATTAATTAACTACTTTAAAAAAGTTTTTAATTGATCACTTGTCTCTATCAGTATTGCTAAACTTCTATCCTGCATTATTGACAGTTGAGGCCAGAAGATTCTTGGCTATGGAGGGCTGTTCTGGGCACTGTAGAATTGTTAACAGTACCCCTGTTCTCTACCAGAGGGACTCCCCATTTGTGACAACCAAAAATGTCTCCAGACATTACCAAAGTTCTCCAGGGAGCAAAATGTTCCCAGTGGAGAAACTGGGAACTACTGAAATTACTCTAATTTCCTACTTCAGCTCACACAAAGGCTCCTTACTGGTTCTGTCCCCAGTAAAGAATAAGACTCTCCTTCACTCCCTGTAAATCCTTTCTCCACAGAGAAGTCTTCACACCATAAGAATTTCATCAGTTCACACAGCATCCTAAACCCCTGACCTACTTTTTTTCACACTACGAACTGATACCCGCAACCATGCCCGTTTTCACTGGGCCCTAGCCCTTCCAACCTAATCTTGTACGTGTCCCGAACACTGCAGCCAGCCACAGTGAAATTCTTCCTCAATATTCCAAGCACCTGTGCACCTCAGCACCTTCACCTTAGCTATTCCCCATCAGGAGTGCTCTGAAGCTTGACTGGATACTTATCCATGTAGGGCCCCCCCTCTTACTTTCTATCACAGGACCCTAGCTGTTCCCATAATTTGCAAATGCACATTTTTTAATCTTTTGTTGTTTGGCTCATACTAAATGATACATTTCTTGAAGGTAGGAGATGGTCTATTTTACTCCTTACTCAATACCAGCGCCATCACAGTGTCTTGCACATAACAGGAAACTAATGAATATTGATGGAATGAATGAATGAATGATTAATAAATGAAATATAAAAGCAGTTTTGATTGGGAATTGCTTTCCCCATTCTTAGCACTAGGGGGTGCTAAATAAATAAATATTTAATTTTAACAGTATTTCAGAAGTTTGGATGCACAATGATGCCATTTGAACTGGGTATCCTGACAAACTATTCTTCACAATATTATCAAGTTCAAAAGTTGTGCTAATTAATGAGATATTCTGCAAAGTGTTTAGCACAATAGCACTAAGCATTTAGAAGTACTCAGTAAGTGCTATTATTTGAACCTATTAACCTATTTAAAAATTAAGTTCTTATCAGCCTTCCCATAAAAGGGTTAGGGGAAGTAGTTCAAACTGAAGAACCATTACTAACCTGTATTCTCCTTCAAAGACTCTATTTCTATGTCCCAGGGTTTTCACTATTTGCACTGAAACATATAACTTCCAACTCATAACCAAATGTGATCAAGTTTAAAATACAAAATGAAAAAAAAAATACAAAATGACTAATATTTGAAGAATAAAGTGTTCAATAAAAATATTAGGTTAACTTCATTTTAAGTCAATCACTGGTGTTCTGATTCCTAAATTAAAATGTCATAGAATAAGACCCTTACCTAAAAATTCAATCTTGACTCCATTTAAAATTTACTAGGGTTTTTGAAAGTCCTACTGCTGAGGGAAGATTTTATGACCCATTTCACTAAATTGGAATAGCGATTAAGGTTAAGTGTATCCCTTTGCCGAGACAGCAGCCAAGTTTCAGAAGTGTCAAATGCTAACACGTTGCTTTGATACTTTTCAGCAAATGTATTTTGAGTTGCATAGCATTCATAGGCTTCATTTCATCCAGTATGCTGAAATTCTACCATCTAAAGGAATTAAAACCTCTTAGGTAGAGAGAGTATGAGGAAAAATATCTGGTGTCCTGCAGATATCTTTTTGTCATGCACAGAATAGTAATGGATATTTTTCACACTGCAAAGAAGATGTAATTACAAAGTGGAGTTGTGATTTCACTGTTTTCTTCTCTCCCTTTAGATTTTCAAATTGTTCTGATTTCTTCATTTTTCTATGACACTTGTAATTTTGTGCCATTTAAATCACCACAGTGAAATGTAATGGTTACTCTTAAATCCCAGGAAAGCATGTTACCTCCTTCTCAAGCCTTCACCCAAAGAGCCATTGTAATTGGAAGAATCCTAAAGGAAACTTCACTGAGGATTAGAAAGGACCCAAACAATAAAAATATTTCTTGCAGACAGTTCTATTGTGGAACCAAAGAAAGTAACTCAGGGACTAGTTTGGGATTCCATTCTTCCTTCAAGTCAGACTAGGTAGCTCAATTGTGTGAAAGTGTGCTAGTCTGGCCAAGATAGTATCCAAGCTGGGTCCCTATCTGGGCCTGAAAACAAACAACCATCTTACCAGCAGCAGTTCTTGTTCACAGGGCAACCTGGCTTAGGGATCCTAGAGGAATCATTCCAAGCTTGTAGAATTAGAAATGCAATTTAAAGAGTTTCTGCCTCTAGTGACAGAGTTGTATCAGTCTTCAAGCTTGTATGTGTATATAAAATTGGCCTTGTATGTATGTATATATAAAAAGGCCAACAGGGTTGGGTGGTAGAGAGAATCACTGAGATTGTCAACATCATGCTTATCATATCTTAATCTTATTTGTCTTCTGCTTCATCCTCCTCCTCATCAACGCCATCACTGCTTCCTGTTCTTATTATGAGCAAGGCACTGGGCTAAATGCTTTATTATGTCATTTAATCTTTCCAACCATTTCTTGAGGTAGCCTTGGCTATCTCCATCTTACAGTTAACAGAGACCATGGATCTAAAAGACTGCCCAACACAAGAAAGAACACCCAGTTAGTGAATTTGAGAGCTGTGATTCAAATCCAAGTCTCTGATGCCCAAGTTCACTATCTCAGCCGTGCTCGTCATGCTCAGTCACTCAGTTAACTCCTTGTGACCCCATGGACAGTAGCCCACCAGGTTCCTCTATCCATGCAGTTCTCCAGGCAAGAATACTGGAGTAGGTTGCCATTTCCTTCTCCAGGGGATCTTCCTGGCCCAGGGATCAAATCCATGTCTCTAGCATCTTCTGCACTGAAGGCATATTCTTTACTGCTGAGCCACTGAGAAAGCCCTCACGATCTGCTACACGTAAATGCTAACCCCAGAGTGACCAGGCTACCTACTAGCTTCTGTTCAACGTTAAGTCCAAAGATTGGATTATTTTTTTCTAACAAAAACTTTATTATGGGAAGGTTTAAAACTCTTCTGAGGAAAACTTTACAGTGACCCAAGTTCTTGTGACCTAGATTCTCCCAGTTAGCTTACAACTGATACTTAGCCTTCAAAAAATAACATTATGAAACGTACTTCTGTCCAACTCCCCTAAAGAGTGAACCAAGCTCAGTATATGCCCACCTACAAATAAAATGAAAAATGCTTCTTAGACATCTCCAGCAACACCATGGAGATAAATCCTGGCTTTCTACATGGAATATCAAAAAGGCATTGGGAAGAGATGTGCTTAGGAATAACAGTAGCTAACATTATTGAGCATTTCTCCATTCCCTTAAGAGAATGTCAGTCAATTATTTAAATATCTTATGCTCACCCATGTTATAATTTTCCAGAGTTTACCTATTGTTTTTCTTTTACTTTTACGTGTAACATCTTACAGGCAGGAATGGTATTTTATCCTTCCAGCCACTATAGTCCTTGGTAAATAGTAACTACCTACTCAACTACTTACTAGATGATATTAATTTATTACTATAGCAATACATTTACTATCTTTAGCTTATGAACTCCACAGAGAGTGTCTGTGCCTTAACTGTTATTGTATTCATAGTATCCAGCACAGAGGCAGCAATATAGTAAGGACTCATTATTAATAGGTGATTAACAATGAATTAGGACTTAAGTTTCACTCTATAACCATCCACTGTGTTGGACACCTAGCGTGTACTCAAATATATTCTAGAAAGTTCACAATGACCTTTGGCTGAGTGAAGATTTGACAACCTACTGCTTCTAAGCCTCTGGTAATGGAACTGCACTGGTCCATCCACCCAGTTCTACTCTGTAATTTGAAATGGGACTGCCCATGAAATGGGGCCAATCGTAGCAAAAACATCTTAAGAGTTTGAATAAAGGGAACTAACCCCTACGCGGATCAAAATGGTGACCTTCACTTCTCCAGTTATTGCTGCAGTAATCAGAAAAAGCAGTCTCACAAGAAGAGAAGGATACATTTAAGAGCAACTGAATATCATCTGGTCAGAAATTCTATATTAAAATGCTGGATGCATCCCAATTCGGCTTCCTAGCACCTCATCAAATTAAGTTGTATTTCCTAAAGTGAGGCCTGAGTTGTCAGGTGGTATGTAGGGAGGGCAAGTTTGTGAGGAAAGGTGTTTTTTATTGCTAAGAAGCTACTCTAAAAAATTCATGGGCTGGCTGAAAACACACACACACACACACACACACACACACACACACTATTTTATATGAGTCCTGAAGGAAGAAATTTCAGCGTAGAATGACTCTGAATAGCAAAGTTGATAGTAAAAGGAGATAGAAAAATGAGCCTGTTACATTTAGGAATATCATTTCACAGTCTGATATGGTGAAAACACCCAGAACTTGCCATTAGAAGACATGGACGTGAGTATAATCTTTGCTAGGCCCTGTGTTGACCTTGAGCAAGTAATAACCTCTTTGAGGCTTAGCTTCTCCTTCTGTAAATGAGGGATAAATCTCTTAGCCTAGCACACTGGGATCACCAGAGCCATTGACCATGTCTCATGTCCATGAAGAGGTTCAAATGTAGGTATCTGACATCATCACTAAACCAGGCTTCATTTAATGTTCTTCACATGGCAAGATGGAAAGAATTTAATTATATTGCTTTAAATGTATGGTTTTATTAATAGATCATAATACTTATGGTGTGTTACAGATTAATATGTGTTTTTTTGTGAATCCTGTGTTCATCTTGCTTTAGTACAAGTACACTACATTTTCCTTCTACTTTAACAGCATTTATCTGGTTAAAGTAAATATTTAGGAAAGTTTCACAGTTTTTTGGACTGGGGCATTCTTTTGCTACAGTAGAAAGGCTGGGCTGAGGTACTCCTTTTGAAGCTGCTCCAGTCCAAAAAATTGTGCTGAAGTTTATATTTAATGTCATCAAAGTATAGAGGTTCCTCAAAAAACTAAAAATAGAATTGCCACGTGGTCCAGCAATCCACTCCTGAGCATATATTTGGACAAAACTATAATTCAAAAAGATACCTGCACTTCTATGTTCATAGAAGCACTACTCACAGTAGCCAAGATATGGAATCAACCTAAATGTCCATTGACACCATGGATGAAGAAGAGGTGGTACCACATACAATCAAGTATTACTCAGCCATAAAAAAGAATGAAATAATGCCATTTATAGTAACAAAGATGGACCTAGAGTTTGTCATACTGAGTGAAGTCAGACAGAAAAAGACAAACACCATGTATCACTTATTACTTACAAGGGAACCTAAAATACAACACAAATGAACTTATCTATGAAACAGAAGCTTATCTATGAAACAAACTTATCTATGAAACTCACAGACATAGAGAACAGACATATGGTTGTCAAGGGTTGGGGGAGTCGGTGAGGGATTGACTGGGAGTTTGGGATCATCAGAGGCAAACTACTATATGCAAAATGGATAAACATCAAAGTCCTATTGGATAGCATAAGAACTGTATTCAATATCCTGTGATAAATCATAATCGAAAAGAACATGAGGAAGAATGTATATATATATATATATACACACACACACATATATATATGTGTGTACAGTAGAAATTAATAGAACCTGGTAAATCAACTGTATTTCATTAAAATATATTAAAAATGATTAAGATGGCAAATTTTAAATCATGTGTATTTCACCATAAATAAATGTTTTTAATTTTAGAAGAGCGATAATTATTTCTCATTTAAATCAATTAATTGCCCAATGTAAACCAGTTAATGGAAATAATTTGAAATTGTGGTACCAATTCAGAATTTTAGATGAAAAAAACACATCAAGATTTCTTTCCCTTCCTCTCTCCCTCCTTCTCTTCTACAAATATTTATAGAGCTTCTCCTCATTTACTGACACTCCTTGAAGATTAGGAGTCTGGGAGAAATAAAATTCTGGCGCTCATGGATCTTACCTTCTACCAAGGGGTGGAGACAACAAACAGGAAAACAAATAATGTCAGACAGAGATAAATGCCAAGAAGAAAAAAAAAAATCAGGAAAACAAACATTTATTGAGCTTCTACTTATTTGCTGACATTCTTTGAAGACTTGGAAAATAGGATGAAAAAGTTCTGGTGCTCATGGATCTTAAACATTATGGTGAGGGCAGGAACAATAAACAGGAAAGCAAGTAAGATAAACACTATAAAGAAAAACAGTCAGGAAAGAACACAGTGGGGCAAGTGCTGCTTAGAGACCAATGGAAGCCTTGGTACAGCAAGGTTGTTTGACTAGAGACTTGAGAGAAGGAGCCTGCAAATGCCTGAAGGAAGAGCTATTTTTAGGCAGAGAAAATAGGAAGTGCAAAAGCCCTGAGGCAGGAATAGGCTTGGTTTGTGCCAGGAGACACGTAGGCTGCCCTGGGGCAGAGAATGAATGCGTGAGAGGTAAAGTTGGAGGGACAGCCAGGGGCCAGAATTAGTTATGTTCTTGTGAGCCAATTCACAATGAAGTAACTGAGGCTTTCCTGGTGGCTCAGTAGTGAAGAATCCACTTGACAAGGAGATATGCATTTGATCCCTGGGTCAAGAAGATCCCCTGGAGAAGGAAATGGCAACCCACTCCAGTATTCTTGCCTGAGAAATCTCATAGACGAAGGAGTTGGACATGATTAAGCAACCAAACAACAATAACAAACTGAGACGTAAGGAAAATAACTCACTGAGCCCAATCTAAAGATACGGAGATTCCACTCTGGAAGATGCATAAGATGGTTAAGTCTGTCGGTTTTTGTCCACTGGGAACTTCTCTTGACTGTGCAGAGCCAAGTTAGAGAAGTGACAATCCTTTTTTGGCTCTTCCTGTTGAAAATGGAAGTTCATGATGTTATACTATAAGTGAATGATACTTGATTATCTCTCCCTAAATTTGTGACATATATATGTATGCCTTGAAGGAAATGCAGAAACAGGTAGCACACTGAGAAGGAAGAACACTCTTTTGTAATTTGGAGAACATGCATTATATAGTCATTTTGGAATTGTTTTTAAGCTAAATCCAAGTACAGTTTGATAAAGGTTGTAATAATGTGCACAATGAGGCAAGCTAAAATTCTATATCTGAACATATTTAAAGGCTATGCATATTAGATACATGAAATTATAATACTTTCCAGCCAATGTCACTTAATTTTGCACAGCAGACCCACAGTTAGCAGCCTTCTGATTTTCAGGTATGTTATTTGTGTTTTTCTGTTAGTTAGTTGTTCTTTTGATTTTTGAAGTCAATATTTTTCAGATTATTACATAGCATTGATTTCTACCTATGGGCACTGAGGTCTTTTTTTCCCAGAGTTTTAAACATGCTTCATTTTTCTAGCCACAAAAATCAAATTTAAAGCATAAATGGGCAGAGCTAAAATGCAATTAGTCTAAGTGGAAATTGTTCTGTTTGGATACAACTGAGCGACTTCACTTCACTTGAGTTATTTAGAGATGGTTTTCCATCTGTGAATGGGGATCATTCCATTTGGCCCATTTCTCAAGATTGGTGTTTGATGAAGTGAAAGAGTTTTAGAAGTAAAGGGCTCTAGACAAACGCTGGGCATAGTTATACTAGATCTGCATTCAATAGAAGTCCCCAGTTTTACAAAGTTCTTTGTGACTGCCAAAAGTGCTGGGCCATGGTCTTCAAACACTGCAGTGAGACAGCTTTCTCTTTCTTTGATGTCACATTGCTGCTAGAGCAATGTTCTGAAAAAAAAACACCTCGATCCTGCCAATTCTATTCTGGAATTTCTTCTTTGATTTTCCAGTACTTAAGAGGACAAAATCCAAGCTCTCCTTAGGACTTATGGCTGAAAGGGTTCTTTGCCATCTCTTGCCTCTCCCTACCTGCACATGCCAGGCATAAAGCAAGCCTTGCAGAGCTCAGTTCCTTGGCTGGAACAGCTCCCCACCCCCCGCCCCAACCCCCACTCCCACCTCTGGGACTATATTCTGAAAAGGACTGGACCAGCACATATGATCTCTTTGCTGTCTCCATGTTTCTGCCTCCAACAGATATCATCAACTTAGATTAGCTCCAGGCCATTTATGCTAGTGGACACAGTCAGTCAGTCAGTCAGTTCAGTCGCTCAGTCGTGTCCGACTCTTTGCAACCCCATGAACCACAGCATGCCAGGCCTCCCTGTCCATTACCAACTCCCAGAGTCCACCCAAACCCATGTCCATTGAATCAGTGATGCCATCCAACCATCTCATCCTCTGTTGTCCCCTTCTCCTCCTGCCCTCAATCTTTCCCAACATCAGGGTCTTTTCAAATGAGTCAGCTCTTTGCATGAGGTGGCCAAAGTACTGGAGTTTCAGCTTCAACATCAGTCCTTCCAATGAACACCCAGGACTGATCTCCTTTGGGATGGACTGGTTGGATCTCCTTGCAGTCCAAGGGACTCTCAAGAGTCTTCAATTGGTGTTTAAAAAAAGGCCTGTTTTGGTAGTAATATTTTTTTAAGTGGATGTTTTAAAAATATTACTGTTATACATGTGGAATGTATTAAGCCTCATAACTCCAAGGTCCAGCAGACCCCTCAGCTTTTGTTTTCTTAGATTATTGCTAGTGTCCAGTTAGATGCTGGTGCACACCAAGGATTGCTCACCAGTATGCAAGCAATTCAGCAACTTTTTCAAGACGAATTGTTTCCTTTGGGTACCTTTGTAAAGTGTGTTGCAGGCATACAATTCATGGATGACTGCTGCTGCTGCTGCTAAGTCGCTTCAGTCGTGTCCGACTCTGTGCTACTCCATAGATGGCAGCCCAACAGGCTCCCCCGTCCCTGGGATTCTCCAGGCAAGAATACTGGAGTGGGTTGCCATTTACTTCTCCAATGCTTGAAAGTGAAAAGTGAAAGTGAAGTCGCTCAGTCGTGTCTGACTCCTAGCGACCCCATGGACTGCAGCCCACTAGGCTCCTCCATCCATGGGACTTTCCAGGCAAGAGTACTGGAGTGGGGTGCCATGGATGACTGGAGTTCCTTAAAATTTTTCCTTAAGAAATAGAATGCTATTCAATGAATCAATGTGTATTTATCATGCGTGTCATGCCTGGGGTTGGATAATCACTCACATGTAATTCTACATGTTAGGGTTTCCAGATTCTTTACTTGATGGCCAGTCCCTCTATAGCTTATGTCTCCTGTGGCGTTTGTATTCATTCTGCATCTACAGGACAGTTTCAAGGGACTAGTGATAGGACATGGGGAAAGTCTCTTGTGAAGTAAAAACCCCTGTACACAAAGGATGGCTTCTAACTGCTCTTTCATCACTGGGTGTATCTGCCCTTCTGCCTGTTCAACTGCTTTCTAGTTGTGATGGACCAAGAATTGAGACTTCCTATCAATCTACTTACTTCTTGGTACCTCCCACCTTCTTTAACATTTTCTGTCAGCAGAACTTAAAGTCACTCAGTCGTGTCTGACTCTTTGCAACCTCATGGACTCTACAGTCCATAAAATTCTCCAGGCCAGGATACTAGAGTGGGTAGCCGTACCTTTCTCCAGGGGATCTTCCCAACTCAGGGATCAAACCCAGGTCACCCTCATGGCAGGCAGATTCTTATCAGCTGAGCCATCAGCAAAGCCCCTGGCAACAGAAAGGAAATCATAAATGAAGTCTTCTTTCTGCACATCTTGTCTCCTTGTTCCATGCCCTGCTAGTGGGAGTATACAAAAAGTGTGGGCTTCAGCACAGATCAAACTGTTTCTCACAGGATTGGATTCAAATCCCCAGATGTCACACACCACTGGGTGGTGATGAACATGTTACTTAACCTCAGTGAGCTTTGGTCATCCCATCTGTAAAGTGAGAATAATGAGTACCATTTCTCCTTATATCAAATGACATAATACAGGGAAATTGATGAGCATCAAATAAAGAGCAGGTAATTAAATGAAGGTTGTATACATGGCACAAGCAAGCAGCGAATATCATCTGCTACCATACTATCATTATTATTTATCACTGACATTAACAGGAGGTCTTGGGTAATTTCAGGTGTGGCTAGCTCAAAATCCACCCCTTTGTCTCTTACTCAAAAAAAAAAAAAAAAAAAAGATTTAAGATACAAATAAATGAAACAATGTTTGGTCTGGTTAACTTTGTTTGCAGACCAACTTATTATCTTCAATAGAAGCTCTGAGTTCAGTTCTGTCACTCAGTCATGTCTGACTCTTTGCGAACCCATGGACTGCAGCACACCAGGCTTCCCTTGTCTATCAGCAGCTGCTGGAGTTCACTCAAACTCGTGTCCATTGAGTTGGTGATGCCATGCAACCATCTCATCCTCTATCGTCCCCTTCTCCCACCTTCAATATTTCCAGCATCAGGGTTTTTTCCAATGAGTCAATTCTTCACATCAGGTGGCCAACATATTGGAGTTTCAGCTTCAGCATCAGTTTTTCCAATGAACATTCAGGACTGATTTCCTTTAGGATGGACTGGTTGGATTTCCTTGTAGTCCAAGGGACTCTCAAGAGTCTTCTCCAACACCACAGTTCAAAAGCACCAATTCTTCAGTGCTCAGCTTTCTTTATAGTCCAATTCTCACATCCATACATGACTACTGGAAAAACCATAGTTTTGACTAGACAGACTTTTGTTGGTAAAGTAATGTCTCTGCTTTTTAATATGTTGTCCAGGTTGGTCATAGCTTTTCTTCCAAGGAGTAAGCATCTTTTAATTTCATGGCTGCAGTCATCATCTGCAGTGATTTTTGAGCCCTCCCCAAATAAAGTCTATCACTGTTTCCATTATTTCCCCATCTATTTGCCATGACATGATGGGACCAGATGCCATGATCTTAGTTTTCTGAATGTTGAGTTTTAAGCCAACTTTTTCACTTTTCCTCTTTCACTTTCATCAAGAGGCTCTTTAGTTCTTCTTCACTTTATGCCATAAGGGTGGAGTCATCTGCATATCTGAGGTTATTGATATTTTTCCCAGCAATCTTGATTCTAGCGCGTGCTTCATCCAGCCTGGCATTTCACATGATGTACTCTGCATATAAGTTAAATATGCAGGGTTATAATAAACAGCCTTGACATACTCCTTTTCTGATTTTGAACCAGTCTGTTGTTCCATGTCCAATTCTAACTGTTGCTTCTTGACCTGCATACAGATTTCTCAGGAGGCAGGTCAGGTGGTCTGACCTCTTAAGACCTCTGGTCTTAAATTCTCTTTAAGAATTGTCCATAGTTTGCTGTGATCTACACAGTCAAAGGCTTTGGCATAGTCAATAAAGCAGAAGTAGATGTTTTTCTGGACTTCTCATGCTTTTTCAATGATCCAACAGATGTTGGCAATTTGATCTCTGGTTTCTCTGCCTTTTCTAAATCCAGCTTGAACA
This sequence comes from Bubalus kerabau, assembly GCF_029407905.1. NCBI lineage: Eukaryota > Metazoa > Chordata > Mammalia > Artiodactyla > Bovidae > Bubalus > Bubalus kerabau. Next base: position 38,439,050 of record NC_073643.1, on the reverse strand, counting down.
TCTGGAAGTTCACAGTTCATGTACGTTGAAGCCTGGCTTGGAGAATTTTGAGCATTACTTTACTTGTATGTGAGAGGAGTGCAATTGTGCAGTAGTTTGAACATTCTTTGGCATTACCTTTCTTTGGGATTGGAATGAAAACTGACCTTTTCCAGTCCTGTGGCCACTGCTGAGTTTTCCAAATTTGCTGACATATTGAGTGCAGCACTTTCACAGCATCATCTTTTAGGATTTGAAATAGCTCAACTGGAAAGCCATCACCTCCGCTAACTTTGTAGTGATGCTTCCTAAGGCCCACTTGACTTCACAATGAGAATGTCTGGCTCTAGGTGAGTGATTACACCCTCGTGGTTATCTGGGTTATAAAGATCTTTTTTGTATAGTTATTTTGTGTATTCTTGCCACCTCTTCTTAATATCTTCTGCTTCTGTTAGGTCCATACCATTTCTGTCCTTTATTGTGTCCATCTTTGCATGAAATGTTCCCTTGGTATCTCTAATTTTGTTGAAGAGATTTCTAGTCTTTTCTAATCTATTGTTTTCCTCTATTTCTTTGCATTGATTACTGAGGAAGGCTTTCTTATCTCTCCTTGCTATTCTTTGGAACTCTGCATTCAAATGGATAAATCTTTTGTTTTCTCCTTTGCCTTTCGCTTCTCTTCTTTTCTCAGCTGTTTCTAAGGCCTCCTCAGACTACCATTTTACCTTTTTGCATTTCTTTTTCTTGGGGATGCTCTTGATTGCTACCTCCTGTACAATGTCACGAACCTTAATATACCTTAACAGAAGCCCTAATATACATTAATACCTTAACTAAAATTTGGAACAACTGTCTTTTGTCAAGCTTCATGCAGCTGATTGGGACCCATCAGGGTGCTACGAGACCAAGTTCACAGAGGTGTACTGGTCTCAAACATTGTGCCCTCCTGTAATCACCCTAATTATTACCAAGGTCCTTGCATCCTTCTGAATCGCCACCAAGTATGTTGCTTAATGATTGACAGCCCATGTTCCCAGGCGTTAAAAGGGAAAAAAAAAAAAAAAAACACTGATCTTCAATAATACTAACTTTAAAATAATTATGATACAAATGGAAGAAATTATCCTCTACTGGAGGCTTCTCTATGCCATACTTGGTGATATACTTGTGTGAATCACCTCATTTAATCCTATAGAGTTCATGAAGATGGATCCTCATACTGTATTACAGTCAGGGACACTGAATCAGGAAAACATGAAGTAGACTTTCCATGGTCATACTTCAAAGATACTGCAAAGCTAGTATGTGAACCCAGATTGTGTAATTCTAGAGTCTATGCTCAACCAGTGGCCTAAATGTGATTTCCCACTCTTTATTTTTCATATTTTCGTTTTCTTCCAAGTTGAAGAACCTCAAGAGATCTTCTAATGATAAGAATTCATATTCTTTGAGATCTTTGTGCTGGGACTTTTCTTGTTTTTTTTTTATACTTTTCTCATTTTATATTTCTATATGTCTTGAGGACGGGGGGGGGGGGTGGGGGGGTGGGTGGGAGAAGGAATATCACAGTAGCATCAACAGATAGGGACACAGAGGCTCTGAGAAGCAGGATAACCTAAAGTCAGCAGCTCCACGGAGGACTCTGGTTCCCTATCCAAGCACATTCTATTTTCCAGCAGTTATCCCCAAGCATCTAATAATCTCAAGACCTTGAGTTATATGTGTGTGTTGTGCAAAGATGTATACAAAGTATTATGTTCTGTGATTAGAAAGTACATGGCCAGAAACTATCTGAATTGTGTTGACTCAACAAACTGAATGAAAAATATTTTCCTCTGAAGGAAAAAAATGATAGATTTTTTAGCCAGAGTCAAGACTTCTGAACCATGGTATCCTTTTAAGCTTTTCCAAGTGCTACATGGATCCCCTGATGGTTTTCTGATAGGAAGCGTCCCCGACGGTAACATCCTATTGCATGACAAGAGGACAGCAGTGATAAAAAGGGGCTTTCCCAAATGTGACTCCAAAGTGTCGCTGAGATGTTTTCAGGGTCTAAAATAGTCATTTCCATCCAATGTTCTACTGGGTAATTATAGCTGTGCCATTATTCCTGGCCTGGCCACGATCCAGAACTCCATTCTCATTACCTCACTGCCTCACCCCGGGTCTGCTGGAGCTCCTTCCTATAGATATGGGGACCAGTGGAGCTTTCTTGTCATGTTCTGGAGTCCAGGGCTCCCCTAAACATCTCTGTATGATCCTAGGGCAGGTCATGAGGGAGAAATATTAAGGCCTTTCAAAGAGAACAGAAGGGACCAGAACAAATGGAATGTGTTTTCCGGTATGGGAGGCACAAGTGTGCTCTTAGTTTTTTCTCCAGGTTGAGGTGTGTATTTATAGACTGTTAGAAGGAGTGGAGGGTTTTGGGTAGACAGACTTCTCTCTTCGGAGGAAAGAAAAACATCCTCTCACACTCCTATTTCTTTTTTAAGGCCATCGCTGAAGCCATGCTCTTGTTCCACTGTGAGGCGTGGTAATGTTTTTCTAATTGTCTGGAGTCAGGTCAGCCACACTTCCTTGACTACTTCTCTCCTTCCCGTTGGGGACAGGCTCCTGGGGTCAGGCACACAGCAGGCTCCAGCCCAGCGTGCCAGCTCAGAAGTAAGGAGCCTCGGTGTCCTCCAGACGGAGATATGTGATGCAGGGCTTAGGCTTCTGAACTGGGACGTGACTGGAAGCCACAGTAAGCCCCTGCACTCTCCCTTGGGCTGTCCTCAGGTACTTTCTGCCTCTCTACGCTGGTTTTTTTTTTGTTTGTTTGTTTTGTTTTAAATTGTCTTTCAATGGGAGCTTGGCTCATTAGAGGGCCCTTGGCCAATCACCAGGGCCCTGTGCAGGGACTTGGCCAATCACCAGAGCCCAGGCAGAGAGGAGGTGGGGCTAGTTAAGGTAGCTGTCGCCCCTGAGAGTAGTGCTGGATGCTTTACAGTCTCTCAAGTCCTTGTGACCACGTACCATGATTACAGATGCTCCTTGTATTCCCATTTTACAGATAATGAAACTAAGGTTCAGAGAGATAAACTTGTCTACAGTTATACAGTATCTTCTTGGTTTGTATTTTGATGTGAGGCAGAATCTGTAACAGGATTTGAGTGAAAGTAGCTTATTTGGTAGTAGCTGTTCAGGCAATACCAGTACAGCCATGGGGAATATAGACAGAGAAAAGATGGCTGCTGATAAAGGGTGTACTGTCAATGAGCCAGGAGGAGACCAGAGTGTTACCTGCAAGGAAACTCTGGAAAACAGTGTAGGAACATATACCTCAGAATTATCCCTTCCAGAAGGTGAGGAACTGCAGTGTATTTTCACACCAACTTCTGTTAACTATTGAATAAGGGTGAGTGGGGTACAGATGGAGTGTTGGAGTGTTAATTTCCCTGTGTGGACAGAGTCCTTGCAAGGCTTTGGAGAAACCCACCCCCTAGCAGAAAGATCCAGATATTGGTAACTGGAAGACAGTCAGCCTGCACTGAAGGGGTGAGTCCTCCAAAAATATGAGCTGGGAACAGTGTACTTCATACCATGAGTGACAGAGCCATGGCTGACCTTCTCTATTGCTTCTTCCTGCAGGACAAACTACCCATTACCATAAAATGGCAGTCATCCCATCTGTCATGAGTTTATGGGTCTGCAGTTAGGGCTGAGTTCAGCTGGACTGTTCTTCTCTTGGTCACACCTGCAATCACCTGTGTAGATGCACTCATTTGGTGTTTAATCGGGAGTTGCTTTTTCTAGGGAGACCTCAGCTGGTACAGCTCCTCTCTCTCATGTGGTCTCATCCTGCAGCAGCCAGACCAAACTTCAGCAAATGTCTTCTGAAAAGGTCCTGATTGTAAGCATGTTTGGCTTTGTAGGGCATTCAGTCTTGGACATAGCTTCTTGACTCTGCTGTTTGTAATATGAAGGCAGTCATAGACAGTATGTAGACAAATGGGCCTAGCTGTGTTCCAATAAAACTTTATTTATAGAAACAAGTGGTGGCGTGAATTTGGTCCATGGGTCATATTTTACCAGTCCCTGAGCTGGACAAAGCTTCATCACATGGGGCTATACATTTCCAGAGAGTTAAGGCAGAAGCTACCAGGCCTCTTGAGACCTAGGTTCAGAAATTACACCATGTTTCTTTTGCTGCATTTTACCACCCAAAGTGAGACATGAGGCCAGCCCAGATCCAAGGGTAGAGTTATAGACTTCATTTTCTGATGGAAGGCTCTTCAGTATGATACTGCAAAGGAATGTACACTCAAGGATGAGAGGAATTTTGCTGTTCATCTTTTCCCACAGTCTACCCTCCAACCTAAACCTATTTAACTCCAGATCCTGTATACTTCACTACCACACTCTACCTGCTATCTCACATAACTATTTGAGGGATGAGGTCAGGAGGCTGGGCAGATCTTTGACAATTTTAGATCATGTTCAGTCTAAAATCTGAAAGGCTTTTGCTGCTCCAAATAATGAACTTTGCATCTTTGGGATATTGGATTTCAGCTTCAGGAGTGGAGTTTTAGAGACTTAGCGAGTTCTCTGGTCCACTCGGTTAGTCCTTGTATGATGGAATACCTGCTATAAAATACCTGGCAAATGACCACTGAACTTCTGTTTGAAGACCTCTTGAGAAAGGAAGCTCCCTATTCCAGTCCTTTGTCCTTCAATCATTTATATGCCTCATCCATCCCTTCATTCATGGGAACATTCAGCCAAGTATTTACTGAGTCCAGTGTACCAGTTCCTGAGTAAGTGATGTACAGATAAACACAACAGCCTCTTTCTTGGAGCTTAAGGTCAGTTCGAGGAGTTGACTCATTGGAGTTGACTCTGATGCTGGGAGGGATTGGGGGCAGGAGGAGAAGGGGACGACACAGGATGAGATGGCTGGATGGCATCACCGGCTCAATGGACATGAGTTTGGGTGAACTCCAGGAGCTGGTGATGGACAGGGAAGCCTGGCATGCTGCAATTCATGGGGTCACAAAGAGTCGAACAAGACTGAGCGACTGAACTGAACTGAACTGAAGGTCAGTTCATCTTCAGCGTGGTGCTTGTTTTCAATTTTTTCTTGATCGCATTAATTCTTCATGGTCTTTGTTCTTTTAGGCCTAGAGTAGATTTTCAATCTTTGAGAATATTTAGAAATGCTTCTCCTTCTTTACTGAAATGAATTCCATTTCTTTCCTGAAGTTAATGTCACAGATACAGAGATATCCACACATCTTCAAATTACATGATGAATTAACTATAATTGCTAGAACTTAAAGAAGAAGTTGGATAACAAAATCATGCATGTTTCAGTAGGTAAATATTCTAGGATTAAACTAGATCATGTATTGAAGTAATGGATGCCAATACAAGATACAGAATCAGGTTTATAGCAGGAGATTGCCAGCATTTCTATAAAGGGTCAGATAGTTAATATTTAAGCTTTGCGAGCCATTCTCAGTTCAGCTTTTTTACTGCAAAAGCAGCCATAGATAATACCGAAATGGATGAGCATGGTTGTGTCCCATATAACTTTATGTACAAAAACAGGTGGCAGGTTGGATTTGGCCAGCTCCGTGGACTTTGCAGACTCCTAGCAGATACGATGGCTATGAATGAAGACTGATAAGGATATGTCAGGTAGACAATACAGATATCATTAGCATTACTGTTAACAAAAGAATTTTCCACAGCACTGATGAGTACATTTTGGCAAAGTTCTGAAGGAAACAAAATACAATCCTCCTTTAGTCTTCATAGTAGTTACTTTTATGGAAATTCACTGTATGATACTACCTGACCAAACAACCCCAGATTTTTTATTTTTGCATTTTCACCTAGCTTTAGGTAAGTGTACAGTTTTCTCCTCTTCTAAATGCTTATGGGATATTTTAAAGACATTTGGGATGCAGAATTTTTTTTGTTGTGAGGACTGTAGTAACTGAAAAAAGTTTTGCCTCTCTGGCCACTGCCCATTAAATGGCTCCTGTGCTCCTCAGCTTTGTGACCACCAACCATTACCCTCCCCCAACCAATAACTTATATGCCCCCATTTATATAGCATCATCCACTATTGAGAACCACAGTTCTGGACATACATCCTGTATTAAGCTGCTCTTGCTGCCATAACATAATATGGTATGTGCCATGTGCTTGGTCGTGTCTGACTCTTTGTGACTCCATGGACTATAGCCAGCCAGGCTCCTCTGTCCGTGGAATTTTCCAGGTAAGAATACTGGAGTGGGTTGCCATTTCCTTCTCCCCATCTTCCTGACCTAGGGGATGAACCTATGTCTCCTGTGTCTCCTGCACTGCAGGCGTATTCTTTACCCACTGAGCCATCGAGGGAAGCTTTAACAGAATACTATAGACTTAAACAGAAATGTAATTTTCACAGAAAGATCAAGGTGTTGTTAGGTCTGGTTTCTCCTGAGGTCTTTCTCCTTGGGTTGCAGACAACCACCTTCTCACTATGCCATAACATAGCTTTTTCTCCACATTGAGTGTGCTCTTGGTGACTCTACTTCTTCTTATGAGAACATCAGTACTATTAGATTAGTGTCCCACTCTTAAGGTGTTAGTCACTCAGTCGTGGCCAACTCTTTGTGACCCCTTAGACTGTAGCCTGCCAGACTCCTCTGTCCATGGAATTCTCCAGGCAAGAATACTGGAGTGGGTAGCCATTCCCTTCTCCAGGGGATCTTCCTGACCCAGGGATCAAACCTGGGTCTCCTGCATTGCAGGCATTCAAATTTATCATCTGAGCCACTAGGCTTATGACCAGATTTAAGCTTAATTACCTTTTTAATGGCCCTGTCTCTAAATACAGTCACACTGAGTGTGTTAGGGTTTCAATGTGTACACTTTGGGGAGACAGTTCAGTTCATAGTACTTCTTCAGCTCTACCATCTACCTAAATCTTCTCATCCTCTTCTTTCCTCAGGGTTCATGGAAAGTTTATTCCTCAACACAGCGTTCCTGCTGCTGCTGCTAAGTCACTTCAGTCGTGTCCAACTCTGTGCGACCCCATAGACGGCAGCCCACCAGGCTCCCCCGTCCCTGGGATTCTCCAGGCAAGAACATTGGAGTGGGTTGCCATTTCCTGCTCCAATGCATGAAAGTGAAAAGTGAAAGTGAAGTCGCTCAGTTGTGTCCCGACTCTTCGCGAACCTGGATGATGGTAAATATAATAATAAAGCACATGGCTTTCCATGTCACCTTACACTTGACAGAGTAATTTTATATAACTACTGCTTCTTGAAACAATCTCTTTCCTTTTCTTCATCTAGTTTTTAAAAAATATATAACATTTACAATTTATAGAAAAATATATATGTAGCATGGAGAAGGCAATGGCACCCCACTCCAGTACTCTTGCCTGGAAAATCCCATGGATGGAGGAGCCTGGTAGGCTGTAGTCCATGGGGTCGCTAAGAGTCGGACATGACCGAGTGACTTTCCTTTCACTTTTCACTTTCATGCATTGGAGAAGGAAATGGCAACCCACTCCAGTGTTCTTGCCTGGAGAATCCCAGGGACAGGGGAGCCTGGTGGGCTTCTGTCTATGGGGTCGCACAGAGTCAGACACGACTGAAGCAACTTAGCAGCAGCAGCAGCAGCATGTATGTAGCAAATACCTATGGATCCACACCCAAATTTAACAAATGCCGTGTTATAGTCATACATGACTTAAATTACTTTTATGAAATAAAGTAATGCAGGTTCTGCTGAAGTACTTCTGTGCCACTTTCCCAATTTGATTCCTTCTCCCACCCTAAAGTTGGTGTGTTCCTTCACATCCATGTCATTATACTTTCAGTATATATGGAAATGGGGCTTCCCTGGTAGCTCAGTGGTAAAGAATCTGCCTGCCAATGCAGGAGATGCCACTTTGATCATCACAGTTTGGGATTCACAGATGCAAACTGTAACACACACACACACACACACACATATATATTTTACATGTATAACTGAATCACTTTTCTGTATACCAGAAACAAACACAATTTGTATTTCAACCATGTGTACATGCTGAGTTGCTTCAGTCGTGTCTGACTTTTTCTTACTCTATGGACTAGGGTAGCGCGCCAGGCTCTTCTGTCCATGGGATTCTCCAGGCAAGAATATTGGAGTGGATTGACATGCCCAGGGGTCGAACACGTGTCTTTCATGTCTCCTGCATCAGCAGGTGGGTTCCTTACCACTAGTGCCATCAACTGTATTTCAATAAAATAAAAAAGAATAATGTGGATATATATAGATCTAGTTTGCTGCTGCTGCTGCTGCTATGTTGCTTCAGTCGTGTCTGACTCTGTGCGACCCCACAGACGGCAGCCCACCAGGCTCCCCTGTCCCTAGGATTCTCCAGGCAAGAACACTGGAGTGGGTTGCCATTTCCTTCTCCAGTGCATGAAAGTGAAAAGTGAAAGTGAAGTAGCTCAGTCGTGTCTGACTCTGTGCGACCCCATGGACTGCAGCCCACCAGGCTCCTCCATCCATGGGATTTTCCAGGCAAGAGTACTGGAGTGGGGTGCCATTGCCTTCTCCAATAGATCTAGTTTATGCCTTTTTAATTGCCATGTATCATTGCAAGAATATGCTATTTATCTATTATTTTTTTTATATGTATTATGTCTGTGTATGTCATCTTGTGTATGTGTGAGTTTCTCTAGAGAACTCTGGTAAAATGAATTGGTGGTTTGTTGTTTCATAGCTAAGTCATGTCCAACTCTTTTGTGACCCCATGGACTCCTCTGTCCCCCAGGCTCCTCTGTCCATGGGATTTCCCAGGTAAGAATACTAGAGTGGGTTGCCATTTCCATCTCCAGGGATATTCCTGACCCAGGGATTGAACCTGAGTCTCCTGCATTGCAGGCAGATTCCTTATCACTGAGCCATCAGGGAATCCCTGAATTGGGTGGCAGAGGAGGTTATTGTTTCTAACATTGCCACAAGCCTGGAGGGAGGTATTCCTGGGCTGCCAGGCTGGTTGACTGATGCCAAAGCTATCCAGGTTTGTTTCATCTCTCTGCTTTGTCATTCTTAGAGTGCACTTTTACCCATAGGTTTGCTGTTTTATAACCACAACATAGTTACAGCAATTCCAGGGATTGTGTCATGCTCCAATCAGGAAGAATATAAAGTACTCTAGTCATATTACCTCCTTAGGTGGCTCAGAGGTTAAAGCGTCTGCCTGCAATGCGGGAGACCTGGGTTCGATCCCTAGGTCGGGAAGATCCCCTGGAGAAGGAAACGGCAACCCACGCCAGTATCCTTGCCTGGAGAATCCCATGGACGGAGGAGCCTGGTGGGCTACAGTCCACAGAGTCGCAAAGAGTTGGACACGACTGAGCGACTTCACTTCACTTCACTTCAGTCATATTACCCCTTTAAACAAGTCTTCAAGTAAGCCCTACTCAGTGATTTACATTTACACTCCATTCGCTAGAACAAGGTCATGTGGTTCATCTGTCAGCAAATTACAAGAAAGTTTCTGGACAGCATAGGGCTGTGGAGGGAACTGACCTGCGGTATTGATATTTGCCATAGTGCCTAGGGAATCATGGCTGGGCCCTACAATATACACATCTTCAACACCCCGGGGTGCTGCCAGATGTGGTTGCTCCCAGGTGTGGCCAGATGCCCCAATGAATAGATGCTCCAAAGTACCTGAACCGATTAGAGTATTGTCCACAGACTGTAAAAGGTACTGCTTCCCTATGTCAAAAGAAAAATCGAAGAATTATTATAAAATTACTGTGTGCATGACAGTGGATCAGATCATTTACAAAAACAGATACACAAATCCGCAAAATCAATACTATTAGAGTCTTCAGCAAAGTGCTTAGAGCTTATGAGTGTACTGTCAGACACAGCTTTTGGAGTCCCTGCCCTGCCACCTACTGATGGCTGAGTTTATATGTTTTTTCTGAGCCTCAGTTTCCTTATCTGTAAAATGGGGATGAAAGAATATCTATCTCATAAAGATGCTTTAAATGACTAAAAGAGAAAATGATTCTGAATGACTAGCATAGCACCTTTATGGAAGGAGGGTGCAATCAATGTTTCCTACTGATAGTAACATCATTACCTAGAGATTCTATGCCATATGTGGGTTGAACACATTTCTTAATCTTCAAATTAGGAAACAGATATAACACAAGTTCTACTTATGGGAAAACAAGTCCAAATACTTGAAAAGGGACCATTTTGGAAAATGTGGAATGATTTCTAATGTCTTAATGTGTATGCTTATACTAAACCATGGGCGTCACATCATTTCTGGCTTCTAGAAGTTTGTAGAAAACAGAGCATGCTTCAAAGAGGAAAACAGGGAAAAAAGGTAGCCTGAGACTAGATGACCATTGTTTAAATCCATATCTTACTCTTTACTTCGTAGGTATGATCACTGTTTTTCTTTTATTTAAGTCCTTGGAAAACAAAGATAAGAATATGAACCTGAAAGTTATTTTCTTTCTTTATGAGATTTAACAATATGCATTAAGATATGAGTAGTATGGAGAAGTGGGAAAGCAATAAAGATTATTAACAGATTTTTATAGGGAAAAATTTAAGCAGCCGAGGTTATTAATCCAGAGAAGACAAAGCTAAAAGGAAATATCATAATTATCATGAACCCCCTGAGAATTACCTCCACAGGGAACCGAATGAAAAGGAATGAGTTTAAATGACAGGAAGAGGGTTTAGGCATCCTTTAGGGAAGAATGTTCCAGTAATAAGTACTGTTAAACTTTGTCTAGGTTTCCAAATCATTGAGTAGAGTGACCTAAGAAAAGACACTGGCTGTTACTTTTCTGCAATTGTGTATATCCCTTTCAAGTCATGAAAAAATTCATTTTCAAGAACTGTATCACCTGATTCTAAACCTTAAAAGAAGTGGCATGTTTTGTGATTTTCAAAGGCACACAGCATATGTTTACTGAGGTATCTACTTATATCTCAGGCAAAATGCTAGACTTTGGGGACACAAAAGAATATTTGCTGGAGTCAGATGCTGCCCACATAGAGCTTATAGGCCACTGCACTTACTGAATCATGATAGATGCTACAGGAGCTCCAAAGCCCTTTAATCCTGTTGGATGGGGCTGGGCAGGGGATCCACAAAGGCCTTCTGGAGGAGGTGAGGTCTAAGCTGGAATCTGATGGATGAATAGGAATCAGTTGTGTGAATGGAGGAGTCAGTAGGAGGTTGGTGATTAGAAGTGAGGAGGGGGCAGGGATGTAGGATAGCAGCTTCTCTTATGGGGAGAGTGAGCCTGGGCAATGGTCTGAATTGGAGAAATGCAGAGCCAGAGCCACTGTTTGTTGCCTGTAGCACTTTTACTTTCATGGTACTTTTCTACTATTTTTTCCTTGTTGTCTTAATAACCATGACATCATCGTTTTATCTTTAAAACTGTCGAGAGGCTCCACTTGAGCAGTAAATTTGGTGGAACAAACCTCTCCTGTTTTCTCCTTAGCTATGTGTTTGCTTAAACACGCAAATGGGGGAGGGGAGGAGGAAAAAGCAGGAAAAGTGGAGATACACGCCTAGTCCTGGAGGCTAAATTACCCTGCCTCTTCTGTTTCAATAATTCATGTTGTAATCCACTGGCTTGGTGGCTGTGTAACTACTTCCGATGGAGCAGGACGATTAAAAGAGTGTGTTCTGGAGCTAAAGTGCCTGTTTCAATAGAGAATAACTGGCAGGGTGACTTTGGGCAAATAAATCCTGCTCTCTGGACCTCAACATATCCATCTATAAAATGGGAATACAAAAGCACTCAGAACTGTTGTGAGCATTGAATAAGCTAACTTATATAATGTGCTTAGAACAGTGCTTGCCATATAGATAATCTTAAAGAGATGGCTGGCAATGATCATCATCATTATGTTACACAGAATGTAAGTAAAAAAAAAAGAATATAAGTCAGAGATCAGTAACAATTATAGTTCTTATTGACTGAGCATTTATTAGACAGCTACCATGCTTTGCCTTCATTATTTCATATAATATTCTCAACTACCTTTTAAGTTAATATACCCCTTCTACAGATAGAAAAACTGATGCTCAGAGAGGGGAACTAACCACTCCAGAACAGTTGTGGTGTGCTGAGCCCACCAGACCCAATCTTGCATCACTTTGATGAGGAAGATTGCATTCTGGTTCCTTTTACTTTCCACTCAGAGTGCTTTGTTTTCTTTATGGCTGTGTTGGTAGACTCTTTTTAGAACCATGTGGTCAGTCTAGAAGTATGATCGGCTCTAAAAACCTCCTAGCAGTTATATTAATAAACGTGGCTTAGATAAGTACCAGAGAATTGGCCACCATCACCAAGGAGCAGCCAAAGGAATGTTAACCAACATAATTTGTGCTCAAACTATCAACAAATATGTCTGGGGCACACCATGAGATTTAGCTGCTCCCAGAGACGTGGATTGTGATACAACTCAGGGGGGAAAGTTTATTCTCAGTCTTCAACTGCGTACATGGGGGCTCAAGAATCCTAAGCAGAAGTGACAGATTCAACATGGCATTTGTGACACAACGTGGCCCAAGAGCTAAGAGCAGGGTTTGCCATCCAATGTACTGAGCTATTCACACACTTCAGTCTGTTTTTTTGGATACTTCTAGAGTGGTGAACACAGCCAAACACTTTTCTCTGTATCCCTGTTTCACTAACTAGCGAGACAGGGATGTGAATACTTAAATCCTCAGAACTCTTTTCAGACTTTTTGTGAATATTAATAGAAATAAAGAACAAATGCAAGCAATACAGTATATTATTACGCATGGTTACCACCCAATGTTAACTATTACTCTTTAGGCCTAGATAATACCATATAATTAATGCTTTGTTTTTGCAAAGAGGATGCTGCTGCTGCTGCTAAGTCGCTTCAGTCGTGTCCGACTCTGTGTGACCCCAGAGATGGCAGCCCACGAGGCTCCCCTGTCCCTGGGATTCTCCAGGCAAGAACACTGGAGTGGGTTGCCATTTCCTTCTCCAATGCATGAAAGTGAAAAGTGAAAGTGAAGGCGCTCAGTCATGTCTGACTCCAGCAACCCCATGGACTGTAGCCTACCAGGCTCCTCCGTCCATGGAATTTTCCAGGCAAGAGTACTGGAGTGGGGTGCCATTATTCCCAAAAGGTTTTTTTTAGCAAATGTGTCCTGATGCAAAGGGTATAAAAAAGGAGAAGAAATTCTGAAAGGGCAGAGATGTTGTTCAGAGCTAATGAGGGAAGCATTGGGCTGAATTTGGGATGAAACTTTAATAGCACTCCCTGTATTCTGTGCCATCGTGGTCCCTTACCAAGCTCTAAAGGACCCTGCACATTTGGAGAGAGAATGCTAGTCTGGGAGGTAGGGGAAGATGGCTGGGGAATAGGGTGGTCCTGTCGCTCCCTCCAGACAAAGATTAACAATGACTTAATTCCAGAAATATTGTCAGCAAGTAAAATAAATAGACTAATCACTGTGGGCAAATTGTATGTTAATGTATCTAGGCTTTGTTTTCAGTTTGACCCTTAAAGATACATTTAATCAATCTAGATGGATGAGTCATCCTGTTCTTAATTAATCTTTCTGGACATTTATAGAGAAAAGGCAAACTCTTCACAATGACCTTATAAACGTGTTTGAGGTTAGTATGGATTTTTATTTATGTGCACAGCACGAGCAGTCGTTATTTCTAAATGATGGCTTATTTTGAATGTTCTCAGACTTTCAAAGTGTTTTATTTCCACCCTTGGAGAGAAACAGGGGTGACTTGAAAGGAAACACACGATGGCCATTTCCTTGGCATGAACTGGGTAACCTTTCTGGAAAGGACATGTTTATTTGGATTTTATGGCATTACAAGCAAAGACTAGCAAAAGGACATGGGGGCAATTGGTCTTCCTGAGGCCTTTGCTGGGAAATGGGAGTCACATTCAGAGATGGGTCTAGCTGGGGTGGCCCTGGGCTCACTCTCCTTTGCCATGGAAATCATCACTATCAAAAGCCTTTCCCTGAAGCTGAGAGGCTGGTTCTTCCAATGAACGCCAACACAGTGCCCAATGGCCTTTATCATGGGCTATTGTTCTGTTGGACATTGCTGGGGAAACAATCATTTGCTGGGACTCAGGAAGGTCAGTTCTGGTGCTATTTGATGGAAGGATTTGACTTAAATTGGGGTCAGTTCTTCTAGGACACAAGCTTTGTGTGTCTGTGTGTTGTAGAGAATGCCATCATTGCTTGGTCCTCCAGCTCCTCTGGTTTGTCAGAATTGTGGACCCCAGGATCCTTTTGCTACTTTTGCGGTCCAAACTTTTAGCCTTTGGTGTTCATTTGTATTGAGTACCTATACTGAGCGAATAAGCAGAGCAGAAAACACAATAAAACTCCAGTCAGCAGCAAAGAAGAATTGAAGAAGATGGAGCAAAGCAAGCACAGCAGCATACTTTTCATGAAGATTCTTCAAGCTGCCACATGGTAACTTGCATTTCAGAGTATTGGCCAGAATTTAGACACACAGTCCCAACTCTGTAAGTATAGACTTTGTTTTGGGTGGCCAAATACCCAGCTAAAAATCAGAGGTTTCTATCTACAGAGAAAAGGAAAAGCATGAGAGAAAAATAAGCAGTTCATAATACAACATATTTCAAGGAACATGATTTGTCATGTCGAATATACAACTGTACCTCCTCACTGAAGTTAATCTAAGCTGAATATTTTGCACCATCATCATCCCATTATGGTATCTTGCAATCCTTTCTACCTTTCTTTCCAAAGAAAAAGAGATGTCTGATTTAGCAAGAATGCATTTCTATATTCAAAGTTGAAATGTGAGGCTAAACCTCAACCGCTTGAAATAAGATAAAAGAAATTCCCTTAGTAGAGGAAAATATACAGATGATTCTATTAACATAAGCATCTTTTCTTGAACTGAGTCTCCTGCAACAAAGGAATTGGAAATGCTCTTTCCTTATCCTAAAGTGTTCCTGACAACTGCAGATAGCAACATTACTACCAAAGGATTGGAAAGGATGCAAACAGTAGACTTTCAGAGAACTCTATTCCCAGTTTCAAACCTGGAAAGGGTATGTTTAAAACATTTCAGTGTACTGGCTAGGAAGGCAGACAGTGGAGTCAGCTTGGCAGAGCTAAGAAATGGTGATCCGGTTTACAAATGGGTTACTTCGGGGCAAATGCTTGCTGTCTCACTTTACATGCTAGTTAAGTGGTTAACAGAACAATGCCATCAACTGAGAGTTTGTTTGAAAATTAAATGAGACATTGCATGTAAAGCTCACACAGAGCCTGGTTCATTGTATATACTAAAAAAAATGTTGGGTTTTCCAGGTTCAACCCAGATTATAGATAAGAAAATAAATCTGTACTTTTTTTTTCTGCCAAGGGACCTTTAGAGATATCCTTGAATCATATATATGATATTATTTATTTCTTCACTTACTGGTTCATTCGTTAATTCGACAAATATTCAAATCCTACTATGTGCCAGGTCCTAGTAGGTACCATTTACTGGAAGGGGCAAGAAATATATTAAATACGAAGATGAATAAAACAATTTATGCCCTTAAAGGAGCTCACTGCTTAGTGGAAAATGGAAAAAAATGAAGCGAGCAATTATGTTCCAGTGAGAAAAATTAGAAGTGTAGTGTTATTAAAATGAAGAGAGAATAAGAATCATGAGCATCAAATCTGTGACATTTCCTTGGTGAGATAAGATATCTTTTATCATCAGCTTTTTTTAATGGGGGAAAGAGAAAAAAGAAATTGTACATTAAATGTATATAATGATTCTGAGGCCTGTCTTAGTTTTAGAAACAAGAAAAATGAAAGTTTATCTAACACTTGAGGAAAACAGTCACTGAGGATAGTAAATTACATGGATTTGTTAGATGACATATCACTGGGTTAGCACACTAGCTGCAGGCCTATGGACTAGAGCCTTAGAGGGGAAAGTTTGTTTCCATCAGATGGGACTCACTCCCAACTTACTTCTATGGCATGGCCTGGGTACCAAGGAGGATAAGCATCAGATTTTGAAGTGTAGGTCTGTTTTCTGCTTCCCAAGCCTGGAAGCTAATTTGTTTCTTATCTTCCTCCATTGGCCTGTAGTATCATCACAGTCATAGCAGGAACTCTTGGACTCTAAGAGGATGGAGTGCTGTGAAGTCGTCACATCTTTTCTAATAGCTATGACTGAGAACCTGCCATTGACATCCTAGTACCACATGTGCCTGTCAACTTGCAGCATTTCACTGCTCTTAAGACCACAACATTTAACATGGCCTGGAAGACCTGTTGATCTAATTCTTACCCCCCTGAGCCACTTCAATCCATGAGAGCCACTCCACGGTCATTTTTAGTGTCTGTGTGCCTGGAGGTGTTGTACCATGTTATACCATTCTTGCTCTTCTTCAGTTTCTCTGGCTTTTTTCTCAGGTCCTAATATTCATTTCCACTTGTTATGGCATCTGTGCATATGTCTAGAGGGTTCTTTCCTTCTACTCTTTGTCTAGATTATTTGGATCTCACCTCAAGGGCTTCATTTCTTCTTGAAGGCTTATCTAATCCTCCCCTTTTGGGAGGCAATGGGATGTTACTCACCAGTTAATATCTCAAGGTGTTTGTGTATGTGTTTCACAATAAGATCTAGAGATAGTCATTTCCTGCTCATGTTTCTTTGATTCTTTTTTTCTTGGAAACTATCTCTGCCACAAGTTATTTCTTTCTTCTAGGTCACCCTGTACAGAAGTTCTTTTAGACATCTTATTCTCTTCATGTAAATGTAACAGGAAGAATAATACTGATAATAATAGCAACTGACATTCATGGTCCTATGTGTCAGCCTTGTCTGTAGGTGACCATCCAGCATGGCTCCCAACCTCACACACTGTTGATAAGAGTTTCTGTATCCTAACAGAAATCCCCCTGCTTGGACTACCTCAATCCCTGTGAACAGGGGAATGCCTGTTCTAACTGGCCAGACTGGGTATCCAAACCCATCACTATAGTAAGGGACAGAGTGTAATCCTGCCTTTCATTCATTTGGGGCCCATCCCTAAAGCTGGGAGTGAAGCAAATCTGATGCTATGGCTGCTACCTGATGGGACACAGGTAGAACTGACATTGAAGATGCAAAAATCAAATTCACTGCAGCCGTGCTTTCCTCAGGCATCCCACTAATCCAGTCTAGTGGGGGAAGTTTGCACTCCACACTTCTCAACTTTGACATTGGTGCTTATTTCAGACCTTGAGAGTAGGCAGATAACATCTCTTACTTCACGATTTTTTTATTCTCAGCTACAGTGTTTGCAGGGACTAAAAGTCTATACTCCACTAATTTGTAGTACTAATCTCTAACAAAGTAAGGATACCTTAGGTGAGTAAACATATTACTAAGTTTATTGAACTGCATTTAGCACCACATCTAGAAGATCTATCCACAGTAAGATGGCTGATTAGAGTCAGATATGACTGAGTGATTAATGCTTTCACTTTTTTAACAGCTTATGACCAGAGATGTATTAATGTCTTTTGACATTTCAACATTTACTTTTATAACAAATCGCTGGCCACCAGAAATTAGTTTCTACCAAAATCTCCCAGTCAATAATGTGTTAAGAACCAATCACTTCTACTCTGTGGACATCTGAAACTGTGCTTATTCACATGCTCAGTTTTGTCCAACTCTTTGTGACCCCATGGACTGTAGTCTGCCAGGCTCCCCTGTCCATGGAACTTCCCAGGCAAGAATACTAGAGTGGGTAGCCATTCTCTTCTCCAGGGCACCATCCCAACCCAGGGATCGAACCTGAGTCTCTTGCTTGGCGGGAGGATTCTTTACTGGGATGGCTCAATGGTAAAGAATCCACAAGAGAGCCTGGTGGACTACAGTCCATGGGGTCGCGGAGGAGTCAGATACAACTTGGTGACTAAACAAGTATTTCATTGTATATATGTATTTACACACACTTACTTTAAAAACTACTTTTCAAAGATGGCTCAATCTCATCCTGCCAACAATAAGATTAGAAAAGTAAGGATTGTTGTTAAAGATTACCAGTAAAAGGGATCCACATATGTAGAGAAAATAAGAGTTCTCTAACAGGTATCATATTCACATGGGGTTCTTAAACACAAATTCCTGGCCTCCACTCTCATAATTTTTGATTTATTACATCAAAGGTAGGGCCTAGGCATTTGTTTATTTGATAAGTTCTGTGCTGCTGCTGCAGGCGTCAGGCTTTGAGAAGCAGTGTACTATCATGATCCCATTTGAAAATCTGAGATAGCGACTAGAATTTATCCAACATTCCCCCTTTTTTTTTTTAATTTATTTTTTTAATTTTATTTTTAAATTTTACATAATTGTATTAGTTTTGCCAAATATCAAAATGAATCTGCCACAGGTATACATGTGTTCCCCACCCTGAACCCTCCTCCCTCCTCCCTCCCCATACCATCCCTCTGGGTCATCCCAGTGCACCAGCCCCAAGCATCCAGTATCGTGCATCGAACCTGGACTGGCAACTCGTTTCATACATGATATTATACAGGTTTTAATGCCATTCTCCCAAATCTTCCCACCCTCTCCCTCTCCCACAGAGTCCATAAGACTGTTCTATACATCAGTGTCTCTTTTGCTGTCTCGTACACAGGGTTATTGTTACCATCTTTCTAAATTCCATATATATGCGTTAGTATACTGTATTGGTGTTTTTCTTTCTCGCTTACTTCACTCTGTATAATAGGCTCCAGTTTCATCCACCTCATTAGAACTGATTCAAATGTATTCTTTTTAATGGCTGAGTAATACTCCATTGTGTATATGTACCACAGCTTTCTTATCCATTCATCTGCTGATGGACATCTAGGCTGCTTCCATGTCCTGGCTATTATACACAGTGCTGCGATGAACATTGGGGTACACGTGTCTCTTTCCCTTCTGGTTTCCTCAGTGTGTATGCCCAGCAGTGGGATTGCTGGATCATAAGGCGGTTCTATTTTCAGTTTTTAAAGGAATCTCCACACTGTTCTCCATAGTGGCTGTACTAGTTTGCATTCCCACCAACAGTGGAAGAGGGTTCCCTTTTCTCCACACCCTCTCCAGCATTTATTACTTGTAGACTTTTCGATTGCAGCCATTCTGACTGGCGTGAAATGGTACCTCATAGTGGTTTTGATTTGCATTTCTCTGATAATGAGTGATGTTGAGCATCTTTTCATGTGTTTGTTAGCCATCTGTATGTCTTCTTTGGAGAAATGTCTATTTAGTTCTTTGGCCCATTTTTTGATTGGGTCATTTATTTTTTTCTGGAGTTGAGCTGTAGGAGTTGCTTGTATATTCTCGAGATTAGTTGTTTGTCAGTTGCTTCATTTGCTATTATTTTCTCCCATTCTGAAGGCTGTCTTTTCACCTTGCTAATAGTTTCCTTTGATGTGCAGAAGCTTTTAAGGTTAATTAGGTCCCATTTGTTTATTTTTGCTTTTATTTCCAATATTCTGGGAGGTGGGTCATAGAGGATCCTGCTGTGATGTCAGTCAGAGAGTGTTTTGCCTGTGTTCTCCTCTAGGAGTTTTATAGTTTCTGGTCTTACATTGAGATCTTTAATCCATTTTGAGTTTATTTTTGTGTATGGTGTTAGAAAGTGTTCTAGTTTCATTCTTTTACAAGTGGTTGACCAGATTTCCCAGCACCACTTGTTAAAGAGATTATCTTTAATCCATTGTATATTCTTGCCTCCTTTGTCAAAGATAAGGTGTCCATATGTGCGTGGATAGATCACATCCTGGGCCATAAAGCTAGCCTTGGTAAATTAAAAAAAATAGAAATCATTCCAAGCATCTTTTCTGATCACAGTGCAGTAAGATTAGATCTCAATTACAAGAGAAAAACTATTAAAAAATCCAACATATGGAGGCTGAACAACACGCTGCTGAATAACCAACAAATCACAGAAGAAATCAAAAAAGAAATCAAAATTTGCATAGAAACGAATGAAAATGAAAACATAACAACCCAAAACCTGTGGGACACGGTAAAAGCAGTCCTAAGGGGACAGTTCATAGCAATACAGGCACACCTCAAGAAACAAGAAAAAAGTCAAATAAATAACCTAACTCTACACCTAAAGCAACTAGAAAAGGAAGAAATGAAGAACCCCAGGGTTAGTAGAAGGAAAGAAATCTTAAAACTTAGAGCAGAAATAAATGCAAAAGAAACCAAAGAGATCATAGCAAAAATCAACAAAACCAAAAGCTGGTTCTTTGAAAGGATAAATAAAATTGACAAACCATTAGCCAGACTCATCAAGAAACAAAGGGAGAAAAATCAAATCAATAAAATTAGACATGAAAATGGAGAGATCACAACAGACAACACAGAAATACAAAGGATCATAAGAGAGTACTATCAACAATTATATGCCAATAAAATGGACAACGTGGAAGAAATGGACAAATTCTTAGAAAAGTACAACTTTCCAAAACTCGACCAGGAAGAAGTAGAAAATCTTAACAGACCCATCACAAGCACGGAAATTGAAACTGTAATAAAAAATCTTCCGGCAAACAAAAGCCCAGGCCCAGACGGCTTCACAGCTGAATTCTACCAAAAATTTAGAGACGAGCTAACACCTATCCTGCTCAAACTCTTCCAGAAAATTGCAGAGGATGGTAAACTTCCAAACTCATTCTATGAGGCCACCATCACCCTAATACCAAAACCTGACAAAGATCCCACAAAAAAAGAAAACTACAGGCCAATATCACTGATGAACATAGATGCAAAAATCCTTAACAAAATTCTAGCAATCAGAATCCAACAACACATTAAAAAGATCATACACCATGACCAAGTGGGCTTTATCCCAGGGATGCAAGGATTCTTCAATATCCACAAATCAATCAATGTAATACACCACATTAACAAATTGAAAAATAAAAACCATATGATTATCTCAATAGATGCAGAGAAAGCCTTTGACAAAATTCAACATCCATTTATGATCAAAACTCTCCAGAAAGCAGGAATAGAAGGAACATACCTCAACATAATAAAAGCTATATATGACAAACCCACAGCAAACATTATCCTCAATGGTGAAAAATTGAAAGCATTTCCTCTAAAGTCAGGAACAAGACAAGGGTGCCCACTTTCACCATTACTATTCAACATAGTTTTGGAAGTTTTGGCCACAGCAATCAGAGCAGAAAAAGAAATAAAAGGAATCCAAATTGGAAAAGAAGAAGTAAAGCTCTCACTGTTTGCAGATGACATGATCCTCTACATAGAAAACCCTAAAGACTCCACCAGAAAATTACCAGAACTAATCAATGACTATAGTAAAGTTGCAGGATATAAAGTCAACACACAGAAATCCCTTGCATTCCTATACACTAATAATGAGAAAACAGAAAGAGAAATTAAGGAAACAATTCCATTCACCATTGCAACGGAAAGAATAAAACACTTAGGAATATATCTACCTAAAGAAACTTAAGACCTATATATAGAAAACTATAAAACACTGGTGAAAGAAATCAAAGAGGACACTAACAGATGGAGAAATATACCATGTTCATGGATTGGAAGAATCAATATAGTGAAAATGAGTATACTACCCAAAGCAATTTATAGATTCAATGCAATCCCTATCAAGCTACCAACAGTATTCTTCACAGAGCTAGAACAAATAATTTCACAATTTGTATGGAAATACAAAAAACCTCGACTAGCCAAAGCGATCTTGAGAAAGAAGAATGGAACTGGAGGAATCAACCTACCTGACTTCAGGCTCTACTACAAAGCCACAGTTATCAAGACAGTATGGTACTGGCACAAAGACAGAAATATAGATCAATGGAACAAAATAGAAAGCCCAGAGATAAATCAACATTCCCTTTTGAAAGTATGACTCTAAACTTGTAAACACCATTATCAGCTATCAGTTCACTCCAGGAGAGCAATTTCATGATTGTTTTCACACCTATATGCCCATGTGTTTTCTTTATCGTGTCTGTGCATGTGTGCTCAATCGTGTCCAACTCTTTGCAACCCCATGGATTGTAGCCCTGTCAGGATCCTCTGTCTATGGAATTTTCCAGGCAAGAATACTGAAGCAGGTTGCCATTTCCTACTCCAGGGGATCTTCCTCACCCAAAGATCGAACTCCCATCTTCTGTGTTTCCTGAATTGGCCAGTGGATTCTTTACCACTGGGCCTCTTGGGAATCCCTAGTATGTCTGTATTAGAACTGAAATTCCCCCTACTTCTCTGAACAGTGAGAAACTGTCCTCTGACCCCTCCTTTTAATGTCCAGTTAGCCACAGGTGGATTGAAAAGCTGACTTTGGGAACAGACCAAGTTCTGTTCTAATCATTCTGATAGTATCTGATGAGCAGAGCTGTCTATAGCTTGGCTGGTACATTGCTAATACCTCTTCCAGTTTTATGGTAATTAAACCTCACCCTACTCCTAGGTATTAGTGTTAATATTATTCCTATCTTCTGGTGAGGGAACAGAGCCTGAGAACAGGTTAAGTGACTTCCCTTCTTCACCAAACAAGAATTCAGTCCCTTGGTCTGACCCCCAAGTCCAAGCTCTCAACAATCCAGTTATACCATCTGTTAGATGAAACTATACAAGAAAAGTGAACTCTGGAGATTCTTTCTACCATGATCTGAGAAGCTCTCTTCTTTCTGCCCAGATTCCAATCCTATGCACCAGGATTTCCCCAATCTAAAGAAAACAATGAAAGAACTATGATTCCTGAATACCTATTAATCAGAGAGAAGCAAAAACTCCTTACCGTAGCACATTACTATTCATACCAGTGTCTCTAGAGAGTAACCATCATTACTTTGATGGGTGCTGGAGGGAGGGTAAGAATGAGATCAGCCCCAAATGGATCCAGAAATTATTGGCAAATACAGCTGTGCAGGGTGTATTTGGTACTTTTTCCAACCTGTGATAGAAGATGAAGAGCATGTGACAGTAAGGAGTTATGTTGACAGTAAGGAGTTTGAATACGCAATTCAAAATAAAAAATCTTACCACAGGAAAAATGAAGTCACTCAGGAATATAAAAGGGAGATAAGAAAGGGTGAATGGTGCATTTCTCTGCTACTCAGACTTAGCCAGGACTGTGTAGCATTTCTCATTCCTGAACTGACTGCCACTCAAATTATTTCTAAACTTCTAACCCCAGATTTTTTCTTAGGCAGTGAAAAAAATCAACCCTAGGTTTGGCTATATGCATTGGTGAAAAGTTTGGAGGCTTCCCAGGTAGTGCAGTGGTAAAGAATCCACCTGCCAATGCAGGAGACGCAAGAGATATGGGTTCTCTTGGAGTAGGAAATGGCAACCCGCTCCAGTATTCTTGTTGGAAAATTCCATGGATGGAGGAGTCTGGCGGGCTAAAGTCCATGGGACCGCAAAGAATCGGACACCACTGAGCACACACACACACACAATTTTTTGTTTTTACTTTCAAATAACTGTAGACATGAGCATGAGAATGAGCTAAAAACTAAACCTTGGCTACAAGAGTATTTATAAATAGCTGGGCTAGGAAGACAAGAGTTTGGTGGTTTTTCTCTACATTTGCTCCTGTAGAAGGCTGTATGTTTTGATTTGTTCTGAAACCCGCCAGACAGTTTGGTGTGAGTTTGGACTTGACGTCCATGTCTTTTGTATTTATTATTTTAGAATCACTGGTCCCAATAAGTTTTCCTGTTCAACATGGATTTCCATTAAATGGCAAAGGCATCTTAAATCTGTCTGAAGTTTTAGGACAGATGGCCAAAACTCTTTACAATAACCCTGGGTGGGCATTCACTGAAGGGCTCATTGTCTTGTTTATTTACTCAGTTCAAAGGTAGGAGGTTGCCCGTCAGCTCTGGGAATGAATACAGATGCTGTGGTGAGGAGCAGTTGAAAGCTAGCGCAAGCTAAATGGTTGAGCTTGGAGGAAGATGGCTGGAACCATAACCTAGCCAAGGTCAGAGATGAGTGCTGTTACTATTTCATTAACATTATCATCATCACTATTATTTCCCAAATTACTCTTTAATGGAGCCAGTATAGCTTCAAGTCTGTAACTAAGACATAGATCACTTACCTTCTGTTAGCAGACATTAGAAATGTCCAAGGCAGATTTTAGCCCTTTTAGCTCTAAATATAATCCTGCTTTTCTACAATGGTTATTTGGCTCTTATTTATGTGTCTGCTTAGGATCTGCCTTTAAACTTTCCTGCACCAAGGGTAAAGTCACAATTGGTGTTATTATATTCAGGTGGCTCGTAGTTTTTATGTTCACTACTGTTAGTTAGTTAGTGTTAGTCACTCAGTCGTGTCTGACTTTTTGCAACCCCACGGACTGTTGCCCACCAGGTATTCTCCAGGCAAGAATACTGGAGTGAGTTGCCTTTTCTTCCCCAGGGGATCTTTCTGACAGAGAGATAGAACCTGGGTTTCCTGCATTGTAGGCTGATTCTTTACCATCTGGGTCACCAGTGAAATCCAGATGTTCACTATGGAGATCTTAAAAATATATTTTTCTCAACGTCATTTTGATACAAGTGGTTCCATTATGCTGACATGTAAGGTACAAAGACAAAAGAAATTCCTCATAGTGCCACTGCCAAGGGAATTGGACTTTTCTCCCTTGCCTTTTGCTCTTGGAGATGGTTTTTCTTAGATAAATTCTGCCTGGAATAATTCTGAGTATTAGAGGAAGATAAAATAGAGGAGGAGAGGGAAGATACATTTTTGTTGGCTTTCTACTCTTATAGTTCAACTATGTTTCCAATTCTCATCTTTGAAGACTTAGAATCATTCTAAATTCATGCAATGAGTTTAGAGTTAGAAGGAGATGTAATATACACCTAGTTCCCACAGTTAACAGGTGGGCTTTCTTTGATTTGCCAATTAAAAAATATGTCACCTGGAGTCCACTAGATTGAGAACTTCTTGAGGTCAAGTGCTGTTACAGACCCATTTCTGTGTCCTTGTGACCTGACTGAGTGCTTGGCCCAGAGAGGGTGTATATTCAATGATCACTGGATTAAGTTGCCCCATTTCTGCATAGTTTTAAGTACAGAACTACGGTAAGTATAGAATGACATAAGATAAAATATAATAAAATATTTAAGTGTTAGGATATTGTTTTAAAGATGGGGCGCAGATATGGACAGGTGATGTCACTTCAGGTCACAGAGTCAGAACTATGAGGACTGGCTTTAGGTCACAGCATCTCCGTATGAAGCTCTGCCCACCACAGCCTTCATGTATAGCCAACAATATTTTTAAAGGTGACGTATTACCCTTAAAATTTTGTTACTCAAATGATTACACTGTAACCCCTAATATCCTAGAATATGACCTTATTTGAATATGGGGTCTTTACAGAGGTAATCAAGTTAAAATGAAGTCATTGTGAGGGGCCCTAAACCATTATGCTGGTGTCCGTAGGAAAAGGAGAAATCTGAACACAGACATGAACGGAGCCAAGACAATGTGTACAGACCTAGGAAGAAGACGGTTGTCTACAAGCCAAGAGGAGACGCCAGGAACAGATTCTTCCCTCCCAGCCCACACAAGGAGCTCCCCTTGCCAACCTTGATTTTGGATTCCTGTTTTCAGAACTGTATGATAGTACATTTATTGTTCAACACAGAGAGTCTGTGATACTTTGTTACAGCATCCATAGCAAACAAAAACAGATTTTGGTATTAGTCTTCTAGGGCTGCATAAAAAAATGCCACAGATTGGGTGGCTGAGACAATGGAAGTGTACTATCTCACAGTTCTGGAGACCAGGAGTCCAAAATCAAAACGTCAGCATGGCTGCTTTCTCCCGAGGTCTTAGAGGCAAAGATCTATTCCAGGTTTCTGTCCTTGGCTTGTAAATGGTTGTCTTCACATTCAAAAGGTGTTCTTAACTGTGTCTACATGTCTATCCCTCTGTATATTATAAAACAAGGAATGCTGTTTTCATTTTCTTTTTCCCCTTAGGGATGTCTAAAGCAATCCTTCTCATGTTTGCCTCTTGGCACTTTCATGTCTTTTACTGTGTAAAGTTTACAACATCATTTTTATGCCCTCTTTCCCTCAGTGTCTTCCCTTCTCTCCTAACTCACTTCTGAAGCCAGCCCCAGGCTGCTGTTATCTGGTTCCTTCTCCCAGAGTCTCATATCCACCTCCCACATATTGGTTTTCTATTGCTATTTAACAAAATACCAGCAACTTTCTTAACACTTATGTGTTTGCTCACAGTTCTATAGATCAGAAGTCTCAGAGAGGTCCTCTACTTACAGTCTCACAAGGCTAAAATCAAGGTATCAGCCAGACTGGGGTCTTATCTGGAGACTCTGAGAAGAAACTACTTCCAAGATTTTCCAGTTGTTGGCAAAATCCAGTTTTTTGCAGCTGAAGAACCAAGGTCACCTTTTTCTTGTGCACTGTCATCTGGGGATGGGCTCTCAGCTCCTACAGGCATATCCCAGGCCCTTTTCCATATCATCAACTCCAACTTCAAAACTAGAAACAGAATTTCTGTCTTGCATCCAATCCTGTTCACACTTTGAATCTATCTGACAAACCTGAAGGAAACTGAATTTTCTGAAGAAAACTCTCTGCTTTTGAAAAACTCACTGACTTTGGGTTAGACCCTTTGAGATAATTTCTCTATTTCAAGGTCAACTGATTAGTAACCTTAATCACATCTACAAAATCCCTTTTACCATGTAATCACAGGAGTAACACTAGGTGGTAAGAATCATGGCGGCCACCTCAGAATTTTCCTACCACATTCTACTATTCAGTCTAAGGAGAAACAGTGGATAAGAGACAAATAAAGTTGATGGTTTAATACAGTGGTTGGAAATAGGTACATCCCAAAGTAAGTTGGCATTTTAAATCTAAGGATAAAGTTAGAAAAAAAGTTCACATGAGGAAGGCCACGTTCTTTGATCCAAGTTATTTATCAATCATAATTTTAAGAGTAGCTTTCAGTAATTAAGGACCTTCTTTGGGTCAGTCTTGATCCTTGGAAGAAAAGCTATGACAATCCCAGACAGCATATTAAAAAGCAGACACATTACTTTTATGGCAAACGTCCGTCTAGTCAAAGCTATGGTTTTTCAAGTAGTCATGTACGGATGTGAGAGCTGGACCATAAAGAAGGCTGATCTCCAGAGAATTGATGTTTTTGAACTGTGGTGTTGGAGAAGACTCTTGAGAGTCCCTTGGACTGCAAGGAGATCCAATCAGTCAATCCTAAAGGAAATTAATCCTGAATATTCATTGGAAGGACTGATGCTGAAGCTGAAGCTCCAATACTCTGGCCATTTGATGCAAAGAGCCGACTCATTAGCAAAGACCCTGATGCTGGGACAGATTGAAGGCAGGAGAAGGGGATGACAGAGGACGAGATGGTTGGATGGCATCCCTGACTCAATGGACATGAGTTTGAGCAAGCTCCAGGAGATGGTGAAGGACAGGAAGCTTGCTGTGCTGCAGTCCATGGGGCCTCAGACAGTCAGACATGACTGAGTCTGAACAACAACAATGTTGTCGCTTCTGAAGGCACAATTGCTGCCGTTATTCTGAGTGTTAACAATGATTCTCCAAAATGGGCTGCATCAAAGTGAAAGGCACTGAGCTTGATAACACGCACAGGTGCTGGTGATAGCGCTAAAAGTCAAATTCATGTGTGGACAGTGCAAGCCTTATATTCCTTCCAGAACCACATGCTTCTCTCTTTTCAGGACAGCTCATTGACCATGTGTGGGATTATCTATGTGAGGGATAGCACTGTAAATCCAGCCTGCCTAATACAGTGATTCAGACAGCATTTTCTTATACAATTAAAGTGATTCCATGGATGGCCTTGAACGTGGGGTAGCTCCTCTCGGCCACTGCCCTGACCTTGGATGTGGGGTAGCTCCTCTCAGCCGTAGTAAAGTAATGCTCAAAATTCTCCAAGCCAGGCTTCAGCAATATGTGATCCATGAACTTCCAGATGTTCAAGCTGGTTTTAGAAAAGGCAGAGGAGCCAGAGATCAAATTGTCAACATCCGCTGGATTATGGAAAAAGCAAGAGAGTTCCAGAAAAACATCTATTTCTGCTTTATTTACTATGCCAAAGCCTTTGACTGTGTGGATCACAATAAACTGTGGAAAATTCTGAAAGAGATGGGAATACCAGATCACCTGACCTGCCTCTTCAGAAACCTGTATGTAGGTCAGGAAGCAACAGAACTGGACATGGAACAACAGACTGGTTCCAAATTGGCAAAGGAGTATATCAAGGCTGTTTACTGTTACCCTGGCTTATTTAACTTCTATGCAGAGTACATCATGAGAAACGCTGGACTGGAAGAAACACAAGCTGGAATCAAGATTGGCGGGAGAAATATCAATAACCTCAGATACACAGATGACACCACCCTTATGGCAGAAAGTGAAGAAGAACTAAAGAGCCTCTTGATGAAAGTGAAAGTGGAGAGTGAAAAAGTTGGCCTAAAGCTCAACATTCAGAAAACGAAGATCATGGCATCTGGTCCCATCACTTCATGGCAAATAGATGGGGAAACAGTGGACACAGTGGCTGACTTTATTTTTCTGGGTTCCAAAATCACTGCAGATGGTGATTGCAGCCGTGAAATTAAAAGATGCTTACTCCTTGGAAGGAAAGTTATGACCAACCTAGACAGCATATTCAAAAGCAGAGACATTCCTTTGCCAACAAAGGTTCGTCTTGTCAAGGCTATGGTTTTTCCAGTAGTCATGTATGGATGTGAGAGTTGGACTATAAAGAAAGCTGAGCACCGAAGAATTGATGCTTTTGAACTGTAGTGTTGGAGAAGACTCTTGCGAGTCCCTTGGACGGCAAGGAGATCCAACCAGTCCATCCTAAAGGAGATCAGTCCTGGGTGTTCATTGGAAGGAGTGATGTTGAAACTGAAACTCCAGTACTTTTGGCCACCTGATGCAAAGAGCTGACTCATTTGAAAAGACCCTGATGCTGGGAAAGATTGAGGGCAGGAGGAGAAGGGGACGACAGAGTATTAGATGGTTGGATGGCATCACCGACTCAATGGGCATGGATTTGGGTCGACTCCGGCAGTTGGTGATGGACAGGGAGGCCTGGCGTCCTGCAATTCATGGGGTCGCAAAGAGTCAGACACAAATGAGTGAGTGACCTGAACTGAACTGAACATAGATGGCACCATGAAGCAGGTACCTTACAATCTAGAAGTAGGGAGATTATGTCTTCTTTTGAAAGCATGCTGAAGTGAAGATGACTGACAATAACAAAATCAATAGGATGATGGTAAAAAAGTAGACTCAAAGTAGCATTCTGGGCCAATGTATTTCCCTCTCCTTGGGGGGGAAATGATGTAGTTTTTATATGGGAAAGACTTTGGAAAACAGATGTGTCATTAAATAAGGTATACTAAGGCTTGACAGCAACACTCTCTTAAGTCCACTTTCCTCACTTGAACTCTAATTTACGATTTGGTATGTATAAGCTGTTTTGTCTATAAAAGTAAACTTTGTTCTAAAACAAGATGCTTTCTTCCTTCCTTCATCTCTTTGTTAAATCAGTCAGTCAGTCAACAAGCATTTACTGAACACCATCTATGTTCCAGATATTTTTTAGGTATAAAAGATAGCTTTGTCCTCCAAGAGCTTCCAGCAATTCAAATGATTGCTGTTCCTATTTTTCACCAGGTGACATGTAAAACAAGAAAATAAGATAAAGTTGACTAGTGGTACCATTCAGAAAGACTGATGGAACCAGTGGAAACTGGGCAGGCAAAGAGTGGTCTCTGAGAATTATCTCCAAGGTCTAATCCAGTGCTGTCCAGTAGAACTTCCTATGATGAAAGACATGTTCGATACCTTCACTGTCCAAAATGTGAACCAGCAGCCACATAAGGCTCTTGAGCACTTAAAGTGTGACTAGGGTGACTGCTGTTGTTTAGTCACTCAGTCTTGTCTGACTCTTTGCAACCCCATGGACTGTAGCCCACCAGGCTCCTCTGTCCATGAGATAATCTGGGTAAGAATACTGAAGTGGGTTGCCATTTCCTTCTCCAGGTGACCTTCTTGACCCTGTGAATGAACCTACATTTCCTGGATTGCAAGTGGATTATTTACTTCTGAGCCACCAGGGAAGCCCAGTGTGACTGAGGAACTGAATTTTAATTTTTATTTAATTACTTTAAATGTAGTTACATGTACCTGGTGTACAGTGTAGAAAACATACACAAATATGAAGCTCTTCCTCCTATCAGCTGTTTTGAAACCTTTACTACTCCCCTACTTCTTGGCTTCTAAATGTATTTCATCCAATATCTGAGTTATTTCCTCATGTAAATTAATCTTCTCAGATTAGTTTCTGGTGTAAATGTAAACATACTGCAAACCAAGCAATTTTTTGAGGTGCAATCACAAAGCAAAACAATATATTTTTAAACAAGCCAGAAAAGGTTATCAGCTGAGGAAGCATACCAAGGAATGGAAAATAATCAGCTGGATCACGTTATGTTAATCCCACATCTGAATGTTCTAAGCAGACTCAACTCTTGTCATTTGGAAAAAGTTCCCAATATTTTCCCTTATGTCCTTTAAGGAAACATGCCAAATATGCTTTCATTTCATCCTATTTAGACAGTTGTTGTAATGCCCTTTCCTTGATGTTATCCCTGAACACGCAATTAACAGATTTCTA
Organism: Bubalus kerabau; assembly: GCF_029407905.1. Lineage (NCBI taxonomy): Eukaryota > Metazoa > Chordata > Mammalia > Artiodactyla > Bovidae > Bubalus > Bubalus kerabau. The sequence goes on along the minus strand of NC_073643.1, from coordinate 38,408,277 downwards.
CTGAGATGCCAGCTGCAATGAAAATTGTCTATCTGTCACTTGTATGTTGCTTCAATTCTGGCTCACTTACATTGCTTGGCAATTAGATTCTATAACGACTTTAAGCTTTTCTAGCCCAACAATAAACTCAATGGAATTTCAGTCCAACCATTTTTTTCTTTCTTTTTTGAGTAAGTTTACTTCTTCTGTTCTTAGCCTCCACCATGCCTGCCATGCCACTCTTAATAGGCTATGAAAGTTTTATAGATTTTTGGCCATTTTGCCTCTCTCTGGGCATTCTGATGCCAAAGATATCAGACATACATTTCCATTTGCTTCAGCCAGCAGCTCATCTTTGCTGGCTGCTTTATTAAACAAGTGTACATCATTGGGAAGGAGCCCTGAGATTTTCTGGTATGATAAGATGGACTATATATTGAGGCTGTTGTTGCAGATGCCAGACACCATCCTCTCAGATTCAGCAACCTAATAAGAATGTGTCCTTTGGGCATGGCAATAACTCCAGCACATGGCCCCCTTCTCTCTCAGGGTCAAAGGAACAATACTTGAACTTAATAAGGATTTTTGAAAGGACTGGAGGCTCTTAAACACATTTTCAAGAAACTTTTTGGAAATATTTATGGAACATGGAATTTTAGAAAATATTAAATCTAAGAATGTGCAATGACGATAAGGATACATATCTCCTAGGACCTAGCTGTTCCATTTTTGGGCATTGACCATGGAGATGTAGTTACCTATGTGCCCAAAGAGGCACATTCAAGAAAGACAAATGTCAACATGTGAGATCTGCAAAACAATTAAAACCATCCCAATGTTCATTTACAGGGAGATTTGTTTACAGGCCATTTCTATAATGGAATAATTTGTAATCGTTGGAAAGGATGGCACAGATTTCTAAGTGCTGATGTTGAGTGATATTTAAGATGAATTAAGGGAAAAGGGGGCTTCCCTGGTAGCTCAGCTGGTAAAGAATCCACCTGCAATCTGGGAGACCTGGGTTTGATCCATGGGCTGGGAAGATCCCCTGGAGAAGGGAATGGCTACCCACTCCAGTATTCTGGCCTGGAGAATTCCATGGACTGTATAGCCCATGTGGTTACAAAGAGTTGGACACAACTGGGCGACTTTCACTTTCACTTTCAAGGCGGGGGGGAAAGCAAAGTACACAACAGCAAGCTTAGTTTGCTTCTATTTGTGGTCTCAAAAAGCTCATTTGAAAACCCTAGATACCCATATGTTTGCTTATGTATGCAAACAAAAATTTTGAAGACTACTTCAGAAACTGTGAAAAAAGTAGTTATTTGAAGGAGATAAGATTTGCTATATTCTATATTGTAATCTTTTGAAACCAGGAGCATGTGTTAATTTTTCCAGCAAAAAAAAAAAAAAACTTAATAAAAACATAACAAAATCATCTATAAGCCCCCTACTCAGAAAATGTGTTAAAATATTTTGGAGTATTCTGGGCTTTACTTTAGCTCATACATGGCATATGTCAGATAATGTAGTACAGTCATTTTGTCATTTATTTTTTCCCAAATAAAAATTTATCATGTTAATAGAACAACTAGTTTTCTATTTTAATACACTTTGCTGACAATAAAATGCAAACAAAATAAAAAGCATCCACTTTAAGTGCATTGTGTTTTGGCAAACATGGATAAAAGCATCCAGTATCATTTTTTTTAAATTTTATTTTATTTTTAAACTTTACATAATTGTATTAGTTTTGCCAAATATCAAAATGAATCCACCACAGGTATACATGTGTTCCCCATCCTGAACCCTCCTCCCTCCTCCCTCCCCATTCCATCCCTCTGGGTCGTCCCAGTGCACCAGCCCCAAGCATCCAGTATCGTGCATCGAACCTGGACTGGCAACTTGTTTCATACATGATATTTTACATTTTTCAATGCCATTCTCCCAAATCTTCCCACCCTCTCCCTCTCCCACAGAGTCCATAAGACTGTTCTATACATCAGTGTCTCTTTTGCTGTCTCATACACAGGGTTATTGTTACCATCTTTCTAAATTCCATATATATGCGTTAGTATACTGTATTGGTGTTTTTCTTTCTCGCTTACTTCACTCTGTATAATAGGCTCCAGTTTCATCCACCTCATTAGAACTGATTCAAATGTATTCTTTTTAATGGCCGAGTAATACTCCATTGTCTATATGTACCACAGCTTCTTATCCATTCATCTGCTGATGGACATCTAGGCTGCTTCCATGTCCTGGCTATTATACACAGTGCTGCGATGAACATTGGGGTACACGTGTCTCTTTCCCTTCTGGTTTCCTCAGTGTGTATGCCCAGCAGTGGGATTGCTGGATCATAAGGCAGTTCTATTTCCAGTTTTTTAAGGAATCTCCACACTGTTCTCCATAGTGGCTGTACTAGTTTGCATTCCCACCAACTGTGGAAGAGGGTTCCCTTTTCTCCACACCCTCTCCAGCATTTATTACTTGTAGACTTTTGGATCGCAGCCATTCTGACTGGCGTGAAATGGTACCTCATAGTGGTTTTGATTTGCATTTCTCTGATAATGAGTGATGTTGAGCATCTTTTCATGTGTTTGTTAGCCATCTGGATGTCTTCTTTGGAGAAATGTCTATTTAGTTCTTTGGCCCATTTTTTGATTGGGTCATTTATTTTTCTGGAGTTGAGCTGTAGGAGTTGCTTGTATATTCTCGAGATTAGTTGTTTGTCAGTTGCTTCATTTGCTATTATCTTCTCCCATTCTGAAGGCTGTCTTTTCACCTTGCTAATAGTTTCCTTTGATGTGCAGAAGCTTTTAAGGTTAATTAGGTCCCATTTGTTTATTTTTGCTTTTATTTCCAATATTCTGGGAGGTGGGTCATAGAGGATCCTGCTGTGATGTATGTCAGAGAGTGTTTTGCCTATGTTCTCCTCTAGGAGTTTTATAGTTTCTGATCTTACGTTGAGATCTTTAATCCATTTTGAGTTTATTTTTGTGTATGGTGTTAGAAAGTGTTCTAGTTTCATTCTTTTACAAGTGGTTGACCAGATTTCCCAGCACCACTTGTTAAAGAGATTGTCTTTAATCCATTGTATATTCTTGCCTCCTTTGTCAAAGATAAGGTGTCCATATGTGCGTGGATTTATCTCTGGGCTTTCTATTTTGTTCCATTGATCTATATTTCTGTCTTTGTGCCAGTACCATACTGTCTTGATGACTGTGGCTTTGTAGTAGAGCCTGAAGTCAGGTAGGTTGATTCCTCCAGTTCCATTCTTCTTTCTCAAGATCGCTTTGGCTAGTCGAGGTTTTTTGTATTTCCATACAAATTGTGAAATTATTTGTTCTAGCTCTGTGAAGAATGCTATTGGTAGCTTGATAGGGATTGCACTGAATCTATAGATTGCTTTGGGTAGTATACTCATTTTCACTATATTGATTCTTCCAATCCATGAACATGGTATATTTCTCCATCTATTAGTGTCCTCTTTGATTTCTTTTACCAGTGTTTTATAGTTTTCTATATATAGGTCTTAAGTTTCTTTAGGTAGATATATTCCTAAGTATTTTATTCTTTCCGTTGCAATGGTGAATGGAATTGTTTCCTTAATTTCTCTTTCTGTTTTCTCATTATTAGTGTATAGGAATGCAAGGGATTTCTGTGTGTTGACTTTATATCCTGCAACTTTACTACAGTCATTGATTAGTTCTGGTAATTTTCTGGTGGAGTCTTTAGGGTTTTCTATGTAGAGGATCATGTCATCTGCAAACAGTGAGAGCTTTACTTCTTCTTTTCCAATTTGGATTCCTTTTATTTCTTTTTCTGCTCTGATTGCTGTGGCCAAAACTTCCAAAACTATGTTGAATAGTAATGGTGAAAGTGGGCACCCTTGTCTTGTTCCTGACTTTAGAGGAAATGCTTTCAATTTTTCACCATTGAGGATAATGTTTGCTGTGGGTTTGTCATATATAGCTTTTATTATGTTGAGGTATGTTCCTTCTATTCCTGCTTTCTGGAGAGTTTTGATCATAAATGGATGTTGAATTTTGTCAAAGGCTTTCTCTGCATCTATTGAGATAATCATATGGTTTTTATTTTTCAATTTGTTAATGTGGTGTATTACATTGATTGATTTGTGGATATTGAAGAATCCTTGCATCCCTGGGATAAAGCCCACTTGGTCATGGTGTATGATCTTTTTAATGTGTTGTTGGATTCTGATTGCTAGAATTTTGTTAAGGATTTTTGCATCTATGTTCATCAGTGATATTGGCCTGTAGTTTTCTTTTTTTGTGGGATCTTTGTCAGGTTTTGGTATTAGGGTGATGGTGGCCTCATAGAATGAGTTTGGAAGTTTACCATCCTCTGCAATTTTCTGGAAGAGTTTGAGCAGGATAGGTGTTAGCTCGTCTCTAAATTTTTGGTAGAATTCAGCTGTGAAGCCGTCTGGGCCTGGGCTTTTGTTTGCGGAAGATTTTTTATTACAGTTTCAATTTCCGTGCTTGTGATGGGTCTGTTAAGATTTTCTACTTCTTCCTGGTCAAGTTTTGGAAAGTTGTACTTTTCTAAGAATTTGTCCATTTCTTCCACGTTGTCCATTTTATTGGCATATAATTGTTGATAGTACTCTCTTATGATCCTTTGTATTTCTGTGTTGTCTGTTGTGATCTCTCCATTTTCATGTCTAATTTTATTGATTTGATTTTTCTCCCTTTGTTTCTTGATGAGTCTGGCTAATGGTTTGTCAATTTTATTTATCCTTTCAAAGAACCAGCTTTTGGTTTTGTTGATTTTTGCTATGATCTCTTTGGTTTCTTTTGCATTTATTTCTGCTCTAAGTTTTAAGATTTCTTTCCTTCTACTAACCCTGGGGTTCTTCATTTCTTCCTTTTCTAGTTGCTTTAGGTGTAGAGTTAGGTTATTTATTTGACTTTTTTCTTGTTTCTTGAGGTGTGCCTCTATTGCTATGAACTTTCCCCTTAGGACTGCTTTTACCGTGTCCCACAGGTTTTGGGTTGTTGTGTTTTCATTTTCATTCGTTTCTATGCAAATTTTGATTTCTTTTTTGATTTCTTCTGTGATTTGTTGGTTATTCAGCAGCGTGTTGTTCAGCCTCCATATGTTGGAATTTTTAATGGTTTTTCTCTTGTAATTGAGATCTAATCTTACTGCATTGTGGTCAGAAAAGATGCTTAAAAATATGGAACGCTTCACGAATTTGCGTGTCATCCTTGCGCAGGGGCCATGCTAATCTTCTCTGTATCGTTCCAATTTTAGTATATGTGCTGCCGAAGCGAGCACTCCAGTATCATTTTTAACAGCCCCATAGAACTGCTCCTTACTAAACAATGATTAGTAATAGCGACTAATTCAGGGATAGGTTAATAAATCAAGTGAGTCCAAATGGAGCCATTCCTGGAATTTCTGGTGGAAACACCATACTTTATTGCCAGTTTCCACAGATGGATTTTTAGGATGTTTCAAACGTTGAATTGTTATAAATAGGCTGAGATAAATGAATATTTTTTTTAGCTAAGTCACTGCATACATCCTTAATTATAGTATTTTCTTAGTATGAGATCCTAGAAGTAAAAATTCTGTAGGGAAAGATAGAAATGATATAGCTAGATTTCCTTCAAGAGAGAGTATGCCAAATTATCCTCCCAGGCCTTCAACTGTCTCTTTTTCTTTGCTCCATTTATTATTTTTGGTACATCAGGAAATGCAACCAGATATGTATTTGAGCACAGCTTATTAGCTGACCAAGTAGATACAAGAGGTAGGGATACATTCAAAGAAACCGTGATTTCACAGAAGGGAGATGGCTTGTACAAAGCAGGGTTGGATGGCTTCCATATCTGGACTCAAATGATTACTGTTGGCTCTGCTAGGAGTTGTCTTCTCTCACTTGTAGGATTGGTCCTTCTTCTCTCCTAGGTGGCTGGTGCTCACCTGTCACCTCCTCAGCTAGGTTTCCCTGTCCAGTCAGGTACATCTGTATCCCTGTACCTCTCCCTTGCTTTTTTCCCTCCATAACACTTCTCCCTTCTGACCTGCAAATTACATTTCTGTTTTGTTTGTTCTGTTTCCCTATGTAAAATATAAGGTTCATTTGAGCATGGATCAGTGTTTGCTAACTGCCATCTGTGTGCCGAGCACAGTATAGGCCTCCAATAATATGTTGAATGAATGAGAGAGCCATACTTGACAGCATAGGAAACACTTTGATACACGTGCTATCACTCAATCATCATAACATCCTGAGACATTAAAAGGGTTCATTCCACGCCTGATCTTCCGAAACAGGGAAACTAGATCTTCAAAGGACCAAATGATTTCCCCAAGCTCACGCATACCTCTTCCAACTCCAAGTTCAGCTTTCTTTTCACCTCACTTGGCACCTCACAAAGCACATGGGTACAGGCTCTATCTTTCTTCAAGGAAATCATCATATTCTCTCATCAGCGGAAAAATAGTACAGGTTACAACAGCTGGGCCAGAAACTTCGTAGAATAAAGGGATGGGAGTCAGGAGATATAAATTCTAATGCTGCCTCAGCCTCTGAACCACAGATGCAGTGTCAGTAAACATGTTTCCTCTCTATGGGCCTCATTTTCATCCTTTATCAAATGAGAAGGCCAGATCATATGGTCTGAGGCCTTTTCTAGCTTTACTCATAATGACCTGAAAGGCACATATCTAACCTTGGACCAGTAGATGCTGGCCATCAGTGGAGGCCAGTCCTCCTGCATTTAAATTCATGAACCTAAATTGTTTCAATACATCTTAAAGTCTATAAAGGCCCCAGCGCAAGAAAGTAGGTCATCACCTACACGCTTCCTTATTGCAAGAGAAGGTATCAGGATGAGATACTTGATTTGAGTGTGTAAGCATTTTTTCTACTAGGATTCTTGTAGTCACAAGAGATGGAAACCTGACTCTAACAAACTTATGCAAAATGGGAGTTTATTGGATCACTATCCTGAAAATTTCAGGGGGATGTTAAGCTCTGGTTGGGGCTCGGTAATGGCCTCAAGCAGAGTCATCAGAACTGTCTCTCAGCTCTGCATCCCTCTCTGTTGACAAAGCGGCTGTCAGTTGCTCCCGACTTATATATTATCCTCTCAACTCACTTGAGTCTTCCCAGGATTCCCATAAGAAGGAGCAGGAGTGGTTCTGACTGGCCTGAGTTAGAGGCATCATTCCTCTGAGACAGTCTTTATGGACTGGGAGATGAAAGACAGAGACTGGCAAGGCCTGAATATTGCATCCATCCATGCACCACAGTATTTGGTCTTCTCTCATTCTTGGACTGTAGCCTGCCAGGCCTCTCTATGGGATTCTCCAGGCAAGTATACTGGAATAGGTAGCCATTTCCTTTTCCAGGAGATCTTCCCAACCCAGGGACTGAACCCACACCTCCAAGGTCTCCTGCCTTGCAGGCAGATTCTTTACCTCTGAGCTCTTCTCTCATTCAGACCATATGAACTGAGAGAGGGTAAAAGGAGTTTCTCCCCTTGAAAACAAAGGTACTTACACTAGCAGAAAGTGGGTGTGGACTTGGCAGGAAAAAAGAACAAAAGTTCACTCTTTTGCCAACCCCATGTTTGCTTCCTTCTACCTCTTCAAACAGCTGCAGGATATGGATTTTGTTCTTGTGATGGTTGTTGAGGAATTAGAGTATTTTAAAGTTCATTGGATTATGAACTACTAGGGGAGGCAAGGGAATTCCCTCACTCCCCATAGATATCCAGGGCTTTTCAAACAACACAGCTAGTTGTAACTGCTTTAGAAAAACAGCCAGAAATGCTTGCCTTGGAACTGCCCAGGCTTGCTGGAAACGTGGCAGGATGCAATGGACAGAAATGTGTCTCAGCGAGCTATTAGATGGGTCAGACTACTGATGGCCCTCGTGTGAAGGCCCAAGGAATGAGGCCCAACAGATTCTGTCAGCTTCCTGGGAGCTGGAAGGCTTACCAGTTATAATCTGGAATCTTTAGAAGAGCCAGTTATTCAGGGTCTACAGATTGAGAGGAAGACATTTCCCGTGTCCTGTTTCCCGTTCAAAGACACAGAAAGACAAGCTTTCTACTAACTAATCTCTCTTCCTCACCAGCAAAATTCAAAAACAACTTTAAACATTAAAAAAAATATATTTTTTCTATTCTGTCTTAGTGAGAAAGGACCGATTGTGAAAAAGTGTAGCAGATTGAATGATAGACTGATTTGACCTTCTCCAGTCCTGTATCCAATCATACCTGTTCTCAAAGACCACTGCACATCATGCAGTCTCTAGGCCTTGTGTCAGGCACTGGGAATGCAGAGATAAAAGACTTAGTCCTTGTCTCCTAGGTGGTAATGGTTTCTGATTGAGGTCATCATAGACTGAAGCTTAAGAAACTCTAGGGCTTGAGATCAGGAATTGGCAAAACACAGCTCACGGGCCAAGTCTAGCCCACCATCTATTTTGGTCAATGAAATTTCACTGGAACACACAGTAGCTCATTTTCCTGCATCAATGGTAGGATAGAGTAGCCTAAAATATTTACTGTCTGTAGCTTCCCAGGTGGCACAGTGGGAAACAATCTGCCTGTAATGCATGAGATGCAAGAGACACGGGTTTGATCCCTGGGTCAGGAAGATCCCCTGGGGGAGAAAATGGCAACCCATTCCAGTATTCTTACCTGGAGAATCCCATGGACAGAAAAGCCTGGAAGGCTACAGCCCATGGGGCTGCAAAAAGTTGGAGTGACTGAGTGAGCAACACAGAGCATGTCTTCAGAGAAAGTTTTCCAAGCCCTGACAGAGAGCACAGTAACTGTCCCAGATATGAGGGTGGTGATGGCATCTGAGGAGGTGGTCTGAGAAAGGCAATATCAGAGGTGAGACAGGAGGGATGCAGAGGAGTTAACCAAACAAGCCTGAGAAGTCAGGGGAGGCCAAGGCAGGACTCCTCATGCCAAGACGAGGAGATAAGAGAGAGCACAGAGAGTCCTGGGACAGCTGGAGTGTGGGATCCACAAGAATGGCCAGACCAGAGAAGTACACTGTGGCCACACTATGATTCTTTGGAAGTCAAGAGTCCAGAAAGTGTAAGCAGGTCAGGGGCTGATCAGGTTTCCATTTTTTGAAGCTCACACTGCAGTAGTGTAGAAAAAACGGGTTGAAACAGGACTGCTTCCTTTCCCCCTATTCTCCCTTTCTCCACTTCTCAAAATATTCAGCCCCTTGGAAGCAAGTCAGTATAAATGTCCAAAGCCATCTAGTCTGTACCCTGTTGGCACTGGATACCCCCATAACCTCCTGGCCCATCTGTTCTGGGAGGACCTGGTCCTTTCTCACTCAGGCTACCTCTCCCACAATGCACTGTAGGAAGGAGTATGGGAAATGGAAGGCTTAAGAGGCCATATTCCCAGTTGGCTTGTGCAACCCCCTCAGCCTCCAGACAGAAATGTGAGTGGCGGTAATTGGATAAACAGTTTAATTTAATAGTAACAGAAGAACTGGGCCTAATACAAGGAATCTCATTGTCCTTTTTTTCTCAAAGTGACTTTCCTTGCTATGCACTGTGATGCAGCAAGGCCATTGGCAATGCAGAGAAACACAAGGGATTGATTTTGCCTGGCAAGAAGGTCAGACTGCAAGAAGCAATTTTAATAGTTATTCTATCAAAGAGATGTAGGGAAAAAAAAGAGAGATAGATCAGAACTGGGTAGGGGAGGTCTGAGGGAGGAAGAAGGGAAAGAATATGTGTTTCCTGTTTGTTTTTGGAAGTGAGATATATCTTTACAAAATAATTAATAGCTATCTCTTAATTTCAACCTGAATTAGGTAATTCCTTAATATACTTTGGGCTTTATTTCCTTATTAAAAAAAATCTTGATAAGAGACATATTTTTTACTCCCTTTATTTGTTAAGTTACTAAATATTTTCCAAACTTAAATTTATGAAAATTCCTTCTTTAAGATTTTTAAAATCCTCATCTCCCTAAACAGAGACCTTGAAAACCTAAACTTCTAATTCCAGGCAGGAATTTGTGGCAAAGCCTGGTGTAAACAGGTAAGTTTAACCTTCCTGTCTCTTTTCTCTGTCTCTTAGGTATGAGCCAGACCTTGCATTCAGCTCTCTGGTTCTGATAATTCTTATTTATTATTCAGTCATAACAAAGGTACCAGCCAGTATGGATTTGAATCCTCACCTGAAAAGATCAACAGAAGATGGTCCAGTTCTAAGAAATGGGTATCCAGAGGGGATGGAATCACAATCAGCTGCTGACCTGGCCAAGATTTGTTATTCATTAAGCTGAGACAATACTTTGCCAACAAAGGTCCATCTAGTCAAGGCTATGGTTTTTCCAGTGGTCATGTATGGATGTGAGGGTTGGACTGTGAAGAAAGCTGAGCGCTGAAGAATTGATGCTTTTGAACTGTGGTGTTGGAGAAGACTCTTGAGAGTCCCTTGGACTCCAAGGAAATCCAACCAGTCCATTCTGAAGGAGATCAGCCCTGGGATTTCTTTGGAAGGGATGATGGAAACTTTGGCCACCTCATGCGAAGAGTTAACTCATTGGAAAAGACTCTGATGCTGGGAGGGATTGGGGGCAGGAGGAAAAGGGAACGACAGAGGATGAGATGGCTGGATGGCATCACCAACTTGACGGACGTGAGTCTGAGTGAACTCCAGGAGTTGGTGATGGACAGGGAGGCCTGGCGTGATGCAATTCATGGGGTCGCAAAGAGTTGGACACGACTGAGCAACTGAACTGAAGCTGTTTTTACCGCACTGCTGGCAGTACTACAGCCCTAGCAGACACTGAGAGATGGAAGGTATTTTCAAGATACTTCTTAATTATATGCTCAGAAGTTGGTGAGCAGTGGCAGGAATACCATATCCAACAGTAAAAGTCCTTCTGAGATGATTCTGGAATATACCACCTAGAAGCTTTGACTTTGCCATTTAGACTTCACTTAAGAAACTTGCATTTCCTGCACTGTTTCATTCCTTAAGCCACTGGAGGTGTAGGGAAACAATTCAGGTAACAACAAAATAGCCCAGAGAAAATTTAGGCATGTATGAACCAATTTCAACCCTTGACTGAGACACCTTGTCTATATCCTTTTCCCTCAACTTTCCTTCTGCTCCTCTTTTTCTACACAACATGGGGTCAGAAGGGTTCTTAGGAGAAGAATAAAGGAATGCTATTTGCTGTTTGCTATGGAATGAAATAAAGGCTTCATTGTTGAACAGACTCAAGAACTCAGGTTCTGAAGTGACATGTGCAGACGTGCAACTCCCCATTCCTTTGTGTACAATCTCAGTGAACATTGGGCAAGCGATTTCCCCTTTCTGAGCCTCAGTTTTATCACCTATAGCATGATGAGGGTGGTAGTCCTGACTTGACAGTGTTGAGATGATTCCATAACGTAACGGTCAGCTCTATGCCTGGGTATTGTAGTTCTAGTCTGAAAATCAAATAACTTGCACACAATGATACTTGTTATAAGGTGAGCATGTTATAGAGCTGTGGGCACTGTTCTGTCACCAACATCACCAAGTTGCTCCATCCATCCCTCCATCAGACACATGTGAATCACTTCTTATGTCTAAGTCATGGTGAATGGCAGCAGATGGGAGGCAAATGATGAGTGGTTGGTAGGCTGTAAGTGGAGAGAACAAGTAGTAGACTGTGGCCTGAGTTTTAATTCAGTAAATATTTACTCAACTCAAAGCACACACCAGGTATGATAATTGTGTGTAAAACGTCATGGAAGACATATATGATTACTGCCCCCAAGGACAGAATTCTTATAATTAGGATTTAGGACAGATTTTAAAGTGTAGGAAGGATATTCTGGTATAGAAAGAAAAGCCAGGAGAAAACCAGGGAGATGCAGATGGAAGTGCAAGTATATACTTTACATTCAGTTAGACATCAAGCCTGGCTCTTAAACTGTCTTCTCTGTCATCTCTGCATAGTGAAGTGCCACCTAGTATCCACCTTTCATGTTCCATCCTCTGAGAGTCTTTCAGCATCATCGAAGGCAGATAGAAGGGCTCTCTCTCTTCTCTAAGTTAATACACTGTCAGTATAAGTATAAGGTTCCTATGGCACTTACTATGAACTACTTTGATTATTTAGATTGGCTGTCCATGCTGATCAAATTTCACTTGAAAATGTCTGTCATGACTCAGTGCTTCTTGAATCATGGCAGTCACACAGTTGAACCGAAAAATCAAAAGCGGCATTCGCCTATCCAGACTACCATGGGCTTACAAACACAGCTGTATATAAATTATGAAATCAAAAACTATTTACCTTTTCTTCCCAACACATTACTGCTACAGTATTCCGATGGAGACTCAACAAGGGAAATTCAACAGGACACCAGGAGGTGCAGCTGTGTTTCTAAATGCCGCACAACGCTTGAATAATCCAGAGTTTACATTAAATACCTCTCAGTATTAACAAGATGCAGGATAAATTGTTTGCTGACAAAGCCTATGCCTTTGGATAGGATGAACTCTTCGCGGTAGCTTACATTTTTACACTGGCAAAGCAAGCCATCACAGCCAACACCCTTGGCGGCCTGGAGACTGTTTATCTTTCTAAGAATCCAGGTACAACCAGGCAGCTGAAACTGTTCAAATACAGTCCAGAAACAGGCCAAGTGTTTCATTTCTGCCATAGGGATCAGAATCTTGGTTCTCAATTTGCAAACACTAAGGGTGTTTGTTTTCATCTTCTTAGAAGACAAATGTAGTTTACTCTTTCAAGAGGATCTTTTAAAGCCATTCATTGCCTTTGTGGAGAAGGCAATGGCAACCCATTCCAGTGCTCTTGCACGGAAAATCCCATGGACGGAGGAGCCTGGTGGGCTGCGGTCCATGGGGTCGCTTCGAGTTGGGCACGACTGAATGACTTCACTTTCCCTTTCCTGCGTTGGAGAAGGAAATGGCAATCTACTCCAGTGTTCTTGCTTGGAGAATCCCAGGGACGGAGGAGCTTCCCTCTATGGGGTCGCACAGAGTCGGACACGACTGAAGTGACTTAGCAGCAGCATTTCCATTGACTTTGAATAGAAGTTGCAGAGAAGGACCAGTAATGTTTAAAAACTGGGTTCCTTTTGTGAGTAAGTGGGCTTAAGACCATGTGCTAATATTATGAGGCATTCAAGGGAATTCCCAGGTTCTCATCTAGGAGCTGAGCTAGGTTGGCAGAGGCTGGTCATGTTTGATGAAGAAAGATCATCTCAGTGGATTTACTTCTGTGTCCAGATAAACTGATGTGTCCAGCAAAATTGTTGTGATCTTTCATGGACTTTACTCGCACAGACTTGGACGTACCATTAACTAATTTAGAGACAGCTAAAAAAACTAGATAGGCAGTATAATATTTAATTCTCCTGGGTCTTTATTTTGTTTTTTTCCCATTTGACTTAGCAAGATAAAGGCAAAAGATTCCCGAATGTATGCCCCATCTCTTAAGCTACCCTGGTGGCATTTACATACAACTGAAAAATGCTATAAATCCTTCTTAATCTTCTAGCTGGTGAATTGCTAGAAGAAGCTGGAATACTTTATTTTGGCCCGGTCCCAGCTCCATTTAAAATGCCAGACACAGCAGGGCTGAATTTGTTCATGTTCACTTGAGGACAGGGAGGCAGAGGAAGTTGTGTAAGGGAGTTGAAATGGATGTGGTGAGGGGGTAGGACCTGGGGGAGGGCCACAGCAAATTCCTAACAAAAGGTAGTTTATTTGTTCCACCAAATAGGCCTTTCAAGAAAAGGCCATTTCTAACCTGCAGCAAGTTTAACAACTGAATGGAGATTGCAAAGATAGGGAATTGTTTTGCGTTTCCAATTCATTGAACTTGGAGCATCTGATCTTACTGTTAAATTCACCAAGGAAAAAGTAACCCACCTCTCCAAAGTGAAGATAACTGAAGGAGGAAAAAAAAAAAAAGATGATAAGGGTTGTATTCAAAAAGGAGTAATACAATGCAGAAGAAAGAAATTAGGTTTTATCTCATGTCATATATAAAATCAAATCAAAATGGATGGAGAGGTTAAATGTAAGACCAGAAAAACTCCTTGATATTGGTCTGAGCAATGATTTTTTGGGGAAGGGTGTGCTACATAGCACAGGCAATAAAAAAATAGACAAATTGGTTGCATCAAATTAAAAAGCTTCTGAACAGCCAAGGAAACAATTAACAGAGTGAGGAGATAACCTATAGATGGGAGAACATATTTGCCAACCACACATATGAAGGACAGGGAAGCCTGGTATGCTGCAGTTCATGGGGTCACAAAGAGTCAGATGCGACTTAGAGACTGAACAATACCACCACCATATAATAAGGGGTTAATATCCAAAATACAAAGGGAACTCAAACAACTCAACAGCAAGAAAATAACCTGATTTTAAAAATGGACAAAGGACCTGAATAGACATTTTTTACAAGAAGGCAAATAAATGGTCAATAGATATATGAAAGGTGTGGAACATCACTAATCATCAGGAAAATCCAAATCAACACCAAAATGTGATGTCACATCACACCTGTAAAAATGGCTATTATCAAAAAGACACAAGATAACCAGTGTTTTTGATGATGTAGAGAAAAGGGAATCTTTGTATATCACTGGTAGGGATGTACATTGGTACAGCTGCTACAGAAACCAGTATGGTGATATCCCCCCAAATTATAAACAGAACCATCATATGACCCAGCAAATTCACACTTTATGAAGTCAGTATATCAAAGAGATACTACACCCATGTTCACTGCAGCATTATTCACAACAGCCAAGACATGGAAACAACACGCATACACATACATTACGGAATAGTACACAACCACGAACAAGATGGAAACCCTGCCACTTGGACCTGGATGACAATATGCTAAGAGAAATAAGCCAGACACAGAAACGAAATTTCTGTATGGTCTCACTTATACATGGACTCAAAAACAAGGTCAAAATCATAGAAACAGAGAGCAGAACAATGGTTACTAGCAGCTGGTAGGGGTAGGGAAAATGGGGAGATGTTGGTCAAAGAGTATAAATTTGTTAATTGTGCCAGATGAGTAAGTCTAGAAATCTAATATAGAAGAGTGATGACCATACCTAATAATGCTGTACTGAACACTGGTAATATGCTGAGAGAATAGATTCAGTACACTCACCTCACTCAGAAAAGCGGTACCTGTGATGGGAAGACACATTAATTATCTCAACTATAGTAATGATTTCACAATATATTTGTATATTAGATTATATTGTACACTTGAAATATTTACAATTTTTCTTTAAAAAATTAAAAATAATTAAAGGGAGTAAGATGGGATATGGAGAACCTTTAAGTGATATTCATATGTGTGTGTGTGTGTATATATATATATATATATATATATTTAAATATACATGTATATTTTTTAAAGACCTACATTTAGGTCTTTGGTGTGCTACCAACTAGCTTCTAAGTGACTACAAGTCACTACTTTGACCTTGAGTGACTGTCCTTGAATTTCATTTTCCATAACTGTAATTGTGCCAACTGCACAGAGTTGTTGTGAGGTTGCAATTAAATACTATGGGTACCATGCCTGCTATATTCTATGCTCCTATCAATAAAAAGCTTTAAAAATTATATTAGGCATGTTAATATCATGGATGACAAACAGGTTTAATTTCTAACTAATTTTTAGTTATGACTGCCTAGAATATGTTTGGCATGACTGTGACTAGGCTTGGCAGAGTAGGGTGATTGATTATTGATGTCTGCTACTGGCACCAAATGAGGGATGTATTTGCCATCCAGAATCCAGTGAAAAGGTCACAGAATGTCAGAAGACCTGGTCTTTCAGCCTCCAATTAGCTGGGAAACGTGGGAACATCTTTTATTCCCTCTGGCCCTCATTTTCTCTAATGTAAAATGAATGAGCAGAACTTTATGATCTCTTAGGTCTTTTTGAGTCTGAATATTCTGATTCTAACCTAGAAAATATTATTACTGCTTCACAGGTTTGGAATGTTAATAAGATTCTTAAAAATGCTTTGCATTAAGTACATTTACATATGAGAAGTTGTTCTATGGCCCTGTTTTGAAGAATATTCACCATCACCCATGTAAGAGTTTGTAGGTCTGTAAGTGAAGTAACATTTGAATCTTTTCTTACCTGCTGTGTGCTCTTATTTTCACCAAAATCTCTCTTGGCCTCAATTTAGTCACCTGAAAAATGAAAGAAAAATTATTTCTGTACCCTCCTGATCCTCTGAGATGTGGAGCCAATGAAGAAGGACATGTTTCATCAGTACTTTGAACTTGTTAGAAGGCAGACCTTATGTAACTCTAAAGGAGAAGTATTTATGTAAAAATGTTCTCCCGATGTGATGCACATTAATATCCATTTGCTATACTATGACTTTATTACAACAGAGTAACACTTTCAAAAGGAAAAGGACATTGGTTTAGAAAACCCAGACTTCATCATTTTCCCTTTGAGTTTCCCTTTCCGTTTGTGTAAATCCTACAGTCTCCAAAGTTAAAAACACAATCAAAGCTTAAAGATGCTTGGTGTTGAAGCAATCGGCATGGTAAAAATGGCCTCCATAGGAGTATATATACACTTGCTACTTCAATCAACGTAAAACCAACTCACTGTTGAAAATGTGCAAAAATCAGTCAACATTATCTTGAAATATCTAGGTGCCATAAATATTAAGTTATGACAACTGACGCTAGTGCAAGATTCTGTTCCTGTGGACAAAACCACAACATGAAAGATAGCCCATCATTCCTCAAAGCCAACTTTCCTAACAATGACTGAATCAATGAAAGGAAAAAAAAGATGCCCTGACTTTCACTGTAGACCTACTTCTAGAACAGAGAAGACATGCCTAGCCAGGTAAACAGAACAAATGTACTTCCTCTTGATCAATATGAATCAAGAACTTTAGCACGGAAATAAAAGAAAACAATTTCCACCATTTATTTTATCCAAATGTATTTCTTTCTTTGCCTCTTCATGGTAGATTCTGAGCAGTAATGATGAGAATGGCTGAAATGACTACTGCAACAAGTTTTGAGAAAAGACCTCCATTTGTCTGTTTCATTTGAGATGTCAATATGACAGATTCAAGAGAACAAGGCAAGTAAAACAAATGTGTATATGAAGATTTTCAAAGAACATGTCCAATAAACTGATCTAGTACTCTTGACAGACTGCTCTCCCTTCCTCCCCCAGCCCATCCTTTGAGGTTATCCAAAGAGGCCAGAGTGTGGAGAGTGAGACTGTGTGAACAGATTGACAAAGAGGCTTTGTGGGTGAGAGTTCCTGCATCTTGTGTGACTCTTCATCTTGTTTGTGGTTTTCTTTTGTTTTTGGAGGAAGGGAAGGCATTCTACCATCTAACCCAGAGTCAAGAAACTGCAATCTGCAAGTCAGATCTGGTGTACTGCCTGGTTTGGTACAGTCATGAGTTCATAATGGCTTTTACATTTGTCAAATGTAAAATGTGCAGGGGAATTATAAATAATTTGTGACCAATGAAAGTTCACTGTAACTCAAATTTCAGTGTCCATAAGTAAAATGCTACTGAAGACACCCACCCAATATTTAAATAACATTACCTATGGCTGCTTTGGCACTACAATAATGGAGGGTTCATCTTTATAGAAGTTTGCAGACCTCTGGTTTTACCAGAAGTCTGCTGGAAGGAGGTTTCATGACACAGTTGAAGAACTTTGAAATGTGTCCCCTGTGTTTGAGAGATTTAGATGACTGATGTCTGATTCAGGGCTGAATCAACAAACAAAAAGGTCTGAATCCCAACAAAAATGGCCTGTAGCCCAGGAACTGCCTCCTTCCAGGGAAACCAAAGGCCAGAGAAGGGTCGCCCAGCTGCTCTGGTACAAGCTCTGGGAGAAGGCTGCTGTGCTGCATGTTGGGGAATGGATGCATGAGCATTTCCTAAGGATAAGATTTGGGACATATGAGAGAGCACTGGTGTGGAAGTGCTGCCTTTTTGGCTGCCTGGGAAGAACAAGAGGAAGAAGCAGAGTTGGATGTGCTCCCCTGGAGGCCTAAGAGTTAAGGACACATTCACAAGGGACCATCTGAAAGAGCCATTGCTTTACTTTTTTGCCAGTGCTGAAGTTGCCTGGCCAAGTACCAGCCTTTCTATCCTGCTCTGAGACAGAATTTAACAAAGAGAAGGTGACAGGGAAGGCAAGAGGTGACAAAAGCTAGTCATTCCCTATCCATTCTCTGCAGCTTTAAGATTACCTTCACTAATCTGAATTAAGTTTAAAGAGATAGTGGAAATGGAGAGCTTTGTTTTATTAATGGCGGGAGCCATGCATATCCAATCTTCCATTTACAGGATTTAACTGATCAGTTCCAATATACCAGGGCTCTATAGCATATTGTCATTTATTATGACAACTCTATGAGACTGATATTAATATACCCATTTTATGGGTGAAGAAATTAAGGTTCAGAGTTTGAATGATATACCCAAGGTCTCATGCCATTGAGTGGCAGAGCCAGGATTTAGTCTATTGGATGTTCAAATGCATCCTCTTTTCATTGTACCTTGGGGAATTTTATCTTAGAAATTATAGTTTTGATGCTATATTTGTATCCAGAGCCCATAGTGTGCATCATGCACTATTGCTGTGAAGAAATAAACATTCAGTCAAGTTAACTTAAAAGACAGGGGTGTATTTCAATGTTCACTGAAGCACTAGTTACACTAGCCAAGACATGGAAGCAACCTGAGTGTCCACAGACAGATGAATGGATAAAGAAGATGTGGTATACATATACAATGGGATATTACTCAGCCATAAAAAAGAATGCAATAATGCCATCTGCAGCAACATGGATCGACCTAGAGATTATCATACTAAGTGTAGTAAGTCAGAGAGAGAAAGACAAATATCATATGATATCACTTATCTGTGGAATCTAAAAAAATGATACAAATGAAGGGATAAATTAGGAGTTTGGGATTAACATATGCACACACACTGCTATATATAAAACAGATCAACAACAATGACCTACTGTACAGCACAGCGAACTATATTCAATATCTTCTAATAACATATAATGGAAAAGAATCTGATAAAAGATATATATATCTATATACCATACATACACACCCAGGTGGCTCAGTGGTAAAGAATCTGCCTGCCAATGCAGGAGATGCAGGTTTGATCCCTGGGTCAGGAAGATACCCTGGAGGAGGAAATGGCAACCCACTCCAATATTCTTGCCTGGAAAATCCCATGAACAAAGGACTCTGGCAGGCTACTGTCCATGGGATCACAAAGAATCAGATACGTATTTTATATGTGTGTGTGTATATATATATATATATATATATATATATCTGAATCACTTTGCTATATACTTGAAACTAACACAACACTGTAAATCAAATACACTTCAATTTTTAAAAATTTAGAGATAGTGGTTTATTACCAGAGTACACATTGCCCTAGGTTACACAGCAGAGGAAAGCAAACTCTGGAAGATCTGAACCTCTGTGTGGAATTGCTCCAGTGTAATAAGAAGCATGTGGTAGTGGGGCAGTTTATAATCATCCAAACAATTTTACACATTCCTTAAATGAATCCCTGCAACAGCCTAGGGAAGCAGGCAAGGACACTTTGGTCCTTATTTTTCATGTAAGTAAATGCAGGCTCAGATATTCAGAAACAGTCATAATTAAATTTGTTGAATTAAATAAATGAATCTGCCCCACTTCTGTCATGTGTATATGTTGATACCCAGTCATTGGCCTATGATTGTTTCAATTTTAGTTGAGAGTATGAATCATGGAGCTCCCAAGTCTGTACCCATTATTTCCCAGCATAAGACCTTGTATATAATGGACAGCCTACAGATGGTAGTGGAGAGACTTAGTTATCTTTTAACAGAAGAGTCTTTTTCTAAGCAAATATTTTATATTAAGTAGCATCTCCGCTGCCACTAAGTCGCTTCAGTCGTGTCCGACTCTGCGACCCCATAGACGGCAGCCCACGAGGCTCCACCGTCCCTGGGATTCTCCAGGCAAGAACACTGGAGTGGGTTGCCATTTCCTTCTCCAATGCAGGCAAGTGAAAAGTGAGAGTGAAGTTGCTCAGTCGTGTCTGACTCTTAGCGACCCCACGGACTGCAGCCTACCAGGATCCTCCATCCGTGGGATTTTCTAGGCAAGAGCACTGGAGTGGGGTGCCATTGCCTCCTCCCAAGTAGCATCTCGAAGGGACTCAAAGCAGTTGAAGTGTTTATTTTCTTTAGGGATCAGGCCTTGGGTGAAAAAGACCAGGATCTCAATTCTGTTGCCTTCACCTGCTTAATTGTTTCCAAGAAGTGAACGGACATGGTTTTCAATCCTACTCTATTTCTTGGCCATCTGACTTGCACAAGTTAGTGTCTTTATCTGAAAAATGGGCCTAAAGCTACTCTTAATCTGGCTATATTTTGAGAACTAAATGAGTAAAACTACCTGGTTTGACAGTAGGTACTTTATAAAGATTAACATTTTTATTTAAAGTGGCCAGCTAATAGTTTGATTTCCTAAGACTCACTTTGACATCCTCAGATCCAAAGTACAAAACTTAGTTCACAGGGAAGGAACCAGGTTCTGCCACTCAGTGCAGGCAAAAGGTGGCAAGTTCTGAGAGCATATGGATATATCATTTGCAGAATTCTTAGAACTGTTTGGAGCAATAGTTGAGAACAAGAGATAGTCTGCAAAACAGGCTAAACCAATGAGTGTCCTGGGGGGACAGAAGGAGCTATGTTTTCAGATCCTTATCTAAACCTGGAATTGGCAGCTTTATTTTTAAATCTCCAATCTTATCTTTTCAACTACATCTTTATTTAAAACATAACCTGTCATTTACTCAGGCTCAAATTTAACCATTTTTGCTTACTCTCATTTGAAGCTGATGATGACTTTTGAAGGATAAAAGGATCCTCTTATCGAGAATAATGCTGGGGGGGCAGGTAGAGATTTTTAAAAAGATATTATCTGGACACATTGTCTCCCAATAAGTTGAGCTCATTAGATAAATGAGATTCCACTAAAGCATGATTTTCTAATTCACTGACTAATTAATCATGTGTGCAATGACTGAAACAAAGTGATTTTACTCTATGATACAGTAAATAACTACTTTGTAAGTGAAAAACACAATTTTTTTCCAAACAAATGAGCCTCTCCCTTGGAGATGCCCTGGATTAAATATTCTGCTTTAATCCAAAATTTCTTGATGTCATCAGGTTCTTCAGTTTAAATTTAGTATAAGTTGGACATTTAGTGTTTCATTTTCTCTTTCTTTCTTGCTGCCCATCACTCTGGCAGAACTGTATTAGCATCCCTATTGGAGTACATAGTTCCTATTTTGCGATCTTTTCCTTTTATTGCTTTTCTGACTGGACAGTGTGCTCCTTCAAGTGGGGAATCTATTTTTGCCCTATTCACACTGGTTTATCTAGCGCATAGTAGGTAAGAAATACATGTCCTTTGCAATGGAGTTGAGCAGCTTAGGTATTTCCTGCTAAGAAAGGCCAATCTTACCAACCATTGAGGAGCAACAAATTAGGTGAGTAGGAAAGGGAAGTGAGTGATATCATTTTATACGTGGTTAGTCTGGGCATAGAGTACCGCATCTGGGAAATACACTTCTCACTAACTGGAGGTATGTGAGCTTCTCTAACTAGGTAGCTCAATAAGAATCCTTCACACTGATATTTATTTGGTCATAGATTCCCTTTATTTTCTTTAATGTCACATTCTGCCTTGAGTGTTTCATGCCATAAAACACATGGTCAGGGAGCCTGTGATGAAGCCTCTGCTTCCTCAAGTTGTTCCATCTTTTCCTATTGTTGTTGTGGTCCCACGTCTCTAGCAGTAACTGAAGCATCCAGCATCCACTGATTATGAAACACTTACAGCCCGCAGGCTGCAAGGCAGGCATTCACTTCAAGTCCAAACAAACAGAAATAGAGCTTCTCTCCTCTGGGCATTGGTCTTCACAATAACGGCAGTGTGTTACTCTCATGGTAATCCCAATTTTAACAACCGATATTTAAAATGACATAAACTTTCCTTGGAAGCCTGGGAAGTTTGCTGAAGACCTCATGTGATTCTTCCTGAATGCTTCAGTTCTATACTCCCTTTCGTTTTGGGTCACCAATGCTGTTCCTTTTCAAGAGCTGGCTTGGGAGATCGTTTGGATTTGATCCTGCTGGCCTGAGACTGCATACTTGGCTGCCTGGGACTTCCTGGCTCTGCTGATGATACTATACAGCAGGAGCAGAGAAGGAGTCTTAGTAAATCAGACACCCTCTGCTTAGCCAATTCACAGATATCACTGGGAACACACACACACACATATAATATTACATATATAATGTAACCCATATGCCTATGTCTTTTGTCTACTTATCTACTGTTTTCTACATATCACAATTCCAGGGACTGTCTTTTACCTTGTGGCTTGATTTGCAACCCCTGGAGTTGTGTAGCGCACATCCTGTACAACTGTACACAGCAGCTTTGACTGACTTAATCTAATATTCATTGAACACTTATTATATTCTAGACACTGTGCCAAGCTCTTTATATAAATGATTCCCCAATTTTCATAACAAATTTATGAAGGGAACTGAGGTTCAGAAGCGACCTTAAGGAATTTAGACAAAAGTAACATTTCAAGGAAAAAGTAGAGCTGCAATGATTGAAAACTACTACTAAGTGTGGTCTACTTGTAGTCCTCAACTGCAGGACATTTCTTTCTAGGGAGGCATAACAGAACCTCCCTTCTGTGAGCAGGATGATGGAGTGGATGAGAAGGTTAATAAAAGCATAGTCAATGCTGGAGTTTAATAACTGGAAATTAAAAAGCAACTTACAAATTTTATAATACAACTGAGGGAAAGTAAAGCTTGACGAATGTTGCCATGTGGTCATCTACAGAAGGTAGGGTCTAAATTCTGGGCTTTAGTGAC
This sequence comes from Bubalus kerabau, assembly GCF_029407905.1. NCBI lineage: Eukaryota > Metazoa > Chordata > Mammalia > Artiodactyla > Bovidae > Bubalus > Bubalus kerabau. The sequence goes on along the minus strand of NC_073643.1, from coordinate 38,385,256 downwards.
TCTGAATGGTGAGAGGCAGGAAGAAGTGAGGCTCTCCCCACCTCCCCTGACCAATCAAGGCTCTGTTTCAGGAACTCTGCTGGTTGATGTGGGATACTTAGGTTTATCAAAGGGGATGGGTTGTAAAAGGTTAATAAACTCCCATTTAATGAAACCAATAATTACCAAATTTCTACTACTTTGAAGTTATGTTGACCCAGAAAAAGCTAAAAGTTGTGTTTTCATTCTACTATTCTGATTCAATGTACTGAATAAAGACTCTATCTTCCACTTTCCCTCCATGAAGTTGTGGCTGGGTAAAGCTGGACACTGCACAGAATACACACATTCCCTGTGATCACTGTGAAAATCAGACCTTAAAACTAAAGAATTTATGGTACTATAAACAAAATAATCACTGCAAGGCCAAACAAAGATTAGAAAAGAGGTATCTGAACTGAAAACAGCAATAAAATGCTTTACCATACATGGCTATCTAGGAATCTTTCTCCAAAATTGGGAGATTTAGTTTAGTTCAGTTCAGTTCTGTCACTCCGTCGTGTCCGACTCTCTGCAACACCATGAACCACAGCACGCCAGGCCTCCCTGTCCATCACCAACTCCTGGAGTCCACGCAAACCCATGTCCATCGAGTCGGTGATGCCATCCAACCATCTAATTCTCTGTCGTCCCCTTCTTCTCCTGCCCTCAATCTTTTCCAGCATCAGGGTCTTTTCAAATGAGTTGGCTCTTTGCATACGGTGGCCAAAGTATTGGAGTTTCAGCTTCAACATCAGTCCTTCCAATGAACACCCAGGACTGATCTCTTTTAGGATGGACTGGTTGGATCTCCTTGAAGTCCAAGGGACTCTCAAGAGTCTTCTCCAACACTATAGTTCAAAAGCATCAATTCTTGGGCACTCAGCTTTCTTTATAGTCCAACTCTCACATCCACACATGACTACTGCAAAAACCATAGCCTTGACTAGATGGACCTTTGTTGGCAAAGTAATGTCTCTGCTTTTTAATATGCTGTCTAGGTTGGTCATAACTTTCCTTCCAAGGAGTAAGCGTCTTTTAATTTCATGGCTGCAATCATCATCTGCAGTGATTTTTCAGCCCAGAAAAATAAAGTCAGCTACTGTTTCCACTATTTCCCCATCTATTTCCCATGAAGTGATGGGACCGGATGCCATGATCTTCGTTTTCTGAATGTTGAGCTTTAGGCCAACTTTTTCACTCTCCTCTTTCACTTTCATCAAGAGGCTCTTTAGTTCTTCTTCACTTTCTGCCATAAGGGTGGGGTCATCTGCATATCTGAGGTTATTGATATTTCTCCCAGAAATCTTGATTCCACCTTGTGCTTCATCCAGCCCAGCGTTTCTCATGATGTACTCTGCATATAAGTTAAATAAGCAGGGTGACAATATACAGCCTTGATATACTCCCTTGTCAATTTGGAACCAGTCTGTTGTTCCATGTCCAGTTCTAACTGTTGCTTTCCGACCTGCATACAGGTTTCTGAAGAGGTAGGTCAGGTGGTCTGGTATTCCCATCTCTTTCAGAATTTTCCACAGTTTATTGTGAAACAACACAGTTAACTGTGTTGTACTTGTCTCTTTTTAAAGGCCGAATAATATTCCATTGTACATATATATATATATATATATATATATCACACTAGGTTTGTCCATTTTTGCTAATGGACATTTGGCTTCTTTCCACCTTTTGGCTATTGTGTATAGTGCTGCCATGAACTTCTATGTACATGTACTTCTTTGTGTATTTTTTCAATTCTTTTGAAAAGAACTGAAGGTATACACTCCAAGGTATACACCTTGGAGTGGGACTGCTGGGTCATAAAGAAATTCTATATTTAACTTTTTAAGGAATCGTCAAACTGTTTTCCAAACTGGCTAAACCTCTTTATGTTCCTACCAGCAATGTATGAGGGTTTCAATTTCTCCATATTTTTCTGACACTTTTTATCTTTTATATTTTTCATTACAGCCATTACAGGGGGTGTGAAGTAATGCCTCACTGTTAATTTTGTTTTCCCTCATGACTAACAATGTGGAGCATCCTTTTATGTGCCTGTTGGCCATTTTTACTTCTTTGGATAAAAGTCTGGACAAATCCTTTGCCTATTTTTAAATAAGTTTTAAAAAATCTTTTTGTTGTTCAGCTTAAGAGTTCTTTATCAGTTCAGTTCAGTCACTCAGTCGTGTCCGACTCTTTGCGACCCCATGAATCACAGCACGCCAGGCCTCCCTGTCCATCACCAACTCCCGGAGTTCACCCAGACTCACGTCCATCGAGTCAGTGATGCCATCCAGCTATCTCATCCTCTGCCGTCCCCTTCTCCTCCTGCCCCCAATCCCTCCCAGCATCAGAGTCTTTTCCAATGAGTCGACTCTTCACATGAGGTGGCCAAAGTACTGGAGTTACAGCTTTAGCATCATTCCTTCCAAAGAAATCCCAGGGCTGATCTCCTTCAGAATGGACTGGTTGGATCTCCTTGCAGTCCAAGGGACTCTCAAGAGTCTTCTCCAACACCACAGTTCAAAAGCATCAATTCTTTGGCGCTCAGCCTTCTTCACAGTCCAACTCTCACATCCATACATGACCACAGGAAAAACCATAGCCTTGACTAGACAAACCTTTGCTGGCAAAGTAAAGTCTCTGCTTTTGAATATGCTATCTAGGTTGGTCATAACTTTCCTTCCAAGGAGTAAGCGTCTTTTAATTTCATGGCTGCAGTCACCATCTGCAGTGATTTTAGAGCCCAGAAAAATAAAGTCTGACACTGTTTCCACTGTTTCCCCATCTATTTCCCATGAAGTGATAGGACCAGATGCCATGATCTTCGTTTTCTGAATGTTGAGCTTTAAGCCAACTTTTTCACTCTCCACTTTCACTTTCATCAAGAGGCTTTTGAGTTCCTCTTCACTTTCTGCCATAAGGGTGGTGTCATCTGCATATCTGAGGTTATTGATATTTCTCCTGGCAATCTTGATTCCAGCTTGGGCTTCTTCCAGTCCAGCGTTTCTCATGATGTACTCTGCATATAAGTTAAATAAGCAGGGTGACAATATACAGCCTTGACGTACTCGTTTTCCTATTTGGAACCAGTCTGTTGTTCCATGTCCAGTTCTAACTGTTGCTTCCTGACCTGAATACAAATTTCTCAAGAGGCAGATCAGGTGGTCTGGTATTCCCATCTCTTTCAGAATTTTCCACAGTTTATTGTGATCCACACAGTCGAGTTCTTTATAGACCCCTACAAAATGTATGATTTGCAATTACTTTATTCCATTCTGTGGGTTGCTTTTTCTCTTTCTTGATAATGTCCTTTGATGAACAAAAGCTTTTAATTTTATGAAAGTCAAGTTTCGCTACTATTTTTCTCGTTGCTTAGTCATGTACGAGCCCATGTGTCAAATTAAAGTTCATGGAGATTTAGTCCTATGTCGTCTTCTACGAATTTTGTAACTTTAGCTTTTATGTTTATGTCACTGATGCATTTTGAGTACATGGTGTGAGGTAGGCATCCAACTCCACTCTGTGACAAATGAGTATCTAATACATCTACCATTTTGAAGAAAGGAAACATAATATTATGAACATAGTTAAAAAGTAAATTCCCAAGAGGAGTCTAAGGAGACATGACAACTAAATATAATAAGGTACCTAGATGAGATCAGGTACCATATTACAAAAGATGGTACATATTACAATTACATACTATGCAAGGCAATCTACAGATTCAGTGCAATCCCTATCAAATTACTAATGGTATTTTTCACAGAACTAGACCAAAAAAATCTTAAAATCTGTATGGAGACACAAAATACTCCAAATACCCAAAGCAATTTTGAGAAAGAAAACTAGAGCTGGAGGATTCAGGCTCCCTGACTTCAGCCGATACCACAAAGCTATAGTCATCAATCATTATGGTACTGGCACAAAAAAATGGAAATACAGATCAAGGGAATAGGACAGAAAGTCTAAAAATGAATCCACACACCTAGGGTTAATTAATTTATGGCATGGAGGCAAGATCCACACAATGTTGGAAAGACAATCTCTTCAACAAATGGTGTGGGGAAACTAGGCAGATACATGTAAAAATATGAAATTATATCATTCTTTAACACTATACACAAAAATAAGCTCAAAATTGTTTAAAGACCTAAATGTGAGACTGGAAATTATATATCTCCTAGAGGAAAACATAGGCAGAACACTTTCTGACATAAATTATAGCAATATCTTTTTCAGTCTGTCTTTAAGACAAAAGGAAATAAAAACAAAAATAAACAAATTGAACCTACTGAAATTTAAAAGTGTTTGCACACCAAAGGAAACAATAAACAGAACAAAAATACAACCCACAGATTGGGAGAAAATATTTGCAAATGATGTGACCAACAAGGGATTAGTCTTCAAAATTTATAAACAGCTCATGAAGCTTACCATCATCAAAACAACCCAATTAAAAAATGGGCAGAAGACCTACATTTCTCCAAAGATGATATACAGATGGCCAAAAGGCACATGAAAAGATGCTCAGCATTGATAATTACTATAGAAATGAAAATCAAAACTATAATGAGATACCATGTCATATCAGTCAAAATGGCTATCATCAAAAAAATTCACAAACAATAAATGCTGGAGAGGGTGTGGAGAGAAGGGAACCCTTCTGCTCTACTGGTGGGAATATAAATTGGTATAGCCACTATGGACAATAGTATGGAAGCTCCTTTAAAAACTAAAAATAGAGCTACCATATGACCCTGCAATTCCACTCCTGGAAATATACCCAGAGGAAAACATGGTCTGAAAGGATACATGTACTCTACTCTTCGACATATGAATATCTAATACATCAACCATTTTGAAAAAAGAAAACATAATATTATGAACATAGTAAAAAGTAAATTCCCAAGAGAAGTCCAAGGAGACATGACAACTAAATATAATATAGTACCTGGATGAGATCCTGTGACAGAAAATAGACACTAGTTCAAAACTAAGGAAACCAGAGTGAAGCATAAATTTTTTTTATCAATAATGCATCAGTCTTGATTTACTAATTGTGACAAATGTACCATATTAAAATAAGAAGCTAATATTAGGGCAAACTGGGTGTGGGGTTTATGGGAACTCTTTGTGCTAGTTTTATAATTTTTCTATATATCTAAAACTCTTCTAAAATAATTTAAAAGTTATTATAAAAAGGTTAAGTGACTGTATTAAAAACAATTGCAATATCTAGGATAAACCTCATGAAAGATGTGCAGGATCTCTACACTGAAAACTATTACACACTGCTGAGAGAAATTTAAAGAGAGCTGGTGAGCTATACCATGCTCATGAATTGGTAGATTCAATACTGTTAAGATGTCAATGCTGTCACACTTGTTAATGATTTAATGACATCCTAATCAATGATTTAAAAAAGGAATAAAGTTGGAAGAGTTGCACTATCTGATTTTAAGCCTATTATAAAGCTCCAATAATCATAACAATACAATACTAACAAAAGTATTGACATATAGATCAACGGACCAGAACACAATCTGGAAAAAAACTAACACACCCTTGGTAAACTCAATTTTGGGAAAAGTTTCAAGGTAATCTGGAGAAGGCAATGGTACCCCATTCCAGTACTCTTGCCTGGAAAATCCCATGGGTGGAGGAGCCTGGTGGGCTGCAGTCCATGGGGTTGAGAAGAGTCGGACACGACTGAGTGACTTCACTTTCACTTTTCACTTTCATGCACTGGAGAAGGAAATGGCAACCCACTCCAGTGTTCTTGCCTGGAGAATCCCAGGGACTGGGGAGCTGGTGAGCTGCCGTCTATGGGGTCGCACAGACACGTTCAAGGTAATTATATGGGAAAGTAAAATTGTTTTCATTAAATATGGTGGGAACACTGGACAGTCATATTAAAAATAAATTATGTCTACCTCAAGACATAAACCAGAATTCATAGATCTTAAAGCCTAAAGGTAAGCCAAAACTACAGTATTTTTAGAATAAAATACAGGATAAAATTTTTGTCACTTTAGAGTAGGAAAAGATTTTTTTTCTTTTTTCTTTTTTTAAAATTTTATTTTATTTTTAAACTTTACATAATTGTATTAGTTTTGCCAAATATCAAAATGAATCCACCACAGGTATACATGTGTTCCCCACCCTGAACCCTCCTCCCTCCTCCCTCCCCATACCATCCCTCTGGGTCATCCCAGTGCACTAGTCCCAAGCATCCAGTATCATGCATTGAACCTGGACTGGCAACTCGTTTCATACATGATATTATACATGTTTCAATGCCATTCTCCCAAATCTTCCCACCCTCTCCCTCTCCCACAGAGTCCATAAGACTGTTCTATACATCAGTGTCTCTTTTGCTGTCTCATACACAGGGTTATTGTTACCATCTTTCTAAATTCCATATATATGCGTTAGTATACTGTATTGGTGTTTTTCTTTCTCGCTTACTTCACTCTGTATAATAGGCTCCAGTTTCATCCACCTCATTAGAACTGATTCAAATGTATTCTTTTTAATGGCTGAGTAATACTCCATTGTCTATATGTACCACAGCTTTCTTATCCATTCATCTGCTGATGGACATCTAGGCTGCTTCCATGTCCTGGCTATTATAAACAGTGCTGCGATGAACATTGGGGTACACGTGTCTCTTTCCCTTCTGGTTTCCTCAGTGTGTATGCCCAGCAGTGGGATTGCTGGATCATAAGGCAGGTCTATTTCCAGTTTTTTAAGGAATCTCCACACTGTTCTCCATAGTGGCTGTACTAGTTTGCATTCCCACCAACAGTGGAAGAAGGTTCCCTTTTCTCCACACCCTCTCCAGCATTTATTACTTGTAGACTTTTGGATCGCAGCCATTCTGACTGGCGTGAAATGGTACCTCATAGTGGTTTTGATTTGCATTTCTCTGATAATGAGTGATGTTGAGCATCTTTTCATGTGTTTGTTAGCCATCTGTATGTCTTCTTTGGAGAAATGTCTATTTAGTTCTTTGGCCCATTTTTTGATTGGGTCATTTATTTTTCCGGAGTTGAGCTGTAGGAGTTGCTTGTATATTCTCGAGATTAGTTGTTTGTCAGTTGCTTCATTTGCTATTATCTTCTCCCATTCTGAAGGCTGTCTTTTCACCTTGCTAATAGTTTCCTTTGATGTGCAGACGCTTTTAAGGTTAATTAGGTCCCATTTGTTTATTTTTGCTTTTATTTCCAATATTCTGGGAGGTGGGTCATAGAGGATCCTGCTGTGATGTATGTCAGAGAGTGTTTTGCCTATGTTCTCCTCTAGGAGTTTTATAGTTTCTGGTCTTACGTTGAGATCTTTAATCCATTTTGAGTTTATTTTTGTGTATGGTGTTAGAAAGTGTTCTAGTTTCATTCTTTTACAAGTGGTTGACCAGAGTTCCCAGCACCACTTGTTAAACAGATTGTCTTTAATCCATTGTATATTCTTGCCTCCTTTGTCAAAGATAAGGTGTCCATATGTGCGTGGATTTATCTCTGGGCTTTCTATTTTGTTCCATTGATCTATATTTCTGTCTTTGTGCCAGTACCATACTGTCTTGATAACTGTGGCTTTGTAGTAGAGCCTGAAGTCAGGTAGGTTGATTCCTCCAGTTCCATTCTTCTTTCTCAAGATCGCTTTGGCTAGTCGAGGTTTTTTGTATTTCCATACAAATTGTGAAATTATTTGTTCTAGCTCTGTGAAGAATACTGTTGGTAGCTTGATAGGGATTGCATTGAATCTATAAATTGCTTTGGGTAGTATACTCATTTTCACTATATTGATTCTTCCAATCCATGAACATGGTATATTTCTCCATCTATTAGTGTCCTCTTTGATTTCTTTCACCAGTGTTTTATAGTTTTCTATATATAGGTCTTTAGTTTCTTTAGGTAGATATATTCCTAAGTGTTTTATTCTTTCCGTTGCAATGGTGAATGGAATTGTTTCCTTAATTTCTCTTTCTGTTTTCTCATTATTAGTGTATAGGAATGCAAGGGATTTCTGTGTGTTGATTTTATATCCTGCAACTTTACTATAGTCATTGATTAGTTCTGGTAATTTTCTGGTGGAGTCTTTAGGGTTTTCTATGTAGAGGATCATGTCATCTGCAAACAGTGAGAGCTTTACTTCTTCTTTTCCAATTTGGATTCCTTTTATTTCTTTTTCTGCTCTGATTGCTGTGGCCAAAACTTCCAAAACTATGTTGAATAGTAATGGTGAAAGTGGGCACCCTTGTCTTGTTCCTGACTTTAGAGGAAATGCTTTGAATTTTTCACCATTGAGGATAATGTTTGCTGTGGGTTTGTCATATATAGCTTTTATTATGTTGAGGTATGTTCCTTCTATTCCTGCTTTCTGGAGAGTTTTGATCATAAATGGATGTTGAATTTTGTCAAAGGCTTTCTCTGCATCTATTGAGATAATCATATGGTTTTTATTTTTCAATTTGTTAATGTGGTGTATTACATTGATTGATTTGTGGATATTGAAGAATCCTTGCATCCCTGGGATAAAGCCCACTTGGTCATGGTGTATGATCTTTTTAATGTGTTGTTGGATTCTGATTGCTAGAATTTTGTTAAGGATTTTTGCATCTATGTTCATCAGTGATATTGGCCTGTAGTTTTCTTTTTTTGTGGGATCTTTGTCAGGTTTTGGTATTAGGGTGATGGTGGCCTCATAGAATGAGTTTGGAAGTTTACCATCCTCTGCAATTTTCTGGAAGAGTTTGAGCAGGATAGGTGTTAGCTCGTCTCTAAATTTTTGGTAGAATTCAGCTGTGAAGCCGTCTGGGCCTGGGCTTTTGTTTGCTGGAAGATTTTTGATTACCGTTTCAATTTCCGTGCTTGTGATGGGTCTGTTAAGATTTTCTATTTCTTCCTGGTCGAGTTTTGGAAAGTTGTACTTTTCTAAGAATTTGTCCATTTCTTCCACGTTGTCCATTTTATTGGCATATAATTGTTGATAGTACTCTCTTATGATCCTTTGTATTTCTGTGTTGTCTGTTGTGATCTCTCCATTTTCATGTCTAATTTTATTGATTTGATTTTTCTCCCTTTGTTTCTTGATGAGTCTGGCTAATGGTTTGTCAATTTTATTTATCCTTTCAAAGAACCAGCTTTTGGTTTTGTTGATTTTTGCTATGATCTCTTTGGTTTCTTTTGCATTTATTTCTGCTCTAAGTTTTAAGATTTCTTTCCTTCTACTAACCCTGGGGTTCTTCATTTCTTCCTTTTCTAGTTGCTTTAGCTGTAGAGTTAGGTTATTTATTTGACTTTTTTCTTGTTTCTTGAGGTGTGCCTGTATTGCTATGAACTGTCCCCTTAGGACTGCTTTTACCGTGTCCCACAGGTTTTGGGTTGTTATGTTTTCATTTTCATTCGTTTCTATGCAAATTTTGATTTCTTTTTTGATTTCTTCTGTGATTTGTTGGTTATTCAGCAGCGTGTTGTTCAGCCTCCATATGTTGGATTTTTTAATAGTTTTTCTCCTGTAACTGAGATCTAATCTTACTGCAGGTTCCATGTGCGCTTGAGAAAAAGGTGAAATTCATTGTTTTGGGATGAAATGTCCTATACATATCAGTTAGTTCTAACTGGTCTATTGTATCATTTAAAGTTTGTGTTTCCTTGTTAATTTTCTGTTTAGTTGATCTATCCATAGGTGTGAGTGGGGTATTAAAGTCTCCCACTATTATTGTGTTATTGTTAATTTCTTCTTTCATACTTGTTAGCATTTGTCTTACATACTGCAGTGCTCCCGTGTTGGGTGCATATATATTTATAATTGTTATATCTTCTTCTTGGATTGATCCTTTGATCATTATGTAGTGACCTTCTTTGTCTCTTTTCACAGCCTTTGTTTTAAAGTCTATTTTATCTGATATGAGTATTGCTGCTCCTGCTTTCTTTTGGTCCCTATTTGCATGGAAAATCTTTTTCCAGCCCTTCACTTTCAGTCCGTATGTGTCCCCTGTTTTGAGGTGGGTCTCTTGTAGACAACATATGTAGGGGTCTTGTTTTTGTATCCATTCAGCCAGTCTTTGTCTTTTGGTTGGGGCATTCAACCCATTTACGTTTAAGGTAATTACTGATAAGTATGATCCTGTTGCCATTTACTTTATTGTTTTGGGTTCGAATTTATACACCGTTTTTGTGTTTCCTGTCTAGAGAATATCCTTAAGTATTTGTTGGAGAGTTGGTTTGGTGGTGCAGAATTCTCTCAGCTTTTGCTTGTCTGAAAAGCTTTTGATTTCTCCTTCATACTTGAATGAGATCCTTGCTGGGTACAATAATCTGGGCTGTAGGTTATTTTCTTTCATCACTTTAAGTATGTCTTGCCATTCCCTCCTGGCTTGAAGAGTTTCTATTGAAAGATCAGCTGTTATCCTTATGGGTATTCCCTTGTGTGTTATTTGTTGTTTTTCCCTTGCTGCTTTTAATATTTGTTCTTTGTGTTTGATCTTTGTTAATTTGATTAATATGTGTCTTGGGGTGTTTCGCCTTGGGTTTATCCTGTTTGGGACTCTCTGGGTTTCTTGGACTTGAGTGATTATTTCCTTCCCCATTTTAGGGAAGTTTTCAACTATTATCTCCTCAAGTATTTTCTCATGGTCTTTCTTTTTGTCTTCTTCTTCTGGGACCCCTATGATTCGAATGTTGTAGCGTTTAATATTGTCCTGGAGGTCTCTGAGATTGTCCTCATTTCTTTTAATTTGTTTTTCTTTTATCCTCTCTGATTCATTTATTTCTACCATTCTATCTTCTAATTCACTAATCCTATCTTCTGCCTCTGTTATTCTACTATTTGTTGCCTCCAGAGTGTTTTTAATTTCATTTATTGCATTATTCATTATATATTGACTCTTTTTTATTTCTTCTAGGTCCTTGTTAAACCTTTCTTGCAGCTTCTCAATCCTTGTCTCCAGGCTATTTATCTGTGATTCCATTTTAATTTCAAGATTTTGGATCAATTTCACTATCATTATTCGGAATTCTTTATCAGGTAGATTCCCTATCTCTTCCTCTTTTGTTTGGTTTGGTGGGCATTTATCCTGTTCCTTTATCTGCTGGGTATTCCTCTGTCTCTTCATCTTGTTTAAATTGCTGAGTTTGGGGTGTCCTTTCTGTATTCTGGCAGTTTGTGGAGTTCTATTTACTGTGGCGTTTCCTCACTCTGTGTGGGTTTGTACCGGTGGCTTGTCAAGGTTTCCTGGTGAGGGAAGCTTGTGTCGGTGTTCTGGTGGGTGGAGCTGTATTTCTTCTCTCTCCTTTCGAAGAGTTGGGTTGCTTTTCTGGGTGCCTGATGTCCTCTGCCGGCATTCATTAGTTGTTTTGTGGAATTTACTCGATGTTTAAATGCTCTTTTGATGAATTTGTGGGGGAGAAAGTGTTCTCCCCGTCCTACTCCTCTGCCATCTTGGCTCCTCCCAGGAAAAGATTTCTTAGACTAAATGTAAATCAAAAAGTGATACACTGGGCATTATTGAAATTAAAACTTTTTGCTCTTCAAAGGACACCAGTAGGAAAATGAAAAGGCAAACTACATATTAGAGGAAAATATTATCAACACATGCCTCTGACAGAGGCCCAGAGGCCTTATATCCAGAATATATAATCTAGAATATAGTCAGTCCTTTTAAACTCAGTAATAAGATGACAATTCAATCAAAAAACATACTAAAGACCTGAAAAGGTACTTTCTAAAAGAAGATATATAGCTAATAAATACATGACAAAATACTTAACATCATATTAGCCTTCAGGGGAATGCACATTAAGACAAATGAGATACCACTGGACAGCAATAAAATGGCTAAAGTTAAAATTTCTAACAACTGCAAGTATTGGTAAGGATATGGAGCAACTGGAACTCTTATACACTGCAGACAGTTGTGCAAATGGTACCTCTTTTGGGGAAAACACTTTGGCAGCTTTTTTTAAACGTTAAACACTCTATGACTCAGCAATTTCATTCCTAGGCATTTACCTAAGAGAAATTACGACTTAGGTCCACAAAAAAATCTGGACAAGAATATTACAACTGCCTTATTTGTAACAGGCAACAACTGGAAACAATTTAAATGTCCATCAATAGATGAGTGGATAAACACACTGTGGTATATTTATGCTGCTGCTGCTGCTAAGTCACTTTAGTGTGTCTGACTCTGTGCGACCCCATAGACGGCAGCCCACCAGGTTCTCCCATCCCTGGGATTCTCCAGGCAAGAACACTGGAGTGGGTTGCCATTTCCTTCTCCAATGCAGGAAAGTGAAAAGTGAAAGTGAAGGCGCTCAGTCGTGTCCGACTCTTAGCGACCCCATGGACTGCAGCCTACTAGGCTCCTCCATCCATGGGATTTTCCAGGCAAGAGTACTGGAGTGGGGTGCCATTGTCTTCTCCAGGTATATTTATGCAGTGTTAATATTAAAAGGTATATTACAGGGACTTCCCTTGTTGTCTAGTGGCTCTTTGTTCCCAATGCAGGGGGCCTGGGTGCCATGCCAGGTCAGGGAACTAAATCTCACATGCTTCAACTAAAGATCCTGAGTGCCCCAACTAAGACCTGGCCCAGACAAATAAATAATAAATATTAAAAAATAAAAGGTATATTATAAAATATAAAATGGTATGTTTATAACATGAAAAACACATATGATAGACATATATTTATTTGTATAGAAATAAATGAATTTGGATCTTTACTTAACTCTACACACAAACATGAAATGTACATGGTTTAAGACAAAAGTTAAAAGAAAAAATTTTTAATTATTAGAGAAAAATATAGAAGAATATCTTTATAATACTGATATACGGAAAGAGTTTCTAAATAAGATAAAAGGCTCAAAAAAGAAAAGATTGGTGAATATGATTACATTAAAAATACTTAAGTTCATCAAAGCAAATTAAGAATAAAAGAACTGTAACTAGAGAGAAAGAATTTAAAATACAACAAGAATAAAAATCTATATGATAATACAATTTCTACAGATCAATAAAAAATGAATAAATAGTAACATGCATAAATGAAAACACCCAGTGGCTGATAAGCTTATTAAAAAATGTTCAACTCTTTTGAAATAAAGAAAACACAAATTAAAATCCAGTAACATAATCAGTGCTCCTTCTGGCAATAGCATACTAACAAATTTTAGAAAAATTCTCTAAGAGTAACTAGACAAACTTTTTAAAAAATCTTGAAAACATTGACACAGTAGGAATTTTCAATTCTAGGATTGGAGAGAGAGTGAAAATCCAAGGAAAGAAGCTTGAAATCTGAATTATGTTTCTCATGAACGAATTTGCTGATATAAAAGGAACAGTTTAGAGTTTCAAACTAGTTATACAGTTTTTCAAAGTCAATTCTCAGCACAAAAAAATTATCAAAACACACAAAAAGATGAGATGACTAATCAGATCAGATCAGATCAGATCATTCGCTCAGTCATGTCCGACTCTTTGCGACCCCATGAATCAAAGCAAGCCAGGCCTCCCTGTCCATCACCAACTCCCGGAGTTTACTCAGACTCACATCCATCGAGTCAGTGATGCCATCCAGCCATCTCATCCTCTGTCATCCCCTTCTCCTCTTGCCCCCAATCCCTCCCAGCATCAGAGTCTTTTCCAATGAGTCAACTCTTTGCATGAGGTGGCCAAAGTCCTGGGGTTTCAGCTTTAGCATCATTCCTTCCAAAGAAATCCCAGGGCTGATCTCCTTCAGAATGGACTGGTTGGATCTCCTTGCAGTCCAAGGGACTCTCAAGAGTACTCTCCAGCACCACAGTTCAAAAGCATCAATTCTTTGGTGCTCAGCCTTCTTCACAGTCCAACTCTCATATCCATACATGACCACAGGAAAAACCATAGCCTTGACTAGACAAATCTTTGTTGGCAAAGTAATGTCTCTGCTTTTGAATACGCTATCTAGGTTGGTCATAACTTTCCTTCCAAGGAGTAAGCGTCTTTTAATTGCATGGCTGCAGTCACCATCTGCAGTGATTTTGGAGCCCAGAAAAATAAAGTCTGACACTGTTTCCACTGTTTCCCCATCTATTTCCTATGAAGTGATGGGACCAGATGCCATGATCTTCATTTTCTGAATGTTGAGCTTTTCTGAATTAGTTGAGATGACTAATAACCAAGGGCAAATAATAAGTATTAAAAATAGACTCACATAGGATATCCAGATATTCAGACATGGATATTAAAATAATCAGGATGAATAGGTAAAAATATTAATCAATGAAATACAATGGTAAAACAATGGGATCAAGTGGTAACTGGAGAATGGAAAAAGTGTAACAACTGAAATTAAGAACACAATCAATGGGATTAATAGAAGTTAGACACAGGTGAAAAGAGAATTAGGGTAGGGGGAGATAGATCACAACAATGAAGAGGTGTTATTTCCCAATATGATTTTGAGGCTAGCATACCCTTTAATACCAAAGGCTGACAATCATGTTCCAAGAAAGTAAACCTATAGGCCAACCTTTTACATGAAAACAGATTTTAAAAATTCTAAGCAAAGTATCAGAATACTGAATTTAGCAATATTCAAAAAGGATACTACACTACAAAAATGCTGAATTTATTCTAGGAATGCATGCTTGGGTTAACATTCAAAAATTAATCAATACAAATCAACATATCATAGCATGAAGGAGAAAATGCATATAATTAACTCAATAGCTGCATGAAAAGCACTTAAAGTCTATATGCTTTCATGACAAACTATAGCAAACCAGTAATGAAAGAAAACTTCATTATTCCAATAAACCATTTGTCAAAACTTACAATAATATATTTAATTGAAATACTGACTTTTACCTCAGGCCGAGAATAAGACAAATGTGCTTATTATTACCTCTTTTATTTTTTAAATTTATTTTTAATATAAATTTATTTATTTTAATTGGAGGTTAATTACTTTACAATATTGTATTGGTTTTGCCATACATCAACATGAATCCGCCACGGGTGTACACGTGCTCCCCTTCCTGAAGACCCCTCCCTCCTCCCTCCCCATCCCATCCCTCTGGGTCGTCTCAGTGCACCAGCCCCAAGCATCCAGTATCATGCACAGAACTTGGACTGGTGATTCGTTTCATATATGATATTATACATGTTTCAATGCCATTCTCCCAAATCTTCCCACCCTCTCCCTCTCCCACAGAGTCCCAAAGACTGTTCTATACATCTGTGTCTCTTTTGTTGTCTCTCATACAGGGTTATCATTACCATCTTTCTAAATTCCATATATATGCGTTAGTATACTGTATTGGTGTTTTTCTTTCTGGCTTACTTCACTTTGTATAATAGGCTCCAGTTTCATCCACCTCATTAGAACTGATTCAAATGTATTCTTTTTAATGGCTGAGTAATACTCCATTGTGTATATGTACCACAGCTTTCTTATCCATTCATCTGCTGATAGACAACTAGGTTGCTTCCATGTCCTGGCTATTATAAACAGTGCTGCGATGAACATTGAGGTACACGTGTCTCTTTCAATTCTGGTTTCCTCAGTGCCCAGCAGTGGGATTTACCTCTTCTATTTAATGACATACAATTGGTCTTATCCTTTATTCCTATCCTTCAGGAATACTCTTGTATATAGTTTTTCAAATCAACAAAAGTAGCCAGACAATTCAAGAGATGGTACTTTATAAATATGATATGAAACAACAAATGAACTTTTATGGAAGTGCTCACTTTCATTACTCATCAAACAAATAGAAATTAAAAGCACAATGTGAAACATAGCAGAATAGCTGCGGTAGAGAAATTTATATTTTCCCTTTGGATAATTATGTGGCTGTACCTATTATTATACTTACATGTATCTTATGAGCCAGCAATACCCAACACAAACATATGCTTCAAAAGACATATACATAAATATGGTGTTAAACAAATACTAGAAATAATTCAAATTGTTGAAATAAATAAGTATGAGCAAATTAGGTGTAAACATATCCAAACAAACCATGCAACGATAAATGGTACTGAATTACTGCTTTGCACAACAGAAATGAGTCTCACAAACATCATGTTAAGCAAAAGAATCCAGACACAAAGATATGTGTCTTAGGGTACCATTTCACAGCAGAATTGTTTGTAATAGCAAGAATCTAAAGATAATCCTGATATCTACAAAAGAAAAATGGATATGCTGTGAAGTACTTATAAAACAGAAGTTTAGAAATATTGAGAATGGACAAAGTAGTATTTCATGCATAAATACATGAAGTTAAAAAAGCAAGTCTTAGAAGAAAATTGGATGGCAGGATAATAAACTAGCATACTGCTTGGAGAGATCTGTAGCTATCTAATGATAAAACCCAAATTCAAAATAGTAGTTTTCTTTTATAGAATGTAAGCTCCATGAGTCAGGGCTTTTTTATTTTTTTTAATTTTACTGTGTTTTGTAGTGCCCAAAACAGTGCTTGATATGTAATACTCATTTTAAATAAATGCTCTTGAATAAATAAATAAATGAGGGGCGAGGGGCTGATACAGGGAGTTGCAGTAGATTGGTCGAGTTCGGGTACTTAAGCTGGGCAATGCATAGCCAGGGTACAAGTAATAGTATTCCTTATAGTACATATATGTTGAGATGCAGTTTTCTGTATTGTTAAACATAATATTCTTTAAAAATAAAAACATGCTACTTAACTTTCATATTGCAAAGCTATGTAAATATAAAACAGACATCCTTACTCCATCTCTCAGACTCAATGTATTCCTGCCTTTGCCTTGGCCCTCATGGGAGGCAGGAACACTGAGTCAATGGTGGATGGTAGTCATAGGAAGAGCCCCAGAGAGACTGGGTGACACCATATTGTAGGTTAAAAAAGAAGATGAAAAATCAGCACAAATCAAAGTGTACATATTGATACATCCTGCTTTGTGCCTGAGTGGGAGCTAATGAGTGAAGAATAAAGAAATATAGGTGGGTCCACTTGGGGGAATTTGAGGTCGTGGATGACTTGTAAGAGGATCAGTGTTTCTTTCTTATTTCTTCCCTTTCATTAGCTCCAAAGAGAAGTTCCATAGTATATGCAAAAGTCTCCTATAAATGAATCAGTACAAAATACCTATACAAGTGTGTCCCCAAAATACTGTCTTGGAAAAGAGGAAACTTGGCCAATTTAACTACATGTACTAGTCTGCCAAAAACACCATGAAAATCAACTGGAAAATCAGTCCTGTTCTTTAGTTTCTTTAAACATTTTTCTTCTTTCAAAAGCAAGCCATCTGTTTAATCAACCTGGAGGGTGAATGTTCTATTATTGTGCCCTTCTCCAGAAAATTCTGGCTGAATGCCTATGATGTGCCTAATACCTTATGGATATGTGGAAAGCAGTAAGTTCTAGCTCAAAAACAGCACAAATACAGAGCAAAGCGTATACCACAACTCACTTCATGAGTTATGAAACTGGGTAATTTCACTCCTTGCCATGTTATCCAGAAATCTACTTTGGTACTATTCAATGTCATATGTATGTTATCTTTAGAACTTTTTATTCATTAGGATAACTTAAGGATGTTACAGAGATAAGTTACCAACTTGAAAAAGATATTTTATGATAAGTACATAGTCTTCAAAGAATTGCTATCAAAATATATAAAAATGTCCACATACCAGTAACACAAACAATCCAAGAGAAAAATGTATAGAAAATAGGAGTAAACGTCTCACAGAGGAGAAAACACATATGTACAATAGATGTATGAAGAAATGTTCAATATCATTACTCATCAGGGAAATATAAATGAAGATCACACGAGACACCATTTTCCTGGTATCTGAGTAGCCAAAATGAAGAAGGCTGACAGTACCAAGAAACAGAGAGGACGTGGATCCATAGGATTTCATATATACTACTGGTCAGAGGGTAAGTTGGTGCTATCTCATTAAATTCCAGTTTGGTATTCTCTCTAAAAGTTATGGATTCACATACTCTATGATATGTGTTCTACAGTGAAATGTTTGTCCATGTCCAACAGGAGGCAAGTACTCAAAGGCTCAGAGCACTGCTGTACACAGTGGCAAAAGCCTCATGACCACTCAAGTGCCCGCTAATGGGTGAGTGGATGCTTAAACTATGATATAGTCATCAGTGGAAAAGAGCAGTCAAACCAAGTGAGCTACAACAGCATACAACAATAAGATGACTCTCAGCAACATGATATTAAATGCAGAAAGCTCCAAGTATTGCCAAAGTGTGATATGCTTTTTATAAAATTAAAAACAACATAAGAAAATGAGGTTTGGAATATACAGCAGGGTGATTATAGTTAACAATATTATATTACAAATCTGAAAATTGCTAGAGAGTAGATTTTAAAAATCCTTATCACACAAAAAATTTTGCAACTATGTTTAGTGATGGATGTTAACTAGACTTATCCAGTGATTATTTAACAATACATGCAAGTACTGAATCATTATGTTGTACACTTAAACTAATACAGTGCTATATATCAATTATATCTCAATTAAAAAAGGAAATATACTCTTTTATTCTGTTTTGATATGCAATTATATGCACTTTATTTAAAAAGTAGAACATATTTAAAAATTGAATTGTTAACTATGTTCCACAGTATTAAAAAAATAAAGCTTATAAATATACAGGAAAGTGAACTATTTAAATAGGAAGTGAGAGAACAGTGATCATTGTATGTAGGGTCAGGTACAAGGATACAGAAAAAAAGATCCCATGTATCATATGGCTAGATGTTGCCTTTTGTGATGATCTTAGCTTCTGTTTTGCACAATGAATTTGAGGATGCTTATTAAGGTATAAAATAACAAACAAAATAAATACAAATGGGTTATGAAAAACCCACTGATTATTGTGTCATACATAAAGATTATAGTTAATTTAACCCTGTGCATCTGAGGTTTATAGTAAAACAAAAACAAACTACTTGTTATAAAGAGAATATAAATGTAAAAAAATAGTAAGATAGTTTTTAAAAGTTTAAATGAGAACATGTGTGAACTACTTCAAGTCATCCTTTGTACCAGTGTTCTATGCAGTATGGTAACAACTGTCCTGACTTTTGAACAAGACACAGTTTCCAGTTTCTGCTTTCAATGAATTTATGGTTGGTAGAGAAGGTAAAGAAGCAGGTAGTTATAAACAGAGCTAACTAAGGGATAGGATCGTCAGAAGTAAGAGAACACAAAGCAGGAGGTATGAAACAAGCCTGGGCATAAAGGAAGTCATCTTAAGAAGGTGTAAAATCTAACTGTGGAAAGGAAAGGATATTTTACCTTCTTTCAATGCCCTCCATGGGAAGGAGAGAGACAGTACTTCAGAAATCAACAAGGGTCTCATCGTGAGGGGCCTTGTGAGCTACACTGTGGACTTGGGGCCTTATCTCAAGAGCCGCAAGAAACCATTGAAGAGTTTAAGCCAAGACGTCACATGATCAGCTTCATAAACAGCAGAACCACAAGCAGAAAACCTCAGTTAAACTATAGAGGTGGATGCAGCTGTCCATGCAGGCCCTGGTGGTGACTGGAAGTAATGGCAGTTAGGATAGAAGTAGGCTGAGTAGGGAGTTATTGAGGAAGGAAAATAAGAGGACTCAGAAATTTATTAAATACAAGGACCAGATAAGAGAGGCCAGTCAATGATGATTTCGACTTTAGGTAGTGGGGAGGATGGTGGTGCTGGATGCTGAGACTTAAGAACATGGGAGAAAGCACAGTTATCTTCTTTTACAATGCATTTCATTTGGCTCGGACTTCCCTAGTGGCTCAGACGGTAAAGCATCTGCCTACAAGGTGGGAGACCTTGGCTCAGCATTGGTTCAAAGGGTTTCACCAACCTTTTCACATGAAGCTGACCTTTTCTTAATAAAGCATGGCGCACAAACTCTAGAAACATAAAGATCCTCTTTTTGTTTCCAAACACCTGGACAGAGCTGATAAAGATGCTGTCTCAAGGTACCTCAAAGGAGGAATGCTTAAATAAAAGTTCCTAACTCCATGACCTAACATTACAAAAGCTGCTTCACTTTATTTTCTAAGTCATTTCTGGATTTGTTACTTGCAAGGCTAACTATTGCTGTCACTGACTCTCCAATTATAAAATGAAGTAGGAGTTCCTCTGTGATTATTTTTCTTCTTTTTAAAAGCAAGATAACTTCCTAAGCATGGCTCCACTGAGCAGTGCCTAATAATAGTACTTTGCTTTAGGTACATCATAAAGCAATTTCAAATACTCTTTCCTTTCATATGGTGGGTCATAAACATGTGGTGCATGCAACATTAATTTCCTAGAGAATGATTGTCAAGATGACATTTTCCGATCAGTGGCAAAATAGGTATGCATGGACCTATATCCATGTTAAGAGTGACTGGCCAGAAGTATGTTCATTTTATAGCTAATTCCCTCAGAAATCTTTAAAGCAAGATGGCCACAGAGTGATGCATTGCCAGGCTGTAAGAAATGTTGGCCCATTACCACTAGATCAGTCCCTGAAGGGTTACTGTTAATATTTGGCCTTGGAAAGAAAGTAGTCAATAAAAATCCACATTTAGGGTACTTTATATACTCATGTGCAAGTAGAGGGAAGGCTCCGTGAAGTTGAAATTGTTTACATAGCACATAATAAGGATCATTAATATTAGTTAACAATTCTCATACTGCAGCTGTGTGTTTATGTGGATGTAATATCACAAAGCAGTTAGTAGAATGCAATTTGCTGTTGCTGAGATTAAAGTCTAACTCTGGCTTTGCCATTGAAGAAGCAATGTGACTTTGAACAAATTATTTAAATTCTCTAAATCTTAGTTTCTTCACTGATAAAATGGATATTATGCCACTTCCTTGGGTTTAATGAGTTAACATATGCAAAGAATTTAAACCGGTAACTGATGTATCTTTAAGCATTCCAAAAAATGGAGATAATGAAGTAAAGCAATGTAAATGTATAGTAATGATCCATTGCAGACTAATGACTGGCTATCAGACCTAGATGCCTGAGTGTAACTAAAACACTGTAAAATATTTAAATTTGTGGATAGCTGATTTTTTTTAACATAGTTTGCAGGAAACATAATAATATCATACTCCATTGACTCTCTCATGTACATTTTAAAATATTTAAATGTGAGGTCTTGATTTTACTTGCATGTATATATCAAAACTTCTAGAAAGGATGAGACTAGCTTAGAAGAAAATTCTATACCCAATAATGGAACATTCTTTTTGGAAATGCTACATCATCAATGTTCTCATTGACATGGAGGATGACATCACAGAATATCCCTAAGGACGCTCATCTGCAAACTGATTCAGAAGAGCCAGATTCTGAACGGGAAGTTCTAGGAAAAGATCTCCTCCCATTTGTTTTGTTTACGCTTTCCATTTTATACATGCACAACAGTAATGTCCGATAAAAATATATGTCTAACTAGCTCTGTTTTTTAAGTAGAGCACTTTCAAATCAATATAAAACAAAAGTTTTATTGATAAAGCTAGTCTTTGTTATGTTGGCTCATAAATAATGGAACATCTTTCATTATGACAACTTAGCTTTACTGAAATATGGAAAACAATGTAAGAACAGTCAAAAGACTTTAGAAAAATTACAAAACTGAGTTGCTAAGGGAAATTTTATCTGGGTTCAAATCTTAGCTCTTCTGTTTCAATTATGTTAACTTTGGACAAATGACCATCCATTCCTCCAAGCCTCTTATAAATGGCAGTTGTAAATCATTGGGTAAATTGTGTGGATTAAATTAAATTACACAGATGAAATGTTTAACACTGTACTGTGCAAATATTTCAAGACTGCAACAGATGACTGATATTATTGCTATTATTAATATAATAATAATGTTTTATTTTTTAAAAATTGAAATACTTCAGACATTTGTCACAGCATATAATAGAAAGCTATGTATTGTATCTATCAATCACCTCCATAAGACAAAAATACCCATTTAAATATATTAACCTAAGTTATATATTAAGTTTCTATATTTTAAGAATAATAGAAAAATGAATGGGTACCAGATTTCAAAAGTACATTCACTGTGCTCTGGGTTAGAATATCATTTAAGTTCCCTACTCAAAAATTTAAGTTTGGGAGTTCAGTTCAGTTCAGTCGCTCAGTCGTCTCTGACTTTTTGAGACCCCATGAATTCAAAGACACTACAAAGACAGGTAGAAGTTTTCAAATTGAAATGGATAAATAGGAAGAGTGATTGCTGATCAAAAAAGTCAGGTCATGAATACTAAGAAACAAGGACTAAAAACATCATGGTCACTAACAGGCATTTTGAAACATGACTTAAACTGAGAGATTTACAGGCAGATACATTAACCTTCCAATTGAACTATTACACATATGGACAATTATGAAGAATGTAACAAGGTATACAGTAGTAGGTATTACTTCATTTGGCAACAGTTAATGAGATGAAAGTGTGTCACATGCCTTCCTGATACTCCTTCCTGATTGATTCTCAAATTTAAGATTCCTCTGAAAGAAAAACTGTGGTTCTCTGGTATTTTCAATGACTTTATTATAACACTACTAAAATGTACACATATAAAGCTAGATGTGAGCAGATGTAAAGTTAAATAGAATCAGAGGAAAAAAATAAGAGCCAAGCCAAGCCAATACAGTTAAAATTGACTGCATTTGTTAAATGGAATTGCTGAGCTTGTCCTGTCTGCAAGGCCAGTAACTGCTTGTGACACAAGTCTGATACTGACCTAACAAAGACTCCTTTGAGTTTAACCCGCCTCAAACATCAAATTGCGGGTGATGAGCAATTTTCCTGTCACTTTCCTCCATTTGAACTACTTTACCCTTCACTTGACATGCATTTATTGCCTCTATTCTCTTCTTTTCTCTAATAAATATGTTTCCCTTGTATCATAAACCCAACTGCAAAGAAAGACACCATAGTAGTAATCTTTTGCTTTGTAACAAACACCACAAAACTCAGTGGCTCACAACAGCAATCATTTCTGTCTCATGGGTTCTTTAGGTCAGGAACCCAGCAGGGGCTCAGAGCTGTGTAGTCCTGACTTACTGGGTATTTCATGAGGTTGTAGTGAGATGGTGGCTGAGGTTGGAACTCTTTATCACTCACATACCCAGTAGCTGGGCTGGGAAGACAAACAGCTGGGGCTCCTCTACCAGCCTCTATGCAATATCTTCACTGGATCTCTGCGGTATGATAGCTTTAGGAAAGACACATTTCTTTTTTCTCTTTTTAAATTTATTTTTAACTGAAGGATAATTGCTTTACAATATTGGCTTGATTTCTGCAATACATTGCCATGAATTAGCCATAGGTGTATGTATGTCCCCTCCCTCCTTAACCTCCCTCCCACCTCCTACCCCTCTAGGTTGTTATGAAGCCCCAGTTTGAGTTCCCTAAGTCATACAGCAAATTCCCACTGGCTATCTACTTTACATAGGTTAGTGTATTTGCTTCCATGCTACTCTCTCCATTCATCTCACCCTTTCCTTCCTTCCCCCACCCCGCCCTTGTCCGTAAATCTGTTCTTTACATCTGTATCTCCACTGCTGCCCCACAAATAGGTTCATCACTACCATCTTTCTAGATTCCATATATATGCATTAATATATTATATTTGTTTTTCTCTTTCTGAGTTACTTCACTCAGTATAATAGGCTGTAGGTTCATTCACCTCATTAGAACTGACTCAGATGTGTTCCCTTTTATGGCTAAGTAATATTCCATTGCATATATGTACCACAGTTTCTTTATCCATTCATCTGTTAATGGACATCTAGGTTGCTTCCAGCTATTGTATTCTAACTATTGTAAGCAGTGCTGCAATGAACACTGGGGTACATGCATCTTTTTCAGTTTTGATTTCCTCAGAGTGTATTCCTAGAAGTGGTATTGCTGGGTCATATGGTGTTTTTATTCCTAGTTTTTTAAGGAATATCCATACTGTCTTCCACAGTGACTATATCAATTTTCATTCCCACCAGCAGTGCAGGAGGGTTCCCTTTTCTACACACCCTCTCCAGCACTTGTTGTTTGTGGATTTTTTGATGATGGCCATTCTGACTGGTGTGAATGATATCTCATTGTAGTTTTGATATGCATTTCTCTAATAATGAATGATGTTTAGCATCTTTTCATGTGTTTATTAGACATCTGCATATCTTCTTTGGAGAAATGTCTGTTTAGCTCTTTTGTCCACTTTTGATTGGGCTACTTGTTTTTCTAGTATTGAGTTGTATGAGTTGCTTGTATATTTTGAAAATGAATTGTCAGTTGTTTCATTTGCTATTGAAACATTCTGAGGATTTTCTTTTCACTCTGTTTCACTTTTGCTGTGCAAAGGCTTTTAAGTTTAATTAGGTCCCACTTGGGAAAGCCCTATTTCTCACTGCTTTCCTGGGTGCATGCCCCAAGACAGCCAGCCAGGTGGAAGCCATATTGCTCTTTCCAATCTAGCCTCGGGAGTCATATAAGATCACCTTACCTCATTCTGCTCATTAGAGGCAAGTCACTAAGTACTTCCTGCATCCAAAGGAAGGAAAATTAGAATCTTATTTTTCAAAGGGAGGAGTATGAGAGAACTTGCAATATATTTTAAAACCTCCAGATATGGACACCATGTGGCCATATTTCATTTAAAAATGTTCATCTGCACGATTCAGTGCACCCTTTCATCCTTTACACATTTCAGAGGGAATTCACAGAACCCCAATAAAAGGTAAATCATTTCCTACTAGTCTGTGGACCCCAGTTTAAGGAAAATTAAGTTATGCTCAGATTACAGCATGGAATGAAGGTTTCCTTAACTCATGGGGTAAGAGAGAATGAACTTCAAGAAATAGGAAGAGAAAAAAAATAGTCTTGGGAGAATTTTTTAATGTTTAAGTCAAGAGATGTATAATTTACCTGAGGTAATGAAATCAATTTTTATTTTAAAGTTCAGTTTGTGATTGATCCAGGATTAAGAAATCTTTAAAAATGGCCCTTGAAAATCCAATGTTCTACACTCGGGACTAATGCAAACATTCTGTGTTAAGGATGTCAGTTATTAACAAAACATACCATGGTAGTAACAAGGCAGTTTTCTTATTTCTTTGAGTGCCCATCAGATATCCTTCATAAGATTCAATCTGTTCTTTTTTGACAGAGTTTTGGTTCACTCATTTATTTTGGTTTTACTATCTCAAAGATTAACAAATAATAATGAATACTTATAAAGTATAGTATTAATTGTGTGTATCTGCATTTACAAGCTCTCAAGAATTTTCTTTAAAATAGAACAGGTTTGTTAAGACTATAAAAAAATGTTACTCTCTCCCTCAAAAAGTAAATAGAAAAATAAGACACACTGAAAAGTGTTATGCAAACTTGTAAAGCTGAAGAACTTGATGGACGCAAGGATGACTTTATTTCTTTTTTTAACTGCCTTCCCCACATATTCTAATAATGGTTAAGAGTCCCCCTCCTTTTTGGGGTCTAAATGTCCATCAACAGATGAATGGATCAAGAAGTGATACACACATGTACATATACACACATATACCCATACACACAATGCAATACTGCTTCTGCTACTGCTAAGTCACTTCAGTCATGTCCGACTCTGTGCGACCCCATAGACGGCAGCCTGCCAGGCTCCACCGTCCCTGGGATTCTCCAGGCAAACACTGGAGTGGGTTGCCATTTCCTTCTCCAATGCATGAAAGTGAAAAGTGAAAGTGAAGTTGCTCAGTCGTGTCCGACTCTTCGCGACCCCATGGACTGCAACCTACCAGGCTCCTCTGTCCATGGGATTTTCCAGGCAAGAGTACTGGAGTGGGTGGCCACTGCCTTCTCCACAATGAAATACTGCTGCTGCTGCTGCTGCTAAGTTGCTTCAGTCGTGTCCGACTCTGTGTGACCCCAGAGACAGCAGCCCACCAGGTTCCCCCGTCCCTGGGATTCTCCAGGCAAGAATACTGGAGTGGGTTGCCATTTCCTTCTCCACAATGCAATACTACTCAGCCATAAAAAAGAATGAAATAATGCCATTTGCAGCAACAAGGATGGACCTAGAGAGTGTCATACTTAATGAAGTAAGTCAGAGAAGGAGAAATATCATATGACATCCCTTATATGTGGAATCTAAAAAGAAATGATACAAATGAACTTATAAAACAACCAGACTTTGAGGACTAGCTTATGGTTGTCAAGGGGAAGGGTGGGGGAAAGGGATAGTTAGGGAGTTTGGGATGGACATGTACACACTGCTATATTGAAAATGGATAACCAACAAGGATCTACTGTATAGCACAGAGAACTATATTCAGTATCCTATGATAAATCATAAAGGAAAAGAATTTTTAAAAAAAGAATGTTTATATATATATGTATACCTGAATCACTTTGCTATGTATCAGAAATGAACACAACACTGTAAATCAACTTCAATAAGAAAAGGCCCCCTCCATAAATAGTGAGGACTTGGTGTCAAAGTCCTGCAGTGTTCATTCATTATTCAGTAAATATTCACTATAACACGTAACACCTTTCCAGTTCCTGGGGATCTGTGAGTAAGAGTAATGCAATCAATTCTCATGGGTATTATGGGTCTAACAGGGAAGACAGGCATTAAGTAAATCATCATAAAAGTAATAAATACTACAAAAAGGAAACCATAAGGTGCTAACGGAATGCCAACTTAGTCTGGGGAAAGAGCCTGGAATATGAAACAATATGTAAACAAACATTCAGAAAATGAGAAGGAGATCAGCAGATGAGGAGTTTTCTGGCTTTTTCTGTATTTGCTATCAGCCACTGTAATATCTTTCGCTTCAAACATTACACAAGGAAGTTGTGGCTACTACTGAAATAAATTTCTGGCCCATAAAAGAATGTTTTTGGATGCATATCAATTAATATTTAAGAATTACTTGGTGATCTGCAAATCTTGGGAAAGCATACAGGGGTGTGGATATTTAAATGGCCTGAGTGAGTCTTCTGCAAACCATCATCTCATGGAAGCAGGTCACTGAGACCTAGATGGTTTTTAGACTGGCTAGCAGTACACAATGGTTGACTCCAGCTGGGCAGTCTATGCATCAGAGCCTCCCTTCCACTAACAATTTATTTCTCCATCTCTGCTGGTGAGAAGGGTGAGAAAGAACAGCTTACCTCCTATTGACTTCAAAAGGAGTCTGAGCCTGACATCTTTGCAGCTGGCAAGCGTTGCTTTCCTGGTATTTCCCATTTGTTTGTCAGTTGAGCTCCTGTGACTTGAGGGATGCCACTGTCAATCCAAAAAGAAACAAGGGAAGGGAGAGAGGGGGTAAGACTCTTCTTGCCTCTGACAATTCAGGTGCCCTGAATGCCTCAACTCTACAGGGAAGTTTTCTCTTAACAAACACTTAGAAGGGCATGAAAAGACCTCTACAGAGACTTCAAATGCTGCAGCTGAGCTTTCTTCTTTCTGAACTCTGCATTCTGTCTGAGGCACACTTGGCATGATTATCTCTTAGGCTCAGATGGTAAAGAATCCACCTGTAATGCAGGAGACCTGGTTTTGATCCCTAGGTTGGGGAGATTCTCTGGAGAAGGGAATGGCAACTGACTCCAGTATGCTTGCCTGGAGAATTCCATGGACAGGAGCACTTGGCAGGCTATAGTCCACGGAGTTGCAGAGTCAAACATGACTGAGTGACTAACACTTTCACATCTCATATTTGAGATAGCAATGTTATCCCAAATGTCACCTGCAGTTCAGCTATGAAGCTTCGGTTATGTGGAGGGATAACAGCTTGTGTGATGGTTTCTGTGCTCATGAAGGGTGCGTGTTAGCTCGATGCATGAAGCAGGGCACCCAAAGTTGGTGCTCTGGGACATTACAGAGGGATACGTGAGGAGGGATGTGGGATGGGAGTTCAGGATGGGGGGGACACATGTATACCCATGGCCAATTCATGTTGATGTATGGCTTTAGCATCACAGTATTGTAAAGCAATTATCCTCTAATTAAAATAAATTAATTAAAAAAATAAATTCATGCCCAGAAAAGAAAAAAAAAAAAAAACTATTAACAGGGACTTCCCTGGCAGTCCAGTGGTTAAGAATTCACCTTCCAATGTAGGTTTGATCTACACTGTAGGGGTGTGGGTTCATTCCCTGGACGGGGAGCTAAGATACCACAAGTCTCATGGCCGAAAAACTAAAACATAAAACAGAAACAGTATTGTAAGAAATTCAATACAAAGAGTTTAAAACTGGTCCACATCAAAAAAAAAAAAAAACCTTAAAAACTTACCTAACTAAGGGAGTGAGGTGGCTAATGAGAATGAAGGCCAGTCACAGAGACAGACATTAACCCTTTATTTACTGAATTGCAGGGGCTGTCCAGGAGTACTGAGGGGAGAGGGAAACAGCCTCAGGCTGGTACAACTTGCTCACTGGTCTGGACATATTTTAGAATTTTAACAACCGGTGTCTGTTGAGTAACTTGATATTTGGTGCAGTGTATACGTCCTAGAAGGACAGGTGTGCACTCCAACAGAACCTGGGCATCAGGGCTGGATTTCAGCACCTGATTCTTTAACTTAACTATGTGAGTTTCGGGAAGTCGCTTATCTCCTTCAGTCTGTTTTTCTATCAGGTTACACAATAGCTTCCTTCTGGTCCTAACATTCATTCCCAGTATTTCTAAAGCCATGGTCCAGGCACTGTTTTTATTCTTCAACACAACATAATGTGTTGTGATTAAGAGCCTGGGTCTTACTACTTGGGTTAAATTTTCCTCAGTGATACCAGGCTTATTCTAGAAGTTTTCTTGGTTCCATTTCTTCAAATGTGAAAAGGTGAGTATAATCAATCACATAAGATTGCAGTAGATGAGGATTACAAGGGATAATGCAAGAAGAGAATTTAGAACCATGCTTGGGTACAGAAGCACTCGAGATGTTACTTTTTATTATATTATGGCCAGAGTGGAGCAAAGAGCTACAGAGTGTTCCTATTTACCCTTCAAACCCATCCATGAACTGCAAGGTTATTTTTCAAGTCCAAGCTGCCTTAGCTCTTGAGCTGTACTCCTAGTGTTAATGGCACATTGAATGTGAGGGGGAGAGGGGACATGGGCCATGTCTTCAGAACGTGTTCCAGGCATGGCCAAGGGCCCAGTCTCTGATGTCTCAATCTGTTCAGGAGGACTCTGCCACATGCCAACTTTTGCTAAACCACTAAAAGATTTAGAGTTTATGGTGAAAGGAGATGTTTAACAAAGGAGAATTCTTCCTTTTGTTGAGATGTGGAAGAGGTTATTTCAAGGGCTCTTCCTTTCAGATGTTATCTTTTTCCATCTGGCAGTCTGATTAGGTGGAGGGAAATGATGGAGGCTCTGGATAGTACATCTCCCACATAGGATTTTCCTACTCCATTCTAATCTGAAGGACATGGACATATGAAAGGAAAGACTCACAACTTCAATATACGGTATTGACAATAAAGCTCCCATCCCCCAACGAATCTATCAGTGAATTTTATCAGTTGAAATCTGGGGAATTTAGAGCCCACTTCATTGAAGGGTCCAGGAAACGTGTTGACTCCAAGCTTCAGGTTCAAGTTGCTCAAATATTTCCACCAAGACTTGTTCTTTGTCCATCTTTCAGCTCAGTTTTTCTTCTATTCTGGCTTTATTTTCAATGAGACTTTTCCCAAGTGGTGACTCCTTAATCCACCAGTAACTCTAGGCTTGGGTTTTGCCAATTTTTCAACCCCAGCAGGTAAACAGCACTTCTTTCCAATCATGCCAACAAAATCCCAGGTAGGAATCTTAGGGGTCCAGCTTGACTTATGTGCCTGTCTCTGGATTTACTGAGGCCAAGGGAAACAACACTCTGACTGACTGGGAACAGGCCACAGACCATTTTCTCTAGCCAAGAGAAATATTCAAACTTCACACACCAAGAATAAGCTAAAGGCTGGTTGCCGCAAAGAAGACTGGAATGTTGTTCTCAAAAGAAGGCAGTCAAAAAACTCAACAGATCCCACTCCATACAAGGATTTAGAATGCAGAAAGCCATCCACACACACACACACATGCCCACAGATGTTTATCTGGACACTGTAGTGAAAGAGCTGAAATAAATCAGGTATTAATGTTAATGAATCATTTTGCTGTTTCCTTTTCTTCAACAAAGTTTTGGAGGCTCATTCATCCAGCAAAGCCTCACCTCTATAGAGCCTTCCCTCTGTGCCTGGTGCTGAGTTAGAACCTAAAGACCAGGCAAGGGCAGGATGTCCTGGCTAGAAGCTCCTAGCCAGAACATGCCACACACTTATTGTATTGCTCTCCAGCACAGATTTCTATATCCTACTATTCTTCTCAAGTAACCATAGACCAGCTTATTTCCCTCTGAATGCTGAGGGCTCCATCTCCAAGTTCCTTTGCTGGAAGGCATATTAGGAAATGGGATGTCCTGCCAGAGACACACACAAGAAATCTGAACTGCATGGCCTTAGGTAAACCCCACTAGGTCTCAGTCAAGGGGTTCCATTCCCCTGCAGCAGGTGTAAGGATAAAAGGCCGATTGTCCTTAGGAACCTATAGGATAAATAGAAAGAATATGCCCCTGCTAGTTAATCTGCTGGTGATAAAGAGTATTGTTTTATCTCCTGCCATTTCCATGGTTCCATGGGATGAGAACTTTTGTGACACAAAGTCCCCTTTGTCTTTCCAGTCCAAAGAGACGTTTAAATTGACCTTTCATGTATCCCTTTGTTGTCAAAATCCAAGCACTGAGTTGGTATTATGCATTGAGGGGATTGTTTTTATTCCCCAAAAGGGACTATCATCTACAGAGATGCTATGATGCTAAAAAACAGCATGATATTCTCCTGCTTTAAAAAATTAAGCTTTTTTTAAAGCAGTTTTAGATTTACAGAAAAAATGAATCCAAAGTAGAATTACCATCTGCTCCCTCACCCTGCTCTCTCCAACCCAGTTTCCCCTATTCACACCTTGCATTAGTGTGTCAGTGTGGTATCTTGGCTATTTTGGTATCTAGTGTGGTATCTTGGCTGTAATTGATGAGCCAAGATTACAACATTATCATAACCAAAAATCCATAGCTTACATTAGGGTTTACTCTTTACAATGTACATTCTGTGGGTTCTGACATGCATAAAGACATGTATCCACCATTACGATATCAGACAGAATTGTTTTACGGCCCTAAAAATGCTCTGTGCTCTGACTATTCAAACCTCTGTCCTCTCCAATCCCTGACAACCACAGATCTTTTTACTGTCCCCATAGTTTCATCTTTTACAGAATGTCATATAGTGGGGATCATTCACAAAGTATGTGAACTTTTCTAATTGGTGTATTTCACTTAGCAATATGCATTTAAGTTTCCTCCATGTCTTTTTGTGGCCTGAAAGATCATTTTTTTTTAATTGCTAAATAATTCCTGCTTAATATTTAAAGCTTTCAGGCTACAACAAGAGTAAAGTTGTCCCTACTTCTTATTTATCCTTCATTGGAATTTTTATAAACCTAAGAGATTACTAGTACTCACCAAAGTTTTTATAAGTGGACTTACTCTATGTGTTATTTGAAAGAATTAATTATTACAATACGATGATATTACAGTCTTTTTTTTTTTTTTCATGACTGGAGGAATGAAGATCAAATTCTAATATTTCAGTGCCAGCCAAACTAGAGAAGGTCTATTTAGGCTTCAGACAACACTAGTATTCTTGGCATTTTTACTCAGAAGAATTTATATGTGTGTAATTAGTGTTTTTCTGAAAATAAATGATTTTCTGACTTTTCTTTCCCCCCCAGCAGTATTAGAGATCCTGTTCACCTAATTAGTAATAACATTTGTTTTTATTTAACCAAGCAATGACATTCATTTTTATTTGACCAAGTAATTCTCTTCTTTACTTATATCTCCTCAACAGAATCCACTTTGTTCATGAGAACAGCGGTGGCAGAGTTCCTATTCACTTTTCTGCTATTTGACAGTCATAAAATGTACAGGCTTTAGAATTTAAGGAAGTGGGGCAAGCATCCCTGCTCTGCCCCTTGATTCTCTTCCCCTTGATTAGCTGTGTGTTTTTTAACAAGTCATTTCTCCTCTCTCTGTTTTTTCTTTTGTAAATCACAGTTAATAATAGACTCTTTCTTGTAAGACTGTTCTGGATATGGAAACAGATAATCCAGGGAGAGCATTAAGCACAGTTTCAACAACAAAGAAAACTTCCTGAAACATCAGCCAAGCCACATCAGGCAACTGGCCTGTGTATAAAGGAAATGCTGAGTACAGAGTAGATGCTTATGAAATTATTTCTGACTGATAAAGAGGGTAAAGGGAGGGTAACCCTGTCACGTGAGAGCTCTCAGAGAACACAGTGGAGGAAGCTGACTTAATAGCGATTGAGTGTGATGGAGCAGATTAGGTACCTCGTGCAATCTTATGGAACCAAGAATATCACTTCTGCTGCCTTTTGGCTCTGCCCCTGCTGAGAGATAGGGTCTTAGCTAATAACTCACATCCTTCTCTTCTCTCTGAAAGCCCATTTCCTGAGCAAATGCATGCTTTGGAGAGGTGGTTAGTGAATAACTCAGATCCCAGGTTTAATGGACAATTTCTTTCGGGTGAAATTGAAGGGTAGAGCATCATTTTCTGTCTCTCCTTCTCACCACTCCCCCCACCCAACCCAATAACTTATCTAATAGTTTTTAATGTCCTAATGGTGCAAGAAATCCAATCCCATTCAACATGAGAGCTTACTACATCTATACTGTGGGCATCCTCTTTTTTTTTTTTATCCTACTTTTGCTTTCTAACCACTTTCATTTTGCAGACAAAGACTCCTTTGCCAAAGGCAG
This sequence comes from Bubalus kerabau, assembly GCF_029407905.1. NCBI lineage: Eukaryota > Metazoa > Chordata > Mammalia > Artiodactyla > Bovidae > Bubalus > Bubalus kerabau. The sequence goes on along the minus strand of NC_073643.1, from coordinate 38,352,320 downwards.
GATAAATAAACTCAGACACATCCTGTCTCTTTTACATCTTTGTTTATCCATAAACTGTCAAAGATACAGATGAAAATCCACTAAAGTGTGCAACGAAGCGGTTAGACAAAGGCCAAATGAGACTGGTGCACAGAAGCTTGATGTTAGGGAAGATGTTATCTAAAATGATACCAAGCCAGCTCGGTATGGTGATGTGAATAAATATTAAAGTTACCAACAAAAGATGACCAACTAATTCAGTTAAGAATGGTCTCAATTTGTGTAAAAAAGTAATCATGAAAAAAATCAATGTGAGAACACATCTATATAGTTAGTGGGAAAGTGATTGCACTGCTGCTGCTAAGTCACTTCAGTCATGTCTGACTCTGTGCGACCCCATAGACGGCAGCCCACCAGGCTCCCTCATCCCTGGGATTCTCCAGGCAAGAATACTGGAGGGGGTTGCCATTTCCTTCTCCAATGCGTGAAAGTGAAAAGTGAAAGTGAAGTCGCTCAGTCATGTCCGACTTTTAGCGACCCCATGGACTGCAGCCTACCAGGCTCTTCCATCCATGGGATTTTCTATTGGAATCTTAATAACTGTGAGATAAGTTAGCTGAGAGGTGGGGGAAAGGTGAGGAGAAGGAGAAAAGCTTAGGGGTTGAGTATAAACTTAAATATGAGAATGGATTTGAAATCTGGCTCCTCGTTTACCTTTAACTGGGTGACACTTCAAACCTCACTTTCCTCATGTGTAGATGGGATAAATTAGTATGTATCTCAGAGGATTATGGGAGAAGGCAATGGCACCCCACTCCAGTACTCTTGCCTGGAAAATCCCATGGACAGAGGAGCCTCCTGTGCTGCAGTCCATGGGGTCGCGAAGAGTCGGACACGACTGAGCGACTTCACTTTCCCTTTTCACTTTCCTGTATTGGAGAAGGAAATAACAACCCACTCCAGTGTTCTTGCCTGGAGAATCCCAGGGATGGGGGGGCCTGGTGGGCTGCCATCTATGGGGTCGCACAGAGTCGGACATGACTGATGTGACTTAGCAGCAGGAGAGGATTATCTTTAAAAGACTTGCTAAGATAAAATATAAAAGTGCTTGGTAATGCTTGGCTCAGACAGACATCGAATTAAAAGAGTTGGCAGTTATTTTTAATATGTTAATAAGGAGTGTGAATTAAAGGGCACATAGCCTGAAGTGTTGCGCCATTTTTCTGCCATAAAATCTCCTATTCCAGTGCATCCAGTGAGGTTAATGTTCTGCAGAAAACAGTGTGGGAAAACCTGCCTTAAACAAGCAAACTGAAGACTTAGGTTGGATAGGTGGGTTCTCGTTAGAAATTGAACAGTTTTAAAGTGGTACTTGTGGCTATTTCTGTAACATTTGGGGCATCATATTAGGGGTCAGGAAGATCTTCATGCTGCCCTCATTTCTGTGGAAAATCAGATTTCATTTCCATCATGCCTACTAACAGTAGCTTTCTGAGACCCAATGAGAAACAAGAACTGCCTGTTCAAACTGGTTGCAAGATTTGCAAAGCAGTTTTCTTTTTTGATCCCTACCAGGGCAGCAGGACTGGGTCCATTTCCCCTTGTGTCCCATGAACACAGAAGCCATCACCTCACCTCCCTCAGGCAGGTGCTGTGAACCTGGAAGAAGCATCTGGACCCTCTCTGGAGAAGAGTAAAGTACACGCAAGGTTGTGGATGTTTTATGATCTGCAAGAGATGGATCATCCAAGGCTCAGGCTTGCAGCTTGATTTTCTCTTTTTAACGCAGAAGTTCAGCAGTGAAACTCATTTTCCACAACTCCCCAAGTGGTTTTGCAATAAATCTGTGAATTTAATCAGCCTCCTCTGTTGAGGCAATCTTCCCTAATTGGGTATTTGTGGGGAACAATAGACATGATGACAAAAAGACTTCATCTCTGGAAAAGAGGCCAGAGTCTCATCAGTAACACTGATAATAAAGCTCCCACCCCCAGCCAAAGAAATGGAACAATGGCCTCCAGTGACACCCTTGGCACCAGATTCACTGGTTCCAGGTCATATTTGCTTTCTAGACCATCATCTCATTCTGCTACTTCCTGTCGCCAATAACAAGAAAATGAAAATTCTGAAATGAAAACTGAGCATCATCTCCAGCACCACATAGGCCAGTAACTAAGTGGACTACTAAGTTGATTTCAAGTTTCCCAGAAGATTGCAATAGAGTAATGGGGAACTGCAATGAGAACTGAGAACAAAGCTAACACAGAATCTGAACAACACAGTCTTGTTTCCTTTCTCTTTCTCTAACTGGGGATTCCCACTCGTCTCTGCCAGTCCTGGCAGTAATGTTGGGGGTTGGAAGGGCCTCGGGCAGCAATGTCACACACAGAGCTGTTGGCTATCCATTGGCAAAGCAAACTAGTTATTAAAAAAAAAAAAAAAAGCAGGGATGTTGAGCTAGGTGCCTCACGTTCCCTAATTATTGGACATATACAATCTCCAGATTGGCTGGTATCTGGCCTGCATAGGTCAGGAGTTGAGAGAGAGTCATTCTAGTAATGGAGGCAGCCTGTCAGGGCTACTCAGCCCATTTGAAGAGGATGGAGAGGAAGGGCAGATACAACATAGCTTTTTCCATGCTGGAAAATGAGAGAAGCAAAGCGTGGTAATGAATTAGAAGTGGAGCAATGGGAAGAATTTCACAAAGATGCCATCTGTCCCACCTCCATGCAGCTGAGCCTGACATTCTGGCATCCTCTTGGTTCTCTGCCTGTGAGAGCATCCTGACACTCAGCCACTCCACCTCTCAAGGCTCTTGGCGGTCAAGAGAGCATGTGGGTGATAAACACAGAAACTCACCTCTGGTCAGCAGACACAGGACAAAAATGGGAGGAAGAACTCTGAAAAAAATGCCATCTTCCCAGCCAATTGGACCCAAATACAAAAGAGCCAGTGTGCTTCAACTCCTGTAGCTGCAGGCCCTCACTGGCGCGTGAATAGGGGCACTGATGGGGCAGAAATGCAATAAAATCCCAGGTGCCCTCATTTCAGTCCTGAGTTGTGGTTTCTCTGCTTCCTCCCACTGGCCAGCTTCAGCATGAATTGCTCCCAAAACCAACAGTGAAATTTAACCTCCATTCCTTGCAGGAAAAGAAATCCTCATCTCTTCCGGGAATTTTCTTTTGGTGTTAAATCTTGCAGGCTTTGGCATGCCTCTCATATACACACACGCTTGGGGAAGCGGGGCGGGGGGGTGGGTTCCAGATGATCTTTCTCTGTAGAACAGGGCTCTCAACAAAGTGTGGTCTTTGGACAGAAAGGATCAGCATCACCTGAGAACTCATTATAGATGCAAATACTTGGTCTCACCCACTCCTACTGAATTCAAAGCTCTGAGGATTGGACCCAGCAGTCCAATGAACACTTAATTTGAGAACCACTATACAGGCTGATCATTTCTCCACAATTCCTATTTTTATACCTGTGTCTTTGGTCCTCCTGTTCCCTTCATTTGATATGCTTCTTTATTTCCAGTTTGGCAGGCTCCTAGTCAGTCTTTGTTAAGTGAAAAGTGAAAGTGAAGTCGCTCAGTTGTGTCCCCATGACTCTTAGCGACCCCATGGACTGCAGCCTACCAGGCTCCTCCGTCCATGGGATTTTCCAGGCAACAGTACTGGAGTAGGGTGCCATTGCCTTCTCCTAACAGTCTTAAACTTTGCTAAAGACAATATACTTGGTTTACCACAGCAATAAGCATTTTATAAAGTACTCAAGAAATAACACTTACAAAAATAGGAGGAAAATTTTAGGTGAGAGCACAAAACGAAAATCGCCTGATTCTCTGGCAAAGAGTTCTCCCAACATGTCAAGTCTACAAGAAGAGATGTTTAGCAAAACAGTGTTTGGGCTGACTCAGGCACCAGCGAGTGTTCAGGTGGCCTTTCCTCAGGTTTGCTTCATCGGCGCACGGATATTTGCAGGCGCCTGCTCAAGGTAGGCCAGGGCGCCCTGGGGGATGTCGGCTGGCTTTTTGTGCTGCGTGTTGATGTCCTCCAGCACCTGCTGCCAGTGTCTTAGTTTTGTCAAGTGCTTCTGGACCAGAGCATCCTTTCGCTGTAATTCATTCCTCAGTTCTGAGACATCCTCTTTGATAACTTGCTCTGGTTTCTGGACAGATAACTGCAATCTTTTTTGTAGGAAAAAACATTCTATCTGTCTTGCAATATCCAGGAATTTCTGGATACACTGGTCAACACCAGTTCGAATTTCTTCCTGATCTGTACCATTGACATAATTTTTTTTTTTTGCAAAGTTTTTTAATTTTTTATTTTATTTTTAAAGTTTACATAACTGTATTAGTTTTGCCAAATATCAAAATGAATCCGCCACAGGTATACATGTGTTCCCCATCCTGAACCCTCCTCCCTCCTCCCTCCCCATACCATCCCTCTGGGTCGTCCCAGTGCACCAGCCCTGAGCATCCAGTATCGTGCATCGAACCTGGACTGGCAACTCATTTCATACATGATATTTTACATGTTTCAATGCCATTCTCCCAAATCTTCCCACCCTCTCCCTCTCCCACAGAGTCCATAAGACTGTTCTATACATCAGTGTCTCTTTTGCTGTCTCATACACAGGGTTATTGTTACCATCTTTCTAAATTCCATATATATGCGTTAGTATACCGTATTGGTGTTTTTCTTTCTGGCTTACTTCACTCTGTATAATAGGCTCCAGTTTCATCCACCTCATTAGAACTGATTCAAATGTATTCTTTTTAATGGCTGAGTAATACTCCATTGTGTATATGTACCACAGCTTGCTTATCCATTCATCTGCTGATGGACATCTAGGTTGCTTCCATGTCCTGGCTATTATAAACAGTGCTGCGATGAACATTGGGGTACTCGTGTCTCTTTCCCTTCTGGTTTCCTCAGTGTGTATGCCCAGCAGTGGGATTGCTGGATCATAAGGCAGGTCTATTTCCAGTTTTTTAAGGAATCTCCACACTGTTCTCCATAGTGGCTGTACTAGCTTGCATTCCCACCAACAGTGGAAGAGGGTTCCCTTTTCTCCACACCCTCTCCAGCATTTATTACTTGTAGACTTTTGGATCGCAGCCATTCTGACTGGTGTGAAATGGTACCTCATAGTGGTTTTGATTTGCATTTCTCTGATAATGAGTGATGTTGAGCATCTTTTCATGTGTTTGTTAGCCATCTGTATGTCTTCTTTGGAGAAATGTCTATTTAGTTCTTTGGCCCATTTTTTGCTTGGGTCATTTATTTTTCTGGAGTTGAGCTGTAGGAGTTGCTTGTATATTCTCGAGATTAGTTGTTTGTCAGTTGCTTCATTTGCTATTATCTTCTCCCATTCTGAAGGCTGTCTTTTCACCTTGCTAATAGTTTCCTTTGATGTGCAGAAGCTTTTAAGGTTAATTAGGTCCCATTTGTTTATTTTTGCTTTTATTTCCAATATTCTGGGAGGTGGGTCATAGAGGATCCTGCTGTGATGTATGTCAGAGAGTGTTTTGCCTATGTTCTCCCCTAGGAGTTTTATAGTTTCTGGTCTTACGTTGAGATCTTTAATCCATTTTGAGTTTATTTTTGTGTATGGTGTTAGAAAGTGTTCTAGTTTCATTCTTTTACAAGTGGTTGACCAGATTTCCCAGCACCACTTGTTAAACAGATTATCTTTAATCCATTGTATATTCTTGCCTCCTTTGTCAAAGATAAGGTGTCCATATGTGCGTGGATTTATCTCTGGGCTTTCTATTTTGTTCCATTGATCTATATTTCTGTCTTTGTGCCAGTACCATACTGTCTTGATAACTGTGGCTTTGTAGTAGAGCCTGAAGTCAGGTAGGTTGATTCCTCCAGTTCCATTCTTCTTTCTCAAGATCGCTTTGGCTGTTAGAGGTTTTTTGTATTTCTGTACAAATTGTGAAATTATTTGTTCTAGTTCTCTGAAAAATACTGTTGGTACCTTGATAGGGATTGCATTGAATCTATAGATTGCTTTGGGTAGTATACTCATTTTCACTATATTGATTCTTCCAATCCATGAACATGGTATATTTCTCCATCTGTTAGTGTCCTCTTTGATTTCTTTTACCAGTGTTTTATAGTTTTCTATATATAGGTCTTTAGATTCTTTAGGTAGATATATTCCTAAGTATTTTATTCTTTCCATTGCAATGGTGAATGGAATTCCTTCCTTAATTTCTCTTTCTGTTTTCTCATTATTAGTGTATAGGAATGCAAGGGATTTCTGTGTGTTGATTTTATATCCTGCAACTTTACTATAGTCATTGATTAGTTCTAGTAATTTTCTGGTGGAGTCTTTAGGGTTTTCTATGTAGAGGATCATGTCATCTGCAAACAGTGAGAGCTTTACTTCTTCTTTTCCAATTTGGATTCCTTTTATTTCTTTTTCTGCTCTGATTGCTGTGGCCAAAACTTCCAAAACTATGTTGAATAGTAATGGTGAAAGTGGGCACCCTTGTCTTGTTCCTGACTTTAGAGGAAATGCTTTGAATTTTTCACCATTGAGGATAATGTTTGCTGTGGGTTTGTCATATATAGCTTTTATTATGTTGAGGTATGTTCCTTCTATTCCTGCTTTCTGGAGAGTTTTGATCATAAATGGATGTTGAATTTTGTCAAAGGCTTTCTCTGCATCTATTGAGATAATCATATGGTTTTTATTTTTCAATTTGTTAATGTGGTGTATTACATTGATTGATTTGTGGATATTGAAGAATCCTTGCATCCCTGGGATAAAGCCCACTTGGTCATGGTGTATGATCTTTTTAATGTGTTGTTGGATTCTGATTGCTAGAATTTTGTTAAGGATTTTTGCATCTATGTTCATCAGTGATATTGGCCTGTAGTTTTCTTTTTTTGTGGGATCTTTGTCAGGTTTTGGTATTAGGGTGATGGTGGCCTCATAGAATGAGTTTGGAAGTTTACCATCCTCTGCAATTTTCTGGAAGAGTTTGAGCAGGATAGGTGTTAGCTCGTCTCTAAATTTTTGGTAGAATTCAGCTGTGAAGCCGTCTGGGCCTGGGCTTTTGTTTGCCGGAAGATTTTTTATTACAGTTTCAATTTCCGTGCTTGTGATGGGTCTGTTAAGATTTTCTACTTCTTCCTGGTCGAGTTTTGGAAAGTTGTACTTTTCTAAGAATTTGTCCATTTCTTCCTCGTTGTCCATTTTATTGGCATATAATTGTTGATAGTACTCTCTTATGATCCTTTGTATTTCTGTGTTGTCTGTTGTGATCTCTCCATTTTCATGTCTAATTTTATTGATTTGATTTTTCTCCCTTTGTTTCTTGATGAGTCTGGCTAATGGTTTGTCAATTTTATTTATCCTTTCAAAGAACCAGCTTTTGGTTTGGTTGATTTTTGCTATGGTCTCTTTTGTTTCTTTTGCATTTATTTCTGCTCTAAGTTTTAAGATTTCTTTCCTTCTACTAACCCTGGGGTTCTTCATTTCTTCCTTTTCTAGTTGCTTTAGCTGTAGAGTTAGGTTATTTATTTGACTTTTTTCTTGTTTCTTGAGGTGTGCCTGTATTGCTATGAACTGTCCCCTTAGGACTGCTTTTACCGTGTCCCACAGGTTTTGGGTTGTTGTGTTTTCATTTTCATTCGTTTCTATGCAAATTTTGATTTCTTTTTTGATTTCTTCTGTGATTTGTTGGTTATTCAGCAGCGTGTTGTTCAGCCTCCATATGTTGGAATTTTTAATAGTTTTTCTCCTGTAATTGAGATCTAATCTTACTGCATTGTGGTCAGAAAAGATGCTTGGAATGATTTCTATTTTTTTGAATTTACCAAGGCTAGCTTTATGGCCCAGGATGTGATCTATCCTGGAGAAGGTTCCATGTGCGCTTGAGAAGAAGGTGAAATTCATTGTTTTGGGATGAAATGTCCTATAGATATCAATTAGGTCTAACTGGTCTATTGTATCGTTTAAAGTTTGTGTTTCCTTGTTAATTTTCTGTTTAGTTGATCTATCCATAGGTGTGAGTGGGGTATTAAAGTCTCCCACTATTATTGTGTTATTGTTAATTTCTTCTTTCATACTTGTTAGCATTTGTCTTACATACTGCAGTGCTCCCGTGTTGGGTGCATATATATTTATAATTGTTATATCTTCTTCTTGGATTGATCCTTTGATCATTATGTAGTGACCATCTTTGTCTCTTTTCACAGTCTTTGTTTTAAAGTCTATTTTATCTGATGTGAGTATTGCTGCTCCTGCTTTCTTTTGGTCCCTATTTGCATGGAAAATCTTTTTCCAGCCCTTCACTTTCAGTCCGTATGTGTCCCCTGTTTTGAGGTGGGTCTCTTGTAGACAACATATGTAGGGGTCTTGTTTTTGTATCCATTCAGCCAGTCTTTGTCTTTTGGTTGGGGCATTCAACCCATTTACGTTTAAGGTAATTACTGATAAGTATGACCCCGTTGCCATTTACTTTATTGTTTTGGGTTCGAATTTATACACCATTTTTGTGTTTCCTGTATAGAGACTATCCTTTAGTATTTGTTGGAGAGCTAGTTTGGTGGTGCAGAATTCTCTCAGCTTTTGCTTGTCTGAAAAGCTTTTGATTTCTCCTTCATACTTGAATGAGATCCTTGCTGAGTACAATAATCTGGGCTGTAGGTTATTTTCTTTCATCATTTTAAGTATGTCTTGCCATTCCCTCCTGGCTTGAAGAGTTTCTATTGAAAGATCAGCTGTTATCCTTATGGGTATTCCCTTGTGTGTTATTTGTTGTTTTTCCCTTGCTGCTTTTAATATTTGTTCTTTGTGTTTGATCTTTGTTAATTTGATTAATATGTGTCTTGGGGTGTTTTGCCTTGGGTTTATCCTGTTTGGGACTCTCTGGGTTTCTTGGACTTGAGTGATTATTTCCTTCCCCATTTTAGGGAAGTTTTCAACTATTATCTCCTCAAGTATTTTCTCATGGTCTTTCTTTTTGTCTTCTTCTTCTGGGACCCCTATGATTCGAATGTTGTAGCGTTTAATATTGTCCTGGAGGTCTCTGAGATTGTCCTCATTTCTTTTAATTCGTTTTTCTTTTATCCTCTCTGATTCATTTATTTCTACCATTCTATCTTCTAATTCACTAATCCTATCTTCTGCCTCTGTTATTCTACTATTTGTTGCCTCCAGAGTGTTTTTAATTTCATTTATTGCATTATTCATTATATATTGACTCTTTTTTATTTCTTCTAGGTCCTTGTTAAACCTTTCTTGCATCTTCTCAATGCTTGCCTCCAGGCTATTTATCTGTGATTCCATTTTAATTTCAAGATTTTGGATCAATTTCACTATCATTATTCGGAATTCTTTATCAGGTAGATTCCCTATCTCTTCCTCTTTTGTTTGGTTTGGTGGGCATTTATCCTGTTCCTTTATCTGCTGGGTATTCCTCTGTCTCTTCATCTTGTTTAAATTGCTAAGTTTGGGGTGTCCTTTCTGTATTCTGGCAGTTTGTGGAGTTCTCTTTATTGTGGCGTTTCCTCACTGTGTGTGGGTTTGTACAGGTGGCTTGTCACGGTTTCCTGGTTAGGGAAGCTTGTGTCGATGTTCTGGTGGATGGAGCTGTATTTCTTCTCTCTCCTTTCGAAGAGTTGGGCTGCTTTTCTGGGTGCCTGATGTCCTCTGCTGGCATTCAGAAGTTGTTTTGTGGAATTTACTCGACGTTTAAATGCTCTTTTGATGAACTGGTGGGGGAGAAAGTGTTCTCCCAGTCCTACTCCTCCGCCATCTTGGCTCCTCCCCATTGACATAATTTTGACTCACCAGAGAAGGAAAGCAAGCTTTAAAAGATGACTCTAACTTGTCCACCAAAATACTGTTAGAAGTTCTTGGAACGCCTGGCATGGCCTGAAGAAGCGAAGCCTGGCCCAGGAGCCCCGATGGAGGTTGCGGAGGTCTGAGTGGCTGTCCAGAGAACATGCCTCCCAGTGGAGCCGAAAGTCAGTCTTTAAAGGCCTCCAAATAATACCCTATTCTATTTGTAAGCCTCTCCTGACACCATCTTCTCCACTAAGCAAAACCAACTGCCTTATTTGTGTTCTGACAACACTTCAGGCAGCCACTAATATATTATATTGCAATCATCTTGTATGTGTTTTCCATACCAGGCTGAGAGGACAGGAAAATGTCTAATTCAGCAAACAGTTTATACAAAGTATCACAAGCCTATCATTGTGTTAGCTCTGGTGATGTCAACATAAAATAATGAAAAGCTTAATTAAAAAGTGAGACTGCCTCATTTATACAACTCATTTTTGCATGCCATTTGCATGAGATTGCAAATCCCAGGCTTAAAGTCTTACCTCTGACACATGTTACTTATGTAACCCATAACTGTGCTCAAACTATTTAACATTATTTAATCTCATTCACAGGCTTCCCTTGTGGCTCAGCTGGTAAAGAATCTGCCCACAGTGCAGGAGACTTGGGTTCGATCCCTGGGTTGGGAAGATCCCTTGGAGAAGGGAAAGGTTACCTACTTCAGTATTCTGACATAGAGAATTCCATGGCCTGTACAGTCCATAGGGTCACAAAGAGTCGGACACGACTGAGTAACTTTCACACATAATCTCATTCACAGTAAGGAAACGTTGGTAGTACTTTGTGTTAATAGGTGAATGAATTAGAAATATGCATACAGGGTTCAGCCACAGTACCTGACCAGAGAAAGTACTCAGTGAATGTTTGTTGAAACAATAATGTCAACATTAGCAGTGTTGCCATCATCATTATCATATCACTAACAACCTGCACGGCACCTGGTATACAAAGTATGAACATAAATGTGAGAATTTGAAAAAGGTCAAAGCTCAAGGCTGATCCACTGTCTACACTTCATGGGGTACTTGACACCATAAACAAATTTGACTTTAAGGAAGATGTTTCAGATATTCAAAAAGATACAGAGAACTTTAAGGAATAGCATATCCATGACATTTGTGGCTGCTGAGCTGCCCTTAGCTTTCAAGTTAGTTTCACAGCTCCCTCCTGGTGTCCTCACTCTTTATCTACCCATAAACCCTAAAGGACCAAAGGAAGATACCCATCACATCAGTCTAGACTTTCAACTGCTCAAACATTCGACAGACATCTTGAGGCTGCTATTCTCTCTACTACAATTTAGGGATTGTTTCTGCCTGGCACCAAGAGCTCTGTGGATTGAAACTCCTTTTCCTGACTCCCCATCAATCTCTCTGACATCGCTTCTCTGATAAAGCAGCCCAAGTATGATGGTATGGAGGTGGATTCTTGGGAAAGGGTCCCATTGCCATGTTAATCCTCTTCCTAAACTGGTTGGAGCCAATAATGACGTGTCTGGACAGCAGACAGAGTTTATTTCAATAGTAAATGTGTAGCAGAGGTACCGATGGCTTTCAAGAGGTGAAAAATGCTAAAATAGTGAATGGGAAAAACGAAACAGTAGACTTTATATGGAAAGAGACTTTTTTTTAACCAGGTTTTCAAGAACCACAACTGTTTTGACAATTAATTTTTTAAGTCACCTAGTTCCTTCTTTTCCTTTTCTTATGTTCCCTTGCCTTTACCCCATTTCTTCTTTTGTCTTCCTATCAGCATATTCAGGGTCACGGAAATCTACCAAGTCAGATACGAGCATTGCCTACGTGCCACATGTATTATGGAATATAATCTCCTTTAATCCCCACAAAAGCTCACTAAGGACTATTACATATAATTTTTTAAAAATAAGGAAAATGAGGGAATTCCCTGGTGGTCTAGTGGTTAGGACTCCACACTTTTACTACCGACAGCCTGAGGAACTAAGATCCCACAAGCTGTGTGGTGTAGCAAAAATAATAATAATAAAAAGTATGGAAAAAGAGAATCAAATAATGAAGTACAATTTTCTCAAGGAGGCATAGCTAGCAAGTGTGAGAACCAAGATTCTTGGTTCTGAGCTAGATGATTCCAAAGCCGAGGTTATTTGTATTACACTGGGCTTGGTTGCTAAATGCCTTCTTCCAAGTGACCCATGATACTACATTTTGTGCATTTGCTGCTGCTGCTGCTGCTGCTAAGTCGCTTCAGTCGTGTCCGACTCTGTGCGACCCCATAGACGGCAACCCACCAGGCTCCCTCGTCCCTGGTATTCTCCAGGCAAGAACACTGGAGTGGGTTGCCATTTCCTTCTCCAATGCATGAAAGTGCAAAGTGAAAGTGAAGTAGCTCAGTCGTGTCTGACTCTGTGTGACCCCATGGACTGTAGCCCACCAGGCTCCTCCATCCATGGGATTTTCCAGGCAAGAGTACTGGAGTGGGGTGCCACTGCCTTATCCATGTGCATCTACTGATGGGGAAAAAGACCCCATTTGGACCCCTTGGCCCATCTCATTAGACTAGACCATCAGGACAACTGTTATTTAAGCATGGCTCTCTAACTTATACCCTAACTCTAATCAGCTTTTTCTCAACAATGCCTGTGACCCTAGGGGAGGGAACACGATGACCACAGGGACAGACTCACTCTAGGGGTTCAGTCTACAGATTTAGCAGCTACATTATTTCTTGAGGCAGAGAAACAAGGTATATCTGTATCTTACCAATATCTGTAGGAGTCAGAAGGCAGAGAGACAGAGAGAGCAAAGTCCTGGGCAAGTAAGAAGCTATGGGAGGACACACAGCAGCAAATTCAAATGCGATTTGGCAACCATCAGCTCTTGGACTCAGGACCTGACAAGCTCACTCCACTGATAGGAGAGGGGACCCAACTGAGTGAAATGTGTGTTGTTTCTGACCAGCCCATTTCTTCCCTTGGGAGAAGAGGACACCATAGCGAAGGGAATTTCAAAATTGGGTCCCATAAAATGTAAAGGAATGAACACAGGCAAATGAATCGTTCACTGAATGTCTTTGAGTTCTTGCATATTATTAAAAAACCACTATGAGGTACCATTTCACACCAGTCAGAATGGCTGCGACCCAAAAGTCTACAAGCAATAAATGCTGGAGAGGGTGTGGAGAAAAGGGAACCCTCTTACACTGTTGGTGGGAATGCAAACTAGTACAGCCACTATGGAGAACAGTGTGGAGATTCCTTAAAAAACTGGAAATAGACCTGCCTTATGATCCAGCAATCCCACTGCTGGGCATACACACTGAGGAAACCAGAAGGGAAAGAGACACGTGTACCCCAATGTTCATCGCAGCACTGTTTATAATAGCCAGGACATGGAAGCAGCCTAGATGTCCATCAGCAGATGAATGGATAAGCAAGCTGTGGTACATATACACAATGGAGTATTATTCAGCCATTAAAAAGAATACATTTGAATCAGTTCTAATGAGGTGGATGAAACTGGAGCCTATTATACAGAGTGAAGTAAGCGAGAAAGAAAAACACCAATACAGTATACTAACGCATATATATGGAATTTAGAAAGATGGTAACAATAACCCTGTGTACGAGACAGCAAAAGAGACACTGATGTACAGAACAGTCTTATGGACTCTGTGGGAGAGGGAGAGGGTGGGAAGATTTGGGAGAATGGCATTGAAACGTAAAATATGATGTATGAAATGAGTTGCCAGTCCAGGTTCGATGCACAGTACTGGATCCTAGGGGCTGGTGCACTGGGACGACCCAGAGGGATGGAATGGGGAGGGAGGAGGGAGGAGGGTTCAGGATGGGGAACACATGTATACCTGTGGCGGATTCATTTTGATATTTGGCAAAACTAATACAGTTATGTAAAGTTTAAAAATAAAATAAAATTAAAAAAAAATGATGGGTGGGTTTGACGATTCAAAAATGGGGATACATTCTAAAAATGATACCTTTTTCATAAAAAAAAAGCTAGGCTGTAATTTTTCCAGGGGTCAGACGGGTACCATGCATATTTTTATAATCTCTTTGGGGTGTTGAGTGGGATTGGTTTGGTGCTATTACAGGAGAAGGAATTTTGACATGTAGTTTTCTCTCCTTTTTCTGAGGTTGTGGTGGACAAGCAGGGATTCAGATTTTGCAACTCTAACTAAAATGACACCCCTACTTCATGGTTTGGGGCTGTTTTTCCAAGAGTGGGCACAGATGGTGTTTCTGTCTCCTCCAGAGAATATTTTAGGATGTAAAGTCTCTGAAATAAATTATTCAACTGAGGTCAAAATAGTCTTCTGGAAAAAATCATATATGAATAGGAAATAAGAACAACCTGGCTGAGGCTGAAAAAAAATGCATCTGGTTTTTAGAAATGGTAATATTTGTAATAATGTTTGTATTGGGAATGTAATGAGACGTGGATTGTGGAAGGGGAGTGCAGCTTTACTCGGGAAATTTAGTTGACTGTCTGTTCTTTCATCCCCTCCCCTCCTCCCCTTTCACTTTTCTTCCCTCATTTTCCCTCCTCTCTCCCCCTCCTCCTTCTTATTCTCCACCTCCATCCCCCAACACACACACAGGGATTGGTGAAGAGTAGACAGAGGTCTTTATTTCTAAAACTTTGATGAGCATATGAATGTCCTGGAGATTCTGTTCAGCTTTAGATTCTGTAGGTCTGGTTTGACGTTTGAGAGTCTGCGTTTCCAACAAGCTTCCAGATTAGGGCTTCTTTCCTAGACTGCAGATCATACTTAGAGTAATATGCGCTAGAGGAAGTTTTATCATTACAAATACATGGTAGAGTGGAGTAACACTATGATTTGCTAGGCTAGTAAATGAATTCTTTCACTCATTCCTTCAATCAGTATTTAATGAAAACTGCTCTATGCTGGGGTCTGTGCCTGGTATTGGGGGATAAAAATGATGAGTCTAACAGACACTATCCCTTTGTTAAGACCCTAGTACATATGACCAACATTAATCTGATAATCACGTACTGAAATTTAATACTGCACCTATATTAAGTCCAAAGAAGAAGTGCAGGGGTGATGAGATTTTAAAATGTGGTGTCTTTATTAGAGGGTCAGAAAAGGCTTCCCTGAGGAAGTGATATTGAGTTGAGTAATGAATAATAAGAGTCATTATTATTATCAAAGAAAGAAGTCACCCATTACTGAACACTTACACTGGGCTGGTACCTTACTATCTCCATGCATTATCTCACTGAATCTTCACAGCAACCTTGTAAGGTAGGTGCTATGAAGATCATGGCATCCGGTCCCACCACTTCATGGGAAATAGATGGGGAAACAGTGTCAGACTTTATTGTTTTGGGCTCCAAAATCACTGCAGATGGTGACTGCAGCCATGAAATTAAAAGACGCTTACTCCTTGGAAGGAAAGTTATGACCAACCTAGATAGCATATTCAAAAGCAGAGACGTTACTTTGCCAACAAAGGTTCATCTAGTCAAGGCTATGGTTTTTCCAGTAGTCATGTATGGATGTGAGAGTTGAACTATGAAGAAGGCTGAGTGCCGAAGAATTGATGCTTTTGAACTGTGGTGTTGGAGAAGACTCTTGAGAGTCCCTTGGACTGCAAGGAGATCCAACCAGTCCATTCTGAAGGAGATCAGCCCTGGGATTTCTTTGGAAGGAATGATGCTAAAGCTAAAACTCCAGTACTTTGGCCACCTCATGCAAAGAGTTGACTCATTGGAAAAGACTCTGATGCTAGGAGGGATTGGGGGCACGAGGAGAAGGGGACGACAGAGGATGAGATGGCTGGATGGCATCACTGACTCGATGGACGTGAGTTTGAGTGAACTCCGGGAGTTGGTGATGGACAGTGAGGCCTGGCGTGCTGTGATTCATGGGGTCGCAAAGAGTCGGACACGACTGAGCAACTGATCTGATCTGATGATTATCCAGATTCACAGAAGAGAGGCCTGAGGCTCAGAGAACCTGTAGAGGTCACACAGCTAGCACAGAGCTAATCATGACTCCAATGCAGATAACACATGGTCTCAATGACTCCACTGCTTCCGTTTATCACCTAGGACAATAACTACGAAGATCACTGAATCAACTGAATCTAATGAATTGGCTCTTTGCTCTTTGTTGTATTTAAAAACAGCCACAGTGAGATCTGTTCTGCTCTTGCTGATACAATGTCACAGGGAGAGCTCTGAGCAGGAATCAGAAAACAGGATTTGGCATCCTAGCTTTGCCAATAATAGGCTATGGGTTTAGGCAACAGCCATGACAGCTGCTGCTTTTCAAGTACCTACTGTATGCCTGAGATGTTGCCAGGAGCTTAACATATGATTATCCCAAATTTTCAAGATAATTTTTGTCAGATCACAGTTGTGTATTAATATCTGTGTTTTATAGGTGAGGAAACTGAAGGAGAAGTTAAAGTGTCATAATTTTAACAGTTAGGACAGGGATGGGAGAGATTGTTCAATGGTTCTCAAAGTTTTCTGGAGAACATCATGTCTAAGGCCTTTTGAGGGGGATCAGAACTCCTTGTATACTAACATGTAGATATTAGTTATCTATCTTTTAATATTGTATTGACATTTGCAGTAATGATTCAAAAGCAATGGTGAAAAAAGTTGTTGGTGTCTTAGCAAAACATAGGGCCATGCTTCACTGTATGAAGGGAGCTTAGTTCCCCAACCAGGAATTAAACTGGCGCCCCCTGCACAGTGAAATGAACTTTAACCACTGGACCATCAGGGAAAGCCTCCAAATAATTTTTTATTAGTGATGTTAATTGTGTAAGTTTAAGTAACATTTTTCCCTCAAGGTGTATGAGTGCTTTTGATAAATACACTCACAATAAATCAACAAAGTTTCAGAAGATCAAAATGTAACTCTACTGGAAGCTAATGTCTAGAAATATGTGCTATGTCAATAATCAAAAAGGCCCCTGGTATGATAACCTGAAAGTATATCTTGCCAGTAATATAATTTTTGAGCTTTCAGGAAAAAATTAGAATTTTTGTAAACTTGTACCTACCGCCATCAGCTTGTTAACTTTCCAATTCCTAAAGTACCACCCCCACCTTTTTAAATGAGAGTTGTGACATTAATGAACCTTTAAAACAAAAGATCTTGGAAGATCTGCAAAAGTCAGTGCACTAGGTACCTTCCAAATGTCCAATGCATAGTGGTTCTGTTTGTTTTAGATACATGGGTAAAAGAACCACTGGAAATACAAAACGGACTCATGGATTTTACTATAACAAAGTCTGAAAAGTCAGTCAATACGGTTTCAGATTCCACATTACAACTAAATTGACGAAAATAATACTTGTCAAATTTTGTGTACTATCAAAGAAGAACAACTATAGTTATATGAGAAAGCTGTTAAACTATTCCCTTCTTTCCCAATTGTGTATCCGTGTGAAGCTGGATTTCCTTTATATACTTCAATCAAAACAACATGTAGTAGATTGAAGGCAGAAGCAAATATGATCAAACTGTCTGCTATTAATCGGACATTAAATGTCATATAATGTTACTCTTTTTGCCAAACATTTCCTATTTTGAAAAATATAATTATTTCTCTTAACATATTTATGTTAACATATAATGAATTTATTGATATTATTTTAAAATGAATTAAAGAAGAAATATTTTAAAAATTGTCTTAGTTTTGATTTTGAATACAATAAACATCTATAGGCACAATGCACATAAGCAAAGCTCTGTGCGATCCTTAACATTTTTTCTGTGGGTATAAAGAGGTCCAGAATGAAAGGACACTTGGTGTAAGAAGACAGATTCTGGGAGGAGATCTTCCTGGCCTCACCAATATCTTGTAAGAGATAAAGCATCTGGGGAAAGTCATTCCCACTCTCTCTGCCTTGTTTTCCCATCTATATCATGCAGATGAAAACAGTAGTTCCTATCTCCTTGTGAACGCTAAACTAGTTAATAAGGATATACTCTAAGAACATTTCCTGTAGATATTAGCTCTTGTCTGATTCCAGAGCCAGTGTTCTTCCCATTAGATACACTTTTATGAGTATCATCTTCCTTATTTCTGATCTTTATTTTTAAAGTCCCTCAGCTTACCCATTGCAAGCCTTTGCAAATATATTCCCTGCTGATTAAAAACATAATAGTGCAGCATTCTAGCTAGAAGTGATGCCAGCTTAGAAAACATGCTATTTAGTCTTTGAGTGTAGTGTCTGGACAAAGGAAGTTATTTAAAGAGCATACCTAGATCTGCTATAGATTTAGAAATGTTCTTTGGATTTGAATTAAATATTTTTTTAGAATTGACTGACTGATCAAGTATTTTGATTATGAAAGTTAGCAATGCCAACATTCCGATAGGCATAGAGTTGCATTCTGTTTTTCAGCAAACAGAGCCACAGGACTCTTGGGGCGCTGGAGCAGTGGTGTTGGAAACAGATGAAAGTTAATGATGGCAGTAATGCGTATTTTACGTGTGTCTATCAGAGAAGATACAAACAATGAATAAATAAAAATATACAGCATGTTAGCTGATACTAAGTACAATGAAGAGAAAACAGGGGGAGGGTAAGGATATATGATATGAATGTGGGCTGCATTTTCATGAGGGTAGGCAGGAAAGGCTTCATTGCAGAGGTGATTTTGGAGTAAAGACCTGAGGGAGTGATCCATATGGATATCTGGGCAAGAGAACGCCAGACAGAGGGAGTAGGAGGTGCAAAGACATAAGAGGAATATTCCTGGCATGTTACAGGGACAGCAAGGAGGCAAGTACAGCTGGAACTGAGTGGGCAAGGCAGGAGTAGAAGATGTGATCGGAGAGGTAAGGGGTGCCAGACCACAAAGGGTCTTGTTGGCCTTTACACACTGACTTGGAAATCCATTAAAGACTTGGGAAGATCAGTGAAATGCTTTGACCTTCATTTTGACAGACAGAGAGAGTCTACACCTAGGATATTTTTGCAATAAATATGGCAAGAGAGACTGGTGACTCGGGTTACAGGGTAGCCATGGAGGTGGTGACATATAGGAAGATTTCAGATCTATTTTGAAACTACAATCAACAAGATTTGCTGATGTATGGAATGTGTGATTTGACAAAAATAACTGAATTAAGGATCACTCTAAACCTGAGTACCTGCTAGGATGGAATTTCCATAATTGAGACAAAGAAGACTCAGGAAAGAACAAGTTTGCTGGGAGCAGTAGGGAGAACAGAGATCAGGTTTGAATATGTTAATTTTAGGATGCCTACTAGGTATCCAGATTTATTTAGATAATACTCAAGGATGATCCAAATCAGTAAAAACAATTGCTATATTGTTAGGAATTGCTAAAAAAAAATTTCGGGTGGCTGTATTTCTTTCCTGAAAAAAAAAAAAAAAAAGAAACACCACCTGAAAAATTACATATAAGAGTTTTTCTTAAACATTATACAGGTGCAGTTCCAGAACTGAACACCCTATTCCAGGTGCAGTCTTATTAAAGTTTTGGAAGAAAAGACTTATCTGTTTTGGAACACAATGCCTCTACTTATGGAGCTAAAAATAGTTCTTACTTCCCAGTGTACAGGGATCTCTAACTGGCCTTCTACTTATGTCCAGGCTGAACTGACAAATGAATATTCAAGGCTCACCTGTCTACCACTCACACTGCATCTGGGTTTAGAATCATTTCAATTTTCTATAGTTCCTTATGCTTTTTCCACCGATGTAACTCTCTCCACTGCCTCCTTCTCCTCTTACTGATGCTGGTGTCGTTTGGCTGCCTGATTCATTGTCATTAATAGTGAAAACAGTACTTCCCAATTTAGTATCATCTGCAGATTTCATTAACATGCTGTTTGTATTTTTGTCCTAATATTTCCAAAGGATGTCCAATAACATAGATAATCACTTTACAATTAAAACAAATGAAAAGTCTTTTTTTTTTTTTTGGAGGATGAAAAGGGACAGGCTTTATGTTGTTTTTTTTCAATAGCTCCTTTGCTCAGAAAATCAGAAAATACTCAAGAAAAAAGGAGCAGGTATAGATCTTTTTTTAAAGAGAATGCCAATCCATTTACGGGTTGCTAAGAATTGGCCAGAAGCCTAAGTGATGTTCCTCATCCACATTATACCACACATACTTTCTAAACAAAGACCAAGAGGAAACACACATTTCATAACCTAAAGTCTTTTAGCTTCATCAAATGCCAGAAAGCAAATGCAATGGCACAATACAACACATTAATGTGTTTTGACATAATAATTGTGCCTGTTTCTTCTTAGTATGCCAAGCTGAGGATTTCCAACCAAACAGAGGCAGGGTGGGGCTATCAAATTACAGATGTGCCCCAGACTTGTGAGGGGCATTTACTTAATGGACCGTTTAAACACTTGTCTCCATGTCAGTGATGATACAAACATGACATCTCTGAGCTGGAGAGTCGCTCTTATGCGCACAGAACTTCATGAAGTCATGGGATAAGGCTTGAAGAGGAATTTTTAACTAGGAATACATTTCAAGGTTCAGTTGCATGCTGAAGACCGCAGAAAGAAATTCACTTTTAATGACTATGTGAATCCATGGAGCAGGGCCATTTTATTTCATTTCTGCATAGCTAGCTGAAAAGTGAAAGTTGCTCAGTTATGTCTGACTCTTTGCAATCCCAGGGACTGTAGCCCACCAGGCTCCTCTGTTCTTGGGATTTTCCAGGCAAGAATACTGGAGTGGGTTGCCATTTACTCTTCCAGAGGATCTTCCTGACTCAGGGATTAAACTAGCATCTCTTGTGTCTCCTGCACTGGCAGGCAGATTCTTTACCACTGAACAACCTGGGAAGCCCACACAGATGTAGTATTGTAAGTACACCTTTATTAAAAATATCGACATATAAATGGACTTGGTTGATTCAAACCCCATATTGTTCAGGGGTCAACTGTTCTGTTATTTCCCCAAAGAAAGGGAGGACTGTTTGGAGAATCCAAAACAACAAAAGCAACTCCTGTGTCTCCTGCTTTGCAGGCAGATTCTTTACCATTTGAGCCACCATGTAAGCCCAAAGAGAAGCTTTATTTTTCTCATCTCACAGCTGAGAGACATCTTTTTTTTTTAATTTTAATTAATTTTTTAATCGAAGGATAATTGCTTTACAGAATTTTGTTGTTTTCTGTTAAACCTCAACATGAATCAGCCATAGGAATACATATATCCCCTCCCTTTTGAACCTCCCTCCCATTTCCCTCCCCATCCCATCCCTCTAGGTTGATATAGAACCCCTGTTTGAGTTTCCTGAGCCATACAGCAAATTCCCGTTGGCTATCTATTTTACATATGGTAATGTAAGTTTCCAAGTTAAGAGAGACATCTTTTTAATGCTTTTAGAATGACTGTCTCCAACTCTTCTTGATAATGTTTGTTTTGTTTCTCTCAACTGGAATATTCCTTCTAGCCTAGGTAATTCCCATCTTAAGAAGTTTTTGGTTAAGTATGACATTTTGTTTTTGTTTGTTTGCTTTGGTTGCTTGGAACAGAAATCAAATTAGGTAACTTTACTCAAAAGATGAGGATCTAGTATACAGATGCAATGGTGTTATAATGGAATGATAAGCAGGAATGCAGAGAGGGCTCAGAAAAGACTAAAAAGAGTGAACTTGAGGGAGAGCAGAAAGCAGGGAGTACACTCACTCCATCTTTGTTTGTATATGCACATTTGCTTCATTTTTTAAAAATTTGGTCTCAGCAAAAACTCATCTCTGCTCCTCATTCCACATGGTGGAGGAAAGATGCCCACCCACACCTCCCAAGGCCACATGTTGTAGTTCCAGGCATGGATGCCTGGATGGGAGGACATAAACAATTTCATTCTCTAGCTCTTTGCTCTAATTCCAAATCCCTAGGACAAACTGACCTAGTTCACCTCAGGCTCTCACTCCTGGTCCTTTTGGCTGTGAAATTCCAGCATGGCTGCTGTCAGTCCATTCCTTTAAGTCAGATGAAAACTAAAGGAATGATCATCGCAGCTCAGAAACTCCAAAAAGTATCTACAACTGTAGGAGTGCTCAGGGCCAGATGAATTTGGAAAAGGGAAAATAACAGGGCACGAAAAAGCAAAAGCCTAATTCTTATTTTTCCTGCAGAGTAAGGAACAATATTCCAAACATTCCTTGCACCCCTCCCCAAAGAAACTGTCAAATGATCCTCAGGAGCAACTTAGCAGACGGATTGGGAAAAAAAAAAAAAAATCAACAGGCTCATCATAAGTTTTTAACACCTTGAAAACATCAGGCATGGGCCTTGCTATCTCATGCATTATTCAACCACAAAACATCTTCCCTCTGACTGGGTTATGTGCTGGAGAAGAAGGGAAAGTTCTGTCTTCAGCAAACACATTTCAAGGACCGTCTTAAAACAAAAGGCAAGGGTGTGAGACCTGATCATCTTCTTGATTTGAGTTTTAGGATTTTGGCACATGGACAAACCTCAGTTTGCAAGGATTCCATTTAATTAGTTCAATGAATGTTTTCTGAGCACTTCCAGTCTACCAGATGCTCTGTGAGGCACTTAGAGTTAGGCTACTTTTATGATGCAAGTATCTGAAAACATAACCTATCAGCTCATATACTTGGAAAGCCCAGAGTAGCCCTGGCTAAGTAAACCAAGTGGTTCAAGCAAACATGAGAATCCGAGAACTGTGCTGGATAATTCCTTTTCTCTCCCCAGATCCACTCCACTCTGCTGTGTTCTAGGAGGCTGGCATATAGAGGTTTGATTAACTGATTTTCTTCCTGGGAATGGTGGGCTCAATAAAATAAACCAAAAAGAAATGCAGAGGAAAAAAAGTAAATTGGAGTTTTATTCCCCCAGATTTCCTTCCTGTAGAGATGTCAGAGCTCTTGACAGACAACAGACTTCTCTACCCACCTCCTATTCTATCCCCCCCTTTCTTTCTCTCTTTCTCTTCTTTCTGCTCTTCAGGCTGGGAAGTGTGCACAGCACCCTGACCTTTACTGTCTTAGTTCATTTGAGCTGCTATAACAAAGTTCTATAGACTGCATGGCTTATAAACAAAAGAATATGTTTCTGATAGTTTTGGAGGCTGGAAAGTCCAAAATCTAGATGCCAGCAGAGCTGATGTGTGGTGAGGGTTTACTGGTTCACAGATGGACATCTTTGTGTTATGTCCTCACATGGTGGAAGAAGCAAAGGATCTCTCTGGAGCCTCTTTTGTTCGGACCCTAATCCCTTTGGTGAGGGCTTCACCTTCATGACCTAAGCGCTACCTAAAGGCCCTGCCTCCAAGTATTATCATATTGAGCATTAGATTTTCAACATATGAATTTAGGAGGATACACACATTCAGTCTATAGCACTAGCACAATGGTATGGCAAAACACCCTGTAGAATCTCTCTACTCTGTCCACACCTTTGTTAACGGCTTCTTTGTTAATCTCTCTTTAAATTCCCCAATTTGACTACACTGTGATTCTCCTCGTGGAGCCCTGACTAGCCCTGACATCAAGAATAAGTTCGAGCGCTTCCTTGGTGGCTCAGTGGTAAAGTATCCACCTGCCAATGCAGAAGACGTGGGTTTGATTCCTGACCTGGAAAGATCCCGCGTGCTGTGGAGCAACTAAGTCCATGCACCACAACCACTGTGTGCTCTAAGCCCAGGAACCACAACTGTAAGTCCACGTGCTGCAACTCCTGAAGCCAGCGTGCCCTAGAGCCTGTGCTCCGCAACCAGCAAAAGCCACTGCAACGAGAGACCGGTGCCCTGCAACTGCAGAGCAGCCCCTACATCCACAGCCGGAGAAAAGACCGAGCGGCGACGACGACCCAGCACAGCCAAAGATAAAATAAACAAATTCAACTGTAAAAAGTTAGATGGGAAGTATTTATTTTAAAAAAAGTAAAATTATTCAAAGGGAAAAAATGAGGAAATAGGTCAAAAGGAGTGGTGTCTTTGAATTGGATCACTTTTATAACATCCAGGACCAACCAACTGCAAGCAAACAACTGAGCTGAATCATAAGAAACTGCTATCCTCCCACATTTTATGACACACGAAAGGCACTGTCCTATGGTTCCACTAACAAAGGAGTCTTGCTGTTTTTTAAGAGAACATGATCTTCATTTATATCCTGGTTCTTTGGGAGCGATTTCTCCTACTTTAGTGGTAAAGGATACATTTTTCTCTGTTGGCTCCTCTAACTAAATATCTGATAGATGTGCACACAAATTTGGTCACCATATTTAATTTCTCATTACTGAATTAATTAAGTTGTTATGGCTTTGTAACTAAATTTACTATATGGGGATTTTTGATAAACACATACACAAATTAATCCAACTCCAGAAGGTAAGAACCCAACTGTCACTAGAAGCTAATGCCTAGAAATACTTGTCTATTAATGATCACAAAAGCTTCTGGACCAATACTATGTTGGTGTTGAAAATTATATTTTTGGTTAACATTTATTTAAAATAACATCTGGTCTTAATAATAAGTACCCTTTTATTCTGCCATCTACCTGAAATAACTGCTTCTTCATAAAACTAAAGGGTAGCCTACTAATCTACAGTCAATATTAACCCATCTTTTCCAGTGCTGTCTTATACACTTTGAAGATTTAAGCTTAGCAAGAGATATAGTCTTTAAGGTTAAAACAAACAAACAAAAACACAGGACAATTACATATAAGGCAAGATTATGCAACAAGTAAATCCATACATAGGAAGACAATGAAATGTTATTGCTATGGGGAGTGTCTGGGGATTGCAGTTCTCCTAAATGGTGTATGTCTAGCTTTTGAAGAAAGTGAAAAAAAACATATCATTCTTTGAACATAAAGCTAAAAAAACCAACCAACACAGGATCATGAAATTAGTTTTTGAAAAAATTAGATACCAAATGATACTCTATGTCTGTAGATTGTCATCTTATAAGAGATAGGTCTTTCCTAAGGCCATCTAAAGAAAAATCTTATCAGTATGAATCCCTTCAAAATATCTGTGAAATACAAAATAAACTGTAGTTCAATTAACCCTGAGACATTATGTTATAAAAGGTGACTTGGACAAAAAAGTGTGTGTAATTTCCAAGATGGTCTATGTACGAAATAATTTGCCCTGTGGTCATATCATAAATCTATAATTTTTTGCAAATGAAATGAAATCATATTAGTCCAGAGTTTATTTGCTCAAATAAACTAGGGAAACAGTAGGATTTAGTTTAAATTGCTGCCAGAAAAGCAGGAATTCACTTAAATTTTAATTCTGAAGCTACCTTGTTGCTAATGTTATTGGTGGGGTTGGGGCAGCAAATAAATCAAATCTTTAACTAGGAAAATAAGACTTCTATTTTCATAGGTATATTCGTTTCCTGTGGCTGCTATAACAAATTACCACAAACATGGTGCTTTAAAATAGCATAAATTGATCTTCTCATAGTTCTAGAGGCCAAAAGTTTGAAATCAGTAGCAGTATGCCAAAATCAAAGGCACTGTGTTGCCAGTGTCTTTCTTCCTCCAGAGGCTCTAGGGGAGAATCCATTCCTTGCCTCTTCCAGTTCCAGGTATCTGCCAGCATATTTTGAATTGTTGCGACATCACTCCAGTCTTCCAGGTTGGCATCTTCAAATCTCTCTTTGCCAGGTCGTCACATCACCTTTTCCATTGTGTATTTCTGATTCATCTTTCCCTAGTTCTCAAATATACATGTGATTGAATTTCTAGCCCCTAGATTATAATCCAGGATAATCTCCCATCACTTTTTTATATAAAGCAACATGTACAGATACTCAGGACCAGGAGTGAATAATGTTTGAGGGTTCTTTCCCAGACTACACAACAATAGGGAATGTTAGATAAAGCAGGATAGGGAACTGGAAAGAACAAAAATTCTCCAGAAAACCAGGGTCAGGCCCTTGCTTTGTTACAACCTATCTGTATTTCCTAGGGAAAGTCACCTCTTCAAGGCTCACATTTATCATCTATAATATAGATAAATAAGATGTTGGGTTTAGGAAAATAGATGCTCCCTAAGACTTGTTCCAAATAGGAAAAGGAGTACGTCGAGGCTGTATATTGTCACCCTGCTTATTTAACTTATATGCAGAGTACAGCATGAGAAATGCTGGGATGGAAGAAGCACAAGCTGGAATCAAGATTGCCAGGAGAAATATTAATAACCTCAGATATGCAGATGACCACCCTTATGGCAGAAAATGAAGAGGAACTTAAAAGCCTCTTGATGAAAGTGAAAGAGGAGAGTGAAAAAGTTGGCTTAAAGCTCAACATTCAGAAAACGAAGATCATGGCATCTCGTCCCACCACTTTACAGGAAATAGATGTGGAAACAGTGGCAGACTTTATTTTTGGGGGCTCCAAAATCACTGCAGATGGTGACTGCAGCCATGAAATTAAAAGACTCTTACTCCTTGGAAGTAAAGTTATGACAAACCTAGATAGCATATTAAAAAGCAGAGACATTCCTTTGCCAACAAAGGTTCATCTAGTCAAGGCTATGGTTTTTCCAGTAGTTATGTATGGATGTGAGAGTTGGACTGTGAAGAAAGCTGAGTGCCGAAGAATTGATGCTCTTGAACTATGGTGTTGGAGAAGACTCTTGTGAGTCCCTTGGACTACAAGGAGTTCCAACCAGTCCATCCTAAAGGAGATCAGTTCTGGGTGTTCACTGGAAGGACTGATGCTGAAGTTGAAATGCCAATACTTTGGCCACCTCATGCAAAGAGCTGACTCATTGGAAAAGACCCTGATGCTGGGAGGGATTGGGGACAGGAGAAGGGGACGACAGAGGATGAGATGGCTGGATGGCATCACTGACTCGATGGACATGAGTTTGAGTGATCTCCGGGAGTTGATGATGGACAGGAAGGCCTGGCATGCTGCAGTTCATGGGGGTCGCAGAGAGTCGGACACGACTGAGCGACTGAACTGAACTGAACTGAACTGAAGGTTCCTTTTAAGGGCTTGCCTGGTGGCTCAGTTGGTAATGAACCTGCCTGCAATGCAGGAGACTTCCTATAACACAAGAAACCCAGATTTGATCCTTGGATCAGAATGATCCCCTGGAGAAGGAAATGGTAACTCACTCCAGTATTCTTGCCTGGAAAATGCCAAGGACAGAGGAACCTGGTAGGCAACAGTCCATGGGGTCGCAAGAATTGGACATGATTTAGCAATTAAACAACCACCAAGGTTTCTTTCAGCTTCAAAATTATATTAGATATATATAGAAGAACTGTCATATTTATCCTTCATTCTCTAAGGGAAGAGAAACAGTGAGAAACAGAGGCTGACAGACATGTTTTACACACCTTTCTAGCAAGCAGAAAGGTACCAGAATGGTGGAACTAAGTCTCCAGCCCACATCTCAAACCCTACAGGACCACAGAGACAGCTCCTTTGTTCTGATTCAGAGCTTACAAACAACATTTAGAACTAATTCTGTGTTCCAAAGACACTGATTTCAGGAAGTCCTGACCCCTGGTGGGGGGTGGAATATCTTCTATTGTAAATTGATGAATTGCCTTTCTGGCTGAGAAGCCAAATTTTAGAGGTTTCCTTAGGTTTGACTAATATGACATAACCTAATTAAATGTAGTTTCTTAGTGCCCACTGATTTGAGTTACCTGCTGAGGTTTATCCTGAAAGAGCCTAGAACTTATTATTTTATTTAAAAACATTTATTCAATGTAAATAATAACAACAACAATCAGGGTGTCTCACATGAAGCCTTACTCAGTGTCGGCACACAGCTAACTACTCTACATGAATTGTTTCATATGTTCTCCATAATTTTCCATTGCAATAAGGTCCTGTTCAACAAATCGTCATGGAATGCTTGCTGTGTGCCAGGCATGTGATTTATGCTGGGAATATAAGGGACTTCATGTCTAAATGAGGAGACAAATATTTAAGCAAGTATCACAGAAAGAAATGTAACATTTACAGCTGCGTTAAATGCTACATATCCAAAGAAAGCACCTGGTGCTACTGTACTCATTGCAAAGATAAATCACTTTAAGAGAAATGATGGGATCTGTTCCAAGTCACAACTGAAGTAAGAAGAAAAGTCCAGCTTTTGGTCGAGAACTATTGACTTGGAACCCCTTGAGAACCCTGGGTCTGCTATGCTTTGACCCATGCCTGATTGCTTGATCATTATTTGAAGATCTATATGCTTGTCTTTTCTGTTGGCAATTAATAAGTGGACATTTCCCACCATGACTACTTGGCTCCATAGTTTAGTTTTATTGACTCTTCTAAACATTCTTCATATGTGAAAATTCTACAAAGAACCCTCAAGTCATTTCTGGAGTCTCTGACACTGACCTGTTATCTCATTCTATTAAGAGTTTGATTCCAGGCCCACTTCTGAAAAGTGAAAGTGTGTACTCAGTAAATTCCTGAAACTGACAAGAACCCTTTGGCTATTATTCAAAAATGTCTACTACAGTGAACTAAAGTGGTAAGTTATTTCCGCACTCACACACGACCCCTGCCTTCAAAGTAGAGCACCAAACTATGTTTACCACTGGGTCTAAAACCATTTCCCCTTGAAGATAATATGGAATAATCTGATAATGATGGTGGACTGGAAAGCTATGTTGACACAAATCTATTTAAATCTGCTATGCTTTAAGAAAGTTATTTTAACTGACCCCAATTGTATGCAATAAATTCCTTGTATAGGATTTTGTAATTAAACTTCACACACTATTAACCAGAAATGGTATTAGTAAATACAGTCTTTCCTCTTAAATTAACCTACACTTAGGGTGAACTCTAAGTTTATCCCCTATAGTATAGTCATTTTTTCATATATAAGCAATATATTTTATGTGAGCAATGCCAGAAAAAGCCAAAATTCATCATGAATTTTATAGTTCCTATAGGTAAATATAAGCAGAAATGTTGACTGTACAACCAGTTTAACTCTTTAAAAACCTAGTTTTAAATCTTTATTTCCATTTGCATCCAAGATTATAATATAAATTAGTTATTTTTAAAAATTGACTTTTTAAAAACATTTTTATAATTTGAACTAATGGCAAAAAATGACTTAGATTATTTTTTTTCCCCTTTGAAATAAACAGGCAATTTTGAAGAGCTTTTCCTCTGAGCAGCTCACTGGCAAACTAGTCAAGGAGTGACCCTGAGACTTATATCATCACCATTACATACTCAAAAGCAAGGATCTGATCAAGTAAACAGCACAATTCAAATTGAAAGACCAACCAAACCACTGTCCAGTCCCATTAAAATTGGTGACAAATGTCATTTAACCCCAAAGACCTGCTCTTCCATTCGTCCCTCCTTCCCTTCCATAATCTGTTATAGCAGAAGATTCCTGAGAAATCATTTTCATTCTGCCTAGATCTGGTCAGCCTTACTTTAGAAATCCTTAAGTAAATACTTATAATCCCTGTTCTATTCAAGTGATCAGTCAAAGGGGACATGACATATTCTCTTACATGCCAAACAGCTGTTTCCTTTCCTAATTAGGGGAGAACACTGCAAATGACAGTTCTAAATAAATATATAATGTAATCTACTGATAATGACAATGTAAATATTATGGCAATTAGGGAAACAAATGTACATATATTTGAATATTCCTCAGAGGCTGAAATCCTTCCATGGTAAACCTTTGACAGAAAAAGTCTCTGGTGGGTGGGTTCTGCTGAGGAAGTGGGGTGTTTGACTTGGCTTCTGGCTCAGGCTCTAGGAGATGAGTTGAGGAGGGAGATTCCAGGAGAAGAAGCCACTTTCAGTAAATTACCTTCCAGGAGACAAGTAGGAATCCCTGTTCTCATGGTTTCAAATCCTGGGTGGGGTAAGACTTGATGTCCCCTTGGCAAGAGGTGTTGAGGAACAGAAGACAGACAGTTTGCAGGGATCTGGGCAATCTGTCTTTCTGAGCAGAGCCCTACTTCAGAGTTCACATATACATGGTAACCGGAGATCAAAAGCATTGTTTCACTGTGAGAACATTTTTCTCCAGATAAGGTTGTACTTCTTCATAAAGCACATAAGAAGGAAAAAAAAATGAAAGACTATACTATGAATTACAGCATCTCTACCAATATTATGCAAGTCCTAATTAATTTTAGGCCATGTTTATCTAATCTTAGTCTTCCCACCATTTAAAAAGGAATTGCACCATTCCCTCACACCATATATAAAAGAAACAGAATGGTTTACAGACTTAAATGTAAGAATGGAGCCCATAAAACTCCTAGGAGACAACATAGGCAGTCTTTAACAAATTGTAGCAACATTTTTTTTTTATAAGTCTCCTAAGGCAAAAGAAACAAATGCAAAAATAAACAGATGGGGCCTAATCAGACTTGCAAGCTTTTGCACAGCAAAGGAAACCACTGACGAAACAAAAAGGCAATCTATGGAATGGGAACAAATATTTGCAAATTATGGGACTAACAAGAGGCTAATATTTAAAATATACAAAGAGCTCATATAACTCAATATAAAAAACCTCCCAACAACCCAATCAAAAAATGGGCAGAATATCTAAATACACAGAAAAAGAATATCTTTTTCTGAAGAAGATATACAGACGGCTAATAGGCATATGTATAGGTCCATGGGGTTGCTGAGAGTCAGACATGACTGAGCAACCTCACTTTCACGCATTGGAGAAGGAAGAAATGGCAGCCCACTCCAGTATTCTTGGCTGGAGAATCCCAGGGCCGGGGAACCTGGTGGGCTAACGTCTATGGGGTCACACAGAGTCGGACACGACCGAAGTGACTTAGCAGCAGCAGCAGCAATAGGCATATGAAAAGATATTCAACACAACTAGTTAATAGAGAAATGCAAATCAAAGCAACAATGAGATATCACCTCACACCTATTAATAGTTAGTATTCAAAAGTCTACTAATAACAAATGTTGGAAAGGATGCAGAGAAAAGAGAACCCTCCTACACAGCTGGTAGGAATATAAATTTGTACAGCCTTGTGGCTCAGCTGGTAAAGAATCTGTCTGCAATGCGGGAGACCTGGGTTTGATCCCTGGGTTGAGAAGATTCCTTGGAGAAGGGAAAGGCTACCCACTCCAGTATTCTGGTCTGGAGAACTCCATGGACTGTATAGTGCATGGGGTTGCAAAGAGTCGGACACAACTGAGCAACTTGGGCTTCCCTGATAGCTCAGTTGGTAAAGAATCCATCTGCAATGCAGGAGACCCCAGTTCGATTCCTGGGTCTGGAAGATCCACTGGAGAAGGGATAGGCTACCCAATCCAGTATTCTTGGGCTTCTCTTGTGGTTCAGCTGGTAAAGAATCTACCTGCAATGCAGGAGACCTGGGTTCAATCCCTGGGTTGGGAAGATCCCCTGGAGGAGGGATCCACTCCAGTATTTCCACCTGGAGAATTCCATGGACTGTATAGTCTATGGGGGCACAAAGAGTCAGACACAATTGAGCCACTTTCACTTTCATAGCCACTATGGAAAACAGTGTGGAGGTTCCTCAAAAAACTAAAAATACAGATCCTGTATGACCCAGCTTTCTATTCCTGGGTATATATGTAGAAAAACACTAGCAGCATTATTTATAATAGCTAAGACATGGATACAACCTAAATGTCCATCAACAGAGGACTGGATTAAGATGTAACACACACACACAGAAATATTACTCAGGCATAAAAAAGAATTAAATTCTGCCATTTGGAGCAACATGGATGGACCTAGAGAATATTATGCTTAGAAAATTAAAATCAGTCAAAGAAAGACAATACCATATGATATCACTTACACATGGAAATCTAAAAAAAATAAAACCACAAATGAAGGTATATGCAAAACAGAAACAAAATCACAGATATAGAAAATAAACTTGTGTTTACCAAAGAATAAAGGAAAGGCAGGAGGGACAAATTAGGGGTATAAGACCAAGAGATACAAACTAACCTGAGAAACAAGGATACACTGCATGGTGGTTTAGTCACTAAGTTGTGTCCGACTCTTACAAGCCCATGGACTGTAGCCTGTCACGCTTCTCTTGTCCATGGGATTCTCCAGGCAAGAATACTGGGGTGGGTTGCCATTTCCTTCTCCAAGGGATCTTCCTGATCCAGAAATGGAACCCAGGTCTCCTGCATTGCAGGCAGATTCTTAACTGACTGAGCTACGAGGGAAGCCCCTATATACTGCATACCACAGAGGATTATAGCTCTTATTTTATAATAACCTATGACAGAGTGTAATCTGCACGGATATTGAATCACTATGCTGTATACCTGAAACTAATATAGTATTGTAAATCAACTACTCTTCAATTTAAAAAATAAATAAGTAAATAAAAATTTTAAAAAGGGATTGTGTTATATCCCTTCTAGCTCCTTTATGCTCTAAGACAGTTAACATCTAAGTAATATACTTCAACTGTTAGAAAGACTGACTATTTCTTGATTATAAAATTAACAAATGATCATTATAATGCAAACATGAATGACTAAAAAGACAAAACTCCCATTTTTTATCATCAATTTTCTGGTATCTATATATGTGTGCACACACACACACACACATACATATAGGCTATGATAAATATACATATTTGAATCCTGCTACTGTGACCTTGCAACTGTGAACATTTCCTCATATCATTAAAAATTTGTGAACATATGGCTTGTAATGATGCATAATATTCCATTATATGGATGAACTGTAGTATATTTAATGTACCTATCATGAGATATGTACAGAGTTTCTAACATCAATAATCTTTTATAAAAAGGTTTATCTCTGTTGTGTTTTAGGCTTGTGCTCTCTCTCATGGTTGACTCAAATGCTAACACTGGGAAGTCAGAAAGAAAGAGTTTTGAATGTCTGCCTAGTGCTTGTTAGCCACGTGATCTCTGTGGATGTTTAACTTTTGACAATCTCAGATTCTGGATCTACCAAATGCGGTCCACAAGCCGTATCTTTCATGGCCATTGTCAAGGTGTGTTTATGTGTATGTCAAGTGTCTGCAATACAGAAGGCTCCTAGTAAGAATCAGACGCTTTCTCCTCCTATCTCTTTTTGTCTTAATCCAGGAGTCCAAACTGCCTGTGATTAGATTTCAGGGTTTCTGTTACAATTCCTGGAATTGTGTACAAACTTTTGTACGCTCACATGTTTTTGAGAGGGAAAAACTCCCGTAAGCATAAGAAGCACTGCAAATCTCATTCCTACTCCGTTTCTTTCCATTTGCCACAATGCAGTAGGACTCACACTGACCTTGTCCCTAAGGGCTGCCTCATTGACTCTGATTTCTCTCTGAAGGTTTCCCTCATCTGTTGGGGAGCTAACTGTTCAACATGAACCTAGCTGGACACACAGTTTCTATGCTGACATCCCAAGGCACTCAGCCCCCATTCCTTG
This sequence comes from Bubalus kerabau, assembly GCF_029407905.1. Classification (NCBI taxonomy): domain Eukaryota; kingdom Metazoa; phylum Chordata; class Mammalia; order Artiodactyla; family Bovidae; genus Bubalus; species Bubalus kerabau. The sequence continues at coordinate 38,319,065 of NC_073643.1, read as the reverse complement.
GCATACAATGAGTACTCAATCAGTCAACTGATCTAACTTGTTGCTGATATTATTATATACATGAGGAAATTTTCAGGAGAGGTCCATGCATCTTAAATTAAATGACTAGCTTGACCATGGAAGGTATGGTACATATGAATGGACACCTTCCTCCTTCTGTCTGTCTTCATCTCCGTCTCTCTCTCTTTCTCAACTCAGACCTATAGGGATTGAACCAAATTCTGAAGTTTCCTTTATCCTAAGTAGGTTTATAAATTTATCAAACAAGTCCAGAGATTACAATTTCTTTTACCTCATAGAAAAGGATATGTGCAGGGGAGAGTGATTTGGCGAGAGAAAAACATCAGTATACAATGTTAAAACGGGATGACGGTCCATCTGTCTTGAACAACCCCGACCACAAGTTGACTGGCAAAAGAGAACTTCTGAAATTTAAACACCAAGGGATTATCTTTTAATGGGCTGTCACTGGGTTCTGTGGTATGAAATTAAGCATTTCATCAGAGGTCAGCCACTACTTACACTAGACATTCTGCAGCATGAACTCCCTGGCACAATTACCAATGTGTGGCTTTACCAAGACAAGTTTTGGGGCTTTTCTCTCCTATTTCTGTTAGAATATAAATAGTGGTACACATTTACTTCCTTTAGCTACAAAATTTAATACTGCATTTGGAATTCTGTAGATTTAAAAAACATTTCTTTTTAACAGAAGGAATTGTGAGTTGAGCTCAAGTAAAATACGCAACAAAATAAAACAAATAATGGCCTCTATGTCTTTAAGTTTGAATGTGTTTTTCAACACAGTTTAACTTTGAATGAAAACTATCTATAACATTTATCTAAAAAGGACTATTTTCCTGCTTCCATGTGTCAAATACTTCTATATTTCCTCACATTTGTATTCTGGACAGGATGGCAAAATATAACTAGAAGACTCCCCACTACTCTCTATACCTTAACTATTATGTGATAAAGGATGGCTTGGAATTCAAAAGCTATTGTTTGTTAGGATTAACGGCTGCTGGATTCTTCGAAAGAATACTTCTAAAATTACATGGATGGACAAACAACCTGAATAAAGAAATGAGCAAACTTTCCCTAGAGCTTCCTTGGCTGGCTGAATCACTGAATGGCAGCTGACAAGGTTTTCAATAACGCCAAGTCAGCTGGTTCTATAATGCTGTGTGCCCCAAACATAATTAAAAGTGTTAACAATTTTGTAGCCTTTATCAGAACATATTCTCCTTGCATACCTTCAGTGACCTGGTCACAGCTACTAGAGACAAATCTCTTGTTTTACTTTATGTACTAAGGTCACTGTACCCTAGGGAACTTCCTTGACTGTATCATGCCCAAATCTGGAAGACTCGAAAGTCTACCCAGAGGAATTGTGTGGGCTTGCTCCAACAGCATCCCTTTCCTTTATTGGGCTTCCCTGGAGCCTTAGATGTTAAAGAATCTACTTGAAATGTAGGAGACCCAGGTTTGATCCCTGGGTTGGGAAGATACCCTGGAGAAGGGAATGGCTACCGACTCCAGTATTCTTGCCTGGAGAATTCCATGGACAGAAGGAGCTTGGTGGGCTACAGTCCATGAGGTGGCAAAGAGTCAGACATGACTGAGCAACTAACAGTTTCACTTTTCTTTCATTCCAACAGCATCCCTTTCCTTTCTCAGGATGACAGCAAAACACTAAGCCTTTTGGATGTTTATGGAGGAGAAAAACGTGTATGGTTTGGGTCATCTTCTGTTAATTACTTTTAAGTCCATCCGTACAACAGTGAAGTGAGCTAGGTTTCCTCAGACTTGTGTTGAAAAGGGGCCAGAAAAATCAAGTTATCCCCAATATATTACGTTTTGGAAAATGAGGGCTGTAGATGTAAGATCGCTTAGTAGCATCTGAGCTTTCTAACTGCTGATGTACTGCTCTTCCTATACCACACTGTAAATTGTTGTGTCTGTGCCTCTAGAGCTGGGATAACCACATAGACCACGTAGGTCAAATCACAGGTCTAAAAGTAGTCACTGGTGATCAAGACGAAACAATGCCAGATATTCTTAAAAGAGACTAAATGTATATTAAGCACCTACCTAATGTCTTGCTTGTATTCAGTACCAAGTAAATGGCAGTGATTTTTTTTTTTCTGTTAAGTAAGGCATTATAGATAAATGGACAACTAGACAACAGTATTATTTTTCTTATTAGACTGCTGGTCAGGAATGAAACCCTTCTGTACTCTGCCAGAGGAGACATCGTGACCTGATCACAGCATTCTTTCCCACTAATTCTCCTTGGAGACTTGGAATTCTTCAAAAGACATCACTTCCAACAGCCACCATGAAGTTGACTCCAAATGAAGCTTACTTATTATACTTAAAGATCAGGATCTGTACCCTGTTGCCCTCTGCATCCCCCTACCAGTGATACTATATGCTCTGTGCATAATATGTACTCGGTAAATATACGAAAAACATACAATCAACTTAACACCAATGGGATAATTACAAGAGTGCTGCCAGGGGAAAATTAGAGGCTGGGGATTGCTGTTTATTCTGAAAAATCCCAAACCTCTTACAGGGTTGCTGAGAGCAATAACTCAAAGGACAGGGTTTATGCCGGGTCAGAGAGACATCTTGGCTCCTCAGAGCTCCTTTCTTAGTTAAAACAGGAGTGCTGGGGCAGGAAAGAGGGGGATGTGGGGGTGTCAAGGGCCACCTAGACCTGAGCTGAAGCCATGTGGTTCTACTTGGAGCTTCCAAGTCAGTGGCGCCAGTGGTCGTTTCCTCAATTATTTTAGGCCAGCATCTCCCCCTTGGCATTGGTTCTGGATCCTTGTGGCTGGACATTTACCCTCCCTGGCTCCACATGAATAATTCAGGGAGGTGGCCCAAAGCCAGAAGCTGCCCCAGAGCCCCAGATTCCATCATCAGCTCTCAGATGGACTTTACTTAATGGCACCAGGAGGCAGGGAGAATATGGATGATGACTCACTATCACATCCCTTAAAGGGAGGAAAAAAGCCCAAGGGGAAGAGACGAGCATTCGGCTCCCAGAAGTTAAGAAAATATAATTTAGTCATCCAGATATCTCACTGGTAATAAAATTACAGATGAATCAAATCTAATTAGACCTGTTAAGTCTGGTGAAATGTTTAATTAATCTTAATTGGCTACCTCTGAAAGTAGCTTTGCATCCATTTCTTAAACAAAATAGAAACATTACAGCTCAAGTGATAGACTGTATGATCGGGTGATGAGTAAATACTAGTAGAATTGAGATGGTGTTGTATGAATTTAGAACAGGGGTTTCAAATTTGAATGCTGTCAGGGAACAGGCTGGGATTTTAAATGTACAACTGAGCAGTAGGATAAGAGGGTAGCTGAGATGAACAGTTCTTTTTTGGCTTAATCTTTGAATTCAGTATATTTACACACTGCTGGCCATTACAGAAAAAAATCATCTGCAGTCCAAATTGGGCCAATCCACAGGAGTTTGCAACTCTTGATTTAGAGACTTTCTAAAAATGAGTTCAAGCTCTTTAAAAGAAATTCTTATACTCAAATAATAGATGAATCATTCAGCAGAGTCCGGTTATTTTCCAATTTCTCATTTCCATCTATACTTCCTACCCCACCAATACAAAAACGGGCAAATAGAATCTCAGGAATTAAGCTAATGCTTTAGCTGTAGAATGTGGAGATATTTAAGAGGCAGCATGGTTAGGTACTTCAGTGAGAACAGATGCCAGTCGAAGAACCAGAGCCCCCTTAGGAAACTAGGCAATTAGTTTCCAGAAGGTGAGGAGGTTTAGAGGGATCCGGGGTGAGAGGAGGGAAGCTAAGGTAAAGAGAGGCATGTGGAGGGCTCAGGCACGACTGTTTACCCACCACTACAGAAATGCACGTGTGAGTGCTCAGTTGCTTCAGTTGTGTCCGACTGTTTGTGACCCTATGGACTCTAGCCCTCCAGGCTCCTCTGTCCATGGGATTCTCCAATCAAGAATACTGAAGTGGGTTGCCATGCCCTCTTCCAGGAGATCTTCCCAACCCATAGACTGAACCAGCGTCTCCTGCATCTTCTGCATTGCAGGCAGATTATTTACCACTGAGCCACAGGGGAAGCACCTCCATTACAGAAATACGTATGTCTTAGTAACCAGTATGGCTGCTCTGTTATTTACTAACTGAATATCCCAGGAGGGGAAGTAAGTTCTGAGCTGCATCCAAGAATCTTTCCCATCAGAGTCTGTGCTAGCTTTCAAGACTACTTTCGATACTAAGAATCCCAACAGTATCTGATCTGGCTATTGGGCATACCCAGTTCTGCTTGGACACTTTTCCATTGAGCTTACCATTTGAAACCTTAGTAAGAGAAAGAAAACTTACAACCTATAACTTTCATTTTCATACCTGACAGAAGATAAACTCACAATTATAGCCTCAGAGCTAGAGATCTTAGAAAATGACATTATACTTTCCACTTCTCCCAGGTACTTTTGAAAAGAAAAATGCCTGGATCACTTATTCGCTGTTTACTAATACTACACAAGGTGAATTTCAGGAAGCGGAACTGAAGTATTCTGAGGGGAGAGCTTATGCAAGCTCTAAGGTATCTGCTAAGGTATCTGGTCACATTTTTCAATATCTAAAAGGCCAATAGAGAAAGAAATGGCAACTGTCTCCAGTATTCTTGCCTGAAGAATCCCCATGGACAGAGGAGGCTGGTGGGCTACAGTCTATGGGGTTACAGAGTTGGATGCAACTGAGCAAATAGCCTAAAATTATGAGGTGATAGACTGTACTGCATAGGAGGATGAGCTTTGAGATAACTACTCTCAATGTAAATCCTAGTGCTATGGACTTGCTGGGGGATCTTTGAGCAAGGGAATCAACTTTGTAATGGATGTAAAAATGCCAGGTGAACCTCAAATATGATAGTGTATGTAGCCCTCTCTCTGGCACAAAGAGAATGCGGGTATGTATGGTTCTGAAATATGAGTTAGGCTTTATGTTATTAAAAAAGGGGACAGCTACCTATGTAATGTAGAAGACATACTGGTTCATATGTGATTTTCTTTTTTCCCTAGGCACTGGCAACTGAACTAGCAGGAGAGCAATGAGAACGTTCAGTAAGAGAGGAAAATGTCCTCAAGCAGAACTTTGAGGGTTCTTTTTAAGAATACTTTAACATAAGCCCCACGCCTGGGTTTCTTCACCAGCCATGGGCACCCACCAGACTTACTCAGTTCCTAATTCAGGGCAGGTTGTATTTCCTCCCTTAATGGCAGCCCTACTATTCAGGGATCTGCTTTCATCTGTACTGTCTCCACACCTTCCAGTCCTGTTCCAATGCTAAGGCACTGCCAACATTCCTACTTGTGCAAGTGTGCATTTGTGTGTGTGCAATTTTTAGATCCTTGTGGCCACCTCCAGCCAAGCCGAGTCACCCACCTCAGCTGGCTAAGTTGTTTCCCAATGGACCAGTTTTTTTGTTAATGCTCTGGCTGCAAAAGTGTGTAGGTTTTGAGTGATCTGCCCCTAAGAGTATTTGCTTCATAGTCTTAGCTATTTTCAGTGAATACTTTTGCCCATCAGGATGTTTTAGGAATGCATATTATACATTGAGTTATATACCTAGAGACAATAAGGAAATAGATGTTCTAAATGAACACTCTATAGAGTAGAACTGACTTCTTTTCCCACAGTCCCAGAAAGGGGATCACATTTACTGACTAGGCTTCACTCGGGTGAATGGAATACTGTTTGGCCTTTTGGATTATGCCTCAGATTTAGCAAAATTGCTAGATATCAATAAAAATGGAAGATCCTGCTTCCATCAATAGCAACAAGGTATACCATTTATTCAGCTGCCTCTTATGTTCACATTACTCAATGTATATGTATCATCTTTTAAACTTACAGCAACCCTTGGTGGTACATTTTATAATCCCCATTTGCAGATGAAGAAACTAAGGTAGTCAGTGATACTGACCAAGGATTCTTAGGTGGTCGGGGGCAGGGCTGGAACTTGAACCCTAACATCTAACTACATCTAACTGCAAAGTTTCAGCTCTCAAACGCCACCAGTATTGCTTTACTTTTCATTAACCTCTAGAGCCAGTTTAAACTCTAAACTCTATCCAAAAGAAATGTAAGCCACACGAGAACGCTGAAAATTTGTGGTAAAATATACATAAAATGTACCATTTTATAATGGCATAATTCACTGGTACTAAGTAGTCACTATCACTGCTATCCATTGCCAGAACTGTTTCATCACCCACAACAGAAACTCCTTACCTTTTAAACATTTAGTCTCCATTCTCCTTACTTCTGGTCCATGGTCACTTCTAATTCTACTTTCTGTCTCTATGAATTTGCCTGTTCTAGGTATTTGATGTAAATGGAATCATGCACTATCTGTTCTTTTATGTCTGCCTTATTTGGCTTCCCTGGTGGCTCAGAGGTTAAAGCATCTGCCTCCAATGCGGGAGAACTGGGTTTGATCCCTGAGTTGGGAAGATCCCCTGGAGAAGGAAATGACAACCCACTCCAGTATTCTTGCCTGGAGAATCCCATGGACAGAGGAGCCTGGTAGGCCACAGTCCCTGGGGTCACAAAGAGTCAGACACGACTGAGCGACTTCACTTTCACTTTTATTTTACTTAGCATATTTTCAAAGTTCCATCCATGCTGCTGCATGTATTAGAATTTCCTTCCTTTTAAGGCTGAATAATATTTCATTGTATGTATATACCACATTAAATTTATCCATTCATCTCTTGACTGGCATTTGGGTGATTTTATGTATGAATTTTTAAATGTTCTGGCGTCTCATTTAAAAGTAAAAAGTGAAGTTAATTTTAATTACATTTTTGATTTAGTATATCCAACTTATTTCAACATGTAAAATTATTAAGAGCATAGTTTATGTTCTTTATTTGTTTAAGTTCTTGGGTTATAGTATGTATTTCATATTTATATTACATCTTAATCTGGTCCAACTATATTTCAAGGGTTCAGTAACCACACAAGCATAGGGGCTGCCAGCCTGGTCAGAGCTGCTCCAGAAATTTACTTGGGGCCCTTCTTTTTAATGATGTTCCTTTGAGTTTGAAACCTTACTGATGTAAACTTACCATCTGATTTCGATGATATTTAAAGCCCCCTTTCCAATTATCTGTAATTAATGTGCTTCTTTCTAACACTGGATATTGTAAAAAGATAATATAACATGGTCAAGGTTAAGTTCAAGACACACGCACATAAGATAAAGGCAAGGCAATATATTATTTATTGCCAAAAAGTGAGGGATACATAATAGCAACTGTATCTAGAGCAAATATAAGGTTCCAAAACTATAGAATTTTTCTTCTGATTTGTGAATTTTTTACACACAGTTTTATGAAAGGTTAAAAAAATCATTTTACTTAAGCATTTAATAGATCATCTTAATTTAAAATAATATAATGACATGGAATCTGAAATCTCTTTGAAAACCTAGGGCAATTATAGGAGGAAGAATTAAGGAGAGGCCCATGAATATCAGAGTCATCGAGGAAGAAAGGACAACATTTATGAAATGACAGTCTTGTGTAAGTCACACCCCATGCCTAGTATGTACACACATTAGGTCCAATTGTATGATATCACTATTTGACTGTTTTTGACTTACAAAACTACCAGTTTCAAAAAGTTCAACCTAATGTACCATTTCATCACTGCATGTGATATTAGCAAATTAATTCTTCATGAAAAAATAGAGTTCAGGAGGGGTCTGAGGGCTGGACACAATGTAGGCAGAGAGGAAGGTGAGATTCTTTTGAGAGGATGGAGTCAGGTAAAGGGAAGGGAATTAACTTTACAATAACAGCAGTGGCAATAATTATAATAGTCGTCACTGGTTTTTGAGTGCTTATAACGTGGCAAAGCATTTTATATGTATAACCTCATTTAACATTTATCACAACTTTGTAGGAAAGATATTCTCATTCTCATTTGGAAACGAAGATGCTGAGACTCAAGAAAGACATTTTTGTTGTTGTGGTTCAGTCACTCAGTCATGCCCAACTCTTTGTGACTACACAAAGAGCAAGCAAGCCAGGCTTCCCTGTCCTTCATCTCCCGGAGGTTGCTCAAACTCATGTCCATTGAACTGGTGATGCCACCCAATCATCTCATCCTCTGCTGTCCCTTTCTTCTCATTCCTTCAATCTTTCCCAGCATCAGAGTCTTTTCTGACAAACAGACAACTTATTCCTGACAACTTATCTGTCTCTCAAGTTGATCAAAATTACTATGTTATTTCTGACTCCAAAGCACTCAACAACCGTCCATGTTTGCCAGGGACCAATGGGTTCCTAAAGCCTGACTTCTCATTTTAAAACAGGGACAGTCTTGAGCAAATGGGAACAAGTTAGGCACCCTAATGCCAGAGTTCTAATACTCTGTTATGGCAACTTGGGGCCCTTGCCCACCAGTTTAAAGAGATCTTTTCATTGGTACAGAATATATGTGGCAGATAGTAATGTTTTTCCATTTTTTAATCTTTTTCATTGTTAATGTGAGCCAGAAAGAACATTTTCTTAAGCTCGGTAATAGCTGAAACAAATGCCCACAAATGTGGGCATTCCCCCATGACACTGGGTACAAGATTTAATAGTGGTGATTCATGGACTGTTGCACTTTAGTCTCGATGCCAGGAGTTCTTAACCTGGGGTAGATGGTGGGGGGCATCTGAGAAATTCTAACACTATTTTCATTAACTTCTAATTGAAATTCAACATTTCCTTCAATTATGACTGCAAAGACTCAACCACAAAATTATTAGCTGTACCTGTAACTTTATCACTTATATAAATTGTATATGTTTTCATATCACACTGTAGCTATAGAGATACTAAATTTAAACTCATCATCACTTTAAAATTACAGTAATTATCAAGCCTACTGCAGCTCTGATATTTAATATATAATAAATACATGAATTACTGCTCTGTTTTGAAAAAAATATTTTGACAAATGCATTTCAATATAATTAGCTTGCTTTGCAATTTTATGCTCATTTTTACACAATCAAAAACATTTTGAGAAAGAGTCAATGCCCCACAAGAGGTTAAGAACCCATGTTCTAAACCTAGGGGTGACAGACATACTTCTGTAAACCAACATCAACACTTTTTCTCCACTCCTGACACCACGTCACCGCATCACCAATCCACTGCTTCCATAGAGGAGCTAACCACCGTGCATGCCTGACTTTCAAGATCTAATCTAAGGCCGCACTCCAGTACTCTTGCCTGGAAAATCCCATGGATGGAGGAGCCTGATAGGCTGCAGTTCATGGGGTCGCTAAGAGTCGCATACGACTAAGCGACTTCACTTTCACTTTTCACTTTCATGCTTTGGAGAAGGAAATGGCAACCCACTCCAGTGTTCTTGCCTGGAGAGTCCCAGGGACGAGGGAGCCTGGTGGGCTGCCGTCTATGGGGTCGCACAGAGTCAGACACGACTGAAGCGACTTAGCAGCAGCAGCAGGTTCTAATCTAATCCTGTTCAATTGGAGGATTTGGGCTACAATCGACTAAATTTAGAAAATAAACACATTCACCAGCTAGGAAGTGAGGGACTGGGCTTTAAGCCTTAGAAGGAAGTAGGCTCCCTTAACTCAGTGCAGCCCACCCATTCTTTCACAGGCATTTTTCTTCCCTGGCCAATTGTGAGAGTCTCTTTGTGAATAACATGTCTGGATTAGTTTGCTGAACAATTGCCTCATTTTAGTTAGCCTCTGATTGTCCTTGCTTTTGTGAGTCAAAAATCCTTAATCTTATTTGAATGAAATTTAATTCCCTAGAGAGCTGAGTCTTTAGTCTCTTAGTTTTATAAAGTGAGTGCTTAGAGAAAATGTAGGAGAGCTGACATGGGACTCCTTTAAAGCTAGGTCAACCTCCTAAGAAAATAATTAGATAAATGTGCACTCCAGTTGGGGAGAGAAGGAGGAAAAGAATTTCTCCACAAATTACTTTTAGAATATTTAAGTGGAATTGAATCTGATTGTCAAGAGCCAGACAGCTCTCAGGAGGTCATTTGATCTAGTCCCCTGTTGCTGGACCAGAGCACGTATGCAAAAATCTAGCCCAAAGTTAAAAAACTTTACAGAAGAGATAGATATTGTACCTAAGCAGGTCCTGCCAGGTAGGTGGGAGGAGGTTGCTGATTGAAAGGAATATTCATAATAAACCATATGGTAACATGAGCTCATTGATTAATTATTTAATTAATGAAACACATATTTATTGAGCCCCTACCATACATCAGAGACTGTCCTGGGCACCTAAGACATATCCGTGAGGTTACATTTTAGTGGGTGGCAGGAAAACTGATACACAATAAACCTAATAAGAATATGATAATGTGTGTTGCAAAGAGAGAAGTATACTGAAAACAGAAAAAAATTAGAGCAGGGAATAAAAATGGAAGTACTGAAGTGTTGGCAGAGAAGGGATACCTTTGTAAACTTGTAAATACAAATGAGTTAATACACGTTAAGAGCTTAGAATGATGCCTAGTATGATAAGTCTTCAATAAATTATATGCATAGAAAATATGCATTAAATATACCATATATAGTTAGTAATGTCTATTATATATTATGCAATATACATTATATATGTATGTATATATATGTCATTTTGGTTACTATCATATTAGATGGGCTTGTTTGGGTACAAGAAACAGAAATAAACTTTACTTAAGTTAAGCAAAACAGGAATTTTATTAGAAGGGTGGTGAGGGTGCCTCTGAAGAACCTCTCAGAATTAGTTGAGAACCTGATGCCTGCAGAGAACACTTCAGTGTCACCTGCCCAGATCTTGGCAAGATGGGGACAGCAAAGGAGAAGGTCATCTCAGAAAGGAAATTGGTGAAAAGATGAAGCATTGAGACCGAAAGACAGTGTCATTCTAGTTAATAATCTGACAGAGTTCTATAAGATAGATTTGGTTTCCAAAGCAAAGGAGGAGGAGGATGGTGTTACACTTTCCCAATATGAGTCACAGACCAATATGATGTCAAATTTAGGGGATGGGTTTTAATTTCACAGCATATAAAGTATACTAGGGCTTCCCACAGAGAAGGCAATGGCACCCCACTCCAGTACTCTTGCCTGGAAAATCCCATGGATGGAGGAGCCCTGTAGGCTGCAGTCCATGGGGTCGCTCAGAGTCGGACACAACTGAAGCGACTTAGCAGCAGCAGGGCTTCCCAGGTGGCGCTAGTGGTAAAGAACCTGCCTACAGATGCAGGAGATTTAAGAGACATGGGTTAGATCCCTGGGTTGGGAAGAACTCCTGGAAAGGGGGATGGCAATCCACCCCAGTATTCTTGCCTGGAGAATCTCATGGACAGAGGAACCTGGCGGGCTACAGTCCATAGGGTCGCAAAGAGTCGGACACGACTGAAATGACTTAGCATGCACACAATATATACTATGACTTTCCTATCTAAAAAATTACCAAATCACAACCATGGTCAGTTCACACTTGGAAACCTATAGATGGACTGTGGATATACAGATAATCTCTGAGGAGGGAATTCTTGTCCCAAAGGTGGTCAGCTGGGTAATAGATGAAGCAAGACCAAACTATATATGTTCTCTTGACTTGGGATCATCTCTTTTCAAAAGAAACAAAATCAATGTTGGCTAAAACAACTTTCCCTGCCCTTGGTTTCCCTACTCATCATCCCTTCTTGCTGCCTTAGTTTAGACTTGTCCACGTGCTTACAGCTCTGACGCAAGAACTTGTCTGATACCCAGAGGAAACCTGAGTGCCTTCAAGCTGAGAGGTACAGGGGTCTCTGTGGGCTACTGAAACTGGTTGTAGTGCATCTAAGAGCATAATTACCAGTTCAGTGTGATTTTCCAAAACTTTCTCATCTGAGACATAATAATTAAAAACACAATAATTCTACTTGAGTAATTCAAACACTTGATTTATCCCTGTGAATTTCTCCCAGCACATACAGAGGCTGGGATCTATGGCCACACTATCCCCATTTGTATATTTTACTTCCAATCTCTAGGCACAGAAATTCCCTTTTCCTTGTAGAGCCTCTTTTTAGACAGAAATCTCCCATTTTTCAATGAATCATGCTTATTTTGGATGTCATCATGTTGCAGGTGTGTGAAGATTTAAAGGAAGGATTGGAGTCTGAGAAATAAATGATTTGGGTTTCAAATATGGTAGGCCAGAGAGACTTATATTTTTATTACCAAATGGAATAGTAATATATTTAGACATATGGTATTCACATTATGTCTCATTTTCTTCAATGTTGTTGGCAGGAAAGCCATAGCAAAAGAAATGGCTTTCTTTTCCCTTGTGGTTATCTGAAGCAGTGGAGAGTCACCAACCAACATTTGGTTCTTACATTGATCCTCTCTGCTCAGGATAAAGAATCACAGACCATCAGCTAACAATAGGATGGTAGAAACCATCAAGTGTTGGGGAATTTAAAACTATTCAAATGTCAATTCATTACCTCCCTAGACCTTACCATTTTTAGGAAGTACCTAGAAGGAGATAATACTATAATAATCGTATAGAAGGAAAAACCTGAACCAGAAGCTTCAGGGGTCTACTCCAAGTATGAGGATCCAGTTTCCCTTCTGAACCCCTTAAAGAATTCAGAACCACAGTGGAAAACAAAGGTAACACAAGACAATGTTTGCTGAAGTGCAATATTTGCCTATATTGGTAGGTAAAGTTCCTTAACCAGATGTTGGTACCAGGCACTGTTCCAAGCACTTTACATTACTAACTTATCTAAAAATTTCACAATAACAGTAAGAATTAGACACTCTTATTATTTTGATTTTACAGAAGAGGAATCTGAGCACAGAGATGTTAAATGTTTTGCCTGTCATCACAAAGCTAGCCATTTTCAAAGCTGGGATTTGAACCCAGGTTTTCTGGCTCCCAGGTCTGTGCTCTCAGCTACAGTACCTATCAGTTTCACATGTATCTATCAATGTATATTTGAAACAAAAAGATAACAAGCTATTATTACTCTGGATAAGCCTAAAGAATAGAAGATGCTGCTAGTCCATTTGGTATAGATATGATATCCAAATGTGCTCACAAATAAGCCTTTAGTGACAACACCTTCTATCATATCACATTGGAAGGACGGGTATGATGATATCTTACGCTATTAAATTGAAACCAATGTACCTATATTAAATTATAGATTTATTTTAAATTTACAGATTTATATAGGTATTCTGAATATCTGTGTGTATGGTTTTATTCTTTTAAGGTTATATTTCATGATATTTTTCCCCAAAGGGAAAAATTTTGAACGCCATGTTTGAATGATTAATTTTGGGAAACAGGGATGCTAGTCCAAATCTCCTATTTTAAAAGTGAGAAATTTAAAGCCTAGGTTCCTAAAGGAACCTGCTAAAAGTAACAGTTAATGTCAACAATGGTTAATGTTTTTTGAGCTCTTGCTATGTTACCATTTTAATTGTTGTTATAAGGCTTATAGATTTAAATTTAATTAAAACTTGTAAGGTAAATAGTATTGTTATTATCTCCATTTTGCAGATAAGGAAATACAGGCTTAGAGATAAGGTTTAATCTGTCCTAAAAGGCAATACGGCTGTAAGAGTTAGAACTGGAATTGGAATCTCAGTCTTTCTAATTCCAGAGCCCAGATGTCATCTGTGCAACTATATTTCCATTCATGAAGTGTTAACAGTTAATTACAAAGCAAATCCTTTTCTATAGTTCTTTCAACATTACATGGCCTCCCACTGCCTCTGTTTACTGAGATTAGCTGCCATAAAATATAACTTTAGATGTAAAAAGTGGAAGGTATTATGCTGACGTGTACCCTCTCCTCAGAGATAATTACTTCAAAGTTTCAAAATGAACGCCTTTCACAGCAGAAAGCTATTATCATATCTGTCACAGCAGCAAATGTTCTTCATTTTAATATGATTGAAATAATGCCATTAGATTACAAACAATTAATGGTACATTCACAGAAGTTTTGTAAGACCATGATGTTTTCATAACAATATGATGTAACATGTTAAGGACCAGCCAAGTATAATTTAACTTCTCCCAGAATTCTCCTTCTCTACCTTCTCTTGCTCCAACCCTCATCTTGTTTTGTATTTTTAAATTTTACTAGGCATTGATATTACTTCAATAACAAACCATAGCCTTTAGTTAAGTCTTTCATCAGAAAGACAATCTCAAGGTTTCCTTTATAAACAGCATGTTGATTCACTGCCGCTCTTTGGTGATGATAAAGTGAAGCCATGTTAATAACATTCTGCTCACACTGCCAGTCGAAGACAGTGGCTGCAGAAGAAATAAAGACTGACGTGCATGTGTGCTTGGTCATGTGCAACTTTCTGCGACTCCAAGCGCTGCAGCCTTTGAAGGCTATAAAGACTGATGTGCGTGTGTACTTGATCATGGGCAACTCTTTGTGACTCCAAGGACTGTAGCCTGCCAGGCTCCCCTATCCATGGGATTCTCCAGGCAAGAATACTGGAGCAAGTTACCATGCCCTCCTCCAGGGGATCTTCCTGGCCCAGGGCTCCAACCCTTGTATTACAGGTGGATTCTTTACCATGGAGACCCCTGGAAAGCCATTAAGCCTGCTATTGTTTTTTTTTTTTTTTTAAAGTGGAGCCCAAATGAAGCAAAGCTGCCACATAAACCAGAGAAAATCTACTCTATGGAGACCAATGAATTCCCCTATCATCACAGACATATGAGCCAAGTGTGATTTCCATTTTACAAACTCAGGAAACTAAGGCCACAGAGTCCAGTCCACAGGGAATGGAACCCAGCGAGCACACACATCCACACCTGTCTGCTAGTGAAGGTACTGCTTTGCCATCATTCTGTGCTCAGGCAGGAGGAAACTTGGCAGTGCACAGGGCGTCCTTCGAACACACATGATCCTGATGATGATCCTCTCTCATTATTTCAGTTTCCTAAACACTTTTCCTGTGACTAAGGAACTGAATTAATTATTGACAAGGTGGCTGGCCAGCACAGAGCAAAAACCCCACTCATGTGGGATGTGTTCCCTCTAAGTGGAGCGCTGGGAAAGCATGCAGTATTATTTTGCTCTTCCTCTGAGAAAGGGCTTGACAACTGGTCAGTGTCCAGCAGCCTAGTCTTTGGACATAAATAATCATTTCTCCAGGGAAGGCTCTACCTAGGTCATCTGATCTGTTTTCCCCACAAAGTATATTGCACTGACAAGGCTATCATCCCAAGGAAGAAAGTAGAAATCTCATAATAAAACATTTTCATCAGTGAATCCTGGGAAGGGCCACAGTTCCAGGAAGGACTATTTATTCCAAGCACTGGAATGGTTTTAACAATGTACAGTCATAAAGTAGACAGCCTCCAAGAAAAGGGAACACTCCTACACTGTTGGTAGGAATGTAAATTGGTACAGCCACTATGGAAAATTATATGGAGGTTTCTCAAAAGACTAAAAACAGAGTTACCATGTAAGCCAGTGATCCCACTCCTGGGCATATATCCAGACAAAACTCTAATTCGAAAGGATAAATGTACCTCAATGTTCACAGCAGCACTATTTACAATAGCCAAGACATGGAAAAAACCTAAATGTCCATCAACAGATGAGTAGATAAAGAGATGTGGTACATATATACCATGGAATATTGCTCGGCCATAAATAAGAATGAATAATGCAATTTATTATTAATAATAAATTATTAATCCATGGATGGACCTAGAGATTATCATATTAAGAGAAGTCAGAGAAAGATAGCATATAATGTCGCTTGTATGTGGAATCTAAAATATGACTACGTAACAGAAATAGACTCAGATATAGAAACAGATTTGCCCATTACTGTCTGTTTCCATCACTAAAATCAAACTTACTGAAGGTAGGAATGGTCTCTGGTCTATATATAGTAGTTTCTTCAGTAACTAGAATAATGCCAGGCATGTAGGAGATGCTCAATAATATTTGTAATTTGTATTCATGAAATCAGTCATAAATATATAGAGTATATAATGGTCATTCTTCTGCAATAGAAATATGCTGTGTTAAAGGGGAAGGAGTATTATATAATGGGAAGGGTTATTAAAGTGACTTTATTATCAGCAAGATCTTCTTTATTCTTCATTTAATTCTCTTCCATTAAATAGCATTGACAAATTCCTCCTTTCCAGTCCCTGAGCCTACTGATATACTATCTTCCCTGATGTACTATCAAACCCCTTTACTCTTCCCTTGCCATTTATGTCTCCTCCTGTTGGTTTTCCTAATCTGACCATATCATTCCCCAGCTAAAAACATATCCATTACATGCCAATGACCTTAGGGTAAAGTCAACTAACATGACTTGGAAAACATTTTGCAATCCTATCCGTGCTCAGATCTTGAGCTTCACTGCTTGCCCCTCACTGGTCTATCTTTCCATTTTTCCTGTGGTTTCCTGAAATCACTGTGTTCTCTCTTGCCTCTGGGCCTTTTCTCCATGCCTCATCCTTCTGCCTGGAACACACCCTCTTCTAGTTCACCAAACTAACACATGTTCATCTTTCAGCTTTGAAGAAGATGTTACTTCCTTCTGGAAGCTTTGCCAACCACAACACCTTTTCTAGTATCTTTCTTGCTCCTTAGTCGTTAAGTTGTGTTAGATTCTTTGAGACTCTATGGACTGTAGCCCGCCAGGCTCCTCTGTCCGTGGGATTCTCCAGGCAAGAATACTAGAGTGGGTTGCCATTTCCTTCTCCAGGGGACCTTCCCAACCAGGGATTGAACCTGTGTCTCTTGCATCTCCTGCATTGACAGGTGGGTTCTTTACCACTGAGCCACGTGTGTAGCCTCTCTGCTGCTGCTGCTGCTAAGTCGCTTCAGTCGTGTCCGACTCTGTGCGACCCATAGACGGCAGCCCATCAGGCTCCTCCATCTCTGGGATTCTCCAGGCAAGAACACTGGAGCGGGTTGCCATTTCCTTCTCCAATGCACGAAAGTGAAAAGTCAAAGTGAAGCCACTCAGTCGTGTCCGACTCTTTGCGACCCCACAGACTGCAGCCCACCAGGCTCCTCCGTCCATGGGATTTTCCAGGCAAGAGTACTGGAGTGGGGTGCCATTGCCTTCTCCGATGTAGCCTCTCTAGTACCTTATAATTTACTAATTACTGCAACCATCAGTCTACACTCTTATCCCAGCTTCCTAGTTTGCCTCCCACATCAGGTTGTATTTGTCTTACATACTCTTATTCCCCTAGAATTGAGCACTATGCTTGATACTTTTTGTCATTTAGTAATTAAAAAAATAAGACAAAATAAACAGATGCTTAGGGCATGGTTTTAAAGGAAATCTCTGTGTTGACACTTGGGAACTTTTTACCAGTTGTCAAAGTGTCTAATAAGCCCTCCATGCCCAGAATCACTTTGGCCCTCTCTCCTTTTTGAATGATTACCAAGAGGCACTGTCAACCCCTGGGGAGGCTTAGTCCCAGACTCTGCCATTTAGAGTGTAATATAAGAAGTCCTTTTCTGGAAGCAACATTGTGCGTGGTGGTACCTTTCAGCACAGTGAAAACTCGAAAAAGAGGGTGGTCTCAGCCAAGGGTCAAATTGCAGATACAATGCTTTATGTATTTGGCAGTGCTCTAGAGACAAATACATAATCACAGAGGTATGTGATCTGGTTGGAAAATTCAGGCCAGATAGAATGACATGGGTAGAAAAGCACATACACAAACACATAACAATGAGCACTCTTATTTGTAAAAACCACATTAATGGATGGCAGCTCCCTGCCTCTGAAGTGATTTATAAATTAAAATAATTGCCTCTTTGAACTGTGCAGATATTAACTGACCTATCACTAATGTACATACAGTCTCTAAACCATCCAAACATTACCTAAACATTTTATTCCCTTTATTCTGGAAACCCCAAAACCCACAAAAATAGGCTCTTTGTTCTGGTGCCAAGGGTCATAAAGGAAAAGCCATCATCTTTGATGACTTTGCAATTCTTATTCTAGTTCTTCATCAAATTAATTCTGAGTGAAATTAGTGAGCACTCTGAGCTTGAGTAAGTCTTCCTATTCCCCTCCCCTTTTTACAATCTCATCCCAAGCGCATGGATCCATTTCTGGCTCAAATTTCTGGTAATGAGAGCAGGGCAATTCATTATTTTTTTTTAATTAATTTTAGCTTTGGGTACATATCCTAAATCACTCCAGGTTGTGGGCGCCTGGCATTTCCTTCCTACGTAAAATGAGAGAGAAACTAAATTGGCTGAGGCCCAGACATGCATGGACTATGACAAGCTTGCTAGGGGTTCATTCTGGAATGGTGATCTTGACCTAAATTGAAAGGCAGGCAGAAAAGCACAGCAGTTAGGACAGGAGTCTTAGGGCAGTGGTTATAAACCAGGGCTGATTTTATTTTCCCAGTGAAAATTTGACAATGTCTGGAGACATTTACAATTGTTGCAACTTGTTGAGAGGGAGGTACTGCTGGCATCTGATGTGTGGAAGTCAAAGATGCTGCTAAACATCCTACAATGCCCAGGACAGCTCCTGCCCCCCCATGCAAAGGATTATCCAGTCCAAAATAGTAGTGCTGAAGTTGAGCAACTCTACCCTAGAAGCTGCGGTAGTTGAATTCACATCCCAGCTTTGCTTTGTTATGGCAGTGTGATCTTGAGTAAGTTTCTTGATTTCTTTGAGCCTTAGAAGTTTCTCTTCTGTCAAATGGAGATAATTGATAAAGTATCTACATTGACAGCATTTTGTCAAGCCTGGCATTTGTAAAAGTATAAAAACATTATATTCTATTTTAACTGGAGTAGGTAGCCGTTCCCTTCTACAAGGGATCTTCCCAACCCAGGAATCGAACTGTGGTCTCCTGCATTGCAGGTGGATTCTTTAGCAGCTGAGCTACCAGGGAAACCCCAATTCACTGATTACTGTATTTCAAATGGAAATACAAATTGCTACAACTTGGGCAGGGGGTAATTGCCAACTTTCAAATATTAGTTCCAAGCCCATACTTTATTTTCTCTTTATATTGATACACAATGGAAGGATAAAAATGCATAATTTTATTTAAAAAATAGATTTGGCAACAACTGACTTTTATTTGGTGTGATTAAGTGATGCTAATTTCTTTTTTTTTTTAATTTATTTTTAAACTTTACATAATTGTATTAGTTTTGCCAAATATCAAAATGAATCCGCCACAGGTATACATGTGTTCCCCATCCTGAACCCTCCTCCCTCCTCCCTCCCCATTCCATCCCTCTGGGTCGTCCCAGTGCACCAGCCCCAAGCATCCGGTATCATGCATCGAACCTGGACTGGCCGTATCGGCCTGAAGGCGCCCGATCTCTCTGATCTCGGATGCTAATTTCTAAATCTCAAAAATTCATTCTGTTTTGATTTAGGAACAGGAAAGGATGCATTATGAAGATATACCTTTTTCAGCATCTATACAGACCCATAGTTTCTGCTATACAGACCCATAGTTTCTAAGCCAGAAATACAGTAATATTTGCTTTAATTCATAGAGATTTTTTTTAAAAAAAACAGAAAAACCTCAGTTTTCCAGTGAGCAAAGCACTGGAATAGCAGTCTAAAAATGCCTAAGAGAGTGGAAGAAAATGGAAATAAAAATCACATTCTGATGTTTTTCTATGTGATACTGACATGTAATATTATATCAGGTTAAGCAAATATGGTTTTTATACAAAATTTAATATTTGAATTAAATCAATTTGGACTTATAAAATGTGTATACAAAAGTTTCCTGAAGTTACTTCCAATAAGAAGTGTTCTAATATTACACAGCAGTCTGCTACTGCTTTATACCCACTCTGAAAATACTCCCCCCAAATAATTTTATACATAAAAACCAAGATCTCCTGATATCTTTTAATGTTACAACTCCTACTTCTTTGTGCCAGGCTTTACTGAATGGACTAAACTGCATAGTTTTTTGGTCATTCTACAGATATTTTTGAATACCAACTACATGTTCCCACGGAGATGGGTGCTAGGATTATATTGTGCTTTGAAATATGCAGATGGCCAGGAAACCACACAGGCTGGTGAGTGAGGACTCAGATTTCTAGAGTCAGAGAGAGTTGGCTTGACCTCTGGACATTTGGCTAAGTCATGTATTAGACTGGTGAGCCTTTGGGCGTCTGCTCAACCTGCCTGAGGACCAGTTTCCCCATCTGAAAATAGGTAAAGAGTATTTCTTGTTTGTTAAGAGGATGCGGTTGACATATTAATATATATATTACCATGTGTAAAATAGATAGCTAATGGGAATCTGCGGTACAGGGCAAGGAGCTCAACTCAGTGTTCTGTGGTGACCATTCAGGTATGACCTAAATCAAATCCCTTATGATTATACAGTGGAAGTGAGAAATAGATTTAAGGGCCTAGATCTGATAGATAGAGTGCCTGATGAACTATGGAATGAGGTTCATGACATTGTACAGGAGACAGGGATCAAGACCATCCCCATGGAAAAGAAATGCAAAACAGCAAAATGGCTGTCTGGGGAGGCCTTACAAATAGCTGTGACAAGAAGAGAAGCGAAAAGCAAAGGAGAAAAGGAAAGATATAAACATCTGAATGCAGAGTTCCAAAGAACAGCAAGAAGAGATAAGAAAGCCTTCTTCAGTGATCAATGCAAAGAAATAGAGGAAAACAACAGAATGGGAAAGACTAGAGATCTCTTCAAGAAAATCAGAGATACCAAAGGAACATTTCATGCAAAGATGGGCTCGATAAAGGACAGAAATGGTATGGACCTAACAGAAGCAGAAGATATTAAGAAGAGATGGCAAGAATACACAGAAGAACTGTACAAAAAAGATCTTCATGACCCAGATAATCACGATGGTGTGATCACTGACCTAGAGCCAGACATCCTGGAATGTGAAGTCAAGTGGGCCTTAGAGAGCATCACTACAAACAAAGCTAGTGGAGGTGATAGAATTCCAGTTGAACTATTTCAAATCCTGAAAGATGATGCTGTGAAAGTGCTGCACTCAAAATGCCAGCAAATTTGGAAAACTCAGCAGTGGCCACAGGACTGGAAAAGGTCAGTTTTCATTCCAATCCCAAAGAAAGGCAATGCCAAAGAATGCTCAAACTACCGCACAATTGCACTCATCTCACACACTAGTAAAGTAATGCTCAAAATTCTCCAAGCCAGGCTTCAGCAATATGTGAAATGTGAACTTCCTGATGTTCAAGCTGGTTTTAGAAAAGGCAGAGGAACCAGAGATCAAATTGCCAACATCCGCTGGATCATGGAAAAAGCAAGAGAGTTCCAGAAAAACATCTATTTCTGCCTTATTGACTATGCCAAAGCCTTTGACTGTGTGGATCACAATAAACTGTGGAAAATTCTGAAAGAAATGGGAGTACCAGACCACCTGATCTGCCTCTTGAGAAATCTGTATGCAGGTCAGGAAGCAACAGTTAGAACTGGACATGGAACAACAGACTGGTTCCAAATAGGAAAAGGAGTTCGTCAAGGCTGTATCTTGTCACCCTGTTTATTTAACTTCTATGCAGAGTACATCATGAGAAACGCTGGACTGGAAGAAACACAAGCTGGAATCAAGATTGCTGGGAGAAATATCAATAACCTCAGATATGCAGATGACACCACCCTTATGGCAGAAAGTGAAGAGGAACTAAAGAGCTTCTTGATGAAAGTGAAAGTGGAGAGTGAAAAAGTTGGCTTAAAGCTCAACATTCAGAAAACGAAGATCATGGCATCCGGTCCCATCACTTCATGGGAAATAGATGGGGAAACAGTGGAAACAGTGTCAGACTTTATTTTTCTGGGCTCCAAAATCACTGCAGATGGTGACTGCAGCCATGAAATTAAAAGACACTTACTCCTTGGAAGGAAAGTTATGACCAACCTAGATAGCATATTCAAAAGTAGAGACATTACTTTGCCAACAAAGGTTCATCTAGTCAAGGCTATGGTTTTTCCCATGGTCATGTATGGATGTGAGAGTTGGACTATGAAGAAGGCTGAGCGCCGAAGAATTGATGCTTCTGAACTGTGGTGTTGGAGGAGACTCTTGAGAGTCCCTTGGACTGCAAGGAGATCCAACCAGTCCATTCTGAAGGAGATCAGCCCTGGGATTTCTTTGGAAGGAATGATGCTAAAGATGAAACTCCAGTACTTTGGCCACCTCATGCGAAGAGCTGACTCATTGGAAAAGACTCTGATGCTGGGAGGGATTGGGGGCAGGAGGAGAAGGGGACGAAGGAGGATGAGATGGCTGGATGGCATCACTGACTCGATCGATGTGAGTCTGAGTGAACTCCGGGAGTTGGTGATGGACAGGGAGGCCTGGCGTGCTGCAATTCATGGGGTCGCAAAGAGTCGGACATGACTGAGTGACTGATCTGATCTGATCTGAATGGGAATCTGCGGGACAGGGCAAGGAGCTCAACTCAGTGTTCTGTGGTGACCTAGATGGGTGGGATGGGGGAGGATGGGAAGGAGGTCTAAGAGCAAAGATATACACACACACACACACACACACACACACACACACATATGGCTGATTTAGGGGCTCCCCCAGTAGCTCAGTGGTAAAGAATCTACCTGCGGTACAGGAGCCGCAGGAAACGTGGTTCAATCCCTAGGTCAGGAAGATCACCTGGAGGAGGATATGGTAACCCACTCCACTATTTTTGCCTGGAGAATCCCATGGACAGAAGATCCTTGCAAGTTACAGTCCACAGAGTCACAAAGAGTGGGACACAACTGAAGCAGCTTAGCATGCACACACGCACGTGGCTGATTTGCTTAATTTCACAGTAGAAACTAACATAACATTGTAAGATAGCTATATCCCAATTAAAAAAAAAAACAGGATATTGGTAAACAGCACTGAACTTGAGTCTTGTTATTTATTAAGAAAACGGTTCAAGAATGATTAGCTATATTATTTTAATGACCACTGTCTTATTTTTATAGTCTAGAAATGGCCTGGTTTTGGAAAATGGAAGCTTTTTTGGCATTTTCTTCTTGAAACACACAAGAAAATTGATGGGAGAATTTAAAAAGCATTACAAACCAGAAGTTGAATAAACCATATTTCTTAGCACAGTGTGTATAGGCTTACCAAATGGAGCCAGCTGTCACAAAATAACCCAGGGCTGTTGTTGGTTTTTTTCTTTTTAAGCTTCTGATCACCAACTGGATGCTTAATCCAGTAGCTGGGCAAGCTTCTCTATGAATATGCAATTTCATGGTTTGCATATTTTCCTTAGACATAGAGTAGTATTATGAAATCCTTTGTACAAATCCTTCAGTATGCATACATTCAGAGCTGCTTTCTAATTGGACTTTAGATAAATGACTTTTTTTTTATACAGACAGCTAGCTAATAAAATTCTAAATGGTTCCGAAGAAAAAAATTACACATTAAATAGCATTTATTAGTTTTATTACTTAAAAAATGCATGTTTCCTGTGGAAAATACAAACATTCACCTCTAATCTCAATGACCAGAGATAACATTCTGTGTGTGTGTGCATGCACACACGCATGTGTGTATATGTACATATGGAGTGTTACTTTCCTTCAACAAATATTTCTCCTTTCATTTAATATATACTGGGATCATTAAATGTTACTACATGAGAGCAGGGGTCAGGAGTCGTTCTGCAAAGGGCTAAATGATAAACATATTAGATTTTGTGGGCTGTGCAGTTTCTGTCCTAGCTACTCAACTCTGCCATTGTGACATGAAAGCAGCCAGAGACAATCTCTAAATGAATGGCTGTGGCCAAATTCTGCCCATGGTGGGCTAGGCTTCTCCCCCAACCTGTAGTTCACTGACTCCTCTATACAAAAGCCTCATCAATAATTATGATATGTTATTAAATATAATTATACTACAGTATCATTGAGTTACATTTGTTATAATAGTTATTAAGGAAAATGTATGACTTTTTAATCCTCTAGATCTTAGAGTTTTCTTCAAGTGTTGTCTTGTTACTACACATTTTGGGAAATTAAATATAATCAAACAATAACCAAGCATCAGAGGAATATAGTTTTCTGGAGGTCAGTTAAAAAATGCAAGAACTCTGACACTGGCCTTAATTAAGTGTCTGTTTGTTCCACCACCATAATTTCCTGAATTCCAAGTGTTGCTTTGGGAGCAGTGGTCCCATGCAATGAAGGCCAATGCTGCTGGTTACTCTAAGCTCTGAGAGTGTTTCTGTTTATGACACGAATAGCACAAATCCAGCTCTCTGCTGCAGCTGCTACTGAGACCCAGTTGCTTGCACAAATAATAATGCCGCTTGTTTTAAGATTGTTTTAGTAAGGGGGAATATTCCTTGAATTGATTCCTTTGTCTTTTAACTCTCTGAAACATAGAGGCATGGGCTATACACTATGCTCTGTGGGAAACAAACTCTGGGGCAAATACTAGCATTGAGGAGATTTATTAGGGAATGCTCTTGGGATGAACACCTGTGAAAGGGAGGATGGGGTAGAGGGACAACTTGAACTCTGTTGTATTCTCAGGACAGGCTTCAGCTGACCCCAAG
The DNA here is from genome assembly GCF_029407905.1 of Bubalus kerabau. Classification (NCBI taxonomy): domain Eukaryota; kingdom Metazoa; phylum Chordata; class Mammalia; order Artiodactyla; family Bovidae; genus Bubalus; species Bubalus kerabau. The sequence goes on along the minus strand of NC_073643.1, from coordinate 38,294,419 downwards.
AAAAGCTCTGGAGCTGAGGTGGCTCTGCAGCATTGACTCGAGTTGGAGGAAGAGCATGCAGACTTGACATGCTGGAGTTGACCAGCTATTGGCTGAGAACGCGTGGGAAGGGCTTGGTGGCTCTCCTTAGCAGTCTTTTCCCAAGGGGGGCCAAATAACCAAGGTTGCCATCTGACTGCACTCCCAGCAGTTCATGGGTAAGCCCTTCATTCCTGAAGGGGTTTCTTGGTGTGCATCAAGACATCTACCATCTCATGGGTTAAGTCCCAGTAAGAAACTTGCCCAAGTTAACGTTCTGTTCTCAGTTTGAAAAGCCAATAAAGTGATGTTTTTGAGGTGGTGTGTAATTTTAAGTCTGGTTTAATGAAACCATTCTGTTTAATAATTTCAGTCAGTCACCCTATGAATACCAAGATCTACAAACTCTGTATGTGCAAGGCAAGTGTGCATAAGTTAGATAGTAAAACAGATTAAAGAACCATGGGGAGCTTAGAGCGTCTTGGGGGAATGTGCAAATGTGAATTACAAGGTGAAACAATGGAAGTTTTGGAGGTGATGCGACAATTATATCCTATAAGAAACCACAATTTGTTCAATTCAAATTCCCATTTTATTTTTTAAACTGCTGCCTTGTTTAAATTTATTAATAAATGGTATCAGTAGTAATCACAGTTCAATTTCTACTGTAGCAAAGCCTGGAGTCACACATGTAGATGGCAAGACTTGGAGATGGGCACCATGGTTAAGATTTATTATTTCTAATACACACTTATGAGCAGTTATGAGCAGTGCCATGTGCCAGGTAATCCAGCTCTCAGCACTATGATCTATAACCTTATTTTGGATGTTACTCATTTCTTCCCTCTATGATTGTATATATATTTACCAGCATTTTATAATACATTGCAGGTTTTACTCAGGGTCCCCACTGAATAAAAATACTGTATTAAAAATGTATTTTGATTCACACATGGAATGCAGCTTCAGCTCGTTCTCACCTGCAAGTCAAGAATGAGGTCCCTGTACAATTAAAAAGCTAAAGTGGGACTCTATATGGGCACCTGGAGGGTTGTGGACTAAGTTCAAGATTATGAAAAAATTGATGCAGAATTTCAATAAGGGCAAAAGAGATTTCACTTGGAACACATAAAATGCCAAAATTACTGCTTCAGTGTGACATATATGCAAAGCATATATGACCACATGGGATTTTATTGTTTCTAGGAAATACTGGGCATCAAACATAGTTTTCTTCAATAAGGTAATTCTGTAATAATGGTGTTACTTATTTATTTATTCATTCTTTCATTCAATATAGGGTTGATGTGTTGCACATTTCCAGGGAGCATCAGTGATATCATCATCTATGTGGACAGTGCCCTTGAAGCTGTACAGGACACAACCTTCACAACCATATTCAGTTTGATCAACAACATAAACTGGGTGAGTACATGCTTGGCACTGAGAACAGAGCAGTGAACAAGGCAGATTCAGATCATACCCTTGTAAAGCATTATTTTAGATGAAGTCAGACAAAAAGTGAGTAGCTACAAAAACCAAATGAATATAAACTAAGTCCTAGAAATATAGGGATGAGATAGCACAAGGACCTCTAACAAGGGCTACTGAGAAAGAAATCCAGAGGAAGCAATATTTAAATTGAAGCATAAAGGATAAGTTTCTTTATGGATGTGAAAACGGGTTAGCAAAGGATGTTTCAGGAAGAGGGAAGGATATTCAGAAACAAAAAATGGCAGCAACAAATCACATCACGAAGGACATGGGATAGCCAAGGAATTGAAGTGCAGCTGGGAAATGGAGGAGATAGGACTGGAGAGGGTGTCAGGGGCCAGTGCCCTGTAGTGAGGTCATGCTTGTACATTACAGAGAAGACATGTGGCACTGACAATATACATGTGGTTGATGATATGAGGACTCTTTCAGTAGAACAAGTGAGAGACAGTGGTGGCTTGTCTAGGGCAATGCTGAAAAAGGTGGGAAGAAGAAGACAGATAAAAGAGGTTTTCTACTGAAATGTCTTAACCTAACTTCATTCTGCTATTTGTTGGCCAGTAGTGTGAATTATTTTAACCTTTGCATGCTCTTAGACAGTATTAAACATCAACTATTATGAGTGATTCTGTGAAGAACAGAATATTTGAAGTTAACATCAAAGACCATTGCAATCAAGTGTTTGGTTTGCCTCTTAATATGTCGTGAAACTGAAATGACAATAAAATAGTCATTACACTCTCATTCATCAGAAATCTATTTGACAACCTAAAATTTAATCCCTCTTTTCTCTTCTACAACATGGAGTATCTACTCATTTGAGATTGTGGTGAAGATGCAAACAGATGATACATAGCTAAAGCACTCATCACGATGTCTGCTATACCATATTTGTTGTTGAATATTTTTTACTACTGCTATTATTCATACTTATGATGGGAGTCTGGGTGAGAATTAATCACCTTTTTTCCTCTGAGTTGGCTGGGCACCAAAATTTTGGGAAAGAGATGCAGCAGTTAAATCAAGAGAGATAAAAATACTAGCTTTATCACCAATATTGCTGAATTTAAGAACATGATTGGCTTTTCTGCCAACTTGCACCAAATCTAGCAATGGATATCCTTAACTGAAGGAAACCTGCATATCTACACCTCAAAATTGCTCTTGTGCCTCCATCAGGAGCACAGAGGGTTTAAGCAAGACCAGGATCCTGCCCTGATTCAGGTGTGCTTATGTCACGGAAGAAGTGAACAGTACATTTTCACTCTTCCATGGAACCAGAGAGGGGAGAAATTGAGAGCAAGGACCTGGAGTTTGAGTGAGTGAACCTGGCTGTGCCATTCATCAGCCAAGCAGACATACAAGTGCCTCAGGGTTTCTGTGAGTTAATCTCCTCACCTAGAAGATGGGGATGATAAAGTGCTACCTCACAGGACTGCTGTGAGGATTAAAGAAATGAAAATGTTGGTATGTGGCATGTAGAAATATATGTTTGCCATGACCAGCATCTGAAAAAAAAGAATACAGAAAACACTGCGCTCTATACTTTTCCAATCTCATCCACCAGAAAGATTACTGTTCTTCCCCAGGGGAAGAGCAAACGAGGAGAAAATATTTCTGAAACAGAAGGGAATACATTATTTCCAGTGCATTCCCTTCCTGAGGCATGGGATGAGGGGTAAGCCCTTCCTCTATGCTGAATATGAGGGAAGAGTAGGAGCTGACCTCCCATATATTCTATCATGACTTCCCTGGTGGCTGCTAGGCAGGAGACCTGGGTTCGATCCCTGGGTTGGGGAGATCCCCTGGAGAAGGGAATGGCTACCAACTCCAGTGTTCTTGCTTGGAGAATCCCATGGACAGAGGAGCCTGGTGGGCTACAGTCCATGGGGTTACAAAGAGCCAGACACTACTGAGCAACTAACACACACACACACACACACACACACACACCCCTACTCTATCACTTGATACCTTGGCCTTGAATCTGTCCTATCTGCCAGGTCCCTGTCTCTCCCTCCAACTACAAAGACAGGGATCTGTCACATTCATCAGTGTATCCTCTCTATAACGTCGTATCATGTACTGTGCTTTGCATGCACTGTGCCATTTACAATCAGTGCCTGATGGATCTGAACGTGAGCTTCTGTCTGAGCTACCTTGTTTCTTAACTGACTTAATTATGAAGGGCTGCTGCCGAGTGGCAAAACACAAGCCCTGCGCAGAAAGTATGAGGTTCCCATTTGTCTGCTCCCTTTCTTCAGACCCTGATTTTCAGGATTACCCAGAAAGCTGGGTGCCTAAAGCGAACAAAAATTTTCTTACCACAAGGCAAACACTCTTTATATTTACATTCCTTGCTTGTGATTTTTTTCCCATTCTAAAATTCTTCAGTTTCTCTGTCCAAAGCAGAAACAAAGAATTTAGAAAAAGTGTATTATCTTGATATCTTTTATTACCTTGATATCTCTCCTTCATATATATGCTCATCAATTAGATTTAGCTATATGTATGACACAGGAAGGATTAATGGAATATTAGGTTGGTGCAAAAATAAGTTTGGTTTTGCATTATTGAATTTTGCCATTTGATATTAGAAAACATTCTTAAATCAATGTGGTTTTGTTATACATTATTTTAACATGCATTTCTTGCTTTATATGTTTTGCTAATGAATTATTCCTTGCTGTTTATTTTATATGTATTTTAGACAAGGGAAATGATGTTAGACAAAATTCAATTCAAATGATTTTCTTATTTGAGCTCAAAATGGGTCATAAAGCAGTGGAGACAACTAGTGACTTCAACAATGCTTTTGGCCCAGAAACTTTTAATGAACATACACTGCATTGTAGGTTCAAGAAGTTTTGCAAAGTAGATTAGAGCCGTGGAGATGAGGAGTGCAGTGGCTAGCCACTGGAAGTGTACAACGACCAACTGAGAGGATGATTGAAACTAATCCTCTTTCAACTACAAGAAAAGTTGCTGAAGAACTCAACACTGACCATTCTATGGTCATTTGGCATTTGAAGCAAATCGGAAAGATGAAAAAGCTCGATAAGTGGGTGTCTCAAGAGCTGACTGCAAATCAAATAAACAATCTTTTACAAGTGTCATTCTCTCTTACTCTATGCAACAACAATGTGAATTTTATGTGACAACCAGTGATGACCAGTTCAGTGGCTGGACTGAGAAGCAGCTCCAAAGCACTTCCCAAAGCCAAACTTGCACCAATAAAAGTGTCATGGTCATTGTTTCGTGGCCTGCTGCTAGTTTAATCCACTACAGCTTTCTGAATCATAGTGAAACCATTACATCTGAGAAGTATGCTCAGCAAATCGATGAGATGCACAAAAAACTACAACTCCTGCAACCAGTATTGGTCAACAGAAAGAGCCCAATTCTTTTCTGTGACCTGGCTGCATATCACCCAACCAATGCCTCAAAAGGCGAACAAACTGGTCCACAATTTTTGTCTCAGGTGCAATATCCATGTGACCTCTGTCCAACTGACTACCACTTCTTCAAGCATCTTGACAACTTTTTGTAGGGAAAATGCTTCCACAACCAGCAGGATGCAGAAAAAGCTATCCAAGAAGAGTTCGTTGAATCCCAAAGCATAGGTTTTTATGCTATAGTAACAAACAAACAAATTTCTCATTGGCAAAAACGTGTTGATTGTAATGGTTCTTATTTTGACTAATAAACATGTGTTTGCACCTAGTTACAGTGATTTAAAATTTAGCACCCATAAACGTAATTACTTTTGCACCAACCTAATAGTTTCTTTGATTTGTACTATTTATTCACTGAAACCATTTACTTGCTATTTACTATTTGCCTCACCCAATTACAATGTATGTTCAATGGGACTTTATCTATTTTGTCTGGCTCTTGGATGCCATGGTTTTATGCCACAGTTTAGCAAATTGTGACCAGCTGGCCAAATCCAACCTACTGCCTGCTTTGTACATAAAGTTTTAGGGGGAAACTATCAGATCTGTGTGTTTACATATTGTCTTTAGTTGCTTTTGCCCTATAACACCTGACCTGAGCAGTTGTGACAAAGATTGGGTGGCCCTCAAAACCTAAATCTTTTACTATGTGGCTGGCTCACTACAGAAAATGTTGGTTAATCTCTGGCATAAACTACTAACTGATGCATTCTAAGTATTTAAACACTTGCAGAATGAAGGAGTGAATGAATCAATAAACATATAACCTATATGTTTATATACAGGTATAGATATATAGCTTATATATAGGTATAAATATATAACCAAATACAGATAAATAAAATAGTGTGTTAAAGGGATAGGACTATGCTTAAAAACTGTTTTTGTTTTTAAATCTTGTAATATTTAAGAATGTCATTTTTTAAAGCAGATGCAGAATTTTAAAATAACACCACTTCTGTAGATTGTTGGGAATATTGAGTTCTTATGGCTCAAGAATTGCTTCAAATCTAGATTACTGAGCCATTTGCTCATGTTTTCATTTTTAGTTCAAAAGCCAAGCACCCTCAGTCTTAATTATCCTTTTAATTGTGAGCTAACAGTGGGATAAGCCAGCCCATGGGGATTATTTGAGAAGCTATTTCCACAGTCGATGATGCGAGTTGTTCAAACATCAGTGGATCAGAAACAGACCTGACTTATGGAGTAATGTAAATAATATTTACCAAACTGGTCATTTATCAAAATTAAATTGATCCAAGACCCCACGAGGCTTGGTTATCTTAGTCTCTACTCCAGACATAACATTTACCTGATAACTCACAAAGCTCCCGGGCCAGCTCCATTCTCCTTAGCTTGGCATTTCTTACTTGGACCTTTCAAAGAAGCCTGCTTTGTTTAAACTTCAATCTGTTAAACAAAAAAAAGCAGTGAGCCCTTACATTTTTAAAAGATCAAGAAAAGAAAAGAGGAGAAAGAGACACTTTATTTGTTTCACACAAGGATGAAAACTGGTCTCGCTCACTGACTCCATCCATCTCCAGGTTCCTCTGAGTATGGTCACAGGATTTTTAAAGCTATTTGTTCATTTGCTTAATGCTCCTTTAGGGGCCTTTCCAATGAGTAACACAGCCAAAAAAGAGGAGAAACAATCTATTCACCAAAACGTCGCATTTTTAAAAGACATTTTGCATACTCCATTTCACAAAAAAACAATGGTTGCAAGAGCTCTGGGACATTAATTTTTCAAAGGCAAAATATTCATCTTTAATGCACATGGCCATAGGTTCAAAAAGCAATGTTCAGTTTGTGTACGTTGGCTGGAGTACTGCTATTTAAGACTTCCTCCTAGTTCTCCACTTCAGAACCGTTTCATCCAACAGTGTTCAGTGTGCTGCTTTGCATTTCAAAGCCCTAAAATCAAACATAATCGAGGTTCCAGGGTGGCTTTCAATGTAGAAGGCATGTGTTTAAGTGTATTTATAGGCATTTATATCCTTAATGAACACTGGTGTCATTTTTTCTAAAGTAACTCAACAACACAGTATAAATTATTTGAAGCTTTTTTTTTTTTTGGCCAAAAGTTAGTAAAAGATCACAGTGCCCTAGAAAGCAGCCTGGCCACCTGAGTGACCTCATTAAACATGGCTTCCCCATCCTGCCCAGAGTTCCCATCTATAATTAATCATGAAAATGGCTAGACTAAGTAGAATTCAATTATGATGAAGGGTCAAATTTTTGCAAGACAAAGTTGAAATGACTCTGAGGCTCAGGGTGATACAGCTCTTTGTAAAGGTTCACTTCAGAATTGACCTTTCTGGAGTGGAGAGGTGAAATGTCTCAGACTGAACAAGGAAAGGCAGCAATTCTAGAAAAATAGCAATGATGTATATGAACCCACATGGAGAACGAAGAGACCAAGTAGGACAGAATGCTAGAGACATTCAAAAAGTCATGCAAACAGAAATGGAGCAGGGATACTAGTTGTGAATCTACTTCATAAGGGACATATTTTTTGAGGCCAATAACATATCTTTCTACACAATTTCAAATGCAGGATATTACTTAAGCCTCTTTCTGCTCCATATCTAAATCTATAGGAAGTCCAGCAGCCACGTACTCTGCTTTTATTAGACTGAGCACATCCAGATGATTTTAATAAAGTTTTAAAAGGACATTAGTTTTGTGCTACTTCAATGAAAACCACTTGCAAGATGAATTTAAAGCAATAGATCTATTGCATGTCAACACATGCTCTGTTTATGCAAATACACCACTTTTCTCTAACAGCCAACAAAACACGGACACATTCATCAAGTGCATGAGACACAGGAGAAAAGTGTCATCATTGTAAATGTTTATGCATTAAAAAAAAAAGGGAGAGTGTGATGGGTACCAGAGTAAGCTGCTCAGATTCCCAGGATGAAGACTGAAGTTCTTATTACTTCAATGACTGAAAGCTCAGCATCTGTTGGAGTCCCTCTCTCTGGGAACTGTCAGCCAAGTAGAATCTTTTTAAAAAAATTTTTATTGCAATATAGTTGATTTACAACGTTGTGTTTCATGTGTATAGCATATTGATTCAGTTATACATATACATCTACTTATTCTTTTTCAGATTCTTTCCCCACATACGTTATTACAGAATACTGAGTAGAGTTTCCTGTACTAAGCAGTAGGTCCTTGTTGGCTAACTATTTTATATGTAGTAGTTTGCGTATGTTAATCCAAAGCTCCTGGTTTATAATATCCCTCCTTCCTCACATCTCCCCTTTGGTAACAATAAGTTTGTTCTTGAAATCTGTGAGTTTGTTCCTATTTTGTAAATAAGCTCATGTACATCGTTTCTTTTAAAAATCAGATTCTGCCTATTAGTAATATGTGATATTTGTCTTTGTCTGACATAGTTCACTTAGTATGATCATCTCTAGGTCCATCATGCTACTGTAAATGGCATTATTTTGTTCTTTTTATGGCTAATATTCCATCATATATATATATACACACACAAACACCCCACATATGCTTTACCCATTCCTCTGTTGATGGACATTTAGGTTGCTTCCACGTCTTGGCTATTGTAAACAGTGCTGCAATAAACACTGGGGTGCATCAGATCAGATCAGATCAGTCGCTCAGTCGTGTCCGACTCTTTGCGACCCCATGAATCACAGCACGCCAGGCCTCCCTGTCCATCACCAACTTCCGGAGTTCACTGAGACTCACGTCCATCAAGTCAGTGATGCCATCCAGCCATCTCATCCTCTGTCGTCCCCTTCTCCTCCTGCCCCGAATCCCTCCCAGCATCAGAGTCTTTTCCAATGAGTCAACTCTTCGCATCAGGTGGCCAAAGTACTGGAGTTTCAACTTTAGCATCATTCCTTCCAAAGAAATCCCAGGGCTGATCTCCTTCAGAATGGACTGGTTGGATCTCCATGCAGTCCAAGGGACTCTCAAGAGTCTTCTCCAACACCACAGTTCAAAAGCATCAATTCTTCGGCGCTCAGCCTTCTTCACAGTCCAACTCTCACATCCATACATGACCACAGGAAAAACCATAGCCTTGACTAGACGGACCTTAGTTGGCAAAGTAATGTCTCTACTTTTGAATATGCTATCTAGGTTGGTCATAACTTTCCTTCCAAGGAGTAAGCATCTTTTAATTTCATGGCTGTAGTCACCATCTGCAGTGATTTTGGAGCCCCCAAAAATAAAGTCTGACACTGTTTCCACAGTTTCCCCATCTATTTCCCATGAAGTGATGGGACCAGATGCCATGATCTTCGTTTTCTGAATGTTGAGCTTTAAGCCAACTTTTTCACTCTCCACTTTCACTTTCATCAAGAGGCTCTTTAGTTCCTCTTCACTTTCTGCCATAAGGGTGGTGTCATCTGCATATCTGAGGTTATTGATATTTCTCCCAGCAATCTTGATTCCAGCTTGTGTTTCTTCCAGTCCAGCATTTCTCATGATGTACTCTGCATAGAAGTTAAATAAACAGGGTGACAAAAACAGCCTTGACGTACACCTTTTCCTATTTGGAACCAGTCTGTTGTTCCATGTCCAGTTCTAACTGTTGCTTCCTGACCTGCATACAGATTTCTCAAGAGGCAGATCAGGTGGTCTGGTACTCCCATTTCTTTCAGAATTTTCCACAGTTTATTGTGATCCACACAGTCAAAGGCTTTGGCATAGTCAATAAGGCAGAAATAGATGTTTTTCTGGGACTCTCTTGCTTTTTCGATGATCCAGCAGATGGTGGCAATTTGATCTCTGGTTCCTCTGCCTTTTCTAAAACCAGCTTGAACATCTGGAAGTTCCAGTTCACGTATTGCTGAAGCCTGGCTTGGAGAATTTTGAGCATTACTTTACTAGCGTGTGAGATGAGTGCAATTGTGCGGTAGTTTGAGCATTCTTTGGCATTGCCTTTCTTTGGGATTGGAATGAAAACTGACCTTTTCCAGTCCTGTGGCCACTGCTGAGTTTTCCAAATTTGCTGGCATATTAAGTGCAGCACTTTCACAGCATCATCTTTCAGGATTTGGAATAGTTCAACTGGAATTCCATCACCGCCACTAGCTTTGTTCGTAGTGATGCTTCCTAAGGCCCACTTGACTTCACATTCCAGGATGTCTGGCTCTAGGTCAGTGATCACACCATCATGATTATCTGGGTCATGAAGATCTTTTTTGTACAGTTCTTCTGTGTATTCTTGCCATCTCTTCTTAATATCTTCTGCTTCTGTTAGGTCCATACCATTTCTGTCCTTTATCGAGCCCATCTTTGCATGAAATGTTCCTTTGGTATCTCTTATTTTCTTGAAGAGATCCCTAGTCTTTCCCATTCTGTTGTTTTCCTCTATTTCTTTGCATTGATCGCTAAAGAAGGCTTTCTTATCTCTTCTTGCTATTCTTTGGAACTCTGCATTCAGATGTTTATATCTTTCCTTTTCTCCTTTGCTTTTCGTTTCTCTTCTTGTCACAGCTATTTGTAAGGCCTCCCCAGACAGCCATTTTGCTGTTTTGCATTTCTTTTCTATGGGAATGGTCTTGATCCCTGTCTCCTGTACAATGTCATGAACCTCATTCCATAGTTCATCAGGCACTCTATCTATCAGATCTAGGCCCTTAAATCTATTTCTCACTTCCACTGTATAATCATAAGGGATTTGATTTAGGTCATACCTGAATGGTCTAGTGGTTTTCCCTACTTAATTCAATTTAAGTCTGAATTTGCCAATAAGGAGTTCATGGTCTGAGCCACAGTCAGCTCCTGGTCTTGTTTTTGCTGACTGGATAGAGCGTCTCCATCTTTGGCTGCAAAGAATATAATCAATCTGATTTCAGTGTCGATCATCTGGTGATGTCCATGTATAGAGTCTTCTCTTGTGTTGTTGGAAGAGGGTGTTTGTTATGACCAGTGCATTTTCTTGGCAAAACTCTATTAGTCTTTGCCCTGCTTCATTCCGTATTCTAAGGCCAAATTTGCCTGTTACTCCAGGTGTTTCTTGACTTCCTACTTTTGCATTCCAGTCCCCTATAATGAAAAAGACATCTTTTTTGGGTGTTAGTTCTAAAAGGTCTTGTAGGTCTTCATAGAACTGTTCAACTTCAGCTTCTTCAGCGTTACTGGTTGGGGCATAGACTTGGATTACTGTGATATTGAATGGTTTGCCTTGGAAACGAACAGAGATCATTCTGTCGTTTCTGAGATTGCATCCAATTACTGCATTTCGGACTCTTTTGTTGACCATGATGGCCACTCCATTTCTTCTGAGGGATTCCTGCCTGCAGTAATAGATATAATGGTCATCTGAGTTAAATTCACCCATTCCAGTCCATTTCAGTTCGCTGATTCCTAGAATGTCGACATTGACTCTTGCCATCTCTTGTTTGACCACTTCCAATTTGCCTTGATTTATGGACCTGACATTCCAGGTTCCTATGCAATATTGCTCTTTACAGCATTGGACCTTGCTTCTATCACCAGTCACATCCACAACTGGGTATTCTTTTTGCTTTGGCTCCATCCCTTCATTCTTTCTGGAGTTATTTCTCCACTGATCTCCAGTAGCATATTGGGCACCTACTGACCTGGGGAGTTTCTCTTTCAGTATCCTATCATTTTGCCTTTTCATACTGTTCATGGGGTTCTCAAGGCAAGAATACTGAAGTGGTTTGCCATTCCCTTCTCCAGTGGCCCACATTCTGTCAATATATCTTTTCAAATTATGGTTTTCTTCAGATATATGCCCAGAAGTGGAATTACTGGATCATATGGTATTTTCAGTTTAAGGAACCTCTTACTGTTCTCCATAATGGCTTCCCTGGTAGCTCAGATGGTAAAGAGTCTCCCTGAAATACTGTAGACCTAGGTTCAATCCCTGGGTCAGGAAGATCCCCTGGAAAAGGAAATGGCAACCCACTACAGTATTCTTGCCTGGAAAATCCCATGGATGGAGGAGCCTGGCAGGCTTGGTGGGCTACAGTCCATGGGGTCGCAAAGAGTCAGACATGACTGAGCAACTAACTTTTTTTTTTTTCCACTGTTCTCCATAGCAGCTGTACCAATTTATATCCCCACCAATAGGGGAGGAGGGTTCCCTTTTCTCCACACCCTCTCCAGCACTTCTGGTTTGTAGACTTTTTGATGATGGCCATTCTGACCAGTGTGAGGTGATACAAAGAATATCTTTTCCAAGGTTATACCTGTTCTCTGGAGACAGCTCACAATTCAAAGACAGGTCATTATGTGTACGTATATGTGAAGGGGAGGGCAGGGAGAGGTGTATAAAGTCATGGTTCCCTGACATCATGTGACCTGAGGAGCCATCCTAGTTGGAAGTTATTGAAACCTTCCTTTTCACTACAGTGCATTCCAGCATCTCATTGGGCCCAGTTCAACTTCCTGTAATTTCACATAGGGTTTACTCTCAAGAGCCCTGCATACAAATCTCTAAGCCAATTTCCCAGGGAAGCCAGCCTAAGAGGGTGAAGACTATTCCTTCCTAATGTCTCTCTCGTTGATTTTATTTTTAACTTTTTATCATGGAAATATCAAATATACACAAAAGTCAAGAAAAGAATACAACTCATCAAGTTTATAAACATCTTGCCATTCTGGTTTCATCTAATCTTTGTAAAAACTATATTCTTTTAAAGTAAATAATTTCACCCATAAATACTACACTATGTATTTAACATATAAAGATTTTTTTGAAGCAATAATCATGCATTATGATATAAATTAACTGTAATTCCTTAAAGCCACCTAAAACCCAATATGTATCCAATATTCCCTAGTTGTTTTCATTTTTTTAGAGTACGCATTGATTTGCAATTTTTTTTATCAAGAGTTCTTCTTCACTTTCTGCCATTAGAGTGGGATATCATCTGCATATCTGAAGTGGCTGATATTTCTCCCAGCAATCTTGATTCCACCTTGTGATTCATCCAGCCCAGCATGATGTACTCTGCATATAAATTAAATAAGCACAGTGACAATATACAGCCTTGTCATACTCCTTTCCCAATTTTGAACCAGGCAGTTGTTTCGTGTTTGGTTTTAACTGTTACTTCTTAACCCACATACAGGTTTCTCAGGAGACAGGTAAGGTGGTCTAGTACTACCAGGTCTTCAAGAATTTTCCAGTTTGTTGTGACCCACACAGTCAAAAGCTTTAGCTTAATGAAGCAGATTTTTTTTTCTGGAACGTCCTTGCTTTTTCTATGACCCAACAAATGTTGGCAATTTGACCTCTGGTTCCTCTGTCTTTTCTAAATCCAGTTTACACATCTCGAAGTTCTCTGTTCACATACTGCTAAAGGTTAGCGTGAAGGATTTTTGGCATAACTTTGTTAGCATGTGAAATGAGCACAACTATATGAAATTTGAACATTCTTTGGCACTGACCTTCTTTGGGATTGGAATGAAAACTGACCTTTTCCAGTCCTGTGACCACTACTGAGTTTTCCAAATTTGCTGGCATATTGAGTGCAGCACTTTAACAGCATCTTTTAGTATTTCAAATAGCTTAGCTGGAATTCCATCACCTCCACTAGCTTTCTTTGTAGTAATGCTTTTTTTTTTTTTTTGAAGTTTAATTTTATTTTATTTTTAAACTTTACAATATTGTATTGGTTTTGCCAAACATCAAAATGAATCCACCACAGGTATACATGTGTTCCCCATCTTGAACCCTCCTCCCTCCTCCCTCCCCATACCATCCCTCAGGGTCGTCCCAGTGCACCAGCCCCAAGCATCCAGTATCATGCATCGAACCTGGACTGGCGACTCATTCCATATATGATATTATATGTATTTCAATGCCATTCTCCCAAATCATCCCACCCTCTCCCTCTCCCATAGAAGCCCACTTGACTTCATACTCCAGGATGTTTGGCTCTAGGTGAGTCATCACACCATCGTGGTTATCGGGGTCATTAGGATCTTTTTTGTAAAGTTCTTCTATCTATTCTTGCCACCTCTTCTTAATCTCTTCTGTGTCTGTTAGGTCCTTACCTTTGCTGTCCTTTATCATGCCCATCCTTGCATGAAATGTTCCTCTGATATCTCCAATTTTCTTGAAGATATCTTTAGTCTTTCCCGTTCTGTTGTTTTCCTCTATTTCTTTGCATTGTTCATTTAATAAGGCCTTTTTATCTCTCCTTGCTATTCTCTGGAATTCTACATTCAGCTGGGTCTATCTTTCCCTTTCTCCCTTGCCTTTTGCTTCTCTTCTTTCCTCAGGTATCTGTAAGGGCTACTCAGACAACCACTTCTCCTTCTTGCATTTCTTTTTCTTTGGAATAGTTTTGGTCACTGCCTTCTATACAATGTTATGAATCTCTGTCCATAGTTCTTCATGCACTCGAAGAGATCTAATTCCATGAATCTATTTATCACCTCCATTGTATAATCATAAGGGATTTGATTTAGGTCATACCTGAATGGCCTAGAGGTTTTTCCCTATTTTCTTCAATTTAAGCCAGAATTTTGCAATGAATAGCTCATGATCTGAGCTGCAGTCAGATCCAGGTCTTTTTTTTTTTTTTCCTGACTATATAGAGCTTCTCCATCTTTAGCTGCAAAAAATATAATGAATGAATCTGATTTCAGCATCCACAATCTGGTAATGTCCATGTGTAGATCCATCTCTTGGGTTGTGGGAAAAGTGTTATTTGCTATAACCAGTTTTCTCTTGACCAAACTCTTAGCCTTTTCCCTGCTTCATTTTGTACTCCAAGGCCTGTTATAAAGTTGCCTGTTATTCTGGGTATCTCTTGACTCCCTACTTTTGCATTCTAATCTCCTTTGATGAAAAAGACATCTTTTTTTTTAAATGTTCATTCCAGAAGATGTAGGTCTTCAAAGAATGTTCAACTTCTTTGGCATCAGTGTTGAAGCACAGACATGGATTACTGTGGATGTTGAATGGTTTGCCTTGGAAACAAATTGTGATCATTCTGTCATTTTTGAGACTGCACTCAAGTACTGCATTTTGGACTCTTTCGTTGACTATGAAGGCTACTCCATTTCTTCTAAGGAATTCTTGCCACCAGTAGTAGATATAATGGTCATCAGAATTAAATTCACCCATTCCCGTGCATTTCAGTTCACTGATTCCTAAGATGTCAATGATCAGTGATCAGTCTTCCCATTTCCTGCTTGACCACATCCAATTTACCTTGATCCATGGACCGAACATTCAAGGTGTCTATACAATATTGTGCTTTACAACATCAGACTTTACTTTTACCACCAGACACATCTACGGTTGAGCATCATTCCTGCTTTGGCCCAGCTACTTCATTCTTACTTGAGCTATTAGCAATTTCCCTCCACTGTTCCCTAGCACCGAACACTTTCTGACCTGGGTGGCAGAGGCAGGGTGGGGTGGGGGGCGGTGGTAGTTATCTTTCAGCATCATATCTTTTCACCTTTTCATACTGTCCATAGGGTTCTCCATGCAAGAACACTAGTGTGGGTTGCCATATCCTTATCCAGTGGACCACATGTTGTCAGACTCTTTCCTATGACCCGTTTGTCTTGGGTGGCCCTGCGTGGCATGTCTCATAGCTTCATTGAGTTACACAAGCCCCTTTTGCTATGACAAGTCTGTGATCCATGAAGGAGCCTAAAACTAACACATCATAAATCAATTATACCTCAACAGCAACAAAAAAAATCCAGATTTTCCAAGAAGCCTTACACAAATCTCCTAACCAGAATTAGTCTTTCTCTGAATTCTCAAAATACTTGTGCAACATATGGCAGCAACAAAGACATAGACTCTGAATCACTGTTCTGCAGGTTACCAGCAATAGGACTTTCTTATCTACAAAACGGGAATAATGTGACATTTACCCAGATAAAATTTTTGTGAAGGTTAAACAAGAGAATGAAGGCATATGCTATTAATTCTAAACTACTAAATTCAAGACTTCTGTAGAATTCATCTTTGTGGTTTCTGATAAGTCTTTTACAGTTCTGAACACAATATATTCAAAACTGTACAAGATTTATGTTTGCTAGAATGTTACACTTAGCTTTTGACTGAAATTCTGGATCATTTGTTATCTTCTTAACATATTGAGAAGATAAATTATCTATACCTTTAGGGGAAAATCCTATGTTTTAGGATGTGATCATTGATCCTAAGAGTACCCTTATATGCTGGATGGGCTCTGGAAGGTCACTTACCCTCTCTGGAGCTCAGTTTCCAGATATGTAAAACTTAAGGCACTGGTCTAAATCAGTGACTCTCAAAAAATGTCCTAGATTGCCAAGAACTTAAAAAAAATCAGTTTTCCTATTATTTAAGAGACTTTTTCTTTAAAAAAGCAAACAGCACTGGTTCAAATAACAATCCATGGTCTTCCTATTTTTTATAATCAAAGTCATATAAAAATGATTTTATTTGTTTATGCAACCTTAATCAAAAGTAAGTAGACAGATTTTCCCCTGAGCTTTCTGTAATACTGAAACACAGTACTTAGCCACAAATTGTGGCATAAGTAACGTAAGTTGGCAACTGCTGTTCTTAATCATTTTTATGGTTCCCAAAAACTGGGATGCTCCAAGATAAATCAGGCCATTTAACTTTCAGTTCTTTTATGGCATTGTCATGTTTTCTGTATGTACTTATATACTTTTTGTTATTGTTGTAAAGGGATTAAAGGCATGAAATCCAGCGTGGGGTACATTTCTCAGCCTGAGTGACAAGTGGGCATCATCTAGACAAGTAACGGGATAAGAGAGTGGACTAGAAACAGTGACTTGGGCAGAAGGAACTGGTATATAGGCCTACACACAAGAGATAACCGGAGAAACTTTGGTACTTTGGGTAATTTAGTCTGTGTACATACACATTTGTACTGTATAATGATGTAAAATGTATTTCTATGTATTGAGGTCAAAAAAGTTTGCTCACCATGACTCCAGACTTCAGGAAGCTTTCCTAAAAAGGTTGCTACAAGTCACCATGGGAAATAGGTGGTAGATATCAACAAAGCAGCACAAATCCATCTCTCCCACTAAAACATGAGGCTCAGAAGAGCACATCCTAGTGCTGATAACCTAAGAGTCTACCAACAAGTTCCAACTGAAAGAAGGACTTCCTTCAGAAGACCCAGAAATGGGCTGCTTCAGAGAGATGCATCAGTTTACTGCATTTTGTGTTTGTCAGTGGCAGTTCTGGGCCATTTCTGTGGTGTTACATATTTGTGATCTCTTCAACTTCCTGTGGCTCAGTCACTTTTCTGCTTAGCATCTACCATGGGAGAGCTGGGACTTGCCATCTGGGCCGGGAACTTCAAAGATGTGTTTTGGTTTACATTCTGTTACAATGAAGTAAATGCAAATTGTTTCTATGTCTTTTTTTTTTTTTAATTTATTTTACTTATTTTTGGAAGAGGGAGACTAAGAGGAGGGAGCAAGGACCAGCAATGGTTTAATATGGTGTTGGCCTGACTTGAAAAAAAAATCTAACAGATGTTCATTTTGATTCATTGTTTTCTGTGGGAATTGACTTTTCTACTATTTTTCAAATTCTATTTAGATCCAGATTTGTCATAGTAGGGGGAAAATGCTAAATTTCCATTTAGACATAGTCACTTTAACAGTGGCAACTTGCCATTTCTCCTAACTTTCCTTATTTTTTTAGAAATAACACAAACACTTCATTGAGTTTGAGGCTGACCTGAACTTCATTTAACTCTCCTTCAAAGGTCAACTAAAAGGCATCAGTTCTCATGGAGGAAAAGAATATCAATCACAGTTTAGAGTGAACCAGAAGAAACTTTAGAGATGAGTTAATCCAATTCCTACTAATTTTGCAGAAGAAGCAGTCAAGTTTTAGAGAAGTATTGCAAATTCCCCAAGGACATGAGGTGACCGGTGGTATAACTGGACCTAGAACCAAGCTCAGGACAACCAGATAAAGCCCTTTCCACCTGGCATCACTACCTCTTTAAACGTTTGGCAATAGCTCCTCCAAGATGGTGATTTCATGAAAGTCATCAGCCATGCAAATCAGATAAAACTCATCATACATTTTGTTACTGGCAATGAAATCTCAAAAGTAATTCTTTTAGAATTGAACATTTTATTTATTGGTTAATTGAGTCTAGTATCACAGTAGGAGTCTCCAGAGAAAATCTGTAGTTTTAAGAGTTTTTCCTTTGACAAATAATAAGATGGAAAGTGAAAGTGAGAGTCACTCAGTCCTATCTGACTCTGTGATCCCATAGACCATACAGTCCATGGAATTCTCCAGGCCAGAATACTGGAGTGGGTAGCCTTTCCCTCCTCCAGGGGAATCTTCCCAACCCATGGATCAAACCCAGGTCTCCCACATTGCAGGTGGATTCTTTACCAACTGAGCTACCGGGGAAGCCCCAGTAAGATGGAGGGAAGTTCCCAAAGCATCATAGTGTTATGTGCTATACGTGGCTTTCCCCTAGAATTATTATTTTTAGAAGTAAGTAAATTATAATCAGAGGAATTATTCAAGTCACACTCTGGAAGCCACGTGGAATTGAGGAAAGAAAGTTTCTAGCAATTTAGACAAGAGTTTCTCAACCTTGGCACTATGAGCATTTACACCACATAATTCCTTGTTATGGCAGTGGGAACTAACCTGTGATTGACTATAGGATATTTAGCAGCATTCTTGGCCTCTACCCAGTAGAAAGTGAAAGTGAAAATGAACTCACTCAGTCGTGTCCAGCTCTTTGCAACCCTGTGGACTGTAGCCTACCAGGCTCCTCAGTCCATGGCATTTTCCAGGCAAGAGTACTGGAGTGGGTTGCCATTTCCTTCTCCAGGGGATCTTCCCAACCCAGGGATTGAACCCAGGTCTCCCTCATTGCTGGCAGATGTTTTACTGTCTGAGCCACCAGGGAAGCCCACACATCCAGTAGAAACACACCCTCCATTGTGATAAGCAAAATTGTCTTGAGAGCTTGTCAATTCATCTAGTCAAGCTCTTGTCAATATCTTGTCAATGTAGCTTGTCAATATCCCTGGGGGATAAAATAGCCCCCAGTTGGGAATCGCTAATTGAAACAGGTCTGGGTGTCCAAATTTTAAGGAGATGGTTTCTTTACTAAGAGAGAGGCAGAGGGAGAGAAGAGAGAAAGAGAAAGGTATTATTATTATTTATTATAAACGTAATGCTGCTGCTGCTAAATCACTTCAGTCATGTCCGACTCTGTGCAACCCCATGGACTGCAGCCCACCAAGCTCCCCCGTCCCTGGGATTCTCCAGGCAAGAACACTGGAGTGAGTTGCCATTTCCTTCTCCAATGCATGAAAGTGAAGAGTGAAAGTGAAGTCGCTCAGTCATGTCCAACTCTTAGCGACCCCATGGACTGCAGCCTACCAGGCTCCTCGTCCATGGGATTTTCCAGGCAAGAGCACTGGAGTGGGTTGCCATTGCCTTCTCCGTTATAAATGTAATAAATACTTATAAAACATAATACATGGGAACATATTACTTAAGCAATACCAAATTACCCAAAGTTAGTCTCAATCTGGTGTCACAGTCAACAAAGTCACAAACTGACATCCAAAAATCAATGAAAATAAATTTAACTCTTTAACAAAATCTCCCTAAGAGATATAGGACAGGTATTTCCCCTCAAACGTCCTTACACCCCTCTTCAACCGTCTATCCATCCTCTCATCACCACAGTTGCTCTTTCACAATCTCTTCTCCTGTCTCTCAAATTTGACTGTAAATGTGCTGGCCTGCCTGTCTCCTCTCCATGTTCATGCTTTAGTGTTCAATGACTCTGCTTTTCCAATGTGGTTCTCCTGCTT
This sequence comes from Bubalus kerabau, assembly GCF_029407905.1. NCBI lineage: Eukaryota > Metazoa > Chordata > Mammalia > Artiodactyla > Bovidae > Bubalus > Bubalus kerabau. The sequence continues at coordinate 38,274,629 of NC_073643.1, read as the reverse complement.
TCTCTTGGTCTAGATCCAGGTAACCTCTCAACAGCTTCCCAGGTGGCTCAATGGTAAACAATCTGCCTGCAATGCAGGAGCCACAGGAGATATAGGTTCGATCCCTGGGTCAGGAGATCCCTTGGAGAAGTAAATGACAACCCACTCCAGTATTCTTGCCTGGAAAACCCCATGGATAGAGGAACCTGGTAGGCTTCAAGTCCATGGGGTCACAAAGAGCTGGATAGGACTGAGCATGCATGCACACACACATCTTACCATGTGGTTACCTTACGCATTACTGAGACCCATACAACCAAAGCTCTGGATCTCAGGCAAATAGTAAATCTTCCTTGGAATACTCTGAGATGGGGGAAGGTTTTAAATTCTATTGTTGCTATTCAGTTGCTAAGTAGTGTCTGACTCTGTGACCCCAGCAGGCTTCCCTGACCTTCACTATCTCCCAGAGTTTGCTCAGATTCATGTCTATTGAGTTGGTGATGCTCTCTAACCATCTCATCCTTCACACATTTAAACCTTATACAAGACTAGTTTTATCCCAGTCATACTAGAAAGAAGAAAATCAGCATCAGCAGCAAGTCCACTCCTCATAAACCCCAGAGCTCTTGGTAGGTGGTTTAGACACTGGGAGCTGTGAGAAGAGAATCAAAATGAAAAAGGATAGTTTGCATCCCTAATCATGGAGGGAAAAATACAACAATCTGACCTTTGCTGCCACGTTGTTTTTTTCATCAAATTGTGAGGCTGACTTCAGGATGTTTCCGTTTTATGTGGGGCCACCACCACCATCATGACCATTATCGTATCATTATCAAGTACTTACTATGTGCCACAATGTAAGCATTTTAGAAGAAGGTCATACTTTCAGTACATTTTACAAGAAGGTCATACTTTGAGTACTACTTCTAACACAGGTGCTGTTAACATATTTCCAACTGAGTGGTGAGGAAATTGAGTCTCACTGTGGTTAAGCTACCCAGGACCACACAGCTATTCTTTTATTTGTAAGTACAAGAAAAATTCCCATGCTCAGGATCCCTGGTATAACTTCTTTCTTTGCCATATGTTTTCTCTGAATACCTGGTACGGTAGGTGGCAGGTAAGAAGCACCATGCTGCCACTGCCATTCCATCTTCCAACAAAGGTCCATGGATGACTGATGAGGGGCTCAGGTGGGTCACAGGGGACAATTTGCCCATAATTTCCACTGTAAGAATCTATCCAAAAATTCTTCCCCATGCTTGCTCTAGCTCTTTCAGAACTGTCTTGTGGCCTTGCTACTCAAGGTGCACTCCACAGCATCAATATCACCTGGGAAATTGTGAGAAATGCAGAATCTCAGGCCACACTTCAGAGCTACTGAATAGTTTCCCAGGTGATCTGAATACATTCCCTCAGGATGTTAGAAGGTTGTCCCAAATATAAGACCTCCATAGTCCAGTGGTTCTCATGCTGAGCAAATGTCAAGTTTACTTAGAGGACATGAGAAGTCACAGATTGCTCAGGCTCCCCTCTGCTCTAGGGCTTGGGAGTCTGTAGATCTTGGGTGGGGCCCAAGATTTTGCATTTCTCACAAATTCCCAGGTGGTCTGGGACCACAGTTTGTGTACCATCGCTATGGTGAAATACACTGAAAAACTGCTAAAAGGTAAACCAAACTGAAGCAGTTGATTTTCTAACAGGTTTCAGAATTGTTAATATGTTAGTACTTTGTTTCTCAAACTTCTGGCTCATTGAAACTATTTGGGAGGTGGGGAGCGAATAACACTGCAGATTAGTATTCCACAAAACTAACTTTGAGAAACACTGCTCTACAAACACACAATATAAAGTTTGGCAATGAAAAAGAAAAAAGCTGAATGCCGTAAAATGACCTCTTGGGTTGGGTGAGGATTAGTCTTGGTTTTAGTACAGTGTCAGCACAGCTGTTATGTCTTTTAGCAAAAGAATAGCACGTATCTCCAAGGGATTTGTACAGACTGAAAATAAATTAGAAATTATTGAGATTCACGTAACATAGACCGGTAATTTAAAAGGGTCAAAAAATATATCGGCAACATTCAAACTGCTGTTTCATCCCCCCTGTTGAAATACAAGCCAAGAATAAAACATTGATTAAATAGAGAGCACTGACATTTTACTCCTGGGCTGCTGGATACCAGCCTAAACAAAGAGCCGGTTAAATTCGAAAGACAAAGAGTCCTTTTGTGAGGCAGTAAGTTCATCTGGGAGAAATATTAAGTGAAGTCTCCAAGGAGAGTGTTCCCCAACATCTTTACCTCCAACGCTCATTGAGAGGCACTAGGTAAAATCACATTCAAAATGTACAAGGGAAGGAAGGTGAATAAATTTATTAAAAGATGGAATTGGGATACACATAAAACTCAACTTTTGCCTCCAGTGAGGGACATTTATATTAGAAAATGAAAATCAAAATGAACAATGAAAAATGAGCAAGAAAAATACATTTTTCTGAGCAAACAAAACATAAAGTGTCAATTTTACCATATTTTCTAAGGATAGGCAATATAGCAGTGGACAGAATGGACATTTATCTCTACTCTCAAAGACTGTACACAGTGATAAGGAAGATAGGCTCAAAAATAATAAAACAATAAATCAAATAGGAGTTATATTTGAAGATAAACAAGGAGAAAAGAGAGAGAAAGAATTTGAGTAGAGTTGCTTTGAGTGCTTCAGTAAAGCTTGGGTGATTTATTTGAGCTAAGAAAGAAGAGAATGCAAGAAGGACCAATATAAATGTTTGGGTAAAGAGCATTTCAGAAATCCAGAATAGTGTAGGACTATAATGGGAAAAATAGAGGTATTTACAGTACTGAAAGGAGACCACATTAATTGAAGACTTCGCTTTGTCCATGTGACCATGCTGAGTCACAGTGTTGAGTCTAACAGTGTTGTGCAGGTGTCAGGTAGGAATGGCAGGTGATGATGTTCAAGATAAGTTAGATCTTAGCCTCCTGATTGTGGCCATTTCATTTCCCATGATTCATTTACTCAGCCCCCAAAAGCAACAAGCTGGTTTCTGCTGTGTTAGTACAGAACAAATAAATCATTTGACTGGATCCTATTCTACATGTACAGTTGTATGTAATGTCAGTAACTACTGTTCTTGCCAAAATATTCTTTTATATCCCCTGCCTGCTGTTGAGAGTTATTTCTTGACAATAATGCTAAGTTCAATTGTGGCAAACAATTTTAAACAATTTAAAGTTGCCCAGGGACTTTCCTTGTGGTCCAATGGTTAAGAATCTGCCTGCCAATGTAGGGGACTGGAGTTCGATTCCTGGTCCAGGAAGATTCCATATGCCTGCCCAGGGGCAACTAAACCTGTGCACCACAGCCACTGAAGCCCTAGAGTCCGTGCTGCGCAACTAGAGAAGCCACTGTAATGAGAAGCCTGCACACTGCAACTAGAGAGCAGTCCTTGCTCATCACAACTAGAGAAAGCCTATGTGCAGCAATGAAGACCCAGCACAGCCAGAAATAAATAAAACTGCCCACCAACTTTAAATCTGTAAGGAGGCGTATCACATCTCTTCATAACAGTGTTGCAATCAAACATCAAAGAGGCTAGAGACCTATACTGGGGAATCATGTGTCCATGATGCACCAAGGTCATTCTCCTTGTTACATATTGTAAAAGAGTTTCAGATGAATGGATATATTAGGTGGATTTTAAACATAAAGAAATGATTGGTTGATCTATTTAATAAAGTACAGATAAAGATTTCTTAACCCAAGACTATGAAAAATGAGTATGCAAAGGATATAAATCTATCTAGACATGATTTTGTTAGAAGAACATTTTGGAAAGTAAATGTGCTGAGGATTATTTTCATAAAAATAAAAAGTATACAGAAAGATCCCCAAAGGTTGGGATTAATTAACAAATCATTTTAGTTAAAGTCTTACAGGGTATTCATTCCTAAAAGACAAAGAAGGTTGGCAAGGGAATTCAACAAAGCAAGACAGCTCAGACTCTAGAAAGAATTTATCTTCCCTACTGTGATTTCCAATACTACGAATCTGGACATTTGCCTTCTAAGAAGTTAAAATTCTTGAAATAGAAACTCTCCACTGTCCTGCATGGGCTATGTGATTACTTCATTCCTCAGAAGTCTCAAATATTACATTTGCTCTGTGCTTTTAAGTGGCATCAAGTGAATAAAGACTGGCTGAAATCATCCGAGGAAGAGGCAAAAATCTGCTTTTCGTTTCTGCAAGACGACCTGATTGTGTAATCATACCCCAGCCAAATCTGGCTTGTGTTGTTAGAGGAATTATCTCCTCATTAAAAACAAATCTTAATAGGCCTAATTTGAAGGCTGCATTTGTCTGTAACTTGATCAAGAGAGTAATGACTGAACCATGTTCTACAGAGGGAGAGTAAAAGAAAGTCAGAGACATTAAACAGTGCAGATTATAGTCACATTAGAGGGCTTTTGATATGCAAATGGAGCATACTAAGCCAAAAAAAAAAAAAGCAACAGGCTTGCTTCTATTTCTTTTCTTGATACTTTCCACAGCATGTGCAGGAAAATCTTACTCTCTAAGAAATGGTAGAGTTTGAGAGACCTATAATTGCTCTTTTCAGGGCCTTAGTCTCCTCAGTTGTAACATAGGGATAACAATGTTTGTAATTATTATAATAGGGCTATGCTGCTGCTGCTGCTAAGTCGCTTCAGTCATGTCTGACTCTGTGCGACCCCATAGATGGCAGCCCACCAGGCTCCCCCGTCCCTGGGATTCTCCAGGCAAGAACACTGGAGTGGGTTGCCATTTCCTTCTCCAATGCATGAAAGTGAAAAGTGAAAGTGAAGTCGCTCAGTTGTGTCCGACTCTTCGCGACCCCGTGGACTGCAGCCCACCAGGCTCCTCCGTCCATGGGATTTTCCAGGCAAGAGTACTAGAGTGGGGTGCCATTGCCTTCTCCGATAATAGGGCTATAATAAAGATTAAATAAGGTAATATACGTGAAACGTGCAGAATAACATCCAGGTTTCTAATCCATCCAGTGCATAGCTAATGATAGCACTTACTATCATTAGGTTTAGGTCTTATAGGTTTTGTTATTATATTGGCATTCTTTTTCTATCTCTATACTGTTCTATCGGAGAAGGCAATGGCAACCCACTCTAGTGTTCTTGCCTGGAGAATCACAGGGACGGGGAAGCCTGGTGGACTGCCATCTATGGGGTCGCACAGAGTCAGACATGACTTAAGTGACTTAGCAGCAGCAGCAGCATACTGTTCTATATCTATTCTATACCATTTCTATTTCTGTATCATTCTGTATATATTTCTATACCAGTCACAGATTCACAAAATTAGATTCACAGAATTTTGGGACAGGAAAAAACTAGGGTATTGTTTCCAGAACTGTGTTCAATGAATAACTACTATTATTAAGATATTAAGTTATATAAAAATAGGGTTCTCTATTCAAAGACTTGGGAAATACTTGGTTAAGTAAAATCAAAACCATATCATCATAAGATCTTTAATAATCTTTAATTTACCAGCAATGTGAATCTCAAAGAGGGTAACATTTTATTCAGTCTTTCTTATATTTATTTGACCATAAACACATTTTCCATAGAATGTCTGATAACCCCTCCAAAGAACATTAGTTCCTAAAGAAAATTATGGATGACAGCTCAGTGATACTCAAAGAGAAAAATGACTTCTCCTAGGCCCTCATCTACTTGGGGACAGAGTCCAGACTTATGCCTGAGTCTCCTGGTGTCTCTAGGATTCTTTGCATTAAGCTGGCATCTTGATCTGGCCTGCATTTCTGCAACAAAGATCTTCAGTGAAATGAGGAATAAAACCTGGTGGTTAAAAGCATGGACCTGGTTTAACTGCCTACTTTCCAGTGTATGATCTCATGAAAGTTATTTCACTTTCCTGGGCCTCACGGTTTTGTTTTTTTCCTCTCCACTGAAAATGGGGGTAATGATTGCACCTGCCTCATAGGATTGTTCAGAGTTTAAATGACACAATGCATGTAAAACATATATATTACTTGTAAACAATTTATCATTGTTCCTAAAACATAGTAAGTGCTAAAAATAAGTTGCCAGTTATTGAGAAATAGTATTTTTAAAGAGGGGCAGATTCCTTCATAGAGAAGGAAAATCTGATGACAGTGAATTGTTTGCTGTCAACTACTTTTTAAGACCTTGCAGCAGAAGCTCCTCAATAACGCGCTGCTTGAAGCAATGCTAGGAAGCTCTCTAAACCACTGAACCATGACATGGCCAAGAAAAGAGAAGAATGAACTTTTTCAGGCAGAATAGGAGATACTGTCCTAGGCTTTGAGTCTTTGGATTCTACTGCAGAAATTTCTCAGACAGGAAGCAGCCAAAGTGCCCCTAGTCCTAGGCTAAGGGTTCTGTCATGGGCCATGCACCAGGCTTATCTGTGAACTTCTGGTAACCAGTCCATTAGGTAAATATAGACATTGAAACTTGTCTTTTACCTTAGCTAGTTTGAGAATTAGTCTAGAAGAGGGGTCCTCAAATGTGTGGTCCTTGGAGAAGGAAATGACAACCCATTCCAGTACTCTTCCCTGGAAAAATCCATGGACAGAGGAGCCTGGTGGGCTGCAGTCCATGGGGTTACATGACTGAGCAGGCACTCATGAGGCGGGGTGGACAGAGATGGGTTGGTAGCAATAAATTGGTAGAACGGAAAGAAAAAAAAAAGTGTGGCCCTGAAACAGTAGAATCAGCATCTCTTAGGTACTTGTTAGAAATGCAATTCTCACTCCCACCCTAGACTTGCAGCATTTGATTCTGGGTAGGGCCCAGCAATATTTATGCAGCAAGTCTTCAGGTAATTCACATGCACATCAAAATTTTCAAAGCAATGAGAACATCAACCAGGATAACTCTATCTTCTTCAAATTCAGTACAGCAGGAGTAAGTAATATATCTCAAACTCTACTGTGCAAAAAAAAAAAAATGACACTATTTCTCTGACATCAAATTAAATTTTACTTTGAACTGTTGTGTTCATTCAGGTTAGAAGTAATTTCAATGTCACTTAGGATTAGGTTTGTTATGGGTAATGGAGCCCCGAACTAACAGTGGCCTAATGAATAAGTAGACTTTTAACCCTCCTACACTGTTGGTGGGAATGTAAATTGGTATAGTCACTATGGAAAACAGTACGGAGGTTCCTAAAAAAAACAAATAAAGAGTTGCCATATGATCTAGCAATCCCACTCTTGTGCATATATCCTGACAAAAATATAATCTGAAATGATCTATGACCCCTATGTTCATAGCAGTGCTATTTACAATAGTTAAGACATGGAAACAACCTAAATATCAATGGACTGATGAGTGGATAAAGAATATGTGGTGCACATGTACACAAGTGACTACCACTCAGCCATAAATAAGAACAAAATAATGCCATTTTCAGTTACATGGATGGACCTAGAGATTATCATATTAAGTGAAAGTAGAAAAAGAAAAATATCATATGATATTACTTACATGGGAAATTTAAAATATGACACAAATGAACTTATCTACAAAATAGAAATGGATTTACAGATATGAAGAACAGACTTTGGTTGCCAAGGAGTAGGATGAAGGTTGGACTGGGAGTTTGGGATTAGCAGATGCAAACAATTATATACAAAATGGATAAACAACAAGGTCCTACTGTATAGCACAGGGAACTAGATTCAGTATCCTACGATAAACCATAATGGAAAAGAGTAAGAAAAAGAATACACACACACACACACACATATATATATAAAACTGAATCACTTTGCCATATACCAGAAACTATAACACAACATTATAAATCAACTATATTTCAATTTAAACAAAATAAGCAGACTTTTGAAAATAAAAGCCAAGCAGCAAGGGTTCTCCACAGGTGGATTCTGCTTTCTGTCCTACAATCCAAACTCTCTGAAACAAGAGGACATAAGGGCCTGACTACCATTTTTCACAGAGTAACAAAAACTTGAAGTGGATCCAAACGCAGACTTCAGTATACTATTCTCCCATATCACAATAATATTTAGTCATTCACCATGGCAATCCTAGAGTCACACCAATTCCTAGAACTTTTGAAGCTCACTTTGAGTATCTTGGACTTGCTTATGCATCCGATAGACCCCCCTCCTACCTTTAATGATTAACTGCTGAGGTTCTTTAAAAATCTGTAATTTTGGAACCCAAATTATTTTCTTCTCATCCTCACTTGCTTGTCTAGGATTCTTTCATTTGTCACAGGATTCTTTCATTTGTCATAGACTTTTATTTTCTTGGTCCTTTCTTTATAACTAGAACCCTTAAGCAAAAAAGGTGGGTGCAAGCACATTTTACAAATTTATTCTCATGCATTTAGTGTTGAAGTCAATCTTTAATTGAAAAATTATTTTCCAGGAGGAACTAATTAGATCTTAAGATTGATGCTTAGTGTAAATTTAGTTTCTTTCCAGTCTGCCCTATTTGTATAAGTTCCTTTTTTCACTGTTTCTAGTTTGCAGCTAAGAGGTTCCATATTTCCATTGGTCTGGGTTACTAGCAACAATGTTTATATAGTGATTTTTTTTTTAATGTAAGTAAAATCATTGGCAACTTCAGAAGGACTTGGCATACATCTCTCAATGTCTACTACTGTGTCTAATGAATATTCAGCATTTTCTACTGTATAAGACAATCAAGTATGCATTTGTTATATATTTACTAAGTAGTAACTATTTCAAAAATATATATTCAGAAGCCAAATTTGATTTACTCCTATTTATGTTTTCCAGGATCATCTCTGTTCTATTATATGAATCTCTACATTTTGTTTCAGAGTCAATATTCCCCAGAAAATAGAATTTAGATAAATGTGAAGGTGATTTTCGTTCTATACCTGTTTACTTCTCTGACAAATTTTCCAGGAGAAAAAGAGGAAAAGGGGAAATCTTATCAAATCAAATATTATATCACTTATATTAATTTTATAGGAATAACTCATTATGCAATTTGGATCTCAACTTAATTCTTTACTTCCCATTAGGTTCATGCTCTAATATACCTTTTGGACAATTTCTTTTTTAATGTGAAATTAAGAAGAGACAAGACACATGTGGTTTTTCATAAGAGGAACAGAAAATCCATATGAATCCAGGACACTCATCAACTATATCCTCACCTGCTAAGGATTAGGTGAAGCTTGTGTATATAAATTAAATCAAGAAAATGTAAACTCTGCACTCTCAACTTCTTGAACTTTGCATTCTGCCTGGTCTTTCATTTTGTACCAACCAGGCAAAGGCGTAGAGGTAGCAAGATGGAATTTCCTTCTATGATCTCTTTGATTCACTCAAACCAGAATCTATTAGCTCTTCTCTCCTGAGTGGAAGAAGATGAATTTTGAAAAGATGGGGTTCATGAGTACAGAAGATTTATATTTCTGATTAGACCCTGACAGTCATTCCACTTGTTCCAGAAACTGAAAGGAAAGGTTTATGGGGGAAAAGCAGGGAGGGTGAAAAAGAGGGGATAAATAGCTATATCACTTATGTTTAGCCACAGAATATATTATACAGCACACTTGATTTTACCTCTCTCCTGCCCTTGACAGACATTGCTAATCAATCAGGTCACATTTCCCACTGACATGGATATAGCCTCAGAGTCTTTCTTGGCATAGCTCTCTGAGCAGCTGTTACAAATCTATCTGGTTTAGCTTAGGAGATTGATTTACTGAGTGCATTATTTATTCATTTATTCAATATTCATTGAACATCTAAACTGGGCCAGGGATGTCAAAGGCATTCAGGAGCAAGACGTGAAACTTACATTGTAATGAGATGAAAACTTTTTATTGCCTTTTTCAGCTCTACACATTTGCTAGGCATACAGTAGGTGCTCAATAAATTTCCTTTGTCACATTGCTAGGAGTTGGCTTGTCAAGAGCATTCTGGCATCAGCTGACCCCGCTAAGAAGTGGAGTGTGGCTATGGTTCTCTTTCAAATAATGAGAACATTTGTTCCACCTCAACTCACTTCCTGCTTAAGGTCTATCAAAAGCAAACTCACCCTCAAGATTAGTTCTCCACTGGATATGTTTGGAGGGGCAGGAGTAGATATCCAAGAGAAGAATCATACTTGGAAATGCAACTCATCCCTTAAATCTGACCACTGAATGTCTTTTAGATCTGCTGATTAGTCTTGCTAGAACACAATATCAGACTCCATCCTCAAAGGAAATAAATTAAGCTGCACCCCATGAGAACAAATGGTTGACACTGTGCTCTAGCAAGCATCTTGTGTGCAGCTGTGAACAGCTGTGTTAGTGCCAGTTAAGCTGTGATAGCATCACAGGGGGTGGGGGGTGGGGCGGGGAGAGATAAAGGGCAATTCATTCACAAAGCACTATTCAAAGGGTCTCACAGGTGTGTTCTAAGGATTGGTTTTCTCCTATCTCCTTTCTGTCTAAAATTTATCCTGAATTTAGATGATTGAGTAATGTAATTCTGCCAGAATTTTATAGGTCTGCTCTCTCCAGGGATGGTGTTTTCAGAATACGTGCTGTGAAATTCATAAACAAATATGAAATAGGGAGAAGCATTCCCCACTTAACTAAAAAGAATTCGCTTCTGACTTTCTGGAGTGATTCTTTGACCACTGATTCATTCCCTTATGAATAAGCCTCAGTCTACCCCCCACCCCCACCCCCACCCCCACCCTGCTCTGACAGAGGAAAGCACAGAATGTGCCAAAGAGACTGGTTCTTTTAGAGAACAGTTGTATTTATCACCCTTATTTGCAATTTTACTCCCCTAATAGGAGCTGTCAGCTGCTCATCCATTGACTACAAACGGCCAGCTCTTTTGGTGAACAAGGATGGGGTCAGATGCTAACTGCTGGTGAAGGGGCCAGAATGAGGAGAGAAAAGGGCATCTTGCAAAAAGGAGAATGAAATGGCATTTAGATGTTTGTTTTAAACAGACTTCAATTGAAGGGGAAATTGTGTATATGGGATGCTTTCTTAAGAAATGGAGTTAGGAAATAAAGGAGTCAAATTAAAATTAGACAGAAATCCTAGGCTAGTGTTTCCAAATGCTGGCCCAGTTCATAGGACACCTCTTTGGAATCAATTGCCTAGTAACCAATTGCCTAGTAAACTTAAAGCTGCAGGTCTCTAGTTGCAGAATCACTGGGAATTATGTCTGGGATTTTCTGACTGACGCCCCCAGATGAGCCTAGAGCATACCGTTAGATTTGAGAATCACTGTTAGATCCTAGGCTAAATAAACACAAAGATTAATTAAGCTAATGAAATACTGAAGAGGGAAAAACAGCATATATAACCAGAAAAAAGAGATGGCAGGGCTGACCTATCTGAAGACAAACCAATATAGCATTTTGTAATAAATACACAGTTATTAACTGAAGGCTTACAATGTATCCAGCACTACTCCAAATGCTCTCTGTTTCTCACTTTTTAAAAATCTTTGAATTGTAAGGAAGTTATAAGCAAGCAAGGATCCAGGAAGCAGACTGCACACGAGACACAGCGTTTTTAAGGCACTCAGAGATCGCACAGCAGGTAGGTGGCTGAGCCGGGCTTCCAACGCAGTAAGCCTGGCTCCAGAACATGTTTTTGTTGTTCAGTTGCTAAGTCCTCTCCGACTCTTTGTGACATCTTGAACTGTAGTCTGCCAGGTTCCCCTGTCCATGGGATTTCCCAGGCAAGAGTAATGGAGCAGGTTGCCATTTCCTCCTCCAGGGGAATTGTCCTCACCCAGGAATTGAATCCAAGTCTCCTGCATTGGCAGGCGTGTGCTAAACCTCAACCAGATACTGTTTTTCCTATGCAAATCCAGGCTCTGAGGAAACAATGTTTAATAAGGTAGTATCTTCCCTTAAGGAGTTCACAGAAATTCCTGATGTCTTGTAGCAAGTGCAGTGAGTAAAGTGCAGAGAGAAAATTAGAGATCCTTGCAGGACTTCCAACTCATTTTTATCCTCGAGATTTTTCAGGGTTTGTATGATTAAGCAGAATATAATTTTCCGAATATAAAATTGCCATTAGAATGGACACTATGAACCAATATTTGACCACTTTTGATCTACAACAAGGGAAATTCCAAAAGATAGCACTGAAGAGAGGAGCAGAAATAGAAGAGCTCATTACTTCAATTGTATTTTAATAATAGATATTTAATAGGTCGTCTGTCTGTGAGAAAGAGTTGAGGTTCACCATTCACATAATGACCTGGTCATTTGTCATGTATTTAGAGACCCCTGGTTTAAAATTAAGCACTAGCTCCTTAACCATATTTAAATATTACAAACAGCAACATGAAGAGAGAGTATTGTTTCTTTCTATTCTGAAGATGAGAAAACTGAAGCCAAGAAGGTTTAGATTAACATGCAAATAAGAGGTATAGTCAGATTTCAGACCAAGGTTTGCAAAATTCCAAAATTTGTGGTCCCCTGCCACTCTGTAGCTGCAGGTCACAGGTGAAGATGTTCACTTTCACACGTTAAAACTCATATTTATAACTGGCACCCCCCCACCTAACATTAGATGTGCTTACTGCCTCCAGATGACATGAGACATGGTAGATATCATCATTAATGCTCTGAGTACTTAAGCCATATTAATTCATTCAATCAGCTTACAAACGAAGCATCTTTTATAATTTTGTTATACAAAATATTTTATGAAAATGAGTCAATCTGCTAAAGTCTCTGAAAAAAAGTTTTTACCTGTTTCTTTGTTCATCAGAGAAAATTTCTGACTGCTATTTTTAAAATGAAGGAAGTTCTTAATCCATCAAAGTAATCCAATACCACCAGATTCAAGACCAGAACAGACATTAAAAATGCCTCAAAGAAGAACTCACCAATTTAGAGTTACTGAAGGGACAGGCAATTCTGAATTAATAAAATATCTTAATTAAAGTACAAGTTAAAAGAAAGTATATCTTATTACCTTTTGATATCTGATGGATGAATGAATCAAACTGGAGTGTGGAAAATACAAAATTATAAAATATGAACTGGGCAAAGACAGAACCATGGGGAGATCTCATTGGACCTATTTTGATGAACAGATGAGGGCTATTTAAATATAGTTTTACATATATTTATGGACTTCCCTGGTGGCTCAGACAGTCAAGAGTCTGCCTGCAGTGCAGGAGACCCCGGTTCAATCCCTGGGTCAGGAAGATCATCTGGAAAAGGAAATGGCAACCCACTCCAGTATCCTTGCCTGGACAATCCCATGGACTAGAAGCCTGAGGGGCTATGGAGTCTCAAAGAGTCAGACAGGACTGAGCGACTTCACTTTCACTTTACGTATATTTGTAGGTCAAGGTGCTACTATATTTTGAGGGGAAAAGTAGTTTGTGGAAACTGGTAAAGATTTCCTTTACCCTTACAATCTTTTTATACTGTATCCTATATAGAGATTGGAGAAGGCAATGGCACCCCACTCCAGTACTCTTGCCTGGAAAATCCCATGGATGGAGGAGCCTGGCAGGCTGCAGTCCATGGGGGTCACTGAGGGTCGGACATGACTGAGCGACTGCACTTTCACTTGGAGTAGGAAATGGCAACCCACTCCAGTGTTCTTGCCTGGAGAATCCCAGGGACGGTGGAGCCTGGTGGGCTGCCGTCTATGGGGTCGCACAGAGTCGGACACAACTGAAGCGACTTAGCAGCAGCAGCAGCAGCTATATATAGATGCGTGTGTGAATGCTCAGTCAGTAAGTCATGTCTGACTCTGCGACCCCATGTACTAGAGCCCACCTGGGCTCCTCTGTCCTTGGGATTTCCCAAGCAAAAATACTGGAGTGGTTGCCATTTCCTTCTCCAGGGGATCTTCCTCACCCAGGGACTGAACCTCCATCTCCTGCACTGCAGGCAGATTCTTTACCACTAAGTCACTTGGGAAGCCCATATGTATATATGCATATACACTGTACTACATATAGAGACATGAAAACAAATTTACTGATATCAACTTTCTTAAGCTATTATTTCAACACAGACAGGTACTGAAGAGTTGAAGACAATGATAATAAACCCATATGATTGGAAATTCGCAATCCTCCATCTGAGGATGCGAGGCAAGAGGGAGAGAATATTGATAAGTCTACAAAAAGAATCTAGAGACTGCTTTCAATTATAGCAAGAAGTAGTGGTTGAATGGGAGAAGGCAATGGCACCCCACTCCAGTACTGTTGCCTGGAAAATCCCATGGATGGAGGAGCCTGGTAGGCTGCAGTCCATGGGGTCGCTAAGAGTCGGACACGACTGAGTGACTTCACTTTCACTTTCCACTTTCATGCACTGGAGACGGAAATGGCAACCCACTCCAGTGTTCTTGCCTGGAGAATCCCAGGGACGGGGAAGCCTGGTGGACTGCAGTCCATGGGGTCGCACAGAGTCGGACTCGTCTGAAGGGACTTAGCAGCAGCAGCAGTGGTTGAATTATACACATACATACTAAGGCAAAGCAATATATATATATATATATATAGTACTACATATAATCTGTGCCATATATATGAAATCTCACAAAGATAATAAGCTCCTAGATTTCATCTACATAAACACAAAATTTGAATTGTTAGGGATGGAATTCATAAGGTCTTTTTATAGTGTCAAGCTTAAAAAAAAAAAACTAAAAAAGGATAACTGAGTATGGTTACTTTTTCTATTTGAAACAGTCACACTTTGTTCCATCACATTTATGACTCTTCTCATACCAATGTCATGGAAAACAAAGTTTTTATTTGATGTGTTAGCATTCATTTTTGGTTTGGTCATTTAGACCTACCTCCAATATCTTTCTAGAAGAAAAAGTCATCTTCTGCTACAAAACAGAAAGACTAGCCAACAAACAATAATGAATAATCTTGAAGGAAGAAAGAAACACAGGGAAAAATATGAATGTATTATGTATCTATTGCTCATAACACATTATTCCAAATCTTAAGGGGCTTAAACAACAAACCTGTATTATCGCACATTCTTGCGGGTCAGGAATCTGGAAGCAGTTTACCTGGGTTGTTCTGGCCCAGGGTCTCTCATAAGGCTGCAGTCAAGGCATCAGCCTGGGGACACTACCTCCTGGATAGGACTAGGGAGACAAGACCTACCCCTAGGACAGGAAGGAAGTGGGAGGTAGTGCAGAGACCGAAAACAAAGCCAACAACTCTAACGGTGGACTGTCATAAATGTTATGTGGACATGGTCTCTCTCGAAATGGCTTACTGTACAAATTTAATGCCTTTTCTATGTTATCTAAACGCTTTTCACACACTGCGGCTGTAACGTCTCCAGTTTGTGGTGCAACAGAAAATCTAGCATGAATTTCTCCTTCTTCACGATTTTACCAAGAGAAGAGTCGTTCTTACCAGAGATCTTTAGGAACCGCAGCACACATTTTTCCTTTGCTTATTAAGTCAAGGACTTTCCTTATGAACGGTCCTTCTGCTCGGTGTCCTTGGAGCTGATAGAATTGGACTGAGTTAGCTTCAGAAGCAAAGGAAAGCTTCCACCTCTGACAGAAGAACGGAGAGACACCAGGTCACGTTCCAGAGCACGTGCTCTTCAAGGCAGAAGGCTATGGTGGGGGCTGCTTTTTATACTCCAAAGCCAGGAGGGGGCGGGGTTCTCTCAGCACGTGCCTGCGTGCGTGCGGCTAACGGATTCTGAGTGCTGAGTGCAACTTCTCGGCCCACTGCCTCCATCTTGGATTGACGTGTCATGCGCATCTTCCCGTGCCGCCCACCAGCCCTTCTGCTATAGGAACTTGGCGTCTGATGAGCCTGGTACGAGACCTCTGTTTACAGGCGTCGCCTTGGCTGATATCCGCGATGCTAGACATCAAGATGGTTTTCACCCTTCTCTGATGAGACTGACTTTTTGTATCCAAACAGTTCGTGCAAAAAGTATGGCTTATGCTGAATATCTGCTTATTGTTAATTCCTTATGATGCTTCATTTACAAATTAAATTTTCTTACAGGTGTGTTTGTATAGGAAAAAATATTTTATATATATATAGAGAGAGAGAGAGGACTATCCATGGTTTTAGGCATTCATTGGGGGTCTTGGCACTTATTTCCCACAGATAAGGGGACTACTGTATACCCAGAGGTGGGATTTCTTGATGCTGTGGCGGTTCTCTCTTAAAAGTTGTATTTATTTATGGCTCCGCTGGCTCTTCATTGCTTTGTGAGGATTTTCTCTACTTGCCGCAAGGAAGGGACTACTTTTTGTTGTGCTTCAAGGACTTCTCATTGCAGTGGCTTCTGTTGCCATGGAGCTCGGACTCTAGGGTGCGTGGGCTCAGCAGCTGCAGCTCCTGGGTTTCACAGCACAGGCTCAATAGTTGTGGTACACGGACTTAATTTCCCCGAAGCATGAGGGATCCTCCCAGACCAGGAATCTAACCGGTGTCTCCTGCATTGGCAGGTGAATTCCTCACCACTGAGCCACCAGGGAACGCCTATTTTTAAATTTTTGAGGAATCCTCATACTGTTTTCTGTGGTGACTGCACCAGTCTATTCCTACCAGTGATACAAAAAAGTTCTCTTTCTTCCACAGTCTTGTCAACCCTGGTTATCTTCTGTCATTTTGATAACAGCCATTCTAAGTCGTATCTCACTGTGGTTTTGATTTGCATTTCCTTGAAGATTAGTGATATTAAAAATCTTATACTGTACATACTGGCTATTTGTGAGTCTTCTTTGGAAAAATGTTAATTCAGATCCTATCGTCATTTTTCAGTTCAGTTCAGTTCAGTCGCTCAGTCGTGTCCGACTCTTTGCGACCCCATGAACTGCAGCACGCCAGGCCTCCCTGTCCGTCACCAACTCCCGGAGTCCACCCAAACCCATGTCCATTGAGTCGATGATGCCATCCAACCATCTCATCCTCTGTCGTCCCCTTCTCCTCCTGCCCTCAACCTTTCCCAGCATCAGGCTCTTTTCCAATGAATCAGCTCTTCGCATCAGGTGGCCAAAGTATCGGAGTTTTAGCTTCAACATCAGTCCTTCCAATGAACACTCAGGACTGATCTCCTTTTCGAAGGACTGGTTGGATCTTCTTGCAGCCCAAGGGACTCTCAAGAGTCTTCTACAACACCACAGTTCAAAAGCATCAATTCTTCGGCGCTCAGCTTTCTTTATAGTCCAACTCACATCCATACATGACCACTGGAAAAACCATAGCCTTGACTAGATGGACCTTTGTTGGCAAAGTAATGTCTCTGCTCTTTAATATGCTGTCTAGGTTGGTCATAACTTTCCTTCCAAGAAGTAAGCGTCTTTTAATTTCATGACTGCAATCACCATCTGCAGTGATTTTGGAGCCCAGAAAAATAAAGTCAGCCACTGTTTCCACTGTTTCCCCATCTATCTACCATGAAGTGATGGGTTGCTATGAGTTGTATGAGTTCTTTGTCTATTTTGGATATTTACCCCTTATCTGATATATGCTTAGGAAATATTTTCTCCTGTTCCATAGGTTGTCTCTGCAATTTATTGATGGTCCTTTGCAAAACTTTAATTTTCTTATCATTATTTGTGTCCACTATACTGGAGTTAAAGTGCTAAGCCTGCATGAATCCTACCTGCTATCTTCTCTTTAAGTTTATTAATACTTTAAGAAATTTACAACTCTGGGGAAAATTTTTCAACTAGATCAGAATATTGTATTTTTAAGCTATGGTGCTTAAATTCCACTGGGCTATCAATGACTCTTTCAGTTCAGTCGCTCAGTCGTGTCCGACTCTTTGCGGCCCCATGAATCGCAGCACGCCAGGCCTCCCTGTCCATCACCAACTCCCGGAATTTACCCAAACTCATGTGCATCGAGTCGGTGATGCCATCCAGCCATCTCATCCTCTGTCCTCCTGCTCCCAATCCCTCCCAGCATCAGGGTCTTTTCCAATGAGTCAACTCTTTGCATGAGGTGGCCAAAGTATTGGAGTTTCAGCTTCAACATCAGTCCTTCCAATGAATACCCAGGACTGATCTTTAGGATGGACTGGTTGGACCTCCTTGCAGTCTAAGGGACTCTTAAGAGTCTTCTCCAACACCACAGTTCAAAAGCATCAATTCTTCGGTGCTCAGCTTTCTTCACAGTCCAACTCTCACATCCATACATATTGTCCTTATAGGCTGACTTTATCATTTGTTGTCTAGTAGCTGAGTCATATCCAACTCTTTGTGACCCCAGGCTCCTCTTTTGACAAAATTTGCCACGGAAGAATACTGGAGTGGGTTGCCATTTCCTTCTCCAGGGAATCTTCCCAACTCAGGTATTGAAACTGCATCTCCTGCATTGGCAGGTGGATTCTTTACCACTGAGCCACCATGGAAGCCTGACTTTCTCATTACTGAGACTTGTTATAGCACTATCATTTCTTTATATTCTATTTTTTTAATATATATTCATATTCAAAAAAACTAAATTAGCCTTATAGAAGAGTAATCAGATAAGCTTCACCACAAATGTAAAACCCATCCTTTCTCATGTCCATGTTCTCCCTCTTCTTTCCTAATTCAGTGAAGATAGTACTCTTTTTTCTATCAATGTCCAACTGTGGAAAATCTGTTTGACACTCTACATATCACCTTCTCAAACAATGTGTTATCTGCTCCTCATCCTGCCTTGTCCATCACTCCTCACAGTAGGTGATATGTACCTACCCTTTACCCACTAACACAGATGCTCCTCTCATTTGAAATCGCAATACTTCACTTTCTTTCTTCAAGGCATAAATAATATCTGTAATAATTACATGTATTTGTTGGAACTTCTGTAATGCTGACAGTGTTCTAGTTCTTGACCTAAGAGTTTACACAGTTTTTATCTTATTGAGCTCTATACTTATTATGTTTTGAGTAGTTCTTTTTCTCATGTTTCTATTAGACTTCAGTAAATCATATTTTAATTTGATATATGGTTTTCTATCATACTTAAATTCTAATTGCATTTGTTATGAAGAACTCATGTCTGTATTGCACAATTGCCCAATATGAACATTTCATTATTAGTTAAGTTTTGGAGTAAAAATTCAGCAAAAATATTTTCTCTGCCAAAGAAGAAGAAAAGAAAATGAATCCAAGATGGAAGCCAGTCTTTTTATAATCTAGTTTTGGAAGTAACTCTGCCTCACTTCTGCCAGATTCTTTGTATTAGAAGTGAGTCAGCAAGTCTGACCCACACTCAAGGAAAAGGGATTACTCAAAGGCACAGACACCAAGAGAACCATCTCAGAATCTGCCTACCACAGTGCATTTCTTCTGTGCTGACATCCCCATTCTATAGACTATCTCTTCAGTTCAGTTCAGTTCAGTCGTTCAGTTGTGTCCGACTCTTTGCGACCCCATGAATCGCAGCATGCCAGGCCTCCCTGTCCATCACCAACTCCCGGAGTTCACTCAGACTCATGTCCATCGAGTCAGTGATGCCATCCAGCCATCTCATCCTCTGTCATCCCCTTCACCTCCTGCCCCCAATCCCTCCCAGCATCAGAGTCTTTTCCAATGAGTCAACTCTTCGCATGAGGTGGACAAAGTACTGGAGTTTCAGCTTTAGCATCATTACCTCCAAAGAAATCCCAGGGCTGATCTCCTTCAGAATGGACTGGGACTATCTCTTAGAGGTTGTCATTTCTGCAAAGCATGTCCTGGGGACACTAGGAAGAGAAATAAAACAAGAAAAGTATATAAACCATGTTTTGGCTCTTGGTTTCTTCCCCTGTTGAATCTTTTCCCTAACCCACTTACAGGAAAAGATTCTGTTCACATAATTTGTTCACCCAGAGATTGGCTGAAGTATTGGATGAAGACTGGGTGAAGTAGAAATATTGGTCATTCCCCTTGTATGACTTGTGAGTAGACAGGGAGACACCCCACCACCCCATTCTTAGAAGAAGCTACTTGATACTTGGGGCATAAATGTACATTCTCAAGGAGGGCAATATCACTCCCAAGTCAGGAAAAACTGCCCTGAGGGGGCATGAAGTTGTTAGTCTTTTGATATGTAAAGCACATATGCACACAGAGTATGTAAATAGATACATTGTATATTTGTGGTATTAAGGTTTTATGGGGGAATGATTAGGGAGAAAATGCCTTCAAAATCTTCTTTAGGAGAGTGATAATGAGAAAAGTTTGAGAAAAACCTGATGCAGTACAGGCTAGTAAAAAGAGTTCTAAGACAAGGAAGGCTTCAGGGAGGGAGGGTCTGGGATGCAGATTTAGCTGGGGGTGGAGAAAAGGAGATAAAATTTGGAATGTGGCAGACTGTGAATGAATTTTCCCATGTACATATTAGGCTTTGGTTTTACTCCTTGATCTGATTTTAACTAATTGCTAACTTCCAGGGATTCCTCACAGTTTATGATCCACTGAGAGTTCTTTTCGGGTTTTGGAGCAAGACTTTGTACAAATTCATTTTAAACATGTTTTCTAACATTTCTGGGAGACTTGCGTTTGGTGGGAAAGGTAGTGACAAGTGTTCAGTTTACCATCTAGACACAGAAACTCTTCATTATAGAGGGAGAAAAGATTGGCTCCACTTTCCCTTTTTTTCCCTCCTTCCCTCCATTCCATCTATTGGTTGGAGGTAAAGTCTGTGAGTTGAAGTAAGGCAGGAAATGGGCTAGAAAATAGGCAGGAAGGTGTGGAATTGAACAGTGAGTGCAGTTCAAGAAAACTGATCAGTCACCATATGAGGATCTGGTGCTGATGATGCTCCTAATGTATCCAAATTTCTGTTTTCTCATTTGTAAAATGAAGGGTTTGTATAAAATAATACTTATGGTTAACTCCAACTTCAACATGATATGTTCCCATGAGATACCATCTCCATTTTCACAGAAATTCCCAAAAGCACAGCTGTTTGAGTTGTGCTTCTCTGGGTTACAGTTGTGATTCTCCTGCTGCAATTTGAATACTCAGGGAGATCAATCAAGGCTAAGCTGTTAACCTATAATTGTCACCTTCACGTGAACTCTCTATCACTGCTGTGAAAGCCAAAAGAGAGCCCAATTCTGTGGAGTCTTAATGGATTCAATATAGGAGCCAGGTTTCAAGTCCTGCGGGCCCTCCAGGACTTAAAAGATACTCACAACCTATTTAGACAAAATCACAATCTTACTGATTACAGTGAGCCACATGAAATTCCCATTTTGTAGGTCAAAAATGGGTGAATATTGGCAAATGTATACAGTTCAACTTAGAGTTAAACCAGCAGATCACTCCCTTTTAATGAAAAGCAAGCTTTTTCTATTAACTAAACTTTTCATCTATCTTATGATACATTAAATAGTTGTCACTGATTTTTATCCCCATCTTCCTTTGTTTTGCCATTTTTCCTATGTCTTTTTGTCATCAGTTAAATCTAGTTATCACCTAAATTTGAAGGTGAAAACAAAAGGATAAGTGTCTACTTATACTGAGCTGGCTTGAAAAGCAAAAATGATAGTTATTTTTCTGGTTCTAAGGAGATGTTGTCCCCTAATAGATGTGGCCAACCAGCTTGCATTTTTAAAAGATGCTGCTTCATCTGAGCCATGTATCTACTGTAGAGTTTTCAACAATTCCTAGTGGAACTGGCCCAAGAAAACAAGAGAAAAGGCCCAGAGGCAGGAATAGAAAGATGGATGTTACCCAGCCTCATTCCATGTTAGCCTGGCTTTTCTAGGTCTAGCCTGGGATTCTGAGAGAACAATCTAGATCCAATTTCTACACTAAAAAAAAAAAAAAAGAACTAGATATGTAGGCTGAGGCTGGGGGTTAAAAGGAGAGAGAGGTGGAGAAAGAGAAGAATTAAGTGCATCAGAAGGGGATGGGAAGAATGAAAAACACTGGGAATGCCAGAAGAATTTGGAGGATAAGAGGAGCTGGAAGAAGAATTGAGGAGTAAAGGGAGAAGAAACACTGAAGAGAATTGGGGAAGAAGGGCACTCTTGGTTTCCAACCCATCATACCTAGATTGGTCACTTAAGAAAAGAGAAGGCTGTTTTAACATAAATATAATATTGGGGAAAAAAAAGAAAAGGGCTGCGGAAGTGACTTGTTTGTTTTTAGTATGACCTTTGTTTTTAGTATTACATTTGTTTTAGTATGAGCTTTGTTTTTAGTATGGGTAGGATGGGGGGAGTGAGAAGGAGGTCTAAGGAGGGAGGGGATATATGCATACATATAGCTGATTCACTTTGATATACAGCAGAAATCAACACAACACTGTAAAGCAACTATACCCCAATTAACAACAACAACAACAAAAACTGACTTTTTTTTTAATCATGACTTTCTTCCACACCTCTTTCCAAAAGAACTGAATGGGTCTACATGAGCAACTTCCTATAACTGTTTTGAAGGAGAAGATGTACACTGTTCAAACAAGCTTCTTCTGTTTTGCTCCCAGTGTCAGACTGTGGTCTAGTAAAACTGAATCAGAGATAAACAGTTATGCTATACACCTGAAACTAACACAATCATCTATACTCCAAGAAAAAATCTTTTAAAAAAGCTTTAAAAGAGGTGGTGAGGGCTCTTTAGACTCCAGCTCTCATCCTTTACAACCTCCAATCCCTTTTGGTTTCAGTGTGTTTCTGAGAATTCTGACTTTTCTGATAATCAGCATGGACTTGCCATATTCTGGAAACAGTTAGAAACGTGGTTTGATGCGTGAATTAAGCTGTGTTGATAGCCAGTGTGGTCTGTCAGTTATTTCACAAAACAGTCACTGGGAGAAAAGGATCCCCTGAGTAGCTATGTCTTTCTTCCTGATATACTCAAAACTGTCTCGTTTCTGAGCAAAAGCACAGCAAAAAAAAAAAAAAAAAAAAAAAGGAGGACTCACATGTTATTTTGCAGGCCATTTCCTTATTTACATGTCACCATGCTCAGCAATTCTCAGGACAACACAATCAATTATTCTGACGGAGCAAATAAACTAATAACACAATTAAAGAAATAATCCCTTTGGGTATTCCTTCTCAAGGTCTTTCTCCCAAGACAACTTTCTTTTCTCCAGAAGCAAAGTCTAAGGCCCAAGATAAGGATGTTATTTGTACACATCCTGGTTCATTGGCAATATGTATTTTCCTTCTGCCAAAAATGTGAAAAGGAAGCATGCTGAATTTAGCTTCCCCACAACTGAATTCAACTGGACATTGAACTTCTAGTAGGGCTTGTAAAAGTTCCACTTTTGTTGGCATCTGCAACTAGAGCGGAGAGACAGCTGTAGAAAACATCTCGCCAAAACGTGATTTGGGAAAGGTCATTTTATTACATGATTTATTTATATTGTTTCTCCATGGTACAAAGCGTTCTGATGTGGACTCAGAGCTGAGAGGAGGAGAAATAGTGAAAGCAATCCTTAAGCCCATGGTCCAAAGAGATGTTTGGTGTTAATTCTTTAGCTAAAACAGCCTTCAAGGCACTGCAGCTTTTCTGCATCATTCAAATGAAAAAGAAAGTTCTATCATGATAAAATCAGTCTTCTCCCCGATCCTCAGAGGCAGCATCATTAAGAAATAGGATTAGAAGCAGATCATGCTTTCATAGTCAAGAACAATTAAGATACTCTTTCTCTTTCAGAAGAGAAAATTCAGTTTAATCAAATTTCCTATGGTTTATCTTCTTTACACATTGTGTTGTCATTTTAAAGGACTTAAATATTCTCTCCTGGATTTCTTTTCCTGCAGAGACATGTGTTAGTTACATTCTAAACAGACCTATAGTATTTAATATGGAAAATTGGATATCTTTCTGAAAGAAAGCAGATGGGCAGTTTTATCTTCCCTTGACTCTGTCATTGTCATTGTGTCCCAAATAGGACACAATGGGATTTTTAATACTAAGTTTATAAAGGTAACAAGTAGGTTTACTAGATATATACTTCTTTGACCAGGTATGTTATATGCAGAGTACATCATGAGAAACGCTGGGCTGAAAGAAGCACAAGCTGGAATCAAGATTGCCAGGAGAAATATCAATAACTTCAGATATGCAGATGACACCAACCTTATGGCCAAAAGTGAAGAGGAACTAAAAAGCCTCTTGATGAAAGTGGAGAGGTAAAAAGTTGGCTTAAAAATCAACAGTTTAGAAACATTCAGAAAACGAAGATCATGGCTTCTGGTCCCATCACTTCATGGGAAATAGATGGGGAAACAGTGGAAACAGTGTCAGACTTTATTTTTTGGGGCTCCAAAATCACTGCAGATGGTAATTTCAGCCATGAAATTAAAAGACGCTTACTCCTTGGAAGAAAAGTTATGACCAACCTAGATAGCATATTCAAAAGCAGAGACATTACTTTGCCAACAAAGGTCTGTCTAGTCAAGGCTATGGTTTTTCCAGTGGTCATATATGGATGTGAGAGTTGGACTGTGAAGAAGGCTGAGCGCCAAAGAATTGATGCTTTTGAACTGTGGTGTTGGAGGAGACTCTTGAGAGTCCCTTGGACTGCAAGGAGATCCAACCAGTCCATTCTGAAGGAGATCAGCCCTGGGATTTCTTTGGAAGGAATGATGCTAAAGCTGAAACTCCAGTACTTTGGCCACCTCATGCGAAGAGTTGACTCATTGGAAAAGACTCTGATGCTGGGAGGGATTGAGGGCAGGAGGAGAAGGGGATGACAGAGGATGAGATGGCTGGATGGCATCACTGACTTGATGGACGTGAGTCTGAGTGAACTCTGGGAGTTGGTGACGGTCAGGGAGGCCTGGCGTGCTGCGATTCATGGGGTCGCAACGAGTCGGACACAATTGAGCGACTGAACTGAACTGAACTGAATGTGAAATCCAAGCTAAAGTTTTCTGGGTTTTAACTTTTTTGTTGTTGTTGTTTGTTTAATTATTACTGCTCTTTTTTTATTGCCAGTATGTCTCAGACATTGGGGTCAGGGGTTTGAAAATGAGAACCAAATAGAATTTTGACTCTCGCCTTCACAATGCAGCTAGGGTTGTAACTTGGTTAAGTTTATTGTTTCACTGACTGAAAAGTAGTTTAAAGAAAAGAAGCAAAAAGAGCCAGACAGACCGAAAGGTGAAGCATATGACTTGGCTTCCCCTCCACCCAATCAGTCCCAGGCATCTCCTTGTTTTGTTTGTACAAATATTCATAGAGGTAGCAACTTTCAATATCCTCTAGCCAGTGGTAAGTTTTCTGATAGTGTAGACTTTATCATCCTATCTTCAAAAGTGGCTCATGCAGGAATGCGTGACATGAGGATTTTATTCTCTGATAATGTCTGTGTATATGTTTGACTGATTTGCTTCTTAGATGATGGTTTCTGATGTCTCTGTGGAATTCCATTTCAGCAAAATTTAAAAATTAAACATCATGAATATTTAGCAAAGCTGCCTGGAAGTTCAGCTCCAGGTGACTTAATCATTTTCTCTATATTTTTACTTAAACCATTGTTTGGACTGGGAAAGGATTTTAATGGAAGGGAAAAATGTAAAGTTATATAACAATACCGTGTAGAACAATTCCTTGAAATGTTGAATTTTAATGCTTCTCAAAAAAATAAATAAGTAAAAGTCACCCCAGCAAGGCCACTTTTAGAGGGCAAGGTTATTTCTTAATAGTATCTCTCTGCTTGGAGGCACATTGCATTAGAGTTCTCTAAGAACACAAGACCAATACAGAATTGATCTATTTTAAATCCATTTTGCTCTTTTTTGCTCTGTTTCAGAAGAGTGTCCCAAATCATAAAAAGTCCCTTTCAAAAGCAGGAAAACTATCCCAGTAGTTGGGATAGAAATAAAAATGTAGAAGAGGCAAAGTTGCTCAGAAAAATAACCCAAAATTTGAAAAAAGGCAAAAAGATTACTGTGAGCCCCTTCAAAGTCATACTAATTTTTCTCCAAAGCTTACCTAATGTGATAAAAAATGAGCACTATAAAAGAGAATCTCGAAGACTAGCAAGAGAATTATTTAGATAATTGAATGTTTGCATACTTTGTGAAACAAGCAAGAAAGTTGAAACTGGGACCAGTATTTGGGGCAGGGATTGGCTATTTCATTAGCCAAGCCACCTTTAAGTTGATTTCTTTGTGGTAATTCAATCACTAGGTCACACTGAATCAAATCCAAAGCCAGGAGGTCTTAAACCAATTTCTTCCCTATGGAAGATAGTGAGAATTTCCACCTATAATCTAAGCAGGACATATTGATTTACTGGAATCCAATTCACCAAAGAAGTTACAAACTAATGAACATATTAAAATAATAACAGACTGCATGTGCTTAACATTTCTTAAGTTTCAGTACCCAAGCTTGAAAGAGAAATATTATGACCCTTATTTTTCCAGTAAGAACATAAATCATTGGAGAGGTCAAACAACTATTTAGTTTGTAACATTCAGAGCAGGGAATAGATGTTGAGACTTTTGTGAGCTGTGAGCAAGTCTGTGCAGTTAAGCATGCCTTTTGAGGCGTCTGAGTCATGGTTTGAGTCATGGTTTCAATACTTACTAGTTGAGTAACCTTGAATAAGTCACTGATTTCTCTGAACTTTAGTTTCTTCGTCTTTACTAGAGAGAAAACTACCACTAACTCAGTGCACTCAAAGCAGCATTCAAAGCACTTAGCACAATGCCTGGCTCATAGTAAACCCTCAGTAAACCTCACCTGGATCAAAAAAGAAAAAAAGAGAGAGATGATAATGCAAGTTGATTTCAAAAGATTTGCCCAATGTGTTCAAGGGGATATTTTCAAATAACTGGAGCATTCAACTCAGTGTCCGATATTGAAAAAGGTAAATGATGGTAAGAACTCCAGTGGAAAATGACGAGTTACAGGCACAGTACAGTGTATGATATTAAAGTCAAAATGATCCATTAGATTTACTGGGACTAATAAGGCAGGAAAATGAATATACTCTTCAGAAAGCTTTTGAACAACAGCAGTGAGACAATAAACCCATTTCTAGTTAGCCATCAGTTAGCTCAAGAAATCAATGGGTATTCTGGTTCGCATAAGTTATATATGTTTCTATATGCCTTTTTAAGTTCAAGGGGCTTACAGAATTAAAAGGGTAAAATTTCAAGACTGTTTGACAGCCATCAGGTTTCCCTTCCTACCTTTTTTTCCTGGATTCTCTAGTAGTTTACAGCAAAGTTACTTGACCTTCCAGTAAAGGCTTCAGTTATTGGGGGGAATAAAAAATATAGGAAGATTAAAGAACTCAGAGTGACAGAGGTTTCCAGAGCTGGCAAAATGATTCCAATCTCTGAATCTTTGTGTCTTGAATCCCCTCAGATTACTGCAAATCCAGGGCAGTGCACCAAGGTAGTGGCAGGCAATCTTCAGAACAGAGCAACCCAGACATCACTACTTATTAGGTCCTGATGCTGAGAATGCATGAAGGGGGCATTGAAGGTATTAACTCCATCTATGGATTGTTAGTCTTTAGGAGTTAGCAGTGAGAGCTATCAACATAAGAGAAGTAAAAATGGCTTGAGAGAGCCAGCAACACACAGCAGTTAATTTTTTTCTAAGATACAATTAACTTATCTCTCCCCTTCTAAGTAAGGTAAACCAGAGACCAGCAGAGGCTTCTCTCTCTCTTTTTAATCTCAGTCATTGTATAAATGGCTCTTCCAAAATAAATCAACAAAAAATCACTCTTGAATCACCTTATCATAAAGTAGCATACTTCCTTTTTAAAGGTCATATGAGCCTATTTCCTGTACAAGAGATTGCTCTGGGAATTTCATTGATAATCAATTAAATCCTAGCAACCTATTTACCCAAGAACCCTCTTACCAGAAGCCTTTCTCAACCACGACTAATATTACAGTTCAACATTTGAGAACAGTTCGTTTTGGGCTGTTTGTGATGGAAAAGCAGGATGAGAATCATTTTCCAGGGCTTTTCTCGTGACATTTATTCCTCAGCTTGGCAGTAGAACACGTCAGCGCTCTTAGACTGCAGCCGCGTGGACGTCCCTCCTGACGGCTGTGCCCGGGGACTGCGTGCTCAGTCCTCAGAGGGGTCATCAGTCTCATCTGAGAGCTGGACTGGAGCCATCAGTGGGCAAGAAACAGAGTGTTCCCTTCCTGATTCTCACAGAAAAGAAAGAAAAATAAAGATTAATGGGGGAAATGTAGGAGAGGCAAGGGTATTGAGAAAAATGCCCCCAAACTTAGAAATAAGCCAAAAATTTACCATGGGCTTTTTAAAAGCCATGCTCACTGTTCTACTGAGCCTACCTAAGGGTCATTTGTTGCTCTAGGGCTGTACTGATCAATTATAATAGCCACTAGCCATAGATTCTTTCAAGTCAAACCTGAATTAAAAGTAAATGAAATTCAAAGTTAGTTCTTTGGTCACTCTAACCACATTTCAAATGTTCAATGGAGATATGAGGCTGCTACTGCTGCTAAGTTGCTTCAGTCATGTCCGACTCTGTGTGACCCCAGAGATGACACCCTACCAGGCTCCCCCGTCCCTGGGATTCTCCAGGCAAGAACACTGGAGTGGGGTTGCCAAACATGAGGCTAGAGGGTACCATATTAGACAGCTCAGATAAAGAATATTTCCATCATGGCAGAAAGTTCTGTTGGACAATTGTTCTAAGGGAAGGTAATATTGCCTTAAAAGTTACTGTTAATTAGAATTGAGACTCTGTAAAGTTAGATGTCCATTGATAGAAGACAGATAAATTTTAAAACAGCTTTTTTTCTAGAGATGCAAATAACTTTCATCCAGAATAACAGACAACTTTACAAGTTATGGTTTTATTACTCTGAAGAAAATTAATGCTTATTTCTAAATTTGCAATATGTTCCAGCATTTTTTGATTGACTAAATATATATCATTTTTCTTATATTCTCCCTTAGATCAACTCTGTCATCCTGCTATGTATCTTGTTACTGACTTAGAGAAATCATTGACATTTATACACTCTACATTTGAAAGTATTATATTTCTAACTTTTAAACTGTACTCTGACAAGGGGATTGAACAGATGTACTCAGTAAGAGTTTGATTTAAATAAGGTCTAACTTAAATATTGGGCAGATTGTTCTCTTGGCAAAATTTATGTAAATGCATCTCAACTTTTCCAACAAGGCAGCAGGATAGCATAGAGATTAGGCTTAGGACTCCCCTAATGGTACAGTGGATAAGGATCCGCCCGCCCTCACAGGGGACATGGGTTTGATCTCTGGTCAGGGGAAGACTCCACATGCCCTGGAGCAACTAAATCTGTGTGCCACAACTACTGAAGCCCGTGTGCCCAGAGCCTGTGCTCCGCAACAAGAGAAGCCACCACAATGAGATGCCTGTATACCACAGTGAAGAGAGGCCCCCGCTCTCTGCAACCAGAGAAAGCCCACGTGCAACAACAAAGATCTAGTGCAACCAAAAATAAAATAAATTCTTTTTTTTCTTTAAGGGTGACCAGTCAGAATCACTGTGAGTTAAAAAAAAAAAGAGTCTAGGCTTAGAAGATCTTGGTCAAGGTCCACAGAAGTCACTGCCAAGATAATACACAAGAAGGAAGTAGAAAGAAAATAGACATGAAAAGGTTGAGGAAGATGGAAACTTTCTCCCTTTTACTTTGTCTAATACTATATGGTTGGATTTTTTTATTAATGAGCTCATAGAACTATATAATTAAAAATAAAACAAGCAGCAGTTGAATACACAGGGACTCAAGTTAATATTTAATATTAAGTCAGCATTCTGCTACATACTAGCTATGTGAGCTAGGGAAAATTACTCAGCTTCTCTGAGCCTCTGTTTCCTCATCTATAAAATGAAAGTTATAACATGTAGATCATAGGGCTGGCATAATGATTAAATTCTGGTACACAGTAAGGACTCTAATAAATGTTAACTGTTTATTGTTGTCAAGCCTGGGATACCTAGGATCATTTCATACAGTTAATAGTAGAAAATGCATCATTTAAGGCTGGCTCCCATGTGATGTTAAAATTCATGTGAATTCTACATTTTTATCCATGATTCATTTCTTTTTAATTTAAACATAATTTCCTCTCACATTCTTCCAGAAAAGATGTTTCACATTTATCTTGACTTCTTTTTCTTGGTAAGCTCAGCTTTTGATCAAGATTACATCTGTGACAGATAATGGGCTATGGGTTCAATTTTCCCAAACACTACTAGGAAAAGCTCTTACACCTAATTTTAGTTGACTGTGAAGAATTAAGAGTGTCAGATAAAATATACACACTCTCACAGAAGCACACATATACCACCAACATCAATACCAATACCACCCAAGCAATGCCTGAACATGACCCAACAACTTAGCAGAACTTTCAGTATGCACAATTTTTTCTGGTAAAAGAAAGGAGGAAAGAACAAAGATTCAATGTATGACACAGTCACACCAACCTCCTTCTATTCCCTGCCCCAAACCCCATCCTAACTTCTTTCTTTTCCTCTTCCTTCTGAGAGAATGCATACATTTGAAGCAATTTACCTGTTAGAACAGAGAGGACCCCAGAGAGGGTCATAAGCAAATTCAGGCACAAAGAGTCAATCATAAGAGGTCAAAACCTGAAGTTTTCCAGAGTCTTCCTGGGAGCTTTGAAACCCCTGTTCCCAACTCCCAACCCCAGGAAGACATAACCCAGGTTCCCGACTATGGTGTGGGATGTCATTTGTGTGCCTCTGGATTCCTCAGAGAGGAGTAAGGAGGGGAGGATAGACAGATACGAAGTCTTTTGATCCCACAACAATTGATGGTAAAGATATTTATAGCAGGTTTTAAGAGAAGTTTTTGTGAAAATGATTTCCTTAGCCACATTTACCCAGGGATCATTAATATTATTTTTGTTAATATTCAGAATTAATAAAAGTAATATTTAATATTATGACTTAAAGGATCACTTTCTTTGGACTTAAATAGACTTTGGCCTTAGTGCCTATTAACTGCTTCTGCCATCTGTAGCCTATTACTTCAAAAATAACTGTCCAGTCTCTACTTCTGTAATTCTTCATATATGGTGCTTAGCATGGTATGTGGGAACATGGAAAGCATTTAATAAGTGCTAGATCTCACTGTTATTACTACTGATCCAACACTGAGGTCATTATAAGATCAATTTCTAGTATTTTTTTAGGCTTATTGAGTAAAGGCTATCTGTGTAATTTATCAGGATCCTAGCAATAAACAGGATGTACTATCACCCCCAAAGTTGGTGTGGGCTTGATGAAACAAGAAGTGGTAAGGCACCCAGAAACTAGCAAACCTAAGTAGTCATGACAATTCCTATGGACTGAATGTTATAATCCCCCCAAAATTCCTATGTTGAAACCTGAACCCCCCATGCGATGGTATGAGGAGGTAACTGCATCATGTGTGTGGAATCCTCATGAATGACATTAGTGTCTTTCTAAGAAGAGAAAGCTTCCTTAAAAAACTAAAAATAGACTTGCCATATGATCCAGCAACTTCACTCCTAGGCATATATACAGAGAAAATCACAATTTGAAAAGATACGTGTACCCCAACGTTCACTGCAGCACTATTTACAACAGCCAAGACACGGAAGCAACCTAAATGCCCATCGACAGAGGAATGGATGAAGGAGATATGGTACATGTTTATAGTGGAATATCACTCAGCTATGAGAAAGAATGAAATAATGTGACTGGCAGCAACATGGATGGACCTAGAGATTGTCAAACTGAGTGAAATAAGTCAGAGAAAGACAAATAGCATGATATCACTCATATATGGAATGTAAAAAATGGTACAAATAAACCTATTTACAAAACAGTTACAGGAAACAAAGATATAGAGTCTATATAGAGAGATACAGAGTCACAGATAGAGGAAACAAACTTATGGTTACCAAGGAGTAAGGGAGAGAAGGGATGAACTGGGAGATTGGGATTGACATATACACACTACTATATATAAAATAGATAACTAATAAGAACCTATGGTATAGCACAGGGAACTCTAGTCAATACTTTGTAATGACTTACATGGGAAGTGAAGTAAAGTCGCTCAATCGTGTCTGACTCTTTGCGACCCCATGGACTGTAGCCTACCAGGCTCCTCCATCCATGGGATTTCCCAGGCAAGAGTACTGGAGTGGGTTGCCATTTCCTTCTCCAGAGGATCTTCCCTACCCAGGGATCGAACCTGGGTCTCCCACATTGTAAGCAGATGCTTTACTGTCTGAGCCACCAGGGAAGTCGACTTACATGGGAATAGAATCTAAAAAAGAGTGGATATATTTATATATACAGCTGATTCACTTGGCTGTACAGCAGAAACTAACACAGCATTGTAAATCAACTCTACTCCAATAAAAATTAATTGAAAAAAATAAGAAAAAAGGGATCTTGCTTCTCTTTCTGTTCTTGGCCATGTGAAGATACAATGAGAAGAGAGCCATCTGCAAACCAGGAAGTGCTCCTTCAGCAGACACCAGTGTGGCCAGTGCCTTGATGTATATCTTTCCAGCCTCCAGAAAACAAATGTTTGTTGTTTATGCCATCCAGTCTATGGCAATATCCAGTTTAGACAATCATCCCATGAGCTAAAGCAGTAAGAGGTAACCTTAGGCATGGCCAGAGGGGAGCTGACAAAACAGTGAAGGAGGAGAGCAGAGATAACCTGACTTCACTCTTTTCTGCCCTCTGATTTTCCTGTCAGTATCATTCTGCAGTTAAACCCAGCCTGAAGCTAGCTGGCCAAGGAGCCCCAGATGAAGCCTACTAGGCTGTGCCGCAGAGATGGGCAAACAATAACCGTGTGGGAATACAGAGAGAATAACTATGTTTTAAGAATCTGGTTCCTCAATATATGGTTCATCTGTCTATTCACTCCTGATCTTTAAACTTCACTCTGTATAGGAGACCTCATCCTGGCCTTCTGTCCCTTGCTCTGGCAACCTCCTTCCCTTCATTAGGAAATGCTGCCATTGAAGCAACAACCTAAGCAAGTCAGAGGACACACAGAGACAACTTGTGCTACTTAATTTCAAAGCTCCAGCTCTTTGAACAGCATTAAAAGTCTGTTTCTCATAGAAGGCAAATTAGTTAATTTCAAATGTGCTCTGTGAATATCAACAGACCACCCAAATGTTTACTTATTTTAAGCCATCCTCCTAGTAGGTTAAAAGACTCCATTTGCTTTAAGAGAAAGAAGGGGTGGGCATTCATGCATATAAATTGTCTAAATGAAGGGCCAGTTCCATATTAAAGCAACATTAATTATTCACTTAGCAAAGGAGAAAAATTTACCTGTGATGGAAAACCCCTAGGGTGACATTCTTCTCTACAAAATTGCTTCTAAGCCAAATAACATCTCAAATACTCGTCTTTTTCAAACTCTCTTTCTGGAAATAAGAAAAGGTGATGGAAAGAAAAACAACTCAATGCTTTATAGTCACACCATGTCTTCGAGGTTGGGATGTGCAAGTTCTCTTGGACTAGAAGGTCAGATCCAGAATTTTGGAGCTAAAGAACTGTGCATGGAAAAATCCCTGGCCTCAACCTCTCTAATAAAGGCCAAACTTTGGAAAAAGTCAGTGGGGCCTGTTCCAGGCCCGGGATTTCAGGACCTGGCAGAAGAGAACCCCCCCAGGAGGCTGGCTAACACCTGGCTGAATTTCCAAGTTCGCTTTTCTCTCTCTGTTTCTGGAAGGAGAACAATCATTGTCCAAACTCAGGGAAGAGATAAGTCTACTGTTGTTCTGTCTGGAACACTTTAGATTTTCAATAGGAGACTGAAGCCATATTCCTGGGACTGAAGAAAGAAGTGTATCCAAAGACCATATTTTTATTTGCGAGAAAACAAGCACCTTGTTCACTTAATCAGAGCCAAGTCAGGGATCTGGACCTCTCCTGTATTACTGATCTGAAAAAAAACTGGGCTTTCTTTCCCCCTCAAAATACTATAGAATCATAGTAATGGCCTTAAAGAATTTTTAATAAATGGGAAAGTTTGAAAGGTAGCCTAACTTAGGAAGTATTACATGTGAACATGACTTTGCTGAGGGTACAGGGTTAAAATTTTCAGAGTAGCAGCTTTCTATCTGTACTCACCAAAGGAGACTTGGGAGACCCACTTAAAGTGATCTTCCCTGTTACTTTCTTGAGTGATCTGATGTTCAGCCTTTAGAAGATTTATTTATTTATTTTGGATGTTTCAATTGTCTTGCTTTCAACAAGACCATATTCAAGCAAATGGTATAAGAAAAGATGCTTTGGAACTGTTAGGATCCTTAACAGTTTTGGGAAAAATAGAACGGAGGAGTAAGGTGTTCCAGTGACTTGAAAAGAGGGAGTTGAAAGATGCTAAACATACTTGCACCTACTTCATAACTTTTCTGAAGGCTCATCAGCACATTACACATTTCTTTTGAAATAGAAAGGCTTACGGTTCAGAACATCCCTCTTATTGGCTATGTGGGCTTTGGCAACTCTCTTAAACTTTCTAGGCCTCAGTTTCACCATCCAGAAAATGGGATAATAAAACTTATACTTTATGAAAACTTTGTGAGGATGACATGAGATAATTTAAAGTTACTAACATGGTGCTTAGCGCAGAGTAGATGTTCAGTATGATGATGATGATGATGTGATTATGACAATTCCATCTGCTTTCTGCAAACAGATAAACAAGGAAGGACATTTAAACATGTACAGGGTAAAGAAAAATAAGGAAGGAGCAGATGGTCGGAACATTTCAATGGCAGCTGGATCACTGTTTCTCTCTTGCACTACTCCTGTCCCTTGCTGGGAAAAGGGAGGCTTTATAAAGAAACTGCCGTTGCTTTCTGCAGAGCTCATCCACTCAGAGGAGAGAGAAACAGAGGGGAAACCATAAATAGATGCAGCTGTCTGATTCTTCAGGTCCGTCCCTCCGAGAATATTTACTTAGCTCCAAGGAAACAGTTTTATTTGGCAGATTATGGCTTTACAATTTCTTGCATCTGAATGCTAACATTTCCTCTCCCCAACTAACATCTTTTTAAACATGAATAACAGGCTTGTAGATAAAATTTTCTGGGGCGACTGGTCTGCCTGAAACATAACTAGCCCTATATAAGCCCAGTCTCACACGACATTGCCTCATGTAGTGATAATAGTCTGGGAAGGAACTGGGAATGGAACAAAACAAAACGTAGTCGATTTGGGATCAAACTGAGGCACACAGGATTTAGTCTGATGTTAATCCTAATTTGCCCAGCAACGGGATTTGCAATGGAAGGAAAATTATATACATAGTGGTTAGGTCCTCATGAAGAAGGCTTGAAAGCCACTCTACTCTTTTTATGTGCTAAAAACCATTTCCAGGACATACTTTTTTTTGTATATTGATCAGATGGCTTGAGTTTTCTGGGAGCACTTCTAGCATCTTAAAAAAGGAGAAAAGGAGACCACTTTATACTCCTCTCACATCCAAATCATTAGTATTAATATAGCATCTCCTTAACCCTTAAAAGTGTCACAATTTCAGTGATAGTATGTGTGACCACCATGTTTTTAGAAGAGTCATCATCAGAGAGAGTGCTTGAGAAACCATATGACTCCCCTATATTTGTTTAGGTAAAGGTTATGTTGCTTTAACAAAGAGACCCCCAAAATACTGTGGTTTAAAAAATACAGAGCTTGTTTTCTTTCTCATCTAACAGTTCTGGGATGATTTGTCCAGGCTGGCAGTTTCTTTTCTCCACAGGATCATCCAGAAACCAAAAAGTTCCTTCCATATGGCTGTGCTGCCATCTCTTAGGGGGTCTCCATATTTGAATTGACACAGGAAGAGGGAGAATGAAGGAGAGCATACCCGAAGGCAGAGGGCTCAGAACTAAATGTAGCACACATCATTTCTGCTCCCATTTCTCTTGGCAAGAACCTAATTACACCCATGCCTAGTGTTTTACCCTAAGCTCCTTTGAAAGCAAAGCCTGAGGCAAAAGGTGTTGTGTTCTTTTAGTAGGAAGTCAATGCAGTGTATTGTGGAGGAACAAAAGTGAGGAAAAATGGATCACAGTAAGGAAGAAGTGAAAGCAAATTTGAGGGGGCACTACTGAGCTGGTGAACACTTGGTATCAGGTTATCATGGGATCATATTTTGGGGAGACCATGAGAAGAATTGGAGAAGAATTTATTTCTGTTTCCTATTGGAAATGTTTGGAGGCATTAAATCCCCTGAAATTTTAAATTGAGCATCTTTTCTTCCTTCCTTTTTTTCCTTCCAATTATCCATCCATCCATCCATTAAACACAGTTCTACAGTGCTCATTCTATGAATTTGGTTCAGTGAATACAGTTGTATAACCACTGCTATAAAGATAATAGGTCATCGTCTCAAAGGTTTCATTTTACCGGTATGTAGGACTACCCACCTCTCACATCAGCCCCTTAGTCTTTTTCTGCTGCTGTGTTTTGTACTTTGCAGGATGTCATATAAATGGAATTATACTGTATGTGGCCTTTTGATTCTGTCTTCTTTCACTTAACGTGTTTTGTCTTTTTTCTTTTCAGTCTATTGCTTGCATTGTTGCTGGTGTTTTGGTGTCATATACGTATATTTTTTAAAACTGAAGTATAGTTCATTTATAATGTGTTAGTTTCAGGTGTACAGTCCAGTGATTCAATTACATATATGTGTGTTTGTACATTTTTTCTAAAACTGAAAATATGAAACTTATACATAAATGTGTATTAATCATAATAGTCAAAAATTAAAACAATCTAAATATTTATCAACTGATGAATGGATAAGAAAAATGGTGTATATCAATACAATAGACTATTATTCAGGAATAAAAAGGAAAAGGTTACTGATACATGCCACATCATGCATGAAGCTTGAAAATATGCTGGGTGCTGGGAAAGACTGAGGACAGGAGGAGAAGGGGACGACAGAGGATGAGATGGTTGGATGACATCACCAACTTGATGGACATGGGTTTGGGTGGACTCTGGGAGTTGGTGATGGACAGGGAGGCCTGGCGTGCTGCGATTCATGAGGTCGCAAAGAGTCAGACATGACTGAGCGACTGAACTGAACTGAACTGAAAGATGCCAGCAACAAAAAGTTATATATTGTTTGACTCCATTTATATGAAATTTCCAGAACAGGCAAATCTCTAGAGGCACAAAGTTGATTCCCTAAGACTGAGAGATGGAGATTTGGTGGCTGCTGCTGCTAAGACGCTTCAGTCATGTCCGACTCTGTGCGACCCGAGAGATGGCAGCCCACCAGGCTCCGCCATCCCTGGGATTCTCCAGGCAAGAACACTGGAGTGGGTTGCCATTTCCTTCTCCAATGCATGAAAGTGAAAAGTAAAAGTGAAGTCACTCAGTTGTGTCCGACCCTTAGCGACCCCATGGACTGCAGCCTACCAGGCTCCTCCGTCCATGGGATTTTCCAGGCAAGAGTACTGGAGTGGGGTGCCATTGCCTTCTCCGAGATTTGGTGGAAGATGACAACTAAATGGTCCCAGTTTTTTTGGTGAGAGGGCAGGCACATACTTCAATGTTCTAAAAGTGACTGAAGTGATGGACACACAGCTCTGTGAATATAATAAAACTGTTAACATTATATACTTTAAAAAACATAATGTGTTTGATGTTCATGCATGTTGTTCCCTGTATCAGATTTTTTACTGCTGAGTAGTATTCCATAGTACAAATGTAGCATAGTTTGATGATCCACTCATCAGTCAGAAGACATGTGGCTTGCCTCCAGTTTTGGATTTGTATGAATAAAGCTGCTTTAAATATTCACATACATGTTTTTGCATAAACAGGTTTTCATTTCTCTTGTAAACCCCACAACAATATTTTGAGTTAGATATTAATATTTCAAAGATATAGATGAAAAAACTAGACTAAAAACTAAATTTAAGTGTCACACAGCAATTGGAGTGATGGAAAATGAATTTGACCCCAGTTGTCTCAGTTCATGGTCTTTGAGAAAAATGCACAGAACTAATTACATTACACATAAGCACACACATGTACAATAAGTTATATAATAGAAAAATCACTGCTGATTAAATATAATGGAATCTGAGAAAAGTGGGTCTAATGCTTTCCCCTAAGTTATCATAGAACTCTCCAGGTTGAGCCTAAAATTCTGATCTTAAAGCATGAGGTGGTATTTTCTAAGTAGATGAGATGGTGGCAAGGTTAGAAAGCCAAGTGTTGCAGGGACAAGGACTTTGGTCAGTTTTTTTCCGCTGACTCCCAAGTATCTGAAGCTATATCTTACATATAGAAGGCATTCAATAAGTAGTTCTTGAATGAATGAATGGATTTCAGGCAAAGGGCATTGCATGGAAGGGAGGGCACCTGGTTTGCACCGAGCCTTGTTGTCTGGTACATGACCTCCCCTTCAGGCGTGAGAGACATTTTCCAGCTGCTTCTTATGGAAGCCTGTGCAGAAATCTTGACATGACTTTCAAAATTCCAGCTATCCCATGGCCACACCCTGTCCACTGAGCCCTGGGAGTCAAGAATCCTTATCTCTAACAAGCCCCTTTCAACAAGCCAGCCTTTGACCTCTGTGAACTGCCCCAGGGAGCAAAGAAAACAGAGGTGGGTAACTCAGGAGGCAAGTTATCTGCCAGTTTCTGTTTCTTGTCTCTAAAGCACCAACTCAGGGTCTGGCCAAAGAAGGCCAGCCCAGGGAGCTGCAGGCCCCAGGGAAAGAAAAAAGAAAGACAAGCTACTGTTGCAGAAGTTGGCAAAAGGAATGGGGAGGGGAGGCATTTAGGCAGCTGTGCTGGGTGTCAGGAAGGCAGGTGGAGAGGCTGCGGTCCTTTGCTTACTACAAAAGTGCTACTTGCTGTTATAAAGACTGTTCTTGCTGTTTGTGCACGTGCTCAGTCGTGTCCGACTCTGCAGCCCCATGGAATGTAGCCCGCCAGGCTCCTCTGTCCATAGGATTTCCCAAGCAAGAACACTGGAGTGGGTTGCCATTTCCTTCTCCAAGGGATTTCCTCACCTGGGGATTGAACTCACATCTCTTAGGTTTCCTGCGTTGGCAGGCAGATCCTTTACCACTAGTGCCATCTGGGAAACCACTGAGAATGTTAAACCACTAGAAATCAAAAGTCTTAAATGATCCCCATCCCCACACTGAAAGTCACAGTTAACACATCAACAGAGATACTTGTCTCCTAAGGGTGCACTTGGGCACGCGAGTTCACATGGAATGAGACCTGTAACGTGCCTTCTCACATAATGAAACATTAGGAACATATTGTCACCATCAGTAACTGTCAACCAATTCATTTTAAATAGCTGCATTCTGTTCAGAAATTGACTCAACCAGTTGTCAGGATACGTTTTAATTATTGTTTTCAGAAAAAAAAAGTACTGGTATATGGTGCTTAAGAGAACAGGCTTTAGTGTGGGTTATGGGTTTCAGTCTCATTTTCGGGCATTTTGTGGCTTGCATAACCTTGAGCAAGGGTCTTAATGACGTTGCCTCATCAATAAAATAGGATGCTTATAGTACCTGCTCAAAGGTCTCTAGCAAGGAGCCAATGAGATGATTCACATGAAATACTTGGCATGGTGCCCGCCACATAGAAAACCTTCCATATACATAGCTATAATTATGAGTATAAAAATACAAACAATACAGAAATATATAAAATTAAAAAATCCCCTGCAATCCTACTACCTAGAGATAACTGATGCTATCTGTGTCTTATTACACTTGGGCTCTTTACAAACTACACATTGCAGGCATCTGTTCCTGGCAAGTACCATTGCCCTGTAGTCTATACAATCTTTCTTTATGGCTGCAGCACGTTTCACTGATGCAAATATGCCAGGGTGTAGTCTTGATAGAGAAGAAAATAAATAAAGCCTAGAATACAAGTACTGGGTTATATGCCTGGCCAAATCTTCATGGTGCACATTTCCTAACGCCAGCTAAGAATAATCTCCCCACAAACTCAGCTCTGCAGAGTCAGGAAGGATCTGCAATCTGTGTCCCAATTTCCTAATCGGAGCTGACCTTGATTGTTTCAGGACATCACCCTTCACCTGCATACTCTGCTATTTGGCGCTCAGACGAATGAAAATGGGAAACAGTCAAAGTCCCTTGGTTGTTCCTGCTGACTCAGCAAGTAGGGGCCCAGGGAGGGTTCAGGGCAGTTTGGCCAAGCAGGCGCTCAGGCTCCACTGAGATTCACGGCTTCCTGGGGGCCAGATGGGGGGCCGGCTTGTTTACACTGCATCTAGACCAAACAGCTGGGGAAACTTGTAACCCTTTTCATTTTCTCTGCTGCCTTAAAGAGAAATCTGATTTTAATACACAATGCAGTTTCTTTTTCTCATTCTTTGTTTCTCTCACCTTTCTTGTTTTCCTGCTGTCTTCTTCTTCTCCTTCCTTCCTTCTCCTTCCCTTTCCTGTTCCTCCCTTCCCTCTTTCTCTCTCTTTTCTGCTTTCTCCTCCTTTCTAACTTCCATAACGTAGTACTTGGAGGGGAAAGTTTAAAAAGAAACAAATCTTTTATTTTCAGAACCAGAGGATTTTTTCCCCCCAAAGATTTATTTTCAACTGAAAGAAGTGGAGAAATAAATAGGCCAAAGGCCTCTTTCTTATTCAGGCCAAATGTCCATGGAAAGTACTGAAAAGGTTGAACTTCACGCTGACCTTAGTAAATGCATTTTTGGATAAAGCAGATTGGAGTGTGGTTTCTCCCCAGGCCCATGCCTCTCAGGTCCTCCGTCCCAGTCCCACACATTGTAGCGGCCACTCCTACAACCAAAGGACAAGAAGTGACTCTGAAGACAGAGGTGGCTAATGCCAGCTGTCTGTCATCTGGAATTTGACAACTGTCAGTCTTGCAGTCTCTTAGGAGTCATTGAGCAATATACTGCATGCAATGAAGACTCAGCCTGCAACTGCAACCCTCATACTGAATAAATCTCTATTTATTTACTAGGAAGACAGTATGGAGAGGTAATTAAAAGCACCAGTCCCGACTCTGCTATTTACATATCTTCCAGAATAGGACAGCTTCTCCAAGCCTCTGTTTCCCCATCTCTGAAAAGAGGAATAACCATGGCATCTGTCTGAGGAGGCTGTGTGTTCAAAGGCTTAGCCCAGCACCTTTCTTGGGTAATATACAGTCACTGGTAGTTATTATGGATAATTCAGTTAGGCTTGCACCCAACTCATCAAATTATCATCTAGCCCAGGCTTTCCACAACAAAAGACATGTATTTGTTAATCAAATGCTCCTGTTGGAATCAAACTGTGTGATACCTGGAGTACTTTACTGATCAATCAAAAACAACTGAAAGAGAAAATACAGTTAGGCCAACGTGACTTCAACTTCCTTAGACTCTCAGCCATTGATGGCTAAGCTGTCTTTTCTGAATGTTAGTAAAGGGTGTGTTTTAATGATTGGGTTCTGAATACCACGTCCATTGCCTTCTAGCTTTTAGAACCCACATTTTTCTCATTTTTGAAAACTGGAATAACATTATTCCCGTCTCCAGTTCCCTGGCCTTGATCCCAGTCTCTGATTTCTTTAAGATTGCTGACAGTGGTTTTGTAATCACATCTGCAAGTCCTTTCTGTATTCTAGAATCTAATCCAACTTGAATTCATTAAGTATCTGGCTTCCCTTTTACTGTCTGTTGTGCTATCTTAGGTTTCACTTTTTTTCCTTAAAATTGTGCGTGTATGTGTGTATAAAATACATGTTTCTGGCTGAAAATTTTAAAAACATGATTAAGCAAAATGATGAGGCCAGAAATCATTGGTCATCCTAGCACAAGGATATAATAATACTGCTTCTTGTTTTGGTATAACACCTTCTAGTATTTTCTACTATTTTCCTGTGTAGAAACAGAATCACGAACTACTGGATAAAGTGTGAAGATGTCACAATATACTTTTTTTTCTACAACGTTATACTTAATGTTTGCATAAAGCTTAAATGCAGGGATGTGAAGTTATCTTTACTAAGCTCAATCCCTTTGAGCACTTTGACTTTTCAACTATTTGCTCCATTATCAAGGTTACACTCACGACTTTGGTAAAAGGAGCAGGTGCTTAATAAATAGCCTCTGATATCCTTAAGCCAGGAGGCTTCAGAATAACCAGAACGTAGGCTTCAGAGTTAGAGTTGTGGTTTCCTGATGCTTCTCATTCCCCTGCTGGATGGCTGCTGCTGCTGCTGCTAAGTCGCTTCAGTCATGTCCAACTCTATGTGACCCCATAGACGGCAGCCGACCAGGCTCCCCCGTCCCTGGGATTCTCCAGGCAAGAACACTGGAGTGGGTTGCCATTTCCTTCTCCAATGCAGGAAAGTGGAAAGTGAAAGTGAAGTCGCTCAGTCGTGTCCAACTCTTAGCGACCCCATGG
The DNA here is from genome assembly GCF_029407905.1 of Bubalus kerabau. Lineage (NCBI taxonomy): Eukaryota > Metazoa > Chordata > Mammalia > Artiodactyla > Bovidae > Bubalus > Bubalus kerabau. The sequence continues at coordinate 38,232,246 of NC_073643.1, read as the reverse complement.
ACTGCAGCCCTCTAGGTTCCTCCATCCATGGGATTTTCCAGGCAAGAGCACTGGAGTGAGGTGCCACTGCCTTCTTCAACTGGATGGCTGACCTCAGGCAAATCACCCATTCCTCTGGGAATCAGATGCCATTCTGAGAATTATCTTTTGCTAAAGCTGTGATAGACAGTGGCTCCCAGAATGGGTTCTTGTGAAGGTTAAATATGACCCTAATGCCTACAGCACAGTGCTTGGTTCTTATGGAAAATCTGAGAAAAGTAGCTGCTTTGTTACTATTATTTTTGTCATAAGATCATGTACGGTACAAGGTCTATAAACTCTGAAAGTAAAGACATTATTAGGATTCAGTGATTTCCTTAATTCTGGAATTTATGTGTTGAACTTAACGCAGTGAAAGGAATCTGTTGTTTAATTGCTTAGTTGTGTCCGACTGTTTGCGACCTCATGATAAACTGTAGCCCCACTAGGCTCCTAGATCCATGGGATTTCCAAGGCAAGAATACTGGAATGGGTTGCCATTCCCTTCTCCAGGAGATCTTCCCGACTCAGGGATTGAACCCGCCTCTCCTGCAATGGCAGCCGGATTCATTAGTGCTGAGTCACATGGGAAGCCCCATATCATCCAGTGTGCTCAGTTGCTCAGTCATGGACTGCCTCCTACCATAAATAATGTCAGCACGAGGACTGACATGAAGACATTCATTTTAGATGCAACAGTCAGTTCTGCTGTGATACGACATACAAGATCTTAAAAGTTATCACGCAATGCAAAGTAGTGTGAGAAATACCACAGGACATGTGGGAAACGGGCTTACAGAAGGCTCTCTCAGTTACTCATAAAATCTTGAAATCTAGTGTAATTTTGCCTCTCTCCCCAGGGAACACTTGGCAATGTCTACTCTTTTTTTTTTTTTTTTTTTGGTCACAACTGGGAGGGCCTGAGCCGGAGAGGAGGTGGTGCTACTGGCGTCTAGTGGTCACGGGCAGAGTTGTTGCTAAGTGCCCTTCCCTGCACAGGACAACCCCTACTGCACAAAATGATCCAGCGCCAAATGCCAATAGTAACAAGGCTGAGAAACTCTGGGTTAGAGGGCAAAACACTCAAACACTTGTCAGCAACACATTAAAAAAGAAAAAGAATAGGAGTCTAATAAAAAGAGAAATGCTGTTATACCCATGTTAAATGGTTAAGAAATGCATAAGTAACTTCAATAAATATTATAGTGGCATTGCCTGTGGAAATGGGTGTTGGAACAGTTTCAGCTGGTGAACAATTGTGAAGCAGTAGAAGCAGGGTTATCTGAAACTGAATGGAAAGTTCTAGCACCAGATATAGATGGGGTGTGGCTCATAACATTCGGAGTGAACCAAAGTACAAAGTAGCTGGTGGATGTCTGAGAATATGTATGTGTCTGTGTTTTGTGGGGATGAAAACACAGCCCAGTTCAGCTTGTAACAGTTTTCTATGCTCTTCAAGTGTTTTGTGGGGACAAAGTCATGCATAGGGGCTTCCTTGGTGGCTCAGATGGTAAAGAATCTGCTTGTAATGCGGGAGACCTCTGTTTGATCCCTGGATCTGGAAAATTCCCCTGGAGAAGGGCATGGCTACCCACTTCAGTATTCTTGCCTGGAGAATTCCATGGACAGAGGAACCTGTTGGGCTATAGTCCATGGCGTCGCAAAGAGTTGGACATGACTGAGCGATGAACAGTTCCACTTTCAAATCATGCATAAGCTCACATGAAATTTGATTATTCCTAAATTATTCCCTAATATATCAATGGCACTGAAACAAATCCATGTGTTCAAAACATGCCTTATAGCAGAACTATCTATATTTGCATATTTGCTGAACTGACTTGACTAAAACTATACTTCACAGCAACAATGATTCTCGAAAGTGCGACATTTCATTATCAAAGAGACCTTCAACCAACAGAAATTATCAGACAAAAATGTTCCAGAGAAGCCCTATTTAAGTAAAATCCTTTCCCATGCCACTGTATAGTGTAAGATTTTTCCATGACTGAGCAAAGTGGCCTATACTATTTATAAGAGTCTATTTTAAATTCTGAATAATGCTGAAATATTTAAGGGTGAAATTATATGATATGAGGAATTTGCTTCAAAATAATCCCAGGTGGCAACAGAGAGTGGTGGGGCTAAGAGGAAATAGGAGTGGTCATGAGTTCATAAATGAAAGAAGATGGGAACATGGGGCTTGGTTATAATTTCTCTACTTTTGTGTAATAAAAGTAGAAGAAGAATAATTAATTTAAAAATTATGTGTAAGCAGTGCATTTGCAAGCAGGTTCTTATAAATATGGATTTTAAGTGGTGATTTTAAAATGGCTATTTTTGAACATAAAGGTTCATATGTAGCTACTGCAATGAAATATTGCCTTAAAAAGATAGGCTGTACTGAAGGTATTTAAAGCATGCTTGCTTTCCACAGTTTCCAAAGGACTGGCTCTTATAAGTAGAGTATGATGATTAGTAAAATCAGGTGTCAAAAGGAGAAAATTAACACTCAAGCCAAGGTCAGTGACCAGGGCCTATCGCGCAGAGGGCTGTTTCACAAGCTGAGAGTATCAGAAGCCCTTGCAGTGGAGGTGACATTGCCCGCCAAGGACCTGAGCAGATTTGCTCCATGGGGAGTGAGAGTGAACAGTGTATCGTGGTGGTTAAGTGCATGGGTGGGCCTTAGAGTCTAATCTCACTGGGGAGGCACTTCCACCAAGGGACCTTGGGCAAATTAATCTAATCACTCTGAGAAATGTTGCTTCCCTTCAAGTCTGTGACAGATGCATTCTCTTTGTAAAGAAAAAAAGAGCAAGATTTAAAAAAGACAACATAATAAAGGCACATTAGAATAGATTTGCAGAAACCCCTGAGCAACTGCGTGTTACTCTTTGGAGCATCAGATATAAACCAGAAATACTTTGCCCTGAAAAATGCAGACATGAATTCAAAAATTATTTGCATCCATGTCTGGGGGGTCACAGAGCCTTTAACATCTATCCAGGGCACTGGGTTAAGAACCTGGATGACAGCTGTGCCCACCTTCAGTCTAGAGGTCGAGGGGTGGAGACAGGTTAGATCTGTCCCTGTAACTGCAGTTGCCCCTCCTGACCTATTTCTCCTATCTGAACTGTTTCCTCCCTTCTCCAAATTTACCCTATTCTTCCCAGTCCCTCACTTTCAGGAAGCCTTTCTCAGCCAGTGCTATCTGCAGACCTCACAGTAATTTATCAGCGCTGCTATTTTGGTCCTTAATCGTATACTCTCTAAGGATGCTTGTCTCTGGATACCTGTATCTGCATATATGCCTATTGCCTGTATGACTAGATTGTAAGCAACACCATTTATCACATTTCCTGGTGGATCCTTCCAGAACAAACCTTGCAGAAAACTAGCAAACAGACATGTGGTTTGAAATTAAATATTTGTTGAATGAATGCATCAATCTTTTACTCCTTTCCCTAGTAGTTTAAATTTAGCGCACCCTGCTCCTTCTGTCTGAAGTCCCCTTTCCCCCGGACTCCCTAGCAAATTTCCATTTATGTTTTGAATCTCAGCCCAGAATCCGCAGAGAAGTTCTCTGTCCCCCGTTTTCTATCTTTCTTGCTTCGCTCCTCCTTCCTGATTTTGTGCATAGCCTCTGCAGAGACCTCTGTCATATATCTACCTGCAGTGCATTGTACAGCATTGATTCCCCATAGGTGGTCTACCTGCCACTGAGCATATGTGAGGTGCACTGGGTGTGTGGTACATGGAGGAACAGGTTCATCTCCTCATTCATTTATTTTAATGTGCATTTGTAACAGTGTAGCTAACACATCAGACCCATGATTTCACAATGTCTTGATTAGGATGGAAAAGGCAGTTGTTTTTTTAACATAGGCATCTTCCTTCCTAGGAGGCAGCTCCAGGAAGGCAGGGACGGGACCTGTATGCCAGCTCCCTGCCTCCCAGAGTTGAGGCTTAGGCACGGTTGGCTGAATCAAATCATTCAGAACTGAATATTAAAATTCTGTTTAAGAAAAAAAAAAAATTCTGTCCCAGTATCATTTTTACCCTCCTTCAAACACAATTTTGTCTACTCACTGAAACAGAGGGAAAGCGGGAAGAAGGGCAGGAAAATCATAGCTACTCTCCCTCCACCACATCCCTAAGTGGTCGTAATAGACAATTCCGGAAGCTATCCCAATCTAATCCCACCAGATGCCTTTGTTTGCTTCTGTCATCTTCCGGAGTGTTCTAGCCAGCACGAGAGTCTACTTAGACACGTGCAAAGAGCCTCCGCTGCCTTTAACACAATCAACCAAGGACTCTCAGAGTCTCTTCACCACGAGGAGTAGTTTTACCTACCCAGACATTTACTAACTCCAGTGAATAAGGAGCTAGCTAACTGCGTTTTTCTCAAGGAAATCAACCTTGATTATTCATTGGAAGGACTGATGCTGAAGCTGAAGTTCCAATACTTTGGCCACCTGATGCAAAGAGCCAACTCATGAGGGCAGGAAGAGGAGGCAACAGAGGGTGACATGGTTGGATGGCATCACCAACTCAATGGACATGTGTCTGAGCAAGCTCCAGGAGATAGTGAAGGACACGGAAGCCTGGCATGCTGCAATCCATGGGTCGCAAAGAGTCAGACATGGCTGAGAGACTGAACAACAACAGGGTTACTGAAAGAGAGGAAAAGCAAAACTCCAAAATTGCCCAGATGGAAAACTGAGTCAACCAGCACCTGCCAGAAAAGACTGGAGGGTGGAAATGGAGGGGGAGGGGCGTTGCAAAGGGTTCTTCCCCAGGGAGGCTGCTGAGACTTCCCTGTTCTAAAGGTCTTTGTGTAAGAGGTGAGGGCGTGTGGTGGACCCAGGGGGTTCTGGCTGGCTGGAGAACAAAGAAAGGAAAAGGGAAAGGCAAAGGTGCTTCCACTTTTCAAGGTGACTTAGTTGAACGAATCCAAAATTGAATTGGCTCTAATCACTGGTGATTCATTTTGAGAAAATCACAAAGGGGCTCTTTCCCCTCCTTCCCACCCCCAGTTTCCGCTTTAGGGATTTCCCAGGCTAAGAGGGCAGCCCAGTTTGAGTCACTGAGTTTAAGGAACCAAGAAATGATAACATGAAACAGATCAACTAGCCTCCTAAGGACTGTTAACCCTGTGTTTACAAGAATTCTTTTAGCAATAATTTATTTACAATCAAATTTAAATTCTTGTAAATCTATTTACCGTGGGACTCCTGAGGTCTTTCTTTCTTTTTTCCTTTTGCACTATATCTTCCAACTTTGAATGATCAGAGGTCTACCAAGAAAAAAATGACAAACTGAAATTCTAATCACTTATGTCTGCTGCTCATTACCAGGTACAAGGAGCTGTTCTTCTTCATGAGAAGCAGCTAAGTGTTTTAACAGAGCTATTTCATTGGAGCATCAATATAATTTCACTTCTATTTGACTGAGAATAACAGTTATCATTTTTGAGTGCCTAGTTTATTCTAGGCACTTAACATACATCATTTCCTTTATTTCACAAAAGAATCCAATGAGATAAGTAACATTTCCTTGCTTGTTTTCATGCTGTGGTGTCCTGCTCTTTTGCAACCCCATGGACAGTAGTCCACCAGGCTCTTCTATCTATGGGATTTTCCAGGCAAGAATACTGGAATGGATTGCTATTTCCTTCTCCACAGGATCTTCCCAACCTGGGGATCTTCCCGACCCAGGGATCAAATCTGCATCTCCAGACTCTTGTGCATTGCATGTGGATTCTTTACCTGCTGAACCATCAGGGAAGCCCTTATTTGAGCTGTTAAAAATACTAAGACCTAGAAGAACTAAGTGACTGGCCCACAACCACTCAGGTAATTAGAGGCAGAGCCAAGATACAAATCTCAAGTTTTATCTCTTCCAAATTATAGGTCTTTGTACTTCCCTTATTGCTGTTCAATAAACTATAAAGAAAAGGCTTAAGGAAAGCAAAAAAGGAATGGGATTTAGTAGTCAAGGAAAATGTGAAAGTGAAAGTCACTCAGTTATGTCCAACTCTTTGCGACTCCATGAACTATACATGAACTACAGACTTCTCCAGGCCAGAATACTGGAGCGGGTAGCCTTTCCCCTCTCCAGGGGATCTTCCCAACCCAGGGATCGAATCTAGGTCTCCTGCATTGCAAGTGGATTCTTTACCAGCTGAGCCACAAGGGAAGCCCAAGAATACTGGCAGGAAAATACAACTTATTACAAATATCCATAACATGATATATCTCTTGCTATGAAATAATCGAACAACCTCACTTTTTCCTTCAGACATGCTGGTCATCCTCCATGAGTCTCCTTGGGCATGTGCCCTCATGTCCCCTGTTCTTCCCCCCAATCTGATGTCCTCAAACCACACTGACATCACAGTATTTATTTTATTAATGGTTAGGAAGATGGGGAATGACCATTTATGGGACATTTCTTATTACACTACTTAACTCCTGGTATTTGTGAGTACCAAGGCACAGTGTTTGACAGTCACCAGTACCCAGGAGGATCTGAGACTCTGAAAAGAAATTTCATTACAATTGTGGCGTCTCTGTAATTTCCAATTCTAGAAGTATCTTCTTTTACTGTGAAATAATTGAAAAGCCAGAGTCAGTACAATGGAAAGAGGAAAAAAGAGCTGACATCTCTGAGAGGAGCAGAAGCTAAGAGAGAATAAAGGGAAAGCCAGTCTTCTAGGCCCAAAGTTTGCAACTCTGCCATATTCAGACCTTGTCACTATGATGCGCCATCATTAATGTTCCTGCCATTGCATTATTTTTATTTTCTGAGTATTGGTTTCAGTGCTTAATGACAATCCATGGGGTATCATCTTCCCAGAAACAACCTCCTTATTCATGGATTGTCTGAAATTGATTGTTCAAATTAGCAGTGATGAAAATAAAGCACAAGGGATCCATGTTTCTTCATTACAGAGAGGAGGATAACTCATAGTGCTGGGCCCTGAGAATGTCTCTTCACAGCTTTCTGTCACGTTCACCCCAGAATTCTGTTTAGGTTAACTTTCAACATTGTATTGTGCTGCCATGCAAGCACTTCTAGCCCTCCTTATCCCCAGACCAAATATCAGGCTAAGAACTGCCCTTTGGTGATATTGTCCAGACCCTCTTAAGCCCACTCACACACTCTGCAGTATGCTTGCAGACTGCTAGAAAAACTGGAGCTGGGCAGGCTTATTTAAAAAAAAAAAAAAGAATTTACTTCCTCCTTAAAGATCCCATTCACTCAGCATGCTCTCCCTGGGGGATTGTGCATTCTTTGGATACCCCATGTTTCAAACAGAGTCCAATAGCTGATGTTTGAATCAAATAGAATCAAAGTAGGAAGGGCATGCGCTATTATCATTTCCATTTACAGAAACCAAAACCAACAGGTCAAAATAATTTGCCTGGTGTTACAAACCTAACTGAACATAAACAGGCAGGCCGGCCATTTAACACTTAAATAAGGAGTGTTTCAGTAATTGTCAGAAATATATGTTCAGAGGATGGATAAAGTTGAATGTTACTAAGGTATCAAGAGCAGCAAATGAAAGGGAAATAGGGTTAGGGAAAGGGGTTGGTGACATGAAGGATCTATGGAAAGACCTCTTAAAATCATAGGCTATGTGGCCATGGAAGTGAAAACTGTTTTTGCCACAGTCAACTGAAGGTAAGCTTTTATGAGTGGGCACACACTGTTGTTAACTAGAGAAAGTTTTTGCCTTGGTGTCCTCATTTCTTAAAAGTACAAATAATACCAGTACCTCACAACGTTAGATAAGAAATGAGATAATCTAGGTCAGAGCTTCTCAAAAGAGGCATTATGAAAATCCGGGGCTGCACAATTCCTTGCTAGGGGTACAGGTGAGGTTGTCTTGTGCATTGTGGGACATTTAGCAGCATCCCTGGCCCCCCAGCAGATGCTAGTACAATACCCCATACCCCCAGACCAGACAATCAGAAATGTCTCTGTTGTCAAAGGTCCCATGGGAGGCAAAATTGCTTCTGTGAGAACCACGGATCTAGATAAAGGCCTCAGTATAGTGGTAGGTATACAGCAAGTATTTAATATTTCTTATTATAATTATTTATTCCCCTATCTTGCTCCTTCCTTTCCAAGATGTCTTTTGTTTGACCTTGTCCAAATAATTCCATTCTTCTGCTCCATCACTTGCTTTCAAAACCACCTTCCTGAGGAAGGAACCAATTAACCCCTGTACATTTTAATCTATATATGGCACCCTAAGTCAAGGACACTGCCTTACATGGGTTCAATTTAGACAACAGTGATCTGGGTGAAGCACACATTCTAGGGAAAATTTCTTCCTAACCTCTCAGAGGACAGTCTACCCAAATTGTATCTTGTCTACTTGTAAAGTGTGAATAAGTATTTCTCAAAGTGTGTTCTCTGAAACTCCAGTTCTAAGAGGATAGCAGCGTTATACATGGTAAGAAGGGTCTTTGGTAAAATGAATTTGAAAAATTTTGAGTCAACCAAAACTAAACAAGTCTCTTTACTTCTCAGGCCTTCTCAGAACTTTTAAGATGCTACCAAGGCACCAAGATTTCTCATGAAAAGTATATAGCTTGCATACTTTCACAAACTCATTTTTATATAGCACTAATTTTTATAGGTCAAGGGTCAGCAAACTACAGCCCATAGCCAAATCTGACCTATTACATATGTTTGCAAATAAAATTTTGTGAGAACACAGCCACATACATTCATTTATATATTATGGCTGCTTTTACACTACACAGTAATTTGAGTAGTGACAGATACCCTATGGCCTAAAAGGTCGAAATCCTTCACTATCTGTTGTTTGAAAGAAAATGTTTGTCAACTCCTATTACAGATTGAATGGTCTGTGAGATACATGCTAGGAAACACTGCTCAGAGAACCTCGGTGCTGGGTGACTTTAAAGGCCACCGAGCCCACTTGTGGCAGTGTGACTTCACCATGACCAGGTCCTTCAACATTACCTGGGGAGTTTGTTTAAAACGCTAAAGCCTAAGACCTTGTCCTGACCCACTGAATCAGAATACGTAGAGGGAAGACACAAGGACTGGTATTTCAAATCACCCATCAATTCTTATGCACAACCAAATTGGATATCCTTGACTTCATCTGACTGTTAATCCAGTACCTGAATCTCCCCATGTAGACCCTGGCCACCTTCAAGCCTCCATAATGGGGGACTCACCACTTCTCAAACAATCAATCCTACTCTTAGTCTGGAATAATTATCAGAAAGTTCTATACGTTGAACACAAATATGCCTTCTAGGAGTGTCTCCCTGTTGGCTTTCACTTCCCTTCCAACCTCACTCATTGCCAGATGAGGAATATATTTAATCAGGAAGGCAGAAAGGACAGCTACCCCGAACAATCTACATTTTATTCCTCTCTAGATTTAGTATTCTTCAGGAAGTCTCCTCTAGCTTCTCTAGACCTAATTAAGCACATCCTACCCTGAACTCTCAAAGTGTACTGCAGCTTCCCTTGTATGTGCATTCTCCACATTTCTGTAATTCAGTATTGTAGGGACAGGCACAGACATTTGACGAAGCCAAATAAAGCTGAAGTCATGTCCCAGCCAGTCGCTTTCTCTTGGTGAGCCCTTGAGTACTTTCTCTCGGGCCTTCATCTTATCTGTAGAAAGGTTGTGATAACAGCACCTACCTGGGGAGAATTCTGAGAATATCACAGGGCTTAGCTCAGAGCTGGTTCCCAGTAAGTGTTCCGTTAGTGTCAGCAAGGAAGGAAGATGCTATATACCCCTCCAACCCGGGTGCTGAACTTCTCTAGGGACTGGATCATTATAACTTATCTTGCTTTGAACCCCTAGTGTCCATCATACAATAAATGCCTAAAAAGAAAAGATTTACTACAGGGATGACTAAGTAATGAAAAAGCGAAGATAAAACAGTGGTCAAGAGCAATGGGACTGGAAGATCATCCACCCAGTTTCGAATCCCTTCACCACCTGTTGCTTCATATGTGGTCCTGAGGAAAGACCTTCATTTCTCTAAATTTTAGTTTACTCCTGGATAAAATGGAGTGGAGTCCCTCCTTTGGTGTTGGGAATATTAAGTTAGATAATGCCGGCGAAGCACTTAGCATATAACAAAAGCTCAATAAGTGCTAAAATAGCATAATAATTATTGTGATTATTACTACTATTTTCATTATTATTAATAGTATCCCCTCAACATGCCCCAGTGGTTGCTAGGATAAGAGGCTTGCCTGGAAAAGATGTCATTGCTCATGGAGAAGTCTTATCTCTGTTTGTTTGTTGTTTTCTACTTTCTACCCTTAGATCCTTTGGGAGACAGATAGCCAGGGAGACAGTTTAAAGTTGGGACTGGGCTAATGGAGGCCCATGCAAATCCATCTGAGTATTATACACACAGTAAATCCTATGGCTGCAAAGCTATGCACAGTTAACATTTCCCTCAAAGCCATAAACCAGACACCGCTCCTCCCCCCAACATGTTAGGAGCAGGTTTAATTAAACTCCTAAACAAGGAAACAGCAGTACCCAAAGGAGATGGAGGAATGTCTTGTGTCTAGACCAAATAAAGGAGAAACCATAAATACCGGGGCTCCGAGACATCAACATTTACACTCAGAAGGCTCTTCTTACTGCTAACCTGACTCTTTAATCCCTCAGAGATCTGCCCTTGACTACCTCCCTCTGAGCTGAGACAATTGGTCAAATAAGAGCACCTGCTTCTAGAGAGGTCAGATAAGTTGAACCCTGAGTGTCCTACTTTCTATGAGCTGGACATTGTGCAAGGTCCTGGGAGCAAAAGATTGACACAATTCTTTCCCTTATGGAGCTAATGGTCCAGTGGTGCATGGAAACCCCCACCAGAGAATTTGCATCCATAAACATAAAATTACAAGGAAGAGTATTATGAAGTAAAGACTCAGGGTGCTTTGAGATGCTATAATGTTATTTGTCTGCAAGGAGGACGGGGAATTTTTCTGTTGGGAGCTAATGAAATCAGTGGCAATCTGATGGAAGGACAGGGGTTCTTTAGATAACAGGAACAGGGGAGTGGTCTGGAGAGTGATGCTGGCAGAGAAACCGCATGTGTAAGGCACTTGCGGAAGGAGGGAACTGAAAGAAGACCTGCTTGATGGTAAGAGCAAAAGCATGGTACAAAATAAAGCTGGAGAGGAGAGGATGGTCAGAACTACGGTAACAGACAGCCACCCTAACAAATTCTGTGCTTAGTGTAAGAACAAAGAGAAGCCATTGAAATATCATGAGCAGTGGATTTATGGAATTTGCATTTCAAAGAAAATAGTAAGAGACTAGACTGACAAGACCAGTTGGGAAGCTATTACAGGTTGCCTGGCAAGAGACGGTGGTGGCATGGACTGCGTGATGACGGTGAAGCTGAAGAGAGGTGGATGATATATTCAAGAGATGGGACTGAGATGAGAAAACAACACTTCAGATCTGAAACTAGGAATTGAAGAGCTACGTTCTTTGAAAAAATAACATGGGAATTTAAAATCCTACAAAGATAGATAACAGAAGGTAATTCAGTCTTACTGAGTAATGGCAATGACATTTACAAAATCATACTACTGCATTACACACTTAGCTTAAAAACTATTTGCATTTATTTTCCAATAAGGGTGCTGAGATCATTCAGTAGAGAAAGGACAGTCTTCTAAACAAGTGGTACTGGCAAACCTGAGTGTCCACAACCAAGAGAATGAAATTGGGCCCTACACCACATAAAAAAAAAAAACCTCAAAAATGGATCAAAGACCTAAGACTATAAACATTTGACAAGAAAACATAGGACAAAAGCATCATGGTATTAGATTTGGCAATGATTTCTTGGTTATAACATGTAAAGTAAAGGTAGCAACTGAAAAAATAAACTGGAATTCATGAAGAGTAGATAATTTTGTATGTCAAAAGACATTGTCAACAGAATAAAAATCAACCCATAGAATGGGAGGAAATATTAGCAAATCATATATTTGATAAGGGATTAATGTGCAGGAGCTATATAGAATTCCTAAAACTGAACCACAAATGACAAACAAAATCTTGAATTGAAGTAGAGCAAAAGATTTGAGTAGGCACTTCTCCAAAGAAGATATGCAAATAACCAATAAACACATGAAAAGATGTTCAATGTCACTAATCATTCAGTTTAGTTCAGTCACTCAGTCGTGTCCGACTCTTTGCGACCCCATGAACCTCAGCACACCAGGCCTCCCTGTCCATCATCAACTCCCAGAGTTCACTCAAACTCATGTCCATCGAGTCGGTGATGCCATCCAGCCATCTCATCCTCTGTCATCCCCTTCTCCTCCTGCCCACAATCCCTCCCACCATCAGGGTCTTTTCCAATGAGTCAACTCTTCGCATCAGGTGGCCAAAGTACTGGAGTTTCAGTTTCAACATCAGTCCTTCCAATGAACACCCAGGACTGATCTCCTTTAGGATGGACTGGTTGGATTTCCTTGCAATCCAAGGGACTCTCAAGAGTCTTCTCCAACACCACAGTTCAAAAGCATCAGTTCTTTGGTGCTCAGGTTTCTTCACAGTCCAACTCTCACATCCATACATGACCAGTGGAAAAACCATAGCCTTGACTAGACGGACCTTTGTTGGCAAAGGAATGTCTCTGTTTTTGAATATGCTATCTAGGTTGGTCATAACTTTCCTTCCAAGGAGTAAGCGTCTTTTAATTTTGTGGCTTCAATCACCATCTGCAGTGATTTTGGAGCCCAGAAAAATAAAGTCTGACACTGTTTCCACTCTTTTCCCATCTATTTCCCATGAAGTGATGGGACCAGATGCCATGATCTTCGTTTTCTGAATGTTGAGCTTTAAGCCAACTTTTTCACTCTCCTCTTTCACTTTCATCAAGAGGCTTTTTAGATCCTCTTCACTTTCTGCCATAAGGGTGGTGTCATCTGCATATCTGAGGTTATTGATATTTCTCCTGGCAATCTTGTTTCCAGCTTGTGTTTCTTCCAGTCCAGCATTTCTCATGATGTACTCTGCATATAAGTTAAATAAGCAGGGCTGCTTTTTTGGGAGTCAGGGGTGTGGTGCAGAAAGAATACTGGAGTGGGTTGCCATTCCCTTCTCCAGGAGATCTTCCTGACCCAGGGATTGAACCTAGGTCTCCCTCATTGTAGGCAGATGCTTTACCATCTGAGCTACCAGGGAAGTCTCACTAATCATTCAGTTCAGTTCAGTTCAGTCACTCAGTCGTGTCCGACTCTTTGCAACCCCATGAACCTCAGCACACCAGGCCTCCCTGTCCATCACCAACTCCCGGAGTTCACTCAGACTCATGTCCCTTGAGTCAGTGATGCCATCCAGCCATCTCATCCTCTGTCGTCCCCTTGTCCTCCTGCCCCCAATCCCTCCCAGCATCAGAGTCTTTTCCAATGAGTCAACTCTTCTCATGAGGTGGCCAAAGTACTGGAGTTTCAGCTTTAGCATCATTCCTTCCAAAGAAATTCCAGGGCTGATCTCCTTCAGAATGGACTGGTTGGATCTCCTTGCAGTGCAAGGGACTCTCAAGAGTCTTCTCCAGCATCACAGTTCAAAAGCATCAATTCTTCAGCGATCAGTCTTCTTCACAGTCCAACTCTCACATCCATACATGACCATGGGAAAAACCATAGCCTTGACTAGACGAACCTTTGTTGGCAAAGTAATGTCTCTGCTTTTCAATATGCTATCTAGGTTGGACATTACTTTCCTTCCAAGCAGTAAGCGTCTTTTAATTTCATGGCTGCAGTCACCATCTGCAGTGATTGTGGAGCCCAAAACAATAAAGTCTGCCACTGTTTCCACTGTTTCCCCATCTATTTCCCATGAAGTGATGGGACCAGATGCCATGATCTTCGTTTTCTGAGTGTTGAGCTTTAAGCCAACTTTTTCACTCTCCACTTTCACTTTCATCAAGAGGCTTTTTAGTTCCTCCTCACTGTCTGCCATAAGGGTGGTGTCATCTGTATACCTGAAATCCAAATCAAAATTCCAATATGCCACCTGAAACCCATAAGGATGGCTACTATCAAAACATTTTTAAAAGTGATGTATTGGTGAAGAAATGGAGAAATTGGAACCCTTGTGCATGGTCAGTGGGAATATAAAATGACAGAGTTACTGGGAAAAACAAAAAATTAAAAACAGAATTACCATATGATTCAGCAATCCTGCTTCTGGTTATATTCCCAAAAGTATTGAAAGCAGGGTCTCAAAGACATGGGTACACCCATGTTCACAACAGCATAATTCATAATAGTTAAGACATGGAAACAACCCAAGTATTCATTGATAGATGAGTGGACAAACAAAATACAGTATATTCATACAATTGATCATTATTCAGCCTTAAGAAGGAAGGAAATGCTGACACATGCTACAACATGGTGAAACTTGAGGACATTAATCTAAGTGAAATAAGCCAGTCGCCAAAAGGGCAAATACTGTATGATGCTCCTTATATGAAGAACTGAGAGCAGTCAGAGTCATAGAAATGAGAAAGTAGAATGATGGTTTCTGGAGACTGGGGAGATGTAGAAATGGGGACTATTTTAGGTCACTGAGATGGAACAGAGTTCTGGAGATGGATTGTGGTGATGTGAGCACAACATTGTGAGTGTGTTTAATACCACTGACCTTTATACCTAAAAGTGATTAAAATGACAAATTTTATGTTATATATACTTTACCACGATAAAATTTTGGGAGAAAAATCTGGCACAAAGTTAAGGATTCACTGTGGAGGGCCCCAAATGAAGATGGACTGCCTATGCTCTGGTTAAGTGGAATATATAATTCCACGACAAAAACTCCAAGTTAAAAAAAAAAGGACTACTTGCTGGTGGCATAGTGGTTTTAGACTAGCACCTGAGTCAAATCAGAGTAGGTTCAGATCCAGTTCAGCCACTTCCTGGCAAGTGATTAGTAACACCTTCATCCTGACCCTGAGTTTTCTTATCAGTACAGAGGAAATGATGAGCCCGGCTTTGTTGGGTTATAATAAGGCTAGAAGGGGATTAGGTGAAAATTAAATGCTGATCATGTGTTTCAGTTGCCTGACTTCGGAGCCTGGACTACATATAGAATAGCTTGTATCTCACGTAGGAATAGACACAACAGAAAGATGAGGGTTGTTTCTTTGAGGGCAGGAAAGTTGTACCACATCTCCATCCCTAGCAGAATAGAAGATCATCTTCAACAGTGACTGGTGAATTTAGAATTGTAGGCATAGAGCAACCTCTCTCAAGTCAAAGGATAGCGCAATGTTTTGAAAATTTTTGGGATCCCTGTCCTCAGAAAGATTATGTTATATGCTGTGAGCCAGTAATACACTCTGCTATTTTCAATTTGATTTCATTCTATTTTCATTAAAAAAAAAAAAAAAAATCTGGTCCTGACTCACCAAAGTGATTTCCTGACACTTAGGTCATGACCCACAGTTTGAAAAACACCCAGTTAGGAAATTCACAATCAAGCCCTTCCAGGAAGACTTCCAGAAGCACCCTAACCCTAACCCTATGGAGGTTGTTCCCACACTTGAATTCCCTTGGCTTCTGATTCTAGGCTGTGATATACCATGAATTCATGACTCTTCTCTTGCATCCCTAGAAATATTCACTGCTGGTTTGTCCTTCCTACCCTACCTTGCCTAGCATCCTTCTTTAACTTTATATCCAGGAGACTTGATTTAAGATGCTGGGACAGTTTAATACATATTTATGGTTGTAAAAGAGTTGGACATGACTTTGTGGCTAAATAACAACAATGATGGTAGAGGTAGGTGCATGTGGCCAGAGAAACTAGCATCAGTTTCAAGTTGGTCAAACACAGACTCGGTGCCTTGCACTGTACAAGGCTTAGGAAGAGGCTGGGGCTCTTCCAGATCCCCCAAACCTTCAAGGCTGAGAATGAGTTCAGAGTGAGGAGCGAGCACACCAGCCCAAAGGGGACATCTCTGAGGGCTCCTGAACCAAGATGCATCATGATTGGAAATTTGCCCTGTGCCAGAGAAGTGTCCTTAGCCATAGAACAAGACTCAATTGGCTAGAAGCAGAGGAATGGCACAGATCTCCTTGCCAGGCTCAAATGTGTGAAATAACCAATGTGCTGAGAGCTCACCTTCATGTGTGAAGTGCACAGAGAATCAAGCAGATGCTGAATTCCAGCAGACTGGAAAAAGAACTGATTTTTTTCCCTTATAGCTGTTTAAGCTTAGAATGGGCATTCAAGACTGAAAAGTAGCTGAAAAACCAACCCACTGGTGAGTTCATAGCCTTGCTAAGTCAGAGAACCTTGGGCTTGTTAGGAGGCAGTCAACACTGGATCCCCATTTTCCTCTACCTCCTTTAAAACTGTTTGACTATGAATATGTTTCTTTACTTCCTGAGCTGTTCCTTCCTCAGTGTAAAGTGGACTGATAAAAATACCTATAGAACAGGGTCATTAGAAGCAAATGAGATAATACACATAAAGCCCCTGGTAAGATCCCAGGCATAGGGCAAGCCTTTCATAAACATAAGCCAGAGTTATTATTTTTCAACATACAACATAGCGTAATTGAGGGGAAAAAGGCAGCCACCCAAAACAGCTTTTCCTCCATAAAGCCAAAAGGACATAGTTTCCTAGTGAGAAAATGTGGATGTTCAGACCTGATTGCTCCTGGAACAACACGAGATTCTATCTCAGGAGTCTCTGTTATGCCAGCGTGCACATGTTCTTTAGCTGAGGACCATCTGTTAGCACTGCAGATGCTGTCATGTGGCCCCTGGGCTTGCCCCTTTGTAGTAGGATGCCTCTGGTGTCAGGGACGTGCCCTGGGGCGGACCTCCCAGGCTCAGAAGACTTCAGCCAGTCTCAGAAGCATTTAGGAAGCAAGTTTTGGTAGATACTCACTGCAGACCTTAGGAGTCTCTCCTCTTCCCTCTGATCTCCTGGTTTCCCCACACAAGCCACTATGGCTTCCTACTCCCCTGGGAAGCATACCTTTGGGGCCTCTACCTATTCCAATTCTAACCAACTCCCAGGCCTGCATTCTCCATGCAGCAGTCCTGGAGGACTCCAGCATGTATCCATCCTTCCTTTCACTTTACAGTAAAAATTGAGCATCTGCAGCAGATGCTATCCAACACAAATGTGAATCAGACACATAATTTCCCATTTTCTAGTAGTCATATTAAAGAGAGTAAAGAAAAGAGGTGAACTTGAGTGTAAGAATATATTTTAAGGTCTGGAGTGTATTTTACACTAACGGTACATTTCTGTTTGGACTAGCCATATTTCCTGTAGTCACATGGAGCAAGGAGATTTTGACTACTCGGTGGTGGTGGTTTAGTCACTAAGTCGTGTCTGAACCCGTGTGACCCTATGGACTCTAGCCTGCCAGGCTCCTCTGTCCATGGAGTTCTCCAGGCAAGAATACCAGAGTGAGTTGCCATTCCCTCTTCCAGGGGATCTTCCCGACCCAGGGATCGAACCAGTCTCCTGCATTGGCAACCAGATTCTTTATTGCTGAACCACCAGGGAAGATTTAACCACTTAATACCCTCTCAAAAGTAAAATATTTCATGAACATTTTTTCATATTGATTACAGATTGGAATGATAATATTTTGGCTGGATGAGGTGAGATAAAATGTAGTGTTTGTACTGACTATTCTGGCTCTTAGGGTTCTATAGCTGGGTCCACCTCTGAAGCCAACAGGCACATGAAATAAAAATGAAATCCACGTTTGTTCCTCCCCTAGCTCCTCAAGCCACAGTTCCTCTGGTAAGAGATAAGGCTTCTCCTCACTCAGGGTTTTAGATACCTGCCTAAAGTCAGCTTCTGTTGCCTGTGACCATGATCTCAGCTTCCAGGACTGAAACTTGCCTGTGGGCTGGAGTAAGAGAGGAAGGAATAACAGAAAATGTGCACGGGATTTTCCCCACCCTCTCTGACTCTGAGGGGGCCACCTCATGCTCTATGGAAAGAGAAGCAGGGGCGTCTTTTTGCATCCCTGTGCTGTGTCAGGATTTATGTCACCCTTGAGCCCAGGCTAGGAGACCTGAGGGAAGTCCCCAGGAAACTCACAGTCTCATTTTTACTTAGCACTTTGGCTTCATTTCTCAACCTGTCTGCTACCACTTACTTTCCTAAGAGCTCAGATAGAAGTTCTGTGCATCTTGTCCTGGGATTTTGTTTGCCTTCAGTGGCAGAAACAAGGTAGAGTGCGCTTACTCCATTGTAACCAAAACCAGAATCCACAAGAAACCTTTTATTTTTTTCAGTGTCGTATTGCTTTCAACCACTGACATGAAAGGTATCTATAGAAACTTAAGCTTGGATTAATTAGGATACCATATTCCCAGACCATGCCAAGTATCTATGATAACCACATACTTAAAATGGAACAGAACGTTTTTGTTTTTTTTTTTTTTTTACATTGAGAACAGATACAAAGGGATTTCAACACTTGTCCTTGACTTGGAAATAAACTAATGATCACAGTTGACTTGTTTCTTTGAGAAAAGTTTAAACATCTATTACCCTGCATTACTGACTCTGTCACATACGTGTTTAATTAGGTAATGTATATAGCCTCCATGGTTTTAGACTGCATTTTTGTAAACATCTGACTTGATAAGGCAGCTGTGGATTTTATTTATTTGGGATCTCTGATCTCTACTCATGGTAGCCTGAAGTTTCCTTTTATGGTAGACAATAGATTTTGTAACTAAGGCTATACTGCTGAGAAGTAATATATCCATTTATTCATGTCAACTAATTTCCAAAAGCATTGTTCACCTAACCAAAAAGGAAGTGATCCACACTTGAAAAACCATTAGAGGGCTAGTCATTACTTTGGACATATTATGTGCTCAAATACTCACACAGAGCTGGTAATGTACTGATAATGATGAACTAAATTCCAGAAAACATTGTGAAATGATTTGATGGCTAAGAACATAGAAAAGAACAGTTATTGGAAATGATAATGTGGATATTTGCATAGTAATAAGTACAGCACAAAATATTTTTATTCAAATGATTATTCATCCTTATAGTCACCATTTATGAAATGTGATAATGATGTGTAATCAGTTTGCTAAACACCATCATGTTCATAATTTGTGAGTAACCCCAGGTGTGTTCTGCTTAAAGCAAACCTTGTTTATAAAGTCTGAACTGAATAAATGAGATACATATGAAGAAAATAATTGAGGTTTTAAAACTACTTTGTTTCCTTTACAAACAATGAAGCTATGCACAATTGGGAAGATTGTAGACCCCAATGATAAGGGGGAAATACATGGGCTTTGGAGTCAGAAATACCAAGCTTCAAATTTTTGAAGTTAATCTAAACCTCAACTTTGTCATCTGTGACTTGTGGAAGATAGCAGTATGTATGTCAAAGGACTATAGATAAGCACATAATATAATGCTGCTCATGTTCATAGTACAATCAAGGACAGGGTAAGTGCCCAATATCAATATATTATAACTACTCTGTGATATAAGGTTTATTTGCATGGTATATAAAATGAATTATTTCTCAGTGGTTGAAATACACATATTTTTCAACTATATGGGTTTGTTCTATTACCTATGATGTTGAAGAAGAATGATTGCATGAGGAATAAGCCTGGTAGGAAATATGCCAGCATCAAATATTTGAATTTTCATGATTTTACAACTCTTATCTCCTGAATGAAATCCTTTTAACAGTCATCTTATTTTCTTAGGCTCTTTTTATCCTCATCACTTACTAAGCACCCAAAATGTGTATTTGAGGATCTACAGAACCCATGTGAGACATAATCCTTTCTAGCTGTGAAAAAGACAAGATGTACCAGAAAAAGTAATCTTTGGGAATGAGGATTATTTGTGCCACTAAAATTCGTGACAGAAAGAAGGCAAGTTCATTCACTCCTTTCTTCATATCTTGCTCAATGGGTGGTGGTTTTAATGAGATAAAAATACTTAACCATCTTTCTGTGCTTTCAAGTGCGATGAGTCATTTGAATGAGAAGAAAGCAAAGCTGAGATGTCATCATACTGGGAGATGGAGTTTAGGAACTCTGTTATCATTAAATAGCACATCATTCTTTAAATACCTATTGAGCACTGGACTCTTTGCTAGGTATTTTCACATTCAATCTATACAATAAGGATGCATTATTACCTCCATTACACCTTTGTGGTTCATGAGGCTTAAAAATGCTAAGTAACTTACACAAAGCATAGAGAGCAAAGTCTTAAACCCAGGAGTGTCTGCTTTTTTTGGTATTACTCCTACCTCAACTCAAGAAGATATTTCTGTTGTTGCTCAGTCAGTAAGTCATGTCCAGCTCTTTGCAATCCCATAGACTGCAGCAAACCAGGCTCCGCTGTCCTTCACTCTCTCCTGGAGTTTGCTCAGATTCATGCCCTTTGACTTGGTGATGCCATCTAACCATTGCATCCTCTGTCACCCACTTTTCTTTTTGCCCTCAGTCTTTCCCAGTATCAGTCTTTTCTGATGACTTGGCTCTTTGCATCAGGTAATCAAAGTACTGGAGCTTCGGCTTCAGCAGTGGTCCCTCCTATGAATATTTAGGGTTGACTTCTTTTAGGATTGACTGTCTTCAGTCAAGATTAAAGGCAGGAGGAGAAGGGGACGACAGAGGATGAGATGGTTGGATGGCATCACTGACTCAACGGACATGAGTTTGGACAAGCTCCGGGGGTTGGAGATAGGCAGGGAAGCCTGGCATGTTGCCGTCAATGCGGTTGCGAAGAGTTGGACATGACTGAGCGACTGAACTGAGGACTGACTGTAATGCTGTAGAATGAAATGTCAGCTACTGTTGAGAAGTTCTGATGATTGAAACATAGCACTTGAACCATAATTCCCTCACTTCTGTTTCTGGCAGACATTGCTGACTGACAACAGTACTCTTTTGCAAAGAAACTGGATTTGTCCTCAGAATTCTAAACACAGCCTTCCAAAGCAGTCACTCTCAAGCAACTGACTATTACTAGCTCTAAAAACTACTTGACATCTCCCCTACAGCACCTTGTTAATGAACCTACTAATAGTACATATTATACTATACTTCAATTATTTGCTTCCCTTTTAGTTTTACAGTGACAGAACCATTCAATTTCCTAAATCTAGTCTCCTATGCACAGTTAGCCACAGAACACAGTGGGCACCCGGGGAAAGTTTTGCTGGACTGAAAGTAAGTAAATACCAGGGCTTCCCTGGTGGTCAGATGGTAAAGAATCTGCTGGCAGTGCAGGAGACCCATGACCGATCCCTGGATCAGGAAAATCCCCTAGAGAAGGGAATGGCACCCTGCCCTAGTATTTTTGCCTGGAGAATTCCATGGACAAGGAGCCCGACCGGCTATAGTCCATGGGGTTGCAAAGAGTGAATAACACTAGGCACTAAATACTTTTAGATTAAATCTATTTAACTACCAAATGCTAAACATATGTAATTGGTTAATAATTAGAATGTCTAACCTTTTAGTAGAGGAAAACAATAGAATGGGAAAGACTAGAGATCTCTTCAAGAAAATTAGAGATACCAAGGGAACATTTCATGCAACGATGGGCTCGATAAAGGACAGAAATGGTATGGATCTAACAGAAGCAAAGATATTAAGAAGAGGTGGCAAGAATACACAGAAGAACTGTACAAAAAAGATCTTCACGACCCAGATAGTCATGATGGTGTGATCACTCACCTCCAGCCAGACATCGGAATGTGAGGTCAAGTGGGCCTTAGAAAGCATCACTACGAACAAAGCTAGTGGAGGTGATGGAATTCCAGTTGAGCTATTTCAAATCCTAAAAGATGATGCTGTAAAAGTGCTGCACTCAATATGCCAGCAACTTTTGAAAACTCAGCAGTGGCCACAGGACTGGAAAAGGTCAGTTTTCATTCCAATCCCAAAGAAAGGCAATGCCAAAGAATGCTCAAACTACCACACAATTGTACTCATCTCACATGCTAGCAAAGTAATGCTCAAAATTCTCCAAGCCAGGCTTCAGCTATACGTGAACTGTGAACTTCCAGATGTTCAAGCTGGATTTAGAAAAGGCAGAGGAACCAGAGATCAAATTGCCAACATCTGCTGGATCATGGAAAAAGCAAGAGAGTTCCAGAAAAACATCTATTTCTGCTTTATTGACTATGCCAAAGCCTTTGACTGTGTGGATCACAATAAACTGTGGAAAATTCTGAAAGAGATGGGAATACCAGACCACCTGACCTGCCTCTTGAGAAATTTGTATACAGGCCAGGAAGCAACAGTTAGAACTGGACATGGAACAGAAGACTGATTCCAAATAGGAAAGGAGTACATCAAGGCTGTATATTGTCACCCTGCTTGTTTAACTTATATGCAGAGTACATCATGAGAAACGCTGGGCTGGAAGAAGTACAAGCTGAAATCAAGATTGCCGGGAGAAATATCAATAACCTCAGATATGCAGATGACACCACCCTTAATGGCAGAAAGTGAAGAAGAACTAAAAAGCCTCTTGATGAAAGTGAAAGAGGAGAGTAAAAATGTTGGCTTAAAGCTCAACATTCAGAAAACTAAGATCATAGCATCCGGTCCTGTCACTTTATGACAAATAGATGGAGAAACAGTGGAAACAGTGTCAGACTTTATTTTATTGAGCTCCAAAATCACTGCAGATGGTGACTGCAGCCATGAAATTAAAAGACGCTTACTCCTTGGAAGGAAAGTTATGACCAATCTAGACAGCACATTTAAAAGAAGAGACATTACTTTGTCAACAAAGGTCCATCTAGTCAAGGCTATGGTTTTTCCAGTAGTCATGTATGGATGTGAGAGTTGGACTATAAAGAAAGCTGAGCACCGAAGAATTGATGCTTTAGAACTGTGGTGTTGGAGAAGACTCTTGAGAGTCCCTTAGACTGCAAGGAGATACAACCAGTCCATCGTAAAGGAGATCAGTCCTGGGTGTTCATTGGAAGGACTGATGCTGAAGGTGAAACTCCAATACTTTGGCCACCTGATGCAAAGAGTTGACTCATTGGAAAAGACCCTGATGCTGGGAAAGATTGAGGGAAGGAGGAGAAGGGGAGGACAGAGGATGAGATGGTTGGATGGCATCACCAACTCAATGGACATGAGTTTGGGTAAACTCTGGGAGTTGGTGATGGACAGGGAGGACTGGCATGCTGTGCTTCATGGTGTCGCAAAGTTGGATGTGACTGAACTGAACTGAATCTTTATAAGCACTTATTATTTGCCATGTATTTACTTAAGTGGTTCACAAACATTTGTTTAGCTAAAAAAATGAACACATGGAGATGAATACATTATCTCTATTTTATAAATAATGATACTAAAAGTTCAGAGAGCTTAAATGATTTGTACAAGATCCCAAGACCCAACCCAGGTATTCTGACCTCCCCTCAAACCTGTACTCCTAACCACTACACTGTTTATAGCAGGAAGTCCACATAAAATATAATTTTTACTCTCATAACATATTATATAAATGTATTACTGCACTACTGCTCCTTTCTGGGTTTCAGAAACTTTACCAGGTGATCCCTGAACTTTATTTCAAAATGTTGCCAGAAAATCAATATTTCAAATATCTCTCATGGTTCTTTCAGTCAACATACACATAAAAACAAACCAAAAACCAAAAAAAAAAAAAAGAAAAAACTAAATTGACAGATAGCTGGATTAAGATCCCGGAGAAGTCTCTCTCCTTTTCTAGTTCCTCTCCACCAGATCCATTTCAGGGTCTCTTCTGCGCTGGCCATGGAGACAGGTGCTATGGGTAGAAAGATGAGTAAGACTTATTCTCGGACATAAAAGTCCTCACAGTCTAGTGGGAAGGCAGTGGCATAACAATGATGGGGCTGTCATCAGCAGAGGCAGGGGAGGTCATGGGTAAATGAAGATGCAACACTTAGCTTTGCCCTGAAGAATCCTGGGTGGTGGATGAGAGTCATCCAGGAGGGAAAGCAAGGAAGGGTACACCATGGAAAGAATATAGGCAATGTGATGTGTTAGAGTCTAAATCCAGGCACACCCTGGACGTGATTACTGATGTCAAAGTCCTCACAAATGTTTTATCTCTCTCAAGATGTCTGAGACTTTCAAAACAAAACTCTAGTAGGTGTGTCCAGGAATTCTAGAGTCCCAGGCATTAAGGCTACCATTGTACATGTGTTTCTTACACTAACACATGGAAAAGGTCCACTATTTATTATTTTAATGCAGTGATTAATCACGGTTGTTGAAGGAGGTCATGAGTTTTTTAGGGTTTGAGCACACCTTTTCCGTACCCTGCGGGTCCACCTTCTGAAAACAATGAATGCCTCATGAGCTTATTCTTTCAGAACCGAGACCTTCAAAAAGAGGCCCATAACTTCCCCCAATTTCCTATGGAAGACATTATTCAAGTGACAGATGGTCTGATAATCTGCCAAAACGTGCTCCTTGCACTCTAAGGTCAGCTCTGTTTTACTGAAGAGTTTTCACTCACACCAGTACCATCTGGAGCCCACGTCCTCTATCTTAAGCTTCAAATAAATCCCTGTTTACCTCAGAAATGTTTGCTAAGAGACTGCTTGCTAAAAAAAATGACCAGTTTCTCCCCTTTGAGGCATGCCTTTGCAATATATGACACCTAGGAGGCACGTAATAAATGACTGTCCGCTGGGATATGCCTTCGGATGCTGCAAAAGATGCTGATCGGGCACAAAGGTTGGGCAACTCCAGATAAATCTTTTTGTGTGTGGAGGGGTGGAAGTCTGGCATGATTACACAATTTTCTTTCAGCTGGAGCATCCTAATCTGAATTAAAACTGCATGTGCTGTATCAACACTCTGACTCAATACCGCTGGCATTTCTTTGCCAAATACCTTTTCAGTTCTCGGAATGTGTAAGTGTGGGGCACATTTTGATCTGCTGATGTATGTATATAGAAGAAGAATGGATGGGGGCTTGAAGATGGACTTCAAATCCTGGAGGGATCATGTGCTCTTGTGTTCCTGGCAAATCCTGAGGAATGCTTTTGTTGCGTCTTCCTCGCTGCATGCTGGTGTCAGGTTTGTGGCTAACACCTTTCTAAAGGGAAATGTGGGGCCTTGGTCCTCATGCTTTCTCTCTGGGACAACATAGGCTTTCATTTTCAAAACAGATACACACAGGCTTTATGTTCCAAGGTGTTACCTAAGCCCAGTACTGAGTCCAATGCACTGTGGGAAGTGCCCTAAGCATTTGAGCTAAGCTCCTAAGAAAGGCCAGGAAGCTAATCCAGTTACTCTTTTTTTGTGCCAGCCATTTGACCATTGATGCTCTGGGCACAGGTCGCCTGCCAAGACTGGAAGTGGACCACTCCTGTACTTTTGTGTTGACTTCCCCCTGAGAGAAGGAAAGCATCCCTTTAGTCTTTCAAGTGGACCCAGATGCAGAGTTAGCCAGTTGTAACTCCTTTTCGGGCTTGATTAACAGTCTTTTAAGTCAGTTCCTGGTAGGAGATGAATCTTGCATTTATAATTTCTTTTTTTTTTTTCAGAAACAGGGAAATGAGTAATGCTTAAGATTGGGGCCAGGAAGAAAATTTGGAACTTTACCAGGCTTTTTTCCTTGGGGGTGGGGGGCGCAATTACAAAAGCTATTAAGGTAAATTTATTTAGAAAATCACTTATGCTTCTATTATCTAACAATGCATTCACATTTTTATTTTTTTTAAAAATCTAGTCTTCTAAGTAAATATTTTAAAAAATAGGTGGGATAATGGTGTATAAATGTTTACAGAATTCACTTTCTCACTAAAAATCTTGTGACCATTTTCCCCTATACTCATTTCTTAAATATTTTTTAAAAATTTGATCTTTAAGTGTCACCTAGAGGAACACTATGTAAAGTCAAACCAGGAAATATATCATGGCAGTTCATAGGGAAGGTTCCAGTAAGAAAGGCCTGAGCTTCAATTCTGGTTCTCATACTAACCAACTGAATTATCACAGATGGTATGTAAATAGTTTCATAACATTTACTATACAACGCTGTGTAAAATTTTGCTAAAGGATTTACATGTATTAATTTCACTAAATATTAGAACTCTATTTGGCTACTTTATTCCTACTTCATTGATAAGAAACAGAGACTAAGGAATGCTTACTATTTTATCTCACAAAGTGAATAGAAGTACTTGATCTGGCCTATGTCTATTTCACCAGATTGAGTTCCTACCCTTTTCCTCTCACTGTTGGAGATCTGATCCCCCTGGTCAGTTCCCCTAATGCCTGGCTCTTTCTCACTTGCAGGCTTAGAACCACCACCAACTCTCATCCCTCCTCTTCACCCTTTAATGTCTCCCCCGAATGCAACTTACTCAAGGAAGGCTTTCCAGTACTCCATTAAACACTCTCCTGGGAACCTGCATTTTCATTTAGAACACTTATGAAGAGTCATTCTTTTTGTAACTGTGGGTTCACTATTCATCTCACCTGCTACACTGAGGTGCCAGGATCCCCTCACATCTGTATCCCATGCCACAGTGTGAATAATGCACTCATTAATGACACATCATTTTTAACTCTTTAACCATCCATATATTCAGTTCCCATCAGCTCATTTCTAATCCTGTGACTTTCTACATGACAAAGAGGAAGGATATGAGATGACCAAAATTGCCAAGTTAAATTAATTGTAGGACTATGGGTGAGTAACCCTGGGAAGGAAGGTATTTTGAAAGCCTTGTCCATTTTATGTTCCTTTGGGAACAGAGGAACAGAAAGAACAGTTTCCTTTGGAATCTGTGCACACTTTTTTTTTTGCCAAGAGAGTGTGTAGATGGCTGTGGAGGGAATGCTACTGCATTCACACCACTTTTTTTTTTTTTTTTTTTTTTTTTTTGCCAACAGGAAGCTTTAAACCCACGCAACTGTCACCAAGCAAAAATGTAAACATGCCAGGTCTTAGCCACAGAGCTTCTCCTACCATGGGTGATCAGGAGGGGATAAATGATCCTAAACTGTGTTATTCTAAGGCTCACTGACTCCACACAATTCCTCAGGTAAAGGGGCACCATTGCCTTAGTCTCCATAGCCAGATAAATAAAGGAAACACTGCGGTAGCTCTTGTCTTGAAATTCACAAGGCACATTAGAGAAGCCAAGCGATTTTGCAGGAGAAAAATATTCTATTTAATTTTGCTCAGTTCCTAAGTTTATTTAACCATGTTTAGTCATAGTATGCTGTCTTGGATTAGACTGCACCTGAAGCAGATCCCGAGATAAGGATTTCAGGGCAAACAGTTTTACATGGGAGGTAAATTTATAAAAAGCACCAGGAAAGGAAACGGGAAGTAAGATGGAAAGGAAAGGAGGCCCATGCAGGGTGCATTCACAGGCATTACTCCTGTGGGCAACTGGGGACTCAGTCTTCTTGGGAACTGATGGGAAGATGCTTCAGAGGTGACCCATGTCAGGAATGAGGCAGCTGGATATTTATTCACCAACTCTCATCTGTAATAAATGAGAGCTGCTTCTGGGGTCAATATCTCCCTGGCAATTTGAGCCTGCCCTATAGGATATTCAGAGAATGAGGTCAGGCAGAGAGTAGCGGGTGTGTATAATAGAGCACTCAGATTGTCATGCATGGAAACTGTGAGTGCCCGCCCGAGGTAAATGGGACACCACAATGTCTACTGCCCAGATGCCCCTTTTTCCTTTTTATTTTTCATACAAGACACCTATAAATGCTTACTGGAAGCAGTTCTTTTTTTTTTTTTTTTAATTTTATTTTATTTTTAAACTTTACAAAATTGTATTAGTTTTGCCAAATATCAAAATGAATCTGCCACAGGTATACATGTGTTCCAAGGAACAAAATTAGGAAAACAGAATTCCAAAATTGAGATTTCAAGCCGTTCAACGAATTCCAAGAGCTCTCTTTTATCTGACCACACTGAGCCAATGCTATGCTATAGCTGGTAAAACTCCAAAGGGAATTCCTATAAATGCCACCAAATACCAAACATGTAAATCTCAAGGTTCAGCAGAAATGGCATTGGAAACTCGTAACTTCTGGGACGCTACTTCAAAGAGCCTTCTAAGGATCCAGACTTAGAATCAGGTTCTAACTTGGTCTTTCTGTGAAAGAGAAAAGTTATCTTTCCCACAGCCAAGGGCTCAGATCAGGGCAGAGTAACTGTGTCCTATGGATGATGATAACAATCTACAGCCACAACCTGCTAGAGTGTGTTGTATACAGATAAAGACACAGACAGAGAGATCCCAGGACCCTACTCTTATGGAATGTCTTACATCCTAGCAAAGTCAGACAATCCAATATTAATAAACCAACAGAGGAAATAATTTTAAATAGTGTGATAAAGACATTAAAGAAGGAAATTAGGAAGAGTAGTTAGAGGAAGATTACTTAGGGTTGAGTGGTCCAGAATGGTGCCTTTGAGGAGGTGAAATATGAGCTGACACCACCTTGATTCAGGAGAAGACAATATCAAGCACAAAGGTCTTGAGATGGGCACGAGATTGGGGGTATTTGAGAACTCAAATGAGGAGCCTGGAGTATCAAGACTGAGGGGTGAAGTATGACTAGGGAAGGATGACAAAGAAGGCCCCAGCTGGAACTTCTTGACTGGACATTTGGTATATTTCCCTTTCCATTTTCCTGTGCTAAGCCGTTTCAGTCAGTCCGACTCTTTGTAACCCTATGGACTGTAGCCTGCTAGGCTCCTCTGTCCATGGGTTTCTCCAGGCAAGAATACTGGAGTGGGTAGCCATTTCCTCCTCCAGGGGATCTTCCCGACCCAGGGATTGAGCCAGCGTCTCCTATGTCTCCTGCATTGGCAGGCAGGTTCTTTACCGCTAGTGCCAGCTGGGAAGCCCCATTCTCTTGTTCTTAAGCAAATAGTGTTCTAAAGCATTAGAAAATGTTGGCTGAGTACCAAATGACACTCCCGTGTATCATTTGATTTCTGAGAAATCTAAGGAAACTCACTGAGTTCTGCCTCCAGGTAGCCATCCTAGTGATTTCAGCCCACTCTCCAGCATCTCCCACCAAGATCGCACATGGCCTCATACAGTAAAACCAGGACCTAAAAGCTGAATGTCGATCTGCTCTTCAAAGGCCCTGTGTCCTCATCTCTGTAAAGAAAGAGCACAGTGTCACTAGGACCCAGTTCTCATTGGAAGTTGGTAAGTCTACACCCTCTGATCTCACCTGTGCCCCCAGGGCAGCCCCTCCAGACATCTCCCAGTATGGTCCCCTTCTGAAATGCCATTTAGTGACTCTGCAGTCACTAAGTTTGCCCACTAAGTTGGCCCTTGAGGATAATATTAGAGGGTCTCTCTTAGACGTGCATGTAGCTTTGAATGGTAACAGAAGGCTGATTCTTCACACTCTGGCATGGTCAGGGTCAGGAGAAGCAAGGAAAGACAAGGCCAGGTCTTGACCTCTAGGGACAAGGTCATCATAAAAGGATTCTGGCATCCAAAGAGCATCCTTCAGAAGGCAGGACAAACCTCAGTTTTATTTCACAAGTGGCTGCTGGGCATCTGAAAGGGAAAGAAACACTGACCACTCCTGGTAATACCAGGCAGAATGAAATCAGTGTCCAAACAGACATCCAAACCAAGAACTTCAGGAGAGCAACGGCAAGAGAAATTGATAAGCTCACTGGCTTTCTCTGGTTTGGTGATGGGTTTGGGAGGCAACCAGGTATGTGTGGGACCATATGCTTCCTTTGTCACACATGTAAGTCAGGCATTTCAAGACTGAGGAAGAGGTAACACTATGTCAAGGGATGAAGCATTTATCATCAAGAGACATAGGGAAGTGAGCAGGGCAGGAAAACAGCTCATGAAGAGCTGGACCAATGGCCCCTCGTCTCTCAGGAAAGCAGCAGCTCAGAGGGCTGGGTCTGTGGACTTCCTCTCACAAGTGTCTCTCTCCCATCCTCGCTACCTTTGCCCCTGCTGTTTCCTCTATGTCTGGGTCCTTCTCTCAAGATCTTGTTTTTCACCTGTCCCTAGACAGATGCTCTGTCACCTTGGGCAGGATCCTTCACATTTGTGTGTCTCAGTTTCCCCATCTGTGATAGGTAGATATTAATAGCACCTACCTCAGATGGATTTTTTTTTTAATTAAATGAGTTACTATACATAAACAGAATGGTGCTATTTTTACTTTGAGGCCAGGGTGATTCTCTCTGGTCCCACTAACTGTGGGTAGCAACCGCTCATTGACAAACTGGCAATGTACCACTGTCTATTTCCTTGGAAGGCAACTAAGGATATTAAAAGTGTAAAGCCTCCTGGGTGCTTAGAATCTCTCAGATTCCTTTCTGTTTCATCACAGTATGTTTCAAAATGAATTTTAAAAGGTTTAAATATTCTAAAACAATATGGGTTCATTAAAAATTATTTAGAAAAAGGAGTCTAACAAAAAGCAGATGAAAAATCACAGAGTAGGGGACATAGGAGTTTTGTCTGCTTACATCTCTCCCTTTGGGGAGTCAGGTCTCATGACTGCACAGTAATTCTGCTCCATCCATGTGGTTTGCACAGAGGTGACCCTGACACAGGCACTGATGGGCCAGTGTGCTAGGTGGATGCTCCCCTGGGACTTATGCTAAAGCTACAAAAAGATGCTCTTTTCCTTTGGGGCCCATGAGATATATGATTAATGTCTTTGAAGCTTCCCATGGTGATGAATAGAGAAGGAAGCAGATCCTAGCTTTCTGGATTGAGAGAAAGAAGAGTGGGCAGTAAGATATCCCTAATGACGATTAGAGGGCCCGGATCAAATGACACCATAAACTATGACCATCTCCTATGGGCCAGAAAGTTATATGAGCCAGTATGCTCCTTTTCATATATGTTTTCACTTAAACTAGTTTTAGGTGAGATTCTCTTATAACTAAAATAATTTTGAATTACCACCCAGTAATAACCACATTTCTATTCGTGTATATCCCTCCAGGCTTTTTTTTTTTTTTTTGCCTCTCTCTCTGCATAGCTTTTTAAAAAATGAAAATATGCTAATACTTTTTCCTTTCCTGATCCTGTTACAAAATGTATTGCCTGTGATCAGCATCTAAGTCTTTTTGAGAAAGGATGGAGTAACTTCTGCTGTCCCCATCCCCACCCTGTCACCCTTCCCAACCCCGGGAAGGTATTTCAGAGGGCAAGGGGCTATCCTATGACATATACAGATTGGCAGTTCCTTCCAAGCTCAGTTCTATACCACTGGGCTGGAGAAGATCAGCTTTGATAGGGGCTTTGGTCTTAGGTCAGCTGGTCTGGACTCCTGCCTGGTCTTTCAAAGCACATTTCTTTTACGATCCCCCAAACCAGCATTTTCCATAAACATCTTACAGTTTTTTTTTTTTTAAGTGCAAAGTAATTCAAGGATGAGCACATTGTATACTAAAGATGGTCTGGAGACATGCCACACGGGCAATAGTTTCTGAAATCCAAAAAGAGGCACAGAATACATCTGACTGCCAAATAAGCATTTGGAGTGTAATTGAAAACTGAAAACATGGTAATAACATGGTAGGAATTATACCTGTGATTCTAAAGAAAATGTAAGGTACTGTGGCCTTAGCTGTCTAATTAGCTGATGAGATAATATAGGCTACAGAACATTTGCTAGCAATTATGGTGCTTGCTTGTTCTACTTATAGCTTAAAAATAACAGCAAAGTTTGTTTTGCTAATCTCTCCCCTGGATTTGTGAATTATTTGTTTTTATTATCTTAGAGATAAATGGGAAAGAAAAATCCAATGCAGGAGGAGTTTTTATGAAACAGAACATTTGAATTGTCTTTGAATGTGGATGCCACACTCAATTTAATAAAAACCAAAGCAGACCATGTTGGAAGCTCTAATGGAGGAATATATTTATAATGAGGGAAGTACCATGGGTCAGAAAACAAACGTAGGCTTTGAAAACTGAGGATGATGGTTGTACCCACTCTGTCTTATTCTGCTGGGTGACTGCAAGGAAGTCACCCACTTGCCTGGGATTCTAACTTCCCTCCTCTGCCTAGTGGTAGCAATCAAAATTGCTCTGCCCACCACAGAGGCTGTGAAGAAGGAGATAATATGCTTTAGACTATTTAGATTTTTCAATAAATATAAACAATAACATATAACCTTATTATAATTCAGATAATGTTCTCTAAAATTTACAGTGTTCATACATCCAACAGATGATGTTATTGTTATAATCCATAGCCATTTTCTCCACTCTATACATCACAGATCTCAGTTGCTCAAGAAGTGGAAAGAGATTCAGCTGTAGTGTCAGATAGTTAGGGATGTGAACCATAGTTCTGGCTGTGTGACCTTAGGGAAGTTAGCAACCTTTCTAATATTAGATCTATCTCTGTGCAATGGGGATGAAGCAACACCTGCCTAGCTGCCTGAAACCTTTTTGATGGAGAGTAGATACTGATATCATTATACAATAAGCAATAATACCCTTAAATTACAGTCCAATAGCAATGACAGTAATATCATTTAAGCTATCAATTTTGACCACTTTCTCTGCTTTGGATGCCATCCCAAAACTTTCAGTGGCACAACAGCTGTATGAGACAGAAGCTCTCATTGTCATTTTACAAATGAGGCCGGCTGGAGTATCTTGCCCAAAGTCACCCAGCTAACAAGTGGCCCATTGTGATCTGATGCAGAAAATCTCCCTCCAGAGTGTGCCCTCCATACCTGTATCCTTTGTGTCACTCACCCAGAGCCAGACATCCTGGAATGTGAAGTCAAGTGGGCCTGAGGAAGTGTCACTACGAACAAAGCTGGTGGAGGTGATGGAATTCCAGTTGAGCTATTTCAAATTCTAAAAGATGATGCTGTGAAAGTGCTGTACTCAATATGCCAGCAAATTTGGAAAACTCAGCAGGGGTCACAGGACTGGAAAAGGTCAGTTTTCATTCCAATCCCAAAGAAAGGCAATGCCAAAGAATGCTCAAACTACCGCACAATTGCACTCATCTCACATGCTAGCAAAGTAATGCTCAAAATTCTCCAAGCCAGACTTCAACAATGCGTGAACCATGAACTTCCAGATGTTCAAGCTGGTTTTAGAAAAGGCAGAGGAACCAGAGATCAAATTGCCAACATCCGCTGGATCATGGAAAAAGCAAAAGAGTTCCAGAAAAACATCTATTTCTGTTTTATTGACTATGCCAAAGCCTTTGACTGTGTGGACCACCACAAGCTGTGGAAAAGTCTTCAAGAGATGGGAATATCAGACCACCTGACCTCCCTCTTGAGAAATCTGCACGCAGGTCAGGAAGCAACAGTTAGAACTGGACATGGAACAACAAACTGATTCCAAACAAGGAAAGAAGTACGTCAAGGCTGTATATTGTCACCCTGCTTATTTAACTTATATGCAGAGTACATCATGAGAAACGCTGGGCTGGAAGAAGCACAAGCTGGAATCAAGATTGCCAGGAGAAATATCAATGACCTCAGATATGCAGATGATACCACCCTTATGGCAGAAAGTGAAGAGGAACTAAAAAGCCTCTTGATGAAAGTGAAAGTGGAGAGTGAAAAAGTTGGCTTAAAGCTCAACATTTAGAAAACTAAGATCATGGCATCTGGTCCTATCACTTCATGGCAAATAGATGGAGAAACAGTGGAAACAGTGGCTGACTTTATTTTTTGGGGCTCCAAAATTACTGCAGATGGTGATTGCAACCATGAAATTAAAGGACGCTTACTCCTTAGAAGGAAAGTTATGACCAATCTAGACAGCACATTAAAAAGCAAAGACATTACTTTGTCAACAAAGGTCCATCTCATCAAGGCTATGGTTTTTGCAGTAGTCATGTATGAAAGTGAGAGTTGGACTATAAAGAAAGCTGAGCGCTGAAGAATTGATGCTTTTGAACTGTGGTGTTGGAGAAGACTCTTGAGAGTCCCTTGGACTGCAAGGAGATCCAACCAGTCTATCCTAAAGGAAATCGGTCCTGAATATTCACTGGAAGGACTGATGCTGAAGCTGAGACTCCAATACTTTGGCCACCTGGTGTGAAGAAATGACTCATTTGAAAAGACCCTGATGTTGGGAAAGTTTTAAGGCAGGAGGAGAAGGGGACAACAGAGCATGAGACAGTTGGATGGCATCACCGACTCAATAGACATGAGATTGAGTGAACTCCGGGAGTTCGTGATGGACAGGGAGGCCTGGCCTGCTGCAGTCCATGGGGTTGCAAAGAGTCAGACACAACTGAGCAACTGAATTGAACTGACTGAACTGAACTGTTACCATTTATCGAGCACTCACATGTAAGTGTAGCTCTTCCAAGCACTGGTGGACCTTGAACAAGACAGGGTTGAACTGTGCGGGTTCACTCACGTGCAGATATTTTCAGTAAATATATACTATACTACTACATTCTGAGATTGGGTGAATCTACAGATATGTAACTTTGGATATGGAGAGCTGATTATAAATTTATACATGCTTTTCGACTGTACCGGTGATTTGTGCCTCTAAACTTTCCCTGCCCTCATGAGGGTGTTCGAGGGTCACCTGTGGTTTACATTTATTAACTCTTAATACACTCAGTAAACTCTAATATAATTAGTTTAAGAAAAGATGCCTAGATAATTTTGATTTCTAAATAAGCAACAAATAATTTTTAATTATAAGCAAGTTCTATGTAATGTTTAAGATATACCAACATTTAAAAATATTTATTCTTTATATTCATTCTTTTTCTGAAATTAAACTTTAATTGGGCATCCTATATTTTATCTGGCAATTGTACCCTTAGATGAGGTGGAAACAAATCTAGTTTCTGGTACCAAGGAGACATCCAAAAATAGTAAATCCTATCATTATTGTTTTTTATCAGGTCATTTTGACCTTTGCTTTTAACTGTTCCTCTAGCCCACCTAAATTCAGAAGCTATATTCATGAAGAGAACAATAATTTTGATACATTAATAAAACCTTAAAATAACAGTGCCTCTGTAACTCACAAAAATTATTGAAATGGAACCTCATGACAATCTTGTAAAGTATAAAAAATATATTATGCCCATTTTTTAATGAAAAAACTGAGTTCCAGCACCATTAAATAATCTGCCTCAGGGTGCACAAATGAAAACATAAAGTGGAGCATCACATTCTGGTCCCAAAAGTATGAGAGTCTTCTCATATCTGCATATCAGGTTGTATAATGAATAAAAGAGGTGGGAGTTTGGAGTCTGGCCCCAATTTCTATCAATGGCAGGACACATCTAAAAACTTAAGTTATGGTTACCTAGAGCAGTAAAATCAGTCAGCAACAAAAGCAGAGGCAGAAGGAGAAAGCATCTTCAAATTCATTATTAAATTTAGGATCACCAAATTTGCTGCTGATCCCAGCAATAGGATTATCACATGTACTTGCTCTTTCCCTTGACCCCAGTAATATTTCTGTGATAAAACAACCTTCAGCAGTAAGTCTGGATAATTTCCATTTATCGAGAAGTTTTCATGTTCCAGACACCTCAATAAGAACATCACCATTCCAAAAAATAAAAGGTAAAATTCCCATTGTATTTCTGTGATATTTCTGTGATAAAACAACCTTCAGCAGTAAGTCTGGATAATTTCCATTTATCGAGAAGTTTTCATGTTCCAGACACCTCAATAAGAACATCACCATTCCAAAAAATAAAAGGTAAAATTCCCATTGCATATATGGGAAAACTGAGGCTCTGAGAATTAAGTCAATTGTCCTAGAATTAGCTTCCAGTTACAAAGTGGCAGAGCTGAGCCTGCACTGCAACCTTATATTACTCTGTAATTTATTCTTAGGGTATGATATATACACTACCATGCTGTTCCTCATGCCTACTGCAGACATTACTGGTCAGTCATGGAGATCTTTCCCTTTGAGCCTGGAAATGACTGTAGAATCCTTTTACACACACGTTACTCTGGGCAGCCACTACCGGTCAACAAATGCTGGCATTCAATATCCTACTTATTGGCTACTCCTACATCACCTCTTCCTGCTGAACACCTTTATCTTAATGGTTACAGTGAAAAAGGAGTCAATTTTGCATGCTGTGTGGTCAATGCTACTTTCCAAAGACTGTTTGGTAACTCTTAGAAATGAAATTCATCTGAGATGTGATGGTTCAGAGGTTGCCGCCCAACTGGCACTTATAAAGAGAGGATGCCTTGTAATGAGCCTGGGGCTGTCTGCCACCAAGCCAGTTGTGAAGCCACCATTTCCAAAGTCTTGAAGCTGCTGTGATGGTCTGTTGCTTACCACAGGAGGAAAACAGCACTCTACTCCGTGCAAACAGGGAGGCCTGGAATCCTGCCTCCTCTCTGAGGGGCTAGGTTTCACCCTCAGACAGCAAGCTTTCACAGGCGTAATGACTGGTTGGAGTCTGGGAGTGTCCTTGGATCATGACAAGGTACAGATTTACGAAAGCAACTAGTCATTACCCTGGCTTCCCAGTCCTTAAGCCAAGTCCAGATGCTTCACCTCTTTGTGCCCCTGCTCCCTTACCACCCCCACCTCTTGTTCACATATAATGACGCTTTTCTTCTTTCTCTTTCTTGGGAGAAGGATATCAGAGCTGCTGGGACACACCCAAAGCATTGTTGATGAAAGTTCAGGCAGAGACCATGAACTCACTTAAGAATGAGCAGAGTCAAACTTAGAGCAGGAGGGGGAGGGAAAAGGGGACGTTATTTTTTAAGTGTGCCAATTTCTAAGAATATAGGACTTGTAGACCTCACAAACAGAACACCTCAAATGCATTAAGCCCCCAAACTCCACTCAGATCATTGACAAAATCAGCAAAGAACCAGTTTATCTGGGTCAAAACTCACCTTAAGAGAAGGGAAGTGCTACTTAGAGCCCATAAATAAAGCAGGGATATAACAAGCTTGGGAAGGCAGTCAAAGGGTATGGTCATTCGAGGGGGCACCCAGGAGAAGAAGGGGAAATAAGATAAGTTCTAGGACAGAGAGGCAGTGTGGCAAAGTGGCAAAGCGATGAAGAGAATGGGTAACATGCACATTATGAAGAATGAGAGTTGGTCCTTCTGTTCTTCGTTCCCATATAATTTACCAAAGTCAGAGACGTCTAAACATACACTCACAAAATGAACCCTCATTTAAAGCTACATCAGTACAGCATTTCAATGAATTGAATTGTGTATTGTCAAACCAACAATTCCAATGATCTAACCCATCACTAGAAAACAGGCAATATCAGCACCTGATCTAAGGGTAAGGTCCTTCAGAATGATTTTGAACATCTGGATGCCTCTTGTTTTATTGTGTATATTTTACTTTAAATATATTAACTTTTGTGGATTTATTTAAAGTCTGCTCAAAAGCACCACTGTAAAAACCACTAAAATGTACGCAAAAACATGCTATAGACTAAAATAAAATTGTTACTTGGAAAAAGAAAAAAAAGAACGAGAGTTGGATATGAAAACATGGACAGGGGCAGCGGCTACGAGTTTAGACTCTCGAGTCTGACTGTGGAGACCGAATCTGAGCTCATCTCCTGTTAGCTGTGTGGCATCAGGCAGGTCATTTACCTTCACTAAGTCAGGTTCCCCATTAGAACACGGGCATAGTAATAGCATTTGTCACACAATACTGTTCCAAGAATTCTGTTCGATAATCTGTGAAAAGTGCTTAGCACAGAATCTGGTACCTAAGTAACTCCATACATAGAAGTCACCGCTATCATCTAAATGGGGCTTCCCAGGTGGCACTAGTGGTAAAGAACTCTCCTGCCAATGCAGGAGACACAAGAGACCTGGGTTCTATCCTGGGTCAGGAAGATCCCCTGGAGAAGGAAATGGCAACCAGCTTCAGTATTCTTGCCTGGAGAATCCCATGGACAGAGGAGCCAGGCGGGCTACAGCCCATGGTTCCTCAAAGAGTCTGACACGACTGAAGTGAAACATTCATTATGTAAATATGTCAACATTATGTTACTCAGATTTTTAAGTTACGTGATACTGTTTATTAAGTTATTCCATTTATATAAAACATTTTCTTTACACATACATGTGTGTGCTAAGTCACCTCGGTCACGTGTGACTCTTTGTGACCTTATGGCTTCTCTGTCCATGGGATTCCCTAGGCAAGAATAATGGATTGGATTGCCATGCCCTCCTCAAGGGAATCTTCTGGATCCAGGGATTGAATCCATGTCTTTGATGTCTCCTGTACTGACAGATGGGCTCTTTACCACTAGCTTCACCTGAGAAGCAGAGACATCCCGCTGCTGATAAAGGTCCATATAGTCAAGGCCATGATCTTCCCAGTGGTCATGTACAGTTGTTGAGAGCTGGACCATAAAGAAGGCAGAGCGCCAAAGAATTGATGCCTTCAAACTGTGGTGCTGGAGAAGACTCCTGAGAATCCCTTGGACCTTAAGGAGATCACACCAGTCAATCTTAAGGGAAATCAACCCCGAATACTCATTGGAAGGACTGATGCTGAAGCTGAAGCTCCAATATTTTGGTCACCTGATACAAACAGCCAACTCAATGGAAAAGTCTCTGATGCTGGGAAAGATTGAGGGCAGAAGGAGAAGAGGGCATCAAAGGATGAGATTGCTGGATGGCTTCACCAATACAATGGACATGAACTTGGGAAAACTTTGGGAGATGGTAAGGGACAGGGAAGCCTGGTGTGCTGCAGTCCACGGGGTCACAAAAAGTCAGACATGAGTGGGCAACTGAACAACCACCCCACCACCTAGGAAGCCCTTATACATACATACATTATATATGCATACTTACTCAAAAAAATGAAAAAAAAAAAAAGCTTTAAAAGATATGGACTAAAACTCTCAACAATAAAAGATCGAATGATTTTTTCTGCTTTATATATTTTTATATCATTTATTATTTATCTTTACAAACAGCACGTATTCCTTTTATAAGAAAATAAAAATAAAACTATTAAAAAGTCAGATGACTTCTGACCCTAAAGCTTGCACTATAATATGGGTCTAAAAGGGACCAGATGGCCATTACATCCTTAACAAAGGATCAGATGTTCCCTGCCAAAGCAAGCCTTAACAGCAAGAAGAAAACATCCCTTGGTGTAAAGAATGAAAATGAAAAAGAGGATGGAAGCGCTTAGTGATACAAAATGGGATAAAATGTGCATGGTACAAGGCTGCAACAAGATACCTAGCATTTTTCAGGACAAGAGTAGATGTAA
The DNA here is from genome assembly GCF_029407905.1 of Bubalus kerabau. Classification (NCBI taxonomy): domain Eukaryota; kingdom Metazoa; phylum Chordata; class Mammalia; order Artiodactyla; family Bovidae; genus Bubalus; species Bubalus kerabau. The sequence goes on along the minus strand of NC_073643.1, from coordinate 38,192,936 downwards.
CCCACCTTCCACCATTTCCAGTGGAACAATGTTCTTTGTGTTGTCCATGGCTGTGTATAAACTACACACCAGGTATTGAAGTTTGGTAAAACAGAAATGTATCTTGAAGGAAAATTTTAGAGCTGACATGCCAAGTGAAGGATTAATGTGGCCACCTTTAGCAGAAGTATTCTGAGCACTAGAAAATAATTACAATTATGTAAAGTTTAAAAATAAAATTAAAAAAAAATTGTCATCTGATTAAATAAAATACCTAGGAAAAAAAAAAAGAAAATAATTGTGAAAAATATAAAGATGGGTTATGTTAATTGGATTGAGGTTTTTGAACCTGTCAATTAATCCAAGAGGTTGATTTTAGTAGAATAGAGAGGGAATAAGGGATTTACTGCATTACTCCACTTACAATAAGTATTCAAAGTATGAAGATCCCCTACTAACATTGATGAGTTGAAAATAACTTCCTTACAGACTTAGAGAAGAAAATTTTGGTTGCCAGAGGGATGGATGGGAGGAAGGGATAGTTAGGGAGTTTGGGATGGACATGTACACACTATTATAGATCCACAATAAGGATCTACTGTATAGCATAGGGAACTTTGCTCAATGCCATGTGGCAGCCTGGATGGAAGGGAGTTTGGGGGAGAATGGATACATGTATATATATGGCTGAATCCCTTTTCTGTCCACCTGAAACTACCACAACATTGTTGATCTGCTATACTCTAAAATAAAATGAAAAGTTAAAATAAAAAATAAACACACATTAAGAAAAAAATAACTTTTTTGTTTCTCTGTCTTTGAAGAGGATGTTAACAAAGTAGGAAACATTTGAAATCATCGCTATTGTATTTCACCTTCTGCTTGTGTCAGTGAAGCCATGAGCTAAGTGTTCATAAGTAATTCTGGGAATGGGGGATCCACTTCTCAGATGTCTTACCCACATGACTACAGAGGATGCTGGCAATGGTCTCCATCCCTCTTCGTAGTCCCTCCCCCATTGCATGTGCACCCTCTACCATGATGGCTGGATTTGGCCAAGGCAAGTTGCCCAAAGTGGAGAAGGCGATGGCACCCCACTCCAGTACTCTTGCCTGGAAAATCCCATGGATGGAGGAGCCTGGAAGGCTGCAGTCCATGGGGTCGTGAAGAGTCGGACACGACCGAGTGACTTCACTTTCACTTTTCACTTTCATGCATTGGAGAAGGAAATGGCAACCCACTCCAGTGTTCTTACCTGGAGAATTCCAGGGATGGGGGAGCCTGGTGGGCTGCCGTCTATGGGGTCGCACAGAGTTGGACACAACTGAAGCAACTTAGCAGCAGCAGCAGCAATTGCCCAAAGATTAGGGAAGTAGTTATAATGCCTTTATGACCTAACCTCAGACTCACACTCTAGCCCATTAGTTCATAGGCAAACCAGACTCAATGTGGGAGACAAATACCACAAAAGAGTGAAGCACAGGAGGTGAGGATTTGGGGGGGCCATTCTGAAGGCTAGTTAGCATAGGCACCATATATTGAGAGTGTTTAGAACTCATTGGAAGCAATGTTGGACAGAGATGATATTCTTGGCAGAGTTTATCAAAGCCTACGTTATATGTTGGAAGTTTTGTAATCACAAGAGCACCTATGACCCTATCTTGATGCACAGCTGGACAACTGGACATCTAACGTGTGTGTGTACTCAATTTTGGACCTATTTTTCAGTTATTTCTAAGCCTGGGATCCTCTGTCTTAGAATTAAATGGGATATCACTAAAGGAGTTGATTCCTTCAACAAGCTATGTATAAGGTAGCTGCTATCTATCAGACATAGTACTAGGCCCTGTGCATGCTAAATCACTTCAGTCATGTCTGACCCTTTGCAACCCCATGGACTATAGCCCGCCAGGCTCCATTGCCCATGGGATTCTCCAGGCAAGAATACTGGAGTCAGTTGCCATGCCGTCTTCCAGAGGATCTTCCTGACAGGGATCAAACCCATGTCTCCTAGGTCTCCTGCATTGGCAGGTGAGCTCTTTACCACTACTGCCACCTGGGAAGCCCCTGTAGCTACAGAGGATGCCACAGGAAGTAAAATTAGCCAGGAAGCATCAGGGGAAGTTACATTAAACTGAGAAATGATGAGAAGGAGAGGTCCAGAGAAAGAAGAGTGAGAAGGAGTGAATTAGAGGGATAGGGAACAGCATGTGCAAAGGTCATGAGGTGGGTATGTGATGGGATCCTCTGAGTCCCGAACTGCCTCATCTGTGCTTAGGAAGTTCCTGATAACTCTGATTCTCTTGGCTCAGGGCATAATGGAGAAGAGCCTTCATCACTTAATACCAAATTATTTCTTCTTTCAGTTCCAGAAAAAGACATTCAAGTTGTTTTCCAGATAACCAAAGCATCAAGGCAAAGACTAGGGCACATCTTAGGAGAAGAAAACATCCTTACATCTCATAAAGTAGGGAAAACATCTGAATGAGAACAGAAAATATAACTGCGAATTTTATTACCAAAAGCTCTGGTTCCTTTTAATGCCTAAAATTAAACCAAGCAGTTCAAGAAATATTATGATGCGGGTGTTGAAATCTCATGACCAATGAGATCAAAGCCATCATTTTACACACAGGCAGATCATTACATTACAGCTTTGTGTGGATGCTCAACTTCATTCCTTTTATATGTTCAGAAATAACCTCAGATATAAACATTAGAAATGAACAAAAGCAAAACCACGTAATGGTCCCTTTAAGATAAACCTGGCAGTATTTAACTAGAAATTACTGACTGTTCCAGAAGTGGCATTCTGTGTTCTGCAGTAAGGAGGAGAGCTTTTTGGTGTCTGTTTTCTTCCCTCCCATTTGGTTACAACAATGAGTCACCATTACCTGCAAAGCTAGACTTGTAGATTTCTCTCTTGTGCCAGAAAGACAAGGCACTAGTTGGCTGGGATTTAAAATGAGAAGGGGAAAATTTTTTTAATTTACAGATTCAATTAAACATGAAAGCATCCAGGGAGGAAGACGTGTCCTCCAACCCTCATTCTTCACTTTTTAAAGTGTTTCCAGTGATCTTCATTCCAAAGAGGATACATACATTAGAGAACTAATTTTTCATGATTTGTATAAAGCATCAATTTGCTCCAAATCAGAAAAACTGTGTAATGAGGACTGGTCCAGACAAAACTCTCTAAGTTTTGTCTAACCAAACCACACCTCTAAAGGGAACTTATTTAAACATTTATATAAGAGCTGTCTTTATGCCCACGTATCTTTGGCCTCCATGGTACAGTGAGGGTGAGGTAGTGGAAACATAAGCTCAGAGGTTTCCTAAGAATATGACGATGACAAAGAATACATGCCAGGCCTGAGCTGCCTTCTAAGACAACCCCTTCCCTAGCCTTTTTCCCTCAAACATGGTCTTCCCAGCCAAGAAATCTGACTCTTATTTTCATAATGCTTCAGGCATGCATAGCAAAGAACTGCTCTTTCTTCTTCTATAGTTTAGACAAGACCCCACCATGGAGCTGAAAAGTTAGAATTTCACCTCTTTGTCTTTGTGAAACTGAGTAGTTGCAAAGAAAGCGAGAGGGGAAACTTCTACATCTTTCCAAAAGTAAAGAAAAGAGTGAAAAATGAATGTGAGCATATACTTTTAGAAATCTCTTTTTATGAAGTTAATAGAGATGATATGCAAATATTTCAAGTTATCCATAGGGTTCTCAGGCATGGATAGATTGCCTTATAATTTACTCCAACATCTCTTCAGTGTCTACATATTCAACTTTAATTACGTTTCCAGTCCTGAAGCCCAATTCTCTCAATTTTAATGAAATGTGTCCAAACGTGACTTCCATGATTAAGTGGCAAAGGAAGGCTCTGCTCTCAGATGCTGGAGGTTGTGGTATAAGATGACAATAAGCTGACAGCTTTATAACGTAAAGCTTAAAACGGGGGAAGGGGTTGAAACCCTAATGAAGAGGAAGGGGTGTGTATGTGTGTGTGTGTGTGTGTGTAGGAACCAAGTTTTCTAAGAAAAAGGAAGACATTTGAGCACAAGTGGTTTTTCAAGGGCATGTTGTTCAACAGAAAATATTACCTAAATGAGGTTTGTCTAGTAGACCAGAACTGTTTTTAATTCTATGTTCTGCATAGTTAGTACTCAACAAATGAGCAGCAGTATTCTGACAGTGATGAGAGGTGGAGCTCATTCATTAGTCCAGTATTGCTGCACTCAGGGCTATGTCTGGAACGTAGAGGGTCATAACTAACAACAGCAGGCACTTTTAAAGGGCCATCTGTGTTTGAGTCGGTTTATATATATTCCCCTTATATCACACACAAAAAAGACGTCTATTCCTTTTTCTAGTTTTCTGTAAAATTTCTCTCATATCTTGGACTTTCAATACCAGTTTCTTCAATCTTCATTTTTTCTAGAGATTTTTATCAGTTCTCAAATGCATTTCCACAGAGAAGACAATGGCACCTGGAAAGGCATTATGCATTTGTCTGTCTGCTCAGCATACCTCCCTTCATCAAAGAAGAATCATCCTTTACTTTGGGAAAAATTCCCTTTCCAGCTTTTGCTTCTAATAAGGATTGCCAATCAGTTTATCTCACCTATCTGTGGACATGGATGAACATGTGATCTAGCTGGGCCAATCACCCATGATTAGCCTGAGAGATCCACACGTGATCAATTTAAGCCAATGAGAGTTTGGAGTTGATACAGAGGCAACCCTTTGACTCTGGTGATGAAAATGGGAAGAAGTGAGTTTGGAAGGTGCCAAGAAATCTGCCTCTAGCCATGGGAGGAAGCTAATGGAAGAAAAGGAGCCAACATTCAGAAAGAGGTAGAACTGAGACAGGGAAAGAGTAGATGTGGATCCCATTGTTCATTTGGTTATTTCTTCAATACTAGGATACCTTGAGCTAATCACCCTCTCTAATACCTTTGGTAGTTCAGGCTGGGTTTCTGTCACTTCCTGATTGATGCAGGCTCTGACTGCATCACAGACTTTCCTGTTGCTCAAATGGTAAAGAATCCACCTGCAATGTAGGAGACCCAGGTTCAATCCCTGGGTCGGGAAGATCCTCTGGAGACAGGAATGGCAATCCACTCCAGTGTTCTTGCCTGGAGAATTCCATGGACAGAGGAGCCTGGTGAGCTACAGTCTGTGAAGTCACAAAGAATTGAACATAACCGAGCAACTAACACTACTACTACTGATTCATCAAGAAGCACCTTGCACAGTGCTCTGCACAGAGTAGGCACCTAATGTATGTGGGGTAGTTCCAGGGCAACTGCTTTTTTTTTTTAACAAACAAACTTTAGAAAAAACAAGAGGGGATTTTAAATTGGATGACTGTCTGAATTTTATTGTTATTATTAGCATTAATAGTGACATTATACAACATCTACCAATATTTCAGGTCTTACTACGTGAGATGATTAAAAATATAGACCTAAACTTACACAATATTGTAAATCAACTGTATTTCAATAAAAAAGTATAGACTAAGGCAGACCAATGGAAATACAACTTGAGTTTCATATATCAGAGAAGGCAATGGCACCCCACTCCAGTACTCTTGCCTGGAGAATCCCAGGGACAGGGGAGCCTGGTGGGCTGCTGTCTATGGGGTCGCACAGAGTTGGACACGACTGAAGCGACTTAGCAGCAGCAGTAGCAGCAGCAGTAGCCACATTTTAAGAAATAAAAATAAATGGGTGAAATTAATATTCTATTTTATTTAACTCAACATATCAAAAATTTTTATCTCAGCATATAATCAAAATAAAATGATATTTTAATATTTTTTTTGTACTCAGCCTTCAAAATCCAGTATACATTTGACACTTAGATAAGTACATGTCAGTTTGAACAAGCCACAACCCAAAGGCTCAGTAGCCACATGTGGCTTCTGGTTACTATACTGACCAGAACACTCATATTCCCTGATTTTGATTTTCATTCTGGCACTAACTGGTTCTCTGATCTAGAGAAATTCTTCTGATTTGTTTCAGCCTCAGTTTCCTCATCTGTAAGACTGGGATGATAATAATCATCCCTTCAACATAGGGTGGGTCTCTCCAAGAAGGTGATTATTTACCTTGAGGATGAACAGTGAAATGGAGCCAGGCCATCAATAAAAAAAAAAAAGGCTAGGCGAGGATCTGTGTGCCAAAAACCCAGAAACTGTCTTCCAGGAAGAAAACCCAGTAATAAGCAGCATGGCAAAGACTCTGGCATTGTAACCCACACGCTGGCAGCCGACACGAAGCTGTGTTCTAAGTTTAAGACTGATTATTACTGGCTGCAGGTGGCTAGTGTCCTGCACACTTTTCTCGGGCAGTCCCTGCATCTGTTCCACCCTCTTCAAGAGAGAAGGAGAGAAAACCAACTCTACCGACAGAAGGAGGAGCAGCCCTCAGTGGCATGAAAAAAATCAGAGCAAGATAATTTCAGGCAACTCTGGGCTTGGAATAGACAGGGACAGGTGCCAAGGGGCAACACCACCAGATCTTCCTGTTCAGCGTGGGGTTTCAGGACAATCCTGAGCTTGTGAGCTCCTGCAGAAACGTACTCTCTGGGCGGTACACCTCTAGCCATCAAGGCTGCCAAGTGCCAAATCGTCCTGGCTCAGGGCTGGGCCCGCTGCTGGCTGTCTTATTTTCATTCCCTCTACCTATTTCTCTTTGAGAGCAAATTGCCTCCCCAGGCTGTTTCTGACACATCTCAGGCAGCTGGCCTGGCAGCCTCAAGAGTGGTTTTGGGTTTGCCACGCAGGTGAGAAAACTTGTGAAAGTTAGCTGCTCCTCACATCAGCAAGAGTTTGTGCCAAGATCTTGCTTAGTGCCCTATTTATACCAACTTTTTTCATCTTCCTCAAAGAAAACCCCAAAGAAAGAGGTACTACCACCTCCATTTTGCAGGACAGGAAACTGAGGCTCAGAAAGATTAAGCCATTTCCTCAAAGTCACATAGCAATCCAATGGAGACTCCAAAACTCTTTGATTGCTTCTCCTGCTCTGCTCTGCAGGGGAACCATTTAAGCTGGAGGGATGGCAAGGACACAGCGTCATGTGGCAGTCTGTGAGTTTTTTATAGGTAAGAAACTCCAGCAAGGGAAGAATTTGAACTCAACTTCACTCAGACTCTGACCTCACACGCCCAGGTCTTGTGTGTACAGTTTCTCATTTTGCTCCCAAGTCTGCTCCGAAGACAATAGGTAGTGCGTAGAAAAGACATATTTTAAGGGCACAGAGAGTGCATCAGTGGGAGCAGAATCCAGAAAAAGGGAAGGAAGAATTTGGATCAGTACTGCAAAGCCAGATGCTGAATTCATTAGTAGATGCCTTTAGGAGAGTTTTCAGAAGCACAGTATTATAAGATTGGGACCCAAAGTTGAATGAGAAATAGAAAGCAAAAACAGATTGCATTATTCATCCTCGAAAGGTCATACTTCCTGCCTGCAGAAGTAACTGGAGTTTTAATTTGGTCACATCGTACAGGAGCTATGCGGATGCCATGAGACTCTTGATATCTACCCTTGCTACTGCACCCCAGTTTCCTCTCATTGCTGTCTTGTCAGACTCAATCTTTTCTTTTTCACTATCATCCTTGGTTATTTGACAATGCTTGTCATTCCCCCTTCTCAGAGTCATGTCCTCTCTTGCCTTCCGTGATATCGTATATCAGTGTCTCACTCTATGTTGTTGTGTAACAAATAAGCCCCAGACCAAGTGGCTTAAACAACTCATATTTCTCATCTCATGGTTTCTGAGGGTCAGAAAGCCAGACACAGCTTTAGAGGGTCTTCTGTTTTAGGTTCTCTCATAGGCCATGGTCAAGGTGCTGGTGGGAGCCACAGTGCTCCCAGCTAGCCTGGGTCTACTTCCAAGCTCATTGTCTGGTTGTTGGCAGGCTGTGGGTCCTGTGGGTGGTCAGATAGACACTTCCAGGCGTCACTGGTTGAGCACTGCAGACAGCCCTCAGTTCTACCCACAAGCTCACATAGGAAGCCACATCAGAGCAAACCAGGGGGAGAGCCACAGCATAACAAAGTCATAGTCTTTTGTCACTCAGCCATGGCAGCAACATCCCACTACTTCTGCTGTATTCTATTTGTTTGTAGGGAATCACCAGACCTAGCCCACACCCCAGAGGAGGGGACTGCATAGGGTGTGAAGAGTGGGAGGCAGGGACTATTTGTGGCCATCTCAGAACACTGCCAACCACAGAAGTCATGAGCACCATCTTTTTATTAGCATCACATCCTATACATCAAGATGCGCAGTGAAGAATGACCATGTTGGCATCACACCCCTGCTCCCCTATCTCTCCTGCTGCCTTGGGTCCACCCCAAGAAGATGGAGCAATTACTATGACATTAGGCATTAAAAAAATTAAATGTCCCTCCCACACCCTACTCCACACACACACTTTTTCAAATACTGGGAAGCCACACTAATTTTTTAAATCCCAAGTCTGATCACCTCTTGCTCAAAACCTTTCAGTGGGCTCCCAATGTCCTTAACATGTCCCTATCATGGCTTTGGAGGCCTTCCATGGCAGACCCAGACTGCTGCCTCTAAACTCATGTCTCTCCATGTTCCTCTCTCCTTTGACGTTTCAGCCACACTTCCTTTGTTTCAGTTCTTTTAGCTTGCCATCTTCGCTCTCACTACTCTGGGCCTTTGCTGAATATACTTCCTCACTTCAAGTCTGTCACCCCAAGAAATGGGATTCCTTTCTCTTATCTGTTACCTCCTTGAGGGCGGAGATCACACCTGTAAGCGTATCACTCCATCCTCAGTAGCCAGCACAGTGTATGGCGGCAGAGAGCAGCCACCAGGGAGAGACTGAAACCTATGGAAGATGATGTTAAGTTTTCCCTGACATCACCCCGTAAGTAGATGGACTGTGGGCGTTGATGGAGGGCCGTTACTGCTTCCCAGCACCTGCCTCCCAACTCTACTTCATAGTGGGATGTCCTCCTTCAGAAGAGAAAGAGGTGACATCATTCATACCTGCATGGCACTGCCTTTTAATAGCAGCCAAATGCATGAAGAAGCATTTATGTCAAGTGCCTTTGTACCAGGTGTTCTGATATGTGTTTCTGAATGAATAAATGATGTAAAAGATCCAAATACAGAGAAGACCCATCAGTCTTGCAAATGACATTAGCCAGCATTCATGAACTATTTAAGGTAGGTCAGGCATGTTACTAGGTGTTTCACAGGTAATAGTCCCTCATTTAATATTTACAACAGCACCATGAGTAGATGGGATTATTCCTGTACCACCAGTGAGGAAAATGAGGCTCACAGAGGCCTAGTTACCTGTCCACAGTCATACAGATAATAAGTAAGCTGAATTGGGACAAAATAATGATAATGCCAACTACTGTTAACTAAGATTTTACTACAAAACCTTTTACTAGTACTTGATATGAGTTCTCTTAACACTCCTAGTAACCCCTTATAATGGGTACTGTCAGAATTTCTAAACAAGAGATAAAGAAACTGAAATTCAGAAAATTTAAGAATCTGTTGTGATTCCACAGCTAGAAAGAGGTAGAACTAAGATCAGGACATGCTTTATTACAGTGATTTTGTTCTTTTTTTTTTTTTTTTTGATGTAGATCATTTTTAAAGTCCTTATTGAATTGTTACAATACTGTTTCTATTTTATGTTTTGATTTTTTGTCGAACAGGTATGTGGGATCTTAGCTCCCCAGCCAGGGATCAAACCCAAACACCCTGAATTGGGAGGTGAGGTCTTAGACACTGGACCACCAGGGAAGTCCCTATTATATTGACATTTTAACAAAGAATTTCATTTCCAAATATGAAATGCATCAGTATGTTAAGACTATAAGCTGGTAACTGCAGCCAAGGTTAGTTACTTTTTTCTTAAAGGTAGAAAAGAAGTAGTAAAGTTGCTCAGTCGTGTCCGACTCTTTGAGACCCCATGGACTGTAGCATACCAGGCTTCTCCGTCCATGGGATTTTCCAGGCAAGAATATTGGACTGGGTTGCCATTTCCTTCTCCAAGAGAGAAAAGGCTAATGTAAATGTTTAAGAGGCTCAAAAACATCACTTTAACAAAAACTTAAAATATGTCTTCCCATGAGTTTTACATGTAGTTGATAGAGAAATTAAGGTTAATTTAAAGCCAGATATTAACATGTGCCGAAGGATTGATGTTTCCGAAATGTGGTGCTGGAAAGGACTCTTGAGAGTCCTTCGGACTGCAAGGCGATTAAACCAGTCAATCCTAAAGGAAATCAACCCTGAATATTTATTGGAAGAACTGATGCTGAAGCTGAAGCTCCAATACCTTGGCCACCTGATACAAAGAGCTGACTAATTGGAAAAGACCCTGATGCTGGGAAAAACTGAAGGCAAAGGAAGGAGGGGCAGCAAAGGATGAGATGATTAGACAGCATCACCAACTGAATGAACATGAATTGGAGCAAACTCTGGGAGACAGTGAAGGACAGGGGAGCCTGGTGTGCTGCAGTCCATGGGGTTGCAAGAGTTAGACACAACTTAGGGACTGAATAACATTAACATGCTACTCACTTGCATACTATTCAATAAAAGAAAAACATGTCAAAACACAAGAACTGAAATGCTTTGTTTTTATTTCCCATTGTCTTGTAGACAATTACTAAAATGTAAGGCAGGATTTTACTTTTCCAGCCTGGCTTCTCACTTGTGTCGTGAATGTGATGGCACAGACAGGAACTCCTCAAAACACCATGATGCCCTGTGGTTTTCTACCGTCATGTGTTAGGCCTGCCTGGTGCCCCAGCTTGGGCTGTAATCACTCCATAAACCACCCACCCAGGCCACTGTGCCAACCGCAAAGCACAAGCAAAACGTGTCCCTCTGATGCTAAGATGTTTGAAAGCTGTTGGGTGCTTCTGCAAGGAAGGGACATAAACTCTCTGGGTTCCAAAAATAATTACCAGGTTGAGTCCCTGCTGCATAACTCATCTGCAAAGTTTTCCAAGCTTTCCTGGAGTTATGAAGTCCAGTGATTTTAAAAGCAGGCATCAGCATCAGCTGAAAGGCCCATAAGATATACACTCCCAGGGGCCATCACAGACCTACAGACCCCAGGCCTGGGGCCTAGGTACCTGACTGCAGAACAGGTCAGAAGTGGTCCTGCTCCATCTGCTTTCTAGAAGAGCCACACTTCACAAGGGACAAGGCTCCTCCATCCATGGGATTTTCCGGACAAGAGTACTGGAGTGGGGTGCCATTGCCTTCTCCGATATAACTGTATATCCTTTTTCATATTCTTTTCCGTTATGGTTTATCACAGGATATTGAGTATGCTATACAGTGGGACCTTGTTTACCTGTTTTATATATAGTAGTTCGTATGTGCTAATCCCCAAATCCTAATTTATCCCTCCCCCACCCTCTTCCGCCCGGTAATCAAAAGTTTGTTTTCTATGTTGATGAGTATGTTTCTGCTTCATAAATACATTTGTGTCATAGTTAGATTGTGCATATTAGTGATATCTATAATATTTATCTTTTTCTTTCTCACTTATTTCATTTAGTGTATGATAATCTCTAGGTCCATACTTGTTGCTGCAAATGACATTACCTCATTCTTTATCGTGGCTGAGTAATATTATATATATATATATATACATATATCTATCTCACATCTTCTTTATTCATGTATCTGTCAATGGAAATTAGGTTACTGTCATGTCTTGGCTCCTGTGAATAGCATTGCAGTGAACATTGAGGTGCATGTATTTTTAAAAATTAGAGTTTTCTCTGGGTATATGCCCTGGAGTGGGACTACAGGATTGTATGGTAATTCTATTTTTAGTTTTTTAAGGAACTCCATATTGTTCTCAACAGTGACTGCTCCAATTTACATTCACACCAACAGTGTAGGAGGGTTCCCTTTTCTCTACATCCTTTCCAGCATTTGTTATTTGTAGACTTTTTGATGATGGGCACACTGACTGGTGTGAGGTGGGACTGCATTGTAGATAAACTCCCTTTTTGAACATTAAATATAAGATGATGATGATATGTATAGCCATTTATGGGACACCCACTCCAGTACTCTTGCCTGGAAAATCCCATGGACGGAGGAGCCTGGTAGGTTGCAGTCCATGGGGTCGCTAAGAGTCGGACATGACTGAGCAACTTCACTTTCCCTTTTCACTTTTATGCATTGGAGAAGGAAATGGCAACCCACTCCAGTGTTCTTGCTTGGAGAATCCCAGGGACGGGGGAGCCTGATGGGCTGCCGTCTATGGGGTTGCACAGAGTCGGACACGACTGAAGTGACTTAGCAGCAGCAGCAGCAGCTGTGTGCTTTATATATGTTATCTCCAATCAGAGTAACTCTACAAGGTACATTTTATTCTCTCTAACTTGCACATAAGGAAATCAAAGCTCAGAGAGATCAAGTAACTTGTCCAAAGATGTCCATCCAGTAAACGGCAGAACCAGGATTTGAATCCAGATCATTTTAACTCCAGAACCCAAGTTCCTTCCATTCCCCATTAGCTGGGTCATCTTGGGCAAGTACTTAACTTCTCAATCCCTTAATTTTTCCACCTGTGCAAAAAGGGACACAGAAGTACTTAACCCAGAGTGTGTTGCTTAGATTAAAAGAAGTAATTCATGTAAAACATTTAGTACAGTAGCATTAGCTACCACCAGAGTTGGTTTTTTCTTCTAACTTTTTTTTAGGGTTTCTCAAACGTATCTTAGAGGGCATTCACGCCATCTGAATACACAGTGGCAAATAATTTCAGTGTGGGCTGCAAGAGACATCTACCTCTCAGTTCTTCTCAGCGCTCATTCACAGGTTAGAGGGTCTGAGTAGTTCCACAGTAAAGAATCGGTTTTCGCTTTTCCCCAAGCTGGAAGATACAGATACCTAAATCACTGAATTTTCACCTAATATTTTGGTCCTACCAAGAAAGAAAGGGGTCTTTTACGCCTGATTTGGAATGGAATTGCTTTGATAATCTCACCCTCCGCCAGCGTGGGGAAAAGGCCCTACTGGAGAAACACCATTAAGAAGGACTTGCTTTGATACCGGCTGTTAATCCCATGGCCCAGCTTGACATTGTCTCTTAGCAACGTCCTGTCCTTTTCCCCTTTTCATTCTTGTGCCTCTAATGACACTTCCTCTCCTCTGGTTTCTCTTCAGGCTTTCATGGGCCCCTTTAAGCCTCGTTTACCCAGAGAGAAGCTGGAGCTGAAGGCCCAGCGCACATATTTATGTTAATAGTACCGAGGGGAGGAACAGCCTGTTCTGGGAGCTGCTTTCCAACCTTCACATAAATCAGTCAGGGAAAAAAAAGTTACTGTTTTCACAAAGACAGTGCTAGAGTGGAGCAGCAGGTCTTGGCAAGGCATCATCCACACACACACACCCTCCGTAATGTCCCCCTCATTCATCAGGAAGCAGTGGTAGAGGAGGGAGTCATGGATGCAGAGGCTTTCCAAGTCAGAAGGGATCTTTGAGGTCGTCTAGTACTAAAGCACAAGGAAACATCTAGTAAATGCCTCTGTCCAGGTCCTTTCCCCTGAGATTCTGGTGCTGTTGTTGGGAGGTGGGGCATAGGAGAGATTCTGAAAGCTTTCCAGGTGACGCTCATGTGCATGAGGGCTGGAGTACTGATGTCACCACAGATCAAGCAGGGACTTAGTGGTGCAGCAGGGGCCTGACACACATCTGCATTTCCTTCCATGATGTCATGGTGTCGCTGAGCTCTGGGGAACTGTGGCAGAAATACTAGATAGTGATGATTTGAGTCATGTATCCCAATCAATTGGTATGCTCTTTCAAACTTACTTTTGCCCCTCCTTGGATGACAGAGGATGAGATGGTTGGCTGGCATCACCAACTTAATGGATATGAGTTTGGGTAAACTCTGGGAGTTGGTGATGGACAGGGAGGCCTGGTGTGCTGCATGTGGTTCATGGGGTCACAGAGTTGGACACGACTGAGTGACTGAACTGAACTGTGCCTTTGCTCTATCTGGACCAACTGAATCAGAATCTCTCAGTGGAACCTAGCACATACATTCTAATAGAACTCTTAGTAGAAATTTTGATCTATATCCCAGCCTAAAAAAACAGTAACCTGATAAACCACTCATTTCAGAGTTAGAAAAACTAGGGTTCAAATCCTGGGTCCATCAACTAACTAATGTGTTCTATGGTCAAGTTATGTGACCTTTCTGAGCCTCAGTTTCTTCATCTGCAAAATGGGACTACACAGTAACTCTTACTCATTCTTCAGTGCTATGGTTCAAAAGCCATTTCTCCTTGGAAGTCAGGGCTGAGCTTTCCAACCAGTCCAGGCACCCTTCCACCTAGGGTATACCCTCACAAAGAGCACGGGAAACTTCTTTGTAACACTGACCACAATTCACCAACTGAGTAGTGTGAGACTGAACACATGGTGTTTGAATAGGTGAATAAATCATTAATAATGATTAAATACATGTATAATGGATTACTCACTCTCAGTCTCCACCACCAGTATTTACGTTCAGTGAGATATAAGGGGTTGAACTATCTTGTTCAAGGCTACATTCATGGTGCCTGGTGTGAGGCTTCACTCAACATGCTGAGTAAAACAAAGGGCTGAATATAGGACTAGATATGTGACTGATACATTTGGAGTCACTGGCTCACAGTGGTCATGCAACAAACATCAGCTGTCTTAATAATTATCTTCAGAGAGGCCCAATATCTTGCCCATAGACACACAGCAGAGTTGAAACCTGAACTCAGTCCTCTGGACTGCCAGCCTCATTTTCGTCCATTATGTCAATCAGCCTTACTTTTCACACTGAAGAGAAGGCCTCTAGGAAATAATGGCAGGCTGGCTTTGCCCACTAGAGTGAGCTGGAAACCCCCAGCTTCTTGCATACTCCCAACCTTCACTGAAGCAATCCACACACGTGCACACACATCTGCTGATGACTATTGGCGCAGTGCTCCTTGGTCCTCTCTTGAGAAGGTTTTGGGTCAAAAGCTCCTTGAGGACAGAAACTGTGATTTTGGCTCCCCTCACACAATAGGCCCATAGGAAGTCTATTCTTTGCTAATGACAGATTCAAGGGACAACACTGTTTTGATCTCAGCACCAGTCAAGCCATATGCATTGTGGGGCCAAATACCTGTGATGATTTCCAAATTTCCCCATAGGCCATCATGCTATCTGAGGTTTAGGGGCAGTTGAACTTTAGAGGGTCACATAGAGGGGGCAGAATTCACATCATTGTCTGCTTATGCACTATTGGGGAAGGGAGTTTCAGAATAAGACCAGGGTGACTATTTTGAGGAACCACTCTGGATGACCCCTTGTCTGTCTGCACTAGCATGGGTATCAAGAACTCTTCAAAATTTCATTTTAGTAGATTTCATTTACTTAAAAGTTCTATACACTACTATACCTAAATTAGATAGCCAGTGGGAATTTGCTGTATGACTCAGGGAGCTCAAACAGATGCTCTGTGACAACCTAGAGGGGTGGGATAGGGTGAGAAGTGGGAGGGAAGTTCAAAACGGAGGGGACATATGTCTACCTATGGCCGATTCATGTTGAGGTATAGCAGAAACCAACACAATACTGTAAAGCAATTATCCTTCAATTAAAAATAAATTTTTAAAAAACAGCTTCTATGACCCAGATCCTGTGCCAAGTGCTTTATAGATACAATTTCATTTACTTGTTTTGATTCTGAGAGATTGTAATCATTGTCATTATCTTACACAAATAGAAACTGAGACCGAGAATAATTTGCTAAAGGTCACAAGCACCAGTACAAGCCAAGCCCAGCACTGGAACCAGGTCTAACTAATGATTTCAGGGCACTATGTGCCATGTTTTCCAGCTGCAAAGACTATACAGTTAGCACTCCATACCTGCGAGCTTCTTATCAGGGGGCACAGAGGGCCAACCGTGTATTCATTGTACTATACCATTCTATATAAGGGACTTAGTATCCACCAACCTTGGTATCCAAGGGACTCCTGGAAGCAACTCTCTGGGGATACCAAGGAATGATCGTATTACAGACAAAGCTCTATGTCCTTATGGGACTTAGTTTCTGTTAGGAGGAGACAAACCATAAATAATAGATCTAATCACCAAGAAAAGTAACAGTGCTTAAAATAACAAGTGCTGGAGAGGGTACAGAGAAAAGGAAACTCTTCTACACTGATGGTGGGAACATAAGTTGGAGCAGCCACCATGGAAAACAGTATCCACATTCCTTAAAAAATTAAAAGTATAGTTGCCATAAGATCCAACAATTTCATTCCTGGCCACGTATCTGGACAAAGCTGTAATTCAAAAAATAAATGCAACCCTATTTTCATAGCAGCACTATTCACAATGTCTAAGACATGGAAACAATGTAAATGTCCATTGAGAAATGAATGGATAAAGAAGATGTGATACAGATATGCTGCTGCTGCTGCTAAGTCGCTTCAGTCATGTCCGACTCTGTGCGACCCAGACGGCAGCCCACTAGGCTCCCCCGTCCCTGGGATTCTCCAGGCAAGAACACTGGAGATATAGGTAAATATAATAGAATATTACTTAACCATAAAAAAGAATGATATAATGCCACTTGCAGTAACATGGTTAGGCATAGAGAGTATCATACTAAGTGAAGTAAGTCAGAAAGAGAAAGATAAATATAAGATATCACTTATATGTGGAACCTAAAATAAGACACAAATGAAGTTATTCATGAAACAGAAACAGACTCACAGACACAGAGATCAGACTGTGGTTGCTCAGTAGGGGAAGTAAGGAGAGGGGCTTTTGGACCAGCAGATGAAAACTATTACATATAGGATTAATAGACAACAAAGTCCTACTGAATAGCAGAGGAAACTATATTCAATATTCTAAGATTAAAAAATGAAAAATAAAATGGAAAGGATAGATAGATAGATAGATAATGTATAACTGAATCACTTTGCTGTATAGCAGAAACTAACACATTATAAGTCAACTATACTTCAATAAAAATTGTTTTTTCCAATTTTTATTTTATTTTAAAATTAATTTATTCATTTTAATTGGAGGCTAATTGCAATATTGTAGTGGTTTCAACTATACTTCAATAAAATTTTTTTAAAAGAAAGTGATGGTACTCTAAAAACTGGGGTAGTGAAGAAAGAAAGGGAGTGGTTAGAGGTATATGGGGAAGGAAGGCTGTGATACAGGTTTGCAATTTAAAATAGGGTGATTAGGACAGGTCTCAGTGATGAAGTCACATATTAGAAAAGCAGAAAAAGAGTCTAAGTTATATACCATGTTCATTATGCCTCCCTAAAATGAATGGATATACAAAACAGTGAATGTGACCACTACTGATGAAGCACCTGATATGCGTCAAGGGCTGTGCCAACCACTTTATCTGCAATGCCTCACTGAATCCTCATGATGACCCTATAAGATGAAGATCATATCCATTTTTCAGATGAGGAAACTGAGACTCAGAGACTATAAAAAATACTGTCCAGAATGATTGGGTTAATAAGTGATAGGGCTGGCATTTGAATTCAGCTCCTCCAGCTCCAGGCCACTGCCCTTTTGATGACCAAGATGCTGATGATGTTATGTTTTGTTTCTACATGGTTTTGAAATTCATTTTTTTGTAGTTGGAACATTTAGATGTAGAGAAGCAGTCCCCAAAGAGCCATTTGCAAATGTCAGAAAATGCATGCTTTCCGGAAGCTCCCCAGGAAGGCTGCTCTTTCATGGAGGAATAGTGGTACCCTGGGCACTAGAGGCCAGAGGTTAAGCATCTTTTTAGGGTGTGTTAGAGGAAACCATTTATAAACTTAACAGAACTTTGTTCTTGACTTGGCAAGCTTGGCTGTCATAAGTGATTCCCGTATTAAGTCTGACGTCATGCCCTCACACTGCACTTTATCTTTCCTCTCGAGATCAGGAGCTCAGCGGTCTAAAAGGACTTGACATGTGGAATGAAGGTCTCCTAGCCCACAATGTATTCAGTCCTCCCCACTACCCAGCCTCACAAGGATACCAATGCAGCCGTGTCAAGTGACATTCATTTGGAAGTCTGTGAACAAAAGAGGTGGGTCACTTGAGTGCCTTTGGTCACTCAGTAACAAATCTACCGAGACAGTGAAATGACTGATGTGTGAGTGCTCTGAAAAGTTAGGGGCACCATGGAAATACACTTGGAAGAGAATGAGGAAGTGGAGAAGGATGCCTGAATCCATTCTTTCTGGGAGACCCGGGTTTCACGGCCTCAGTCTACCCTTTGACCCTAAGCCAACTCAAAAGTATAGATTCTCTCATTTACATCCATTGCATATACATGTATTGAATGTGTATGTGTAACAATGACAACTAGTATTTAACATATTTTTTATGTTTTGAAAGCACTGTGGATGGGTATTGACTTGTTTATTCTCATTCAAGTTACATAACCCAGTGAATGTGATGTGGTGATTTAAATGTCTTTTTGTAAATGCGGAAACTGAAGCAACAAAAGTTCAATGACTTGACAAGGTCAGGGCTGGCGAATGATGGGGAGTGTAGGTGAAGTCCAGGTACCCTGAGTCAGATACTCAACTTTCCTCTTTGACAGGGGAAGGGTGTTTGGTACCAGATTCATCCAGAAAAAGAACAGTAGGATCACACTCTGCCTGTCTCTCTCTTCTTCCTGTATCCCTGTTTACTCAGCATCTCTCCTCTCTCCTCTCTCTCTTTCCCTTCCCCTCTTTCTTCCCCTTCTTCTCCTTCCTCTCTCTGTTTCAACTTGGAGTTTGGTTTATTCCAGGGTGTTTCTGTGTTGTTCAGTCACTCAATCGTGTCTGACTCTTTGTGACCCCATGAACTGTAGCCCACCAGGCTCTTCTGTCCATGGGATTTCCCAAGCAAGAATACTGGAGTGGGTTGCCATTTCCTTGTCCATACTCCAGGATGAAATATGCATAAAACCATCATTATAATGTGGACCCACCTACAGCATGATCCTGTGGCAGGGACACCAAGAGGGATACTGTAATGGGACTTTTATAAATTACTCCAGAGCTCTGAGTTGGCTGCATGCCCTGGTGCCTTATTGAAGCTAAAACTGTCATTGGGAGCAGCATTGAGGATGGTGTCCCATGACCACATAGGCTCATACAGAGCGAGTGATGATCCAGGTCATGCAGAGTCAAGGCCAAATCCAGAGTCCAAACCCAGAGTCCCTCAGGGCCCTTCCTGGTGACTCCTTTACATTCATCACACTCTGTCCAGTGTCTTTCTCCCCCTGTAACTGGGTGATGTAGGATGTAAGGACCACGAGGACTGTGTCTGCCTTGTTAACCACTATCCACTGCACAGTGCCAAGTGCTGGGTAAGCCCTCACAGACACGTGGAGAGTAAGTAAATAAATGAACAAATGATGGGTTGATGCAACAACAATAGCTTAACATTCTCCCCAGCTCACTTCTGGTTAGAAAGAAGATTCTAATGAGGGCTGCATCTTAATCTCAGAATTTTCAGAGAAGGAGTTCCCTGGAAGGCTCATTCTAGAGTGAGTGTGGTAAGGATGGCATCTTTCCAGCATTTCTGAAATGGCACCAGCATATGCCCTGGTATTAAGTTAGTCTCATCCCCAAGACCAAGAGTGATCGGACCTCAAAGAACCGTTGAGGAAGCCAAGGAAAAAGGCAGCTGGGGTTTGACTTTATCCCACCCAGACGTCCCCTCTGTGAGCCTCTGGTTATTCTATCCTGAATGCAAGGTGAACGTGTAGCGGTCTGGAGTCACGGCCTAGGAGGCCAAGTTCTCGTGGGACAATAAAAATCTGAACCAACTGCCGGCCCTGCTGGGTCCGTCTGTTATTGGAATTAAGCTCCCCATTTCATTTCATTCAAACTGAAGAAATTTTCTGGCAGGGTGTCAGGTTTCAAACAGAAATGTCAGCCAAGGGCTCATGAGGCCAAAGTCTGATCAGAACAAACTTGAATCAGTTTATGCACTAGGTAAAAACTCATAGTAGTCTGGTGGGCCTTTCTGTTAAATAGTCCTCATTTGCATGTTCAGGACTAAAAACCTGCAAGGAGCTATGTATAAAAACAACATCTGAGGCCAATGTGACTTCTATACAAAGTGAGCACACATCTGTAGATGAATATGAAGGGCCCACTACAGTGATTTTCTTCCCCAGTAGAGGACCAGAAAAGAATTTGAATACGTTCTCAGGTCCAGTGTAAACCCTGATCTTTAACCCAATCAAAACTAAACCTATTAATAATTATAATAATAATCTTTGTTGAATATTTAGTATATGCTAGGGTCTGTGCTGTGTTTATTGATCAATTAATTTATTAATCAGTTAATTCTCTTGATGATTCTACAAAGTAAGTCTTATTCTGATAGAAAATAAAACAGAGGAACAGAGGTTCACAAACACGTCCTGGTTTGCAAACCAGCAAAGATCAGGATTGAAAGTCGGTCAGTTCACCCCCAGACTCTCTGCCCTTAATGTTGGTCAGGAACAGGTTGGGTAATGAACCCAACACGCAGGAATATAAACTGGATGCTTATTGCAGATTTAGTTGTAATTTCATACCCTGTACAGGATATTTTTCAGAACTCAGATCCCACTTTGGTAGCAAAGATAGATAAGCCAAATAGTCCAGTTTCCAAATGATTTAGTTTTGTATCAATACACTAGACAGGTCAAAATTCTGCTTGTCCCCTGGGATGTTGAAGACCTATTTAAATCACTTCTTTATACCCTAAGCATGTAGGCAGAGATATAATCAGAGATTGTTTGGGATTCCTATAGTCCTGAAGACCACAATAGTGAATAACATGGCCATAAGTAAGTGCCTTGATAGGGGTTGACGGATTTCATCCACCCACTAAATTATTTTAGATTATACACTTGCACTTTGCAGGTGTATAGTCTAGGCTTGAATCAAACCCTAACTAAAGCAACAAATACATGGCTAGATGCCCAACTCCAGTAATATGGATAGGAATACAAATTAAATGACATTTTTCACATATCATTTTGGCAAAAATTTCAAAATTTGATATTATCAATCATAGCAGTGGTAAGGAGAAGCAGGTTAGCATTTGCTCATGACACTGAATTGGAAGGGTCATTTTGGAAGCATTAAAAATGTATACCACCTGTGAGTCAATAAGTCCCTTTTACATACCTACCATCAAGAAACATTTATACATATTCATAAGAATGCTCATTGCCCCATCAATTGTGGTATCAAAAATTTAGAGATGGCTGAAATGTAACAATCCATATCATGGAATGTTACACAGTGCAAAAAAGATAGACCTTCTCTATATACTGACCAACAAAAATGCTTGACATAGCCTTAACTTATAAAATTCATAAAGCATGGTATAATCCAAAAATGATATTATCACACATACACACACAAAACCAATGTATTTTTAAAAAAAGGAAGGGAAAGGCACACATCAGAACCAGAGATTAGATTACCTCTGGGGAAGCTCCAAGGTTGGAGAGCAATGGCCATGAGGACCATCCATCATTCATACATTCTATGGATAATGTCTAGCACCTTCTAGGCCAGGCATTGGTGCTGCTTTGTGATCAACAGAATAGACAAAAATCCTTGCAACCATGACATCTACATCCTAGCAGTATTGTTTTGTGAGGTATGTTTATAGGATGAGAATGTATGGCTTCCTTCGTGGTTCAGACAGTAAAGAATTTGCCTGCAATGCAAGAGACCCAGGTTCAATCCCTGGGTTGGGAAGATCCCCTGGAGAAGGGAATAGCTACCCACTCCAGCATTCTTGTGTGGAGGATCCCATGGACAGAGGAGCCTGGTGGGTTTCAGGGGTTGCAAAGAGTCAGACACGACTGAGTGACTAACACTTTTACATTTTCACTTTCTGTACATAAAAATAAGTAAAAATAAAAGAAAATTAAAGAACAGATTTTTATATTTATGAAATGTCAAGGACTATTTTGGCTTTTGAGAGTCCTTGCAAACTGTCTCAATTGTAAATGCTTATTGGTAACTGTCATGTCCACCATATTCCTCAAATAGTCCTCTTCTGACAGCTGGCGCAGAGTGGTGTAGTGACAGTCTCTCTAGCACAAGGACTTGCATAAAGCTGGTTCATTTCCCTTCTCATCATCTTCTGAGAGTATCATTAGGCATTAAACTCTGTGTTAGTTGCTCAGTCATGTCCAACTCTTTATGACCCCATAACCGAACCCTGCCAGGCTTCTCTGTCTTTGGGATTCTTCAGGCAAGAATACTGGAGTGGGTTGCCATTTCATTCTCCAGGGGATCTTCCTGACCCAGGGATTGAACTCAGGTCTCCTACATTGCAGGCAGACTCTTTACGGTTTGAGCCACAAGGGAAGCCCAAGAAGAAAGGGTTCCCTGACCAGGAATTGGACTGGGCCATGGCCCTGAGAGCACCTAATCCTAACCATTAGATCATCAGAGAGCGTGAGTCAACTCCAATTCTATTATATATATATTCACCAAAAGACATGTACAGAAATGGTCTTAGCACTACTAGTCATAAGAGCCCCAAACTGGAAATGATCTAAATGTCTACCAGCTGTTGAAAATATATGCAATGTACTATACTCACAGGAAAGAATGTTACACATAAATTAAAATCAGTGCATTAAGACTACACAGAGACTTCCTTACTGCTCCAGTGGCTAAGACTCCACACTTGCAATGCAGGGCGCCCGGGTTCAATCCCTGGTCAGGGAACTAGACCCCACATGCCACAGCTACGACCTGGCACAGTCAAATAAATAAATAAATAAGACTATACGCAAATATGTGAATGAATCTCACCAATATAGAGCTGAAGGAAGCCAGGTGCAAGAATAACACACTACATAATTCCATTTATATGACCTTTAATAATAGGCAAAAACAAGACATGATATTAGAAGGCAGGATAGTGGTTACCCTTGGGAGGGAGCAGAGGTACAGTATATTATAGAGGTTTGGGAAGTACTAGGATTGCTTAGCTTCTTGCTCGGGGTGCTGGTTATGTGGTTATATGGGTATCTCAGTTTAAGAAAATCTGTTGAGTTTCACAGTTATGATTTGCCTTTTCTGTAAGTATACTGTATTTCTACCAATACGTTACCCACCCCCCCAAAAAAAAGAACAAACAAAATTAAAACATAAAACCCTAAAATCCAATCTGTGTTGTTTGAATCTCATATTTGGCAAGTCATACACATTTTCCAGGCTTCAGTCTCAGCCTGTAAGATGGGAGGGGGATTTGTTAGCGGATATGTATGGGGCCTTCCAGCTGTATCACCTGTGTATCCAACAATCAATTTCTGGAACAAGGGGAAATGAGAATGAGGCTTGGGTCATTTGCTCTTTGAAATTATAGAAGACTTACAATATCATATGTGTCCCATTTTCAGAACATTTGTTGTAAACTGAAGACACAATCAATGAGCAAGGGAAATCCTGCCTTCCAGGAAAATGCACGTAGCTGATTCCTTCCCAATTTGTGTGAATATGCCAAATGCTGCTTCTGCCAAACCTCTTGGTGTGACGAATTCACAGACCCTGCAATGGGAAAGTCAGCAGCTGTAGAGGTGGGGTTATTCCTGGTAGGAAGGAGGCAGCTACCATGCTTGCGCCTGCTGACCGGACTGCTGTTTCAATAGGAACTTCCTCTCCAGGGGAGTTGGTTCATAATTTTCCTCTTACTACTACTGGAAGTCCTAGAATGGCCACATCACAGCCTGTACCCATTCACAACAGGAAGCTCTGACAATCTTGTCTGACAATCTGCAGACAATCTTGGCACGAGAGGAGGAAAAGTCCAGTCTTGTGTGTCAGCTTCTATACTAGAACCAGAACAATCATTTTTATGGTATAGACCATGCTGTCACCTTCACAAGCGATGTTGGGCTCCAAAAAGGAAAAGGTACTCTAGTGAAATTCAAGTGTGATGTCTGCAAGCAGGGACCCCAGAGAAGGCAACACTTTGAGGACCCTGAACAAAAATGCTATGGTGACTCTAAATCCAAGGAAAGGCGCTTTGATAGTGGGAGACGGTTTCTGGTGCATGAGTTCCTTGTACGGTATTATCCTACGTGTTCAGGACAGCGGGGCCCCGTGTGAACTACGGGTCCTCACAGGCACGCTGAAGTTAGCAACTGAAATTAACCACTCACAAAATCTGATAGGCATCTTACATCCTCTAGCTTGGTTTTTCTCAGATAAGCAGAGGTAAAGGGCCCGTTCTGTTGTTTGATTTGATTTTGTTTGGTTATTTATTTCTAATCACTCACTGGTCAATACATTTATAAAAACAATAAACAGGATTAAAAGTAGAATAAAGAGATAGGCAAAATATAGGTCCAATTCTTGCTTATTATTTTCAATAGACGTTATTCTGTCCAGTGGCTAGCAAAGTTCGTAAATGTTCCTTCCTGAGCTGGGCACTGGTCAAAGAGATGCTTTTAGTTTATGAAAATGTGTTGAGCTGTATACAATGTCTGTACAACATGGTGAACTGCTGGTAGTCTGTGGATTTTAGAATTGCTGCTCCATGGAGGTTTTCTCACCCTTCTTTGGGAGTAAGTAGTTAACACAATGCCCCAAAATAGAGGAAAGGGCCAGGGAACAGGATATTGTGATAAGGATGGAGACCCAAGAGAATGGGAGAACAGTTAGGAAAGTAGATTTGTCTTAAAAAAAAAAAAATCACGATTGTAGTGATGAAGTAAGTTTTGGTGATGAAGAAAGGAACCTGCTATTTTTAGAGGAGTAGGACCAAGTGACACGAGTAAATAACCAGAGTAATTATGCAGAAGGAGGCACAGAGATCTCTACTTATGGTATCCAGCCAATCCAGATGCTAATCAACACATATGGATCATGTCAGATATTAAAGTTCTCATTCGGGTCAACCAGGGGACATGGGGCAGGAAAAGTGTCGCTTCTCTCCACTCATTTTCTACTCACACATGGCAGATGGAAAACCGATTTTTACAAAAACAATTTTGCTGTTTCACCAAATGCCAAATATAAGGACTCATGTCAATAACATCGCTGTTCATGATTCTTGAAGGCAAATTTAGAATTAGGGACAATTACCAAGAAACATAAAGAGAACAGGCTATAAAACAATTTATATAAAGTCACGGGAATAATGTTTCGATGAAGCCAGCCAACCATTTTTGTACTGTTTTGGTATTTTGGAAAAAAAAGAGATTTTAGTAGGTAAGACAAAAGGCTGAAATTCTACAAGTATTTTAGTTTCCAGTCCAGGACAGCTGTTGGGTGATATCACCCATTGTGAGAACAGCCATGCGTGGAGGGAATTAGCAGATGAAAAGCCAGCAAACTCGACAAGGGGTATGTAAACGTGCTTTCTCAGTCTCTTTCGATTCTCCTTACAGAGGCACACACCTAAAAGTGAAGTTACATGTGTGGATGTTTATATGAAACAGAAGAGACACAAGAAAGGGTCTGAGACATGAAAAACGGTGGAGGAAGATAAACATTTCAAGATTCATATCACACTGCTGCTGCCCGATTCAGAGAGTCTCTAAGGAAATAGCCAGAAGGGCTGCTCAACACTCTGCTTCCTTCCAAGGAATAAAGAGTTTGCTACAAGCCAAGGAAGTGCCAAGAAAATGCCAATTTATGTCACACTAACATCTTTCTTAAAGCTGAACGAGGACTTCAGAAATGTAAACTTTTGGCTCCAGCGAGCACAGCCAGCCTGGAGGGATTGATATTAGGTTCTTCTGAAGGACTGAGGGAAATTTGAGAAGAGATCAAATTAGACACCCAGTAATTAGAAAATGTACTGACACCAGAGTTTTATTCACAAGAGTGGTGGGGTCAACTTTTCCATGGCACCTGATGTGAACTCAGAAAAATGGCAACCTGAAAACAGTGTTTGGAAATGATTTCACTGGAGACAGACAGAGACAGCAAAAGCTGGAAGGAAAGGGAATAAGAGACAAACTAAAGTGAGATTCTGTAATTGAGAAGACCTGCGGGAACTAGCAGAAAAAGTTTCCTGCCACAGACAAAACAACCTTCAAAGGCTACCTTCCTTCTCTCGTTGCTAGGGTAAAGTTGCTTTTGGAATACCCACCAATGCATTATACATATTTAAAACTCTCCTCTCTGGGTTTATAATTTTTATAGAGACAGCTTCCTGCCAACGTAAGTCGTGGATGTAAGATGATGCTCCTTTGTGGGGTTGTAAAGACAATCTAAGAACAAGTGATTTCAGAGTCACAAACTTCACAGCTGGGGAGCATTTCCATTGCCTAATGCACTTTCCCTTGAAGCTTTCATTGTTTCGCTCTTACCCAGTGGTGTCATTATTTGACTTACCTCATCGGGGAAATCATTGTTTAAAAACTGAATATAAACGGTGAAATAGTTTTGTACTTATCTTTTCCAGGATAATAGCTTCCCTCCCCCTCTTACCAGTTCCCGCCACAGAAGGGTTAGGCCCCTGTGGGTGATGAATTGTTCCAAAGAGTTTGACAGTTCCAGGGAGAGAAATGAGAGTAAAAATAACTAGCTGATTACCAATAGGAAGCAAATTGGCCACTTGAGAATTCAGTGGCTAGAAAGATGACAAATGAGAAAAAGAAAATCCTCATCAAGAGATGAGGCTTTTTGATTAGACCAGGTGCTTTCCACACCTCTCCCTCCCTGCTGTGTGATGATGTACATCCGATTGGACATCGTTTTGTATCGGGGGCAGTCACTTCCAAATGGGTGTTTGGAAGACTTTGAAGTATTTCATTATAACCAGGAGGCATTCAGAGGCTGAGCAAGTAAAATGGAAGATGCTCTATCTTGGGCTGTGGAATGTACATTTATAGAAGGAACCCACGTCTGGTTGGTTTGGTCTGGCTTTTTATTCCATCACCCCGTAAGGCAAGCTTCCAAGATTTGCTGGACTCTGGAAGAAAATAAAAGTGAGAGTGCTCTTGGCTGAGGAAATGCACATTCAAGGCAGATTCAAGGGTTTCAATATGTGGATAGACTGGGTTTTCTCTGTTAAGAGTCAACTACTAAAAATAGAAATAATTTGGGAATCCTTTAAAGAGAGGCCATTTTTGCTAGTCCTCATTTGAATAAATCCATAAAGTGAAAGAGGGTATATAATGAACTGTAGACGTGCTAGCTGTCCTCAAACACCATAAATGTATCAGTGGTATTAAGTCATTTGTGCATGAAGAGATAAAACATTAACCATTAGCCTCCAACTGGGCACAGCCATAAGAGTTGTAGAAAGTAAGAAAAGAAACGGGAATTTTGAGTTAGGTAATCAGAATAGAATTCAGGGAGGAAGGGTGATAAGATGCAGGCCTTGAAGGATGAATATAACTATAGCAAATTTCTGGGTGAGAACTGTTTGAATGGATAACAGCACTATTTTCTTTTTTTAAAAAATGGTTTGTTAAAAAGTGACTGCAAGTGGTTTGTCTTGAATAAAGGGGTTTGGAAAGATGAATTGGGATGTAGGTTTCCCACGTATGCAAGGGCCTTCCATACCAGGCACAGGTGGGTTTGATCTTAGGAGCAGTAGAGGAACATGAGTGGTTCTGAGTCGAGTTAGAACTGTTTTAGAAGTGTGTTATCCCTGTCAATGAAAAGAAAAGGCAGAAGAATGTTCTCTGGAGCTTTACCAATAGGTCAGATTAAAAGATAAGGCCACCATTTTTATTCTTCTTCAGTTTTGACACCTGTGCTATGGAAGAGAAGAATGCATAACACAGTGCTTGGCACATAGAAGGGCTCAGCCAATACTGCTGAATAAGCCTGAAGTTTCTCAGAATCAGAGTATTATCATTTCCTAGAAGAGCTGAGGAAGACCTGAGGTTGCCTCAGCCCTCTCAAGAGGTACCAATGAATGATTTGAAGAAGACCAGATTAGGAGTTATACGAACTTGAGAATTTAAACTGACCTTCACGGGTCTGTATTATCTCAGTTAAGAAGACAAAGGTAAGTTTTGTGAATGAACTCTTAATAGCAGAAAGCTTTTTGTGTATATTTTTGGAGAGAGAGCCATATGTACCTTGAGTTGAGTGCTTGGAGGACTCTGTGATCCAACTCAAGGTTAAGAACCTAGGAATTGCATTCTCTTTAGAAAACAAGAGACTGTGATTCTGAGAGTCCGAGGATGATTTTGCTCTCTGGAAGGCCAACTGGGACATCTGAAACTATAGCTCTGCCAATCTTGTCACCTTGGAGGCCTGTGACTGATTGTTTTGACTGAAATGAGGAGGAAAGGGTTTTGTTTCTAAATGTCAACCCGGCCTCAGATTCCCCAGCAATTTAAGGAGTATTATTGATCTTATCAGGCATGCTGGGGTGTAATTGACCATCGGAAAGAGACAAATCATTGAAAGACACTTGCCCTCAATAGAAAGTGACCTTGGCAAAGTGTAACTCTGACACAACCTTTTTTTTGTAGAATTTTTTTTCCATTTCTGCTTCCTTTCATAACAGCCTCTGTCATAGGGTTACTGGAAAGAATAACTCGTTGATGGTGGGGGAAAAGTACTTGGGAAGATGACATACTTTGGCACTTAAGTCTATTGTTCAAAAACAATACGAAATAATATTTTTGTTGAATGGACATGTTCAGTAGGTGCTCTGATTTGGGGACTTGTCAATAATGATATAATGCTGTTTGCCAGAAATATGAGCAGTTAAAAAAATGTTATCTTTCTCTAGAAGCTATTTTCAGTGTAAAATTCCAGCATGGAAAGCTAGTTCTTGCAATTTTTAATGAGGCAGGACTCTTAATAATGATTTTTGGCTTAATGTGTTAATGAGTAGAGATCTGAGGGATAAAGGACTTACAGTGTAATAAGGAAACTCAAAGAAAGATTAGGCTGTAATAAAAATAAATAGTTTTAAAATTGATTTAAATAAATTCAACTCTGTTTCCTTTAATTTATACCAAAAAGAAATGCACTGTGGTAAGCTGATTATATCATTGATAAAAGAAAGAATGGATATTATATTTTAATATAATATTAATAAGTTACAAATGCCAACTTACAAGAAGAAATCATATATAGGAAAGAATATATATTCTTGGTGAGGAAAAAAAATGTTACCTATAAATGTAAGTAAATTTATTTTCACTTTTTGAATAGCAGCTGTCAGGTTTAATTGAAAAGCTGATTAGTTCCACAGAAAAACATCTAAAATGGCAATACTATGGATAATGGCAATAAAATTTAAGAGTACCTTTTCTTTCGATTGTTCTGCCCTACTGATGTCTTCTACTCTTCCAAGTAGTAATGATGATCCTTATTCTTCATTGAAGGTATGAAAGTATTAGTTGCTTAGTTGTATTCAACTCTTTGCAACCCCATGGACTGTAACCCACCAGGCTCCTTTGTCCATGAAATTCTCCAGGCAAGGATACTAGAGTGGGTTGCCAATTCCTTTTCCTGGGGATCCTCCCAACTCAGGGATCAAACCCAGGTCTCCTGCACTGCAGGCAGATTTTCTACCATCTGAACCACCAGGGAAGCCTATAGGCAACTTAAACTGAGAGAAGGCAATTTCCTCTAAGAAATTTCTTTAAGAAATCCAGTTTACTTCACTGAGAGTGTTCTATGGAGAATACTGTCAAATGACAAGATCACTCTATTTCGTAGCTAACTACTCTGCTGCTGCTGCTAAGTCACTTCAGTCGTGTCCGACTCTGTGCGACCCCATAGACGGCAGCCCACCAGGCTCCCCCATCCCTGGGATTCTCCAGGCAAGGACACTGGAGTGGGTTGCCATTTCCTTCTCCAATGCATAAAAGTGAAAAGTGAAAGTGAAGTTGCTCAGCCACCTAACTACTCTACTGCTACTGCTGCTGCTAAGTCACTTCAGTCATGTCCGACTCTATGCGACCCCATAGACGGCAGCCCACTAGGCTCCTCTGTCCCTGGGATTCTCCAGGCAAGAATACTGGAGTGGGTTGCCATTTCCCTCTCCAATGCATAAAAGTGAAAAGTGAAAGTGAAGTCGCTCAGTCATGCCCAACTCTTAGCAACCCCATGGACTGCAGTCTACCAGGCTCCTCCGTCCATGGGATTTTCCAGGCAAGAGTACTGGAGTGGGATGCCATTGCCTTCTCCGCTAACTACTCTAGACTTGTCCAAAAAGAGAACCCTTCATGTACTGTTGGTGGGAATATACGTTTGTGTAGCCACTATGGGAAACATTCCTTAAAAATTAAAAATAGAGTTGCCATACGATCCAGCAATCCCACTCCTGGACATACATCCAGACAAAACTAAAATTCAAAAAGATATGTGTACTCCTAGTTCACTGTAGCACTATTCACAAAAGCCAAGACATAGAAACAACCTAAACGTCCACTAACAGATGAGTGGATAAAGACGATCTGATATACATACACAACGGAACACTTCTCAGCCACAAAAAATAACAAAATAATGCCATTTGCAGCAACATATATGCAACTAGAGATCATCATACTAAGTGAAGTAAGTCAGAAGGAGAAAAACAAATATCATATATAACTTACATGTAGAATCTAAAATATGCTACAAGTGAAACTATGAAACAGAAACCGACTCACAGACATAGAGAACAGATTTACGGTTGCCAAGAGTGGAAAGGGATGGAGGAGGAATGGAGTAGTAGTTTGGGGTTATTAGATGCAAACTATTACATATAGAATATAAAGAAGGTCCTACTGTATACCAGAGGTAGCTATATTCAATACCCCGGGTTAATGGAAAGAATATTTTTAAAATGTATATATGTGTATAACTGGGTCACTTTGCTGTACAGTAGAAATTAACACAACATTGCAAATCAATTATACTTCAATTAAATACATGAATAAATAGATTTGTCTATATTTTAAAAATCTCTTCAACATGAAAACAGAGACTTCTACCCCAGATATAATTTTCTTTCTTCCACTGAAAATAATTTTTTAAAAAATGTACCCAGAATCACCCAAATCTCTGTCTTCCACTGAGCATAGTAAACTCTTTCCAGTTGCCTGGAAATGACAACTATGGATTAAACTCTAACTCCAGAGTCCAGTGCAATGCCATAAGCTAGTGCATGTTCTGAGTAATATAACAGTATTATATCCTGTTTATATATATTATATATTTATACACATTATAATTTATTTATATATTATAGATTTATTATATATTTATATTTAATATATAATATATTATTTTTATTATTAACATATTTTCTATAGATACATATAAAATATATATAATATTTATATATCATTTATATTTTATATATTTTATTTATAAAATATTTATATATTATATAAATAAAACAATATATTATATAAATATAATATTTATATAATAGTATATAAATTATAATATATATAATTTATATTATATAAAATATATATATTTATATTTTATATCCAATATATACTGATCTTACAGTATCAGCAACAGGAAGTTCCCAATGAAAACTTGTTAAATAAAACTGAAAAATGGCCCAAACTGAAGTCACTCTGCATTTGCAAACTGTGCTGGACTCTATGCTTGGGACCCCAGTACGGGTCCTGTGGTTTCCCAAACCACCTAATCTCCTGTATCATTGCCCATATTCTGAGAAGAGTTGTCTCAATGATACTATGATTTTGATATCTTATTTCAAAAGTGATTTTGATCTCTTATTCCAAAAATCTAGTTCATGTAATAGATTTTTTAAAAACATACTGACCAGATTCTACCTGGGTAACACTGGGATCAGATTCTCATCATAGTGAACACCAAGGAGACAGTTAGGAAGAATACAAACTAAGCTTATCCACACTGAATTCTCATTGACATCCTGAGGACAAGAGGGTCTGACTAGATGGTTTACCCAAGTAAACAACATATAAGGGTATTTATTAAATGCCTTTAGACATTTTAGGTTATAACATGTTTAAATGCCAACAAACACATTTTTTTCTAGATACGATAGGATCACTGGCATTTTCATGTCAAGACCATGGTTGTATGTTAGCCCCATGCTGCTGCTAAACCACTTCAGTCGTGCCCGACTCTGTGCGACCCCATAGATGGCAGCCCACCAGGCTCCCCCGTCCCTGGGATTCTCCAGGCAAGAACACTGGAGTGGGTTGCCATTTCCTTCTCCAATGCATGAAAGTGGAAAGTGAAAATTGAAAGCGAAGTCGCTCAGTCGTGTCCGACTCTTAGCGACCCCACGGACTGCAGCCAACAGGCTGCTCCATCCATGAGATTTGCCAGGCAAGAGTACTGGAATGGGAATTCCCTGTTGGCTCAGATGGTAAAGAATATGCCTGCAATGCAGGAGACCCAGGTGCAATCCCAGGGTTGGGAAGATCCCCTGGAGAAGGAGATGGCTACCCACTCCAGTATTCTTGACTGGAGAATTCCACAGACAGAGGAGCCTGGCAGGCTATACAGTCCATGGGGTCACAAAGAGTTGGACACAACTGAGTAACACTTTCATCTTTCAGATGCTAAGTAATCCTATATTATAGTTATAATTGCTGCTGGAAACTGGAAATTTTGTGATGGCTCTTCTTTGGCATCTGAAACATACTGTGGTGTTTTTACTGGACTCTCCAAAATTGCTGCTTTTTTACCCATAGAGGTAAGTTCCCACTGCATAAGTTTTATGTCTTGAAAGTTTTATGATGCCCTCAAAAGATGGAACAGACAACATGGATTCTAAACCAATTTGACGGGCTCCTGAAATACAGGTAAGCTCAAAGAGATCTGTGCTCCTCATTTATTTCTAGTAATTATACCTCCAGTCTGAGTGTCTCCCTCAGAGAATTTCACTTCACAGATGATGAAACCAAAATTGCAGAAAGTTAAACAGTCATCTACAAAGACATGATGAATATCAAATCAACCCTATTTGTATCATTGATTTAAAATCTTGACAACTTACTATCAGGGTCCCAAGCTGGCTACACCCCTACAATACTACAGTGGAGCTCTCAAAACAACAAAAGACAGTATGTGAGAAGGAAAAAGTAAGACAAAGCATCTCTAGTACTGCTGTATGGGAAGTGGTGCTTGTGGACACACACATATATACGTGACCTTTTAAGTCTCAACTCTGTTACTATGTTTCTCTGACTTTGGGGAGTCACTGTTCAGTCTTTCCTTATTTGTCAAATTGGGGCAGGAAAAAGAGTGAGTGGATCAGTTCAACTGCATGTGTTCTTAGGGCTGATGCTGAAGGATTCTAGAGTGTGTACTTGTATGATATCATGATCTATAAAAGCCTGGAAAATTATTATTGCTTGGGAGTCTCCTTTTCATAATCCTTCCCCTCTCTCCTACCTCTAAACTTGAAAATTGCCAAAGTTCCACCCAAGCTCGCTCTTCTTCTCTATCTAGCACTACTTTCTCCTTGGGTGGTCTCACCCATTTCCAGAACTTGTTTTAAAGTCTATTTTATCTGCTATTAGTATAGCTATTTCAAGTTGCTTACAGTTGCTATTTTCATGGCATATCTTTTTTCATCCTTTTGCTTTCAAGCTGTTTGTATCTTTGAATCTAAAATGCCTCCTGTACACAGCAAATAGTCAGATCATGTTACTTTTTCAACCTAATCTGATAATCTGCCTTTCAGTTGGACTGTGTGATGATCCATATTTTAGTATCATCCATAAACAGTATTACTAATATGGTTGAATTTACATCTGCCAGTTTGCTTTTGGTTTTATGTCTCAAATCTCTTTGTTCTTCTGTTTCTGTTTTACTGCGTTCATTTGTATTTAATGGATATTTTCCTAGGTGGAGGACTAGAGGCCCTATTCTTTCTGAATAAAGGTCCTGCAACACAGGACTTTTGAAGAAAGATGAAAAGTGCTGGCAGCCTGCCCCTTGCATGGTGATTCTGAAGATATAGCTGGGAGGGAGGTGTCATGGCTCAAACGTCAAAGACTCTCACTGTTCTTACTAAGATTTACTAAATTTACTTGAATGAATATTGCTCTAATTGCTGTTTACCCTTAGGAAAGTTATCAGAGACTATATACAATTTTCTTTAGTTAAATGGTCACTGGGGAGAATGTTTGCTGTGTTTCTAGATCCATCATTCCAGAGGTTAATCTCTTATCCAACCTCTTAAATATCGTCTATGAGCTAATGATGCCTGTGTGTCTATTGCCAGCCCAGGCTTTCATCTGGATACCAGACTTCCATCTCTAGCAGACTGCTTGTCATCAAGTAGATATAGTTAGTTTTTCTCAAAAAGGTTCTTTATAGATCTTTTTTATTTTAGTAAATAAACCTACCACTGACCTAGTTAATCAAGTAAAAACCCTGAGCATCAGCTTGGATGCCTCCCTCATCGACCACATGTAATCCATCAGCAAGTCCCATGGGTTCTTTCTATCAACTGCATCCAGACATTGACCATCTCTCTCCACATCCCTGTCTAATGCCTGAATCTAAATTACTCCCCCTCTCCCAGTCTATTAAAATAGTCTTCTAATAGACTCCACTTTCATTCCTGCTACCCCTCCAACATGTGCCTCACACAACTCCCAGAGTGATCATTTTATATATAATAATAATATATTACCCTTGGCACATAATTTCTACCACTGGCTTCAGTCCTGTATGAACTGGCTGAATTTTATCTCTTCTTCCAAACTTATCTAAACCTCCTCCATTGCCTGGTCTGTTTTAGTCACAATGACCTCTTTTATTTAAAATATTTATTTATTTGGCTGTGCTGGGTCTTAGTTGCAGCATGTGGAACCTTTTTTTTTTCAATATGTGGGATCTAGTTCCCTAATCAGGGATCAAACCCAGCACCCCTGCAGTGGGAGTCTTAGCCACTGGACCACTAGGGAATTCCCTGTCCTCTTTCATAGTATACTTTCCTTTGCTTTAGTATACTTTCCATAGTTCTCTCTCCTCCCTTTTCATAGTGGCCATTTCTCCTCTTTATTTTATTATTTTTTTTAGCTTAAATGAGAAGTTTTCGATGTAGCTTTTCCATTATTATTCTCTGTTGATTCATCCCATTCATTATTTTGCAACCCTTGATACAGTTTGTAATTATTAACTTGTATAGTGATTTAATGTCTGCTGCTCCCACTAGCTGGTAAATTCCAGGACAGTAGAAGTCATAGTTGTTTTTGTCGATCATAGTTGTTTTGTTGATCTGTTTTTGTTTATGATAGCAGAAATCATAGTTGTTTTTGTTTTGTAATAAATATCTACCACTACTAAGAGCTCCATCTTACCAAGCACTGAATATGCATCAGAAACTGATTTAAGGCACACATGAAAATAAATGTATATGTACATCCACACAAACATACATATATATACACTCACATATATAGATATACACATGTACACACATTTATATACATAGTCACACAAGTACACATATATATACACACCAATTTAATTCTCATAACAAACCTACAAGACAACGTTTATGTTCACTTTACAGCTGGTTAAATTAAAGCACAGGGAGGTTAAGTGACTTGTCCAAGGTCCCACAGTAAGTGAGCAGTTGAACCCACTGTTTCAGAGTCTGGGCTCTTAGCCATTTCATGTTTTTCTGAGAGCATTGCCAGGAACAAAGTAGGCACTTGGTTAATACTGTAGGATGAGTAAACAAAGAGTGAAACAAAATGAACATACTATCAACTGCTAGAGCAGGGCTGTCCAAAGGAACTTTCTGGGATGATGGAATTTCTACATCTCTGCTCTCCTATACAGCAGTCATGAGTCTCATATGGCTGTTGAGCATGTGAAATATAGCTAGTGTGACTCAAAAACTGAATTATTTTTGTTTAATTTCAAGTAATTTGAGTGTACTTAGCTACATGTGGCTACAGATTATCATGTTGGATAGTACAGTCCAAGACTTTTAGGAGGCGGTATCACTTTTGATGTTGTGAGGTTTATACAATCTTGATGAATTTAACTCCAAAAACAGACCACAAAATTCCCTTCTGCATTTCTTTTTTCCCTAGTGCTTTCCACCCACAGTTTTGCAAACATCCTTCATCCTCCCACTATACTTCATTCCAGCCTAGACAATGACGCTCCTACCCTCATGCGGAGCTCCAGCAAAGTCATTTTCCTGCCTCCTCAATAGTGCCCTAAACAGTCCTCCAGAAGTATTTAAGTAGCCAACAAACATCTAGAGCCTGCTTGGATGGAATACTAGCCTGGGCACTGGGAAGGGGTAGAGGGAGGTGGAGATGTAAAGAAAATTAAACAAGGTCCCTGCCTAATAGTGTGTGATGGGGGGAGTGAGGTGGGGAGAGCAGTTAGACTGATAAACTGATACATTGTAAGGATTCAGTCAGAGGGATGGCGTTGGGGAAAAGGCTTGTAGCCTCAGGAGTTTGCACTTCACAGAAATTGCTCTAAAATGGCACTGATTCCACTCACACCTGGACCATAAGAATAAATGGTTGGAGATAGATTTGCTTTCAAAACCAAGTTCAGGATGGATATAAGAAAAACCTTACTGATGTCTAAAAAGAAATGACTGGCCCAGATAAAGAGAACTGTTGTTACATTTCACCCTGATTGCCTGGGCTGCAGGGGGTTGGATTCAGTTCTTAGAACAGCACCACACCTTTTACAGAAAGAGAAATAATCAAAGAAAGAGCAGAGATTAGACTGAGAGCAAATATTAAGGAACAGGAGGAAGAAGAATATAAGTGGCTCACATCAGCTGTCCAACTCGTGGGCAATCACAATTCATATTCTTCCACAGTCTCCAATAACTGGGGTAGCAAGCATGCATTTCTTCCCTCCCACTATTTGCATACTTGGAATCTCACATTGTATGTAGGTTAGGGCAAAAGATGTTGCTTTGTTTGGATTTTGCTTCTTCTGTGGAATTCATTATAAAGCAATGTGCTTTTGTGTGCCAAAGAGCAGAAAGGCTCCACTTCCTCTTTTTCAAAAGGATTTGGGCAGAAGTCAACTACTCTATTTATTCCACGCAGCTCTCCTTTTGATGACTAGATGTGTGCTGGTTATAGATGCCACAGAAAAGCAGTGAATTTTCTCACCACAAAGAGCTTTCTATCCTAGGATGTGTCTCATAGCATCATGCTTCTGAGAGTGCAATTTTTAGTCTGTCCTCTAAATGTCACTCCATCAGGAGAAAGCACTTAAACATGTAGAAATACCCAGATGATGCCAAAGTGCTTCATTTCTCATCCACAGATCTGTTATGAGTGTGAGAGTGTGAAATGATCATGTCTTCTATTTTCCCCAAACTTCCTCTATTTTATTCTTTTCAATTAAAGTAGTTCGCTAAACACAGAATCAAATGGGATTTCATTGTGATGCTTTCCCAACACTTTTCTGATACATGACATCACAGATCAGAAAATCAAAATATAAACAACCAGAGAAGGACTAGATCAACTGTCCCCATCTATTCTAGACTGATGGGAATATTACCTAAGAAATTAATTCTCTGCTTGTAAATTAACTCAAGACTTTCCCAAAGTGTGTTCCTGAGAACATTAGTTCTGTGAACTGTACTGCCAAGAAAGCATTTGAATGGCAAATTGCCCCTCAGCCCATTTGGCCACACAAAATGGTTGGGCTGTTTGCATAAAGATTTTCAACTTTCAGGTGTACCCTCCACCTCACATCTCTACTCCTGAGTAAGAAGTCCTTATGCAAGCAAGCCTTAGACTGAGCTCTGCCAAACACATATGAAGGAAAGTGTTAGTCACTCATTTGTATTCGACTCTTCGTGACCTCATGGATTTTAGGCTGCCAGGCTTCTCTGTCCATGGAATTCTCCAGGCAAGAATACTGGAGTGGGTAACCATTCCTTTCTTCAGGGGATCTTTCCCAGCCAGGGATCAAACTCAGGTCTCCTGCATTGCAGGCAAATTCTTTACTGTCTGAGCCACCAGGGAAGTCATATATGTAACAGCAGATAAACACAAAGTATGGAAATGCCTATTTTTCATGTAAACCCTGGGAGATCCCAGTCTGCCTTGAGGTTGTTGCGTAAGTCCCTTTCATAAAATGTTCACTCTGCTTAAGACAGGCTGAGACCATAGTCCTCTGGGGGCTGAACCAGCCACTATAGGGTTGTGCCAAGTGACAGAGCCCTCCATGAAGTGCAGGCGTAGAGAACCAAAGAGATTAGGTGACTGGCTCCCTTGATTCATACACTTTATTCACAGGATAGGTGGGGGCCATACAATCATTCTGGCCCTTAACATAGCTGAACATCACTAATTTTAACAGTCAATCAAGCATTTCCAGACATCCTGGAATGTGAAGTCAAGTGGGCCTTAGAAAGCATCACTACGAACAAAGCTAGTGGAGGTGATAGAATTCCAGTTGAGCTATTCCAAATCCTGAAAGATGATGCTGTGAAAGTGCTGCACTCAATATGCCAGCAAATTTGGAAAACTCAGCAGTGGCCACAGGACTGGAAAAGGTCAGTTTTCATTCCAATCCCAAAGAAAGGCAATGCCAAAGAATGCTCAAACTACTGCACAATTGCACTCATCTCACACGCTAGTAAAGTAATGCTCAAAATTCTCCAAGCCAGGCTTCAGCTATACATGAACCGTGAACTTCCTGATGTTCAAGCTGGTTTTGGAAAAGGCAGAGGAACCAGAGATCAAATTGCCAACATCTGCTGGATCATGGAAAAAGCAAGAGAGTTCCAGAAAAACATCTATTTCTGCTTTATTGACTATGCCAAAGCCTTTGACTGTGTGGATCACAATAAACTGTGGAAAATTCTGAAAGAGATGGGAATACCAGACCACCTGATCTGCCTCTTGAGAAATCTGTATGCAGGTCAGGAAGCAACAGTTAGAACTGGACGTGGAACAACAGACTGGTTCCAAATAGGAAAACGAGTATGTCAAGGCTGTATACTGTCACCCTGCTTATTTAACTTCTATGCAGAGCACATCATGAGAAACGCTGGACTAGAAGAAGTACAAGCTGGAATCAAGATTGCCAGGAGAAATATCAATAAACTCAGATATGCAGATGACACACCACCCTTATGGCAGAAAGTGAAGAGGAACTAAAAAGTCTCTTGATGAAAGTGAAAGTGGAGAGTGAAAAAGTTGGCTTGAAGCTCAACATTCAAAAAACGAAGATCATGGCATCCGGTCGCATCACTTCATGGGAAATAGATGGGGAAACGGTGGAAACAGTGTCAGACTTTATTTTTCTGGGCTCCAAAATCACTGCAGATGGTGACTGCAGCCATGAAATTAAAAGACGCTTATCCTTGGAAGGAAAGTTATATCCAACCTAGATAGCATATTCAAAAGCAGAGACATTCCTTTGCCAACAAAGGTCCGTCTAGTCAAGGCTATGGTTTTTCCTGTGGTCACGTATGGATGTGAGAGTTGGACTGTGAAGAAGGCTGAGCACCAAAGAATTGATGCTTTTGAACTGTGGTGCTGGAGAAGACTCTTGAGAGTCCCTTGGACTGCAAGGATACCCAACCAGGCCATTCTGAAGGAGATCAGCCCTGGGATTTCTTTGGAAGGAATGATGCTAAAGCTGAAACTCCAGTACTTTGGCCACCTCATGTGAAGAGTTGACTCATTGGAAAAGACTCTGATGCTGGGAGGGATTGGGGCAGGAGGAGAAGGGGATGACAGAGGATGAGATGGCTGGATGGCATCACTGACTCGATGGACGTGAGTCTGAGGGAACTCCGGGAGTTGGTGATGGACAGGGAGGCCTGGCGTGCTGCGATTCATGAGGTCACAAAGAGTCAGACACGACTGAGCGACTGATCTGTACTGAAAGCATTTCTATTTCTCTTTTAAAAATTAATAAATCTTATGGTGTGGATTATTGGAGAAGGAAATGGCAACCCACTCCAGTGTTCTTGCCTGGAGAATCCCAGGGATGGGGGAGCCTGCTGGGCTGCCATCTATGGGGTCGCACAGAGTTGGACACGACTGAAGCAACTTAGCAGCAGCATGGTGTGGATTATAAAAGGCACATTCAAAAGGTCTGAATAACTACCTTTGAGGTTGGATTTTTGCTGAGAGCACTTCAAATGCAGCTTTCTTCTACTGGGTAGGCTGACAGTAGTTTACACGTACCTGTGCTCACATAGAAAACATGACCCTGTTTATGTTAAGTGATTACTGAAGTGAATCCACACACTGATCCCATCATGCAAACTTGGGGAAGTTTGGAAATCCTCTTGGGAATTCACAGACCTAATAAACACACTAAAGGTTCTCCCAAGTCCTACAAAAAGAAAATCTTGGCTACATTTGAAAGATTTCCATGTATCTGGCCTTGGAAATGTCAGGACACATGCATTTGAAGAAAGCACTGATTCTGTGTTCAAAGCGATCTACTAATCTAAGCATCATTTCCTAACTGGATTCCGAATAAGAGCTGATGTTCAATGTCATTCCAAGTCCAGTCAACTCTTTACATGTGAAGAAAAAGACATTCCGTTTCAGAAATCATTCTCCTGTGAGTCTAATGTGCAAGGATCTGTCCCCTAGAGTCTAGTATCTTCTAACATGGTAAAACTGAGTTTTGAGGTCAGCAAAATTCACAGGTCATGGAAACCCTTCATTAAGATCATAGCATAGTACATACCAGGGATGTATTATGAGAAGGACATAGCATCTATCATTTCATTTTTTATTTTCGACAATGTATGCAAAAAATATCATCATCATCCTTTTATAGACAAGGGCACTGAATTTTTGAAAGGCTAAAAACATTTTTAAAATCATTGAGTAGTTAAGCAGCAGAATTAGGGTTAGAATATACAGAAGGCCTATTCAAAAGTGTGGACTCAACCACCACGCTGCCCCTTTGAGGAGCAGATCCTGCACCTATGGCCCACCTCTTATGTTCTGCCTCCTCTAAGTTTAGGTTTCAGTAGCCAACCAGCTGCCCTCAGCTCCTGCCAGCTTTGTAGATATGTAATCTGTG
The DNA here is from genome assembly GCF_029407905.1 of Bubalus kerabau. Classification (NCBI taxonomy): domain Eukaryota; kingdom Metazoa; phylum Chordata; class Mammalia; order Artiodactyla; family Bovidae; genus Bubalus; species Bubalus kerabau. The sequence continues at coordinate 38,151,945 of NC_073643.1, read as the reverse complement.
CAATTGCTTGGGCTCGGCCCTGTGCTTGCCTTGGTGCTTTGCTGTGCCGTCTTGAAATTCTTAATAATTTTTGAATAAGGAGGCCTACATTTTTATTTTGCAGCAAGCTTCACAAATTACATGGCTGGTGCCACCCATACCACATAAGCTATAATTGACATAAGCTTCAAAAAAAAAATGTAAAGGCAAATTAGCTGCATAGAGTTCAGCTGATTTTGGAAACTTGAGGATATATTGCCCAATCTTAGGTTATGAAAAAATATTTTGGCTTATTACAACTCTAGTGGAAACAGATAAGCCAATTATTAGTCTATTAATTACCCTGGGAAGAGTTTTCAAAACTCATGAGCAACAGGGCAGAAACTTCACACCCTTCAACATGTGACCCAGTTCTATATGATTAATGCCAACACTGACCAATTAAATGAGTGTAAGGTCACAAATCACTGGTCACAGTACTTGTATGGTTAGGAATCCTCCAGATGTGCCTCACTCACACTGTGGCAGAAACTACTGGTTTGATAACACACAGAGTCGTTTCTATCTCCCTTGTTAATCTTGCCCTAAAGAGGATGGAAAAAAGCTGAAGACTTGCTTTTTTTCCCAACTTCCTTTACAGTGAAGTATCATCATGTCACTTAATGCTGGCCAATGCGATGGAAAGGGAAGTTTTCTGGGGAGCTTCTGGAGAAAGTGTTTTCCTTTGTTAGAAGAAAGAGAGTTCCATTATAGGAGAAGTGGTTTTTCACTATCACACCTTTGTCCACTTCCTACTTTAGTTTTATACGGTGTTACAGCAGCCATCTTCTGACCATGAGGTAAAATCATGAATATGAAAAGCCAACAAACTAAGATGGTGAAGACAGATGGAATATTGCTGATAGCATGGGACAAGTGACCTAATGCTGATGATCTCTTGATTAACTAACTCACCATTTGTTTAAATTTCTGTTATCTTTTTTATTTTCAACCAAAAGTATTCTTAACTAAGCACACAATTTTTCAAAATCTGATCCCTGTAACTAAAGGATAAGACTTCCATTAACCTCATAGGGAAGACTCTGTTCATTGACTGTCACGGTAGCTCAGACCAAGTCCCCAAACCATCTTGGCCTTCCCTCTAGTTCTTCAAAATTCAACACATCCCCCTAAACTTATTTGTACACCTATCACCTAACTCTGCACATTCTCGTCACACTGCCTGTGTCTTACCACACATTCTAGTGTCTACCACAGAGCCTGACACCTTCACCCATCTTGGGAAATGTATTGAATTGATAAGCAGCATTCTGTGACTGTATTCAGTGACAAAATCTCATTCTTCAAAAATTTTGTGCTTTTACAACTGAATTGAAAAGTAAAATACCTACTGCTCAATGTTTTGATAGGTGATAGCCTTGAAATTTTAAAAAAGAAAATCCTGTATAATAACTGAGGGATACTAAGTATTAATATAAAGTTGATTGGGTTCTAGTAGGCCATCAGTGATCTTGGCGATGACTGACAGGATCAGCGGTGATGTGACGTGGTATTGTGTGGCATGGCATGGCATGGTGTGGTGTGGAGAAGCATAGAGGTCACGGGCAAAGGCTGTGGAGTCAAACTACCTGGACTCAACTTCACCTCCATCACTTACTAGATGCCTACTTCAGCTCCATCACTTATTAGATGCCTTTAAGCAAGTGTCTTCCTTCTGAACTTTGGTTTCCTTATTCCAGAATGAAGGATTACCTCACTCAGGAAGATAGTATGAGAATTAAATGAATAAGAGAATGAAAACATGAAGTACTTAACACAAGGCACGGCTCTTAGTAAGCACTCAATAGGTTTTAGTTACTGTATTTCACCTTAGATTGGAGAAGGCAATGGCACCCCACTCCAGCACTCTTGCCTGGAAACTCCCATGGACGGAGGAGCCTGGTGGGCTGCAGTCCATGGGGTCGCTAAGAGTCGGACAAGACTCAGCGACTTCACTTTCACTTTTCAGTTTCATGCATTGGAGAAGGAAATGGCAACCCACTCCAGTGTTCTTGCCTGGAGAATCCCAGGGACGGGGGAGCCTGGTGGGCTGCCATCTATGGGGTCGCACAGAGTCGGACACGACTGAAGTGACTTAGCAGCAGCAGCAGCAGCAGCACCTTAGGTGCTATCTGGGAGTCACTTCTCAAAAATTCTCAGAGCACTGTACGTATCTAATATCTAGGACATAGGAGTCATATAATACATATTTAAAGAAAAATTTAAGAACAGTAGGTAGCACACATATTAGAATGGCCAAAATCTGAACACTCGCAACACCAAATACTGGTGATGTTGTAGAACAACAGGAAGTCTCATTCATCACTGTGAATGAAAAATGGTAAAAGCTACTTTGGAAGACCGTTTGGCTGTTTCTTACAAAACTAAACATACTTTTGCCATGCAATCCAGCAATCATGCTCCTTGGTATTCACCCAAAGGAGTTGAAAACTTACGGCCACAGAAAATCCTACACGTGGATGTTTACAGCAGTTTTATGCATAACTGCCAAAACATGGAAGCAACCAAGATGTCCTTTAGTAGGTGAACAGGGATAAATAAACCGTGCTATAACCTGATAGTGGAAATTACTCAGCACCAAAATGAAATGAGCTGTCAAGCCATAAAAAGACAAAGAGGAGCCTTAAATTCATATTACTAGGTGAAAGAAGCCAATCTGATAAGGTTACATTCTGCATGGTCTCTATGACATTCTAGAAAAAGCAAAGGAAACAAAAAATTTAATGATTGCTGGGGTAGTGAGGAGCAGAGGAGGGATTAATAGGTAGAGCACAAAAGGCTTTTTAGGGCAATGAAAATATTCTATATGATACCATAATGATGGATACTTGTTGTTATATATTTGTCCAAACCCATGGAATACACAACACCAAGAGTGAGCCCTAAGGTAAAACTATGCACACTAGGTGATTATAATGTGTCAATGTAGTTTCCAGTAATACAAAAAAAATGTAACCTAAGGTGTGGAATATTGACAATAGCGGAGGCTGCGGACGTGTAGGGCAAAGAATATATAGGAAATTTCTGTAGTTTCCTCTCAATTTTGCGACTAACTCAAAACTCTTTTAAAAAGAAAGTCTAAAAACAAACCAAAAAAGCGGTCACGGATAACTTCTGAAGAGTCAAAGTGTTCATCTCTCAGTCATATCCAACTCTTTGTGACCCCATGGGCTATAGCCAACTGGGCTCCTCTGTCCATGGAATCCTCCAGGCAAGACTACTGGAGTGGGTTGCCATTTCCTTCTCCAGGGGATCTTTCCAACCCAGGGATTGAACCTAGGTCTCCCACATTACAGGCAGATTTCTTTACCGTCTGAGCCAGCAGGAAAGCCCCAAGAGTCAAACTGAGCTTCATATTAGACCTATGTAGGATGTCGGAGCTTGGAGCCCAGGTCCAACAGCTTAAAGTTCCCTCATGGTCCAGCTCTGTCATCAAAGGCAAGTCAGTTAACATCAAGTTCCTCAGTTTCCTTAGGTGTAAAATGTGAATTATAAACACCCCATTGGGTATTTGGAGGAGTGATGGGTTCTGCCCAGTGTCTGACACTTAGCAGTCAATAAATGCTAATTCTTTTTAATAAACCCTAGAGAAGGCTCTGTGTGCTATGCTGAATGAAAATACACACTTGGTTTTAATGTCTCTTTTTTCCCTGAGGTTCTTTCTAAACCTTGTGACATTTGGCTCTCTACTGAGCACTAATCAGTCTTAGAGTTCTTCCACCCTGTGCGCAACTGTGAACCTTACCATACTAAGTACACAACACACACCATCGTCACCTCTTGTTTAACAAACAAATGGCTTCCTTCCAGAGTGGTAGTCCTCAATTGCAAATTCCTATCTATTTAACTCTCTAAAAGCAAAGTGTAAATTGGAGCCAAGCATATCATTCCTGGCATTCTTGCTCTGATGAATTAAGGTGAACTATGGGCCCATTCCAAGATCCCCAGGAGAAGGAAATGGCACCCCACTCCAGTATTCTTGCCTGGAGAATCCCATGGACGGAGAAGCCTGGTAGGCTACAGTCCACGGGGTCGCAAAGAGTCGGACAGAACCGAGCGACTTCACTATTCACTATTCACTATGGGCCCATTCCACAGTTTGCCCCAGATGCTGCATATGTTTGCAAAAGTACATGCCTGGAAACCCAGGGAATTTTAGAAGACATTCTTCCTAGCTGCATGCAACTATAGGCACTGCCCTTCCTCCCATAGGCAGAAATAAAAAGGGTGGCCAGATAAACAGTATTTGTGGGAAAAAGGTAGATCTCTTGTTGGTAGATGAGGATGGTAAATAGAAGAGTCTTATTATAGAAAAACTGGGCAGAAAGAAGTGACTGCAAATAGAATCCCACTACACAAGCAAAGGATGTAAGGCATTTACTGCATTTCCCTGCCCAGTGTTTATGCCTTCCTTTTTGATATCAATGCCTCAGTTTCTTTGAAGAGTCTTCTAGTCCTTATAGTTTAAGGTGGGCTTGGGAAAGACTCTGATGCTGGGAAAGATTGAAGGCAGGAGGAGAAGGGGATGACAGAGGATGAGATGGTTGGATGGCATCACTGACTCAATGGACATGAGTTTGGGTAAACTCTGGGAGTTGGTGATGGACAGGGCGGCCTGGGGTGCCGCAGTCCATGGGATCACAGAGTTGGACATGACTGAGTGACTGATCTGAACTGAACTGGGAGGGAAAAATGACTCAGTTTCAGCAGAAAGAACTTTTCAGAACTTCTGCTGAAACACTTTGGAAAGTCACTTTTTTTCCCTTACAGATGCCAAGATGACAGGGGGCAGCCTGCTTGAGCATAAAGCCGACACAGAGGAGCAAGAGTGAGGAGGTAAGAGGTGTGGCTTTGTTGGGTCACTGGTCAAGAATCTGTATCTAGCCAGCCATGAATCCCCTGGACTTTTCTGTTACAAAAGCCAGGCAATTCCCTTTTTGCCTATGCAAGTTTCAATTATTTCCTGTCACCTGTAACTGAAAAAAAAGTGACTCATTACTGAGGTAAAAGAGGAAGTCACATCTACTTATCATATATCATACTTTTCCTTCAAACACCAAGTACCTTCCATGTGATCTCTATATTGCTCTGTGGTGGCTGTATTTTCCCAACCACTTACTCACAAATTCAGCATAACTGCTCAGATACGCAGAATTTTACTCATGGAACAACAGAGCATCTTGTCTGAAAATCAGAGTTACTCTGAAAACCAGGGACAGTTGGAGAAAACACATTCCCTGATAGTAATAATCACACAGTCTCGTTCCCCGGGTGAACTTTGGAGGTATGCATTTCAAACTCACATTCCATAATTAAGTAATCAGGCTAAAAATATCTTTGCTACACTCTCTGAGTAAAGATGGAAACACACTGCTGAAAGCCACTTATCTGCATCAAACTCTGAGCTGGTTAGTCAATATTTGGACCTCGTGGAAAGAATCTGAGTGGGGAATTCAGTCTACACACCCCTTCTGCCATCTTGCCCCTTGGGAGTGAACCACCCTAGTAACTTGGCTCTTCAGCATCTCAGGAACCACTTTGCTATGCAAGGGTAACACATCTTATATGTTATAGAAAGTTTCTCCTTAGAATCTGTGCAAACTCAAGGTTGTTCACTTCAGACCTAAGGTTTATGCATTATTACACATGATCATTTCAGAGATGATGGATTACTAATTATTGTGGATTGGGAGCTGACAAGGGGTTCCTAAGGCTGTGGCTTCTACTGTGACTGTTGGAATTATAATTTGTTTTTGAAATCCAGAGAGCTACTACTGGATTTAACCCTTACTATATTCCAGGCCCCGTATTAAACATTTTACATACACTGACCAATAAACTACTTAACAAAACTCCATAGCATAAGGTCTATTGATATCTCCAATCTACATATGAAGAAACTGAGGCTCAGAAAAAGTTAAACAAAATTCCCAAGATCACATACTTAGTAAATGATGGAACTGGGGCTAAATTCTAGGGCAATCACCTCCATTCCCCATAATTCATGTTCTCACATGCCTTTCTACATTTAGGTTTCTTATAAGAACTTTGGCATTTTACCTGGTAACATCAGTGTTCATTCTGATAACTTGAAAATACTTAATAAGAGAATGCAAAGATAATACGTTAAGCACACACGTAGCAGGAATATACAACAGTAAGAGTAACTCAGCATCTTCCCTGGGGCAAACACAAGGCTTGGGGAATACAGCAGCCTCATGAAGCCCCACAGAAGAAGTAGTGACAAAGGAAGGCTCGTGGATTTCTAGGAAACGCCGAGGGTTGAAATCAGTAACTTCTGTTCTGGCGTCTGCACTGCTCTGCAACCCGCTGGTTATCTGCACCTGGCAGGACTGTTCACCCATTGGGAGCTCAGTTTTCTAATCAATAACAGAGTAAGGCTAGATGATCTCCAAAGTCTCTTCCAGCCCTGAAATCTGTGGAGCTTCACGCTTTCTTCCTGGATCCCTGAAGAGAACAGTAAGTAGACAGATACATGCAGGAGCATAGTTCTCAAATCCAGCGAACAGTAGAAAAACCTGGGGAACTTGTTAAAACAAGATTTCTAGACCTACAACTGGAGGGTTCCTTCCAGAAAGATGGAAGATCTGCATTTTTAATGAGCCTCCCAGAGGATTTTGCTATATGAATTGTGATTTGAAATGCTGGTATTCAAAGCATCAGCAGTACTCGGGAGCTTATCCCAAGTGGACCTTGGATCCTATCCAAGATGAACTGGATCAGAACCTGCATACCAAGGTCGCTCAGTCATGCTCATGTAAGGGACCAACCTGGTTAATCTTTTTATTACAATAAAATTACTGGAATATAGTTGCTGTACAATGTTGTGTTAGTTTCTGCTGCACAGCAGCAACCTGGTTAACCTTGATACTGTGCTCAGTCTTGATACCAAAGAAACTGCAGCAGCTCCTTACCTCTTTGTTATTCATTCAATTTCTCCTGTGGTGGATGTTTTTATCCAGGAGAGATATAAAATTACTACTTCGAAAAGCATCATCTGGAAGAGGGTTGTTAAGCTAAGTTTGGCAGAGCCAAAGACTTCAGTCCCTCAGGGCCATCTGGGAGTAGGGATTGTGTCAGGCAACCTGGACTGACCCAACCTCCAGGCCACAAACCTCACTTCAAACTGAGCTGTCTCACTTTAATCAGTTTTAGAAATTGGGATTATAGTCTGATTTTCTTTGAAAAAAGGGTTTCACTGTTTTCAGTGTTTTAAACTCATGCTCCACAGTGCCCCTAAATACCATCAGTACCTTCTCCATGTTAACCAAGAGATGGGCTAAGAGAATGAACCTGGTTCTGTTTTCCTACATGCTTCCCTTGGGAGCTGAGATCTGACCTTCAAAATGTCAAAACGTGCCCCTGTTCCCAGGAGGGCTGTTAAGTTACTTTCCTATCTTACTTTAATATACGATGACCATGAAAGACACTAATGTGGAAAATTCTGAATTTGGCTCACATGCCGGTCCTAGTTTGTCTAATGAAAGCTCCATGTATCTTTTCTTATAATGCAAAATGTTCCCACCAGTCAATGGGAACTTGATCTTTAAGGTAAATATAAGCAGTCCAGATCCGTCTTTAGACCAAGTATTTTGGGGACATCGTTAGTGATTAACATCACTTGGTGGCTCTAGAGTTAGAGTCTCAGAACTTACTTAATAAAAAAGTCACAAGAGGCCCAGGAAAAGACAACCTCAGTTTCATTAACACCTAACAAGTGATTGTCAATGGGGATGCATGTGAGAATCACCTGGCAAGCTTCGAAAAATCTTGATGCCTAGGCCACATCTCACTAAATCAATTTCTAGGATTGGGTCTCAAACTTTAATGGGACCCTAGATGATTCTAATGTGCAGCTTCATTTGAGATCCACTGACCAGTGCACTAGATATGGGAGTCCTGGAGATGGAATCCTATCAGACACATGCTCATTGGCCCTACGCCACCCTCTCTTGTTCCTTCTCTCCCCCATCTAGATCATTTAATCACTTAGCAGTTATTTATTGGAACTCCACTATATACTCATTTGGAACTAGAAATCAGAAATTCACAAATTCTATCCTTGTGAAGCTAAGAGTACTACAAACAAAAGTGAATTAGAGTGAAGTTAAGTCAGAAAGAGAAAAACAAATATCGTATATTAATGCATATATGTGGAATCTTGAAAAATGCTACAGATGAACCTATTTGCAGGGCAGGAAGAGAGACACAGACAGAGGAAAGACCATGGACACAGTGGGGGAAGGGACTGGTAAGATGAAATGGGCGATTAGGATTGACAAATACACATCACCTTATGAAAAATAGATAGATAGTGGCACATGCTATAAAGCACAGGAGGCTTAGCTTGGTTCTCTGTGATGACCTAGATGGGTGGAATGGGGCTGGGGAGTGTGGCGGAAGGGAGGCTCAAGAGGGAAGTGATATATGAATACATAGAGCTGATTCACATCATCGTATAGCAGAAAGTAACACAACATTATAAAGCAACTATACTCCAATTAAAATTTTTTCAAGTATGAACAGGTGCTACAAAGAAGACAAAATAGGGTACTAGTGTATAGGAATAGCCTCTCTGAGAAAATAACATTCAGGTTCTGAGCTGACATATGAATTTGGATAAGAACAGAACTATAAGAAAAACTGAGGTAGAAGCTCTTACGCACAAGGAATAATCAGTGCAAGAGCCCCCCTCCCTCCATAGGAGGGAAAGAGCTTGGTAAATGGAAAGGACAGATAAGTCAGGGAAGCTGGGGCAAAGTGAATGGGGAGTGAAGTTAAAGGAAATGAGATCAATGTGGGCCAAAAATGAGATGGTGTTTGCCTTTACAGGGCATAAAAAAAGAGTGGAAGAGAGAGTTTGATAGATAAATTTAACAGTGGGAAAAAATCTATACAAAAGACTATGTATCACATGAAAAATGGCCTATACTCTAACATGAGATTGCATTTTATTTTATCTTAGTTTATGGCAAGGAGGGAGAGCCTGAAGACAGATACTAGAATTGCATGGGAGAGGGGTATCCTCAATATTCATTCCTGAATATTCATTGGAAGGACTGATGCTGAAGCCGAAACTACAATACTTCGACCACCTGATGAGAACTGACTCATTGGAAAAGACCCTGATGCTGGTAAAGACTGAAGGCAGGAGGAGAAGGGGATGACAGAGGATGAGATGGTTGAATGGCATCACTGACTCGATGGACGTGAGTTTGAGTAAGCTCCAGGAGTTGGTGATGAACAGAGAAGCCTGACATGCTGTAGTCCATGGGATCACAAAGAGTTGGACATGACTGAGTGACTGATCTGAACAGACCGGGGTTCCCTCAAGATGGATGGCACACTTTGTGCCTCTTCACTGTAAGAGCAACTCTCTTCCACT